>NC_044990.1:9737694-10946165 GCF_008728515.1 Papio anubis | reverse complement strand
ATTTCATTTTTATTTTTTTGAGACAGTCTCACTCAGTTGCCCAGGCTGGAGTGCAGTGGTATGATCTTGGCTCATAGCAACCTCTGCCTCCCCTTCCCAGGTTCAAGCGATTTTCCTGCCTCAGCCTCCTGAGTAGCTGGGATTATAGGTGCATGTCACCACGCCCAACTAATTTTCCTTTATTTTTAGTAGAGGCGGAGTTTCCCCATGTTGGCCAGGCTGGTCTCAAACTCCTGACCTCAGGTGATCCACCCGCCTGGCCTCCCAAAGTGCTGGGATTATAGGCGTGAGCCACTGTGCCCGACCAGAAAGCATCTTTTAAACAAAGATTATGAGTTAGTTTATCTAATCTCATTACATCATGCCACATCATGGTGAATGAAGAGTCAAGAGAGGGTCAGTAATGGACTTTCAGCATTCTCTCATGAAAGTGGTTTGACTGTTGCTGGATGTTCTTTGTTTCTATATTTCTAAATGGCAACTGAGAACAGATTTCAAATGTTTCTGGAAAGGAGTGGCAGTTTTTGGGGGCATCTGAGTAGAGATGCTGTTTTTGACAGCAATTTAAGTGCCAAAATTTGCAAAGGCGTGTGTTCCAGAGTGGGGCTTATTAAATACAATGTATGGGAGGCCATAGGTTTTGAGATGCTACCCTAGGCCCAAGAGACCAGACCAAACCAGAATGGAAGTTCTGACTGGTCTTTAGAACATTAACCTTTCCCATGAAGTACGTTAATTCCAACGAAATGGTTAATGCCAGGAGTTCAGAGAATTGGCTCATATTTTTTTTTAAGAAGGCATACAGAATTCAACACTAAGAACTGAATATACTGAATCTTAGAAAACCATTCAGCTAAGTATCCCATAGTCATTAGCACCCAGTGCTTGTGAATCATCTTTACTGGTTTTATTTAGAAACAAATCCAAAGGAGAAATGTATACACAGAAATGTCTGTAGTAGGAGCATCACTATTTTGGAGGTTATACAGTAATGGTTGTTTTTCTGTTAAGTTTTGCCTTTAAAAGTGCGGTGAAGGAGCACAGAGAAGGCACAGAGCCACACAACCTTTTACTACTAAGGTCTCTTTGGCTAATACCCTCATCCCCACAACCCTGTTCTACCCAAGAAGGATTCTTTGAGACAACCTAGTCTACCTCATGTGCTTTTCCAAATTTTACCATGTATTTTGAGTTGATGATATGTTTGAGAATTAAAAAATATAGCCCAAGAAAGGACCCTCCTTCAGGGAAGACTCTAAGTGTCCCAAGTACATCAGGGACGCACCTGCACTTAAATGAGGCCTAGTATGGACTCTGGCATTATGAACCTGTAAGCCCATGTTCACAGGCTGATGCTGCCATTAACAAGCCGTGGGACCTCGGAAAACTAACACAGTCTGAGACCCAGACAGTTCGTCTGCAAAGACGATGGAGTCAGGTGCATACATGAAGAAACAGCAATTGTCCTGCAGCATTTTAGTAGTATCTATACGTTCTTTAGGCCAAGTAACCTAGAGAGCTTCATTCAAAGGGCATGTCAAAAATCTAGCTGACCTCGTGATCTGCCCGTCTCAGCCTCCAAAAGTGAAGGTCAGCAGATTGAGACCATCCTGGCTAACACGGTGAAACCCTGTCTCTACTAAAACTACAAAAAATTAGCCAGGCGTGGTGGCGGGTGCCTGTAGTCCCAGCTACTCGGGAGGCTGAGGCAGGAGAATGGCATGAACCTGGGAGGTGGAGCTTGCAGTGAGCCGAGATTGCACCACTGCACTCCAGCCTGGGCGACAGAGTGAGACTCCGTCTCAAAAAAAAAAAGAAGTCATTACTAAGCATAGTCGGTAAGAGACAACTCCCAAAATAAAATCCAGTCTTAGAATGTCATTATTTTATATTGTAAAATAACTATTCTGTCTAAGTCTGGGACTTCCTGAGAAAACAATTTGAAATAGTTCTACCTTTGTGGTCTAATACAGTAGCTATTACCCACATATGGCTGCTTAGCCCTTGAAATGTGTTCAGTTTTACTAAGGAACTTAATTTTTTTTTTTTTTTTTTTTGAGATGGAGTCTCGCTTTGTTACCCAGGCTGGAGGCTGGAGTACAGTGGTGTGATCTCAGCTCATTGCAACCTCTGCCTCCCAGGTTCAAGCGATTTTTCAGCCTCAGCCTCCTGAGTAGCTGGGACTCCAGGCCCACACCACCACACCCGGCTAATTTTTTTACTTTTAGTAGAGACAGGGTTTCACCATGTTGGCCAGGCTGGTCTTGAACTCCTGACATTAGGTGATTGGCCTCTCTCAGCCTCCCAAAGTGCTGAGATTACAGGCACTAGCCACTGTGCCCAGCCAGAAACTTAATTTTTATTTTTATCGCAATTAATTTAAATTCAAACGTAAAAACTGACACTTGGTTCAGTTATTGGAAATGTTTTAAGTATGTTTGGACAAATCTGCATATATGAAAGTACTTTTTCAACTGTAAATTTTATTAAATCCAAATACAGATCAAGTGTTTTGGATAAATTCGGTGTTCAAATTTAAATATGTTGATGGTGTAAAATACATTCTGAATTCCTCAAAAAAAGAAGGTAAAATATTTTATTAATAGTTATGCTGATTACATATTGAAATAACATTTTAGATATACTGAATTAGATAAAATAAATTATGAAAATTTCAATGCTTTTAAGCTTAATGTCGCTACTACAAAACTTAGAATTACATGCGTGCCTGGTATTGCATTGGGCACACTGCTTTAGACCAATTAATGCTTTTTATAAAACTTAGACACACAGGGAATAATTTTGCAGATACACATGGAAATCTATTCAGACAAAGTTATAGTGTTGTGTCTTTATGAATTAGTAAATGCATGTAGCCATATATATTCACAAATTAAGTTATTAGAAATACTGATTTATTGATTCAATAACATTTATTGATCACTTCAAAAAGTATCAGGCCAGGTGAGACTGGGAGGTGGTCACCTTTACGTCCACTCTATAGAAGAGAACACTAAGTAATTTGTCAAAGACAGCACACTCAATAAATGCCAGGAAAAAGGACTACAATATAGCCTTTCCACCTCTGGAGTTTGTACTCTTCCTGCTATACCAGACTGCCTCCTAGAAGTTGAGAAGCAAAAGATCATAAAAGAGATTTCTGATATTAAATACTTCTATATGGCGCCCAAATCTATTACAAAACCAAACATATAAAACTGACTAGGAAAAAAATTTTTTTAAATCTTAATCTTTCTCTAGTTCTAACCACATCACCCACATTATGATTGATCACACATTGTGTTGTGCTAGTTCCTCTACTGACATCTTCATTCTTTCTGAATATCACATGGATTTCCACCTTGCCTGCTTACCTCATACTTTGCAAATTACCATTGCTTCTGCTGTAGTGTTTTGTACACAGTGGGTCCTCAATGAATATTGGTTGATTTGTTGAAATCTTTTTTTTTTAAACCACATCCATGTGAGAAGAAAAGCTAGTAAAATTGAATTGAAAAATTGTGATTTCCTCATACAAATTTGCATTAGCAAAACCACTATTTTGACAGTACTACTACAGCAGAATCATTTACATATTGTAAATAGTGTATACTGGTCTCACAGAGTTAGCATCCATCTGAAAACTCAGGAGTAATTCGGGCAATGGGGAAAACAAGCTCAATATTTAAGCAGAAAGCTAAACTGGCAAATGTTTGTAGGGTTTTTTGTTGGGCTTCTTTTTCATTCTGGTAGGTAGTCCTTTAATTCCCTTCCATCTGCTCTTGCCAGCCATTTCACCACTCCCTTCCTCTGCTTCTTCCTCTCCCAACTACACACTTTTTGCTTGACATGTCTTTTCCCTCAATCCTGCCAACCCATCTTCTCCTTCAAAGACCTTGTAAAAATCCCACTTATACTACAAAACCTCCCTTAACCAAATAAAAGGGAAACGGTCATTTTCCTCACCCAACTACATCCTAGGATAAAATAATTTTGAGCTCCCGAATCAGAAGGAAATGGAAATAATTTAAGTATGGATTTACATGAATGGAGTTTTATGGCTGTATAACCTCTCAGATTAAGTTATTACCTCTGTTCTCAACTGTACTGGTACTGATTTGTTTCCTTGAACAATCCTCATTGTTGCTTTTCAGAGTCTGTTGACATGTTATGTTGTAAGGGTCTTCCTAAAATGCTGTATGTGGTGGATATAATTAAAACTTAATTATAGGTCTCTTTATTTTACAATATTCATTCAGAGAACTGAGAGTGCACAAGATAGTACAGGTGTAAGGTTTACAACCTGTTGTTTCATTATGAAGAGGTAGGTGCACCTCTGTCTAATTTTCTTATGTGATGACTGATGTGATGCCATTACATAATAATTGTCACCGGAGTACTCTGTGGCATTCTGAAGTAGTCAGTGTCATGCCCTGTCAGCCCATAGTGTTAACATGACTTCCTCACATAAAGGTGGGGAGGAGGCATTGGGAGAATCTGATTTAACTAGCCTAACGGGATGGAGTTTGAAGTGACATAAGAACAGAGCAAAATATGCTTTCAAAAATGCCCCTAAGACTAGGAGACATTTTCTCCTAGAAGGGTTTATTATACAACTATACATGGCCCAGGAAAGCACACTGCTCTCCCTGAAGGACAGAAAGGAAGGTGAAACAATTGCTAATGCCTGTGTGTCACTGCAGGACCAAGCCGTAGATAATTCTGAATATAATAAAAGCAGTTGACAGAGATGATCTTGAACTTGTTTCTTAGGAGGTGCTATCTTTGGGAGCTTTCATGATGCCTTTTTTTTCTACGAAAATTACACAACATTTTTCTGAGAATGTCATAGGTAAAAAGTGGTTAGACAACTTGGATGAATTGATACTCTAAAACTATCCCGAAGTAATCCAACAGGCTATGCAGTATCCATTAGGTATTTGTTTGACGTTTAAATGGTTTAAGGTCATGTGGCCATCTAAAATGTGTATTTCCTTGAAAAACAAAACCTAAGAAAATCTCTGCCAATCTATAACCTAGGAATAACTATAAAATGAATGTAACAGGGGCTTCACATAGCAGCTATACAACACCACTGTGTTAATTTGATGTATTAAATCAATTGAGCATTGTCAAGAGAGAACCCCACCATCAACTTTTACCCTCAACACAAATATTCTATTTCAACAGCATATTTTCTAGCCAAAGTATAATATTAAAACACTGTTCATCAAATAATTGCTTCTGCCTATTTTTTTTTAAAGCAGCTTACTTGAGCTACATAATCATGCGTGTTTTTATCATACATTAAAAGGAAACACAGGCTGGACCCAGGGAAGATACCAAACTCTGACAATTCTACCCCAGACAATTGGCTTGAATCTGTTCCCTTCTATCCAACTCCTCTGCTACTACTTTATTTTGAGTCCTTGTTGTCTGTTTCCTGGGCCATCCTCGCAGTGATTGGCTCTACCTCCATTCTCAGTCCAGAGGCCCCGAATTTGCTGGGATGTGATCATGCTGTTCCCTGCTTAAAAACCTATGGGGTTGCCCAGTGCTTTCACAGTAAGCCCAGACCTTTCAGAAGATCCTTCCATGCTCCCTGTCATCTCACTCAACTTGCCTTTGTATCCACCATCTGTCACTCTTTCAGGGACCTTGGGATCCAGTTTTCATTCCCTCAGGCACCTCCCCAACTCCCTGCAACTGCTCATGCTCTTCCCTCTGCCTTTCCCCCTCTTCTCTATAACATTCTTCATATTCAAATGTCACAGCCTCTGTGGAACTATCCCTCAGCTTCTTCCCTCCCTCTTAAAATGATGAATCACTTCCTTCTCTACATGATTATTTAGGTCAGTGTCCCTAGGTCCCAGTACAATGCCTGGCACGGGCAGAGCACCTATTTCTGTTCTCTTGCAACTTCCTTATACCTTCCCTTTCATCAGAGTAGGCTGTCTTTGATTGTGAAGCCCAGAGAAGGCAAGAGCTGGGCCTGCTGAATCACTGTGTACTCTACGTACCACAGTACCCTACATATGTAAGCATTTAATAATTGACAAGAAGGGAAAGGGAGGACTACTGATTCACTCTCAGGTACTTCCTGAAGCTTATTCAGGCATGTCCAATTTGGGCAGCTATTTAAGTACATGCACCTTAATCATGAAGATAAAATCTTTACATTCAGATTTTTTTTTTCTAGAAAGGCCATCAGTGTCTCCAAATAAATATAAAACAGCAGCATTCCCCACATGGAAAAAGACCTTGTGAGTAAATAATTAAATTAGCTCAGTAGACTTCATTGAGCATGGTTTCCTTCCAATTTGGCAAAAGTGGCTAGAAGGTTTAAAAGTAAGTCAAATCCTTGTAACATAAATGACATTTAGGTAAATGTAGGAAAAAGTTAGTATTTTTACAGAGAGCAATCCTTGACAGTGCTGAATGATTTAAAAATAAACACACAATTTCTCTCTGAAATGTTTCCTCAAGTTGGCTGATCATTATACAAATAAAACATTATTTCACTCTACACTTTTCATTTCATGGACATATCTGCCCAGAGTTCTGTGAACACAATGGTACAATTTAGCTTGTTGAACTCACTCAAAAAAAAACAACAGGTGTGGGTTACAGAGGAAAGAGACTTTATAGCTAAGATTAGATGCTGAGTTCCTGCTTGGAATAAAAGATAGAAAGATCCCAAAAGACAAAACACTGTTACTGCTTGCTGGGTGCTCATCCACTGATGGGAGACATGCTGGCAGTTTAGCCACAGACCTCCAACACCCACTCAAGTGATTTTATTCACTAGTTAATATTTAACAGATTATTCACAAGAGCCAATGTGCCCTAAGATGTGCTGGAGAGTAGAAAAATGAAAAGATGGTTGATTCTTAGCCATGGAGGGACTGAGACAGGCAACGTGGTTACACAATGCCACTGTTGCTACAATGGAAGTATGTAGAAAGGGTAGGGGAAAGGGAAGTGGAAGTGGGTCCGTCAGAGTGACATTGAAACTCATACACAGGATAAGAGTTTGGTCCAGATCCAAAAATCTCACGCTTCAGGTTTAATTCATGTAAATGCTCACAGAAAATGCTGCAACTGGGCCGAGTGTGGTGGCTCACACCTGTAATCCCAGCACTTTGGGAGGCCGAAGCAGGCAGATCACCTGAGGTCAGGAGTTCGAGAACAGCCTGGTTAACATGGTGAAATCCTGTTTCTACTAAAAACACAAAAAACTAGCCAGGAGTGGTGGCGCGTGCTTGTAATCCCAGCTACTCGGGAGACAGAGGCAGGAGAATCGCTTGAACCCAGGAGGTGGAGATTGCAGTGAGCCGAGACTATGCCATTGCACTCCAGCCTGGGCAACAAGAGTGAAACTCTGTCTCAAAAAAAAAAAAAAAAAAAAAAGAAAAGAAAAGAAAAAAAGAAAAAGGAACAAGAAAATGCGGCAACTGTAGCATACGCTAATGCCTTGTTATATTTTCAGCCACCATACATAGCTCTGAATTTAGAAGGAACACATTACATCTTAGACATCTTTAGATGGTTAATTTTCTGAAGTTCCAGAAATGTACTTTGCTACCAAAATGTCCTCTCTAGGGGGTGGTAAAGTTCAGATCCTCAAGTCAAGAAGATGTCACAAAAAAGCTCCAAGACTCTTTGGTTCCTGGTCATATTGTCTTGGCAATGAGCCAACATGACAAAACCATTAACTTACAGAGGGATTTAGACAAGCATTAATTAAGCAAATTACTAATAACAATGGCTACCATTTATTTGAGCAAGTACAATAGTGAATATGCTAAATACTTCATAAATGTCAACTCCTTTAATTGTTATGGCTCTATGAGTAGGTATACATAGATAAACATATTTATTTAAAGAAATATACATGATTATGTAGCTATATATACACATATATATATACCGCCATATATATCTCATACATATCAGGTAGTCTCTTTTTTAGGAATCAGAATTTAAGTAACTCGCTCAAGGTCACATAGCAAGTGTGTGGCTAAGGCAAAGCACATGATCGTAACAGTCCCAAACCACATAGAAAAAAACCCTTGTTCAGTCAAAAGTAAATCAAATAAGCCTATATAATTTCTTTCTATATTTTGTATTACATAAACATTAATGAATCTCGTGGTCAAAAAGGCAGAAAAATTTAAAAAGACAAAAACAACGTAAAACATCATGGCTGCTCCATGTAGAGAAAGATCCAAGATTAAGAACAACAATTTTGTGTTGCTTTGCAGTGTGGGTATTGAACCTTTCCTTACATGGAAACACAATGAAGAACTAGGTTTGCATAAAGGGCCTTTTATCTTTGTGTCATGTGACCTGTGTTGCATCATTTTCCTCTGCAGCAGGATTCAGTGAAGAGTGTAATTCACTTCTGTTTTCAGCAAGAAAAAATAAAAGCAAGTTAACACAAACGGGCTGATACTCCTGGCTGACTCTTCCGGACTGTGTTAACTTTCCACTTAAAGTAGAGGAGATGGAGGCTTGGTCTCAACTTCGGAGCTCACATAACTTTGCCAGCCCCAGCAGCATCAGGCTCGGGTAGATCTTTTGGCATTAACTTAGCACTGTCCACAAAGAACATAGATTCTAACCTTCTGTCTCTTGCGTGGGACAACAGCAAAAACTTCAGGAAAACACAGAGCTGAGTAAATCAGCTGAGTTGTCATCTTTCAGTATGAAACACAGGCCAGTCAGACATAGACTGAAATGGGGAGGGATGTCCCAGGAACAGTATCAACAATTTATCTCTATCCTTTTACCAGAGCCTGAAGAGCATTTTCATTCTCCTGGCCCAAGAAGTGACAGTCTCTTAGTCACTCCCTAAAACAAGGGCCTTGTCTGGCAGAACAATATGATATTTAATGAGCTCATTGGGCCAGTTTGATGGCTGTTGTTTTGTGTACGAGGGACACTTGAGAATTGTTGAGTGGGTCTTCCATCACTGGAGTGTGTACACTTCATAAGTAGTAGTATCCTCTGCCTAAGCTCACTTAATATATTAACCAGGGCATTATACTTAGCTTTCGGTCTTAACTTTCAGCAAGCCTTTCCTCAATTTCTACATTATGCCTTGTCAAATCTAGCCTGTTTAAATCTCGCCAGCATAAAAATATAGAGTAGCAGATGTTATTCCTTTTAACTTAATTGTGTTTGTAGTACCATAGTAATACTCCTACCTCATCTCTGGCCAATGACTGTGACTAATACTCCAAGGATATCATTGGTATTTAGATTACAGGCTACAGGTCAAAGATTCAGTCCATTTCTGCATCCCACAGAACTCTTGAACCTACCAAAACGAATGGTTTGGATATATATCATCAATGAAATTAATTCAGATGGTGACTCCCAGTTCACGATGGTATTTTAATTATTCAGTGAGCTTGCAACCATTGACACCAAAAGCATTTGTCATGCAATCCCTGCCTATGGAAGCTGCTGCACAATTACAAGAGTAAAAAGGTGAAGATCAATGCTCAAAGCTACGGGAAGGACTTCCAGGAAAGACTGTCCTGGAAAGGCAGTAGCAGCAGATAGCCAGGGAGAAGGAATTGTGAGTATTCCAGATGGGAGGTGATGCAGACCTGGAACCAGGCCTTGGCAGAGGTGATGGTGACGAAGGTCCAGATGTGGGAGATGTCATTCAAGGAGGAAAACAAGACAAGTTTTAGCAGCAATTTGGATGAACAACAATGAAGGGTTGAAAACAAGTCTAGTTTCTTGCCTAGGACTGACTAATAGCGAAATTCAGCATGACTGATGAGGAACTAAGCCCTATAAGGGTCCTGGAGGAGAGAGATGAAGTCACAGCTTCAGCAGGTTGATAAGAAAATATCCTATTTTGGAGATATATATCAGCAATATAGGGAAAAAATTAGTGAAAATTGGTCTTAGGGGTCAGCAGGTATAAGAATGTACAAATAACAGTCACTCTTACATATACACAATTAACATTTCATAGGATTGATTACTGGTCATATTTTACTGCAATTATTGATTTATATAGATCTTTTTCACTTGACACTCTTCTTTTAAGGGCAGGAACTTGGCTCAAGTTCAGCTTAAAATCATCTTAGATGATTATTCTAATTTTGTTTTGTTTTTCAGCCACCTGCACAAACTATGTTCAAAGGCTGGAAGCAGCAAGTATATCAGCGTGGCAAAAGATGCATTTCTCGTATTTCCAGGAAGAAAATCCTTTCCAGAAGTTCCCCCCAGCAACTGGGATAGCAGTCAGAAGCTTGCACTGAAGGCCAAGCAAGCAAGCATCTGGCTCTTTCAGATGCTTTGGTGGGAAATGAGCAGAGGAAAAGTGGGGCAGGAATGGCTCTAACTGGGCTGCCAACAAGAAGAGAGGCTCTAGAGACAGAAGCAGATTGGAATCTGGGCACCATCACCTACTGATTGTGAATGTCTCTTATTTCTTTATTAGCATTTGGTTTTTATTCTACAAAATGGTATTTGCCTCAATAGGATGTGAGGAAGTTTAAATGAGAGAGTGCTTAGCACTGTGGCTGAAACATGGCAGTCCTTCATGAATGCTAGCTATTCTTATTTAACCATTGCGAGACCTAGCTTAGGGACGCTGTGTATAGGGAAAGTCAGTCAGTGATAAAGCCCTTTCAAATTAATAGCTAAATCTGAACAATAAGATGAAAATATAAACCTCACTGGAAAATACTGATATTTCCACATGAAATGGAAATATCTGAAAACGGAAAAACATTTTGTCCTTTTGGTATCTAAGGGAAATATTAAGGGCATTTCATCTACTATTGTTGGATAGCATTAAACAGATAAATATTGAACTTGTTAATTTTAACCTAACAGCATAATTCAATAGATCTACATATTCCTTTTTTTCCCTTCCATCTGAGAACTGGATATAATCCTTTTTTTGTCCTATTTTAAAATTTAAATTTATTAAAAAACAAAAGAGATGGGGTTTCACTGTGTTGACCAGGCTGGTCTCAAACTCCTAGCCTCAAGCACTTCTCTCATTTCAGGCTCCTGAAGAGCTAGGATTACAGGTGTGAGCCACTATGCCTGGCCTGGGTACAATCTTAAGGGGCTCAAGTGACTGATCTAAAAAATATTCTTTCTTATAATTTGCTTTTTTCTTTGTTTTAAAGCAATAGAATGACTCCATTTCTTTTTGAGTTAGTATAGTAAAGAAAACATTAGGAAAGGTTTCTTTTTTGAAACTGAAGGCAAAGAAATATAAAATTTTTTGGTGGCGGCTACTTTCAAGACTTTGCCACTGCTTTTTGACAAATATCACTGTGGTAACTTAGTAGGAAGTACACATCAATATAATTCTACTCCCACCAGAGGTTCCTCAACTTCACCTACTGTTAGCCAATATCTTTATGTTGCCAATAATGATGAGAGGCCACACAGTGTACTGTTTATCCTAGAGTCTAGGTTGGAACCCTAGCTCCATCACTTACAAATAGTTCCTTCATCTTTCCACATGTGTAAAACAGTGTCATGTTGAAGACCAGAGGAAATGATACATATACAGCACTTCACACGGCTCTTGATACTTTATAAGTGCTTATAAAGACCAGCTATTATTACTGCCCTTAATGCAATATTATACAACAACAGGTGTTGAGTTTCTAACAACAGTCATCTACTGTGATATGGTTTGGCTGTGTCCCCACCCAAATCTCATCTTGAATTATACTCCCATAATTCCCACACGCTGTGGGAGGGACCTGGTGAGAGATAAGTGAAGCATGGGGACAGTTTCTCCCATATTGTTCTCGTGGTACTGAATACATCTCACAAGAGCCGATGGTTTGGTAACCCGTTTCACGTGGCTCTCATTCTCTCTCTTGCTGCTGCCATGTGAGACGTGCCTTTCACCTTCTGCCATAATTGTGAGGCTTCCCCAGTCACATGGAAATGTAAGTCCAATAAACCCTTTTTCTTTTGTAAATTGCCCTGTCTCGGGTTTGTCTTTATCAGCAGCGTGAAAACGGACTAATACATACTGTTGTAGTTTTTACTTAATGGCACTATTAGTTGCCTATCATTCTTCCTTGGTACAAGAATCTCTGTTTTGTTCAGGTGGCAGGTAGAAGTCCCTTGTCTTACAAAAGGTGGACCCAGCCTAGTGCCAGGGCCTGAACCATGACTCATCTAAGTCAACCTGGCTATTCCATTCAACTTTGCCAGTGACTGGTCTAAGGGTAGGCATGTAACCCAGTTCCTATCAGAGAGAAGCAAGAGGAAGTTTGCTGGGACCTTTATCAAAATAATCTTCTTGTTACAAGAAAGCCCTAACCTGGGCCTCCTTCCTTCCTGACTCAAGTGAAGCAAAGATATTTGGAACTGAGGTGGCCATTCTGTGATCATGTAGTGTGACCAGTCCAAAGACTGGATGGTCTAGGTCTTTGAGCTTCTAAGCCCACCTGGAACCTCCCATCTCCAGGCTGTGGGTTGGGCAAGCTAATTAAAAGTCTTTATTCTTTCAGCCCTTATGAGGTTATTCTATCATTCACAGCAAAAGTATACTAAAATGGCACCCATTTCAAATTACTAAATGGCAAAAATATGTTCTATGTTATAACCGTAACACTAAACCTGTGAGTAGCATGTTACTGAATTCTGATTAGTAACAAGGGATTTAGAAATGAAAGTCACTGATTTCAAAATCCTACAGTAATTGTTTCCAATTTGTATTTTTTCTCTCTTCTCCCTCCGATTCTTTTCCTTTCTTCCCTCCTTCCCTTCTTCCTTCCTTCTTTTCATAAAGCAGTGGACTAATTGTAGACAATATAATTTAAATGTCCACTCCTCTTCCCCTCTAGAAAGTGGTACTAAGGATTGACATGGTTAACAAAACAGGTAACAAAATAAAGGAAAAGAAGCTAAGATAAAATGGATTTTTTAATATTTAAAATGTGCTAGAATCTTCATTGTCACTTACAATTTTGATCTTTCTTAAAGTTCAAGCATTTTAAATTGTTAGTTGAGAACAAAGTAGTTTACTCTGCCAGATGAAAAAATGGGCCAGGTTTTCAAACACCTTCAAAACTGATCTCTCAATTGGCATGAACTAGGATTAGCTTTCCTATAATGGTAAGCACTGGGGGTTTCTTATAAATGAAACATAAAATCAGCAGGCAAGACACAAAAACATCTCTGGTTTTCCTATTTTCTTGCAGGTGTATTCAATCAAGTAAAACAGAAGGGAGACAGCTTGTCTTGCATCCTCAACCTGGAAGAGAAGCAGACAACAGGCCTCAGGGCCACCACCAAATCATGAGGAAAGTGAAACAAAACCTCAGTGTGTGACCCTCAAAACTCCCTAAGGAAGCTGAATGTCTCATTAAGAAAGTAGAAGACTGGCCGGGCGCAGTGGCTCACTCCTGTAATCCCTTGAGGTCAGAAGTTTAAGACCAGCCTGGCCAACATGGTGAAATCCCGTCTCTACTAAAAATACAAAAATTAGCTGGGTGTGGTGGCGGGCACCTGTAATCCCAGCTACTTGGGAGGCTAAGGCAGGAGAATTGCTTGAACCCAGGATGCGGAGGTTGCTGTGAGCTGAGATTGCACCACTGCACTCCAGCCTGGGTAAGAGAGCGAGACTTCGTCTCAAATAAGTAAATAAATAAATAAAAATGTAGAAGTTTAATTTTATGGGTGTTAGAACAAGTGATACTATAGGTAAGTCCATGTCGTCATTCAATTGCAAGCCCTCATTTTTAGGGGAGATTTGTTAAACAGGTAGTGTTCATAAACTAAATGTTGAAAAGCAGACTTTTTTAAAAAGAAAAACTTCAATTTGTCTTTTAATTGGTGCTCTTACTTGCAAACACTGAGTTGTAAACTCACTGGTTACAGTCTGCTACGTTCATAGGCAATCTGTTCACCTAGAGCAACTCTTTTGTTTTAAAATTCTTTAATGCTGTCACAGAGCTTTCTACCTAAGCTGTAGGCATTAAGTAAAGGTGAACCAAAGATGTTTCAGACAGATTTTCTAACAGCCTCTTGCATTTTTATGACCTTTCGTATTTCAACATGGGTTAACTGAAACATGATATCTACTGAAATGTAGGAGAGTATCCTTTAGCTGTATCATGATATATTTAAAAACCTTCAGAATGCCAGCAACTTCCATAAACACCATATCTCACTTTATAGAAAAAAAAAATGCCTGTCTCTAGACCAAGAATACTGGCACTTCATATTGGAGACAATCCTGTTCAGATTTACTGAGTTAGATATACAGTGACTTAACTGCAAAAAGTAACAACAGAAATAACCTGATAGGCTGTGTAGCGTGACAACTTTTTCTTATTTAGAATACTGAAAAGCAAGCTAGTCCAAGAAGCTGACCAACCTTAGAAAGTTAGGCTTGAGATCCAGCCTCTAGTTATCAGTCAAGTTCAATAATGTACAACTCAACCTCTTTCAGTCTGGCTTTAATGGTGCAGGAGAAATAACTGATGAATATCATGATGTTTACCGAAACCTCATTCTTCAGTGGAAGTATTCAAAACCCTTCACATTAATCAGTGACAGAAAAGTGTCAGGTTTGTTCCTTTCGTATAAGAAAATGAGAGAATAAGAAAGCCAAGGTCACACACAGAAAAATAACAGAAAAACAGAGAAGAAAAACCCAATCTTGTATTTATACACTTCAAACATTTTATTGATTTGACTTACAAAATAAACCATCTTATTGATTGGCCAAATCTCTCCTGCATAAACATAACATTCCAATGGAATTTTCCCAAAGTATTGCCCTAGTTAATCTAATACCCTATTCTTTTCATGGCTGCCAAAATACATATTTACCTATTTAAGGCTAAACTCAAAGAAGTTGGCCTGGTGTTTCTTAAGCATAGGAAACATTTTTAATGTAAATTTAACTGTATATTTCCATAATGTTGTGCTTGTGGCATTAGCTGAGAAATCCTGGAATTTCAAAGCTGTCTTCCACTGCTAAACTACTTTGCACTTTGCAATTGATTAAGAACAGCAGAAGCAGTCAGAGTTGTATATCAAATTAGAGTTGATAAAAGCACTTAATGCAGATTTGAATGCCTTCTCAAAAAAGATTTCAACTCCCTTAAATTGACATGACAACAAATTCTTACAGCAGCATAAAAAGTATTAGCTGAAATGTTATGGCTTTGGCTTAAATTTCCATCTGCAGCTCATCAAATGACTAAACAGTAGAAAGGAATTAAACCAAATCAGACTCATTACAGAGTCTGATATGCTGGCAGAATATAAACTTTCACTGCTTAGCATCTGGAGTTTTGGGTGACTAACATTTAAATGCCTGTGCTTGTGTATTCTGTGAAAAATAGAAAAGTGTAAGAATATAGGTGAGATATCTGATCATTAAATTTGACTTATGGAAATATATAATTCAGTTTTTCTCTCACACAGACGGGGTGGGGAGAGAAAGACAGAGAGAGAAAGAGAGAGAGAGAGAAACATAGCTCTTCTGTTTAATCTCCCAAGTATTTTGAAGAGTGAGAGAACCACTCAGAATGATAGACCACTGGCTTTAAATTTGTCCCATGTGCAAAATTCTGATAAACATGGCAACTCCTCTTCACATTTTTCTAATGTAAGGAATGCCTGTCTGAAACGCTTGCTGCCCCATATTCTGAAATCTGGTCAAGTGTTCCAGGGTAAATAGCTTACATTTCCTCTTCTCCTTCAGCCATCTGTTAGAAGAAATATTTGAAACTGTTCTTACAGACCATTGCCTGTACTTCTGATGGTTCTCTGATGTAGTGAAAGTACAAACCCATAAAGTTAAAGTCAACAGAATCTATCAAACACATTCTCCCACAATAAAATTTTCTAGGGCCTACTCTGTCTCTGAAACATCATTGGATACCTCTCCCTAGGATCCCTGAAGTCCTGGAAACTTCCGCATTAATGTACTTGAATTCTGAATCTAACAAGGAAGGAAGGCAAGCTCTGAGAGCCTGGATGAAGGATCCAGGTGGGATGCATTTATGAAGCTCCCAAAACAAAGTGTGTACTGTGGTCAGTTGATGCTCAGTAAATAGGTATTAAATAGTGCTTGCCTCACCTCTCTGATACTGTTGCATGTTGGAGCAATAACTAAGAAAAATTAATGCTTAGGTAGTAAGATTTGCAGTATAATCCAGCACTGAAAGGTAAGTAAAGATGTTCTTATGGAAAAGCCCATTCCCATTGTTCCTCCAAGCCTAGAAGATGCAACCTTTTCAGCTCAAAGAAAAAGAAGGCATTCTCTTATTCACGTAGCTGGCAGTTCTGTGACAGAACAATGTTGAAAGGAATGTGATGAATGGCATCTATCAAATGAAAGACATTAGTATGAAAAAAAATGAGGTTAAGTTGTGTATTATTTTGTTCCACAAATGCCATTCACGTTTCCAGGAAGTGGTTGCTTGCTAAATCTTCTGCACTGGGGTAGTGTGCAAATGGTGGATGGTTCCCAGAAGGCACCACATTAAGAAGAATTATAAATGTTTAAATGTTTTAAAAAGAGGACTAAGAGAAATGCTAGGGTGCAAATAAATGTGGAAAATCACAATACATATGTTTTCGGACAGACTTACTTCTGTATTTTTTAAGTGATAAATACCAAGATATATTGCATTTTTTAAAAGTTCTATTTGAAGGTAAATACCATGGACGAAGATCATTATTTGTTCATTTAAATCTGATCTGAAACTTCTCAAAATATACCTACATGATGCCATGTGGGTATCTCATGCCACACAAACTAAACTTACGAAGAATTAAATCTTACTCTAAACCACAAGTATTTAAGAAGAAACTGGCTAATTAATAATCAGGGCATCTCACTCATCAAATGAGGAAATGTGTTTGAAGGTGCTGGGCAAACTACAAAGCACCAGATACATGTAAGGTTGAGTACCAGTAGCAGAACCTGCACAAAAAGCTTATATCTGTGTCTATCAGTCTACAGAACAGCCACGAACATAGTAAAATGTCATTTCTCATTAGCCCAAACTCACATCTGACACCAGTTCACTGTTAATATCACATAAGACTCAGAAATACGGAAGTTACTAATAAGATGATTAGAACATATGTAACCTATTTGACTCCTTAAACTGTACCCAAAAGTAAACTACTGAGTCGTGGGTATTAAAATGTTTTGAAACAGCTGTCTGTTTAGGATAGGATAGGAGAATCTTTGCATGTTATATCAGTTGAAACCTCTAAATATTGGCAACTTTCTCAAATGTCTGAGCTGTTCTCAGATTGTAAAATTATCCAGGTCATCTCTTCTTGCCTGCTGTTTGCCTTTCTATTTCAATTCTTGTTGGCAACTTCATCAAGCAGCATGCGAGAGCAGGCAAAGAAGTAAAAATTTATCTTTGTGCTGCCAGTCCTGTACATGATTTTATGGTGGAGCAGGCCAGAGCTATCAAGTAAATGAGACACCTGAATTATAGATAGATTTCCATTATCCCTGGAAATATTCTCGCTGATCTCACTGCTAAAGACAATTAGTGAATTTGCTACTGTTTCCTAAACAGAAAAACAATACATCAGGGAAACCTCAACAAGGCAAGCAAACTACCATTCCAAAAGAAGTAAACATCACTCATGCTTTTTGATTTATTTTGAAACTAGAGAAAATATACCTCAAACACTCCTAACAGAAGAAATGTGCCTTTTTACTATAATCCTATTTTGTGAATGTCTGTATACATTTAATCAAATGATCACAGTGTACAGAACTGTCTATGTATTGCTTGCAATAATGACGGAAAAGACTTGTGAACACTTAAGGTCTTTCAAACAGGCCTATGTGAGGGGATGGTGCTCTCCAGCACGTGTGTGTGTGCGTGTGTGTGTGTGTGAGACACACAGAGAGAGAAACAGAGAGACAAAGAGCAGGGAGGGAACGAAAGAGGGTGAAGAAGGCTAAGACCTGGCAGAGACATCAGCCAACAAAAATAAAAATGGAAGTACCTATAAAGCACTAAGTTCCTCACAGTGTTCTTTATCCTTTGGTCCTTTGAGTGATTAAAACAAACAATGCAATTATCAGCTGGACTGGGGGAAGGGTTTATGGAGCTTACTACCATCCTGGCTTTGAGCAAATCCCTATCTCAAGTCCTGTTTGTTTCTTTTTTTGTTTTTTTTTTTTGTTTTTTTTTTCATTGAAAATGTGCATGCTACTTAAACTCACAGGGTTATTGGAAAGAGTGAAGATAATAAACAGAGTGGTCATATGGCCTCCTTTGCTGAGGGCAGTCCCAGTTTGCGCCCAGTGTCTCAGCATAATTATTAACTTTCACTCTCAAAAGTGTCACAGTTTGGAAAAACAATTTTGTCATTGCCCTCTATATAAATCATGGAGCATAGTACTTGATACAGAGTGGCAGTTATTGTTATTCAAGAACTGTCCACACATTTGAATGGGGGGAAAAAAAAACCCCTCTGATTTGTCTTAATCATAAGCCCAGGGATAGATCCTTTCTATTTAGAGAGCATGGATGTTGGTTTGGGGTTTTATTTCTCCTTAGAGCTGTAAACTGCTTTAGCAGAAGTGACCCCATGGCCTTAGAGAGGGTGTGGACGGGACACTGGAGTAAGTCTCCTTCTAATTGCCTGGAGCAGTGCTGGTACTTCCTCTATTTAAAGAACCCAATTAAATATGCCTGTACTTGATCTATACCCCTTTGCTGGATTTAGGCAACTCAGTTAACCTTCTTAGTTTTCCACTTCTTTCAACCAAGTCTATATAGAGGTTAAAACTAAAATTAATTTTGAGATTTTCTTAAGCCTTTCTCACAGTGTCCTTCAGGTACACTTGCGACATAAATGGGCATCAATAAACCCTGCTCTGCAGAGAATCTGAGATGTTTTCCATCCTCACTTGCACATGACTTTTCTCTTTGGCCCCAGAGCTAACCCCATACTAACCAGCATTTCTGTGTTGAACAGATCCTGTCCTTATCACTACAACTTAACTCACTACAACATACCTGAAAAATGCTGAATCTGATGCTCCTAATTGATGCAAGACTTTTCTAGAGCAACATTAGACATTTCACAATGCACACCAACCCCTTCCTACTGCAGAGAGATTGTTCGGTTCCCCAGAGCAGTTCATTTGTCAACGAAATTCTAAACACGTGAAAGAGTTAAAGGGCATTCAAAAGTTTCCCTCAATGGTGTATAGCAAGATTTGCCATATGTTATAGGAAGGATTCACACTGCCCTGAAAAGAGCAAGGTGTTGAACAGATTCTGAATGTACCTTCATTCACTGGACCCTGTGTGTTCATCAGGCATCCTGGGGTGGACAGAGACACAAGGAAGCCCTTTAGAGATTTCAGATTAGTGTGGGGGCTCACACACCAGCTCTATGAAGTGGTATACAGCAAGCCCTTCTTTCCTGGGAAATAGCTTGAACTATCTACTCTAAACTTGTTCTACAGCAAACCTAAGAGGCCAACATGAGTTTCTGCCACTAAGACAATTCCCAGACCAACTCCCATGCTGATAGAAAGGATGCGCTTAGGGTAAGTAGGGATATTCTAATAGTAAGTGAGGTGGAAAGTTAAAGTAGTCGAGGCGTAAAGTTAAAAAGTAAATCTGGGAGAAAAAAAAACCAGCCCAAAATAACCAACTAATTTTGACATTTATTCATGTAGTTCTCTTCTCTAGAGTGTAGCAAGTGTTGATTACTCATAAAATAACCCACTTTGGATGCCAAGGCTAAGGGAAGCCATGGTCTACGTCCGATTTGAAGTGGATTTGGAAGGGAGGAGAGCATTAGAATACATGAATATTATTTTAATGTTTACTGGGCATTTACAATGTGCTAGGTATTGTGCTAAGTGCTTTATATCTTAATACCTCATTTACTCCTATGAGGTACCCATTATTTTGGCCTACATTTTACAGATGAGGAAACTGAGAGGGTGATTACTTAACTGTCCGAAGCCATGCAAGTGCAGGAGCAGGAGATCTGAACCAAGCCCATTTGGCCTTGCCATTTTTACATTCTAGGTAAGTGTGGCCTTATTAGGAGACTGACGGGTGTACAGGCATCCAAGGGGATAGGAAAGCCTCAACATTCAGGTCTACATAGGACATGTTATTTCCAGACATCAAGGCCATTTTAATTCCCACCTCCATTCAAATGAAAGGGCAGCCTGACAGAGTACACGTGCCAATGAAGAGGAGACTACCAGAATGAACATCGAATGAAAGCTAGTACACCTCACTAGCCAGTGACTGATCTGTGTATTGGCTTGTGAATTCTTTGGAGGGGACTAATACATACATAATTACATTTTCCCCACAATGTGCCATTAAAAAAAATATGGAGACCTTTACCTGGAAACGCTTATGGAATTACCTTTCTTCTAACACCTTGCAAAACAGCCATCCATAGTTATAGAGTTTGTTTTATTGCTTTTTAATTGCTGCACTTTTGTAAATAAGCACCACCATATAATTAAGGGGCTGAGACTTCATTCAGGTATGTGGGCGGACATCCTCGCCTCTCAAACTTGTGAGGCCAGGCATGCGCATGCAGGTGCGTGCAGGTGCAATTAGCCGCTTGCCCCATGGTGCATCCTCTCAGCCAAGGTTACACTATGCTGAGCCTTAGGGCTTCTGTTTCTACTCTGTCTTCTACACAGACAAATTCCTTTCTCTCTTTGCTGCTCAAAATATGTAAAACTTAGCAAGGAGAACTATGCTAGGTTGTAAGCAGGTTAGTGTTGTAACAAGCTTAAAGAAGATAAACAAAGTATATTTCCTCTTCCTCTTTTAAGAAAGGACTGAAAAACATTCTTCCCCTCAAAAGAATGCTGCAAAGCCACCAACTTCACTACTCTGAAATAAAAAAATTAATACAGCGGGCAGGGACTGTGTCTTATTCACCTCATGTAGCCCCACAGCCTGGCACATAGTAGGTATTCCATAAATATTTGCTGAATGAATTGGAAGAATTCAAAATTGTATCACAGATATTCTCAAAGTAGAAATGAACAGTCATTTTGAATCATTTCCTGATGTATGTATGTGGGGACAGGAGTTTAGGAAGGGTGTAGAGAACATATACTTTATCTAGAGTGATTTGAAAATAGACAAGGGGAGAGAGATTTTTAAAAGAAATCCCATTGGCCTCAGTATTGTCACAACATAATTTTCTATTTAATGGGGCAATGACAAAAATGGATGGAGGAAAATAGTCTGGTCTTGGAATAATCAAATATGTTTAAAAACCACATACTGATGTCAAACTCAAAAGTGAGTTTTTTCAGATATTGGAAAACTGTTCCACGAAGAACCCTGCATGTCAAATTCTTTTCATTAATCAAAGAGCAGCTAGACAAAGGAAGATTCATCCTTGAGTGTAAAGGATTATACAAATAATGAATCCAAGCTAAATGATTTATAGCTATGACAAATAAAGAATGGTGTTTAGGCAACAGTATTACTCCCAAATGGCTTCCCACTTGTAGAAAAACAGCTTCAGACAAGCCCCATAGTGTATACAGTGGTGCAAAATGACCTGGAAAAAATGGTTTCTATGGATATCATTTAGAGATGCACATCCCTGAATACCTTAAGGCTGAAGGTACTTTAAGCTCTCTTCCTCAAAGCAATTACAGCACCGGTTCTCCTGCCCAGGTTTTGTTTACATAAGAACAATCTTGGCCACCGGTCATTTGTGTAGGAGACAATTAATCACTAGCTCTTTGAGCACAGGTAGGTTAATCAGTATGCACATAACACAATATTAAAATTTTCATGGGAAAAATTTTTTATTTAAAACAATAAAGGATCAGTAATACCTGCTGGTCTTTTATCCAAAGCAACTACAAAGGCTGTTAGTGAAATAGAGAAGACTTTGTTTTTAAAATGTTCGGAAAATACAAGGCATCATTGATCACCTGAAGGCCTCATTTTAATTTGATTCCAGATCCATGACGGCTTAGAGGCTGTCTTTTTGAAACAGCGTATTGCTAAAATCCTTATGTAGGTCAGAAATGGAACTTCAGAAGCTATCATATTCTGCTATCCTAATAAATAATTAGGGTCAAAACCTCACTTGTTTATGTTTCAAAAAAGTACATTATTTGGACTACAGCAAACATTGGGATTTTAAAAAATTCGAATATTAAATGGCATTCAGAACATCATCCACATGGACGAGGGAGAGATCAAATAAATCTGCAGATGCCTCTATATACAAAAAGGATGTCTTAGGTTTTGGACTATTAAGTACTTTTCCTTCTTCAGACAATACCCTAAAAAAGCAATTACAAAGTACTCTGAAACCCTGCCACACCCCTTTGATTAAATCACACTTCACAAAATATTTAGAGAAAGCATGAACAAATCAAATAAACATCAAGGCAGGAAATGCAGCCAGGAATGCCTGATCCTGAGCTCCCCCAGAGTCTGAAGGGCTGCCTCACTTGAAAATTTAATCAAACACAATCTACTGTAATTCCATTGCAGCCTTTGCACTTAAGGAAAGCTAGTTCAGTCTCTGACATTTTGATTTTCACAGCAGATGGAAGCAAAAAAAGAAAGAAAGAAAGAAAGAAAGAAAGAAAGAAAGAGAGAGAGAAAGAAAGAAAAGAAAAGAAAAAAAGAAAAACTTCCGCGGCTCACAAACATATGTGTCCAGTTGAGATTTTCTTTCTCCAGCCTTATGCAACATCCAGCAAACAAACAAACAAAAAGGTTATTTTCTAGTACTCACTATTACTCCAGGATTTCAGTAAATATTTGATACTGATCTCAAAGAAGCCCGAATCCTGCTGGCTGGCCATGTCTGCGGCATACAAAGAGGCTGGGAGGACGGGCAGCTGCCGGGAGCAGGTACCGGGCGTGATGCGCCTGTCACAGGTTGTGATGTCAGCGCGGGGTCAGGCGCCGAGAGGCAGCTCTGCGGATTCACCTCCGGCTCCGGCCGGGAGTCCTCATCTAAAGGACACCGCCGAGCAGAGAGAGAGATGCTCGGCCGCTCCTCCTCCTCCGGGTCCAGGACTTGCTTCTTATTTGCTGGGCGCTGATCTCCCTGCAGCCCTCGGAGGCGGCGGCCGCGCTGCTTTCATTTCGGGGCTGTCATCACCAGCAACGCCGGCTGCCGGCCGCCCACCAGCTCGGCTCCAGTCAGGTATGGAACCGAGGAAGACCCCACCTGAACTGGGATCGGCTTTCTCCTGGGAGGGAGGGTTTCTAGGCCGGCCTCCCTGACGCGATGCAGGCAGCCTCCGGCCCGCACGGCCGCCGCGGGGCTGAGGGATGGGCCAGGAGCGCCGCCCCCTGCCCCTGCCCCCTGTCTCAACCTGAGTCTCGGCTCAGCCTCCGCCTAGGCTGCCGGAGGAATTTTCCCAGCTTCGGTGGATCCTCTCTCCTCAGCAAGGTTTCCCGTGAGCGGCCCGGGTGTGCTCTGGCTGCTGCTTCCCCTTGTGTCTGTCCCTGAAATAAACACAACTGCAGCACGCTGCGGTAAGCAAAGCTGCAGCCCTGCATCTGGTTGCAGCGACGGTTTGGAACACCCCATCCGTCAGCCTCGTTGCAGTAAGGACGCTCAACAAGAGGACGCTTGTCTGGGCTTTTTCTTCCCTGCCTTCCACACGCACGGTGGAATCTGCATTTTGTACTTTTCCCTCCCAGAAATGCAGTGTTTTCAAGGGGCACCGGAGCCCGAACGTGTGCACTCTAAGGGAACAGTACAAACTGCTTAGTTGGCTTGATTTTGTAATGTCACACATTCCACAATGAATCTTATGCTCAAACCTCTCATTTCTAAGACTCACCAAGCCCAGTGAAGCTTATTTTATTTTATTTGTATGAAAAGGACAAGAAGCAAAGCACTGGATTCCTTCTTCTACCATGGCTTTTGATTTCACGAATTCTTGCTATCAGGTGTCCTGATATTGGTTAGCTTTGTTTCACATTATCATTTAGCTTGACCAGGGGATTAAATCAGAGTACTGTATTTTAATAAGGACAGGTTATGTTGGAGGAGGTGGGATTTGGCCAACTATCTCATAAACCACAGGATCCTTCCAAGTCCCAGTACATTCATGATTAATGTTTTCTAAAAAACAACAAAAAAGTAATAAACCATGTTAATAAGTATTTAACACAGCAATGTTGGGCAAACTCCCCAAATCAACACACAAACAGGACTTCCTAGATTAACAGTTCATTTTAGAAATGGAAGGGAAAGACTGCAATGTACTTTTATTTTTGTCTTAAAAATATTTTAAAAATTCAACACTAAATAAAACTTTTAGAACTATGTCCTGAAAGGCCCTAAGATACTTTATCAATTTAATTAGTTTTTCAAACTCATTACACTTACCCAAATGGCAAGCACTCAATCACTGAGATTTCCAGCTCCACTTATACACTCTATTCTGATGAAATCTCTCATCAGACTGACTTCTTTTTAATTCATGTGCATACTCAAGTTGCTGAGCTGATTTTATCACTTGTACTTTGAATGTATGGATTCTAGGTAAAATAGACCCAAAGGTTTTACCTTGAAACAATTATTATATCTGAAAATAAATTTCATACCTACGCCCATCTGATGTGGTGCTTCCTCAAGACTCAGATGGCAATGAATGAACAGGTAGGCTACACGGTACCCTGAGATTAATGATGGCAGGGGCTCTCAAGGCAGGGCGCCATGTTGGCTCCTGGCACCAGTGCTCACTAGCTTTGAGCCCCAAAATAAGCTACTAACTTTGCTAAGCCTTCATTTCCTCATCTGTAAAATGGGGTTGTACTTTCTTCCTACAGTTGCTGGAAACAATAAATAGCACTATATACAAAACGGGCTCAGCATAGTATCTTGCCCATAGTTAACACTTCATTACATTTTAGCTACATTGGTTTTTTTTTTTTTTTTTTTTTTTTCTTTTTCTATGAGACAGTCTCACTCCGTCGCCCAGGCTGGAATGCAGTGGTGCAATCTCGGTTCACTGCAACCTCTGCCTCCCGGGTTCAAGCGATTCTCCTGCCTCAGCCTTCCAAGTAGCTGGGGTGACAAGCATGCACCACCATGCCTAGCTAATTTTTGTATTTTTAGTAGAGATGGGGTTTCACAGTGTTGGCCAGAGTGGTCTTGAACTCCTGACCTCAGGTGATCCGCCTGCCTTGGTCTCCCAATGTACAGACATGAGCCACTGCGCCCGGCCCATTCATTCTTACTATGAATCCTTGGTGACTCTAGAATAGAACTTTTTTTTTAAAAAAAAGCTAAATACCTTTTTTTCTTTACTCTTTATGCGGTTTAAAAGATATATTACTTTTGAACACCAGTGGTAACTATTTGGGGGGAGCAAGATGGAGACATTTAAAATCAGTTGCAATAAGCAAACATGCTATTGTATATTGCTACTCAAATATATAGAGATTCTCTCTGTTGACTTTATTTTCTAAAAAATTTAACTGGCTTTTTAAAGTTTTCAATACTTAAATATATAAGTTTTCAGTATTTAACTACTACAAACATACTAACTTGCTGAGAATGCCACTCATATATATTTCAAGGGAAACTATCATAAAAATGTAAATGCTACTTAGAAAATAATGTTTTCACTGGCATCTAGCTTTCACTGTGAAGAGTGAATCAGCAACCAAGAGCCCAGTTTCTGTCTCTTAGAACCTGAAATCTTGTCCAGTGTATGCTTTTTTTTCATTTGAGTACCTTTAAAGAGGGCATATACTGTAAAAGAACAGAAAAGGGCTTTTGTTTTGTTGAAAGGCCTGCAAATCAGATAGAATGACACCTGCTGCAAGCTGAGTTGAAACATTTATCCTTTTGTCTCCTCTCTCTCTGGGGGGCTTAAAAAAAGTAGTCAGAAGAGGCACCTGGACAGAGGTACTTTAAAATACAACAGTAAAATCTGAATGTGTCCCTGGCTTGCTAATGATTTCAGTTATGATTTAAGAGGACCTAAAGCTATCTCAGCTTTCATACCTGTAAAAAGAGGGATCCTTCCTTAAAAATTTTAGGAGAACATACAATGAATTGTCAAGCATGGAATAAGGCATAGATATTGGGGGCTGAGTGAAAGATAACAGTAATACAGGAAAAGTGGAAGGCCTCAGAAAATGGTATCAAAGAGTAGGAAAAAGGTCAGGCACGGTGGCTCATGCCTGTAATCCCAGCACTGTAGGAGGCCGAGGCGGGCGGATCATGAGGTCAGGAGATCAAAACCATCCTGGCTAACACAGTGAAACCCCGTCTCTACTAAAAATACGAAAAAACTAGCCGGGCGAGGTGGCGGGAGCCTGTAGTCCCAGTTACTCTGGAGGCTGAGGCAGGAGAATGGTGTGAACCCAGGAGGCAGAGCTTGCAGTGAGCTGAGATTGCGCCACTGCACTCCAGCTTGGGCGACAAAGCGATACTCCATCTCAAAAAAAAAAAGAGTGGGAAAAAGTCGGAAAGTGGCCTGACACAAGTGATGACACTAAATGAATGACACCATCTACATCTGTTGAATATAAATAGTGTACTTAAAAATACATGTATTTTTATATTTAATCCTCACCTCAAACCTATGAAGTAAATACTGTTATTAGCCCCATTTTACAGATGAGAAAATTGAGGCTTAAGGAGGCATAAAATAAGGTCAAACTCATATGGTTGGTAAAATTTAGGTCTATTTTAGACCCTGAGACATTTATCATAACTTTGTTATTTTTTTTTTTTTAATCACAAGCAAGGTGAGAATCATGCTTACCAAGTTCTTCAGAGAAAGTTCAGGAAGAAGCTGGGCACAGTGGCTCATGCCTGTAATCCCAACACTTTGGAAGGTCAAGGCGGGTGGATCACTTGAGGTCAGGAGTTCAGGACCAGCCTGGCCAACATGGCAAAATGCCGTCTCTACTAAAAATACAAAAATTAGCTTGGCGTGGTGGCACCTGCCTGTAATCCCAGCTACCCGGGAGGCTGAGGCAGGAGAATCACTTGAACCTGGGAGGTGGAGGTTGCAGTGAGCCTAGATTGCGCCACTATACTCCAGCCTGGGCAACAGAGCAAGACTCCATCTCAAAAAAAAAAAAAAAAAAGTTCAGGAAGAGATGCTAAGGTACTCCTTAACATAGCAGAGGTGCTTCAGGTCCCATTGACTCTCCCAGCCTAGTCACTGCCTTCCTGCCTGGCTTTAGCCTGGCTGATGCATTCCCTGGGGGCTGTAGCCGATTCCGAGAAACTGAGAGAATGCCTTTATTTTTCACATTAATTTGATTCATTAGACAGGCTGTGATCTCTACAAGGATGCCTGACCTAGAGTGGAGGTGGGGTGATTGATGATGAAAATCTAGTCTGAACTCCACTCTCCAATTTGGCAGGCACAGAGGTGGCAATGGGCTGCTTCTACCCTGGCATGGGTCTGCATCATCCCAGGACTCAATCCAGAGGAAAGGGTGCCTATTTTTTTCCATCAAGATACCACATGGGCTGGTGGTAGCTCTGGGTGGTCAGTGGGAAGGAGGTAGGTGGTCAGAAGAAAGAAGTGACCCATTGGTCACCTATGTACCTATGTCCTAGTAAGCCGTGTGTAGCAGAGTGGGATGAGAGTGGTAAAGGATACAGGGATTATATCTCACAATCTATAGCATTTACTCTCCTCCTGCCTTGATTCTGATTATAACCATCTGTCCTGTCTCTTCCTCCAGTAGACCTGTGTCTTACTCAGCTTTGTGTTCCCTACATTTCCATAGCACACAGTAAGTCCTCATGCAATAAACATATGTTGAGCGAATAAGTGAATGAGCGAGCTTGTCATGCCTGCCTATTATCTGCTGCCTGTGGGAAAAAAAAAATGTGTAAGAAATGCAATTTTTTTGTTTTAATTCATACTTAATTTACTTTTCTTAAAAGCATTTTGGACAATTTTTTGAGGCAAAGTTGTGTGGCATTCAAAAAAAATGTGAAAACAAAGCTTTGCAAACAGTCTGGATGCATGCCAAGAGCCATTACCTAATGATTTTAAACCATCTGATGGAGTTGATTGGGTTAGGATTGGAATCCACCCCCTTTCCTTGTAGACGGATGCACGTGGGTACACATGTGTAATTACTGTCACAGAGTGACATGTACATTCATGAACAGAATATGTTAGGCAGAAAAGAAATGTTTCACTAGCATCCTGAGGAAACAAAGGAAATCACTAAATGCAAGAAAATAATTGCTTTATCAATTTTTGATCAGCAGTCTCAACTTCCAAAAAAGCATGAACTACATTATATTCCCACTATTATACATTGTATCTTAAGAACAGTTCCAAATCAAATTAAGCATCCCCTGAATTGAGATACAAAGACAACAGTTACAATCAATGGTGACAAGTATGGAAAAAGGGTTTTGTTTTTCTTTAAACAGTAGAATAAGAGGCCTTTTAGAGATAATCTAAAGGACAAAGTGTTGAGATAAATAACAAACTTCTCTTTTGACCTATTTTTGATGCACAATTTGGACAGATCTATCCTATCCTAAGAAATATTAGAGAAAAAATATGAAATGATGCCACACAATGTCCATGTGGTAAGCATCAAACACAATAATCATTCCCTTAAAAAAATCCAACCCACATATATAAATCTTCACAAAAATAGATGCAGCAAGTTTTGAAAAACATTTACTCCATGACTATCCACTGCAATTTTTTTTCAATGAATTGAAATACATTTAAATGTTTTGAATGCAATAGAACTTCATTATAGCAAAGCTTGTTGTTGTCCAGATTCAAACATAAAGAAGAAAAATCATGTCTTCCAAAATTGTTTTCATTGAAACATAGCAGCAGAACTCATTTTTTCTTCCCTACTCAGCTCCCCTGCGAAGGGGTTTTATAAGGAACCCAGAGCCAAGACAAAGCAATAGGAAGTCTAGCACAATGGGAAGCCCCTGAAGGGTTTAAGCAGAAGACAATAAAAGACTTTGAGAAGCGGCAGCAGGGAGTGGAGGAGAGAAAGCCTGGAATTTACCCTGCTTTCTGCTCTGCACATGGAAGGCCCCCTCCATACGTCCATTGTCACCCAAGGTGTTTTGATAGGTCTAGAGCGGGGTAAAAGAATGGTATTTATTGAGGCCTAATATTGGGGCCTGGGGCTGGGCTGTATATCCGAGGGCATGCACAGACAAAGCTGAACAAAGGGGCACACCGACTGGGCACCTGCTGGGCACTTCTCTAAAACTGGCGCTGAGACATCATTAGAATGAATTAGAACTAGGGCACCAGTTAACCCGGGCCTGCACACTAGTGAAAGGAAAACTGAGCCTCTCCGCTGACACTGCCTCGGACAACTGAATGGTGACTTCAAGAACAAATATTCCGGCCAGGTGCGGTGGCTCACAGCTGTACTCCCAGCACTTTCAGAGGCTGAGGTGGGCAGGAGTTTGAGACTAGCCTGGCCAGCATAGTGAAACCCTGTCTCTACTAAAAATACAAAAATTAGCTGGGCATGGTGGCGGGCGCCCGTAATCCCAGCTACTCAGGAGGCTGAGGCAGGAGAATCGCTTGAACCCAGGAGGCAGAGGTTGCTGAGATCATGCCATTGCACTTCAGCCTGGACAACAAGAGTGTAACTCTGTCTCAACAACAACAACAACAACAACAACAAATAATCAAAGGATATTAATTAGAAGGGAAGTGACATTGTAGACCAGACCATGCTCTATCATATAGAAGCTGTACTGCTGGTAAAGTTGTTGAGCATCTCATTTTCCTCGTCTGTAAACTAGTGCCTTGTCACACAAATCTGTTATGAGGATTACATGAGTGCCTAGGCAGATGATAACTGTTATGTAGCAAATCTGTAGCGAGAAATGAACCCAGAATATGCAGCGCAAAATTCCTCCTTAACTCCACAGTCAGGTTAGGAAAAGAGAACAAAAGGAAAGAGAAGAGAGAGAACCTGCCGATCATAGAGAGACCCCCACCCCCATCCACCTCTGCTGGCTACAAAGGTAAGGCAGATCTGCCCACAAGGCTGGAAGTTTTGGAAAGGTGAAGAAAGTCTAAATACACGCACATACAAACACTATTACTTAACATTTTAGTGCTTCCAATGTTTGGTGCCCAGGGTAAACTTCCATTTGAGTAGAGGTTCCGGTTAGGCTAGTATCATCTCAAAATTTACCTAATTTAGTCTTCTCATCAACCTCTCAAAGTAGGGCCTGCATATTTGGACATTATTAACCTGTAGCCAAAACCAGGAAATGCTGTAGTTCATACATATTTTGTACACATGAAGATTCGACCTCAATTTCTGCAGAATAAGGTCATAAGCACACTTAGTATTTAATATATTTAAAGACATGTATGCAAAGAGAAAACATGGCAGCATTTCCCCCACTGCCCCTTAGCATGAAAGCATACAATATTAACGATAACTTTATTATCATATTTTTGAATACCACCAGCAACCTGAGAAATTATTTACATTCAGATACAAGCAGGTCGAATATAACTGGCCAAAATAGAAGCCAACTATTAATACATAATTATAAAATATTAAGTCCCTTCTGAAGAAGCAAAAAATGGCATTTGCGGCTGGGCATGGTGCCTCACGCCTGCAATCCCAGCACTTAGGGAGGCTGAGGCGGGTGGATCACTTGAGGTGAGGAGTTCAAGACCAGCCTGACCAACATGGTGAAACCCCATCTCTACTAAAAATACAAAAATCAGCTGGGTGTGGTGGCGGGTGCCTGTAATCCCAGCTACTCGGAAGGCTGAGGCAAGAGCACTGCTTGAACCCGGAGGGCGCAGGAGGTTGTGGTAGGCTGAGATAGAGCCGCTGCACTCCAGCCTGGGTGACAGGGCAAGACTCTGTCTCAAAATAAATAAATAAATAAAATGGCATTACCTTTGCATATTATTATTTACCAAAAATACAGACACATAATGCTTCACAGTATAAAAAACACTTATATTTATATCAGTCATCATCACCCTTTAGATTTGCCACCTACAGGAGAACTAAGAAAATGTTGGTTCTTCCCTGTATGAACGATAATCTAGCAAAACAAAAAAACAGAGCATTCTCATAGTTGTATGAAGTTATTGGGTGATGTTCCTATTATTTGGTGATAAAAACTAAATACCTTTTAGGGCTAGAGTGAATATTCCCACCAATGTCCCCAATTTGACACACAAAAATAAATATCAGAGTTTAAGTTATAAGGGAAAGATCAACTTTTCCTCAAGATACCATTTACTGTACATAATAATTAAAACTTATAATTTTCAAATCAATGAAGTTGAGGAAAATTAGAAATTCTGGATAGTTTTTTTAGTGCATGCTACTTAAATTTTACATTTTTTTCCTTCTAGGTGCTAAAATGTTTTTTCTTTCTAGGTAGGACCATGTTTATAGTTACCTACTAGTGAAGGTTGAAGGGCTGGGAATTAGGGAACTCGTGATTCTGCTTTCTATTTTGACCCTGATCCTATGACCTTGGACATGTTATTTATCTACTAAAAGAAGAACACTATTTCCCATCCCCAGACTGCCTCGTCTCTTAGGACAAGACAATCTTTGGTTTTCTATACCACTGGGAGGAACCACTGCATAGGAAAAGCAGAACACCGGGTAATAAATTATTCTGTATAACTCTTTGGCAAACATTATTTAGTTTTTTGGCAATAGATTCACCTTCTTGGTTATGTTCTAATAAAGCTCATGTCAAGAGTATCCATGAAAACTCACACTGGCTGACTAGCAGGAGAAGCTGACATAGGACCAAAAAATAATTGGGGATTAGAAAGCGATAAATCAATATAAAAACTATCAAGCTGTCTACTGTGAAGTTAATGAAGTAATTCAAAGTGCTTTGTTCAGCTTAGAGGAAAACCAATAGAAACTATATAACTAGACAATTCTTGTAGATCAGGAATAAACAACAGTCACACACCAGGTTTATCATCACTGAGATTAAGGACAGTGGTCTAAGGAATTAAGGATATGTTATAGCATCACTTCGTTTGGAACTACCACTTTAAAAAGAAGTGTATACCTCACTGAGCATCACAGATTTCACCTTCAAAGTTTTCAACATGACCATCTGTTCATGGAGCTGTCTGGTACAGACCCCGGGTTTCTGCCTTTTAGAAGACGGTGGTCTAAGCCTGACAACAGTGGGGCAGAAAAACCCATACATCACCTTCCCTCTCACAGATGACGTTTAACTGTACAGTAGTAGAAAATGTGACTGTGAAGGAGCAAGTATATTTTAGAGGACAGAGAAAGTCTTACAGGGCGTGTGTTTAGAAAGGGTGGGAAATCACCACCCTCCTTTGACCAGACAGGCAGGGCTTTGTGTAGGAGGGTGGGGCTGTCAGAAACTGTCTGAATGATGGAAGGCAGCAGCTTAGCAGGCTAGTGGGAAGAGCGACTCCAACTGCACGGCTCAGCTTAGGAGGCACAAGTGAGGTCAAGAGTAATGATCTTTGCAGACCGTCTGTAGGGGTGAGATCACTCTGAGAAGCCCAAGGAAACAGAAGTGGACAGTCATGATTCTGACTCTCAGTGTTAGCTATGGAGAAACTCAAGCTCATGGTCAGATAAGCCCTGCTCCACCCAGTAATGGCTCCAGTGATCCACTTACGTGTTTGACCTATTTCTTTCTCATTTATAAGGTGCACATGATACTGCTCTTTACATAAGGTTGTTTCATGATCTTAAAGGAGATTATGTAGATGAAAGGGCTTTGTATTCCCAGGGTGCTAATATTAGATTATCAGGGCTCCCATCAGTGTAAGATTCAGACAAATAAGAGGGTGAGTGGTCCTTGCTCAGCCCGTCGCCCTTAAAGAAACACATTGGCAACTTCCCTCCTTGTAATAGCCTGCTGGACTTTTAGTTTTGGGTTTAGGGACATGCCAGGGGTGTCCTGCTCTGTAAGTGGCCATTCATCAACTCCAGGAATGTGCTGGTGGTTTGCCTGAGTCTTATCCAAATGCCACTCTGGATTTTGGATAAATACAGGATGGGTGGCAACTGTGGTCAAATTACTACTCCACCCTACCACAAGCCTTATTTTCCACCTTCTTTGCTCCTCAAGGGAGTTTCCCCTTTTTCTTATCCTTTAAAATTATTTTTAAATATTTATTTGTCTATGAATTCTTATATCCTTACCTTGGTGTAGGATTACCTTGGTATATGATTTTCCCATATACAATTGAAATTTTGTGTTCATTACAAACAAGGGGTAGCAGAAGTGTAAGGGAAGGGACATGGACGTGGGCCTTCACCAGACTTCTGGATGAAAGATGAGATGACTAGACAATTCCAATAGTGAGAAATGTATTAGGAAAAAGGCTGAATACAGAAAAATTACAGCAATATGCTCTCCTTTGGCTTTATATCTACTCTTCCAGAGGAGGAAACTGAAATTTATCAGGGTGGGTCCCACAGCAGAGTAATGATAGTAACAGTAACAGTGATTATTGCTGGTCATGTGATAAAACCGAGATTGGAACTCCGATCTGGTGCTAAGCCAGTGATATCCAACAGAAATGCAATGCGAACCACACGTGCAATGTTAAATTTTTTAGTAGCTACATTAAAATAACCAACAAGAAGCTGGTGAAATTAATTTTAATAATCTATTTTGTTTAACCCAATATGCCAAAAATTATTTCAATAATTAATGAATATAAAAAAAATTAGTGAGACATTTAACTTTTTTTTGTACCAAATAGTTGGAATTCAGTGGGTATTTTACAGCACATCTACATGTGGACTAGCCACTTCCATCTTGTGGCTATTGTGTACAATAGCTACAAGTGGCTAATGGCTCCCTTATTGGACAGCGTAGCTCTAGAAGATTCCTAAGTATTTTTGTGCCATGAGCCCTTTTAGCAGTCTGGTGAAGCCCATGAGTTCCTGCTCAGAATAATATGTTTACATAAATAAAATGTGGAAGATACAGGGTGACAAAGAAAGCAATTACTTTGAAACATAGTTATTCAACTATTTTAAAAAACACAAAATTGTGGTATTGTATATACCTGCTTCTTTAAATAGTGCTTTAAATAACATTATTCAGAGGCCTAATAATTATAAGAAATTTTAAACAAAATAATGATCATAAATAATATTTCAATATGCCTAAAGCAACTGTAATGATGATGAAAATATCTGTGACTTCAACCGGTAGCAAATTAACTTTGAGTTTTGGAGTTAATTTGGTGGGTCAAACCAAGACACTTTTCCAATGACACAGAATAGGAGGGAATACATTAGAAGGCATCGTTCACAGTCAGGGTGAGTACTGTTTCATGAAACCTCTGTTCTATATGTATGTATACACACAGTTAAATACTGGGTTGCAGTGTAAAATGTACTTTATATTGTGAGTCATGGTTTTAAAAAGTTTGAAATCTTCATACTCTGCTAGTGAGAATGCAAAACCGGTTAACTACTATGGAAAGAATCTGATGGTTCCTCAAAGAGTTAAACATAGAATTACCATATGACCCTGTAATTTCACTCCTGTACACATGCCCGAAAGAAATGAAAACAAGTTATCAAACAAGTATATGTACATGCATGTTCATAGCAGCACTATGCATAATAGCCCAAAGTCTTCAATGTCCATCAATGGATCAATGAATAAACAAAAGGTGGCATATATATGTAATGCAATATTATTAATCTGTAAAAAGGAATGAAGTTTGGGAACATGCTACAACATGGATGAACCCCAAAAATGTTATGCTAATTGAAGAAGGCCGGACACAGAAAGCTCACGTATGATATGATTCTATTTATAAGACATGTCCAGAATAGGTAAATCCATAGAGACAGAACGCAGATCAGCTGTTGCCAGGGGCTATGGGGAGTGAAGAACTGGGAGAATCTGCTTAATGGTGAAGGGGTTTTTACTTTGGAGTGATGGAAATGTGTTGGAACTAGATAGAAGTGGTGGTTGTGTAACACCGCGAATGTACAAAATGTCACAGAAGGGTCACCTTAAAATGGTTAATTATATGTTGTTTCACTGCAATAAATTATTACTATTTTTTAAGTTTGTTCTAGAGGGTCTTTCTGTTTGTAGTGTACTCATTTGTGGTGCTGCTACATCCCCACCTAGTGGTAGAGGCACCTTCTGTCTGGACTCCAGGACTGAAGATGCCTGACTGCTAGGAGACCACTTTCATATCACAGCGGGAGTTCAAGATCTGAGGTCACGCCTAGGCCCATGCCTAACTGGGATGACTATTTCGTGTCTAGACATTGACAGTGATAACCGTCAGTCACCCGAGCTTCAGGCAGGAAACAAGGACGGTGTCTGTCCTGGCCCTGATGTATTTCTCAAGTTATGGAATCTTTCTGGGATTTACTTATCTGTCTATAAAATCAAAACAATACTCCCTACCACAGGATTACAGTAAATGTTAATATAAGGTGGCATAAGAAATGCATCTAATACCAGTAGATGCTCATAAAATGTTAGTTCTGTTCCTCATCCTTCCTGATTTCTAAAGATACTTGGTATGAACTTATGAACCTCAAACAAGATGCATCCAAGAGGGCTCCTCCAACTTCTGACTGTCATTGGAAGAAAGAAAAAGACTCTGGGTATCCAGAAAAAAAGTGGCAGGGATCTGGAGTGATTATGAAAAGGAGAAGACAGAGTACAAGCAGAGAACACAGGGCAGAAACTCAATATCATACAAAGTCAAGTGACAAAACAGCAGCAGGAACCTGGTGAGCACCAGGTGTACAGAGGGGAGGGAAGAGAGACGGAAAGGGTCCAGCAGACATTCTCGTTATTGCCATGAATGCTACCTAAAGGTGACAGAGACAGACAGACACACACACACACACACACACACACAGAGAGAGAATACCAAGAAATACATAAGGCAAAAATATTTGGATATTTTTGTAAGTGAGCTTGCATGAAAGATTCCAACTCTATAACATGTTCTATAAAAATGAAATGGAAGGTTCTAAACTGTGAGATGTAGTTGCAAAAAACAACCAGAAAAGATGGACACCAAATCATGGGTTTTTCAAATGATAAGGCCAAAGGGAATAAGCAACTCAAAGGGTAAACATGGGAGGAAACAAATCATGAAATTAATTTGAAATCAAATAGCGTAAAATTACCAGAGCAGAAAGCACTTGCTCCCACATCAGAATATTCAGGATCTGTAGGAAATTTTATAACGTGGTGCAATTTGGCTTTGGAAAAACATGGGAACGAAATCAAAACACCATTCTTACACCCTTCTAAGAACACTGGCAGGGTCACTGGGGCAGGTGGTGAGCAGAAAACCCCACAGGCAGGTCAGAGAAGCAGGCCTCCCCAGCAGACCTTCCTGGGCCCAGCAAGCATCCCTCACCGCAACAGTCATTTCTGCCCCATGCACTCCACAGCCTTCCTGCTTCCCTCCTCCCATCTCGTTCTCAGGGATGACCCTGCCTCCTACATGGCACTGGATAGGAAGTCCCATTTTTCTGCCACCAAATCCACAAAGCCACCTTTGTCCCCCTCTCCTCACCCTGCTTCTGCCTCCGGTCCAAGATTCTCACTCCTATGGGTCTCTTGCATCTTAACCTTTCCCTTTCTATGAAATCTTTCTTGCCTTTAATGAAAACATAGCCAATACCTCTTGTCTCACAAACAAATGGAAACAAAACAAAAAACCTTATCTTATCCCACATTTCCTTCCAATTCTGATATGATTTGGATTTGTGTCCCCACCAAATCTCATGTTGAATTGTAAACCCCAGTGTTGAAGGTGGAGCCTGGTGTGAGGTGATTGGATCATGGGGTGGATATCTCATGAATGGCTTACCATCATCCCTGTTGGTACTGTCCTCATGATGGTGGGTTCTCACGAGATCTGGTGGTTTAAAAGTGTGCAACACCTCCCCCCTCACTCTCTCTTGCTCCTGCCATGTGAAGACGTCTGCTCCCCTTTTCCTTCTGGCATGATTGGAAGCTTCCTGAGAGATCCCCAAAAGCAGAAGCCACTATGCTTCCTGTATAGCCTGCAGAACCATGAGTCAAACTTCTTTTCTCTGTAAATTACCCAGTCTCAGATGTTTCTTTACAGCAATGAGAGAACAGACTAATACAAATTCCTAGCCTACCTTCCCGACTTCCCAATCATTGCTTAATGTCTCAACACAGCTGCCTTTATACGCAGCCTTCAGTTCCTCTGTCCATCCCCCTTCCCCCTTCAGCCCACTTCAGGCTGACTCCTTGGCCACACTTCCACTAAGGTGACCAACAGCTTCCACTTAGCCAGTGGGCACTTCTCAGCCCTTAACTGAAATTGCATCTCTGTAGCATTTGATGTAGCTTCACACCCTCCTTCTTGCAACTCTCTTTTTCTTGCTTCCATGACCTTACACTTTTCTGGTTTTCCAGGTGTGGCATGGTTGGCCTCTGCCTACCTCTTCAGTCTCACCTTGCACCTTCCCTGCCACCCAGGACTCCTGCACCTCAGGGCTCAGCATTGCTGTTCTGCCTGCCTCTACCTGCTGTTCCACCTGCCTCTCTTCCCTTGGCTAAATTCTATTTGCCCTTCATCCATCTAAGTATTGCTTCCTCAGAGAAGCCTTCCCTTAACTCCCTGGTCTAAATCCAGAGCCACAGTTGACATTTCTTATTGACACAAATACTTTATCACACTGTATGCATTTATTGTGTAGCTAGTTTTCAATATGCTTTCTCCCTGTTTGGACTATCAATTTCACTAGGTACATTCTATGTTTATTTTGGTCACCATCTTACTCCTATGTTCTAGGACACAAGGGGGACACAATAAACATAGCACATGGTAGACACTTAGTAAGTAATTACTGAATGAACAGCCATGGTATTAAATGAATGAATGAACAGATCTTCTCACCAATGACAGGGAGTCAGAGCAGGTCGGTGACTTTACCCTGGCTGCTTCAGGTCTTTAGTCTTCTCCATGCAAAAGCTGTTCATATTTTTTTTAGGCCCTTGGGTATCTGTTTGAACAAAGTCCCATTTAGACTAAGAGAAGCATGATGGAGAATAAGCTGGCAGCAAAGGGTGGAGAAAAGCCAAGGGAAGTCAGCAGCTGGAGAAAAACAGTCTCAATTTTCTCAGTGTTTGAGTTCTGACTTCCGTGACACAACCTCTGACCGTGTCAGTTGTAGATGGGGCTCTTTCCCTAGCAGTGTAATGTAGACCTGGACGCTGCAGAAGCTGTATGTGTGGGAGGAAAGGAAATGCATGGGAGGTATGGTGAAAGGGAAAACAAATAGAAGCTCTGAAGACAGGATTGAAATCCAACATATCTGGGAGAGGTGGATCTTGTAAGTCATTGAATCAAATCTACTCACCATATAGATGACAACCTTAAGGCCAAGCTGTAAACAATGTATCCAAGGTCCTCACTGGTGGGAGAACTGGATTGACTAAAATCCACTGCCTTTTTGTGTACCCTCAAATGCCTGTTAAGGTAGAGCTGAGACATCGATCCTGTTACTTCTTGTGTGTTAAAGGAGAGATTTCTCATTGGAGCTATTTCACATCCATGCTATTCAAAGCAAGGTTTTATGTCTACTAAAGACTGCTTACATCAAAGCTATAACATCTCTAGTAAATCTGAAACTCTTTTTCTACTTCAGAATAACTGGAGGTACTACAAAGTCCCAGGACAGGTGTCTAACTAGGATCGGCCACCCTTATCCTTTAAAACACTGTTAGTAAGATCCTGTTGATTTGAATGTTGATGGGGGGCAGGGCATTCCTTGCTGCTCTTGTTCACTCAGGTTGGGAGAAATCAGCTTGACAGAGTCGGTGGCAACCAGCAGCAGACAGCTCTTTCCTCATGTTTAGTTACTTCACTTTCACTCCTCACAGCCAAGTTTCTTAGAAACTTCTCTGTCTCTCCTTCCTAATCCCTTTCCTTCCAACTTACTGCCATTCCAGCACATTGGGAATGAGTGTGTCATGACTACCAATGTCTAAGCCCTATGGAACTTTCCAGTCCTCACCCTACTTGGCCTCTTGACAGCATTTGGCATCACTGGTCGAGTCTTCTTTTTTGAGACGTTCACTTTACTTGGCTACTGTGACATTTGTCTCCTCTGAACTCCTACCTCTGTGACTATTCGGTCTCTTTGCATTAGGGGCTCCTTCTCTGTCCCTCCCTGCAATGGCAAGAATAACTCAGAACTCCATATTCAGCCCCTTTCCTTCTCATATATAAATATTGCCTAGGATGTTTCATCTGAATCCAAAGCTTCACCTATTGTCTGATGTTTCCCAAATTACTTTTATACCTCAGACCTCTCCATGGAAGTCCACGTCCATTTGTTACCTCTTTACATCTTATTGTCCACCTTAATCCGGATACTCCTCAGGTACCTGAAATTCAACATGACTACATCTGAGCTAACTACTTTCCTTCCCCAGTTCTTACTTTCTCCTTTATTGCCTGAATGACATCATCATTTTCTAAGTCACTCAAGTTAGAAATTCAAGATTTTTCTTCCTTCTTATCCTCCAGATTCAAAGACTCAGCAAGCCCTGTTGAATCTACCTCTTAAAAATTTCTTGTATCTGTTTTCTCATTCTCATACCTACCATCATTCTGTTAATTAAGGTACTTGTAATTCTTCATCTGGATCAATGCAATAGACTTCTTATTGGCTCAGTCCTCAGAACTGCTGCCTGATTGTTCAATGCTTCTCAATCCCTTTTGAGATAAAGCCCAACCCTTTGTTGCCATACAAGACCCCTTCCCACCTCTCTAACTTCATGCAACCCTGTGCTTCAGCTATAGGGAACTGTCTGCAAGTCTGCCAAAACACCAGGCTGTGAACTACTGTTAGGCCCTGCCCTATACATTCTGCTTTTCTTTCCTGTTAATTCCAGCTCTAACCCTTACCCATTCTGAGAAGCTCTGACTGACTTCCCCAGGTAAAGTGAAATGCCCTTGCTTTGGGCCCCAGTAGTACTTGTTACCTGATCTTGTGTTTGTAGTTTACTTCTCTATCTCCCCACTAAACTGTAAGCTCCTTGATGGAAGAGGAAGACTGTGTCCCTCATTTCTGAATTACCAGCATCTAGCATAGTGCTTGGTACATAACAGATTCTAAAACATGCTAGCTGAATAAATAAATTTAAGTATAAACATGAGGTTTATTTTTGTGGATGAGTTCAGAAGCATTGGGTATGATAGCATCCCTTTCAATACAATAAATATATAAAATATAATATTCTTTTGCTATGTATCTGCCAAGTGATTCTTTGTAGAAATCTACAGAAAGAGTGAAACAATTGTTTCATACAAATCAAAGGCTAGCAATCACATGACAGTACCGAATATTTTGTTTTTATTAAAATATCCAAGCTAAGAGATATAAATTCTAGAGATTTTGAAATCTTCTGTTACTAACCACAAAATTTCCTTAAATGCCGTAGGTTCAACCCTTAGAAAACAATAAGGCAAATGCAGGATGTATCCATGAATCTTACAATGCTCTCCAAACACTTGTCAATGGCCAGGCTTAATTTTACTGGAACACGCTTACCTAGCTGATCATTCACGAAGGAGCAGCTCCAGCCAAGAAAGACCTCTATGTCTTACTCTGAGGTTTTCTTTTCCAAAAAGGAGCTGGCTAGCTAATTCATACACCTTCACATCATGCAAAGGTCCACAATGTCTTTGAATTTCCCACATGGAGAAACTGTGGCATTTAAATATGATGGTTATGGTCGAGGAATGAGTTCAGACATTGTTCTTGTTTTTGCAAACTTTCTTCTGAGGACCAACTGAGGTTATGTCAGAGGCATTTCTTCAGAGAGCCTAGCCATGAAGCAGTTACAGTTTTATTCATTTGCTCTGGGTGATTGTTCTTCTTGAACCCCGAGTCTACCATGTTATCTGCTGTGGTAACCAGCAGGTTGGTGGATAGGCACAGCCCCACTGGGATACTGGAACCACAGACAGCACAGGCTGAGCCATGCCCACCCTGCACAGCATCATCTGCACACTCTGCTCCTGATAGGGCCACCACTTAGGGCCTGACACATGTAAACACTTGGAAGCACAAGAAATGTTTGCTTTGTAACAGAAAAAAATCCCAATATTTCTCAGGATGCATAATGCCCAGAAATAGGCCAAGAAGAGCTCAGGGCAAGCCAACTATGTCTAAAAACTGAACTGGCAAGTAAACTCACCCCAGGTTTTGCATATGAAATCATTCGCCACTAATGGACTAGCTCTTGCAGAAGTTAGATGTAGGTGTGAGGGAAGTCAGTAAAGAATTTGAGTTCTTATTCAAATTTCAAACTACTCTGACCCTTACCCAACTCCTGTGCTTTACTTGGAGGATGAAAATAATAGCACTTGTAGGACTGATTGCTAATAACAGGCTGCATAATAGATTACAAAGGGGTTTTGTATCTCAGGTAAATTACTAACTCTCACAGGCTCACACTGAAGCACAGAAAGGTATGTCTCAACTTCTCTCCCATTTCATTAAACAAATATGTGTGTGTGTATAGGTATGTATATATATCATTCACATTCACACACAAACACACACACACACAAACACACCTGGGATTAACTCCTTAGCCAATTAAGAATGCAGCCTTAGCAGTATAAAAAATACTCTTTTCTCATGTAATTTTAGTTAACAACCAAAACAAAACAGGGCAAGTCTAGCAAAGATCAATCTGGTTCTTTGTTACACTTTCTGAAATGCAGCAGTGTAGAATAAGCACCGGCTCCACACCAGCCACAGTGGACTCCTTGTTTTTCCTTAAAAGACCGAGCCCAGGGCCTTTGCATCTGCTCTTCCTTCTGCCCAAACTTCCTCTCTCCAGGTATCCATGTGGTTTGCTCTTTCTCTTTCTTCAGGCTGTCCCTATCAACAAGATGTTGTTTCCTGACCATCCAATATAAGGTGAAATTTCCTTCCCCTGTCACTGCAACTTTCTTCCCTTGCTTTATTTTATTCAAAGCACATTTCACTCTCTGAATAATACATATTGACATGGTCTTAGTCTCTCACCCTCCCCCACCAGAATATAAGATCTGCGAGGGAAAGAGCTGCGTCTGTTTTATTCACTGTTATAATTTTAGCACCCAGAACAATGCCTAGCATGTGATAGGTGTTTAAGGAATATTCAATAAATAAATAAAATTTTGTTGCAATTTAACTTACTCTGCGTTATATAAAAATGTGTCAAATTAGCAAGTAAATTAATGTCAAATAATATCTACATTAGCAAGTGCTTACAACAGTACCGCTCTGCTGATGAACTTTGACAAGCTATGGGCCATGCTAAATTAAAGGTCAAGTTTGACCGTCTCCGAAAACATTTCATTTTCTCCACTGCTCTGGGTGGGTAACCTTGTGATGACCAAGGGTGATGTGCCTGCTGGACGATTTGTCCAATCCCTAGTTCTCTAAATTTGATGAAACTCTCCCTACTCCAACCAGAAAGAGAGTCAGCTCAGTGGACTGGCAGCTGAGAGATCTGGGGTGCCTCTTATCCAAACACTGCATTCGATGGCCAAGCACAAACATGGGAACTGTCTGTGTGGGAGACCAGGTAGAGCCAGGGCAGTAAGTACAGAATTAGCCATTAAAGCCAAGGATGCCCAAAGTAAGGAGAGACAGGGCATCATGGAAATGGCCTGGGTGGGTTCTGGTCTTGGACTCACACTTTCCAGGTGACTGGAGTGGGCCTACATGGGCAGGTTAGATCCATGTGAAAGGAGCTGATGAACATCACCTTGGAGCCTTGGCCCTGCAAACTGTAGGCATTCTGGTTTGTAAATGATGTTCTTTCTGGTTAGACTGAAAACAACTTCTATTTCCCCACATGATGAGTGAAATACTTCAAATGAATTTGACCTTTTAAAAATCATCAGGCAGACAACTTGAAAGGCCTTTTGTGATCAATGTGGTACAGCCAGAGGAACATTTAAGACTCAGCTGGTGAAACAGAAAACTTAGCAGTGGGCAGCATTAATCTTGTTAATATTTCTAGCTAATAAGAGTCTCACTTTATACATGCTAGCTAGACCTTTATCTATGTGTAGCTAAAGGAGATCACTGTTAGCTCTAGGACAACAATGGTACTGTTCTGTCCCGTTAGATATTTTTATTAATGATTTGGATAAAGCCAGAGGTATCATACTTACCACATTCAGGAATAAAGTGAAGGATGAGGGCACTAAATATAACAAATAACAGCCAGGATCTCTTCTGTAAATGGTTGGGGTTGGGTGGAATAATAGGTCAGACATATTAAAAATAATGTTTTATTTCAGGGTAAATGCCAAAGTGCATACCCCACCAAAAAAAAAACCTATCAAGATTAGGATATATCCTCTATTATTTATCTGTTTATTCACTTTATAGTACATCTTACAATTTATAATTATATATTTGTTTGTTCACTTGTTCACTGACAGCCTTAATATATGTTAAGTTCCAAGAGACAGGGACAATTTCTACTTGGTTTCTGGCTGTGTCCCCAGTGTGACTAGCCAAAAGAATAAATTATGCAAAGGATAGGGGAACACAAGACTAAAAAAAACAGGCTATGTAAAGACTTGGGATTTCTCATAGACTGCAAGCTCAATATCAGTCAACCATGCTGGGACTATCAAGCATAACCTAGATGTCTAGAACACGGGATGGGACCATCTTGCCTGGTTATATCCATGGAATTATCCTCCCACTTCAGTGGGTTCCAACAGACAAGGGATACATGTTAGGGGCTGACTGGTGCCCCCCAAATCCATATGTTGAAGTCCTAACCCTCAGTCCTCAGAATGTGACTGTATCTGGAGACAGGGCTTTTAAAATAACAACTAAGATAAAACAAGGTCAGTAGGGTGGGCCCAATCCAATATGACTAGTGTCCTTTTAAGAAGATTAGCGGCCGGGCATTGTGGCTCACTCCTGTAAATCCCAGCACTTTGGGAGGCTGAGGCAGGCAGATGAACTGAAGTCAAGAGTATGAGACCAGTCTGGCCAACATGGTGAAACCTGTGGGCGCCTATAATCCCAGCTATTCAGAAAGCTGAGGCAGGGGAACGGCTTGAACCTAGGAGGAAAAGGTTGTAGTGAGCCGAGATTGCACCACTCCACTCCAGTCTGGGTGACAGCGCAAGACTCGGTCTCAACACACACACACACACACACACACACACACACACACACACACAAGGAAAAGAAGACTATCACACAGACACATACAAAGAGCACGGGAGGACACAGGGAGAAGACAGCAATCTATAAGGCAAGGAGAGAGGCCTCAGGCCTCAGAAAGAACCAACCCTGCCAGCACCTTGATCTGGGACTTCCAGCCTTCAGAAATGTGAGAAAACAAATGTGTGTTGTTGAAGCCAAACAACCTGCGGTACCTTGTTATGGCAGCCCTAGCAAACTGATACATAGGAACAACTGTTTCACCAACCAGTAGCGTACAGTTTCAAAACGAGGTGACTTGAGGGGGCAACAAATACTTTCTTCAAACATCTAAACAATCATTATGTGGAAGGAAATATAAGGAAAAGCTTTCTGACAAAATGACACATCTGAAAATGGAATGAACTTGATCTATAATTTACTTATTTATTGAATATATTGTTTACTGTCTGACTCTTCTGCCTAGGTGTAAGCTCTACCAGCTCAGACACAGTAAACAGGTGCTCAGTAAATATGTTGAGTGGATCAATTTCCTCTGGAAGTCATGGTTTTTCTGTCATGGGAGGTATTGAAGCAGAAGCTGAACACGTCTGCCACGAGGATGTTATCGAGAAGCTTCATGCACAGGGCACATGGTTAGGTTGCTTCAAGGTCCTTTTTCAATGTTGAAATGTTCTTAACCTGGTTTTACTTCTACTAATGAATCAAACATAGGCATTCCTCAGAAAAGGTCTACATGTTCATAGAACATGTTCACAGATCTCAGAGAAAAGGTCTACATTTTTTCTCATCTAAAGACTCTATCGAAGTTATCAGGGCCATACACTTATATTTTGCCTTTTCCCAACCTTAATGTGTTATCCGTCCACTGTACCTTCTAACACTTGAGAAAAAATAAATTTTAAGTAAAATTTACTATATATAGTTTTCTTAAAGCCAACTCATTTCAGTTTATTTATTTTTTTAAAGGAGATAGATGTTTCTTCCGGTTCCATTTCTGTTTCTTAGGTCTGTTTAATTTACAGCGTGAGCTCCAAGAGCTGAAGACTGTGGAGTCTTAATAAATGTCTAAGATGAATAATTAATAATGTTAAAAATTATCATCATCTTCCTATACTCCCCAGAGTAGTGGCAGATGGTGAATTCTGGCTGTGCCTAATTCTAGCTGTGCCTGTGGCTGCCCATATATCTTTCAATAAGCCAGCATTCAAAGAACAGAATGAAACTCACAGGAATCTCATGAATTCTACTGTTGTTATTCCAAAGGTTCTTTTGGCACAGACCCTGAGCCAGCAGATGAGCTGTATACTTTCTCACAGCAATTCAGTTAAAAAAAAAAAAAAAAATCACCAGACGACCTTACAGCAGTTTTTTTTTTTTTTTAAAAAATAGGTCTGTCCTTGAATACAAAAGAGTAAGAAAGACAGGACACCCTCCAACTTCCACTCCAATGAAGAATGTGAGTTCCAATGTTAATGCTAAGATTTTAGGTTTTTCGCATAGCTCCGAAATACTGAGCATTATAATGTTCAGGTAATTAAAAAGCACAAACATTTCTGGTAAATACAATTTCTGTTTCATAATTCACTTTGGCAGATGTTTAACATTTGCCTGCTCCTGCAAACTTTATTTTCAACTTGCTAAAATTCTGCCATGTGCCAAGAGCAATACTACATATGGGTCTATTATGGCAACTTCTGCAACCCAACATATGTCTAGGTTTGCAGTACCTTTGTTCATATTAGTTGTGCCTCCAAAACATTTATTGTCACTCTAAATAGAACCAAAGAAACCATTAACATTGGTTGACAACTAGATTTGGAAACTTGGCTATGAAATAGATGGTAATAAATCAAACACGTTTACAATTCCGGGAAGCAGTGATCAATAGTAAAAGGCAAACTGTGTTGAATAAATCCTAATAGTCAAATTTCCCACCCAAGTTCCACAGCCTGCACTGTGAGCATGAAGGCATTGGGAAAAATTCATAGCAAACAAAGTGGAGTTGCTAGGAACAGGGTTATCTGTTCCATCTTTACCTTCATCATTGGGCAGGCAGCTCTAGGCAGGGCTGGTACTACACGAAATGTTACTTAAGGCTCTGGGTCTCAAGCAAGGTTCATTATTCTCTCCAGTGATTTCCAAATTCTTATATAAATCATTTATATTTATATTTATATTTATTTATTTATTTTTGAGACAGGGTCTCGCTCTTTCACCCAGGCTGGAGTGCAGAAGCATGATCATAGCTCATTGCAGTCTCAACCTCCTGGGCTCAAGCAATCCTCACATCTCAGTCTCCCAAGGAGCTGGGACTACAGGCATGTGCCACCATGCCTGGTTAATTTTTTTTCAAAAATTTTTGTAGCAACCGGGTCTCACTATGCTGACCAGGCTGGTCTCAAACTTCTGGCCTTGAGTGATCGTCCCGCCTCAGCCTCCCAAAATGCTGGAATTACAGGCATGAGTCACTGCACCCAGTCATAAATCATTTTTAAAGGGGGATTTGAAGGAAGGGGTTATCCTGCACATTGCAAAGGATTGAAGCAGCACTAGCATGGTGAAACCACACCTGATTTGGATTCGGAGGATCTGTGGTCAAGTCCAATCTCACTAATGAACCAGTTGGAAACTCTGAGCTAGTCACTCAAGTTCCCTGTACATCAGTTCCTGCTCATATAAACATAAGAACATGAATAATACACACCACTGAAGACTGTAGTGAAGATAGAGACAGTATAAATGTGTAGCATCATGTAGGCATCATAATTATAACATCATTATACTAATGGTAGTGTTTAGTGCATGATTGCTAGGTATCAGCAGTCACTGTGCTGAGTACTTTTCATGCATTATCTCACTTCATCCTCATAACTCTACAAGTATCTTATCTCTGTTTTATAGATTAAGAAACTGAAGTTTGGAGAATCCAAGGTCACTCCTAATACATACTTGTCTGATATGATGTAATTTTTATGAGCTTTAATGGTTCTATGACTCAACACAAATTGTACCTAATCTTAAAGGAGTTAATATCTTATTTTAATCCAATAAGAGACCTAACATCCATCAAGTGCCTTCTTCGTGCCACACAACAGGCTGTTATGACAATCCACAGACCTGTAGTGCGTTTATGGACAAGGTATTGCCTCCACTTTAAAGATGGGAAAACTGAAGTTCATTGCAGTCAAGTTACTGCCCAAGATGTCACAGCAGTAAGTGACTCCTGATTCTAATACAGGCTTAGCTCTCCACATGGCCTTCCTTTACCTCCATATTCTCATCTATTCTAACTTGAGTTAACTGAATAAAGGCAATAAAAAAATCATAAAATAGAATAGTAAAATGATACAGTAAAAAAAAATATAACATTTTCTCTTATCTAAACCTTGCTTTTTGATACTTGCATGACTACTAAGCATTCAATCCAAAATCTGGCCGTGAACATTTTATTTTTACTGACACAAATAAGTAAAATAAAAAACAAGCCTCTGAAGAGAATTTTTTTTTTAAAGGTATAACATAAGATTAACATCAGATCTTTTAAAGTTAATTTTGGCCAAAACAATCTTTGAGTTTGGCCCTCACTCTTCCGACCAACTTTCCTTATATTTTTCCCCAATAGTCATACTCTTCCTCCTCTAACCCACCATCATCCCTGGCCACTGCCCTGCTGCCTGCCTTCCACACCTATCATGTTAATTGCCACCTCTAAACCTTTATTACATTTTTCTCCCTTTGCTGAGGATGTGGTCCTCTTCACCAGTTCAAATTCCACCCATCACTTAAGATGAGTTCAAGTCCTATCATTCCATGAGCCTTCTGACTATCCTGATGAGTCATTATAATCCCTTCCTTGGACTCTTACTGTATCTGTCAACATCACTATTCCATCTGGCACTTAGTTATTAGCTTTAATGGTTCTAGATGTTAGTCCGTCACTCCAAATGGATGACAACACCCCAGGGGATGGAGACTGTCTTTATTGTTTTTCTCTGCCCTATTGTACCAAGAAGCTCTCAATAGTTTTGTAACAACGGAAAAGAATAATTTTCTTTAAAGGAGAAAAAAACACAGAGTCTGTAAATGTTGCTAGCATCTCTTTTCTTACATGTTATTTTTAAATGGTATTAATAAAAATTTCAACACACAAAGAAAGATAACCTGCTCCAACTAGGCATAGATCACTGGCTATTTTCTAGGTTTGTACAATCCAGCATTTAATAGCTTAACAGTAATATTTTAACAATGAAGTTTGATAACAGTGGTATGTATTACTAATTAAAATGATACCAGTTCCTTTGAAAATAGAGGAGATTGTTCATGAGTTTTTATTTGTTCAACAGACCAGTCACCAATATATTGCCTGACACTGTGTTGGTCCCCTTGACACAGTAAGATACATCTTGGCCCTTGATAGGCTTATGATCTAGTAGCAAGACAAATGATGATCATTCAATATGAAGGTGGCTATAACATAGATTTCTACAATAATTATACTCCTTAATAAAGCAAAATCACATTCATTACAAAGCATCCTCAATGTTCTATAATAGTGTTTCTCACTGTGTAGGCTTTTTCAAAATTTGTGGGGTGGTTTTGTCATCCTAGTGATGGGGGAAGGTGCTACTGACATTCCATGAGCAGAAGACACAACCTGCTTGATGCCCTGCAAAGTGTGGCGCTCTCCTGCACAATGAAAAATTGTCCCACATCTCACCTGACTTTCAAATGCTCCCCCTTGTCATCCTTGGAGATAAAAAACTTACAATGATCTAAGTCTGGAATCTATCTGTTTTACATATAAAGAAAATATTTTTGCCCAAGTTTAATATCTTTAATATTTTTGACCCATGCATTAGCATATAAGTTGAGGAAAAACTGTACTTGGTGTGTTCAAAGCTTTAACAGCAATTGACCATCAATTTGGGAAATTATAACACTGGGAAATTATATAGGGGAAATTATACTTTGGGAAATTATATAGGGCCTCACCTGGCCCACACCTGGCCCATACCTGTGACATTCTGCCTGGGGCCGAGGGGGTGGCGCATCCGTGGTGGCTGTACGAGAGGTGCACACATCCTACTATTTCAGCATGCCTCCCATGTAATGGCGCCAGAGTACTGATGGGTTGAAATTCAGAGTAGTTTACCGTGGATTACTGTTCTTACCTTTCTCTTGTATCCTAAAGATAGGGATTTAAATATATATATATATATATATATTTTAAAAAGTTATATGTATAGGTGAGTTGTATTATCTTTGATTTTCACTTCAAGACAGTAAATGAGGCATGACTTATTGTTACAAAAAAAGGAGCTAGGTCTAATCGGTTGAAAATATGTAGCTCTAGGTTTTTCAAAGAAATTTAAAGACAAAGTTCCTAAAGAAGCTATTACAGTCAGCTTGAGAGGGATGAAAAAATTCAATCAAGAGAGGAGTCAGGGAATAAGAAGATATGATAATTTATACTATTAAGACACATTTATTAAACAATGGAAACCCAAACAGGCTTAAAATACATCTTTGCCTTCAAGAGTTTGCAACACAACTCTTGAAGGCAAATATATAACCGAATATGCAAATACTATATGTAGTTTCTTGCAAATTAAAAGTAATCTGACACTAAAAACCTGAATTTAATAGAGAAGGTATTCTCATTTCATTTAATTCCCAGGAGACAACTCTGATGGGCCACCAGGCACATTGCAAGAAAGAGGCAATAACATTTAAGAAACAGATTAACCGAGGCAGAAAGGTGCTAAGGGGATAACTGAATTGATTCATCATATCAATATCAAAACTGAAATCATATTAATATATACTCAGTAAATATAATATAGATTCATTTTGGGTGCTTCCACAATTATATTTTTAAACAATTTTACGATAAGTATAAATAAAAATCCCAAGCATTTGAAAGGGAAACTGTTTGTTTTAAATAAAGGCTCTGCATATTTGTTGTTTTGAGGTACATCATCTTGGACTTTAGGATCAATATATGATGTTAGCATAGGGAAGTTTAAGCAAGAATTGAGTCACACTGAAACTCATGGCACTTTAATAAGACTAAATAACACATTGGCTAGGCTATAAAATCTGAACACAAAACACAGTCAAAAAATTATTTTATTGGGAAGGAAAACTCTAACCCACAAAAGTGGTTCTTTTGATGTATCACCAGCTAAAAGAGACTTTTGTTCACAAATATTATTTTGTACGCAATATTAACCCTATTTGTAGAATATAAGATGTCTCTTTTTTGAGAGACTAATACAATTTTGATTCCTTCCTTGGGGAAAAAAGATGTGACTGAGTTAGAGAGGTGATCCATCCTAACTGGTCGTCATTTTTTATCTCTTTACTGCATAGGTTTGGGCTGCTTCAGGACCGGGAGCATCCCGGCCTGAAGTGACACTGGATTCTTCTTGTTGCTGCTGAGTGGAGCTACTCAGCAACCTCAATCTATGCAACTAGGCCGCTCTGTCCTGGACCTGCCATGACACTCAGGGACTTTTAGGCAATGCGATTTGATTTACTATGTTCTTAGAGTGTTATTATAACTGAACCATGTAACCTACATTCTTGAACATTCTGGAAGAAAAACTGGCCTACAAGGGAGTGCTTATTATTATGCCCAGATAAGGTAATCATAAAAGCCAGGAGGGATGTTTCCTCCTGACTTCTGCTCTTAAAAGAATCTCTTCTACATGATCAAGAATTTATCTCAAAACGTTCCCACATACTAGGCTGAACAAGGATGTCAGCGCAGCCCTAGCAGTAGAGATTCCCAGCTAAATTCGATCTTCGTGCCAAGCAAGAAAGCTCTCTAGGATTGTTTTTAATGGTGTACTTCCCTGCTCCTCCACAGGAAACACAAAACTGGGAAAGTATCTGTCAGGAAACAAAATAGAATCTGGATATTTTTAAAAGAATCTAAAAGTAATTCTTTTTTTGAAAGCCCCAACCATGGCAAGGACATAAAAGTAATTATTTTTCAGAACAGGACAACGTAATTTTCAAGGAAAAATATAATTTAGGCCTCATTTTTTATTAAAGCAGAATTATAAGATATGATTACACTAACAATAACATCTGGTTTGAGGTAATGCATTATAGTTTAACAAGCACATGACTGTATATTATCTCATTTAAGATTCATAATATCCCATAGGAGTTTTCAGCAGCGAAAAAATTAGACTCATTCTACCAATTAAGAAACTGAGGCTTTGAAAAACCAGTTCTGCCACCGAAATGGGCAGAAGGCAGACATCAAGGTGAAAGTTCATCTCATACAAGTGAAGGGCCAATGACCACCCTTTCAGAGTGCTAGCCTGTGACACGCTCCCATCATACTGTCAAAGGCACGTGGGGGCTCCAGGCACAGACTCAGGTGAGCACACGCTTCCTGAGAGGTACAGTGGTGAGTGGCACCAAAGTACAGGGCCTGGAGCCTGGACCCCAGGTGGGAATCCTGCTAGGCTACAGCCTGGCCATTTGACTGGGAAGGTTACTGTACCCTCTGAGCATCAACTTTGTTTCTTTTTCTTTTTGTTACTTTTATTTTAGGTTCCGGGGTACACGTGGAGGTTTGTTATATAGGTAAATTCATGTCACGAGGGTTTGTTGTACAGATTATTTCATCACCCAGGAATTAAGCCCCGTATTCAGTAGTTATATTTTCTGCTCCTCTCCCTCCTCCTACCCTCTGCCATCAAGTAGACCCCAGTGTCTGTAGTTTCCTTCTTTGTGTTCATAAGTTCTCATCGTTAGCTCCTGCATATAAGTAAGAAAATGCAGTATTTGGTTTTCTGTTCCTGCATTAGTTTGCTGAGAATAAGAGCCTCCAGCTCCATCCATGTTCCCATGAAGGACATGATCTCGGTTTTTTTATGGCTGCACAGTATTCCATGGTATATATGGAATACTATGCATTTTCTTTTATCTTTATCATTTTTTCTTTCATTTTCTTGTCTTTTTATCTTTATCATTCTCTTTATCCCATCTGTCACTGATGGACATTTAGTTGATTCCATGTCTTTGCTATTGTGAATAGTGCTGCAATGAACATATGCATACATGTGTCTTTATGGCAGAATGATTTATATTCCTCTGGGTATGTACCCAGTAATGGGATTGTTGGGTTGAATGGTAGTTCTGCTTTTAGCTCTTTGAGGATTGCCCTACTGCTTTCCAGGGGCTCACCTTTCTATAAAGTGGGGTATAGCAATAATATCTATGTCAATGGGTCAATGTCAGGGTTATAAAACATACAGTAAAAACTCGAAAATGCCATAGATTGTTGTTACACCTTTGCAAGTAGTAGAAAGCTCTCTCATTACCAAATTTATTTCTAATATAAAAAATAAACTGACTCAGGCCTGTCATGGCTGAGCAGAAACAAGGATTTCGGGGGAAATGGTCTGATTATAAATTAGATTAAGAAGGGACAGGTGTATGCACAGATGATGGGGTTTTACACTACTTTATGCATTTATGTTCTGGACACAGGCCGAGACTTACTGGCAAAGGGAAATCAGTGTTCGCTCAAAGAACAGGTCTCTACCATAGAGCAAGCCAGCAGAGGGAAAGGACTGGGGTCTGAGGGGTAGTCACAGATCCTGGCTTCCCTTACATCACTGAGGCATGCCTGCGACAGACTTCACATCTTCCTCAGCCCTTGACAAATTGATTTAGTGAATGCATTAGATACTTGCGCAGATTTAAACAAAACAATGTTTCTGCTACTTCTTCATATTCTAATGCCCTTTTTGAGATCCCAGCTTCTGGGAATAACTCTCAAGACCAAATTTCTCATAAACCATGGTTAAAAAAAAAATCATTTCACCTATAATTTACCTTTTGCATTTTTTGTGTTTTTAAAAAATCTGAAACATCCCATCTAATATTAAGTTGTTGAAATTTTGGTGATTTCTGCATAGAGATTATATGAACTAAAAAATAAACTTTTAAAGTTTAAAAAAGTTTAAATAAAAATAAACTTTTAAACTTGTGTAGTCTATATTTTCTTCAGTGGCATTGGTTATAAGGCTATAGGCAGTTACTTCTATGGAATTTAGGTAATTAGAGTCTAGTGCTAAAAAAGTACACATGTGGCCAGGCCCAATGGCTCACGCCTGTAATCCCAGCACTTTGGGAGATCGAGGTGGGTGGATCACTTGAGGTCAGGAGTTCAAGACCAGCCTGACCAACATGGTAAAACCCTGTCTCTACTAAAAATTCAAAAATTAGCTGGGCGTGGTAGTGTGCTCCTGTAATCCCAGCTACTTGGGAGGCTGAGGCATGAGAATCACTTGAACCTGGGAGGCGGAGGTTGCAGTGAGCTGAGGCTGCACCATTGTACTCCAGCCTGGGCGGCAGAGTGAGACTCTGGACAAAGAGGAAAAAAAAAGCACACATGAACATGCATTCCCTCACATCGGAGCTCACTTCACCACCACAGATAATAAGCATAAATTCAGAGTTGTCTCTTTTAAGTCTGTGTCCTACATCCTGCAGGAGAGCTCTCCATGGCGAGGGTTGTCTTTTGCAAGTCATTTATATTCTAATAGCACCAGCAGTAGTTCCGGACTCAAACCTCCTGCAGTGGCTCTGCCCCCTCATGCCAAGTTCCTGACTGTATCTAAAGTTCATGTATTTGCCCCAGCGAGGAACACTAGCCATGGTCCAGGTCCTGAGAGCCAAGCCTCACAGAATCCTTGGCAACAAAGACTTCCACCACTACCCCTTGGACCCTAAAAATGGCTGAGATGTCAGTGTCAGCATTTTGGTTTTTGCTTTGGCTCATGCCATCCACCCCAGTTCTCGAGGGCACCAAAACACACTGCTGAAGCTGGAAAGCAAGCACTTCACTTCCCAGACAGAACAAGTGGGCCACGGGAGGTGACAAAACCATCACAGGGCGCTGTCACCACCACCTGCCTGCACTGATGATAAACCCCTTCCAAAGCTAATCAGTTGCTCACTCTTTTGGAAGAGTTGAATTCCTCCAGATTGCTCCAGGCTTCCAAATCTCCCAGGGATTGTACAATGCACAGGTCTCAGTCCCAAGCAGCCCCCAGCCTCAGGGAGCTTTATCTTCTTTCCAGCTGGGTAGATGACACCTAGTGGTAGCAATTAATAAAATTCCCCAAAGGAGAAGGATGTTTGAGTCACTGACCAGTGGTGGAGGTGAATTTCAAACTCCAGTTCAATGAATCTGTGCTCATTCCAACCCTTCACTCTGTCCATAAGAGATATGATCCCTAAAGGGCTTTATATTTGCAATGCATTTTCTTATACATGATATTCTAGGCATCTAACAATAATCCTATGAGGTGACAGTTATTACACAATAACATATTGTGAAAAAATCTCCCTGATACTTTCACTTTGTCTTTATAAGAAACGATGCAGTAGGTAGAAATTATAAAATTGCTCCCTGAGTATGTCCTGCCCTAATCCCTGGAATATGATGAAATATCATCCCAGGATCATTTTAGACAGCAGAAATGATCTTGAAATAAGGAGAGTATCCAGGTGGGTGTGATCTAATCACACAAGCCCTTAAAGGCAGAGAGCTTTCTCTGGTTGGTGGCAGAAGAAGGAAACAGGGAGACCTGAAGCATTAAGGTCACTGCCGGCTTAAAGGTAGAGGGGCCACATGGAAGAAAGGCAGGCAGCCCCAGGAGCTGTCCTATGACTGTTTGTGTCCCTCCTCTCCTAATTTATATGTTGAAACCCTAACCTCCAATGTGATGATATTGTCAGACAGAGTCTTTGAGGCAATTAGGGTAGGATGAGGTCATGAGGTTGGGATCCTGGTTTGGTGGGATTAGTTCCCTTAGAAGAGATACCAGATAGCTCTCTTGCTCCCCCAACCCCTCCAATGTGAGGACACAGTCAGAAGGTATCTACAAGCCAGGAGGAACATCCTCACCATAATGTGACCATGCAGGCACCTTGATCATAGACATCCAGTCTCCAGAACTGTGAAAAAATAAATGCCTGTTGTTTAAACCACCCAGTCTGTGGTATTCTGTTATCACTTGAGCACACTAAGACAAGCTACAGCCAACGAAGAAAGAGGGACCTTGGTCCCACAACTCTAAGGGTATGGATTCCTCCAGCCTTGAAAGAGTCTGGAAATGGATTCTTCCCCGCAGCCTCCAGGTAAGGGCCCGGCTGGACCAAAGCCTTCATTTTGGCCTTGTGGGACCTTGAGCAGAGGATCAAATTTTAACCCATGCCTGGGTTCCTGACCCAAAGAAAACTGTGAGATAACAAGTGGATGTTGTTTTAAGTGGCTAAATTAGTGGTGATTTGTCACCAATAATAGAAAACGAAAGCCCTAGAATCAGGGCTCCATCCTTTCAGACACACATGTGTGCGTGCACACACACACACCCCATCTTATCCTGGTGCTAAAGAGCTACTCTGAGCTAGTTATCACATTTCCCTCCTTTCTGGTTATTCCAGTGGCCACTCACCTACTTCCTGCTCTCTCATTATCTTTATCTGCATTCTTATCTGGCTTCCCTCCTCCAGTCTCCCCACCCTTTTCTCTAATCCTAGCCAATGCTGCCAGATTCCATTTCTTAACATAGTTCCAAACACCATTCTCTGGAATAAAGCTGCTAAGAATAAAAGTTTTCACCAGTCCAGGGTATTAAGAAAAATAAAATAAAATAAGGACAATGCTGTGGGTTTTTATATATATATATAGTGCTAAATATTTTACATGTGAAGAACTTTTTTTCTAACTATCCATGGTAAGATGATCTTTTTCTATGAAATGATGATTATGGTTGTAGTAGGTTGCAGCACAAATGGTCACAAATTTGTTTCTGTTTTTGTGTCTCTTTGCAATGTGATGCAGTAGCTCCTTTTGTCAAGAAGAGGAATCTATTTATCTACCTCTTGAATCTAGGCTGCCTTTGTTACTTGCTTTGGCCAATGCAACATTAGCAAAGTGAGGTAAGGGCTTGAAAAGGCTTGTGCCCGGAAATTTTCTCTCTTGCCGCTGGGAACCCTTGACCGTCATGTGAACGAGCCCTGGCTGGCCTCTTGAGATCACAGACCATGTGAAGAGATGCTCCAGCCAACCTGGCTGCCCAAACTGAGGGTCCAGATGTGTGAGTGAGAGCATCTCAATTGTCAGGCTCAGTGAGCAGGCGGAGACAAGAAGGGCCCACAGGGTGTGGTGCTGCTTTAGGGGTGGTCCCTTACATAGCAAACTGATACAACATTAGATGTTGATATGCAGCAAGGTTTTTTTGTTTTTTTTGTTTTTTTTTTTTTTTAATGTTCTTACTTAGAAAACTACAAAGTGAATAAATTCTTTGTCAGCCCTTATACTTTTCTAAATATTTAACTGGTCCAGGATTTTTTTCCTTTTTTTTTTTGAGATGGAGTCTCGCTCTGTCGTCACTCAGGCTGGAGTGCAGTGGCATGATCTCGGCTCACTGCAACCTCCATCTCCTGGGTTCAAGCAATTCTCCTGCCTCAGCCTCCTGAGTAGCTATGATTACAGGTGTGTGCCACCACGCCAGCCTAATTTTTTTTTTTTTAGTAGAGATGGGGTTTCACCATGTTGGTCAGACTGGTCTCGAACTTCTGACCTCATGATCCACCTGCTTCGGCCTCCCAAAGTGCTGGGATTATAGGCGTGAGCCACCTCACCTGGCTTTTTTTTTTTTTTTTTTTTTTTTTAAAGTCCTGGAACTATTGCCTTAACAATTGCCTCACATCTGTCTCACTCCAAAGGCTCTGAAAACTGTTCCACAGAGGAAGATCTGCAGGCCTATTTATAAAGAGAGACTTTTCTGCTTGATAAATAGCTGACTAGGGAAGGACAGCAGAGGAGGATCAGAACAGATAAAGCTGAGTGTAGGTAGGGGGAAGTCATGGTTGAGGGCAGGAGGGTCCAGGTGAAAAGATCTGTCAAGAGCAGCAGGGAACAGTCGGGAAGATTAATTCAGCAAGATTTATCTTTCTTGCTGCTTTCTGGTGAGGACACCTGCTGGCCCTTTGCTTCTTGAACTTTTCTGGGATAATGTTTCAGTTTGTCTCAAAGATTCTACTTACCGCCCCGCAATCACCAGGTCTCCCGTCCCTACCCACTTTCCATCTGCACTTCTAGTGAGAGCATCCCTCAATCCAATACTTAGTAGTTTTGGACCTTACCAAGCCAGAGGTCCAGGGTCCTAAACACTTTATGGAGTGACAGTGGCTTCAACGGTGTAAATATGTATGAAATCAGCCTGAAGCTATCCCCTGAGCGAGGGCAGTGCAGTCACCCTCTTATTGTATAGCGATTATAGAGCTAGCTCAGGTGCACAGGAAGTACATGTTTTAAAAGGGATAACTTAGTTGTTTGCTTAACCATATTTTCCTGATTTTTATTGGATCAAATTTTTCCCCTACTCATTGCCAATTCTACCAAACTTCACCAAATTGGAAACAAAAGATGGAACTGCTAAAAACATGGGGAGGGACTTTGCTTCTGGTAGTATGGAGAACAGGTATACAAACTGACCCTCCCACTGGAAACAACTGAGCATTCTGGATAAAATATTTAAAGTATCTTAAATGCACTGATGAATTTTAAGAGAGTAAATAGTTCTTAGGCCTAATACCTGAATGAAAGAACTCAGAAATAAGTGGAGCACTGCAGCTGACTTTCTCTCTGGGGGCATGTGCTTAACTGCAGGAACTTTAGCTTTGATTGTCATGACCACACAGTGTGCAGGTAAAAAGCCTAGAGACTGCCTCCAGGTGGGGAGTCATCTAATAAGATTTCCTCTCTAGCATAAAGTTAGGACTGCAAAGGGCTACACCCTCGGTGTAAGTAAATAGAAAATGACACCCACCCCCACCCTTACAGCAGATTTAAAAAAAAGAGTTTCAAATCCAGTTAACGAGCAGAGAGAGAATCATTGCTGAGAACTTGGACTCATAAGCCAGTCCTCATGTCAGTTTGGAGCTCAAATTCACGCTATTTAGGTAGTCCAAAGGATCTCAGGTCCCAAATTTGATTTTGAGTGATTCTCGACTGTTAGTGCCTTCAGGCAGTCCTGCTAGTACAAACAAATGCAAAATGATTCTGGAATAATACATCTTTGTCCTAGGCTTAAACAATTCACACGCATAAAGTCCCCCCCCCAAAAAAAAGATATATATAGGTAGTTCACACTAAAAAACTAGTTACACACACACGGAAAGAAGGCAACATAAGGAACAACTAGCAGAAAAAATAAACTGAAATAGAACCCTCAAGGATTCTGGATAATGGAATTACTACATACAGACTCTAAAATAACTATACTTACTATGTTTAAAGGAATTAAAAACGGCCAGGTGCGGTGGCTCACGCCTGTAATCCCAGCACTTCTGGGAGGCCAAGGCGGGCGGATCACCTGAGGTCAGGAGCTTGAGACCAGCCTGGTCAATATGGTGAAACCTGTCTCTACTAAAAATACAAAAATTAGTTGGGAGTGGTGGCGCATGCATGCCTGTAATCCCAGCTACTTAGAAGGTTGAGGCAGGAGAATTGCTTGAACCCAGGAGGTGGAGGTTGCAGTGAGCCAAGATTGCACCACTGCATTCCAGCCTGGGCGACAGAGCGAGACTCCATCTCAAAAAATAAAAAAAAGAAATTAAAAACAAGTTTGAAGATATGTTCAAGGAACCAGAAATGTTATCAAATATCCAAATATATTAGGAAAGAAACAAACTTCTAGAAAGAAACAAAATTTAACAATTGAAACTAGAAATTAAGTGGACAAATTTAACAACAAAGGCAATACAGCTGAAAGAATGAATTGGTGAACTGAAAGCCTATCCGAAGAAATTGTCCAAAATGCATCCAGAGAGAAGAAAAATATGAATGAGATTAACAGACAAGGAAGATAGGGTGAGAAACTCTAACATATGTAATTATAGTTCCGGAAAACTAAATTTGACATTTGACTTATTCAGAGGTGAAGACAGCTGGACTTCTGGGTTGGGTGGGGACTTGGAGAAATTTTCTGTCTTATAAGAGGATTGTAAAATGCGCCAATCAGCACTCTGTAGCTAGGGCTGTAAAACGCACCAATCAGCATTCTGTGACTAGCTAGAGGTTTGTAAAATGGACCAATCAGTGCTCTGTAAGATGGACCAACCAGTACACTATAAAATGGACCAATCAGTGCTCTGTAAAATGGACCAATCAGCAAGACATGGGCAGGGACAAATAAGGGAATAAAAGCTGGCCACCCCAGCCACCCGCTCAGGTCCCCTTGGATGGTGTGGAATTTTTGTTCTTTTGCTCTTGACAATAAATCTTGCTGCTGCTCCCTCTTTGGGTCTGTGCCACCTTTAAGAGCTGTCACACAGACCGCGAGGGTCCGCGGCTTCATTCTTGAAGTCAGTGAGACCAAGAACCCACTGGAAGGAACCCAACTCCAGACACATTATGACTTGAAAATTCCCCTAACTATGCCTGTCAATTAAATTGAATTATAAGCAGAAAATATTTATGCTGTGAAAGAAATAGAAGAACAGAAAGATTGACTCTCAGTAAGTAAATAGATACAAAATTTGCTACTAGGTGTTCTGAGAAGGACCAAATAGAAATACCATGCCTTGAAGGCTCACCATGCTTAGAGGATATTTTTTGCCAGAGTACTAGTGGTGAGAATAACAAGAAAAGTGGCCGGGCGTGGTGGCTCACGCCTGAAATCCTAGCACTTTGGGAGGCTGAGGTGGGCAGATCACCTGAAGTCAGTCATTTGAGACCAGCCTGGCCAACATGGTAAAACCCCATCTCTACTAAAAATGCAAAAATTAGCCAGACGTGATGGCACACCCCTGTAATCCCAGCTACTCGGGAGGCTGAGGTGGGAGAACTGCTTGAACCTGGGAGGTGGAGGCTGCAGTGAGCTGAGATGGCACCACTGTACTCCAGCCTGGGTGACAGAGTGAGGCTCTGTCTCAAAACAAACAAACAAACAAAAATACACTCATAAGAAAAGAGGTTGAAAAATTAGGCCAGTCAGACCATCTTAGGCTTGAGGGTTAAAAGAGTGGAAATTACGTATGTCAATTCTTTATCTCCTTAATCACATCTGTTAGGATGGGTACATTAAAAAAACAAAGAAACAAACAAAAAAACACACAGAAAAAAACAGAAGAGGATGTAGAGAAATGTGGATTCTTATGCATTGTTGGTGGGAATGTAAAATGGTGCAGCCACTGTGGCAAACAACATGGCAGTAAATAGTAAAAACAGAAAGACCTACATGATTCAGTAATTCCACTTCTGAGTATGTACCCCCAAATAATTAAGTCAGGTCTTGGAGAGATAATTTAGACACCCATGTTCATAGAAACATTATTCAAAATAGCCAATAGGTAGAAAAAACTCAAATGTTCATGAGTAAACAAGATGTGGTATTATCCTTAAAAGGGAAGGAAATTCTGACACATGCTACAACATGAATGAAGAATAAACCTTGAGGACATTATGCTAAATGAATGGGCCAGTCACAAAAAGACAAATCTTGTATGATTCCACTTATATGTGGTATTCAGAATAGGTAAATTTGTAGACACAGAAAGCAGAAATCATGGTTGCCATGGACTAGGACGCAGGCGGCAATGGGGGCCTTAAATGGGTAAAAAGTTTCAGTTTTGCAAGATAAAGAGTTGTGAAGATTGTTTGCATAACAATGTGAATACACTTAACAGTACTGAACTGTATACTTAAAAATGGTTGGCCTGGCGCGGTGGCTCACACCTGTAATCCCAGCACTTTGGGAGGCTGAGGTGGACAGATCACCTGAGGTCAGGAGTTAGGGACCAGCCTGGCCAACACGGTGAAACCTTGTCTCTACGGAAAATACAAAAATTAGCCGGGCATGGTGGTGCGCCTGTAATCCCAGCTACTCGGGGGCGCTGAGGTGGGAGGAGTGCTTGAACCTCGGAGGTGAAGGCTGCGGTGAGCCGAGATCGCGCCACTGCACTAAAGCCTAGGCAACAGAGAGAGAACCCATCTCAAAAAAAAAAAAAAAAGAAAAGTCAAGATGAGGCCGGGCATGGTGGCTCATGCCTGTAATCCCAGCACTTTAGGAGGCTGAAGCAGGCGGATCACTTGAGCCCAGGCGTTCCAGACCAGCCTAACGTGGTGAAACCCCATCTTTAAAAAAATACAAAAAAATAGCTGGGCATGGTGGTGAATGTCTGTAGTCCCCACTATTTAGGAGGCTAAGGAGGGAGGATGGATTAAACCCAGGAGGTCGAGGTTACAGTGAGTCGAGATCATGCCACCGTACTCCAGCCTGGGTGAAAAATTATGTATATTTTACAACAATTAAGAAACATGTCTCCTTAAGAATTGTTCTGAGAATAGTAAGAAAAATAACTAATATTTATTGAGTGGTAACTGCATGCTTGAATATAACCCGATTTGGACTTCACAACATCTTAAAAGGTAATGTTAAGTCCATCATCACGTGGACATTATGGCCTCAGAACAGTGAGGCTTTGAGAGCTCAAACACCTTTTTCAAGTCATGTGTCTAGTAGTTGGAGGAACTAAGATTCAAATCCAGTTCTCTAGATTGCAACAGTAGACTTCTTCAGAGAAATGCAAAAAGTAATAATTTTTGACGAAAAAAATGTAATCAATGCTGGATTTGAAGTCAAAATACAGCATTGGTATGAACCCAACTCTGCCACTTATAAACATGTTTCATAGTAAATTACGTAACCTCTGAGAGTCTCAGTCTTTTTTATTTGCAGATTGGAAATAGTAGCACTATCTGACTCATATGCTTAGTTTGATCAGTAAGACAATGCATACGAATGTGTAGTGTGCCATACAAATAGAAAACGACATTCTTACTATTATCTTCTGTAACTCTCGCATGTTCCAGGATACTGGTAGACCTATTTATTGTAACCAATGATATTCCAAATAGTCTAAAAATAATGGAGGAACTATAAGTACATAAAAGATAACCTAAATGCAGAAAACTCAAGGTAAAAACCTTTGGCCAACCAATACAGTAGGTGAAAAAATTTTTTTTGTCCAAGCTAAGTCTGAGACTACAACATTCTTTCCCATTAACTCAAGGGTCTGGTAAAATCAGCATACATACGCAATAGGTAAGTTGAAAACAGAATGCCATGGAGAAAGGGAAATTTACATTCCAGAATGTACTTTACTGTGTCAGGTAAGTTTCCACATCCTCTAATTACCATTGTCCGAAGTAGTGAACCTAAAAGAAAGTACCACCTTCTGGTGACAAGCCTATGAAACACCACTAAAGAAAAGAGCAAAACTGCAGGAAATGAATTGAAATTACATCACAGAAATCATAGAATTTAAATTAATCATAGAATCATAAATTAAGATATACCATTATGTTTCTATTTTTCAAAATAAATTATATACTAATCCACTCTAGTCAACAGAATATTTATATGCAACTAGAGATTAATTTGAGAAGTATTCAGCATTTCCTTAGGTGATGTCTTTGTCTGTTAGCAAACACAGTCACCTTTGCCCATTCAGGCTTTATCTCTTTGAGAAATGGAAGTTCTGGCCTTTGTTTTTCTCATATTGTTCTGAATCCAGTCCTATGTATTTTCTTCCCTTCTTTGGTACCTGTGTTGTAAGAGGACAAAATATGTTCCCATGCCTATATCTAAGCTTCCTGAAGATTTGACCCATAAGATGCTCGTGCTCCTATTTTGGCCGAACCCTCCATGACATTCTGTTTTGGGCATTGTACCCTTCATAGTTAGAGACGCAGTGAACTGGAAAAAGAATTTGAATGATCCTATTTCAGACTGTATAGTCTTTTAGCCACTGTGTCTGTGAAAAAGGCATATGGCACCATAATGGCTGATTAGAAATTACTTTGAATTATTCAATAGTTTAAGCAAACAATATTGTATTGATGAGGTTTGAACAGGTCTTCAAAACATCCTGAAGTCACTTATATTCTTTTTTTTTTTTTTTGAGACAGAGTCTTGCACTGTTGCCCAGGCTGGAGTGCAGTGGCGTGCGATTTCAGCTCACTGCAAGCTCCTCCTCCTGGGTTTACACCATTTTCCTGCCTCAGTCTCCCAAGTAGCTGGGACTACAGGTGCCCACCACCACGCCCAGCTAATTTTTTGTATTTTTAGTAGAGATGGGGTTTCACTATGTTAGCCAGGATGGTCTAGATCTCCTGACCTCGTGATCTGCCCACCTTGGCCTCCCAAAGTGCTGGGATTACAGGCGTGAGGTGCTGCACCCCGCCATCACTTATATTCTTACTTGTTCTGTTTTAGTCCATTCAGGCTACTATAACAAAATACCACCTATCAGGTATCTTATAAGCAACATAAATTTATTTCTCCAGTTCTGGAGTCTGGGAAGTCTAACACCACAGCAGTGGCAGATTCAGCGTCTGGTGAAGGCTACTGTCTGGTTCAGAGACAGTGATCTTTTTGCTGTATCCTCAAATGGCAGGATAAGTGAGGGATCTCTCTGGGGCCTCTTTTATAAGGGCACTAAATCCAATCACGAGGGCTACACCCTCATGGCTTAATCACTTCCCAAAGGCCCTACCTCCTAATACTTCACACTGAAGATTAAGTTTCAACTTATGAATTTTGCGGGGGACACAGTCAGTCAGTCTATAGCACCTTCCAAACAGATGTAAATAAGAAGCCATAATGTCGGCTAGGCATGATAGCTCACGCCTATAATCCCAGCACTTTGGGAGGTCAAAGCAGGCAGCCACGAGGTCAGGAGTTTGAGACCAGCCTGGCCAACATAGTGAAACCCCGTCTCTACTAAAAATACAAAAAATTAGCTGGGCATGGTGGCGGATGCCTGTAATCCCAGCTACTTGGGAGGCTGAGGCAGGAGAATCACTTGAACCTGGGAGGCGGAGGTTGCAGTGAGCCGAGATCGTGCCACTGCACTCCAGCCCAGGCAACAGTGCGAGACTCCATCTCAAACAACAAAAACAACCAACAAAAAGCCATAATGTCAAATATCTTCCACAACTGAAAGTAAGTGTTCCTTCTTGGGGAACTGGTTCTCCAAGAAACTGGTTTCTTTCAGAGCTGGAGAACTTTTTTGGGTCCACAACCTCATCTTTGTATTCCTAGAACTAAGCACAGTGCCTGAAGTATTATTTGTTGAATATTTGTTGGGAAATGAATGAATATATCAGGCCAAGAAATGACAAAGTGATAACTGTTTGACAAAATCCAAAATAAGATTTTTCTCACTGAGATATAAAATATTTATGTGGTGCAGAAAGACATAATATCCCCTGGGTAGGGGAGAAATGAGAGGTTGAGAGAGTTATACAATAGGTCTGTTGTTCGAAAGCTCTTCTTCTCCACATAGGAGACCCATTAAAAATTGGAAAACAGTAGGGAGGCTCCTCAAAAAGCTAAAAAGCAGAACTGTCACATGATCCAGCAATCTCACTGCTGGATACACAAAAAGGAAATCAGTATACTGATATCTGTGTTCCCATGTTTATTGTTTCACTATTCACGAGGACTGAGATATGGAAGCAACAGATATCCATCAACAGATTAATGGATAAAGAAAATGTATATATACACAATGGAATATTATTCAACCACAAAAAGAATGAAATTCTGTTATCTGCAGCAACATGGATAAAACTGGAGGTCATTATGTTACGTGAAATAAATCAAGCACAGAAAGACAAATATCTCATGTTTTCACTTATAAGCAGGAGCTAAAAAAGTGGATCTCATGGAGGTAGAGAGTAGAATAATGGTTACCAGAGGCTGGGATGGGATAGGGGAGGAAGAATTGACAAATTGGTTAAGAGGTATAAAAATACAGTTAGAGAGAAGGAATAACTTCTAGTATTTGATAGTACAGCAGGGAAATTATAGTTAACAATAATTTTATATTTCAAAATAGCTAGAAGAGATTTATAATGTTCCCAACACAAAGAAAAATGTTTGAGGTGATGGGTAGCCCAAATACCCTAACCTGATCATTACACACTATATACATACAGAAAAATATCACATGTACCCCCCAAATATGCACAACTATTACATATCAATAAAAAATTTTAGGCCCGGTGCAGTGGTTCACGCCTGTAATTCCCGCACTTTGGGAGGCCAAGGTGGGCGGATCACCTGAGGTCAGGAGTTCGAGACAGGCCTGGCTAACATGGTGAAACCCCGCCTCTACTAAAAACACAAAAATTAGCTGGGCGGGGGTGGTGCGCACCTGTAGTCTCAGCTACTCAAGAGGCTGAGGCAGGGGAATTGCTTGAACCTGGGAGGCGGAGGTTGCAGTGAGCAAAGATCATGCCACTGCACTCCAGCCTGGGCCACAAGAGCAAGACTCTGTCTCAAAAAAAAAAAAAAAAAAAATTAAAAAATTCCAGACTAGCACCTTTCTACTGTTTTTAGGGGGCAGATAAGGAAACTGCAATGACACCAGGTGGCTGGAAGATGGCAGGGAGCTTCATGTAGAAGGGCTGGAATCCCACTGAAACTTTGTATTTCTGTAGGCTTTGTATTTGTGGGAAGCGCAGGGCCATCTGTGTTGTTTATGGGACTATGAATATGCATTGGAACATCACTTGAGGGTCACTTTACTTTTTCCAATTAAACCTAAGTCAGAACTAGCTCTTGCTCCCACTGTTAGTTCTTGGTCTCTGGTGTTTCCCCCCTTTCCCTTGGGTAATTTGAGGACCCAGTGGCTTTCTTTGACAGTTGCAACCAGATGTTTGCCAAGCTTCTAGCTCCTGAACACAAATCTAAGCCCTCACTGCTAAGATTTTTGTTTTGTTTTATTTTTTTTCCTCCAGTGAGGAGAAATTCACATACATAAAATTAACCATTTTAAATTAAACACTTCCCACTAAGTCCTCTGGCCCTGTGGCTGCCCCACATTGCTGTTGTTAATCACTTTGCTGTCTGATACTGCTCTTCACTGTGAAAGTCAATCTTACCTGCTCCTCTTTCTGCCTAGAATGGTGGGACATTTTGGAGTGAAGTTCCTCACATTAATGCCACCTCCTTTACCTGAAGCTGGCCTCAGATGTATTCCCTTTGCTCAACCTCCCAAGGTTGAAGCTGCAGTGCCTGCCCTTCAGAGAGCCTTAGCCCTGTTCCCCTTGAAGTCCTGCCTCAGAGCTGGATCCAACAACACTTGGAATCCACACCTTCCAGAACGTGCATCTCTGTTCCCTAAGCCCATGGGGATCAACAGAGTAAGGTTCATCACTTTCCATTTCTTTTCACCTCACCCTCTACCCAAATCATAACCTTCATTCTATTCCTTTTTGACAGTTCATCAGGAAGAATGCCAAACCTTTAGGACCCTCTTCCCCTCCAAAAAAGAAACCACTCTTTTTTGAGTGTTTGAACAGCCCATTGTCTTCATTAAGTCACAATCTTTCCTCCTGAGTTAATCCATCCTCCTCATCCCATGAAAAGGACAGACATGAAGACTTTTCATCATGTTAGAAATAAACACAGGCGCATAGAGCACAGAAGTCTCAACTGTCAATTCACTAGCTGAGCCTTCAACGAGATAATTTGCTTTACTAGATTTATGTAAAGGTTTCAGGTCATTTCTTGAGAGCATTTTGATAGGGACAGCAAATTGAGAATACAGGTGTTAAAGTGGGATAATGGAAGCTTCATTAAGAGAAAGGGTACACAGTGGGTGACTTTGGCTTGCCAAGTAGTAGGTACTGAGTGAGTGCAGCTCCGTGCACATGGAAAGCTGGCATTCTGTTAAATGCCTGAGGCAAAAAAAAATGCAGAATGCAGCACTCAGCATCTTATCTATGTTCCATAAACAAAAAAAGAATAAGATCACATGGAAAGGCAAAAGGAGCCACAGTATTATTCCAGAATTCTATGCCAAGCCTCTCTTTTACATTTCTGATTAGAAGGCTACGAGAAAACCAAGAATTTAAATAAAGTGTTCCATTTCTTATTTCACAGATGGCATCTCACATTACATCTTCTAATTCACCTTGAATTTGCATTCTCCCACAGGAACCATCAGCTTGAATCTAGAGACTGACACCAATTTTTCAGTTGTAGGTACACTGAAACGTCTGTGAAGTGTTTCCTCTACGCGGGACCATTTGGACAGTTTCAAGGAACCCTGGATTCATTCCATCAAAAATTACTTGTTTAATATAATTAGTCAAGCTTAGTACTGTGCCAATTAATCACGTAGAAAAAAAATAAGATTTGGAGCTTTCAAGAGGCGCTTCATAAAGCCATAAAGAAAATGTTCCCTTCGGAGAGGGGTAGATTAGCAGGTACCTGGCAGGGCAGGCAACTTCTGAGTCTGTCTTGGGAACGTAGCCCAGCACAGACTCGTAGGCATTCTCTAAATTCAATACTTGTTTGTTCAGGTGCCCTCTTTTACTGTATGCATCCCACCTGGCCTTAATTATCTTTTCTAGTAGGTAAAAGAGCAACAAACCAGCCCTTTGTCTTCTCTCAGGAACCTCTGAATCTTATTCTTCCATGGTATTCTTGTATGTTTATCTTTGACAATGTTTTTTTCAGTGCTAGGACATTCTGAATGAGGTCGAAGGTGGAGAAAGAATCCACATGTTAAAGAATCTCTTGTGTAGCTGGAGGAAAAAATGAAACCATTTTTTCCTCCTAGGCTTCCAGGTCTGTGATTGGAGGGCTGCTGTGAAGACCCCCAGCATACCCTGCAGACATTTTCCCAGTTGTCTTGGGGATTAACATGGCTCCTTGTTACTTATGCAAATTCCTACAGCCAGCTTGAATTTCTCCTCAAAAAATGGGTTTTTCTTTTCTTTTCTTTTCTTTTTTCGAGACAGAGTTTGGCTCTGTTGTCCAGGCTGGAGTGCAGTGGCGCAATCTGGGCTCTGCAAGCAGCCTCCCGGGTTCAAGCGATTCTCCTGCCTCAGCCTCCCAAGTAGCTGGGACTATAGGCACCCGCCACTACACCAGGCTAATTTTTGTATTTTTCGTAGAGATGGGGTTTCACCATGTTGCCCAGGCTGTTCTCGAACTCCTGGCCTCAGGTGATCCACACCCCTCGGCCTCCAAAAGTCTGAGGGATTACAGGCGTGGGCTACCGCACCCAGCTGGTTTTTTCTTTTCTACTGCATTATCAGGCTGCAAATTTTCTGAATTTTTGTGCTCTGTTTCCTTTTTAAAATAGAATGCTTTTAACAGCACCCAAGTCACCTCTTAAATGCTTTGCTGCTTAGAAATTTCTTCCACCAGACACCCTAAATCAACTCTCTCAAGTTCAAAGTTCCACAAATCTCTAGGGCAGGGGCAAAATGCCACTAGTCTTTTGGTTAAAACATAACAGGAGTCGCCTTTGCTCCAATTCCCAACAAATTCCTCATTCCTATCTGAGACCAACTCAGCCTGGACCTTATTGTTCATATCATGATCAGCATTTTTGTCAAAGCCATTCAACAAGTTTTTAGGAGGTTGCAAACTTTCCCACATTTTCCTGCCTTCTTCTGAGCCCTCCAAACTGTTGCAACCTCTGCCTGATACCCAGTTCCAAAGTTGCTTGCACCTTTTTGGGTATCTTTTCAGCAACGCCCTACTTTATTGTTACGAATTTACTGTATTAGTCCGTTTTCATGCTGCTGATAAAGACATACCCGAGACTGGGAAGAAAAAGAGGTTTAATTGGACTTACATTTCCACATGGCTGGGGAGGCCTCAGAATCATGGTGGCAGTGAAAGGCATTTCCTACATGGTGGCAGCAAGAGAGAATGAGAAAGATGCAAACGCAGAAACCCCTGATAAAACCATCAGATCTCATGAGACTTATTCACTACCATGAGAACAGTATGGGGGAAACCGCCCCCATGATTCAAATCATCTCCTATTGGGTCCCTCCCACAACACGTGGGAATTATAGGAATATAATTAAAGATGAGATATGGGTGGGGACACAGAGCCAAACCATATCTATATCTATATATTATATGTAATAACTATATATTACACATATAGTTATGTATACTACCACAACATTTCTTTTTATTTTCACTGGGGACAGGTGAAAGGACTTTCTGTACATATTGAATAGTATGAATAAACGTTAGTATACCTGCTAATCTATAAGGTCTAAATTTTGATATATCTACAGGAGCTTTAAAAATCCAGAAAAAGCTCTTTTCTTTCTTAAAAACAAAGGCTAGCTTTGTATATCAGAAAACTAAATATGAATTCCTTTTTATACTTTGTATTTCTGTTGCAATAAACCTAACTGTCTAGAAACAAAAGTGCCCCTTGTAGAACAGGGAGAGATTGATCATAAGGAAATGCAAAAGAGAAAAGTACCTTAATAAAGACGGTTCTTACTTTTTATACAGGATGCAGATTGCTCCATTCTACCCTTCTACTTCCACATTAATGGAGTGTCTGCTAAATGCCAGGCACTGGGCTTTGTGCCAGGGACACAAGACGTGGTTTGTGTCCTCATTGAGTTATAGTCTAGACCTGTATGGCAGCTACTACGTCCCATGTGGTTATCGAGCATGTGAGACATACTGTGTAAAGCACACATCAGATTTTAAAGACTAAGTATAAACAAAGAATGCAAACCATCTCATTAATCATTTTTATATTGATAGCATGTTAAAATAATAGCATACTGGATATACTGGGTTAAATATGTTAAAATTAATATTTTCCTTTTTATTGTGGCTATTAGAAAATTTAAAATTATATGTGTGGTTCACATTATGTTCCTAATGGACAGTGCTAGTCTGGGGATGAAAGACACATAAATAATGTGGTAAGGACAGTGATAGAGGTAGCTGTAGGATATCATGGGAGCAGGAAGGGATTCTCATCTCAAACTGTATAGGGCAGGGACGCGGGTGGGCGGTTGCTGGTATTAATTAACATTTCCTGGAGGGGTGACACATGAGCTTAGCCTGGAAGAATAACTAGGAGTTCGGTGAAGGGACTGGGAGATGGAAGGCATTGCAAATAGGGCAACGCGTGTTGTATCTATCACTCAGTACTTGGCATGTAACAAATGTACAATATATGGAAGCTTTTACAGACACTAAGAGGAGACACAGCATGGAGGATGAAGGGAACTTAAGCAGCTCTGGACCACCAGTGGGGGATTTGGGGTTTTAACCTGTAGGTGGTAGACAGATGAAAGTTTTAAGAAGGGGAGTAAGAGTTTCGTATCAGAGAACTCTGTCTGGCAAATGATGGATCAAGGGGGTCAAGGCTGGAGGCAGGTAGATGAGTTAAGTGGCTGTTGCAAAAGATGAGGTGAGAAATGATGAGCGCCTGAACCCGGTCAGTAGCAGTGGGGATCCAAGGAGGGCACAGCGAAGGAATATCAAGGTCTGTGCAAAGCCCAGCATCTGGAACAAAGCTTGCACTTATAAATATCCACTGAATGGAGGAGGGAAGGATTCAGAACTGAGGTCGGAGTGCTAAATTCCTCACAATATTCTGTGTCTTTCTTCTTCATCAGTGAATCTTATTTTTAAATTACAACAAACATGAGTTAGAGGGGATAAAAGCCTAATATAAGTAAGAGACAGTAAAGGAATACCCTGGGACTCTGAGTTCAAGTCTCCATGCTCCCACAACATCACAAATGAGCACCCTAAAAAAACTACAAATGTGATCACAAAAATGCTGCTATTAGTCTTGGAGGAATTATAACAAAGGGAAGAAGTGGTAAATTCCAAAGAAGGTAAAAAGCATATCTTACAAACTGCAACTATAACATGAATTTTATTCTTTGTTCACATTCCAGGGTAAATAAGTAGTTTTTAAGAACTTTGAAAGGAAATCAACAATCATTAGCAACCGATAATTATTTACTATATCAACCTCCTTTCAAATCCTGGTAGAATTACCAGATTAAAAGACAAAAAGAAAATGTAATAAGGAATTTTATAAAAATCTTTTATTAAACTCTCATAATCTAGAAAACTATAGACTTCTTACTTAGGGGGATTCATAATCACATAAATGAGTGTCTATTACGTACCTTACACTAGACAGTTCTTGGCAAATACTTATTTATCAAATGAATGAGTGAATGATTAACCATTACCCGTTTCCCCAGGCAGTTTGCTCCACATCCTATGTTCTAATAGCACTAAAGTTTTTATATATATATATATCACACATCATATTGTAATTATTTTTATGTGTCTGTCACTCCCACTAGAACATCATCAAATTCTCCTGCCAGAGTCTTATTCATCATTTGTCCCCAGGGCCCAGCACTGGGCCTAAAATAGCATGGTGCTCAATTAGCATTTGTGAATTAAATAGAAAGAAATAAACAGAATGAATATATTCAAAGATAAGAAAGGTTGAGAATAAAGTACTAAACTCTCTTTATAAACATTAATATGGTAGAACTAACCCTCCAAAGGAAATATAACCTTGAGTTGGATGAACATAATAAAGAGTTCACCAGTCATTTTGGCAGTGCTCAGACCACATGTGGAGTGGTCAGTGTCATATTTTAAGAGGGACCTTGAAAAACTGAGGCCCAAGATACTGAAAAGTATAAAAACAAGCTCCTAGAAAGAATGATTTTAAAACTGAGAAATATATCATCGAGAAATCTAGAAGAACCAATATGCAAAGGGCTGTTACCATGAAGAATACTCAACTTCATGTGCCTTCAGAGCAAATAACTTGGTAGATGGTATGGGTAGGTTAAATTGGTTGTGGTATGAGAAAAAAGTTCCAACAATCACAGTTGCTCGCTTATAGAATAAACTGTTTGCAAAAGAAGGGATCTCCTTGTCTTCAAAAATTTCTAGAAGAGGTCAAAGAAGCATTTAACAATTCACCAGAAGTACTGGAGCATCACAGCGGGCTTTCTTGGGATGGAAGAAAGAGCTGAGGCCACCACCCAGTTTCCTTCAAATGCATGGCTTCCATAGTATTATTCCTTCTAATGCATGATTCTGTTATTGCCTTCAGTTTATATACTTCAAATTTCCGTAATGTTTCCATTACATGCACAGTGTTCTCTATCTTAAAATTCTTTCTCACTTTTACTTTGACTAAGCTGTTTGGATCTACTTCATTCTATGCAGTGTTTAACTATCAATAGGAAAGTTAGCTTTCAATTACTCCTTTCACCAGTAGATGTTGATTTGTTCAAATTTCAGTGCTCCCCTAGTTTTACAGTTAAATTATTGAGATAAAAAAGTTGTTCTCTTTTCAGAAAAACATGGCATTTAATTGCCATCCTTCATCATACCTCCATCTAAATTTCTTTTTCTGCTTTTCCGCTTCATGTCTAGCTACACTCTGAACAAATGTCACATCTTCAGCATTATCTTCATCAATTAAGCATTTAAATGCCCTTAGTTTAGGCTATTAAGAACAGAAATATATATATGAGTAAACTAACTCGAAATATGATTGGCTAGATATTATATTTTTATCTATAATTTTTGTTACAAACTGACTACTAAGTACAATGTCTTAGAGAGCAATTTTTTATGTGGAATGATTTCCAAATATAGCTGACTTCCTCACATTTTCCTTATGATAACCGTTTGAGAAAAGAGAAATAAATATAAATACCATTTCTGAAGAAACTAGGCAGAGAACAGAAAAGTAAGCAACCATACTGCAGTGACTAACTGGAATACAAGGCAGAATCCAATTCGATAATATAGAAATAAATAAAGAGTTATAATGGGCATGTGGTTTATTGGATAACAGTGGATTTAAAGGTCTGAAGGTTCGAGATCTTCTGTTTCAGAAACATAATAGAGCAAAGAACTGTCTCCTGTATAGTTCCATGATACCCTGCTCATCTCTACCAGAGCAGTGCTCAGACGTATGTATTCCTAGGAACTGTGTTCTTGTCCACTTTGCAACCCCAAAGTGGACAAGAGCCCCGCCTCATGTAGGGCTTGGAACACTGGAGGTGCTTAACGTTTGTTGAATGAATATGTGAATAAATAAATGAACCTAGAAGCAGGTCAATGGTGTGGTGCATGGTGATAAGGTCAAAACATGAGCAATAGATGCCTTCGTAGTTAAACTAGAACAGGGATGTTAAAAAGTTAATGCCAGCATTGAACTACTGCAAAGACCTCAAGAAAGGAATCTAGAGGAAATCAAATGGCTTCCAGGGAATAAGGAGCAGGTTACTCAATCCCTAGCCCAAGTCCATGAGGTGACAGTAGTCTGTCTATAAAAAACAAGGAGGCGCCGGTATGTACCAGGCTTCCACAGCATTTGGACCAGTACTAAAGGAAACAAAATTGGCTGTATTTGGAGAGGAATCTGATGAGTACACGCTCTTTAGAGATGGACAAGGACTTACGGTGTCATCTCATCTCACCTTCACAAACATCCAGATGAGGAAAATGGGACCACAGGGTCTGTGATTTGCCCCATTTCATAAAGACATTTTGAGGCAGAACCATGATTAGAATCCAGATTTCCTGTTGTTTGGTTTGGATGCCCCTTCAGTTCTTTACCCATCCTCCAAAAGAGAACCCTGATTACAACTCCTGCTTGATGAGGACCTTAGAGACTCACCTTTTCCAAGGATCTCAGGATACACTTATATATCAAGGTTTCCTTAAATTTTCCAGAATTACCTGCCAGAATTATCTCACCAAACAATCCTTTTAACAGACCCTTTGTTTTCTATCACACTCAATTTTCCTAAGCTTATGTGTATCCCCAAAGCAATATAAAATGTATTTCAAAGTATTTTCTAATGGAGAAATAGAACTGTTCAGTACTATTTTTAGAATAAAATAGGTGTCTCAGTCATAGTTTGAATCTAAGTGCAAACCTCTGGGCTAGGAACTGGGAGCCAGCAGAGGCTCTGCTGGTGATTCTGGAGCTCTGTATGGGTAAATCCCACATAATGCAACTCCCAGGGGGAAGCTGCTAGGACAACCTTGTGACTGTGTGTCTGCATGTGGCTACAGGAGATGGAGCTCAAGGAATGTGTTATCTCCCCAAATCTCGTAACAACACATTTAATCAGGAAGAATTTGAAATTACTCAATTTTATTCCTGATTTTGGCTAAAAGCCACGAAATACTTCAGTTTTACTGGCCTTAAAGCAAACATGTGGACTGCAGCAAAGCATGAGGGGCATTGGAAAACACAGGTGGAACTCGGCCCAGGGGATGGAGTTCCACCCCAGAGTTTCTAAAGGACAAAATGACTCTGTGGGAATAGAATGTTTTGGGTGAAACTTAAGTGGGATTTCTAGTTTCACTCTTCCAGTCATCAGTCAGGATTCAACTACCTTAATCTACAAAGTAAATTATTTATAATTAAAAACTTAGAACTAATCTTGATTAAGGAGTGGATAAGGGCAAAAGAAGCATTGTCAAGAAAGAAACACAAAATGCCCACTACTAAGAAAAGAAATGCAAACTTTTGAGGTAATTTGCTAAAACTTGAATGTTTACTTATTAAGCAAATAGTTTTACTTCATGATCATACGGATCTTTTAAATAAAATATCTACCATCACTTTGGAGAACTATTTTTTTTTTTCAAAGAAAGAAATGAAAGGTTTTTTCATTGTTGTTTGCTTTTGTGTGTTTGTTTTTGAGACAGAGTCTTGCTCTGCCACCCAGGCTGGGGTGCAGTGGTATGATCTGGGCTCACTGCAACCTCCGCCTCCCAGGTTCAAGTGATTTTCCTGCCTCAGCCTGCCAAGTAGCTGGGCCTACAGGAGCGTGCCACCACGCCTGGCTAATTTTTGTATTTTTAGTAGAGATGGAGTTTCGATATATTGGCCAGGCTGGTCTCGAACTCCTTACCTCAGATGGTCTGCCTGCCTCAGCCTCCCAAAGTGCTGAGATTACAGACGTGAGCCACTGTGCATGGCTGAAAGGTGTTTTTATAATAAAATTGCTATAAAATTTTATGCAGTATTATGCTAACATTTAGTTAATGCTATTGTAAAAACTTCTGTCAAGTACTAAACACTTGTCTCATGTTACTACAGTTCATCACAATCACTGAATCTTACAATTAGAGGACAACTGAGGAAACTGAGGCCTGGGGGACTCATTATTCTAGATAGAGGTCCTAATGCACACTGACATAAGGCACAGTCTTACCAAAACATTAAAACCAGACTTTAAAACACATGAGGTAGTGGATATGTTAATTAGCTTGACTTAGTCATTTCACAATGTATGTGTGTGTGTGTATATATATGTACTGTTATACTCCATAAACATGAAAGACGTTTTATTTGTCAATCAAAAAGTTAATTGAAAAAACTCCAAAGTATAAAAGGATTATTATAGGAAAATGTTTGGTTTATGAAAATGAAGTTAGAACCTCTGGTTTCTGTAGTGTTGTGGAATATGTAACATGAAAATCTTCCTGTTAAAATCACCCAGATACATGGGCTGCAATATGGGACACCATTTTTAACATGCATAGCTAAGTTTTTAGAAAAGGAGAAATTACAGGGTTCCAGAAACGCCCCAAGAATTGAATACCGGTGAGCATATGAGGTGACACTATGGTGGCCCTGGAAGGAGAGGCTGGCAACAGTGGCTAGTCTTGGGAACCTGGGAGCTTGAGTTCCAGGCCGACTGGAGACAGGAAATAAGGCCTTGGGCTCATGGCAAGATATATTTTTGTCAATAAATATGTATGTGGTGGCCGGGTGCGGTGGTTCACACCTGTAATCACAGCACTTTGGGAGGCCAAGGTGGGCAGATCACGAGTTCAGGAGATCAAGACCATCCTGGCTAACATGGTGGAAACCCGTCTCTACTAAAATACATACAAAAAATTAGCAGGGCTTGGTGGCAGGTGCCTGTAGTCCCAGCTACTCGGGAGGCTGAGGCAGGAGAATGGCGTGAACCAAGGAGGCGGAGCTTGCAGTGAGTGGAGATCGCGCCACTGCACTCCAGCCTGGGTGACAGAGCGAGACTCAGTCTCAAAAAATAAAAATAAAATTAAAATTAAAATAAAAAAATAAATATGTGTGTGGTAAAAATATGAAGGGACATCAAAAAGTTCATGGAAAAAATGGGATTAAAAGATAAACATTTTAAAAATGCAAACTTTATTTCTCAATATAAGCTCTCTCAAGGTCAAGATGCTCACAAGTGATGATTTCAGCCATTTAGTCACTCCCTACAGAACTGAGGGTCCTGGGAATCTGACCATGTGAATGCAGTCTTCCTTATATTACCAACTGAAGAAAAATGGGTGGCCTTTACAGATTTTTTTAAGATTAGGAAAGAAACAAACAAAAAAAATCAGAAGGAGCCCAATCTGGACTATAAGGTAAATGCCTAATGATTTACTATAAAAACTCCAAAAATTGCCCCTGTTTGATGAGAGGAACGAACAGGCGCATTGTCATGGTAGGAAAGGGCTCTCTAGTGAAGCTTTCCCAGGCACTTTCCTGCTAAAGTTTCAGCTAATATTCTCAAAACACTTTCATAATTGACAGATGTTGTTGTTCTCTGGCCCTCCAGAAAGTCAACAAGCAAAGTGGCCTCAGCATTCCAAAAAACTGTTGCCGTGACCCCTGCTGTTGACTGGTCTGCTTTTGCTTCCACTGGACCACTTCCACCTCTTGGTAGCCATTGCTTTGTTTTTTTTTTTTTGAGACAGAGTCTCACTCTGTTGGCCAAGCTGGAGTGCAGTGGCAAGATCTCAGCTCACTGCAACCTCCGCCTCCCAAATTCAAGTGATTTTCGTGCCTCAGTCTTCCAAGTAGCTTGGATTACCGGCATAAGCCAATACACCCAGCTAATTTTTGTATTTTTAGTAGAGGTGGGGTTTCACCATGTTGGCTGACCTCAAGTGATCAACCTGCCTCAGCCTCCCAAAGTTCTGAGATTACAGGCGTGAGCCACTGTGCCTGGCGGGTAGCCATTGCTTTGTGTTTTGTGCTTAGACTCATACTGATAAAATTCATCTTCTTAAAATTATTCGAAGAAATGCTTGAATATCTTGATGCCACTTGTTTAAAATTTCCACTGAAAGCTCTACTCTCGTCCGCAGCAGATCTGGGTGCAATGGTTTTGGCACCATCAAGTGGAAAATCTGCTCAATTTTAATATGTCAGTCAGAATTCTGTAAGCTGTGTAAGAGGAATCAATTGAAATGTCTATGGTGTTGGCCATTGTTTGTGCTGTTAATCATTGGTTCTATCCAATTAGGGCATAAATATGATTAATTGTTTTTCTTCACAAATTGATGTGGATGGTCTGCTGTTGTAGGCTTTATCTTTGACATTGTCTTGTCCCTTCTTAAAACACATTACCCATTTGTAAACTGCTGATTTGTTTGGAGGCATTATCCCCATAAACTTTTCACAAAGCATCAATGATTTAACCTTTCTTCCACAGAAGCTTCAGCATATATTTGATGTTCGTTCTTGCTTCAATCTAGCAGAATTCATGTTGTTCTGATAGAGGCTCTTTTCAAACTGACGCCTTAGCCTTCTTAGTGTGTCAAAATCTGAAATTCATGCATAGTTTTTTTCATAATATGCATTTTCTATGTACTTTTTAAAGTCCTCTTGTATAAAAACACTTCATAGGAATAAAGTACATCAGTGTCAGGAGACAATGGTTATTTCTTCGGAGGAGTAATGGGGAAAGGATGGGGAAAGCAATTTAGCTGTATTAGCTAAATTTAAATATTAGCATTTTTCTTAAATATTAGCATTTTTCATTTTGAGTGTCGTTGTATAGCTATCTATTATAATATTTTTTAGTTTTGGAGTGCCTTATAATTTTTTTTTAATTTAAAGAAAAACACTAAAGCTAGAAAAAAATCACAAATAAAATAACAGAAATGTATCTTATACATTAAAGGGAAAGACATATCCATTCTTGGGAGAATCAAGGAAGTTGGTACTCTGATCCAGTGATAAAATCTTGGTGGTCTATGAGGGAGTTGACAGTTTTTTTTATTTTTGAGATGAAGTCTCGCTCTGTCGCCAGGCTGGAGTGCAGTGGCACAATCCAGGCTCACTGCAACTTCCAACCCCCATGTTCAGGCGATTCCCCTGACTCAGCCTCCCGAGTAGCTGGGACTACAGGCACCCGCCACCACACCCAGCTAATTTTTTGTATTTTTGTAAAGATGGGGTTTCACCATGTTGGCCAGAATGGTCTCGATCTCCTGACCTCATGATCCACCCACCTCGGACTCCAAAAGTGCTGGGATTACAGGCATGAGCCATCACGCCCGGCCAACAGGTTTTTTTCTAATCAATGTTCAGGCTTTATAAAATCAAAGGTGCAGTTTAAACAATGGAAGAGTGGAAGATGCTCTACAGGAAGCTCAGCACTGAGGGAAATCCTTGAATATGAAATGACAATAGAGTAAGGAGGTGTCTTGAGCAGATCAGCATAGGATGAGCTGGGAATGTTGTTATTGTTGTTTTTTAGTCTTAGCTTTTCAAGAGTTCTCACCCAGCATATGCAGTATGTAACAGCATTTTACTGAGTCACACACACGCATGTGCATGCACACGCACAGACACACACGTACACACAGAACCTAATTGGAGTACACTAGCTATAAAACAAGGGACAAATTAGGATTCTAGGATTCCTATCAAGCTGTAATTTCTATTTTATTCCAAGTTAGTCTTCTAAAAAGATTTCTAGGCAGTCCGTTAGAAGCCAAGTGAGAGTTTCAAAATAGATTTCACATGTTTTAAAAAATGGCAGGATCTACTAAAAGACAATACTTCAAAATTCCCATGTCATAAAATCTGTGTCTTATTTATGTGTTCTATAATGATAATCTACCTAGGGGTACAAAAGAAACCAGTATGAAAAAAATGAGACTACCCGAAGAAGGAACTGAGGTGTCAACAAGTGGGAAATAACTCATCAGGTGTGTAAGGAATTCCAGAGAGCAATCAGAAATACTGGTTCTTTCCCTTTCTACTATATGTCTCACGAGTTCCTGCCACACCTTATTCCTATTTTCCCTGCTGTTCTTTTACTTTTGGGTAAGGTTATCCTTCCTGTGTACTTCTCTCCCATCTTCTTACCTATTTTATATCTCTTACTCAAGGCACTGTTTGGCCATAGGTGACCTCTGGATTTTCCCCCATGTGAGTATTTCTTACTGACCACCTCACACCTGAGCAATGTATAAAGCACCAGGCAAGGTAAATCACCCTGTCCTCATTTTACATGAGAAACTGAAGCTATGAGAGGTTAAGTCACTTGTCTAAGGCCAGACAGTATGCAAATGATAGATACAAGCCCAAATATTTCTGATTTTAAAGCATGTGCTCTCTACTATACTTATGCCTTCATTTAACAAATATTTAGTCAGCACCTACCATGAGCCAAGTACTGTGCTAAGTGCTTGACACACAGTATTGAACATAAAAACAAAAATAGAAATGATCCCTACCCTCATCCAGGCAGCAGTCTCCTCTCTGAAATGTTTTAGAAAGCCTCAGTGTAAAATGGCTCTGGAGCTGCCTATGCCAGAAAGCAGACGTCAGTGACACTAGCTGACGTTTTAATTCCTGAGATTTCCAGCATAAAGTCCTCCAGAACCACCAAAACAATGTAAGCAAGGTTTTCATACTGGGGCTCCTCCCTCTCTTCCACACAAACCTTTCATGATATCGTGGTCCCTTTTTGACGATATCTGACTTTCATTTGTGACTGTGATGGACACTAGTTTTCTTCAGATTTTTTTCTGTATTATAATGTAGTATAGACTATGGGTTCTTCCTCTGACTGTACTCTGGGTTGTTGGATCTGGGGCATTTCTCCAAGGTAGATTACCCAGCTAATGAAGGTCAATTCAAGGACTCATCACAATTAGTTTTTATTTCTTCATACAGCGCCTCTAGAAATTATAGCAATAGTGCTGAATATCTGGGCTCTGGATTCTTTTACAGTTCAATAATTAGTGTGGCTTTCATTCTGAAATTCCCTTTATGAAAAGTGAAGGAAAAGTCATAAAAATTCCCTATACACACAAATATTTTCATCATAACACTGTTAGAGAGAAACAAATGTTCAACAGCAGGTACTTGGCTACAGATATCAACTGACATGGAATATTATCACACTATTAACTATTATGATTATGAAGACAATGCAGTAACGCAAGTATGAATATAATATAGTGTTAATATAAAGATTATATATACATATACAGGAAATAAGAATATATTTTAAATGTGAAAAAAAATTGAAGAAAATGAACCAAAATATTTACAGAGTTGTATTAGGAATTACGTGGTTTCTTTTCTCTACTAGCACAAAGAGTATAGCAAAAGACAGATTCGTAGCTATTCCTTCAGCCTTCACGATTTCAACACATTTTTATAATAAGCAGCCATATAACTTATAACTTCAAGTACAGCCTGACTGTAAAGGGCCCAACAAATCAAAGGTTGAATTCTGCCTGCATAGTGCTGTCTTGGTCATTTTAACTCTCTTTGCCTCCATTTTCTTATCCACAGAACAGAGAAAATAAAGATATCTATCTCATAGGTTTGTTTGAAGGATTAGATGAGTGAATATGACTAAGAAGCCAAGCACCACGCCTGGCACATGGAAAGAAGTTGGTGAGAGTTAGCTGTTACTCGTGTATACACGTGGCAGTATGCCATTTACAGATCAGGATGCAATCATTCATTCACCTGTCCATGTATTTATTTAACACAGGCTCACTGAGTCCTGCCTAGGTGCCAGGCAATATTCTAGGTGTTCTTAATAACAAGGTAAATTACATGGTATTTATCTTCAAGGAGCTCACAGTCTAATGAGGGACGCAGGCAAATGACTAGAACTAAGGTTAGAATGAACCTTAGAACCAGGGTTGGCAGAGGATGCTAGGGAGTCATTTGAAGGAGACTCAGCTCAGCTTGGATCCCAAGGCATCTTCCCAGAAGGGATCACACCTAATCCATGTTCGGAAAGAGTCTTGGAGTTAATTAGGACAAGCAAGGCATTGGTGGAACAGGGAAGGAGGAAGGACTGCATCGAGTGGGGAAAGGCACCGGAAGGTGGTGAAGCGCACGAGTCTGGGAAGTCAGCGATCACCTAGATGGCACCTGCGTCAATTACGTCAGGACTTCATGAGGAATCTTATCATCTGAGCCAGGCCTTTTATGAGATGATGATTTACAAGGCAAAATTATTATCTGTGTCTGTGCATGTCCATGTGTCATCTCTTAGAAATGCAGTCCTATGCTGTTCTCGAGTCAAATCTCTGAATAATACAATATCACATGTTAAAATAGATTGAGGCATCACCCAGTGAACAGCTGTGTCTTCTAGCTATCAGGACTTTGCCGAACAAAAATATCTCCATGTGAGTAAGAACGAATTATAATAAGAATTCCATTCGTATTTTGTCATTTTTATTGTACCAAAAAATATGTGTTTGTTACTTTCTCCATAGGAGGTGACATTTTGCTGACATATTTGGCTAGTTCACGAGATAAGAAATAAGATTCAGGAAATGTACCACAGCAAAAGGATGAGGAGAAAAAAACTAGATGATGCTACTTGAAATTTTTATAGCTTCTGTTCTTCTTGAAATTAATTCAAAACATATAACAAATCAAATACACCACTGTGGAAAATTCCATTTTTTGGTGGTGTGGGAGGGTGGGGTGCGACACAGAGGAAAGAGCCCGGGGTACACTTGTACTAACTGCTCACGTCACGCCCCAGCTGGAGGCCTCAACTATCCCAAATTCTGAGCTTTCACATTTTATAAGCCAATAGATTTTTCTCCTATCAGAATGGAATACCTGTATACAAAATTACCATCTTTTAAAATTTGATGCATAGATCATAACTGTTGTATTATTTATTAAGAGTTAAATTATCCTGATTATTCTAAAAATAATGTTACAAGAATAGGTTTTAAAATTGCTCATTTTCATTCTTTAAAAGCTACTACATTATGATTTGTGAGGTTAGATATATAGTCCATATGAAACAGCAGTTGCACGAAAACTTACATTCCCTAGTATTGACAGCAATGTGAATCGTAGCCTATGCAAAGCATAATTTTATAAAACGGTCAGTGCCTTAATAGGGAAAAGGGGGCTATTTGAAATTCCTTTTTCAATTTTCCTTTCATAATCTCTACATATAACATTTAAACTGTCATCATGAATACACATATATATTTACATGGCTGTAAATCTGTCAAATTAGAGCCATTTGGAGAAGATTCTCACAGAATTTTTTAAAGGTCTCAGAACTGATAACAAAACATTGGCTCGAGAGCTAGCAGACTGAAATTATTTTTATCACTTTCCTCCAAATTTATTGAATAGCCTGGAGCCGACCAGTGTGCTAAAAGTGACCTTGCACACTGCCCAATTTTAGGGGAATGTTCTGGGAATCAGATAATAATTTTAAGATGCTTAGGACAGCTGGTTTGAGAGAGAGAAACAAAAATGCAAACAGTTCCTTATATAGAACCTGTCTAATGTATATTATTACTGAAGCACAGTAGTTAAAAAAAAACCCCAAAGATTTAAAAGATTGTTTTGTGTTTTTCCTATTCTTCAATTCAGTGAGTAGCATGATCATCCAATAAACTGCATAATCTAGACACGCTGGTTAGAGGTAGATATATTTAAAAAAAGAAATTAGCATTTATTAGTTACCTACTATCTACTAAGCACTTAAATGTGTTATCCTTTTAACCTTCACAACCATCCTATTTTATAGATGATAAAACTGAAGTTCACAAAGGCTAAGTAACTTATCTAAAATCACAGAGTTAATGGAACCCGTTTGTCTATTTCTCTATTCCATATCTCTTCCATCTTCACATCCCTGGCAAATGCTTCCAATAGGCTATTGAATCATTGAATTGCACCTGCTGAGTATTTCTTGAGTATGTACCTCTGTCTTACTTTAAGTCTTTACCATTTCTCGCCTAATCTAATACATGAGGAGTTTCTCATGGTTTCTTTGGTTCTGAAGTTTATTATTCTTTCTGTACAAGAGCATGTAGTCTTAAGAGTTATTTTATTCTAAATACAAAACTGTTTATGTCATTCTCATTATATATCTTTCTTTATCCCTGGTTTATGAGTTACTTATGAGCAAAGGTAATATCAGCAAGATGGCAGACTAGAAGCTATAGGCCCTCATTTCCCTATAGAAACACTATATAAAGAGAAGCCCAGGGACCAACGTAGCCTTGTAGGAACTCGAGAAACCAGTTAAGAAGCTGCAGCAACCAATTGAGTACCTAATTTAAAACAAAAAACAAAAAAACCACCAAACTTTTGAGTCCCATTGTTTTGACAACAGGACGTTTTGTCACCTTACTCCCCAGCATAGCACGGTATACCACCCAGTCCCACTTCCTCTCTCAGGGGAAAAGAAAAAGAGTGGAACTCGCTTGCAGTCTTACGGCTTGTCTGGCAGCTGTCCAGGGGACTGGTTTCTGTTTGACCTGACTGGGAGCACTGAAGGAAATAGTAACATAACTTGAGTATCAGTTGAAGGCTGCTGAAAGTAGTGGTAGGAGCTGCAAGGAGATTGCACCTGTGGGCAAAATATTATGGGCAGAGGAATACAATATAACATCTAAGGCCCTGAGAAGAAGCAGAGTGAGACTCTTAGAGAAATTAAGACATTTAAAGCATCTATGTATAGAGGGAAACTGAGGCGGGGGGGAAGCACACGTGCTAGCCCTGGGAAGAGACATTTCCAGAAAAAATCTGAAAGGAGCTTGAGATATCATGAGAGGCTGATTATTGGAGGTGTTCCTTTGCATAGAGCCAGTCTGTAAAGACTGGGAGAGGAGGCTGTTCTTTCAAATGCCCAATTTTCAACAAAAGGTTACAAGGCATATAAAATAGAGGGAAACATGGTCCACTCAAAGGAACAAACTAAATCTCAAGAAACTGACTCTAAAGGAAACACAGGCCTTGGATTTAACAAAAACTTTAAATCAACTGTCTTAAATATGCTCAATGAGCTAAAGAAGAACACAGACAAGCAACTAAATAAAATCAAGAAAATGATGCATGAACAAAATGAGACTGTCAACAAAGTTTTTAAAAGAACAAAACAAAAATTGTAGAGCTGAAAAACAATAACTGAGATGAAAAACTTGGTAGAGGCCGGGTACAGTGGCTCACACCTGTAATCCCAGCACTTTAGGAGGCTGAGGCGGGGGGATAACAAAGTCAGGAGTTCGAGACCAGCGTGGCCAACATGGTGAAACCCTGTCTCTACTAAAGATACAAAAAAAAAAAAAAAAAACTTAGCCGGGCGTGGTGGCGCATTCCTGTAATCCTAGCTCCTTGGGAAGCTGAGGCAGGAGAATCACTTGAACCTGGGAGGCAGAGGTTGCAGTGAGCCAAGACCGTGCCATTGCACTCCAGCCTGGGCGACAGGGCAAGACGCTATCTCAAAAGAAAAGAAAAGAAAAGAAAAAATTTGCTAGAGGGGTTCAACAGCAGGTTTGAACATGCAGAAGAATGAGCAAACCTGATGATAGGTTATTTGAAATTATTATCTGATTAAGAAAATAAAAAGGAGTGAAGAAAAATAAATAGAAACAAAGGAATTTATGGGACACCATCAAGTGGACTAATATAGGCATTATGAGAGTTCCAGAAGGAGAACAGATAGAGAAAAAGACAGAGAGCTTATTTGATGAAATAACAACTGTAATCTCCGTGGTGACCACTAGGAAAATAGAATATACAATAAGAAAATGAGGCCGGGCGCGGTGGCTCACGCCTGTAATCCCAGCACTTTGGGAGGCCGAGGCGGGTGGATCACGAGGTCAGGAGATCGAGACCATCCTGGCTAACACGGTGAAACCCCGTCTCTACTACAAAATACAAAACATTTGCCGGGCGCGGTAGCAGGCGCCTGTAGTCCCAGCTACTCGGGAGGCTGAGGCACGAGAATGGCGTGAACCCGGGAGGCGGAGCTTGCAGTGAGCCGAGATCGCGCCACTGCACTCCAGAATGGGCGACAGAGCCAGACTCCGTCTCAAAAAAAAAAAAAGAAAAGAAAAGAAAATGAGAAGGCAATCAAAACATGTCACTACAAAAAAATCAAGTAAACACAAAAGAAAAAAGCAAAAAGAAATAAGGGACAAACAGCTATAAGGCTTATGAAACACAAATAACAAAATGGCAATAGCAAGTCTTTATCAGCAATTGCTTTGATTTTAAATAAATTAAACTCCTAATTAAGAGACATAGATTAGCACAATGGATTTATAAAAAACTGAATCCAACTATATACTGAGACTCATCTTATATCTAGGAGGGACACACAGGCTGAATGTGAAAGAATGAGAATAGCTACTCCATGCAAATAGCTGCAAAAAGAGAGCAGTGGTGGCTATACTAATACTAGATAAAAAAGACTTTAAATCAAAAAGTGTTATAAAAGACAAAAAGGACATCCCAAAATATAAAAGGATCAATCCACCCCCCCCAAAAAAAGTATAAACATATATGTACCAAACAACAGAGCTCCTAAAAATATGAAGCAAACACTGATGGAACTGAAGGAAAAAATAGATAGCTCTGTAACAGTAGTAGGAGACTTCAATATTTATGAGCCAGATCTAGACCAGTGCTTGGCAGGTAATAGGTACTCAAAAAGTGTTTTCAGAATGAATGAATGATTTATTGCATGATTCTATAAATTACAGTCATGAGGAGAAAAATGTGGAGCAAAGATCAGAACAATATAAATTACAGGTATTACTAATACAAAAATGAAGATTAGATATGGAAAGATGATCTTAGTCAATGATGGAAAGGTCAAAATTAGTATTCAGGGACTCCTTGGAAGAAGTATTCATTTTTAAAGGTATTTAGAGAAATAAATAAAATATCACACTTAAAAATAGCATCCATGGGTTGGGCATAGTGGTTTATGCCTATAATTCCAGCACTTTGTGGAGCCGAGGTAGGAGGATCATCTGAAGCCCAGGAGTCAAGACCAGCCCAGGCAACATAGCGAGACCTCATCTCTGCCAAAAAAAAAAAAAAAAAAAAAAATAGAGTCAGTGTGGTGGTGCACAGCTGTAGTCCCAGCTACTCAGGAGGCTGAGGTGGGTGGATCACTTGAGCCCAGGAGCTTGTAGCTGCAGTAAGCTACAATTGTGCCACTGTACCCTAGCCTAGGTGACAGAGCAAGACTCTGTCTCTAAAAAAAAGAAAAAGAAAAATTGTGCACATGGCTTATATGTTTCTCGGTATTAGAGCTATTGTATCTACACATTGATATATAATCCTAATAATTTAAATGTGAAAGTAACAGAGGCATAAATAATTGTAATGAGAAGCACAGTAGTTGCTGTTAGGTGTTGAAGGCTACCTAACTCGAAAAATTTAGTGTAACTAGAGCATTCAGTGCTCCTGCAGAAAAACCTAACTGGGGTTCACTTCTTTGAATGTTTAACCTCATACAAGTGAAAGTGGCTTCAGATAGAAATTATCTTGACGTTGGCCTGGGTCAAAGGACTTTTCCAGTTCACTGTAGTCACCCTTGGAAACTGCAGCATGCACAAACAAAACTTTGGAGATTGGGAATTCCCCGATAAGAAAGGAAGTCAACGTCAGTAAAACTAAAAGGGTTTGTATAGCATTTCATGGGGCCTTTACTACTTCACTTTTGGCAGATACACCTGGGCGTTTGGAAGAAGCTATTGATGGAAACAAATAACAGATTAAATCCTTCTGTGGGCTGATTAGTGTTGCTGTAACAACAACAAATATGTTTTGCGTGAGCAAAAATGGTGTCTCCAAATGTGGCCAGACATAAGGAAATTGTGGCAAAAGTCTCAAGAGAGGTCAGGAGAGAAAGTGTGAGTGAATGAAGATGAAGGCACTCCCCTTGTCAGAAAACTTCGGAAGCATCAGTCTGTTAGCAGTATCTTTACATGAAAATATCTAGTATTTGACAGCATGACAGTGTGACTACAGTCAATGGTAATTTAATTGCATGTTTAAAAATAACTAAAAGAGTATAATTGGATTGTTTATAACACAAAGAATAAATGTTTGAGGTGACAGACACCTCGTTTACCCTGATATTATACATAAATATATACATCTATGTATCTCATTTCTTGTTCTCTGGTAAACAGAAAGATTCCTGTTTAACTGTTAAAGAACCCAAGGGACACGGTTCACACAATTAGTAGACTCTTGTTCTCCAGATTCAAGAGATTTTGTTCTTTTCTATCACTAAATTTTGTTTTTCTTTAAAAATTTACATAATTAAATAGCTAGGTTATTCTATATGTATGTGCTTTGGAGTTCCCATATGTTGCCATGACTCTCTTTTTCTATATAATGAATATTGGGTAAATTCCCCTTGAAGAAATAAATCACAAAAGAGATTAAACATTTAAGTAGGAGCACTTTTTTTTACATTCCCCAGTAAAAATTAAAAGTAAACTAATTTATTTCTTCTAAGTAAATAAGCACAAATATTACAACTGGAAATAGGTAATAACACTAAAACTCTGGGAACCATTTGCAATTAGCCCAGGAGGATTTCTTTACAGATAACTAAACTGACCAGAGAGGTCAGGTCACGCCATTAGTTACAGAGCCTGGATGATGAAGCCCAGGTCCTAGTGTATCTCCAAAAACAGTCACTGCTTCACCTTTAGAAAACAATACAGCTCACTCTGCAAGCAATCTATCTCTAAAAAGGAACATATTTTTAAATAAGAAAAATAAAAAGTAATGTTTGATATTCATAGCTAATTATCTTTATTCTAGTCACCCAGAGCACATCCCAAGCCTTCAGAAGATGGCACCATCTCGCCTAGGATTAAAAGTGGCACCACACCCCAAATGATTAATGTAGAAATACATATTTGATTATGAACATGACAAGTCAGGAAGGCTGGACCAGCCAGGAATAAGTATGGGAGCAACTGTTATTAAATATTTAAACAGCACTGATATACAGTAAGTATAAGTACAACGTGCCAAACATGTAAAGTCCTTGCCCTAAGGAGTTTGCTGTCAGCTGTAAAGCTGGTTATTCCAGAGATATCTGTTATGTTGCTTCATTTGGTAAACAATCCATTCTATACATCAAAGAGCCATCGTTTCAATAAGCTTTCTTAGGGTTAAGAATTTACACCCAATTATTTAATGCAAAATTTGTATATACTTGTCACCATATTAATAATTTTAGAAAATTCACTTTTATTTTCTGACAAGTTTAAGATTACCTCTCCTTGTTGAGTCTCTTTTCATCCTCTGTATTTTATTCTTCTATATGGTTGCACAAAACACAATTCTGTAACTATGGCATACATAATGACACCAGCAAAACTGAAGAGAATTAGAAAGTTTTGATTTTGTAAATCTGTGTTAGACAAGAGAAACTGTCAAATAATCATAGCCAACCATATATGCAGAAGCAAGATAAACTGGTAAAGAATACTGACTCAGAAACATTATGCAACTTGATTGGCGCATGAAAAGCCTACATTATCTGTATCCAAAATATAGTAAGGAAAAGAGAAGTGAAAACAGTGATGCTGCCTTTGATGGAAAATGATTTTATTTAGCTCAGGGGATGCACAGAGGATATTGTATATTTCTCACTTACATAAATCTGTGTAGGACTTGAAGTAGTTAATAAGACAACAGGGATATCTTAAAGCAAAAGTAACATAGCAAGAATCCAAGTGATAAGGGCTTGGAGAGAAGAGAGAAAAATAACATAAAATTAATACTAAAAATACAAAAAAAAAACTAGCCGGGCGAGGTGGCGGGCGCCTGTAGTCCCAGCTACTCGGGAGGCTGAGGCAGGAGAATGGCGTAAACCCAGGAGGCGGAGCTTGCAGTGAGCTGAGATCCGGCCACTGCACTCCAGCCTGGGCGACAGAGCGAGACTCCGTCTCAAAAAAAAAAAAAAAAAAAAAAAAATACTAAGGAAGACTATTATTTCTTAGAAAATGATTTAGCTGTGAGCATGTTTCCAATGGCTAAGACAGAGCAGGCAGTTCAGACCGATAGGCTAAATATTGCTCATTCATTCACTCATTCATTCATTCATTCATTCATTCTTCATTTATGTGATATAGTTTTCTACCTTCAGAAGCCTTGGAACCTTGGTTCGGGATGGCAATACCAATACATATGTACAGACTTAAACGCCATAATACCATGATGTGCAAAGACCTGTGGAACAAAAGGCAGAATACAACTAAATTATGTGGGGGTGTGAGTGTGAGGGACAGTTTGAGAGATATGATGACATTTGAGCTTAGCCTTGGAATAGAATATGACTCAGAGACAAGCAAGGTGGGCAAATGAGGAAGGCTGTGTGAGAACATATGCCATGGGAATGCCATCAGGGTCAGAGAGCAGTCCATGGTGTGGTGGGACTGGAGTAGTGTGCAGAGAAGGATAAGGGCCAGGAAAGAAGGCCTTCCATCGTGCATGGGGCCAGACTGGGAGGGCTGCTGAGTCTTCAATGCCGTGCTGAAGAATGTGGGCTTGATTCCAAAAAAAATCTTAAACATGAGAGAGACACTATTAAAAAAAAAAAAAAAAAAAAAAAGCAGATTGTTACAGACAATCTACCAGCAGATGAGAGAACTACTTCAGGAATGCAGTTCTAGACTCCAGGAGTCTTTAGGATGGTAGACATTCCTGGGATCAGCAATTATTTTTATTCCACTTTAGAAGGAAGAATCCAGGGCACACTAGGTGGGTAAATTATGGGCTAGATTCACACACTATTAATGGAAGGAGGAGAATATAATGTAGTTATGGGGATAAAGGGATCAGCATTTCCTGAGCACCCACGGTGGGCAGAAATCACTGGATACACGTGTCAGAGAAAGGAAAAAAAAAAATAGAAAACTTAGCTCTTCTATTCAAAGAGCAATGACAGATGCATGCCAAAAGACAGTAAACTTATTAGGAATAATATAGATATTTATTTATTCACACAAGAGTTGATATCTTCCTAAAAAGCATATATCCCATTTTTATAAAATGAATAATTTAAAATGCATTTATATAAGGAAACGTATCAATTCATACTATGGATAATTTATACACTTGATAATGACCCTGATAATGTTTCTGATTTTTTGTAATTAAATTATTTTTCAGAAAGGACAAAGCTATATTGTAAAATGAGTTGCAAAAAAGCTACCCTCATTGAGTAATGCTGTTACTCAAATTAACATATGAACTTATCACAAACTATTGAGTAATAAAAATATAAAATAACGTGGAACTCTGCTAACAAGATAGTTCTACTCACTGATCCTTTAAGTTCCCTGGGTTGTCCCCAAACAAGCTTTATCTTCTATGTGCCTTGGCTAAACCAGTCACTGTGCCTGTTCAAGTGAATACAACTATTTTCATAGCAAGAGAAATCCTCTTAAGACCGGAGAAATATGTCTTATCCCTTCCTAATGAGTGTACCAAAGTCTTAATTGACAGAACTTCTAAAAAAGAGCATGGTCTTTGGTAAGTAAGAGAGTCTGAGCAACAGGATGATGGAGGGATGTTTAACTCCAATCACCATGCAGATTTTCCAGGGCTCTGTTTGGACTAAGGTTCACAGTATATGCAAAAGAGAAAAAAATGCTGTCTGGACTCCAACTGACTTCTGTAGAGGATGAGTCTTGTTAGACTACAGTTTCTCAAAGAAAAAGCTGAAGATCCCTCTAACAGAATCAAATCATGACTATTAAAAGTACATATTCTTCAGCCAACCCCAAATCTGAAAAACTAGCATCTGAAATTTTAACAAGATTTGCAGAAGGTTCTCATGGACCCTTATGATAACCATGGGCTGAAAGGGAGTAGTCTCAGGTGGTCCTTTGGTTTATGATGGGTACCTTGATTGGTTTCAGATGTGCAATGATAGGTCTGAAGAAGGGCTTGGGAGTAGGGCTGGAAAGAGCAGAACTGCTCTATATGATTGAGGAAGAAGAAAGTAAAATTCTAGGGACATTATGGTAGAAGGAAATTTGAAAGGAAAGATGGAAGAGAAGGAAAAAAGAGCCATCTTGATGGCCAGAGGTTGAATAAGAACATGCTTTAAGAAATCTTGAAGGGGAGGGTGACCAAGAGGGCTTTGCAAGAATAAGGCCCTCTGCTGTTAAATCAAAGTTGTTTGTGCTGAATGAATAGCTACATTTTGAATTCTTTTTGTCTCTCCAGACATCCAGTAGAATCCACTACACATACAGAGGCTTTTATGGTTGGGTTGAGTTTTTATTTGCAGAAGTCAAGGCAAGAAGGTGAACTTCATTTCTGAACCCACATACAATACAGAATAGAGACAATATGAGGGGAAAAAAAATCATAAATGACCAAAAAAGGAAAAACAAACAAACAAAACATTCACAGGAGCAGAAACTTAAGCACAAGGACCCATGTCCCTGAAAAGTTATAAACATCTTTGGATTGAGCCTGAGACTATCCACAGGTACGGAATGGAAGCTTGACCAATCTACTTAAATTTTAAGAGCAAAGTGCTCCCAGATGACATTTGGGTTATATGAAGTCATATGATCTTTTCTTTCTACTACTCAACAGAACAAACAAAAAACAAAACAAAATTACCTTCTACATATTCAAACTCTTGTGCTTATGAGAAATTGGGCTTTGTATTTGTTTTTAAAATTTGCTTTATGAGAATCTTTTTTCCAAGGCAATGATTATTTCTAACATCTCACTTTAGAGGTGTAGTACTTACAGTTAGACACCTTTTTAAGCTGAGGACCACATAAAATAATAGGGTGACATCTTTTTCAGGGACTAAATTGAGCCCTGACAACCTATAAAAGAGGACCCACTTCCCACAAATGAGTATTTTACTCATGACAGATGCAGGCCCACAGCTGCTCCACCAGCATATTTAGGCCAAATCTACTGTTTCCATTCACTGCCCCTTTAATTAGAGGTTTCTTAACTGATTTTTAAACAGGAATTTGGTTATTATCTGTGTGGGAAAAGTGATACACTTTTTTGTTCAACTACTAAGACACATAGCAGTAATGCTGCTTTTGGTTACAATTTTTTTTTTAACATAAGAATGGAACAAACTTCAGAGAATATTTGGTAAAGGAGAACTTTAAGGTAAGAAGTTGCAATTTTTCACCCAGTTTCAAACTGGTTCTCTTAACGTTTAACAGATTGTTTTCCATATGCCTCAGTTTCCTCACTGTGAAATGGGAGTGGTAACAAATCTCAGTCTGTGAGGATGGTGACCATTGAGTAGACCCTTACCTTTCAAAAGGAATATATCCTGAGACATATTCTTCAAAAAGGAATGTTTAGGATCCTGGTTTTCTCCTGGATCATATCTCTGAGGAGAATCACACTTCCTGTGTGTTTCCTTGAGCTAAAGCTATAATACCTTGAACTCAAATCTCTTCTTTTTCACTTAATGGCTATTTTCATCAAAGAAAGACTTTTTCTCTTTTAAGGACAGACTGCAAAATAAAACCAGTTGAGGTCTTGATGCTGTGCACTAGGCTAGGTTCACCTGTCAGTACGTGTCTCACCAAGTGTGACCGACATGTACTTTTTAATACTTCCAGTCTCTACTTACACACCAGCCCTGCCCACCAGCATCTGGTGCACAGCAGAGGACATGTGGGTATTTAATAAACACAGGTTGATGCACGGATTGTTGGCCTCTGGGACCCACAGGAAGGTGTGGGTATCATTTTCCTCTCACTTTTCAGGCACATAAAAATGACCCAGAGGTTCTTAAACTAGGTTTCTGTGATGATCTCATGAAGGATGATGCTATAGAACATTATGGGAATCAGAAGGCCCTCCATGTCAATTGTCTTTGTAGGTCTACAGTTTTTCATCTGTAACATGAGTGCACTGAACTTGATGTTCTCTATGATTTCTTTCAGATCCACAATTCATTGATTCTTTGATTCTCCACTGTGCTCACTGCCAAGTGAGTTATTCTCTTGTCTAAGTTCTTCAACAGCATAACCACCATGCACTTTTTGAAGCTTAATCTATAAACAAAAAATAGTAAATCCCCAAGAATCAAAGGCATATCTTATATGAGATTAATAATTAGGAGGGAAAATAAGAAGGAAACTTTTGAGGAAACGCCATAGGTTTTCCAAGATGCCCTATCATTGATTAAAACAACAATGACAACAAACTGAAATAGTCATTGATGTCCAGGCTTGGCAAGATCCAAGCTTGAAGAATCTATGTGGCTTTAAAAAAAAAAAAAAAAACATGCAATTCTATTTGTCTGATAATTAAAGTATTTTAAAAGTGGAGTATACATCTCATCTAATCATATTCCTTAAAAGCTGACTAGGGAAATGTTGCCACTGGGATGAAATTGATGGCATTTCAAATTTTATAACTTTCATATAAAGTCCTAAACTATACCATAGTTCTATTAGGCAACATTTAAATAGATGTTATGTGCCACTCCATTCAGCAATGAGTAACATGCAGCAATGTGGCACACTGAGATTAGAATTGTAGAGTACAGGAGATTAGGGGTTCATAAACATTCTGGTTCGGGAATGGGGCAAAATTCTAGTCAGCTGGTTAATGTGCATTTTGTGTACAACTTTTATATATTGATCTATTTTATAGCATTTGTGAATTCCAAACTTCCACATTTAAAAGAAACAAAATCATAAATTGCTACTCTGCTATAGCTCCTGAAAGAATGCAGTGAATTTCTGAGCAAATTTTTATCTACTTCTCCACACCGTATTTTTACACATAATGAAAGTAACTCACAATGCTGGACTTCTGTCTGAACACCAAAATGGCACATATTGGCATAATGTCTACCTCTGCTGCCCAATTACAACAGAGCTAGATCCTATCTTAATTTTAGAGCATGCAGAGGAGAATAAGCTGGAGCGCCAGGAGCCTGCTTCAATCCCAGCACTTTGGGGCCGCAGACGGCGGATCGGCTGCCAAGTCAGGAGATCGAGACCATCCTGGCTAACACGTGAAACCTGCCTTCACTAAAAATGGGCGCAACCAGCCGGGCTTAGGTGGCTGGCCGAAGCCCAGCTACTGGAAGGAGGCAGGAGAATGGCGTGAACTCGGGAGCAAGCTTTTGTTTCGCAAGCAGCCGAGATCCGCCACGCACCCGGCGCCCGCCATGTGGTTTACCCTCGGCGAGTGCTGGCGACTCTGCCGGGAATTCTCTCGCCGGTTTGCACCGAGTTTCCAGCGACGTTGTTTTGGGGGGAGAATGAAACAGAAACCTTTGATTCTTACTATCTCATTTCATTTAATCTTCTTGCTAACACGCTTCTACTATTTTCTAACAAGTTTGGGGAACTCAAACTTTTTATTCTTGATTTTACTTTATTTATTTATTTATTTATTTACTTTTTGAAATGAAGTCTTGCTCTGTCGCCCAGGCTGGAGTGCAGTGGCATAGTCTTGGCTCACTGCAACCTCCGCCTCCTGGGTTCAAGCGATTCTCCTGCCTCTGCCTCTCAAGTAGCTGGGATTACAGGTGTCTGCCTCCACGCGGAGCTAATTTTTGTATTTTTAGTAGAGAAAAGGTTTCGCCACGTTTGCCAGGCTGATCTCAAACTCCTGACCTCAGGTGATCAGCCCACCTTGGCCTCTCAAAGTGCTGGGATTACATGCGTGAGCCACCGTGCCCATCCCAAAGAGCCTTTTAAAGAAGGAACCCTTACTCATCAAATCAGCAGTGACTCCACTCATGCTTCCCTTCCTTTTAACCATCTAGGTGACATTTAAGGAACATCGTCATTTCCCGTAGACAAGCATCAAACCCAGTTTCTTATCTGCAGTTTATCAGTTATCTAGCCCTGTGTATATCAATCAACTTTTCAAAATAAAAACCACCTCACACTTTCCCTGCCGGAAGACATGTCTGTGGATACAGATGCCACATTATTTTATTTCTGCTGTTTTTTTCTCCTCCTCCCTCCTCCTCTTCCTTCTTCCCCTTCTTCCTCCTCTTCCTCCTTCTTCCTTCTTTTTTCTTCTTTTTCTCTTTCTTTTGCTTTCTCTTTCTCCTTCCTTCCCTTCCCTTCTCTTTCCTTCCTTCCTTCCTTCTTTCCCTCCCTGCCTCCCTCCCTCCTTCCTTCCTTCCTTCCTTCACTTTCTCTCTGTCCCTCGTCTCCTCCCTCTCCCTCTCCTTCTTCTTCTTTTAAAGTTCTCTCTGCTCAGCATGTTAGCCAAATTTCTGGCAGGGAGTTTTCTTCCTCTCCTTCCACCACCCCTAGGGGTGCAGATTTTGAGTTTTCATTCTCAGTAGCCTCTTGAAGGAAATCATTCTTGCCCATTTCCCTTCCTCCCACACACCTATGTTTGTGCATGTGGGAATGCTTGGTGTGGAAATCAGGAAGTGATTTATTGCCAATAAAATGGCTTCTATCACTACTATAAATAATAACTTAAGCATAGTTAAGCATACAGTTTTCAGTCACCTACTTTTTGTTGAAGAACTGAACAGCTTGAGTATATTTGAAACAGCGAAGTTCTTTCTAATTTAGCAGAAAATAAGAAAAAATACAAGGCCATAACTTTGCAGTGTTTATAATTTTCCAAAACTGCCTTGCCTTTTATTTAAATAATTATGTAGTGATTCGTGGCATCTTTATTACAAATAATCACATTTCGAGAATATCTCTTTTGCGAAGTTTCCAGATTGTTATTTGTTTCATACGGATATGATTCAGTAACAAAAGAAAATATGTAGCTATAGTTTACCCTAATTCTGAGTAATGAAGTTTCTGTGCAGCACTCAGTATCACAGATGATATTAACTCTTTTTCATTAAACATTTCTATATTTTATAATATCACTTGTATTGTTGAGAGCTTTTATTTTTAAAAACCTTAAAATGTTCTTATTCATCCAACTTACTCTAATCAGCTCCCTCTAACAGGCACTGTTACCATTTAAAAAAATTCATTGTAGCATGTTCTCACTTACATGTGGGAGCCCCCCAAAAATCTGAGCTAATGGAAATAGAAAGTAGGATTGGGGGTATTAGAGGTTGGGAAGGGCAAGGGGGAGGGAAGGATGGGGACAGGTTGGTTAACAGATATAAAATTACAGCTAGATAGGAGAAATGAGTTCCGGTGTTCTATAGCACTGGAGGGTGAATGTGGTTAACTATAATTTATTGTATATTCTCATAAAGCCAAGGCTGGGTGCAGTGGCTCACGCTTGTAATCACAGCACTTTGGGAGGCTGAGGTGGGTGGATCACCTGAGGTCAGGAGTTCGAGACCAGCCTGACCAACATGGTGAAACCCCATCTCTACTAAAAATACAAAAATTACCTGGGCATGGTGACACGTGCCTATAATCCCAGCTACTTGAGAGGCAGAGGCAGGAAAATGGCTTGAACCCGGGAGGCGGAGGTTGCAGTGAGCCGAGATCATACCATTGCACTCCAGCCTGAGCGACAAGAATGAAACTCCATTTCAAAAAAAAAAAAAAAAAGAGCTAGAAGAGAGAATTCTAAATGTTTGCAACACAGAGAAATGATAAATGTTTGAGGTGATGGATATGCTAATTACCCTGATTTGGTGAGTACTCATTGTATATATGTATAGAAATATTACTCTGTAACCCAAAAATATGTACAATTATTATATGTCAACTAAAAATAAAAAGAAAAAAAAAGATGGTTGAGAGGCACAGAGCGAGTCCTAATGTTTTACCCTATGGTGTGAGCAGGATTTAGAACAAAGACCGTAAGATGGGTGTGTTTGGAACTCTGCACTGTGCAGTTCTGGGTTTTACAGTTATGAGTGGGGACACAGAGGCACTTTGCATATGATGAAACTCAAATTACAGGTTCCTCTTTTGCCACAGAATACACTAAGCTTTGAGGGTGGTAGTGGTTGGGTGGGTGCGTGGAAGGGGACTGGATTGCATGGGGCAGCAACAGAGGCCTGCCAGACATAGCTGCCTCTTGCTTCTTACACGTGAAACTTAGAATAGTTTACAAATAACTTTGATCTTTGAAGATCTTTTCCACTTTCTTTAAGTCAGTAGTTCTTGACCAGGGGATGGGACAAACATCGTATGAACCTGGGAAAATGTTCATACTGCAGTTAGATGCCTGGCCCAGTGTAGACCTGGTAAATCACATCTCTTGGCCAGTGCCTGTGGATTTTGGAAAATCTCCTCTAGAAATTCAGATCTGCACAATCATTTGAAAACAAAAGCCCTAAACTGGTAAGTTAATATTCCTTTTGTTATGCAGGGGCTCCAAGATACTCTTAACAAACCAGAAACTGTTCCTGAGTTGGGACTTGAGGATGGATATTTGACTTATGACTCTTTCTCACTTAGCTATTTTCTAGAGGATGGAGAACAGACATAAATTACAAAAAGCATACAAAACCCCAACTAAGAAACCCTGATGTGGAGGACACCTAAGGCCCCTGGGACTTTCCTGTAGGAAAACACATCGTTGCCAGTTAGGGATTCTCTACCAGATGACGTAGTGTCAGTATTGCCATTAGCTGGTCCAACAGGGAAGCTTAAATACTGATGTCAATGAAGCAGGAAAACCCAAATTAAAGCATTCTGCTCTCCTAGTAAAAAATTAGATAGGAAAGCAGATTACTGTGTATCAGTGTCTTAACAACTGTTGAGTCCTTGCACTGTGTTTTGCACCCAATATACATACAACAACATAGTTCAGATTTTTGTTGAATAGATGTAGTCTTTCTAAGGTATACCTTTCATTTACCCTTCAGCATCTATTTTGATACTTAAAATCTAAAAAGAGTGTTTCTTGAAATGGTATCTTTCTTGCTTATAAAAATCAGTTACTCTAAAACTTTATTCAGTATTAATTATTCATTAAGATGACTTTAGTATGTTTTAAGTGTCAAGGTGGGAGAGAAGTTATTTGATACCTGAGAGAACACCACCGATTAATCTAGTGACAAAAATACACATTTTCTTTGTTGTTCCTCCTTCTATGTGCTTTGAACTCCCAGGATGTTCAAGGGTACACTGACAATCAGTTGTTTAACTCAAAAGGATTACCACCACTTAGGACGGAAATTCTAAACATTAAAATCATGACTGAAAAATACTGTGACCATCTTTTTTGGTTTTTGTTCTGAGATGGAATCTTGCTCTATCACCCAGGCTGGAGTACAATGGGGCCATCTCAGTTCACTGAAACCTCTGTCTCCTGAGTTCAAGCGATTCTCCTGCCTCAGCCTCTCAAGTAGCTGGGATTACAGGTCTGCATCACCATGCCCAGCTTTTTTTTTGTTTGTTTTGTTTTGTTTTTTGAGACGGAGTTTCGCTCTTGTTGCCCAGGCTAGAGTGCAATGGCGTGATCTCAGCTCACTGCAACCTCCACCTCCCGGGTTCAAGGGATTCTCCTGCCTGTCTCCCGAGTAGCTGGGATTACAGGCATGTGCTACCACGCACCGCTAATTTTGTATTTTTAGTAGAGACGGGGTTTCTTCATGTTGGTCAGGCTGGTCTCGAACTCCCGATCTCAGGTGATCTGCCCTCCTTGGCCTCCCAAAGTGCTGAGATTACAGGCGTAAGCCACTGCGTCTAGCTCTGACCATCTTGTAATGAGAGTTTTTACGTTCATGTCACCAAAAACTATCCATTTCACCCCATTTTGTAAACCTCTATTCCCAAATCCATACTATTCCAGATTATAAAAAAAGATAGATTTATAACAATTAAATACTGAAGCAAAGATTCTTTAGGTAGCTACTTTCCCCCAAATTATTTGAAACAAAGAACATTGGGTCTGGCCATTTCTTTTGTAACTGAGTAACTGGAGGGCCATTATCCTCCCAAACACTTTTTTAAAAGCATTACTTAGGCAGACAACTGCAAGTGCTTAAAAAGTATTACTGAAGTATATTGAGTAAATATTATACAGATATAAAAGTATTTTCATAGTCCAGATATGAATATATAATTAGAGCATTATTTAGGAATGTGAGAGAAAAGTATGTGGAAGCTCTCAAATCTGTAACTACACATTAACTACAGAGCAACAATTGAAAAGGAACTGCTTTTAGGTTACAGTTCTTCAAGTCACTTCTTAATATACTTACAATGCAAGTCTTGAATTCAGAACTCTGTTTTATTTTTTTTCATGACAGGGAGAAAAACCTAAAGTTGAGCTATAAGTCTAACATCTTCTGCTCATACTGGGCTCACTATCAGTTCCTACATAAAGGTAAAAACAGTTTCCCCTTGTTAATAAATCATGCACATAAATAATATAGTATTAGCATTTTTGTTTTCCTTAGAAGTAACCAGGTTACCATTAATAGCCTCATTAAGTTTGTTTCATCCCTTCTTTTTTTTTGCCCGTCTCAGTGTTTAACTGTAGCAGGGCCTCACGCACACATGCATACACACATGCACTCAGGCTTCAGATCTTGTTGAAAGCTGCATGTCGACACTCTGCACACGCTCTTCAAACTTGGTGATCTCCTCCTCCCCCAAGTCTGTCTCCACCTTGTCCTCCACCACACACTGAATCTGCAGCTTCCAGATACCGTAGCCCACGGGCACCAGCTGGGAGGCCTCCCACACCAGCCAGTCCAGTTGGATGAAGCGCACGCAGGCCTCCAAGTGGGCCATGGCCCTCTCACCGTCCCAAGGCTTGATGTCCAGCAGGATGGAGGACCTGGCCACCAGCGCGGGCTTCTTGACCTTCTTCTCTGCCTGCTGCTGCAGCCGCTCCTTCCGCAGCTGTGCTGCCTCACTGTCGCTGCCAAACAGGTCAGTGTCATTGTCCTCGTCATCCTCTGCTGCTGTGGCTGGCTTCTTGGCCGGGGACTCCGCTTGGCGCATGGGAGACACGTGCTGGGTCTGCGGGGCTGTGGCCTGGTGGCCGGGCAAGCTCTTCTCCAGCACGTTCAGCCGGGCCTCTCTGGTTCTCCACTTCCAGACTGGCAATCCGGAGGATGAGCTCACTGTGGTCTCCACTGGGGCTGCTAGACGCCCCAGGGCCTGAGCTTCCGGCCAGGGATTTCGGGATGTTCTCTCTGGCTCTGGCAGTATCAGGAGGATCACGCTGGCACCGTTCTCCTGGCGGGAAGCACCGGCCACAGGCCCGTTCATCTGTTCGTAGAATCTCCTTTCTGCAACGTCATGTTTGAACTTATCGAACCAGATCTTCTCATGTACTAGGAAGTTTATAGCCATTTTTCTGACACCAGCCAAGGACGCAGCAACCAGGGAGGAGGAATCGCGGGACACGGGACACCTAAGGAAAGGGGGTGTTTTCGTCCTTTTTTAGAAAACAAAGCAAAACAAAAACAAAAACTCCATCCTCATTAATAAACTTGTCGAATAAATAAATGTTACGTATTTATTGTAAATAAATTTTATGTATTTATTGTAAGTAAATTTTATGTATTTATTGTAAATAAATTTTACATATTTATTGTAAGTAAATTTTATGTATTTATTATAAATAAATTTTACGTATTTATTGTAATAAAAAGTAAAAAAGCTATCTCAGTTTTTGTTACATCAGCATTTTTAAACAGGAAAGGCCATATATATCAAATTTTAAATAAAAATGTGTTGATATTTAAAGGCTTTAAAATTAAATCTCATTATTTAAGTAAATTACTTTCAAGTGGTGAACTCATTTACAATATTACATATAAGCAGTTTTTTAAAAAAAAAATCAGAAGTTCATTCCAAGATTTTGTCAAAGAAAAGTTGAAGGGCTAAATTTCCAAAAGCAAAGTTTTAAACAAACAAAATTAGGTAGAGACATTCAACACAGTAAAGCTACCAGTAAGTTTATTAAACACAGACATTGATGTTTCTAATATTGTACAATTTTCAGAGGCCTCACATGACAAAACCCTTAAGTTTAATGATTCACTTTGAGGAAATACATCTATACTGACTACAAAGAAGGGTTTCTATGTCATCCTTTTTAATGAGAAAGTTAAAATGAATGGGTGTTTAGCAGTGTCTCATTATATAGAATTTACATTAGCAAAGGGTCTGATTAGCAACTTTAGATAACTTTCCAACCATGAAGAGTTGCAAAAGGGTTCCAATTGCATCTACCACCCACACATTCAAAGAAAAAGTACTAATTATGAAAAACAAAACCTTTAATGCCACCAAGGAATAAGAATAGTACAGTCAACCTCATCTGTATATCATTTTGTAGTTATGCATTATCTCATTTGGGTTTAAGACAGCTGGTGAAACTTGTGTTTGCATTCCCATTTCACAGATGATGAAACAGGTTCTGAGAGGGCCAGTGGCTTATTCCAGATTACACGTTTAGTAAGATGGGGGATCAGAACTTGAAACCAATTGTGAAGCAGATACTGACTCTGTGAAATCCCTGAGCTGAAGTCCTTTCATGAGAGGAAGTGTTCAAACTCTTGTCTCTGAGGCTCCCTTGACTTTGGCCCTGAGCAAGGCCTGCCTGAGAAGCAGTTATTTAAGGAAGTTGTGTGACCAGATGGGCAGGGGTGTGGCCAGTGGAGTGGCTGTGATACACTTCTTGCACGTCGTGTCTTCCACCTTGCCTGATGACTTCACCAGCTATTAAGCACCTAACCCTGTAGTAAGTGCTGTGGGGAATACCACCGTGTAGGAAAACATGGTTCCTGTCCTCACAAACTGTAACCACTGAGCCCATTCGCAACCTAAGGCCACTGAACACAATCTCAGGAGGCACTCTTTTCACAGCACATGTTTATGGATGCCCCGATCATAAGTTCTGCATGTCTCCTGAAGGCCCCACTGAAATGTCATCAAACGTACCTGTCTGCAGGCTTCCAGAATGATAGAATTCTTTTTTTTTTTTTTAAATTATACTTTAAGTTCTAGGGTACATGTGCACAATGTGCAGTTACATATGTATACATGTGCCAGGTTGGTGTGCTGCACCCATTAACTCGTCATTTACATTAGGTGTATCTCCTAATGCTATCCCTCCCCTCTCCCCCCACCCCATGACAGGCCCCGATGTGTGGTGTTCCCCTTCCTGTGTCCAAGTGTTCTCATTGTTCGATTCCCAACTATGAGTGAGAACATGCGGTGTTTGGTTTTCTGTCCTTGCGATAGTTTGCTCAGAATGATGGTTTGCAGCTGCATCCATGTCCCTACAAAGGACATGAATTCATCCTTTTTTATGGCTGCATAGTATTCCATGGTGTACATGTGCCATGTTTTCTTAATCCCATCTGTCATTGATGGACATTTGGGTTGGTTCTAAGTCTTTGCTATTGTGAATAGTGCCGCAATAAACATACGTGTGCATGTGTCTTTATAGCAGCATGATTTATAATCCTTTGGGTATATACCCAGTAACGGGATGGCTGGGTCAAATGGTATTTCTAGTTCTAGATCCTTGAGGAATCGCCACACTGTCTAGAATGACAGAATTCTAACAGAGAACATAACACTTAAGGAGACATGCCAAATCACAGAATGCCTTCACTGTGCCTGTGATGAGGAAGCTCTGAGGAGGGAACCCAGACCAGACCCCAATCTCTACAGCTCTTTGACAGAGTCTGTTCACCCAAAGGAAGGCCAGAAAGCATCTAGCCACCATTGTTCCTATGACTACCTTGTGTTTCCAATAAAAACCTACATGCAGGAAGAAAACAAAGACAGCAGTCTAACTTTAGAAATGCTCAAAATCCACTTAACTATAAAAATAAAATAATTTTAAGTAAAGTTTTTAGATTGTGGATTTTGAGAAAAAAACAACTTGTGTTTAGAATAGAATTTTGACTTAAAAATGAGAAGCAACGTTAGCCTACATGCTGCTGTTCCTGCCATGTGAGTCCTGGCTGGGGCCCTCTTCTCCTCTTGGCCACGAACAGTCCTCATCACACTTGTCCTCTGACTAAGCAACAAGGAAGTACCTGGAACCGCCTGTTTCCTCCAAGCAGATGGTTCCTTGCTTTTCACAACAGATGACTGTAAAATCAGTATGATATTATAAGAACTAGCTGATTAAACACCCCAACGTGTTGGCTTAAGAGTGCTGAATGAACAACCCATCACACCTGGTACCTGAGTCCCCCTTTTTCCAGGTCAAGGTGAGATGCTCGTTTTAATCTGACGTGTCTGTGGGCATGATGCGTGTCAGGACCACTTCTCTCTCTTTTGCTTCCTTAAACCAAGCCAGGCCCACTGCTGTGAACTCAGCTGCTGGAGTTCTTTCAGAAGGAGCGTGAGACCAGGCTGCCTGTTTCCTACAGAGGCCTAGACTCTTAAGGCCTGGTCTCTTAAGACCCAAGACCATAGAACCTCAGCCGAATAACACACACTAACATTCTATTGTTGAGGCTTTTTTAATGGAAGACAAAATGTTAGTTTTTGATGTTTTTAAATAAATATGACTTAAAAATATATTGGTTTCTTCTTTTGAGATTTGTTGCTGTGACCATGAGGGTCATTCATTCCTTTACTCTGGAGATATTTATTGAGGGGTGCAATATGCAAGGTACTCTGCTAGGAAAATTCTTTCCCATCAGCCTAAACCAGAAACTGTCTGGTTTTCTGCTCTCTTTCCAAGGCCTAGAACCACTCCCAGCATATAGTAGAATCCTGACAATGAATGAATGACACACTAAGATAAGCCATACCTGCATTTTCCCCCCACTAGGAGTTCAGATGGTTATAAAAATCAGTATAAAGACCTTTCCCTTTGGCAATCTCTGTCTATCAACTAATTCTTTCTTGGAGCCAGAATCAGATAGGCTCCATGGAGTTGACATGGCTTTACAGCAAATCAGTTAATTAACCACTAGATGTTGATAGGACACCTACTTTGTGCAATTTTCCCCCTCCTGGACAAATGAACCACGCAAGGAAGTAACCAAGATAGTCTCTGTTTTCAGAGAGTTTCCACACAAACATAAAGTTACTATAATGCAGCCCCGAGGCCAAGGAGGTGGCATCAAGGAGAACTAAAGGAGGTCAGAGGAAGAAGATGAAAGCCTAGGATTTGGCCTTTAACTAGGCGAAGAATGGAAGAAAAGGCCTAACAGAAATGCAGGGCGTGTGTGTGTAGTGTGTGTCTGTATGTTGGGAGGTGAGGGAGAATGCCATGGACAGAGTCTGGGAGAAGCCAGAGCACACAAGGTACACCAAGAGTTAACTCCATTCAGTGTGATTTGAGTCACCTGAATAAATATTTATTGAATGCACACTGTGTGCCTGGCATTGTGATAGGTAAACAATGGTTAACAAGACTGATACGGTTCCTGGGTCACTGGCAAGTGGGAGATACAGAGAAGTAAACGGACAATGACAATATAGTGTGATAAGTGCTATGACAGGGAAAAGTACAGGTGTTAGAATGATGTAGAAAGGACCCAACCCAAACACTAGAGTCAAGAAAACTTCCTGGAAGAGGGGATCTCAAGCTGACCCCCAAAGCCAAGGTAAAAACTGGTTGGGTGAAACTGTTCAGGTAGAGTGTACAGTACTTACCCTAGAATTGCAAACGTGAAGGACCATGGGGATCTGAAAGTGGCTAAGTTTGTTGGAACACAAGCGGAAGGAGGGCTAGAAAAGAGGCTGGGGATGGAAGCAGTGGCCAGAATTTGCATCTCTTATACTTCAAATTAAAGAGTTTGGACTTCATCCTAAGGGCAGTGGTAACTTTGAGGAATTTTATGCAAGAGAATGAAACAAGTGGATTTGCATTTTAGGTAACTATCTGCAGTGTGAGATGGCCCTAAAGGAGCAATGGGTAAAAAGAACAAAAGGGTAATGTGCAGTTAGATCCTTGAAGTTTTATCCTTAACACAGTGTAAGAACCAAATGAATATTCTGTGAATGAAGTGATCAATGAATCAATCAGTAATTTGGTTCAGGATTGAAAATACAAGACTTCAGGCAGAGGATAAAGTTGTCTGTATGTATATAAGGGTCAGAGTGAAAGCTGATTGGAACACTGACATGTCTTCAAGTCTTGAATCTCATCAGACAAATGATAACAGTTGACAATGGAGTAAAGTGGAACAGAGTAGAAACAGCTTCAGTGTTGGAGTCAAAAGACCAAGGTCTGAGTCTTAGTTTTGATGTGTGCCTTAATTTATCTGACCATTGGGTTCTACATCTATCATGCCTATTCTTTATGTCCCACTGCATAGCTAGAATGGGAATGGTTATCACAATCTGTGTGCATTTCTGTTTTCAGGTGGTACGTAGGCACTGTGGGAAAACTGATGGCCCAGGGGAGTTTCTAAATCATTCACTGTAAAAATCAGTCAGTGAGTGAAACCTGTCTGACTGACGGTGGAATCGTGGTTTAGGTAGCAGGGGATTTAGAAATCAAGTAGCCAGTAAGTATTGCACAAAGTTTGGACAGGTGACTCTCTTAACTTGTCCACTGGAGACCCTGGTGGAGAGGCTGGGAGAGGGGTAGGAAGGGCCCCTCTCCTGCTGCTGCCCCAACGAGAGTACTGGGCACAGAAAGAGCAGAAACAGGTGGTATAGTTGAGGGTCACAGGGGTCAGTGAGGTAGCCTGGAGAACATACACAGGCAGTTAAGGACATAGTCTAGACTAGGACTCAGCTCCCTGAAGTTCAGTGCTCTTTTCACAACTCCACCTGGTCAAATTAATTATGTCAACTCAAGATCTTAGAAAGGACAACTTACATAAGATTCAAGCCAAGAGGCCTTCTCATAAGCCTGTGGCTATAGCTACCAGCCAGGGCCAGATGACCTTATAGAACGAGAGGGCAAAGCAGGAATGCTGGCTGCAGGAGTGAGGCATTCCCCTGGATCCAGTTGTTTGGAAAGAAGAAGCCTTCATGAAGCATGGGGGTGGGACTATGTCGGTGGTGGCAGAGAAGTGCAGGATAAATTATAACGTACCTGAATCCAGAAATAATTTAAAAAGAATAAAGTAAGTGAAGAAAAAGCAGAAGGTAAAGAACTGCCCTGCAAGGAGGTTCTGGAAGAAGGGCCAGTGAACCAACTCGTCAGAAAGTACATCATACCACATAGTTTTAGGAAACACAGCAGGCCTGAGCTCTTTGGTACCCTCAGGAGATCCAAGTGAATAGGCAGAAAGTGACTGTGTTCTGTGAAATACTTCAGGCACCCAAATGCTCCTCTTTCCAGCACTTTTCATACCATTCCCCTCTCCTTCCCCTTAACACACTTGCATGCTTACACCTTCTGGCCCACTCCAGGCTGAGTTTTGCTTCTTTTCTGCAGAAGAGTGTGACACTAGGGCAGTATTACTGAACTGAAGAAATGTATTAATACAGCTTCTTTAAGAAACGTAATTTTTAGCTCACGGCCTTGAGTCCCATATCTCTAAATCATCTTCATCTTCTCGCTTTCCAGAAGCAGTATAAAGAGTCAGCTGTTCGGGTAGTCCATATAATTTGTATAAAGTAAAACTCAACTAAATTATTTTTTGGTTTCCTACATTCATAGAGTTAGCCCTCAAATGTTGGGTTAACTCTATGAATACAGAAAACCAAAAAATAATTTAGTCTCACCTGTCCCCCATAAAGAAGGCTCCAATAAATCAATCAGCCATAACAAAAAGACCACTTTCAGTTTTTCCTGGAAATTCCAAAGCAGATGGTATTAAAATCAAATTGGCTATATAATTCATACTCTCCAGTGATCACTTAGATAGCTCAATTAAGGTTCACAGTCACAGGTATCTCTGACAATCTACATATCTATAATATCCACACATAAATATCTGGGGCAGACATCAGAGTCCCTCTATCAAGACTGAAATCCATGTCTCCTGTGCTCTAATACATTTTACCATCCACACCGTTGAGTTGAGCTTTTTGCTACAAATGGTTTTAGGCTCTGATGTAAGACAGGAATTTGAAACATGCATTGGAGTATTTAATGGTGTTAATTTTTGGTGCACACAAACATCAACTTCACCCAACAATCCAGTAATATTGCAAAAAAAATATGCCAGAGAAAGAAATACAGCAATGGAATTCTTCAGGATTGCAAGCAAAGCAGTTCCACTTTCCTGCTGATACCAACAAGTAATAAAATAGCTGCCTATTTACAGGTCCTTAAATATGTTACAATCAATAAAGAAAATAAAAGGAAGAAGATAGGGTGCTTTCAGATCAAACAATTATTCTAACTTTTTTTTTTTTTTTTTTTTTTTTTTTTTGAGACGGAGTCTAGCTCTGTCGCCCAGGCTGGAGTGCAGTGGCCAGATCTCGGCTCACTGCAAGCTCCGCCTCCCGGGTCCACGCCATTCTCCTGCCTCAGCCTCCGGAGTAGCTGGGACTACAGGTGCCCGCCACCACGCCCGGCTAGTTTTTTGTATCTTTTAGTAGAGACGGGGTTTCATCCTGTTAGCCAGGATGGTCTCGATCTCCTGACCTCGTGATCCGCCCGTCTCGGCCTCCCAAAGTGCTGGGATTACAGGCTTGAGCCACCGCGCCCGGCCTATTCTAACTTTTATATTCAAACATGTTTATTTACTTAAAGTCTTCGAATGTAACCCAAGTTAATTTTAAATGAACTGATTGTAACAAGGGAAATATAATCTGTGTGTGTGTGTCTGTGTGTTTGGTTTTGTTTCAATTGGATGATATAAATGTAAACAATTCCTACCTGGAAATATGGATGGTCTCTTCTTCGGGTGCCTCAGGTGAATGGGATCCAAGTTCTTAATGTTTCTTTGAAGTCTTCCTCTAATGTCATTTCCTATGAGTAGTTCAGGTGGCAGGCTACTCCGTCTTGATGATTTATAATCATTTTGAGATGAATTTAGTTTGTTCTTCGGTCTGGAAAATAAATTGCTGTCATCAACCGCCATTGTCGGGGATACATTAGAGACTCTGAACAAAAATCCAAAAAGCCAAACCCAGTGGCAGCCACCGTCACAGCCACCGTTGCAGCTGCCACCGCCCCAGACTCTGATGTTCTCATGCTTTACCCTGCACTTGTTTGGGAAGCTTAACAAGTTGATAGGCGTGGACTTGAACAGGTGTAGAATTACTAAGTAGCCCCTCCTTTCTACAGTTAATAGCACAGGGGAGGAGAGATTCAAAAAAAAAAGAAAAAAAAAACAGTTGCAGAAGACTGGGGAATTTGAACAGATGGGACTCAGAGTGGATGGTAACAAAAGTGGTGTAATGGTTGCTGCATGAAATTTCATCTTCATGGGTGCATAGAGCAAACACAGTTCACTATTAAAGAATAAATGCCTATGTAAATTCCAAGTCTAATTTGTTGTATCATTTCCCAAACTCTTACAGATTTTAAACAGTTTTGGGGAAGCATTTTTACATTCCCTCATGCCTTTAAGTTTCAAACTATACACATAACACAGAATGAACATCCTTCTTTATTCAATGTCTTATTTGGCTGGCCACCAACTGGAAGTTGGCTGGAAGAGGGAGATGAGAGATGACTGGTGATGACCAGGAAGGAACCGGTTGTGGGCGTGTGTCAGGCAGCAGTGCCGGGAACCCGCTGTTGCTTGCCACCCACCCCTTCCATCCTGTGCTCCAGCTGGCAGATAGCTTCTCCAGAAGTTCCCACTGCCTGGCAGTGGAGTCAGAGGTCTAGAAAACAAGCCTTAGCCATAGAAGTAATGACAGGCCTCCACTCACAAATAAAAAGTCAGTGTTATTATCCTTGCGTGGATTCTGCCTAGCTTTCAACTAAAATGGTCATTGGGTTTGGTGGTCTAAGAAAAACCAGCATTTCTTCACTCAAGATTCCTGCTTGTCCTGTCACCCAGTTTCTTTCTCTCTCTCTCTCTCTCTCTCCTGGATTTTGCATTTTTATGTCCTTTCCTGCCTTCCCTCTTGCTCTACGTATGTGGAAATGTTCTGCACTTTTTTCCTTAACTGACTGTGCAGAAATCATCACTCTATAATTCATCTTCCCCAGCCATGCCTCAGGGCTATGCCCATGTCCATCGGCAATCTCTCTCTGTCACATACACACAACACCCCTTTCGTGCTGTGTCTGGTTGCAATGTGAGAAGATGAGATTTGCCTTTTCTCTTCCCAGTGCCTAGAATCAACAGATATATAACATTATAAGGAATTTAGGGGTCATTTCGGAAATCATTGTTTATTTTGGTTTCCTAGATGCTAAATACATTTTAATGTTTGTTGATATGTAGGAGCTGGTTCTTTTTATCAAATTGAGAATATACTTCCACAGTAATACAAATTTTGTTCTCTTTATGCCCTTTCAGCAACAGATTTTCTGGAGAGAAAAGCATTTTTTTTTTTTTTTTACAAGTATTACCAACTGAGAGTTGCCATTATAATCCAGCAATTATAATTATAATTATAATCCAGCATATTTATGTATTAGATTATTAAGTTATTTCACCAATTCTGAGAATCATCTGCACTACTTCCCTCCCAGGACCTAGAATAATTTAGTCAAGTTGAAATGTACCATGAACTTCAAAACAATGAGTAACTTTTATGAAACCATTTCTAAAAGCCCATGAGACTGCCTGAATCTCCCTTACCCTAATAACAATACATTTTTTTCTAGTAAGGAAATATAAAGTAAAAGCATTTTTAAAAGTTTGAGATAATGATATAATAGGAGGAAAAAACATACATTCCTGCAACCCTAACTTCAAGAACAGTATTTAATTTTCAAATATAAAGCAAGATAGAATCCTAGGGCACAAAGGATTGGGTGCTAACGGAGAGAAATTCGGCAATCAGGAAAGCAGAAGCTCAAGCTCTTCGGTGACTGTGTCTTTCTCCATCACACTGGTATCACGGGGCCAAATAAGAGCGTGTATGAGATGAAACAGAAGTCTCTAAGGAAAGGCATTATTATCACACAGGGTGTACACCGGGCATGTCTGCATAGTGTGCCTTTGTCTTTAAGAGTCCAGCTGAAAACACAGAACAAAGTACATATGCATCTAGAATGCATTACAATAATCGCCATCATTTACTGCATGCTTAAAACTGGCCAGATTCTGCGCGAAGCCTTTGGCGTGGATTATCTCATTGATTCCTCCTAATCACCCTGTTTTATAGAAGAAGATGCTGAGACACAGAGTCAAACACACAGGAATTAGAGGAGAGAAGATCTGAACACAGGTTTTATCTGACTCCAAAGTTCAAGTTCATGCCTTAGACTATACCACCATAACAATTGTTCAATGTGTATAATATCTAAAAGGAATTAAAAGTCTTTCTCTACTTTCCTAAAAACAATGATTGGTTTCAAGCAAATTCTCACTGCATCAACTGTGCGATTGAGGAGTGATCTGGCTCACTCAACTAGGTTTGCCCTGTGTAACAGTTGCCAGGAAGTCTTTGAGGTTCACAGAATGAAAGAGAAAAAGCAAGAAAATTCAAATTTTTGCCAGAGTATATAAGAAAGTAACTGCATTACTAATAAAGTATCCATGTTGAGGCTTTTTCACACTAAAATGCATTTTAGATAAAAGCATTATGTATTCCTGACATTTAAATTACGATTAGGAAAAAAAATCCTCTACCCTACTTCAGAGGTACATCAAGTCCTCTAAACCTCTAAAAATTAAATGACCTAAGAGAGGCAAGAGAAGTTCCTGATGTGTCCAACTTCATCTCTCTCCTGCCCAACTCATTTTCCCCTCATAAAGAATAGAAACAGATGGAGATCTAGCTCATTTAACACACTTCTTTAATGGAGAAAAGTGAGAACAGCTTGACTTTTCTATTGTTAAAATATTAGAGCAATGTAAACAAGGAAGAATTTTTATTTATTCAAAAGTAGTATTAAACCTGTGAACATGCAAAAGTAAATCATTCTTTCAAAAGAGTTAAACTGGCTGCCACATGAATGATAATCAACCACAGAACATTTAGCGTGGTTTGTCTACATGAGAATATTTATAGATTACAATGTTAGGTCCATCTCTCCTTCTGTATAGCAACAGTCAAAGTGGAATTTTTTTTTTTCAAGTGGTCAGAAGAATGATGATACAGACTTTGGGCTAAGAGGAATTTCAAAACTTATAGTATAAATAAATAATTTTAAATACATAAATGGACATTTTCTGTTTTAATGACCATTATCATCATTATCATCATTATTTTTGAGACAGGGTCTCTATCTGTCACCCAGGCTGGAGTGCAGTGACAGCAATCATGGCTCACTGCAGCCTCCACCTCCCAGGCTCAAGCAAACCCCCCACTTCAGCCATCTGAGCAGCTGGGACTACAGGTGTGCACCACCATGCCCAGCTATTTTTTATATTTTTTGTAGAGATGGAGTTTCACCATGTTGCCCAGGCTGGCCTTGAACTGCTGGGCTCAAGTGATCCTCCTGCCTCGGCCTCTCAAAGTTCTGGGATTACAGGTATGAGCCACTATGCCTGGCTGACTATTATGTTTTTAAAGGTCTCTATTCCCCTATAAATCCAATACATTAATCTCCTTTGAATTATTTTATTATCCTTCGAGAAGTTGTGTAATTTATATTAAACGATGTTACAGTATCATGGAAATTTTATTCTTCCTGGTAATAAGACTTTAATCTTCTTTCCCTCAGATTGTTCAAACAGTCTGTAGAAAGACATTTCCTCACTTTGTAGCCATGCTTTCCTTGTGGATTTTGGTAGTTTTTTTTCTGTAGAGATGGCAGTTGCCTAGGCTGGTCTTGAACTCCTGACCTCAAGTGATCTTCCTGCCTTGGCCTCCTAAAAGGCTGAGATTACAGGCATGAGCCACTGTGTCCAGCCCTATTGGCAGCTTTTAAATAGAACTGCTGAATTATTTTGCTTGTTGTGAGATAGCTGTAATTATATTGAGAACAACATAATTTTACAACTGTAACCATTTTTCTCATTGTCACCTCCATAGAAATGGTCCGCCAAGAAGATTTCAGGCCTGTATGGATTTACCAAATTAATTCCCAAATCTCAAGCTGAACCAGCTATACTGCGTATCCTGCAAATATTTCTTATTTTTGAACTCTATTCAGTTTTCAACTGAGATGACCTACTAATCAGTGGGTTTCCCACTAGGAAAAAACAACAGTATAGAATATCGGAATGATGGATATCACCAAGTCAAACAGGTCAATTGATTTCTCCCTCCAAAAGGTCACCAGTCACCTCTTGTTGCCAACACATCTTCGCTCAATATGGGTAATGATGTTTGCAGTATTACCTGTGGTGTGATTACGGCTGAGGAAATCTTTTCTCAGATCCTAAAAATACAACGTGGATGTTCAGTATCTCATTGGCTCTCAATAGCAATGAACACTAATGACCAGTCTTCCCCTGTTACAATTCTCTGCTCCCTTGGCTTCCACGACACTATTACTTCTCATTTGTCTTCCTATGTCTCAGGTCCCTTCTGCTCAGATTCTTCAGGGTCTCCTCAAAGAGTCTATTTTCCTCCCTCCCTCTCTTTGGCAGGCCCATTTACTGAATACCTGTTATGCATTTGGCACGATGCTATGTTCAAGATCTCTACTCTTCAGAATCTTTTCATCTAAAAAAGGAGCAGAACAACAATACACAAATTATTGCAATACAGACTGACTGCTCTGTGCAGAGGTGACACAAAAAAGTGCTTCCGTCTTCTCTTCCTGATGGAGAGAGGGGATGGGAAAGGGTTCTCAAACGAGAAGTAGTAAGTTCACAAGGTAGATGAGTGGACTCTGGGCAAAGGCACTCAGGTGTGACATTAGCACCCAATGTCCGCAGAATGACAACTATAGCAATCCTGTGCCTAACACAGGACCTTACCTCATGCAGAAGTATGGACAGTGGAAAAACAAGATGGGACAATCTGAGAGGGCCAAAGGAAAAACAATCAGTGGTGTTACAATATGTATTTTAACACCATCATATATCAGACGTCTTCCAGATAATAATACAGACTTTAAAAAAGTCTGCATTAAAAAAATTGGCTGTAACTTTAAAAAACAAGTTGGTAATTCCTAACAAAATGTAAGAAGACATTTACAATTTTCTAACTCTAGTAAGTAACCCTTCTCCTAAACCATCTTTATTTATTCCAGAAACCGTGATACAGGGATTTGCTGAAGCGGAATCTTAACACCGTTTTTAATGTCATGCAGACTTTACTTTTTAAAAAAGCCTCAGAACCAGTTTTTACTGGCTTGAAATCTAACTTCATTTACACTTGCATTCTTCCTTGCTCAACTGTGCAAGTCCCAGCAAAATGCCAGTAAATGCCTGGCCTTTTCTCAAATTAAGGTAAGGCTTAAGGGCACATTTTTTTTTTTTTTCCTAGGCTTGTGTGGCTCTCTTTGTTGAGAGGGTACAACATCAAGAAATCTCCCTCTCTACACTATTCCTGACACGCCCACATGGTCTATGAGAGGAAGTACTGTTAGTTTATGTCTTAGTCTTCTGTTTAAGGGATTTAACTACAATTTGCATTCATAAAAGAACTGAAAAATTTTGTTTTTTGTGTGTCCAACTACTAGGACAGTGTTTAACTTGAGAAATGTGGTTGCCAGAATCAGGCTGTCACATGACCACTGTAACTGAGAGAGCTGCTGCATCAGTGGCTCCACCATCACTGGGCATTCTCACCTGTGGTTCAACTTGCCTCTGTGAGCTGAGGATGTCTAAGTGCAGGCTCCACCCCCTACTTCTCCACAGTGTCCTAGATACCTATATTTAATTGCACACTGACTATTTCCTGGTGCAAACTCAGCATGTATAAAACTGGTTCCTCCAAATGTGCAGCTCCTGAATGTCTGTGTTTTTTATTTTACGGAAATGGCACCACATTTACCCAGTGACCCAAGCCAGAAACCTTGGAATTATTCTGTCCAAATCATGTCATTGTTACCGCTTAAACATCTTTTGATCTGTGTCTTCTTCCTCACCCCTGCTGACACTGACCAGTGGTAGTATTCATTATCTCATTCTTAAGCTATTGCTTCAGACTCCCAACAGGTCTGGCTACTTGGAGGCTTAGTTCCTTAAGCATTCTACCTTTGACATGGCACTTGGCCCTTTAAGTCTTAACTACCTACCTCTGGTTAGCCCATTTCCCTCTTTAAAGACACTCAACAGAGTAAGAACAAGGAAACTTCCTCAACCTAATAAAAGACATTTACACAAAGCCTGCAGGTGATATAATACTTGATGAAAGACTGAATGCTTGCTTCCCTTTTAACATCAGGAAGAAGGCAGGACATCTACTCTTACTACTTCTATTAACATTGTACTAAAGGCTCTATATGGTGTTATCAGGCAAGAAAAAGAACAAAGAGCATCCAACTGGATATAAAACTGTATTTGCAGATAAAATAATCATCTATGTAGAAAATCTGATGGAAGCTATAAAAAAGTTTACAAGAACTACTAAGTGAGCTCAGGAAGGCTGTAGGATATAAGATAAATGCACAAAAATCAATTGTGTTTCTACATTAGCAATGAAAACCAAAATTAAAATGTTTCAATGCCATAAAAATATTAAATATTTAGGAAAAAATATGACAAAAGATGTGACAGATATGTCTGTTGAAAACTAAAATAATATGACTAAAAGGAATTACAGAAAATTTAAATAAATGGAGAGATATATTATGTTCATTGGTCAGAAGACTCAGTATTGTTAAGCTATAACAAGACGGATCTGTGGATTCAATGTAATACCAGTCAAAATCTTAGCAAAAAAATTTTTTGGTAGAAAGTTACAAACTGATACAAAAATTCAAATGGAAATGCAAGGGATTAAGAATAGCCAAAATGACACTGAAAAAGAAAAACGTTGGAGAATTACTAATTTCTGTGGGCACAGTGGCTCATGACTGTGATCCCAGCACTTTGGGAGGCCAAGGCAGGCAGATCACCTGAGGTCAGGAGTTCAAGACCAGCCTGGCCAACATGGCAAAACCCTGTTTCTATTAAAAAATACAAAAATTAGCCGGGTGTAGTGGCGGGCACCTGTAATACTCGGGAGGCTGAGGAAGGGAGCATTGCTTGAACCCAGGAGGTGGAGGTTACAGTGACCCGAGATCACGCCATTGTACTCCAGCCTGGACAAAAGAAGGAGACTCCGTCTTAAAAAAACAAAAACAGGGCTGACTCTCTTTTCGGACTCAGCCCGCCTGCACCCAGGTGAAATAAACACCCATGTTGCTCACACAAAGCCTGTTTGGTGGTCTCTTCACACAGATGCGCATGTCATTTTGGTGCCATGACTCGGATCAGGGGACCTCCCTTGGGACATCAATCCCTTGTCCTCCTGCTCTTTGCTCTGTGAGAAAGATCCACCTAGGACCTCTGGTTCTTAGACCAACCAGCCCAAGGAACATCTCACCAATTTTAAACTGGCAGCTGAAGATTGACGCTGTCCCATCGCCTCGGATTGACGTTGTCCCATCGCCTCGGAAGCCTCCTGGACTATCACAGACGCTCTGGATAACTCTTACAGTGGAGGGTATACGCCCAGATGGCCTGAAGTAACTGAAGAATCACAAGAAGTGCAAATGCCCTGCCCTGCCTTAACTGATGACATGCCACCACAAAAGAAGTGTAAATGACCGGTCCTTGCCTTAAGCGATGACATTATCTTGTGAAATTCCTTTTCCTGGCTCATCCTGGCTCAAAAAGCTCCCCCACTGATCACCTTGTGACCCCCACTCCTGCCCACCAGAGAACAACTCCCCTTCGACTGAAATTTTCCTTTACCTACCCAAATCCTATAAAATGGCCCCACCCTTATCTCCCTTCACTGACTCTCTTTTCGGACTCAGCCCGCCTGCACCCAGATGAAATAAACACCCATGTTGCTCAAAAAAAAAAAAAAAACAAAAAACAAAAACAGAAACAAAAACCTTCTGATTTCAATACTTGACATAAAGCTACACTAAAGACAGTGTGGTACTGACATAAGGATAGGCAAAAAGGTCAGTGGGATACAACAGTGAGTCCAGAAATGAATCCATAAGTAAATAGACAACTTGTTTTTGACAAAAGTGCAAAGGCAATTAAGTAGAGAAAAAATAGTCTTTTTGATAAGTCGCAAAAGAACACTTGGACATCCATATGCAAAAAAAAAAAAAAATTAATGTTGATCTATACCTCATATCACATGCAAACACTAACTCAAGATGGACTGCAGGCCTAAATGCAAAGTCTAAAACTATACATTTTCTAAAAGAAAATGTAAAAGAAAACCTCTGATCCATGGAAGGCAATTAATAAACTGGACTTTATCAAAATTAAAATCTTCTGCTTTTTGAAAGACATTGTGAAGAGAATGTAAAGATAAGACACAGACTGGGAGAAAATATTTGCAAGGCATTTATTTGATAAAGAGCTTATATCCAGAATATGTGAGGAAATCTCCAGACTCAATAACAGGAACAAACAATGCAATTAAAAGATGGGCAAAACACAGGAGCAGATACTTCATAAAAATGAAGAAGGCAAATAAGTACATGAAAATGTGTTTGGCATCATTAGTCATTAAAGAAATGCAAATTAAAACCATGATGACATACCGCTACCGACCTATTAGGATGGCTACAATTAAAGGAGACTGACCAAACCAAATGTGGAGCAACTGGAATTCACATATGCAATGGTAAAACCATTTCAGAAAAAAGTTTAAAAAGTTCTGAAAAATCTAAACATACACCTACTATACAATCCATCCATTCTACTCTTAGTACCTACTCAAGAGAAATGAAGGCAAAGACGAGTATATTATGTTCATAACAGTTTTACTTATATAATAGCCAAATACTGGAAACAAAATGTCCACCAACAATTGAATGAATAAACTGGTGTATCTATACAATAGAATACCATTTAGCAATAAAAGGAAGGCTACAGCACGGGTGAGTCTCAAAATAATTAGGCTGAGTGAAAGAAAGCAGACCAAAAAGCTGCATACTGTATGATTCCACCAATATGAAATTCTAAAAAATGTAAGCTAATCTTTAGTGACAGAAAACAGATCAGTGGTTGCCTGGTGATAGTGGTGGAGCGATGGGATGGGGGGATTACCAAGACACTGGATGAAATGTTGAAGGGGTGGTGATGGATTCATAGGTATATACTTACGTCAAAACTTATCGGCTGGGCGTGGTGCCTCATGCCTGTAATTCCAGCACTTTGGGACCCCGAGGCGGGCGGATCACTTGAGGTCAGAAGTTCGAAACCAGTCTGGCCAACATAGTGAAACCCGTCTCTACTAAAAATACAAAAATGAGCTGCGTGTGGTGGGCACATGCCTGTAATCCCAGCTACTCGGGAGTCTGAGGCAGGAGAATCACCTGAACCCAGGAGATGAAAGTTGCAGTGAGCCGAGGTCATGCCGCTTCACTCCAGCCTGGGCGACAGAGCTGGTTTTGGTCTCAAAAACCAAAACCAAAAACAAAATAACTTATCAAAGTGTATAAATATGTGCAGGTTATTATATGTCAATTACATGTAAATAAAACTTTTTAAAAAGGCAATGCTACACCTTCTGTCAGTGCATTTGACCAAAGATTTGGAAATAGATTCCAGCTAATACAATTTTTCTTTTTTCTTTTTTTGAGACAAGGTCTCACTCTGTCACCCAACCTGGAGTGCAGTGGTGTGATCATGGCTCCCTGCAGCCTCAAACTCTAGGGCTCAAGCAATCCTCCTGTCTCAGCATCCTGCATAGGTGGCAACATAGGTGTATGCCACCATGCCTGGCTAATTTATTTTTACTTTTTTGTAGAGGTGGGGTGGCACTATGGTTGCCCAGGCTGGTCTTGAACTCCTGGCCTCAAGCCATCCTCCCACTTCGGCCTCCTAAAGTGCTGGAATTACAAGCATGAGCTGCTATGCCTGGTTCCAGCTAATAAAATTAATAAATAAAAGTGAAAATAATTCTTCTGATTCTATCACCTGCATCAACAGTGAGTGGAAAATACACATATGCCCAAGAGTTATGTGAGTCTTTCTCACTCTGACAAGGACTTTCTCACCCTGAATTATGTTTAAGTTTTAATTTATACACTGTAAGACTCCAAGAATGTCAGAAAGAATGTCTGCTTTGACATTTCTAGATAACACATTCATTGTTACAGTGAGTTGCCTAGAGAAGGTGCTCAACAAACATTAGAGAAAGAAGGAAAGAGAAAATGAGTGAAGAGCCAAAATAGAGGCTTGGGGGCCGGTAAGCATTTCTTGACAGAAAGAGTTTCCTCACAAGCTACCAACAAAAACTGTGAAATAGTTTAGCCCCAAGAACTTCAAGATCAGGATAAATATCGGTTATCTTAGTTGATTTAGGTGCTGGCTTACTACACACCGAAGGGCTGGACAAATTGAATAACCTGGAGATTCTTCCCACGCTTTCTGAGGCTGCTAATGTTCTTCAGGCTCTTCTATCTGAAGCCTCCAGAAGGAAGTGCAGCAAGAAAACCTTCAGTAGCTTTGGAGTGGAATCTCATGCTGCACTGATTGTTGAGGTGATGCCACACATTTAATGAAAAATATTTAAAATGTCCTTGTCATCTCCTACATCAAGCTGGCTCTATTCTGTGCAATTTCAGGTTTAGTCAGAGGAAAAACATTGTAACTCATGGCCATTTAAATGCCAACTTGGTTTTGGGGTTGGCGTTTTTAATAACCTCAGGTACCCAAGAGTAAGAATAGTTTCTCAGACACTGGTATTAAGCAAACAAAAAAATAGTAATCATACAGATTTAAATATCACAATTAAAAAGCTTGATGGAATGGGACAAAGAACACTACAACCAAAAATACTGTCTTTTCAAACTTATTTAGAACAACAACAAAAAAAGGGCTACGTACTAGGCCATGAAACAAATCTCAAAATACCAATTTGTTTTATGTTGTCATGCTATGTAAGGCATTCTTTTATTACTACTCAATAAAACTGAAAATCATTATTAAAAATAACAAAAAACTTATCTCTGAATCTGAATAAATTATTGTGCATTTCCTCTGGCCGGGTCCTATGCTAAGCATTTCTTTTTTTTTAATTTATTTATTATTATTATACTGTAAGTTGTAGGGTACATGTGCATAACGTGCAGGTTTGTTACATATGTATACTTGTGCCTTGTTGGTGTGCTGCACCCATCAACTCGTCATTACTAAGCATTTCTTACGCAGTATTTCATTCACCCTCGTGAGTGTGGTACTAACGTTATCTCCATTATACAGTGGAGGAAACACATTGAGAGGCCGAGAAGCTGCATCAGGTAAATAATTCCCACCATGTCTATTCTTCCATTCCCACCAATGTCTATAAAATATAAATTTCCCCGTTTACTCCTTGTTTCCCAACTAATTCCAGGCACTTCCTTTTGCTTCTGCCTTCCATTCCCCTGGTTCCTTATCCACAAAGCATCTCATGTGTCCCCATCCTGATTTCTAGGGATTTTCTATGATGCAGGGAAAACAACAAAATCAAATGAGGGATTTCAAAATCAAATAAGGGATTTCAAAAGTGTCCTTCCAAAAAAGCAGAATGTCTTTCTACCTTCGAGAGTGAAAAAGGAGTCATCATTTTCTTACCTCTGCCCAGGAACTAAATTCTAATTCAGGATTACAAATGTGCCTACGTAGTGTACAAGATTTCAGAGTCTGGCCTGTTTGCTTGCTGGGGAGTACTAGCCAGCTGCAAAAACACGTGGTCAACGCTGGGAACTGCCTTCGACAGTAAGGTGGGCCTTGACATTCCACTTCAATTCTCCCAGGCTCTTCTATCATCTCAGATGAATCTACCCATCCGTCTATTTATTTTTTATCACTCTCTACATACAAATATTTTTATCTTATTTTACTTATTTTATATCATATTCTAGAAGCTAGCAAAGGCCCAAATATCAAAAACCAAACTTCACAGATGCCCAATCAACACTTTTCTACCCTCATAAAACTAAATATTTGTAGTATGTAGTATTAATTTATGATGAACAGCTGAAAAACAGGATCTTAAGAAAGCTTTTAAAAGCAGATATATTTTTGGGTTTTTTTGCCCAAATATATACTTATCTTGCTCATTGTATTAATGCTATTAGTAGTTTGGATTTAAAGGGAGGCAGAAACTTTCATAGCAACCAAATCTTTAAAAAAAATCTATATTTCAGAAGCTTTTTAGCTGTTTTTTTTTAATTCTCTCTTTTAGTTACATAAGAAATACACGGTTGTTGCAGAATATTTGGAAAACACAGAGAAGTAAATAAAAGGAGTCAGAAAACATTTTATAACCTCACCAATCAAGACAACCACTGTCTATATTTTGTCATATTTGCTTCCAGACCATAGGCTTTGTCCTGCCATCGCCAGCCACCCAGATTTAACCTCAGTGCCTGTTCTCAGCCAAAGGAATGAATTCATCCATGTGAATGGCATCAGGGGGATGGGAGGGGCCGCCCAAGTGAGATAAATGAGTGATGTTGCACTGTAAGAACACAAACGATGGTAGACAGTCTGAAAACTGGGGTGGACATCTCTCCCCTAAAGGGGCAGTGGCTTCCCAAGACCCAGAGGACGGTGGTTCTGGAGGACTGAAGGCCCCGATTTGTCTCAACCTCTAATTTTTAACCTAGATTTTTATGTTGAAATATCTTGATTTGTAAATGTTGGCTTTAGGTTTTCAAAAACACTATGTAGACCAAAGAAACCAAAATTACATACTAATTGAAGCCTCTGACTTAACCCACTTCCTGGGGCCACATAGTCAGGCTTTCACAGAACTTCTGAAGTGCCTTAAACCAATTCTCCCCCACCCCACCATCCCCCCGAGATGGAGTCTCACTCTGTCATCCAGGCTGGAGTGCACTGGCATGATCTCAGCTCACTGTAACCTCCCTCCTGAGTTCAAGCGATTCTCCTGCCTCAGCCTCCTGAGTAGCTGGGATTACAGAAGCACACCATCACTTGGCTAATTTTGGTATTTTTAATAAGATGGGGTTTTGCCACGTTGGCCAGGCTGGTCTCGAACTCCTGGCCTCGGTTGATCCGCCCGCCTCGGCCGCCCAAAGTGCTGAGATTACAGGTGTGAGCCACCACTCTCAGTCAACCCATCATCTTCAAATAGCAGATTTGTGAACATCCAAGTCTCAGAGGTGTACCCAGGTGAGAAACAGCTATAAAATTCTGCAAACAACTGTCCTGTCTTGGAGATAGACCATGCAAGGAAGCATGTCGAAGGCTCCTGAATTTTGCAGCAAAGAAGCGACCCTGTTTGCCTTTGTTTAACCATCATTTTCCAAACTTAGTTTGGATATAGAACTTTCTTTCCCCTTTTGTCTACATAATAACTATTGGTATTATTTAGCCCTAATGTTCTGAAGAACATACTTTGGGAAATTCTAATTTAACACAAAACTGTTTCCCTAATGGCCATGTGAGCCTCGTGGTAGGCCATGAGAGGAGAAACTAGAATAAGCTTTATGATGTACCTTAAATTCCTGCACATCACGCTCTGTGGGCGCCCTTTCCCTGCACATAGAATAGGTCTTCGTGCTATGTAACCAACACACGTCGACCACTTTTGTATGCTACAGAAGGTGGGCTAATTTCAAATAACTTATATGAGACTCAGGAGTCTGATATAAGCTAAACGAATTGTCTTTATAATTGCAATTTATACAGGCAAATAAAGAAATAAATTTTCACTCTTCTGGCATATGCCAACTGTTGGAAGAGGGCAAATGAAGTCAAAATATAGTTTACATTTTTCTACAGGTTGTCCTCAATGTGGACAGAAAACAACCAAAAGTCAACAATGTTCTCACTAAATCAGTAATTACTGTGTTCTACACAAACCTGTATTTTTCTGGCTGTTGAACAAGTTTCTCCACAAAAGATCAGCTATCACACCACCTTGATGAAATGCTATCCTATTAGGGAGGTCAGTTTTTTCCATCTATGATTGCTTATGGTTTCACTTTTGTCTTTATGAAGATGAGCTTTGACTAGTAATTCGATAAAACTATTTTTGTGGCTTTCCATTTTCCACAATAATTTCTCTAAAATTCTCAAAAGAATATCTCAGCTTAAGCTTTCATGTCTTTGTTTTCGTTCGACCTTTGTTTTCTACCTAGTAGTTATTGGAAAGGCCAGGTGTTTAACCGTGGTTTATCTAAATTCCCTTTTCTAAATCAAGATATAGTTCCTAAGAAGTTTCTGGTAACAAGACACTTAAAAGTTCTGTTAAATTTAAGACCTTTGGAAAAACTAGCATGGAATTCTCCATGTAATTCATACCTGAAACAAAAATATAATATTTACCAACTGTGACAAATGTTTCTTCTTCTGCCATTCCAGGAGAGGAATCATAACTAAATTATTTAAATCACTTAATAAGGGAGTTCCATGTATTATTTGGAAGGTAACACACATACACGCACATACACACACACCACACTATACAGATATACATGTGAAGCTTCTTTTCTCTAGAAAATATCTACAATATGCTGGGAGTGGTGGCTCATGCCTGTAATCCCAACACTTTTGAAGGCCAAGATGAGAGAATAGAATAGAATAGCTTGAGTACAGTATTTGAGACCAGCCTGGACAACATGGTAAGACCCCATTTCTACAAATAACAAAAATCAGCTGGGCATGGTAGTGCGTGCCTGTGGTTCCAGCTACCCAGGAGGCTGAGGTAGGAGGATCCCTTGAGCCCCGGTGGTCGAGGCTGCAGTGAACTATGAACGTGACACTGTACTCCAGTCTGGGCAACAGAGTGAGACCCTGTCTCAAAATAAATAAATAAATTGGAAAATCTCTACAATTTAACTTCTACTTTAAAATATCAAAAAGACTTTAGTGAATGTTCAGCTCTAAAAAGAAGTAATATACTGTAGAGTTTCCTACTTCCCAGGGGGAAGAAAACAGCTGGGCAAACACACTAACAACACTGTTAGTGGGGCGGGTGTGTATTAAAGAGGCTTCATTAGATACCTGCAGATACAAGGGGCGCTGACTTCTTGCGAACATTCTTTCTTTCCTCAGACCAAACAAGTCAGTCATTTGAATCTTTTTTTTCATATCCTGTAGCTGTCAAACACTCTTCCTTGACATGAATCCAAAGCTGTAATTTTCTACATGAGCCACTCTTTTTTAGGAGGAGGTGTGTGATTTTTGGTTTCTGTTTTGTCTACATTCCTTGCAAACGCCCCTTCGGATGCAATGTTTCACAAACCACTTATTATACTGATCCCTAGTGGAGGACGGAACAGTGCATACACACACGTAAACACACATACACATGTGTGTGTATATCTGTCTATATCATCTATATCTACATCTAAGCAGCTTTGGATTTTTAAACAGGTATTGTTAGTCTATGGATAAATTTAATCAACCTCTCAGTCTCCATTCACAAGTACTGGCTGTGAGTTCCTCAGATATATATAATTCTCCTATCTACTTTACTGTCTCAAATTTGCGCTCCTATATCCAACTCCCCGACATTTCCATCTGGATACTCAGGATCATCCAAAACTCAACATGACCAGGATTGAAATCATCATGATCTCTAAATTGCTCCCTGTCCTGAATTTTCTTGACCACCTAAGTTTCTAACTTGGGAAATCCTTCTATATTCCCCCCTCTCATCACCACTATATGCAATTACTCATCACCACTATATGCAATTACTGCTAACCAGGTGCTGCCAATTTTACCTCCTAGAACTCAGCACTTCCTCTATTCCTGCCACCCTTGTCCTAATGCAGGTCTCCATTAACCTGTGCCTTGATTCTGCAACAGCTTCCTCTCGGCCTCTAGTGCTCTGCCTCTCAAATATATCCTAAATTTGGTACCAAATGGTTCCATCTAAAAGGCAAGTGGTGAGTTCATGCTCCAGTTTAAATTGTTTCTAAGGCTCCCTATGGGCTACAGGTATAAATGCAATGTTAGCTCTATTTCCATACCTTGGTATGACAAAGCATTTCCTCTATGACTGCCAGCATACCTTTTTACAGTCATCTCTTTTCAGCAACTCAATTGCATGCAGTTAATACCCCAAACACTGCCCACCCCCAGTTGTTTCTCAGTCTGTGTCTGAGTTCATGTTGCCACCTCCTCCTGGAATCCTTTGCTAGCACTCTGCTCACTCCTTAATTCCCTTCCCTCGCTTCCTGCACTGCACAATCCCGTCCCAATTCCTTGCTCCATTAAGAAACCATTTTGGCTCTCTGCAGCTGAGTCCGTGCTCCTACCTCACTCTGTACAACTATCTGCCACCATTTTATAATTATCTGCTTCCATATCAGTCTCCCTTGCTGGGATGTAACTCATTTCTTCTTCATCTTTGTATGTGCAGTGCCCGGCATACAGTAAGTGCTCAGTAGATGTCTGTTAAGACTGTGGAACTGGAGCCACATCCTCCTGAGTTTCTGGGGCTGTCTATGCCTTGCCAGGTGCATGTGCATTCTTGCAGAAGGCACCCAGGGCTAAGAGTAAAGGTGGACACAAGGAGAATTGTGTCTTCTGACCCCTTGCAAGCTCTAAAAACAATCTGGGACTTTAGGAGTTATATTTTCATGCACTTAACCAAACACAAATACCTAACTAGTTGATATCAGCAGAAGAAAGGAAGTTAGAGAAAGAAAAATAATAAGAGTTCAGGAACAACTGAAATATTCAGGTAAAAGGCTGATATGGAAAGATAAGGCTGGAATACTTGACCCTAACCTTGTGAGGCTGATTTTTGTGATGCACAAATGGCTCAAATGTGACTCTCAACAACTGCTTTGGTTATCTTTCAAAATGAGAGAGTGAAAAAACAAAATAATGAAAAAGTAATTGTTCTTCTTGTTAGTTACACAAAAAAGGGGAAGAAAGGGAAGAAGATTCTAGTACCATTTCATTCAACTGACATTTCTAGAGTCTAGATGATAAAAATAGATTTGGACAATGACAATAGCCCCATTCCAAGGGAAAAGGCAGGACTGAGGAAGGGACAGGCTTTAATTACAGCAAGAGGAAGAGGGCAGGCAGGCAGGTGGAATTGTGGGAGCCAAGGCTCTACTGTGTGCCACAGCGAATTGTGCCTCCCTGTGAACCCATTGAACCCCATTTCCCTTCTATAAGTACTTCCCCTAACACACAACCAGGCCACATGGAAGTACACGCAGGACATCCACTAAGGCTGGGCAGTTGCTACGATTCCACTCCATTCAATGCAGCAAACATTTACTGGGCTCTTTCATGTATCAGAAATATAACTCCAAGGTTGGGAGGTGGGAATAAAAAAACTGGGCAGAGTTCCTGAGCTCTAGGAATTTATAATCAAACGAACAAAGGAGAATAATGCCATCTGGCCAGATAGAGAATACCTTGACTAAGAAATGTGTAGGCGATGGAAAGGAAGAGAGATGAAATTTCTATCATATGTATTTGATGAATAGTTTAAATAGAGAAATGAATATAAGTAAAAAATTAGTGAACATAATTTGTGCCAACAGGTGATTGTTTGTACTGAATTTCATAAATGCAACTGACTGTACTGTCTGCTCTCAAGTTCAAAGGGTTATTTATGTGCCATTCTGCGGGCAGGATAAAATGTAATACTTTAGAAGCCAAAGTAAGAACATTTACTTAAGATTATGTACTACTTATGTAGCTTCTAAAAGGCTACAAAATTTAAGAGCTACAGAAAATTAAAATAAAGCTATAAAACGTACATCAGTTTTCAGGAGGAAGAGAGTAGAAATGAATACCCAGACTTTGTAAGATAAATTGCTGGGTGCAGATTTGTTTTAGCATCATTTTTGTCTAATTAGTAACAAATCAATTTATGGTAGGATTCGAAGGAAGAACTGAAAAGCAGCTGCATTTTTACATGGGAGTCAGCCCTGTGAGGAAGAAACACTCCCAGGGAGTCCCTATTGCTGGAATCCCACAGTAGGTTGTCAGATGCCTCAGAGTTGTTTTGAAGATTAAATAAGATATCCTGCAGAAGGTGCAGCTCAAATTGCCTGGGACTTAATACATGTTAAGTAGAAGCAATTCCTTGTTCCCTACCCTTTTACTTTCTAATAGCAAATTAAACTACACAGAATAGTCCTGGAACAAAAAATTCATTATGTATGATGAGTCAAGGAATGGCTACTTTTTAAAGGTCTTATAGTGTTGTTATTTGACCTCTCGAAGAATGTCTATGTAATACTGTGATAAAAATGAAAATTAATAAAAGATAATAAGCTGCAAAGCATATTTTAATCTTCTGGGAAACTGCTGGCATCACACTGCGTGAAAGTAAACAGGGCATTATCTTAAACCTTCAGACATTTACCATCTAGTATTAAATTGCTTTTGTCTGGCAGGCAGAGGAAAGCATATGTAACTTGAAATCAGAAGATCTGGGTTTGATTCCAGATTCTGACATTTATTAGCTGTGTAATCTAGGGTAAGTTACTTACTCTCTCTGAGCTTCTTTGTTTTCATCTTTAAAGTAAGAGTGATAATATCAACTATACAGGAAGTGGTTAGGGAGGAGTAAACAAAAGAATTCTTGTGAAAGTCCCTCAGTACAGGGCTTCACACAGAGCTGGCCCTTAATAATCATCGGTTCACTCTGAATTTTTGCGAGCTGCATGGAATTTCACTGGTAAGTCCAGGTGTTAAGAGTAAACACTTATTTTCATGCAATGCATAAAAATAGAAGTAAAAACGTATCTTGAGCATTATTCTATACAAAATGTAGACAGCCCAGACAAAACAGACACTTAAAAAAGGGGTAAAATTACTCCCATTATAAAACATTCCTCATTGTACAGAAAGATGTTTCACCACAAGGTTCTTTTGGGTTTCAGGCACTTCCACCGTGTGTCTATGTGTGCGTGTGCGCGTGCATGTATGCGTACATTAGTATGCACATGTGTATACACTCACATCCATCTTTTCATACCTTCATTATTTAGCAGATCACCAATATATGGTGTTAAACTTTTTATTTAACCATCACAACCCTTACTAAGTATAAAGGAAGAAAAACTTCATTTTTGAATCCATGTCTACATTACTCCTTTGTTCGCTGCCCACCCACTTCACCTTTTCACTAATTCAAGCCAGGGCAAGAAACAAGAAACGCAGGACACACTCTCGCAGGCAGGCTGGGCTGCGCTCACTCCATTTATTCTTCTCCTCTCCCTGCTCCCACTGCTAAGCTTATTGGCCCTGCTCCAAGAACTCTAATTCAAGGAGGTGGCAATCCTTCTCCTAAGTGGCTCTGGGGTGAAAATGCAATCAGGGGCCGGGCGCGGTGGCTCAAGCCTGTAATCCCAGCACTTTGGGAGGCCGAGACGGGCGGATCATGAGGTCAGGAGATCGAGACTATCCTGGCTAACACGGTGAAACCCCATCTCTACTAAAAAATACAAAAAAAAACTAGCCGGGCGAAGTGGCGGGCGCCTGTGGTCCCAGCATCTCGGGAGGCTGAGGCAGGAGAATGGCGTAAACCCGGGAGGCGGAGCTTGCAGTGAGCTGAGATCCGGCCACTGCACTCCAGCCTGGGCGACAGAGCCAGACTCAGTCAAAAAAAAAAAAAAAAAAAGAAAATGCAATCAGGTCATGATGGAACAATGGCATGTGGGTTGGGGGGGCGTGGTCCTCACTGGAACCATGAGTGGGAAAAATGAGGTCTTCTCTCTGGAACTCTGACTTAGAGCTGGGCAGCTGAAGTAAGGTGCTGTCCCTTTAAGACAGGTGCCCTGAACCCTACCTGAATCAACAGAAGGCTTATTTATTCACCTTGTGTCAACACAAAGTAACCTCTGTTCTAGAGAAAGACAAAAAAATAATAATCTCCTCTAAAAGCACTTAGCTGGTTACTTTATGTCCAAGCCATTACAGGAGTTTCCCAGACTATAATGGCATTCCCACTAGAAATGGTCTCCTTTTACTTCATTCTTGTGTCTTTTTTGGTTAAGAAGCCAGTAGGAGTGGTGTAGTGAAAAAGGAGGGTCAGGAAAATTGTCTGGACTTTACTTTGGTTCCACAACTAGTTAGCTGTGAAACAAGCCTTTTAACTTGTTTGTGTTTTGAATGTGGAAAACAAGAAGTTTGCATTATATGGTTTTGACAATTCCCTCCAGTCCCTAAACCTTTGTGATTCTATGGGACACGATGCAAAATTTTGAAACTAAGATTTCTGTTATTAAATGGGAACAAATTGAAATAAGAGAATTAAATATATGATTTAAGGTGACACAGAAATAACATAAATCCAAAGAAAATGGGGAAGAAACTATTTAAAAGAGGTATAAAACCAGAAATTGGTAAATTTAAAAACTATAGAACCGATGAATCTTAAGAATTGGAGCTTTAAAATAACAATAAAAGAGCGTGGGGGCTCTTGGCCGAGCGTGGGGGCTCATGCCTGTAACCCAGCACTTTGGGAGGCTGAGGCGGGCAGATCATTTGAGGTCAGGAGTTTGAGACTAGCCTGACCAACATGGCAAAACCCTGTCTCTACTAAAAAATACAAAAAAAATTAGCTGGGCATGGTGGCACATGCCTGTAGTCCCACCTACTCAGGAAGCTCATGTAGGAGAATTGCTTGAACCCAGGAGGGAGAGGTTGCAGTGAGCCAAGATTGTGCCACTGCACTCCAGCCTGGGAGACAGAGCAGACTCCGTCTTAAAAAAAAAAAAAAGTAAAGATTAAAACTTCTGCCAAAGGTAAAGATTAAACCTGAGAGAAAGTACAAATACACTACTTTGGGAATAAAAAAGGAAATGTAACCATAGATGTAAATGAAGAACTCTCTCTCTCTATATATATATATTCTATGTTAGCAAATTTGAAAAATTTTTAAGAATAGATAATCTTATAGAAAGCTATTACCAAATAACTAAAAAAAATTTTTAATGTCCCAATATACAAATAATTATGAACAAAATTGTATCAATGATTAAAAAATATAACACAATTTCCTCAAAGCCACCACTGCCAAATTATTTTATAAGCAATGTTAAGAAACAAATACCTCTATATTACTCAAGTTATTTTGGAGGATAGAAAAAGATGGAAAAATTCCCAACTCACTTACTAAAATTCACATATCCTTGTACAAAAAGCAGAAGAACACAGTGCTAAAAACAAAGCATAAACCTATAGTCTGATACTACTTAGAAGCACAGATGCAGAAATCCTAAATAAAATATTAGTAAATCCAGTGTCAATAGAATTCAAACGCAGGGGACACACATTATTGTATGTAGGTAATAAGATTATTTACCTAGAAAATATAAGAGAATCATAAAAACCTATAAAACCTAACAAAGACAGATAAGGTGGGTATACAAATAAAGATCAACTGCTCTCCTAACTAGCAGCAAAAAAAAAAAAAAAAAAAAAAAGGAAAAAGAAATTCTGTTTCAACTATAACAAAAATGAGAAATATTAAAAACCTGACATAGAACAAGAAATCTGTGGGACCTATAAAAAGAAAAAATACTAAAAGATGTTGCTGAGAGACAGAAAAGCAGACTTTAAAAATAGAGAAAACATCTATTCTCTCCAAGTTAATATATAAATCAGGTGGATTGCCAATAAAAATTCCAATAGGATTTTTCTGGGAGGTTGACAAAATAATTCTAAAACAATTAGAGACATCTACATGGCATTAATCTAATCAAGGGATCAAAGTTAACATCACCAGCACTGGCACAAACCAACATTCTGTTTGATATGATCTAATAAGGACACAGCATCGTTATTATGATATTCCTGCCAAAATGCCAAAGTTGAATTTAATCACAAGAAAACATCAGACAAACCGAAAACGAGGAACGTTCTATAACTGGCCTGTACTCTTTCAAAATGCCAAGGTCAAGAAAGACAGATAATGAGGACCTCCTGTTCCATAATAAACGAGACTAATGAGACAACACGACTAAACGAAATGTGTGATCTTGGATTGGATCCTGGACTTGGGGGATTGAAAAGAATGTGGTGGTGGTATAAATACCTATACAGGACGTTACTGGGGCAATTGACACAATTTTGAATATGGACTGTGATCAGATGTTAAATTTTCTAAACTTTTTTCGAATTTGGAAAATGTGTTGCAGAAACAGAATATCCTTGACCTTACGAAATGGATATTGAAGTACTAATATTTAGAGCATCTGCACTGCAGCTGTATCTTCAACTGACTCAAATAGCTTAAAAAAAAAAAAGTGTGGAGACTGTGTGTGAGCATGCATATGTCTGTGTGCAGACAGAGAAACAGAAAGGGAAGGAGGATGAGAAAGAGACAGCGTGAATGATAAAGCAACAGGGTAAAAGGTTAATAATTGGTGAATATGGGAAAAGGGTATAGGGAAGTTCCTTGTAACATTCTTGCAAGTTGTCTGTAAGTTTATAATTATATCAAACATCAAAGTTACAACAACTACACATATATGTAAAATATATACATACACACACATACATATTTATAAAATAACAGTGACTTACACTCCTAGGCATGAAAATATGTTTTAATAGCATAATAATTAGGACAATATGGCAACATAAATAATCAGAAAGGTTAATAGAATAGAAAGTGCAGAAACAGATATTACTAAGAATTCAGAATAGATAAAGCTAAAATCCCAAGTTCATAAGAAAAGTCCATTTTGGGGGTAGAGAAAGATTTTCAAAGTATGGCTATGAAGACAGGAACCATAAAGAAAAGGATTGGTAGATTTGACCATGTACATAAAAAAAAGTCTGACAAAAAACACCATCAACAATGTTAAAAGACAAACAACAAAATAAGAAACATATTCGCAACATATATGATGTATAGCAGGTTCATATTCTTAAATTATAAAGGCCAACAACATAGCTGCTAGTATTGTTCTGGAAAATTGTAGATGCTCAATACATAGAGATTTAATTAATAAATAAACGCGAACAGAAAAATAAGCTAAGGTCATGAACAAGTAATTTACCATCATTCAAGAGATGAATTAATAATAACCTGTAAACATACGAAAAATGTTCAGCCTTAATAATGATCAAAGGAATGCAAGTAAGAGATTTTTCACTGATTGAATTACTAAAGATATAGATTCATATTTATTGATATCTTAAGATGTTCACGGACTCCCTTCCCCTTTCTCTTGACCAACCCATAGTCATCTGTTAGGTCTTCTTTTCCAAAACCTTTGCCTGATGACATTCTCTCATAGTATCTCGTACTTACAGCTTTTCTCACTCATCACAACTTAAAATAGTTATGCCCTTAACTATTTGATGATGTTCCAGTTTGGGGTCTTCTGAAGCAGGGCTTGAGAAGAACTTGGGTGCAGGTGGTTTATTTGGGAGGTGATCCAAAGATATGGGAGTGAGGGAGTAGGGATGAGACAGGGATAGGGGAAAAACCAATAAAAGATGACTGTGCAGTTTAGTCTGTGGGTGCTGGAGCTCACTCCTGCTGTGGTCCTCATGAGGAACTGTGTAAACAAGCCTGCAAACTGTCCTAATGCAGGATTGGGGGCTGGGACATTTCCTTTACCCACTTCATATACCAGCTCCCATCTCCACTGGTTGGGAGTTGCTTCTGGGATGTGATTGTGTTTGAGCAAAATGAGCTTGTGAGGTATCAGGAAAAGTGAGGCAGAAACATGGAGATGTTCTTTGGTGTGCTTGAGACATGAAGGAGCAGCGTTCACAGACTGACAGCAAAGATTATCCAAGGTGGGTGTGAGGCAGGGCAGACAGCAGTGGCTACTTAGATTTCTCAGGGATCCCAGCTCTAAGTAGGGCCTCAATAAATACCTTTTAAATGAAAAATAGTTTATAAATTATATTTTACATAATCCTGTTTTTTAGTAAAAAGAAGCGAATGTATGTGCACACACATGCTATATGTATTAAGTGTATAAAACAAATGGTATTGGGGAATTTACGAAAATAGAATGAAATCATTATCACTATTTGAGAAAGATAATTTTAATGGAAACATGGGTAAATAAGTGGTAGCAGTCAGAGAAACTACTTATGGGTTAGGCTTTGTGCTACGTATTGCATTCTTAAAACAATGCTGTTGCAAGCCTCTACTTCAGGCCTTCTCCATTCCATACCTGTGTTTTTCCATCACAGCACAGAGCAGCAGGGAGGCATTAGAGAGAGGCGGGACGCAAGGAGACCAGTTACAAGGCAATGTATAGTTTAGGATGACCTGAGATAGGGACAAGGACAATATAGATGTAGAGAACTAAACAGATTAAAAAAAAAAAAAAAAAGAGGCTGAGGCAGGAGAATGGCGTGAACCCGGGAGGCGGAGCTTGCAGTCAGCCGAGATCGCGCCACTGCACTCCAGCCTGGGCGACAGAGCGAGACTCCGTCTCAAAAAAACAAAAAACAAAAAACAAAAAAAAAAAAAAGAGAGAGAGAGAGAGACTTTATAATCAGGATACAAAACTAAACGACAGGCCTGGGGGGTCCTTGGGGGAGAAGTCATGCTATGAGAATGGAAGAGGTCAAAGATGACCCCAGGATTTCTGGGATTTCTGGCTTGAGAGACGAATGATGCTACTAAGTCAGACAGGAGGAGGAAAAAGTTTGGAAAATACAGATGAGTTCAGTTTAAACTATGTTGACTTGGAGATGCCTGAGAGGCGGGATGTGGAAATATTCAGGAACCACTTAGAGTTTGGAGTTCAGGAGAGAAAGAGCACTGGAGATTATGCAGGAATCATCAGCATATGGTATACAGATAATAGCTGAAAACAAATAAAATAGGATTGCCCCAAAACAGGGCATTTAGCATAGGAAACGAAGTAAGGGGTAAACCCAGTAAACAGCAACATTTAAATTAAAAGGAGGCCAGGCATGGTGGTTCACGCCCGTAGCCCCAGCACTTTGGGAAGCCGAGGCAGGTGGATCACTTGAGGTCAGGAGTTCGAGACCATCCTGGCCAATATGGTGAAACCGTGTCTCTACTAAAAATATAAAAATTCGCTGGGGGTAGTGGTGGGTACCTGTAATCCAAGCTATTTGGGAGGCTAAGGCAGGAGAATCACTTGAACCCAAAGCAGAGGTTGCAGTGAGCAGAGACCACACTACTGCACTCCAGCCTGGGCAACAGAGCAAGACTCTGTCTCAAAAATAAATAAATAAATAAACCATAAAAAAAAAAAAACAAAAGGAAAGAGAAAGAGCAGCAAATAAATTAGGGGAAACTTAAAGGCAATGTTAGCATGGAATTCAAGAGAGATTTTTCATGGAAATGATTTTTAAAAACCCAAAAAAGGTCAGGCACGGTGGCTCACGCCTGTAATTCTGGCACTTTGGGAGGCTGAGGTGGGCGGATCACTGGAGCTCAGGAGTTCGAAACCAGCCTGGGCAACAAGGGGAGACACCCGTTTCTACAAAAAGTACAAAAAGATTAGCTGGGTGTGGTGATGTGCCTGTGGTCCCAGCTACTTGGGAGGCTGAGGTGGGAGGATCACTTGACTCCTGGAAGTTGAGGCTGTAGTGACCGTGACTGTGCCACTGTACTCCAGCCCGCGCGATGGCAGTGAGACCCTGTCTCAAAAACAAACAAACAAAAACAAACAAAAAAGCATCTTAAAAAGTAAAATACTATGTAGACTCACTGGGCATTGGGGTACTGTCCTCTCTGAACTAGAGGGTATTCAAAAGAACATTCCACTGAACTCTTAGCTGCCTGAGGGTGGGAGCTGTGCCTATCTTGTCTACTGTGGGACAGCACAGTGCTCGGCCTAAAACGTACTCAGTTTACTGAATGAAGACATCAATGTGAGCTGGCTTGTAATAATGCCAGAGCCTAAACCAAAAACATATGTCAGCTGATTGAAATAAAATTCCCTTCTTTGGCTCCTACATTTAACAACGGTAGTGGAGAGAAACCTCCTCTTGCTGTTTGGTCTTTCTAATGATGTCTCCTAGTCTTATTTTCTTCATCCTATTTTACTACCTTATGTATGTTCAGAGGAAAGATGTTCTTTCACTCAAATGGCTGCGACTTAGAGCACCCAGTTAGCATCAGCCCACACTGTTAAGAAAGTAAGACTGTTTGATTCTTTAAATTCCAAGGGGATGGGAGTACAATGAAAATATTAGTATTAAAAATAATTAAAAACAGAAAGAAATTAACCCTGAAAGTATTCTAAATTCATTCTTCCTTCTTTCAATAAGTCTGCTGTCTCTTCTAAGCAGACTGTGGAACCTCTGTAGGTTTATTTTTTTAAAAACCTTCTGTCATATCACAAGTGACTTAAATATCTTGTGGTTTCATGACAATCTTCCCTAAATTCAGTTCAGTTTTTGCAAAACTCCATCAAATAATATGTAAGGCAAGAATTTGATAGTTCAAAGACAGCATGCTGCCTAAGTGAAATACTCAGTAACTTAAGAGTTTTTTAAAATTTGGTTTACATAGATAAGGGTTTATGCTCACCATATTAAACCATCTTTAATATGGTCATTACCTTTCTACTCATGTGAAGTTCACAGTAAACAGCTCTCACAAAAGGTACCAAGAGTCATCTTTTTCACCGCTTGCCCGGTATTTATATGGCAGTAAATATAACTACAGTTTGAAGAACCTAATAGAGAAATGAAAGGAAGAACAAATTCATCCCGAGGAGGAAATGTATGACCACAAAGATTGGTTTGGGTGTGGCAGGATGCTTTTTGGACACTTGCCATTATTTTCCCCAAGTCTATTCTCTATCCTGTGATATGCCTGAATTTGGGAAGGAGAGGCAACCAGATTTCTGAAAATCTGAGTGTGGGTGCTTGCCTCCTACAATTCAAGTTCTTAAAAACACTAGTGGCTGTCTACTCTGGGTTAGATGTGCAGGAGATACATTTTTAGATTATGAAACTTTACAGTTAATGTGAAAACCCTAAAAAAGTCATGGAAGAGAAGGAGCTTGTATGTTTTCCAAAATAAGCTTCGAGTGTTTAGAATTGTTTTTTGCTTTTTCCATCTTCCAAAATTTCAATTCTGTAGACAACTGCAGCTCATCCTACTGAGAAGTTTGGCAGATCAGTGTGTAGCAATATTCCAGTTGGCCCAGTGTAGCACAGAATTATGTGTTAAGCTATTAAAAATACACTGAAGAATATGATAGCTCATTTTTTCCTTCCATCAATATAAAGGGGAGGTATTTGGAAAGAGGAAAAAGAATACAGTAAGAATGTGCATCTTTTGGAGAAAAAAGAATGCATAAGGAATGTAACCTTTTATCTTAACTCTAGCTTCTCTCTCAGTTATTTCTTAGTACCTGCTAGTCTCCTCTTCTTGAGTAAAATGTATAGTTAGGCATAAACTGCTAAAACATTTTAGTGTACTGATCTGTACCACTTCTTTTGAAACTGTGTTATTTTCAGTATAGAATTGCTTTTCCACTATGGTATAGGAAAAAAAAATCTCTGTATACTTTTCACATTTTCTCTGCTTTTGCAACAATGTTGTTTAGACTTAGGTTACAGCCTTCTTTCAAATATTTGGTGCTGACATTATACAAGGGACATCCTACTAAAAATAAATGGCATTCACTTTAAAGTCTAAATTTCTTTTCTGCTTGTTTTCTAATGGTATAGACCACTTACCTTATTTTTCAAACTGTAATTCAGCTCCTATCATCTCACACACTAGGAACAAACCAGCATATATTTGAAGACTTCTTTCTACTTAGCAACCTGAGAAATGTCATTCCAATCTTAATATGATTCAACTCCAACCTTAAAATATTAAAGCTCTGCTCCAATAGCAAATGGAAATGCCTGTGTGATGTCAGCCCCATATTTTACAATTTACAGGCTAGATTCTTGACCTTTCAAAAGAAAAATGTTCACCCATAGAACAAACACACACTAAAATCAACAAGTGTTTATCCAATGACTATTTTGTACAAGGTGATGTGTTGAGGAAAGTGCATTAAGCTACTAAGACATAGTTCCTGTCCTTAGGAATCTAAAGTCTACACTGGAAGATACAATATAAAAGTGTAAGAATATAAATAATGAACCAAGATTTCAGTGACACTTCACAAGATGTGAATGACAGTTCAAAGTGTGGAAGGGCTAGCATCAGTTTTAAGATGAATCAGAAACAGTAGGTGCTTTATGGGTTGCAAGTAAAAAATGATTACTTCATTTTGGGATGGGCAGGAAAATATTAATGGAAAAGACTAACTACGATCTGGATGTCAAAGAATGGACAGGATTTATATTGGCAGAGAAGCATGAACAGAGCGTTCTGGAAGCGGTAATGTTGGAAGCTAAAGTGTGGAGGTCAGAAAGGACTTTAGGCCATTCCAACTGCTTACCTTCTGTTCTCACTATCTGTCTACCTCTTTATGAATAGTATGTCTTTATTTAGCAAAGAATTCAATTTTTTTTTGTATAACCAGATATACCAGAACGAAAATAAATTACTCCAAAATAGTAAGTTGTGTACGAAACCACTGGCTGCCATTAAAGTTGGCTTAATTATAGCTACTAGTTGCTCAGTATAAGAAATAGGCATATTTAGAGAAAGAAAGTAGTCCTAAATTCAGAATGACATGGTAAATGTTGCCTACAATATCTGCTTACCAGCACCCTTCCTACCACCACCTAAGAACAGGTTAGGCATTGATTTGGTAGAAAGCCAATGATTCCTACACTCACGGTGCTTCTCAAACTTTTATGTACATAAAAATCAGTAGAGGAACTTGTTAAAAATGCAAATTCTTTAAGTCTGGGGTGGGGCCTGGCATAAATAAATGTACTTATTTATTTTGATTATTTGTAATGTCCACCTTCCCACTAGAATGTAAGCTCCAGGAAGGCAGGGAACTTTGTCTATTTTGTTCATTGATGTATCCCAAGTACCTAGAACAGTGTCCGGTACATGCGAGGTGCTCAATCATTATGTGTTGAATAAGCGAATGGCGTTACCTGAAAATTCCCACACTAACTGGATAAGGACCTCAATTCCCACTTGGAGGAGTTAGTCTTGCTCAAGGGACACTGCTGAGTCTTTAGAACTGAGAAAGGTCTGCAGCAGGAATAGAGGTGTCCAGCTGTCCAGAGGTTTGTACCAAATCGTTTTAGAGTCGCTGCCTTCCCCACGGGACGCAGCTCACCTTGGGCTCTAGCCTTCACTTGCCCAATACTAACAGACATTAGTATTAGTCAGCTTCCTGTGACTCTTCCTGTCCACCAACTGTGATGCTCCTGGGTTGTTCATGCCTATAGCCTTGGGCCCTGTCCCCATCTCACCAAGTCTTCATCTAAATTCTGCTTTCCTGAAAACCCTGTATGATTTGGCTTGAGACTTGAATTTCATTATTATTCTGATTGTTGGCCTTCTAAGCTTTGGCAAAGTTGAAATAATTAGGCACTGACTTGGCATCTAGCCCCAAATCACACTGTTACCCTGTGAACTCCTAAATATCCTAAATATCCTAAATATCATGAGTCTTGGACCTCCTACTAACGTCACAGAGTTTTTGCGCAATCGCACAAGTATCTGTAAGGTCTACACCTTACATCTTTATACCTGAGGAGGCTATGCTTCTTTTCATACCCAATTACATTTTTTCCTGTGTATTTTACACTCATTTTCTTTGCCTAATTTTGTATTAGGCTGTTTCTATATCTTATTGATTTATGGTTTTAAAATATATTCTGGATCTTAATTATTTATCAATTACACACAATGCAAATATCTTCTCCCATTATGCTGCTTAACTTTTCATTTTGAACAGACACTCTTAATTTTATGTAGTCAGACTTGTCAATTGTGATTGTGCTTTCTGTATCCTGATAAATCTTCCCATGAGATTTTGAAGATATTTTTCTTATGCTTTTGTTGTTCCCACTGTAAACCAAAAATAAAATCCAAAGCCCCCTGACTTAACAGACCCCCTCTGGGGCAAGAGAAACCTAAACAACTGAATTCCTAGCCCTGATGGGAAGGGGGCCGGGACATGCCTTCTTATACCCTCCTTCCTTTGGAGTTTAGACACAAATGACCAGCACTAACATTAAAATAGAGTTCATAAGACTGACAAAATAGACTCTTTGGCAATAAGACACCAAATTCCAACCTGACTTTAGTATAGCATTGCATGACAGATAGTAGACCCTCAAGGAAATAAAAATATTTTACCACAAAACCTATGCCTTTGCTATAATTTAAAATGGTCCTGCAAAGCCATCCTTTTTTGGGGAAATTTTGCATCTGTAGAGAATTTCCATTAATGTAGCTATGCCTTCCATGGATCTAGGAGAGATTAACCAAGAGTCTGACGCCTGTTAAAGTCTGAAAAAAAGACATTTACCATCTATTCTCCCTGAAGCCTGCTACCTGGAGGCTTCATCTACACAGCAAGAACCCTGGCTTCCACAACCTCTCTTAATTCCAGCATTTCTTTCTACAGACTTTATGCCTTTACCTCAGCCCTTAACATTTTCAACCAATAGCCAATCAGAAAATCTTTGAATTCACCTGTGACCTGTACCCACCCCAACTTTCTGGGCCGAACCAACATATACCTTACATGTATTGATTTATGTCTTTGCCTGTAACTTCAGTTTCCCTAAAATGTATAAAACCAAACTAACCCGACCACTTCGGGCTCACTTTCACAGGACCTCCTGAAACTGTTCCCTGGGCCATGGTCACTCATATTAGCTCAGAATAAACCTCTTTAAATATTTTACAGAGTTTGGCTTTTTTTAAATCAACACCATTTAGTTTTTTAAGCCATGTGGAATGTATTTTTGTAGGTGGTATGAGGTTAAAAAATACACATACACACATATTTTTTCATACAGAAAACCAAATATCCCAGTACCATTACTGATTATCAATCATTTCCCCTACTTGACCTGCAATGTCAGTATCAAGTACCATATATCAGGTTTCTGTATATGCATGAATACATTCTGTGCTTTCTATTTTGTTTGGTCTACGTTTCTATCTCTGTACCAACACTACTCTGACTAAATTATTATGGCTTTAAAATATGTTTTGATATAGAGTAAGCTTCTCCAGACAGGTCTTCACACATGTTTTAGGGATTTCTTTTTGCTGCTTTCCATATGAATTTTAGGATCAGCTTGTAAAATTCCACACCCTCACACATTCACACAAAACCTACTTGGAGTTTGATTGGGGAGTTTTAAAATCAATTTGGTAAAAACTGACTTTGCTATTGAATTTTTCTAAGAGTGGTATATCTCTCTTTTTATTTGCATCTTAGTTTATGTTCTTCAGTACTATTTTATGCTTTTCTCCATAAGGACTTGAATATCCTTTAGATTTATTCCTAGATACCGTTTAGCTTTTATTATTATTGAGAATGAGATCTCTATTTTCCCCCATTGCTTAACACTGTTTTTTGTTGTTGCCAGAAGGCTTCAGATGTTCATGGTTGATTGTGTCTAGCAGTTTAGAGGCACAGCTTCCCTAGTGCTTAGCTGCAAGCAGCAAGTCAATACTTTCTTTTTCAGCTTCTTTACACAAGTGCATGCATCAGAGATCTGCCTGACTGATCCTTCAGGCAAGATTTTGTATTGCTTGCTTTTGAGCTCATGGTTTTCCTCTGGTGAAGCTGGTAAGGGGGGCTCACAGGGGGAAAGGGTATCAATCATTTTTAGGGATCCCATTACACCCAGAGTTCATATTATTAGCCTCACTTCAGAGACTAGAAAATAAAAGAGATGAAATATCTTTTCCAAAGTTAGGAAGTGGTGCTCACTCAAACCCAGGCTTCTCTGACCCAGAGTCCAATGCTCTAACCTGTTACTACACATTTCCTTCCAAACACTGCTTTTCTCATAAGAAACTGAACCAGGCCTCAACAGTGTGATCACAGGAGTCTACCAACGAGACCACCAGGGTGGCACCGGTGTTCATCCAGAAGCCCAGGCTAGACACAGGGGAATCATGTATTTTACTTTCAACAGTCAATCAACACTGAGTCCTGCGGAATCTGCCCTCTAAGTAGCTCTTAAATGCCTTCTCTTTTCTGTATCTCCCCTTCATCTCTCACTCTGACAGCCTCCAAGGCCTCCCACCTCCACCTCCGCCTACTGCCTCCCAGCAGGGTCATCTTTTTGTTTAAAAACATCTGACCTTATCACTGGTATGCTTAAAAACTTCCAGTGCCTCCCACTGCAATGAGAACAAAACTCACCTGCTTTCTGTGACCTATTAGGCCTTTAGAACCTCTTTCCCACCTTATTCTCTCACTTCATTTCCTACCATTAGCTTCTTATTCACTACCCTTTAGCCCTTTTCTCTGCCAAACTCATCACAACCTTAGGGCCTGGGTCCCTGCTGTTCTCTCTGCCCAAAATATTCCTTTACCAGATCTGTGCATTGCTGCCTTCCTTTCAGGTTTCAGCTGAAATGCCACTGTTTCAGAGAGGGCTTCTCTTACCACTCCACCTAAAGAAAGTGCCCAGCCCACACCTGCCCCTCCAAATTGCTCTCCATTACATCCTCTGGTTTATTTCTTCATATAAATTACCACAATCCATGTTAATTTTTTTTCCTAGTGAAAAAAAAAAATCGACCTGAAACATAGTTTGGGACTGCTCTTTCTGCATTTCATTGCCCCACAGCTTCACAGAATGTTTGGCTGTGGGGAAGGAGGACATTTTTTAAATTTTGGGAGAAGAAAGATAACATAAAATTTACCATTTTAATCATTATTAAATGTACTATTCGGTGGCATTAAGTACATTCATATCGTGTAAACATCATCACCATCATGTCCTCAGGGTGCATCCATGTTGTAGCATGTGCTGGAACTTCCTTCCTCTTAAGGCTGAATAATATTCCATTCTATTGTACGTATGCCACATTTTGTTTACCTCGTTATGGACATTTGTGTTGTTTCCACCTGTCGGCTATTGTGAAAAATGCTATTGTATTAATTTAAAAAATGTGTTTACTTTCTATCTCTTTTCACTCAAATGTAAGCTCCAAAAACACAGAGACTGCATAGAGAAGCGCCTGGCTTCGGGCAGAGATAGTATGAGCCACATGCAATGTTATGAGCTGTGTAATATAATAAGCTAAATAGTTATACCTGATGAATGTAAAAAAATTAAGGAATCCTTTCTCTAATGGGTCAGTAGCATCTCTCAGCTGGATTATTGCAGGACAGTCCGTCTGATCTCCTTTCTCTCCTCTTGCCACTTTTCAGCCCATTCCTCCTACTCTGACAAAAGTGATCTTTTAAAAACATAAATATAACACGCTTCTCCTTAAAAAACTTTCGGGGCACCACTTTGTCCTTATAACAAACTCCTTGCCAGGGCTTCCAAGAACCTGGTATCCTGGCCTGGCATGCCCACCCAGCTTCAGTTCTGGGCCAGCTCCATGCTGAGTCTCAGCCGGCTTCTTACAGTACCTTGAATGTGGCATGGTGGTGGCTCGTGGGCTTTCCTAGACGCTGTTCCTTTTGCCCTAGACATCTTCTGCCCTCTCTTGGCCTGTTTCTATTTGTCCTTTAGGTTTCTTTTTGGACATCACTCACAGGAGAAGCCTTTCCTAGCACTATGAGCCTGGGTAATTGCTTTTCCTACGTATTCTCTTACTGTACTTATGCGAACTGTCTGGTTTTTTTTTTTTTTCTTTGATCCCTTAGACTGTAAATTCCATGAAGTCAGGGACTATGTCTCTCTTATTCACCACGGATTCTCTGGTGCCTAGCACAGTACCTGGCACTTACTAAGCAAGATCTCAACAGACAGAAATAAATGGATGTTTAAACGCTATCTATTGTGTCCAAACAGAATCCAGTAATATTATGTCTTAAGTGGTGTCCAGGCATTCATATATAGCCTATTGGACAAATGTGGCCCATCTGAGATCTTTGAAAACATTTTTTAACCTAATTACCTAAATACTTTAAATGACAGGCCAAATGGAGCTTCGCCATCTGTCCCTCATAGCACTGTGAAATTCACTGCCACCGGGTGTCACCCAGATAGGTAGGGAGCAATTTGTAACTATTATTGAAGCTTCATGTAATTAATTACTTAATTTTAGGCTGATCAAGTTTAATTCCACTAACATTACATCATGAAATTGGGGGAGCTACAAAATGTAATTGAAAGGAAAAAAATAGATATGAAACAATTACGGGCAGACTTTTTCCCCGAGGCAGTCCAGAACTTAAGAATTGTAGCAGCCATGCTAATGCGTATTGAGATGAAATAACGTGGGCTGGGCAGGGTTGTTTCACATTATAACTAAATCAGCAGTATTAAGAAAGAATCTGTCAGCAAAAGGATTCAGAAGCAAAACTAGTCACTGTGTCCATATAAACACAGGAGGGAGCACCAAATCTGGGGACCTGAGCCATCTGGCTACTCACACCTAGATTTATGTTCTCATGGCCCACAACCAAAATCAAGAAAAAAAAAAGAAAGGAAGGAGGGAAGGAGGGAAGGAAGAAAGACACACCCCTGCAGTTCTGTTCATTTTATGATTTTGCTTTGTGGTTTTGGGATAACCACCTTAAAACCAAAAAGCCCCATCTGTCAAGACTGGGCATAGATTTTTAACTTCCTATATTAACCCTAAATAAATCTGTGTTGACATTTATAGAGACTTAGCATGTCCATCATCTTAACTTACGATGCTCATCACTTAATGATCTTTATGACCTGCCTCATGATAATGAAAAGACTGAACTGGAGGGATTGGTTAAATGCAATGTATCTGTCTAGACAGTGGAAATCTATTCTGGCTCCTCAAAATGACGGTGTAGATCAGTGACTGGAATATGAGCATTCAGATGCTTGTGAAAATACATATTCCAGAGCCATAACCCTGGAGATTCTGAACCTGCAGATCTAGGCTGGGCCCTAGGAATCTGCACTTTAGCAAGCATTCCCCAGGGGGATTTTTACACAGCAAGTTTGTTGATGGGAATAATCATTTCAGAGCAATACTTACTAACATGGAAATGTGGAGATTATTAAATGATAAAACACTGTCTATAAAACAGTGTGTATAGTCTAAGTTTAAAAATACCTAGATAGGTAGACACATAGCAAAACAGATTATATATAGAGATGGACAGAAAGTGTTTGGAAGGATAGGCACTAAGGTAATACCAATAAACTGTTATAGGATTACAATGTTTTTAAAAAATTATTTTTCTTATATGTATTTTATAATCTTCTATGTTACATTTACACTGATCTTGGACTAATAAATAGATAATTACATTAAAAAAAGAAATATTTACTGACTTTCTAATGTGCCTTGAGCATTAGGACAACAAAGTGGAATCAGGTTATGATTCTACCTTGAGAACCTCAGTCCCTAGAGGGAAATAGCCACTTTCCCAGTGTACAGGGCACAGCATCGAAAGATCTGTGGCATCCACCTGGATGTAGCGCTGGGGAAAGGTTGAGGACTTGAACCATTGCTCTCCCTGAGGCCGCCTAGCTACAGCGCTGGACACTACAGCAGCACTGTCATCTGGCTGGACCAGAGCTGAGAAAGGCTGGAAAACACACCAGTCATATCAGGGATGGGGAGTGATTTGCCCTCTGAAAGGCTGTTTTTGTTTTTGTTTTCCGGTAAAAGAACCCAAAGAAAACAACAGGAAAACCCAAACCAATACAAACCACAACATTAAAGACAAAGAAGTAAGATAAAAACAATGACCTTTCTGATGCGAGATGGGGCCTCCCTGGGGAAAGATGAAGAGCAGACGCTTGCTAAAATGCTGCACATGCATTTGGTCGTCTCTCCCTTTCCGGCCATGGTTATTCTGCGATAATTTGTTTTCTGTTGAACTAGATCCTACCCCATCCTTCAAGCTCAACTAGTTCCTTCCATTCCGCAGTCTCCCCTAACCCTTCAGTCACGTAGCATCCCCATCCTTTAAGCACACAGTATTTTATCTGATACACATTTGCAAAATTGCATGTTTGGTATGTGTGATTTATATCTCAGATTACGTAAGTTGTCATGTGAAATTTTTTGTGGTTTGGGGGTTTGATTTTTTGTTGTGAGACAGGGTCTTGCTTTGTCACCCAGGCTGGAGTCTAGGGGCACAATCATTGCTCACGATAGCCTTGAACACATGAACTCAGGCAATCCTTCTGCCTTAGCCTCCCAAGTAGCTAGGACTACAGGCACACACCACCACACCTGGCTGCTTTTAAGATTTTTGTGGAGACAAGGTCCTGCTATGGTGCTTAGGCTGCTCTTGAATTCCTGGCCTCAAGGAACCCTCTTACCCCCTGAAGTGCTGGGATTACAGGTGTGATCACCACACCCAGCATGTGAATCTTTGGTTACTAAGAGCAATTTCAGGCACATACATATTAGGCATTCTATACACACTTTTCAGTAAATTATGTTGAACAAAAATACTTCTTTTAAGATAGCTTAACACTAGAAAATAAACCTTCTAGCTACACTAAAATGGTTGCTTATTATTAATAAATGCCAATTTATTAATAATAAAACACAAACTTTCTTTTTTTCAGCACTTCACTCTAATTTTTTCAGCACTGCCACTTTATCCTGATATATTCATAAGTTTTATTTTAAATTCAACAGTAGACAAATACTGATCAAACACCCAAATTCCGTGGTTCTAAAATTAAGTTTAGAAATAATTCATTTCCTCCATTATCTAGCAGACTAGAACTACTAAACATTTTAACACACGTGACTGTCTCTTGGGAGAGGACAAAGTCATAATCTTGGAAGAATAATAATGTGTTTGCTTTAAAAAAAAAAAGTCTAAGAGGAGACTATTATTAGAATTTCTTTTCTAAAATTCAGCATGGGAATAAAAGACCTGCATTTGAGAAGATGCTGACTGGAATGATAAATAATAATAAATGTTTGACTCAAATCATAAAGCTGCATCATATAACTTCAAATAAATGTTTTCAAGACAAGGTAGTGTATTATTTTAAAAGCTTTATTTAGTCTTAATAGCAAAGCTAAGAGAAAAGCAGGGGCACATTATAACGTTACTCTAGCGCCCTCTGGTGTCCCACTTGCAGCACACCTTTTTCAGTTCATTATTTGCTGTTTCTATAGCTATTTGCAAAGGAGCATTTTGGGAAACCACTAATGTGTCTGGGGAGGAATGCCTCATTAAAGAAAACCTAATGTGTGGATCATACAACATCTTACAACCAAATGATTTGCTAATTATGCCCATACATACTGTTTACCTCACTCTGGGGAGCTGGAGTTGGCATTACGCTTATTAAAGCCACACAGGTAAGCGGAGTTAATTAAACATGAGGACTTGAAAAGGAAATCTCTGTAATACTAGCCAGTGTTTGCTTCACAGAAAATTTCCATGGGAAGCTACAGGTGACGTGATAAGAGCCAGATGTTTAGTGGATACCTGCCATTATTAAACCTGTTTTGGTTAAAAAAAAAAAAATTGCAATATTCAGATGAGTGAAAATTAATTATCACAAGTGATGTTGGTCTTTCTTTGTGGGTCAGAAATGCAAATATGCCCCTTGAAAACACACAAACTTACAACTCCCTCCATATTTAAAAGCCAGTTTAACCTGAAATATTAAAATAATAACTGCAACTTGTAAATATTATAAAACAAAGGATAAGAGCATGTAAATTATAAGTAGGCATAAAGGAAAAACAAAAACCCAAATAACTCCACTCTAATATAACGAGTACAAATCTCTGAAGGAAATATACCCAAATGTTAACAGAGTTTGTATTGAAGAAACAGAACTGTCTTTTTACTTATGCTAATTTCACCTATTCCCTTTTGATTCTCTCTTCATCATCTAATCCTAAATCCCAAGTGCTAGAAGCAGCTGTCCTCATTTCTGGCTACTGTTGTCCTGTCTTTTTCATTGTCACAGCTGAAAAATTGACAATTTATGTAATTCAGTTCATCTGCTTAGCAACAGGAAGGGCGGGGCTCAAAACAGAGGAAAACTACGCAGTAGCATTTGCAATTGTGAAATGAGAAAGGAAGAATGGAGAACTGGCTAAAGGTCATGTAACTTATCTCTGAGGGGGCTGAAAAAAGAGATCAAACTATTTTCAATTCTAAATCTCAAAAGGATAAGTCAGAAGAAATGTTCTATATTCTTCTTAGACCTCTATAATTACAGTCTTAAGAGTGCCATGTGATTAAAATGCCATAAATAGTGTTTCATTGACAAACAAATAGAAAGTTCTTTGCTCCTGAATTTCTAAATGTGTCCATTTTGGGCTTGGCCTCCGAAATTGCCTTAGGGAAAGTGTATCTTAGTTGAGAGTCAGATAATCCCATGCAGATAGGAGTTCCAGCCAGGTGAGAACCCGTAATACAGCTACTGTGAGCACGGATCACACTCCTTGTCCTGCTGTACTTCCCATTTCACCTTGCCATCAGTAAAAAGGAGGAAAGAATGGGAATGAACTGGAGTATCACTGGAGCAGTTCTTAGTATTCCAAGCTTTCCATCTTTGTCAGAACCTACCTAGAGTTTGGGCTACAGTCTCATCGCATGAATGAGGACCCAGCAGTGGTAAGAGCATAAGGGTCATGTCACCAAGTTGCATTAAACCGCCATGTATCTCATCAGAAATTTATCAGATTTACGGTGCCATCATGTCTCTTCTTTATGGCGGGCTTGATTGCAGATTCAGAAAAAAAGGGGTGTTTCACTGAAACGAATCGGCCAAATGATGTGTTTCAGTTTTATTTTCTCGGTTAGTCCTTAGAAATCTGGCTAAATCAGCCAAGACCATACCATGAAATAAAAGAGAAAATGCCACTTACTTCCCATTTAACAGATTTTCCTGCTGCTTAAATTGGTTTATTCATTTGTTCAAAATGTTTTTGAGCATCTACTGTGTGCACTGTTTCAAGCACTGCAGTTACTGCGGTAAGACTGCAAGACCCCCGCTCTCAGAAGCTGACAATCTGATTATGTATGAGCACGCATACACAGACTAAAAAGGAAAAATTAATAGATACCTAAGAAAATGTCGAATAGCACAACAAACACATCACAGAGATTTCAGGCATAGTAACATGAGAGTCACTGTTTTATTAGGCTGGTGCAAAAGTAATGGCAAACCCGCAATTACTTTTGCATCAACCTAATAGGCTGGGTGTCAGGGAGACGTCTATGAGGAGAGAATGAGGCTGAGACATGAATGTTAAGAAGAATCCAGCTACGCACATATTAGGGTTAAGAGCATCCAGTCCAGAAACAGCACATGCAAAGGCTCTATGGTAGGAGCATGCTTAGTGTGTTACAAAAATAAAAAGTAAACCAGAGTTTGGCTGGGGTGTAAAAAGGGAAGAGCGATGCAAAATGATATTGGAGAACTAGACAGCGCCTGGAACTAGACAGGGGCTTCATAAACCAGGCAGGGTCTGGATTTCATTGCAAATGAGATAGGAGGTCATAGGGGTATTATAAATGGGGAGGAAAATGTGATACAATATTATTATTATTTTAAAAGATCATTTAAAAGATCATTACTGTGTGAAGAAGTGACTGAGGGCAGACAAGAATAGGAGGAGGGAGACAAAACTGGGAGGCTCTTACAACAGGTGAGGGCAAGAGCAAACAGTGATCAGGACTGGAGTGTCGATAATGGAAACGGAAAGGATTATAGATTGGGATCTGTGTGGGAGGTAGGTTTCATAAGGATAGACTGAAAGCGGAGGGTGAAAGTAACAAAATATCAAGAATATGCCTTAGATTTTTTTTGTCTGGATGTTAGATGTTGGTGCTATCTACAGAAATGGGAAAACTAGGGGAGGAACAGGTACATGATAGAGAACCAACTTTTATTTTGGCCAGGTTAAACCTGCAATGTCTCCAAGATGTCCACACAGAGGTATTTAGGACTTGAGTTGAATATTTTGGGGAGAGGCCAGGGCCAGAGATTAGATTTGGGTATTACTAGCACATGGGATTGGAGGAGATGACCTCATACATAATGAAGAGGAGGGGTCTTGGGACCCAGTGTTTTGAGGCATTCAGCATTTAGTGGTTGGGCAAGGGAGGAGAAGCTATCAGAGAAGATAGGAAAGAAGCGGCCAGTGGAGTATGAAGAAATCAGGAGTATGGTACCCAGAGAACTGGGGACAGTAGGGAGGTCAATGGAGTTAGTTACTACCAGAGATGTCTTAGTAAGGTATGAAGAGAAGGGTGACCAGGCAGTTGGACAATATCACTAGATTAAAAGGAGGAGGGCGTCTGCGTAGAAGCCAGGCAACTGAAATTGAGTCCAACACCATGAATACCCACGGTACATACTTTACATATATAATCTCTCTTTCCTAAGTTCTAAAATACCTTTTCACTCTTTACAGCTCATGTCTTTTTTATTTCTATAACCAAAGCACCTAAACATGCACTTAAATACTTCTAACTTTATGAGCACATGTTGTGATACAGACATTCCAACCTGGCTTTATCAATAATATTGTTTGCCTTTTGCTTTCTTTCCTCTTTTTTCTCATGTTATTCGAAATCAAGGGCATTCAATGCACAAAAAATTAGGTAACATTCAAATCAATTAATTGTTACCCTTTGTAGAAAACACTTGCTCCTGATAAGAAGCATGAAACCATTGGCTAAAATAAAGTTCGGTGATTATCTCTGGGTTTCAATGATTTGAATGATAAATTACTCCCCTTTTGCTGCAGGAAAACAGGATTAACTCAGTGAAAATTTGCAATTGAAACTTAACGTTGGAAAAGGCACTGCTTCACCCCAAAATTCTTACTCTTTCTTTTATTTAGACAATTATCTTTAGATGTTGGACAATCTCCACTTTTAAAGCCAGGGAAATTTGCATTTTGTGTAGCCACTGAGTTGAGTAGCTGGTGGTAGCTCCCTTTCTGCCCCAGAACACAAGAAGACAGACAGGCAGGCCGCGTTGTTATTGTTATTGTTATTGCGACCATTTAAATTTTCCCACGGCAGCCACATTCCCGAGTGCCTCATCTAGTGCTTTGCAAGCAGCAATAATACATCTATTCACCGTTTCCTGTGCTGAGGGAGGGGAGCAACATTCCCAACCGCCGTGACTGACAGTCATGCAGAGCTGCCAAATCTGAGCAGGAGGAGAATAAAGAGAACATAATTTAGTTTTTGATGGAGAAATAAAAGTTAGTTAATAGAGCTCATCTCAGAGGAAATAATAAAAAACTTGACACCTGGCTAAGAAATGAATCAGAAGACTTTCCAATGTTTTTCTTTATTGCTCTGGATGAAAAGCCTTAAAACACACACACACACAGACACACACACACACACACACACTCTTCTTTTCAAAGCTTACTCTAAAAGCACCCTTTACTTTTACAGTATTTTAGAATCTCATTATTAAGTAAGCATAGAGTAAAATCAGGTGTATCCTGCATTTCCTCAACTGGCATTTTCTTTTCTTTTTTTTTTTGGTTTTTTTTTGGCATGGTCTAGCTCGGCTGCCCAGTAGAGTGCAGTGGTGCAATCATAGCTCACTGTAACCTTGAACTCCTGGGCTCAAGCAATCCTCTGGCCTCAGCCTCCCTAGTAGCTGGAACTACACTCATGAGCCACCATACCTGGCCCTCAACTGACATTTGTGTAATGCTACCAGAAACTCCACGTAACTGATGTTCTTAGGCCTTGGGGCAATTGAAGATTCCAACAAAGACAATAATGAAACCTCACATTTCCATGAAGCTTTACAATTTACAAAATATTTTCACACACATGGTTTCACTGGACACTGAAATCCACTTTGGGAGGTGGCCGTCACATTCATTCCACAGATGTGAACACTGAGGCTCAGGGAGGCTGGACAGTGTGCCTGAGGCCCATGATAATTAAGAGTGCTGGAATTTGAAGCCATACTCTCTGACTCTACTGTGTTTTAGCACCATGGCCTAGCGCTGTAGCATCAAGAAGATAAACTGCAAAACGTTTCATGCTTGGTTTACTGTATTTCATCCTAGTTGTTTGACAAGGTGGTGATGTGGGGTTTGAGGATCCATAGCTCTCTACTGGTTAAGTGTGTGATTGCGGGAGGTCATTTCCCCTTGGGCTTCAGTTTCCTCATCTGTAAAATGAAACACTCACACTAAAGACTCTTATAGGTCACGAAATTCTGAAATTTTGTATGAACCAGATCACATTACTGCCCAGAATATTTTGTTTGTCTACAGTGCTCATACCATACGTTCTATTTCTCTGTGTGTTTTGGGAGGCACAAAAATTTCAGTCACACTGAGTAATGCACTCTAGTTCAGCTTTAAAGTGAAAGCTTATTAAATTAATTTGTGTGTTCTTTGGGAAATTATAAAATAACTGAGTTTGCCCAATGTTTCCCATTAGACTAACAGATTCTGAAAGACATTAGTTTCCCTGTAATTCCCTATTCAGTTATCAAATATCAACTAAGTATTTAATGTACCTCTGGGGGCATAGAGGTAATTATAAAAACACAATTCAAATCTGGTTCATGAAGACTTTAGAAAGAATAAAATTATTCTTTTAATTTATTTATTATAAATAATAACAACCAACCAAGGTGAAATGACTAAAAATCAAGGAGAAGCTGAATTGGTGTAAAAGGCTGTCAGGATCAAGTAGGCATTTAGTTAGAGTGCAAATTAATAAGCAATTGTTTGGCACCACAATGAGGAAAACAGACAAGAAAAAGGACTCTTAGGTGGCTGCCTCCTTTTCAGTTTTCCTAATTACGAGAGTGTGAATTGATGATTTTTTCCAACTATTTCACCTGTGTGGATTTCTAAACTAATATAGGTAATTTCTCAAGGGCAAGGGTCATTTTTTTTATAAGCAATAAACTGAAAACAGTGGATCTGATTTTTCTATCCAGATTATCAAAAAATCTCAGAATGAAAAGCAAGGCAAAGTGAAACTTCTTAAGAGAGCTGAGAACAGCATTTTTGAGTATAGGAAGGAAAGCGTGCTTAGACAGAAAAAAAACCTGAAGAGGTTACTGGTGAGGGAGAGACAATTGTTGGGGTGAGATTCAGGGGAAAGATGCATTAGTTTAATGTTTAACGTGCTGTTCTCTTGATATTTGTGGTTCTGATCAATCAAACATTTCTGGAAGACCAGCCACGGCCAGACACTGGAGCGGGAGGGGTGTGGTGATGGGGATAAGACGCCATGGGCTGAGAGTGCCGTGCATTCTGCTTCCGGTTTCCAACAGGCTGATGCATTTGGCTGAGGCAATCCTGGGGACGCAGGGACCCCCAGCACCAGCACATGCTGGGCACAGTTTGTCAGGTGGAGCAGAGCTTTCTTTGTGGAGAGCTAAGTTGCTTGAACAGTTTCTAAAATAATGACTGTGGCTCTGTTTTGTACTCTATGGTACAAAATTTTTCTAACAGACCACTCCATCATGCCTATTTTAAGAAATAAATTTTTATCTACTTAGGCCACTCCAAGCAATAAATCTTCCCAATATGTAATCATCAGTAAATATTTATAGCTCAGTTACTTAATATGACATGTTTATAAGAAAAGCTTTTGAAAACCACTTGGGGTTTTGAGGCTTCCTTGTACCAGGAAGACAGGAAAAATGTCAAGAGAGGAGCAATACAGTAATTAGGTGATAAATCTACAGAAATCAAACTTCTTAAAAAACAGACATAATAATAACTATATTAGTCAGAAGTGTTTTGAGTCTGGATCTCGTTTAAAGTTAAAGGCCATCAGAAATCTACAGCCGACAACGGGTATATGGGATGGGGGTGAGGGATGGTGCATTAATGAATAGAGGAAAAGACAACCGAACTCCCAGACCTTGGGAGGAAAGAGTCCAGGTCTCCAGTGGATCGTCACTGGAAGTAGACTTTCAGATGTGGCATTCTGACTTTCTTCTTGACAATGTAGCCAGGCCTTGTCACATGGAGGAGAACCCGTGGATCTGGGACCCCATGCCAACAGGGAGAAAATGTCTCTCACCAGCCTCAGTTCAGAAATTCTCCAGGGAAGGCCTGGGTTTGGTCTGACGTGGGTCAGAAGCTCCACTCTAAATCAATGGCTGTGGCTTGGAAGGAGTATATTGTGCTTGGCTTAGGCTAGAATATCCCTTCCTCCCTCTAGAGCCACATGACCTGAAGACTTTGTCTTGGAAGAAAGGTGAGGAACAGTGTGGGAAGATGAAATAGGAAATAACCACTACAACGATCATTTATGAAGGCTCTATGTGGGCCCACGTTCTTCTTTACATGTATAGTTCTGATTAATTGTTCCAACAACAATGTAACACCGGTTTTATTATACACATTTCATAAGTTGCAGAAGAGTTAACTAACTTTCCCAGTGTCATATATAAAGGTGTGGTTGGAATTTGGATTCAGAGCTATCTGATTTGAGAGCCTAAATTCTTCCCTTCTACTAAGTCATGCTGCTTTTTTTTTTTTTTTAAGGCCGTTATGTTGACTTCACCTAGATTTAGCAAAGATAGAAAATACGTGGCATATATATTTCCACTCCCAAATTCCGCATCCATGCAGACATTACTAATTGATCACAGACCCAGAATTTTCAGCACAGTGCTCCAGTCACCAGAGACTGGCACATGAGTTAACCCCTGCATGTAACACACACAACTCAAACAGTCTATACTATGTTCCTGTGATTCTGAGCAGACTCACCTTCTTTAACTACTAACCAAAACCTAGTAATTGTCCAGCAATTTTTGACCATGATACACTTGATAATTGAGGCAGAAACAAAGAAACTGTTAATGCCTTTTACCAGAATGTGCAAAACTGCAGGCAATGGAGATACTTTATTTTGAAAAGTATATACCTACAGGCCTTTGGCACTGCTCGTTGACATTTAGAATTTCACCAATGTGCCTGAATAAGAAACAGTTATAGAATTTTAAGAGTGACTTAATGTATAAACTAGGCCAATAATTTACTTCAAAGGTGAAGTTTTGCTTGGTTTCTCATATCCATTGAGCCAAAGAGAGTTATTCAATAGAGAAAGTATAAGAATAACATATGGCTAAGGCAGAAAGGCAAGAGTGGAATTTAAAAAGAATAGCAAATGGATGAGAATGCTGTCCTGGAAGGAAAGGCACCCACTGAAGCGTCAATGGTATATAGGAAGTGAGAAAAGTGAAGAATTGGCAATTAGATTTGCGTGCAAAGTCTGAAAACAACAGCACTCTAAATTACTAAACCAATCCAGAATGTTAAGATTTTAAAATGTCATTTGAACCAAGATTAGCATTATTTTCCCTAAATGGACTTGAGCCTAATGAATATATTTATTTAACCATAAATATAAATTCAGTGCCATGGGACTAGAACTTTCAAATAAATCAGGAAAAACTGAGGAAGTGGACAAAAATAAGTGTAATAAAATCTCCTTACCTCTTCTTTTGGTCCACTTTGCTCTATTTTTTAATGGAAAGCTATTTTGCTGCCAGAGTCATGTTTCTATTTGATACAGATCAATTTTTATATTCTTCCAGAGTTGTAATGTGGAGTGTAATGCAGAGGTGGGAAGTATAAATATACTTAAAGAACACATACATATAAATATACTTATAGAAAATATAATTTCTGTAAGTCAAACAGAATCCAGATTTTTCTAAAAAAATCTTTGCAATGCTAATGTATCAGCAATGCCTAGGTTAGTAAATATCTGTTCAGCTTGTTTACTCTTTGTATCATGAATTATTTTCTCTGAATAATAAAAATCACGTATTTATGTCTAGAAGCATTTAAACTTCATTTATTTGAAAAGCACATTTTTTACTAACGAAAAGTTCAGACTCATCAGGACATCCTTCTTGGTGCTGCATCCTCTTGGTGCCTTTCCTTTCTGAACTGCTCCCACCTGCCTGTGCTTCTGACTCCTGACCACATGTCTGCCCACTCTGCCTTGTCATCATTATCACTGCCTCCTCACTCCTAACTCCCTAGCTGAAACACACACAGCCTAGGGACACAGTTTTGGAAGAGAATGGCATCATCTAAAAGACTGGCAGAATCCAGATATCAAAAGATGTGACTATGAGGAAAGAACCAGAGAGATGACAGCAGAAGGACTTAGCCTGGCTTTGAAGGTGGATGAAGGGGCCAAAAGCCAAGGAAAGTGGGCAGCCCCTTGAAGTTGGAAGAGTCAAGAAAAAGGATTCTCCCCAAGAGTCTCCAGAAGGGAATGCGTCTTTGATCCCAGCTGAGTGAAATCTGTGTTAAACTTCCGATCTACAAAAGTGTAAGAAAATACATTTGTGTTCTTTTAAGCCACTAAGTTTGTGGTTCCTTTGTTATAGCAGCAGTAGGGAAAGAATACATCTCCTGTCATGTATTTGTGTGGGAACTACCTTTCTCATGCACAAATCACATCTGGTCATCATAAATTAAAAATATAACCAAATCTCACCATAACTGTATTGACTAAAGAGTTAAGAATGATGCTTTTCTAAACAAAAACATAAACCCTGAAGACAGGGCTGTAGAGAATCTTTGGTATATTCATTTTTTTCACCTCTGTCATTAATAATTTCTTACTCCCTTTGTTAAAGGCCTCTAAGGAACTTGCTGCTGTTGTCCATCACAGATTTATTTCACACCCTTCATATCACCGCCCCACTGTTCCATCCCCTCCAGTCAGCCTTGTCATAGTCCTGCCTGCCTCCCTGCATTGTCATTCATGGGTCACTGTGCCTGGGTCACTTCCCTCCTCAGTGCCAACTAACTTGCCCTATTCACAGTTTAAGCCTGCACCCACATCACATTCTGCATTTCCTCAGACTTCTATTTGCTGCAGAGAGTGGTAGAAGAAGGCCGGGCCCGGTGGCTCACACCTGTAATCCCAGCACTTTGCGAGGCTGAAGTGGGCAGATCAGCTGAGGTCAGCAGTTCGAGACCAGCCTGGCCAACATAGTGAAACCCCGTCTCTACTAAAAATACAAAAATTAGCTGGGCGTGGTGGCATATGCCTGTAATCCCAGCTACTCAGGAGGCTGAGGCAGGAGAATCGCTTGAACCTGGAAGGCGGAGACTGCAGTGAGCCAAGATCACGCCACTGCACTCCAGCCTGGACGACAGAGTGAGACTCCATCTCAAAAAAAAAAAAGGAAAAAAGGAAAAGAGAGTGGTAGAAGAAAGCATCCAAAGAGGAAGGTACCTATTGTACACATAGGTAACCAATGAAATTTGAAGGGAAGAGGCTGCCATGTGGGTGACATCATCCTCCTTAGAAGGAAAGCTTCTAGGGCACCAAAACCCCCTTTCTCTCGTCATGGTGTTTTCTGAGTTCCAGAATTCATTTGAGTTTAAAACTGGCTGCATGTATGCATCTGTCTGGGGCTCCACACACTGAGGAAATGAAAGAGACTGTGTCTTTCTCAGATTCATGTCTCTAATGCATCAATTACAGTGCCTTCCACAATCTTAATAAATTCCATCATTTTAGCCTATAAGTTTGGTGTTATCGCTGTATCTCAATGGCAACACATTTTCTAAGATCCTGCAAGCAGGCTGCCTGGCTTCCAATCACAGTTCTGGTATTTACTATCAATGTGAACTCTGGGCAAGTTACTTAAGCACTCCCATGCTTTAGTTCCTCTATTGATAATAAGCAAATCTTCCTCAGGGGTTTCCTTAGGATTAAGTGAATTATATGAAAAGCCCACATGAGTGTTTGGACTATCATTATAATTTTCTTAAAGATCTATACTAAAGAGTCAGCATCTTTTCTTGGCAGGATGCAGGGCAGGCAAAGTGTAGGCTTCTGTCAGGTTGTCTGGGTTTAATGGCAACTATACCACTCACTAGCTGTGTGGCCTTGAGCAAGTTATTTCATCACCCTGGGCCCATTTTTTTATTATTATTATTAAAAAATAAAAAAACACTAGGAGCACTTTCCATGCATAGTTCTGAGAATTAAGTGGCATAACTCATGTAAAGAGCTAATAGTGTCTGGCATATTAGTAGATATTCAATAAACATTAATTTTAATTAGGCATCAACAAAAGCCCCTTATGCACTGGAGAGCACACAATTTGTGGGTGATTTTCTCACAGTCCACTGAGAGAGGAACATGGGCAGCTGGGCTCTCTCCACCATCCATGTGGCTGGCAGAAGTAGGATGGGATGGAGAGAGGTAGGTCTTAGGGTTCCTGCCCTGGCACAAGCACTTCCAGTGTAAGGAGAATGTGAGTCCCCAGCAGCATCAAGGAACTGTGGATGGGGTCTGTCTGAGCATAATGAAGCCACCCCCAACCTTCCGGCTTCCACATTTTGCAGGTGCCCCGACCGGTAAGCCCTTGGCTGCACACCCCAGCATGAACCTTCCACAGTGAGTTCTTCCATCTGCCTCAGCACAGGGACTCTGCTTTGGATTCTGAATTTCAACCTCCTCTCCACAAGCAGCCCTTTCAGGCACTGTCAGGATGCGTCAGTCACCCAGCAACCCCAGAACAGCCTTCTCACAGAAAGGGTGCCATCTGCTATCTCGGCCCCAACTCCAGGGCAGCTCTCTACCCTGGACATTCTTCCTGCTGGTCTCCACACCATCTTGTTATCAAAAGCCACAAGGGGAAGCCAGAAAAACGTTATCGTCCTTTAAAGGATGTGATGTGCTAAACCACAAGTTCATGTTACTGCTCTGCAATGGAGCTGACAGCCAGTTTATAAGCTAAATATAAGACAAAGACACCCTGTATACCCAGAGGAAATGAGCTGACTTGACTGTGGTTTGCCTGGGGTTCACGGAGCACCCAGTAGGTAGTGGGCCCTCAGTTACCTTGGGTAATGGATCAAACACTGCAGAGTGAGTAAGATGGACTGGACCACGTATTAAAACATTTATAGGGTGTTAAGGGAGACACTCTCTCCTTTTGATCATCATACTTGAAAACATTTTCATTTGTTACATATTAAACGGATTAGACTACAGAATTCTGTACAAGGACAAACTGACCATGCATAACCTTCCATCCACTTTCTCCGACGGAGAAAACACTTCCACCATTTTCTCCACCGTCCGATTTCCGTCTAGGTTGTTGGTCTCACATATTCCTCAATGTAGCAGGCTAAATAGTAGCCCCCTAAGAGGTCCAAATCCTAATCTCTGGAACCTGTGTCTATGTTACCTTAAGAGCAAAAAGGACTTTGCAGATAATGTTAAGGACCTTGAGATGGGAAGTTTATTCTAGATTATCTATGTGGGCCCTAAATGCAAGCACAAGGGGCCTTGAAAGAGGGAGGCAGGAGGGTCAGAGTCAGAGGAGATGTGACCATGGAAACAGAGGACAGAGTATATGGGGCCAGGAGCCAAGCAATGCAGGTAGCCTCTAGGAGCTGGAAAAGGTAAGACAAGGACTCCCCTAGAGTTTAGAAGGAACACAGCCGTGCGGACCAAGTTTAGACTTCCAACCTCCAGAACTGTAATAGAAATTTACATTGCTTTAAGCAACTAAATTTGTGGTAATTTATTACAGCTGCCATAAGGAATAAATATGCTCATGGTAGAAGTATGCGTGGCATTATGTACTGTCTGTTCAAAGCAAAATATAAAGTAATAATAGATGTCACAGTTTAAACAGCTCCTAATCCATGTAGCATTACAAATAAAATAAAAGTAATGAGGCTGGGTGCAGTGGCTCACATCTGTAATCCCTGTACTTTGGAAGGCCAAGGCGGGCAGATCACTTGAGGCCAGGAGTTCAAGATCAGCCTGGCCATCATGGTGAAACCCCATTTCAATCTCTACTAGAAATACAAAAATTAGCCAGGCATGGTGGCACACACCTGTAATCCCAGCTACTTGGGAGGCTAAGGCATGAGAATTGCTTAAGCCCGGGAGGCGGAGGTTGCAGTGACCTGAGATCACACCACTACACTCCAGCCAAAAAAAAGTAATAATAGCTAGATTAAGCTTTAAAGTCTCCAATAGTCAATATTAGTGTTTAGGGAACTTTTAGAAAACTATGTCTGAATGAGTACAAACATATGGTTAGATAGAAGAAATAACACCTACTGTTCAATAGCTCACTATAGGGTGACTATAGTTAATATTAATCTACTGTACATTTCAAAATAGCTAGTGGAAAATAATTCCAATGTCCCTGGCATAAAGAAAAGATAATTATTTAAGGTGATGGATACCCCAATTACCCTTAACTTATCTTTATACATTATACGCTTATATCAAACTGTCACATATACTCCCAAAATATGTACATCTATTATGTATCAATAAAAAAACTATCAATTTTTTTTAAAACTGTGATCTCAGGATCCAGTGGTTTATATCTTACCATTTTTCTGCTTGTTATGAGTTACTTCCACCTTATTTTTCTTTATTTACATCATTCTTCTTTTATTCACAAGGTCAAAGTTTGTGGTCTAAAATTATCTTTTTCTTGTCTTAGAGCCATGCCCTGTGGGGAGAAAGCTCTGCTGTGGTTTTTAGCTCCCAGAAGTCCCACGGGGCTACTTAGTTAAGCAGCTGTGAAGGCTGCTTTCTTCTGAGGGTGGAGTCCCTGTTTTCATGGTGGGAAACAGCTCTTACTCCCAGGGCTATTCAGTGAGCCATCAGACAGTCTTGCTGTCTCCTCCGCCAGGGGCATTCTTTTCACCGGAACTGTCAGAGTCACAGAGTGGAGCCTCCTCAGCCCCTCCATGGGGACACAGACAAGGACTAGGGTTTATGGGCCTCACTTGGTGGACAGTGTCATTTCAGACGTGTGCCTGATGAATAGTGAGACTTTCAGAACTCAGGGTCATAGGGGCTGGGGATAGGGAAGAACCTTCCTAACAAGATTGTAATCCATTCTTAAAATGTAATTCTAAGAAGTTGGTTGCCTTCTGATTTTCTTCCAGTCAAAATTACACAAAGACACCTTTTCTTCAAGCTCAGCACTGAATTCCATTTAAACCTTGACTCGGGTAAGCACAAAACATTTTCCCTAACTTGGATACCCTTTCTCCTGCCCATTCTTCAAATATCAAATCTTTAAGGATGTTTCTCTGATTGATCCAGTTCAGAGAGATCTCTCCAACCCCTGCACATCTCTAATTTGTTTTCCCAAGTTTCTAATCATTTATAACTCCAACTTAAAGTCACAATCTAAAAGCCTTAGATAAACCAAGTGCTTGGATCTCAGATCACTTTTTCCCAAAGAAAAATGCAGTAGCTAATCCCCGCAGCCATAGTGAGCTGTGCAGGTGGCACACTGCATCTCCAGGGGCTTGCTCTACTATCACTAAGTGTACAACATGTGCAAGACACTGTACTATGAATATCATGAGGATCAATTAGTTCCTTTAGTCCCCACAAAAACCTTGTTATTTTCATTTTACAGGTAGGAATATTGGGGTTCCTTCTCAAAAGAGGTTAGGTAAATTGTGCAAAGTCACACAACTGGTACACATGCATCCAGTCTCAAACCCAGGTCTGTTTAAATTAATCACACAGGCCTGCGTTTGATTCATATAGGCACCTGAATCATATAGGCACCTGGAACCAAAGAACTTAACAGTAGGGAGCAATGCTGTGACAAATAAGGCACAAACAGTAAAACTTAAATATGCAATTACACCGGTCCTTTATGCTGGTCTGAAATATACAATTATACTGAATGTTATTAGAATTCAAGGAGAAACTGCTGTTATAGATGAGATGTTGCCCACAGAAGGATTTGTCTTCAAATACTGAAAGATCAATACTAGGTTTCTAATGTGTAGACCCGCTTCAAAACAATTCAAAATGAGACATAAAGCAAAGAATAAAATATATTCTACGTGAGTTCCTCAAAGAAGCCATCAAGGAACTCCAGCATTTACAAAAACTCCTTCAAAGATGCCTATCACAACTTAATCTCAATTCTACCACCCCATGAGTTATCCGATGAAAGGAATGAGGCACATCCCCCATATATCTCCCAACTTCCTGAGCCCAGCACAAACACATTCCTCCATATTTCTTTCAAACTTCAGAAAAACATCACCTGGGAGATCTCCGAAAAGGAATGCTAAATGTAGAATGTTAACCAATTGTAATGCTGTAACCAAGAGAATTACCGTGTTCCCTATAACTTTACATATCCTGTTTACATCGGGCTATAAAAAGCAAGCACTCGCATTGTTCGAGGCCCTCTTGTATGCTGTGGAATGGAGGGACCAAGTTCGAACTTGCAGTAAAGATCCTTGCCGCTTGGCTTTGACTCTGGTGGTCTTCCTTGGGGAACAAACGATCTGGGCATAACATCTGGGGGCTCGTCCGGGATTCCCCAAGCCCACCAGACCCCTGGTCAACGGATCTACTAAGATCGATCTACTGATAGGTGAGCCGGCTCGTCTCCGTTTGTCTGTCTGTGTCTGTTCTGAATCTGAATCTGTGACTCGCGAGGTCTGAAACTGGAGCTGGCGCAGTCCTGGCGGACGTGCTATAGGACAGCCAGCGGAGACCGGTGGGAGACGTCCCCTGGCTCTCGTCTGATCTAGATTGCGATCCGAGCTGCCAGAGCGCGATCGCGATCCGAGCAGCTAACTCTGACCCGGGCTTCCGGTGCGCGCTTGCGATCCGAGCTGCCGGAGCGCGATCGCGATCCGAGCGGCTAACTCTGACCCGGGCTTCCGGTGCGCGCTTGCGATCCGAGCGGCTAACTCTGACCCGGGCTTCCGGTGCGCGCTTGCAATCTGAACTGCCCCGGTTTGGTGGGCAGCGGCTATCTCTGATCTGGGCTGCCCGAGCGCGATCGCGATCCAAGCAGCTAACTCTGACCCGGGCTACCGGTGCGCGCTTGTGATCTGTGCTGCCGGAGCCGCTTGCGGTCTGTGCTGCCGGAGCGCGCTTGCGGTCTGTGCTGCCGGAGCGCAATCGCGGTCCGAGCAGCTAACTCTGACCCGGGCTACCGGTGCGCGCTTGCGGTCTGTGCTGCCGGAGCGCGCTTGCGGTCTGTGCTGCCGGAGCACGCTTGCGATCTGTGCTGCCGGAGCGCAATCACGGTCCGAGCAGCTAACTCTGACCCGGGCTACCGGTGTGCGCTTGCGGTCTGTGCTGCCGGAGCGCAATCACGGTCCGAGCAGCTAACTCTGACCCGGGCTACCAGTGCGCGCTTGCGGTCTGTGCTGCCGGAGCCGCTTGCGGTCTGTGCTGCCGGAGCGCGCTTGCGGTCTGTGCTGCCGGAGCGCAATCGCGGTCCGAGCAGCTACCTCTGTCCCGGGCTATCGGTGCGCGCTTGCGGTCTGTGCTGCCGGAGTGCGATCGCGGTCCGAGCAGCTAACTCTGACCCGGACTGCCGGAGCGTGCTTGCGACTAGATATTATTAATAAGCCAGATTTCCTTTACAGGGATTCTAACCCATATTCCTTTACAGGAAGAGACTACAAACTAGTACAGGATGGGTAATACCCAGAGCACTCCCCTATCTCTCCTTACAAGTAATTTCAAAGATGTAAGAGCAAGGGGCCATGATCTTAGTTTGGAAATCAAGAGGGGAAAGCTCATTACCCTATGCCGCTCTGAATGGCCTGCCTTTGATGTGGGGTGGCCACCCGAAGGGACGTTCCGACTTGCTGTCATCACTAGAGTAAAGTCCAAGATTTTCCTACCTGGGCATGCGGGCCACTTGGATCAAATCCCATATATCCTCATATGGCAGGACCTTGTTGAGAACCCGCCTCCTTGGCTGTCACCTTTCCAATTAGCCCCTGAACCTTCTAAGGCACTGGTTGCTCGGCCACTAAAATCCAAGCAACCAACTGCCCCCCCCATCCTGTTCTACCTGATAGCGGGAACCCACTGTTCACAGAAACCCCTCTGTACCCCTCCGGGCCCCAGGCCCCAGCCCCCCGGGCTGAGCTGCGGGAAGGAGCAGGCGGATGGGAGTCGGCTAACGCACCCGGACCCACCCCCCGGGCTCAGCCGCAGGAGGAAGCAGGCGGACGGGAGGCGGCCGGCACAAACTGACCCGCTGAGAGTGAAAGTATCTCTGAAGGGCCGGCGGGGCGGACGCGAGGGCGCACTTCACGGGCTAGCCCCCCCCAGCCGCCTAACTCCACAGTGGCTCCACCCCTTCGGGAAATAGGACCCCCAGATGACACGGGAATCCCCAGGCTCCAGTACTGGCCATTCTCTACCAGTGATCTGTATAACTGGAAGACCCAGAGTGCTCGGTATTCAGACAACCCCAAAGATTTAATGGCTTTACTGGATAGTGTCATGTTCACCCACCAGCCCACTTGGGATGATTGTCAGCAGCTCCTCCGAATCTTGTTCACAACGGAGGAGCGAGAGAGAATACAGGTAGAAGCTAGAAAGCTAGTCCCGGGGGACGACGGTCAACCGACTGCCAACCCCGACCTCATAAACGCGACTTTTCCTCTGACCAGGCCGGCGTGGGACTACAACACGGCAGAAGGTAGGGGACGGCTACGCCTTTATCGCCAGACTCTAATGGCGGGTCTCCGGGCAGCTGCTCGCAAGCCCACTAATTTGGCTAAAGTATACTCTGTTCTGCAGGGAAAGACAGAGAGCCCAGCCACCTACTTAGAAAGATTAATGGAAGCTTTTAGACAGTACACACCCATAGACCCAGAGGCTCCAGGAAGTCAGGCAGCTGTTGTAATGTCTTTCGTAAATCAGGCAGCCCCAGACATTAAAAGGAAACTCCAGAAATTAGAAGACTTAGAGGGAAAGCGGATTCAGGACCTCCTTCAGATAGCCCAGCGGGTTTATAATAACAGAGATACCCCAGAGGAAAAGCAAATAAAGGCCACTGAAAAAATGACCAAGGTCCTGGCAGCAGTAGTACAGAAAGAGCATCTACAGCCAGAGAACACCCAACCTAGGCGGCCTCCCAGGCATAATAATCTGAGCAAAGACCAATGTGCCTACTGTAAGGAAGCTGGCCATTGGGTAAGAGACTGCCCCAAAAAGAAACAACGAGGACAGGGACCCCCTAGGTCTACACCCGTACTAGTCACTCAAGACGAAGACTAGGGAAGACGGGGTTCGGACCCCCTCCCCGAACCTAGGGTAACTTTGCAAGTGGAGGGGTCCCCAGTCCAGTTCTTGGTCGATACGGGAGCACAGCACTCAGTCCTAGTTAAAACTAATGGAAAATTATCCTCCAAGTCCTCGTGGGTACAAGGGGCCACAGGAGTTAAGAAATACCCATGGACAACACAAAGAACAGTAAACCTCGGAGCCAGGAATGTAACCCATTCTTTCCTGGTCATCCCTGAGAGCCCCTGTCCCCTGTTAGGGAGAGACCTGCTAACTAAAATGGGAGCACAGATCCATTTCCTCCCTGAGGGGCCCGTCGTGACCAACTCCCAAAATCAGCCCGTGTCCGTCCTGACTATAACCCTAGAAGATGAGTACCGGCTCCACCAGGAACAAGCGGCCCCTGACCAGGACATAGCAACCTGGCTCCAGCAATATCCAGAAGCTTGGGCGGAAACGGGGGGCTTAGGACTAGCAAAACACCGTCCTGGCTTGTTTGTCGAACTTAAGCCTGGGACAGACCCCGTGCGGGTACGCCAATACCCGATGCCCCTAGAGGCCAAGAAAGGAATTGCCCTGCATATTCGCCGGCTCCTTGACCAAGGGGTCCTTCGCCCATGTCACTCGCCCTGGAATACTCCATTGTTGCCGGTACGAAAACCTAATAGTGGAGAATACAGACCTGTACAAGACTTAAGAGAAATCAATAAGAGGGTTGTGGACATACACCCAACTGTGCCTAACCCGTATACCCTCCTGAGTACCCTAAACCCTAAACATCAATGGTACACTGTTTTAGATTTGAAAGACGCTTTCTTCAGCTTGCCTTTAGCCCCTCAGAGCCAAAAGCTCTTCGCCTTCGAGTGGAATGACCCTGGAAAGGGCATAAGTGGCCAACTGACATGGACCAGGCTGCCGCAGGGATTCAAAAACTCTCCTACCCTGTTCGATGAGGCCCTCCATGAAGACCTGGGTGAGTACCGACGTAAACACCCTGAAGTAACTTTACTACAGTATGTTGATGACCTCCTGATTGCTGCTGAGACCCAAGAAGCTTGTATTCAAGGGACCAAAAGTCTCTTACAAGCTCTGGGAAATCTAGGCTACCGAGCCTCAGCAAAGAAAGCTCAAATCTGTAAGCCAGAAGTAACATATCTGGGGTACCTGCTAAAAGGAGGGCAGCGCTGGTTAACAGACACTCGGAAGCAGACTGTTCTGCAGATCCCCAGGCCACAAGCCACCCGACAAGTGAGGGAATTCCTGGGGTCGGTGGGATTTTGTAGACTATGGATACCTGGGTTCGCAGAACTGGCTAAACCCTTGTATCAGGCAACACGGGGGCAGCAACCATTTAATTGGACAGACGAAGCCGAGTCGGCTTTCCAACAGATCAAAATCGCCCTACTCTCTGCGCCTGCACTGGGACTACCTGATGTCACCAAGCCCTTCCACTTATACGTGGACGAGAGTAAAGGTGTCGCCAAGGCGGTAATAACTCAGAACTTAGGCCCCTGGCGGAGGCCGGTTGCCTACCTGTCAAAGAAGTTAGACCCAGTGGCTGCCGGGTGGCCCCCTTGTCTCCGAATGATTGCGGCCACGGCTCTGATGGTACAAGATGCTGATAAACTTGTCATGGGTCAAGAATTGCGGGTCGTTACCCCACATGCCATCGAAGGTGTACTCAAACAGCCACCTAGTCGATGGATAAGTAACGCCCGGCTCACCCACTACCAAGGACTACTACTAAATCCTATCAGAATAACCTTCCTGCCCCCAACGACCTTAAATCCTGCCTCGCTGCTGCCCAACCCAGACCTGGACACGCCACTCCATGATTGCACCGAGATACTAGCTCAGGTGCACGGAGTTCGAGAGGACCTGCAGGACCGCCCACTCCCTGACGCTGACTTCGTCTGGTTCACTGATGGGAGCAGCTTCATGCATCAAGGCCAGAGGTATGCTGGAGCGGCAGTGACTTCAGAGACTGAGGTAATCTGGGCGGAACCCCTGCCCCCGGGGACATCGGCCCAGAAGGCCGAACTGATAGCGCTCACCCAAGCTCTTACCTTAGGGGCAGGGAAAAAGCTGACAGTATATACAGACAGCCGATATGCTTTTGCTACGGCGCACATACATGGGGCCATTTACAGGGAGCAAGGGTTACTAACGGCTGAAGGAAAAGAGATAAAAAACAAGCAAGAGATCCTAGCCCTGTTAACAGCGCTATGGAAGCCAGAAAAGTTAGCTATTGTGCATTGCCCAGGGCACCAGAAACCAACCACTCCAACTGCTTAAGGCAACTTTCTGGCAGACCAAACTGCAAGAAATGTGGCAAAGGCTCCCAGCCGACTCCTTGCACTCCAGCTCCCTGACCTGGGCCCCCGGGACTTGCCATATTCCCCTGATTATTCAGAACAAGATCTCCAGTGGATTGACAAGCTTCCCCTGAAACAGATCCAGAATGGGTGGTGGACTGATACTAATGACCAAACCATCCTACCAGAAAAATTAGGACAACAAATATTAGAACACATCCACCGAACCACCCACCTGGGTGCTCGGCAGATGATAGACCTGATCAGACGCTCTAAGCTCAAATTCAGACATACAGCCGAGAAGGCCAGCAGCATCGTGGCAAGTTGCAAAGTCTGCCAGCTTAACAACGCCTACCCCCAATCCCAGACTGCAGCGGGAACAAGACTCAGGGGAACCAGGCCCGGTATCTACTAGGAAGTAGATTTTACTGAAATAAAGCCAGGAAAGTACGGGTATCGGTACTTACTTGTCTTTGTAGATACTTTTTCAGGGTGGACTGAAGCATTCCCAACCAAAAAAGAAACTGCTCAGGTCGTAGCAAAGAAAATTCTGGAAGATATCCTTCCCAGGTATGGCTTCCCCGTCCAGATAGGGTCAGATAATGGGCCCGCCTTCGTCGCTAAGGTAAGTCAGGATTTGGCTTCCATCCTTGGGGCAAATTGGAAACTACATTGCGCTTACAGGCCCCAGAGGTCAGGACAGGTAGAAAGGATGAATCGGACCTTAAAAGAGACCTTAACTAAATTGACTATGGAGACTGGCGCTAATTGGGTGGTCCTTCTCCCCTACACTCTGTTCCGGGCCCGTAATACCCCTTACAGACTGGGCCTTACCCCTTACGAAATCATGTATGGTAGACCTCCACCCCTGGTTCCCAGCTTAAAAGATGATCTGCTTAAGTCTGAAACAGAAAATGTCTCTGAATTCTTATTTTCCCTACAAGCCTTGCAGAAAATTCATCAAGAAATCTGGCCCAAGCTGAAGGAACTATATGAGACCGGTCCCCCACCGACACCCCATCCATACCAGCCGGGAGACTGGGTCCTGGTTAAGCGACACCGACAAGAGACCCTAGAACCCAGGTGGTAGGGACCACTCCAGGTACTCCTGACCACACCCACCGCCCTAAAGGTAGAAGGCATCGCGTGGTGGATCCACTACACCCACGTCAAGCCAGTGGACCCAACCTCCGACCTTCTGGGACCAATCACGGCAGCGGCTGAAGCACCGGCCACGTGGACTGTGGACAGAGCTAAGAACAACCCCTTAAAACTCACCCTGCGCCGGCCACATAGCTCACTGCAAACATGCAGTTAGGTAGTCTAGCCCTAACGTTAGCCGCCCTAGTGGCCGCTGGGGAAGACACCAAACCAGCATCTAATCTCTTTGGAGATTCTGGCTTTATGAAAACCGAACCCACCCTGGACAACCTCATAAGCCCGGGAAATTATTGGCCAGTGCTGATTGCCCCTCCTCAGGGTGCAATAGCCCAATCTTACTAAATTTTACTGACTTTCAAATAGCCAAACCAGTGACGCCAATAATATGTTTTGAGTTTGATCAGACTGCATACAATTGTAAACACTATTGGTGGCACCAAAATGCCAGCTGTCCTTATAACTATTGTAACATCCATAGGTCCCGTTACTGGGGAGAGGAAGAACAGTTAGACCCTAAGTGGCCCTTCCATCGTAGACGGGATGGAGACTTTTCATATACATGGATAGTTAGAGACCCCTGGAACTCCCGCTGGACCACGCCTCAACATGGGGCTGTATACTACTCCCCCTCCTCCACATGGCCTAGCAGTCACCTCTATCTGTGGCAAGGCCTAGTGCAAGTACTGCCCCTGGTCCATGGGGATATCCAACGACAGGAAAACAGACTAACACATGACTTACGTCCTTTCTCCTGGTTAAAATTATTACAAGAAGGACTAGAGCTTGCTAACCTTACAGGACTTCACAGCCTGTCTGGCTGCTTTCTGTGTGCCACCCTAGGGCGTCCACCACTAACCGCTGTCCCTCTGCCATGGGGATCTTCTACCTCTGCCCAAGCTAACAACCTCCGAAACCTCTCATATGCCCCTATCCTAAACGTGCCCCTATACCTAAACCCCAGTCAGGAGAAGTTTCCCTACTGCTTCTCAGGAACCAATTCCAGCCTCTGCAGCATCACTGCAGTGCCCCCTAATATCACCCTAAGGGCTCTGCCGGGCATATTCTTCTGGTGTAATGGGACATTATCTAAGGACCTATCTAGTCCCTCTGTTACCAACCTACTGTGTCTTCCTGTCACATTAGTTCCCCGGTTGACTCTACTAACTGCTGGCGAGTTCCTAGGGTACACCGGTAACTGGACTAGTACTGCTATTCACCCAGTCCCTAGACCGAGACCTGCACAAGCCATATTTCTCCCCCTCATTGCAGGAATCTCCCTCACCGCATCCCTCATTGTGGCCGGGATGGCGGGGGGAGCCCTAAGTCACACCCTCATAGAAAGCAACAAGTTGTACCAACAATTTGCCGTTGCTATGGAGGAGTCAGCTGAGTCCCTTGCATCCCTTGAGCGGCAGCTCACATCCCTAGCTCAAGTAACCTTGCAGAACCGGAGGGCCCTAGACCTACTCACTGCTGAAAAAGGTGGTACATGTATGTTTCTAAAAGAAGACTGTTGTTTCTACATAAATGAATCAGGGCTTGTAGAAGACCGGGTACAACAGTTACACAAGTTAAGCACTGAAGTAAAAACACGGCAGTGTGCTTCAGCTGCAGACCAATGGTGGAATTCCTCTATGTTTTCTCTGTTAGCCCCCTTCCTTGGACCCCTGCTAAGTCTACTATTTCTGCTAACCGTAGGACCTTGTGTTGTTAACAGAATTCTGCAGTTTGTCAGAGAAAGGTTTGACACTGTTCAGCTCATGGTCCTCAGAGCCCAATACCAACCTGTAGACGCTGAAACAGAGTCAGACTTCTAAGACCCAAGATTGGCTCTAGAGTTACCTGAAAAGAAGGGGGGAATGAAAGGAATGAGGCACATCCCCCATATATCTCCCAACTTCCTGAGCCCAGCACAAACACATTCCTCCATATTTCTTTCAAACTTCAGAAAAACATCACCTGGGAGATCTCCGAAAAGGAATGCTAAATGTAGAATGTTAACCAATTGTAATGCTGTAACCGAGAGAATTACCTTGTTCCCTATAACTTTACATATCCTGTTTACATCGGGCCATAAAAAGCAAGCACTCGCATTGTTCGAGGCCCTCTTGTATGCTGTGGAATGGAGGGACCAAGTTCGAACTTGCAGTAAAGATCCTTGCCGCTTGGCTTTGACTCTGGACTCTGGTGTTCTTCTTTGGGGAACAAATGGTCTGGGCATAACACCGACCTTTTGAGTACTTGCTGTAAAGTATAGCAAGGATGATAAAGGTGAGAACTGAGGGTAATACCACGCCATATTAAATGTAATTTGATATAGCAGGAAGCTTAATCTGCACAACAAACAGGTCTATAATTTATGGTGGCTAAATGGTTGATTTAACATGGTGCTTTTGTCCATTATTTGAAAAACTACTGGGAATTAAGACTTTGCATAGAAATGCAAATTCCTATTCTAGTGTTGTTTCTGAGAAAAAAATCATACTGAATATACCTCATTTTATTTTTTTTCCCTGCAAATATAATTTGCTATAACTTTGAGTACCCTTGAAGCAAACTTTTGTAAAGGTAAATGCCAATAAAATCTATCGCTTGACTTTAATGTCTTTGGGAGGTATTTTCATTTGCTACTCTCTCTTACAGTACTTTTTGATCTCTATTAGCCCTTACTTCTGCTTCGTTGTGATTTTTTTATTCAAATGTCTTTTTCTCTTATCTCCTGAGCCAGCTATTAGATTATGAGTTTGTCAAGTTCCTCAAGAATGTATTTTATCCATCTTTTATGCAATTATTCACTAAATATCAATAATCTTCTATGTAACAAGCACTTTTCTAGACACTGTGACCAGTATCCCCACTCCTAACACAGTGCTTAGCTTAAAAAGATGCTGAATAAAATTTACTGAACAAATTAATATTTCTTACCATGAAAATCTTCTTCAGAAGAAGTAAAAAGATTTGGACAAATATTGTCAAAAATAACATCCAGTTATTCATGAAAATTAGTAGAATGTTTCGGAATATTTTATTTAACACAACATAATCTCACCAAAGGCAGAGTGAAAACTGCTCAGTGATATCCTAACAAGAAACTGAAGATGTACCTTTAGAATATATTTGCTATTCTGAAGATGTCCAGAAGTGGGCAAAATGTTCCATGTTGCATGTTGTTCAAGCATGATACTGTTTATGATACTGCTGACTTCCTTCACTGGATCCTTTTTATTATTTTATTATTATTATTATTTTTTTTTATGGAGTCTCATTCTATCGCCCAGGCTGGAGTAAAGTGGTACGATCTCAGCTCACTGCAACCTCCACCTCCTGGGCTCAAGCGATTCTCCTGCCTTAGCCTCCTGAGTAGCTGGGACTATAGGCATGCGCCACCAAGCCCAGCTAATTTTTGAATTTTTAGTAGAGATGGGGTTTCACCATGTTGGCCAGGCTGGTCTCGAACTCCTGACCTCATGATCTGCCCACCTCAGCCTCCCAAAGTGCTGAGATTACAGGCGTGAGCCACCGTGCCTGGCCTCTTCATTGGATCCTTGATAAACCTTAGGCTTTTAAAATGTCACTAACTCTAACACCTGATTACACAGGCTATGAAAGCCCCTTACTATAGTTCACTTACTCTCTCCCCCACCTAGGCTAATCAGAAGCAGTATCACTGATGGGCAGCACTCATGAGCCCATCTTCGGACACACTGATAAACACAGAGCATGTCAAATGGCACTGTTCTGAGATCTTTGTAAGAATGTTATCTTTCTCATGAGAAATCATCCACTATCTAATTTTCAAGACTACAGAGTAGAAGTCATTCAGCAGATACTGAAGGCTGAGCATGAACCATGGGGCACCCAACCACCCCAAGGATAACACACACATGCTCATTAATACTGCTAATACCATAACTGCAGTCTCTGTTCCTTTTCTGAGCTATCTAGATTCTCTCTAGGAACCATCAAATCATTTATCTGAGCTGCTCCGAGGACAATTATCTATCCTGTCAGGAGGGCTCATTAATGACAGACATTAAGTGGTTCTTTTGCTTGCATCCATGATTTACATTTTTTTTTAATTAAAAAAATATATAAATAGGATGAATTTCTTATGTTCATATTACATTTTCTCACAGGTACAGACTTAACATAATTAATTATGCTTTACATATGAAAACAACAGATATTGAGACTGTATATAATTTTCTCCTTATGCAATGAAAATAACAACAATATGTGTAATTTTGAATTACATGTATTTGAAAAGAACAGTGAACACATTTTATACTATTTTATTAAACACTACAAACAACATGGTGTTTAAAATAAATTTAAGCAGAAATTCTTGCTTCTATATTCTCTCTCAAAAGCTAAATGGCTGATATGTCAGATGTCTGATCTCATAATGATACTGAAAAGTAGAAAATAACAGCCAGCAGTTTGTTTCTTAACCTTCATATAGAGTTTCACATAAGTAAGGGAAAAAGAAAAAAATTATTTTCAGAATCGGCTGACATGCAGAATTATCTAAGGCCACTGAAACCTAGTATCAATGTATCAGTTTCAGATTAAGATTTAGAAACGTGGTGCAATATTGCCAATGAATTCTATAAGATAAAGTACAAGAGGAGCCTGGCTGGTGAATAATTGATATGTGCCTAAGATTAGCAAAGCTAATTTACAGGCTGTTCCTGTGCAGTAGGCACTACGAAGTCTCAAATGAGCAAGTGAGAGGCCTGACAGTACAACATGCAATTTTACAGTTTTCTGTGCTATTAATCATAGAGATCCATGTGATAGAGAGTGAAAGAGCAGGATTGCCTTCCATGTTAAATGATATGGGTTATATAACTTTGTTAATGAGACAATAATAAGTCAGTGACGTGGTGCTCAGGGTCCAGAGCCTTTCCATGTGTGCATCTCACGGTATACTCAGAGCTGCTTTGTATGACACTTTATAGATGCAGAAATTGCGCCTCAGAGAGGCTAGTGGCCAGGCTAAGGTCACCTGGCTGATACACAGCACGGAACCCAAGCCTTCTGCCTCACCTTCCCCCTGAAAAATAAGCCCCTCTTTCGTTAATTTGCTTTGGGCATGTTTTCGTATCAATCTTTACTTTCAGATAAACAACACTTTTGATGCATTAAAAACACAAAGCCTATACCTCCTTCAATTCCCAGCTAAATAGAGTTTTGTTCGATTCTATGAGCAAAGGTATGGAAGGTGTCTTAGAGATGTATTATCTTCCTTTTATATTTTACATAGATCAGAAGACTTAATAAGAAATACGGTTCGTAAGAGATTCATCTTCACCTGCTTCTGCCTGTTAGACTACACTCATTTGTCACAGTATTGTCTCAGGACATAGAAACATGCTGAGTAACCAAAGACAAGCCAATGGGGAATTAAGAATGCATATCCAACCCAAAGCCCTCCCACTATCCTGAGGGATTACAAAGCTACACAAGCTTTTAGGCCAAGTGTCTATTAATATTTAAGCACATAGAAAAGGGCTGGAAACCTGGCACTGCTGCATTCCTTTTCATTTGACCTCCTTTCAACTCTGAGTTCTGTCTTAAGGAAATGAATTACTGTATCTGATAGTAATGTTCTCCAAATGCGCTAGGCACCGATAGCAGGGTTGGCATCTAGGAGAAGGCCTCATAGCCTTTCATTTGTGCATGCCACCAGTGGCCAAAAGCAGAGTCACACTCTTGAGTGCCTGGTGCTTAGCAGAAAATTTAACTGTCTCCTCATTTTACAAACATTTGATGGTTTGTTCACTGGCACCTCCAAAAAAGGAGTTCAGTAGTAAAAAAAAAAAAAAAAAGGTGGGGGGGCATTCTGCGACATTCCTAAGCATTTTTAGGCCTCTCCTGGTTGACCGGCCTCAAGGAATATGTAGCCAAACAACTATCTGCAAAACTCACTCAGGCAGGGCAATGTACCAAAGCACTAGCATGCATTATGCACTGCTACAGGCATGCATTTTTAACAGCAGAAATACCACTTTAAATTGAGCAACATCTTGAAATAGCAACAGGAATTATTTTTAATATGATATTCAAGTGGGAATGATAAAATGCCATTTATCTAGTGTCTGTGTATCGCTATTTCTGTTTTTCCCCTCAGTCATCTTGCAAGAATGAAAAAAACAAAGGGCTCAAAGATGGCACTACCAGTCTGGAATGCATGACTGGCTTTAAGGGAAGAAAGATGTATCTGGAAGTTAGAGAAAGGGAAGCAGAATATAAAGAGGCTGAAGGAAGTAGTGACAGAGATGGCGTAGCAGGGGCGTGAGGAGCCTCCTGAGGCTGCAGCTTTCAACCTTTGCTTGACTGTGGTCCACGATGAGACCTGCTTTCTACACAGGGCCCCAGGACCTACAAGATACATGTAAATGAGTGACCTGTGTATGTGCACAGATGGATTTACATAAATACAGACTTATATAAACAGACAACTGAAATGTTTCATGAAATAACACTTAGCCATACTAGGTGTAAAGCATTCATCTTTCTATTCTATTTTGTTCCACTACATTCTTTTTTTTTTTTTTTTTTTGAGACTGTGTCTCGCTCTATTACCCAGGCTGGAGTGCAGTGGCATGATCTCGGCTCACTGCAACCACTTCCTCCCAGGTTCAAGCAATTCTCGTGCCTCAGCCTCCCAATTAGCTGGGATTACAGGTGCCCACCACCATGCCCAGCTGATTTTTGTATTTTTAGTAGAGATGGGGTTTCACCATGTTGGCCAAGCTGGTCTCGAACTCCTGACTGACCTCAAGAGATCTGCCCTCCTCGGCCTCCCAAAGTGCTGGGATTACAGGTGTGAGCCACCATCCCCAGCCCTGTTCAACTACATTCTATTTCTATATCATTAAAAATTATGATTATGCCCCACCAGTGAGTCACAATCTACCATGTGGAAATCAGTGCTTGCAGCACTTTAAGTTTCTATTTATTATATTAACTATAGAGGCTAAGTGTTAGATTATGACATTGTTCATTCTTTGGAAAAAAAAATTTTATACATCAAAAATTTTTTATATATAGTCATCCCTTGGGATTCAAAAGGGATTGGTTCCAGGACCCCTGCAGATACCAAAATCCACAGATGCTCCAGTCTCTGATATAAAATAGTGCAGTATCTGCATATAACCTACGCACTTCCTCCTGTACACTTTAAATCATCTCTAGATTATGTATATTTAATACAATGTGAATGCTATGTAAATAGTTGTGATACTGTATTGTTTAGGGAATAATGACAAGAAAAAAAGTCTGTACATGTTTAGTACAAACACAACCATCCATTAAAAAAATAGATTTTCAGCTGGGCGCGGAGGCTCATGCCTGTAATCCCAGCACTTTGGGAGGCTGAGACGGGCGGATCACAAGGTCAGGAGATCAAGACCATCCTGGCTAACATGGTGAAACCCCGTCTCTACTAAAAAATACAAAAAATTAGCCAGGTGTGGTGGCAGGCGCCTGTAGCCCCAGCTACTCAGGAGGCTGAGGCAGAAGAATGGTGTGAACCCGGGAGGCGGAGCTTGCATATATATACCTGTGTGTGTGTGTGTGTGTGTGTGTGTATATATATATAAATTTTTTTCAATCCATGGTTGGTTGAATCCATGGATGAGGAACCCAAGGATATAGTCCAACTGTATGTGGAAATTTTAAAAATATTTTTCTGGCTGGGCATGGTGGCTCATGTCTGTAATCCAGGATTTGGGAGGCCAGGTGAACAGATCACTCCAGGTCAGGAGTTCAAGACCAGCCTGGTCAACATGATGAAACCCTGTCTCTACCAAAAACACAAAAGTTAGCTGGGTGTGGTGGTGCATACCTGTGGTCCCAGCTACTCAGGAGGCTGAGGCAGGAGAATCGCTTGAACCCGGGAGGCGGAGGTTGCAGTGAGCTGAGATCGCACCACTGCTCTCCAGCCTGGGAGACAGAGCAAGACTGTCTCAAAACATATGTATATTTTTTCCTGCAAATATTTACTTATAAACAATTTATATCAAGAATAAATAATTTCCTAAAAGAGATGAATAGAAATAAAAAGTTAACATACTTGGAAGAAACTTGTGGAACTCAATGACCAGGATTTTGCCCTTCACTTACAGACAAACAGACGATGGCTTGCATGGCCGTGCATCCGGGTCGACCTACCATCTGAGCTCAGCCCTGTAGAACACTTGAGGGGCTGGACTCCCTCCCTTACATGTGCCAACATTTGGAGCTCCACAGGCCTAGGAGGAGCTGAGTGGAGTCTTTCTCCAGTCCCTCTAGTCGCACCCACTAGATTACTTGGAAGCAGAGAGATCTTTTTGAATTAAAGTGATCTGAATCCCCGTCCCTTCCCTCTCAAATTTATTAACATACCTTGATAGAGGCTAGATGGAAGAAAGGACAGAGGTGCCTGAAGGAAGAATCCCCCTGAAGGCAGGAGGAGATGGTACCAGGGGAACTGCCTGGGCTAGACTTTCAAGGGTGTATTAGTCTAGGTCCACGAAGTGCTTTATTCTAGAATCTGTTCCAAGGCAGATGCCGGTGGGCAGCAGGATGATGCTCTCAGACAGTGTAGGTGAAATGAGATAGCCAGGCCACTGGTGCCCTTGTGACAGAACTCTTGCCCTTGAGGAACCACTGCAGCCTGGGGGAACCAGCAAGACCTGGTCTGGTGGTAGTGCCAGTGAAGTGGCATTGGCAGTTGGCAGTGGCCCTATTGTGCCAGTTCCCTGTAGTCTTGTTGAATTTCAACAAGTGGCAGGACTGGACCTCTGTCTTCAGCCATGGCAGTAATGGAACACCAGGACCAGCAGGGTTGAGGGGTTCTTCCAGAACCTCATCTCCATGGGACTGTCAGGGCATTCAATTCCCTTAGGACATGGTCACAGGAGCAAGAATGCTATCACTCAAGGGGCCCAGGCAGCCTGGCTTTGGGAACTTCTTTGTCTCCAGCCTTTTCCAGCAAATACAACACAGGAGGAACCATATCATTTTCCTTTCAGGGAGCAGTATGTGACTCTTTGCACCAAGGTGCATGGACAACATTACAGATTTGCTAGAATCGTTGCTATGCTGATGGAGGGAGGCAGGGCTGGTGTCAGCAACATCTGGGCCAGCTGCAGATTGTGCTCCATTAACAGCACAAACATCAAGACTGACTTCAAGACAAGCACCTTTGTGAGCACCTTTGTGATTCACTGAATTCATCAGGAATGGGGCCCAGTGGTGGTATTATAACTGGATGGCCTGTTTAGGGTTGTACCTTGAAGAGTAGGGGTACACTGCTTGTCCCAGTGAACCTGGAGTCTCTAGTTTCTTTCCTTCCTGTTTTTCCCACTGATTCACTTATTAGCAAATATATATGGTTAAGTATGAACAAAATACATACAGCTTAGACTGAGTGATTATGAAATGATTAAGAGAAAAACAGAAAAACCTTGAGCAATACATCCAGAAAAGTGTTTATGGGTGGAACGTGGGAGGAATGATAGAGTTGAGTTTATCCTCAAAACAGCTCTCTTCTGCCAAAAACTAGATCAGGATATGAACTTAAACCCTTTCTCATTTGTCACAGCCCAAGAAACAAGATTAGAGAGAAGCAGCCTTACAGAAAGAGAAGAGGGAGTCACAGACAGAATAGAGAGAGAGAGAGAGACAGAGAGAGAGAGAGAGAGAGAGAGGAGAGATGGGGGTATTCTTGGTGTAGTAAACAGCTGCAGCAGTCATCTCACGGAATGTTTTAAAATCCATGTGGTGTATAAATTGATACAATACAAGAACTTCAAAGCAAGCTAATGACGACTAGATTATTTAAAGTCTGAATCTGAAGCAATGTGAGAGGGAAGCATCTCAGAAGCCTGCCATAAAGAATCCAAGGAAGCTTCAACTGTGCCACAAAACAAATGAGACCTGCAGAAAAGGAGCAGCAAATTTGAACCATAAACAAGAATAGTTCTGAGCAGACTGCGATGCTAAAGAACACTAGGACAGTAAGGGATGGGGACACGAAGGAAGAGACAGTTGGTGTAAGGTGGACTATGATAGGTGATTTACGTATTGTTAGGGGAAACATGATTCGGTCTTTCTCAGCTGGGTTTTTACTTTTCTTTAGGAAATCTGAATTAAATTCTACAGGTAGTTTTATACATTCCCAAATCAGACAGGGCCGATCTGATCAGAAACATCTGCCCCATACCCAAATAGGAAAAGTGAACACTTTATATAAATGACAACAATAAGATGTTAAAATCAGTGAGCCCCATAAAAGAGAAAGCACTGTGAGAATTTGGAAGAAGGGCAAATGATTTCTGGCTGGAGGTGGAGGCAGGGAGAATTTTGAGGGCAGAGGTTTTGTAACCAAGAAAATGTAGCGCAAAAGCTAAAAGACTGGGCTTTGGAGCAAGAAGCTTGGACCTGAGTCTGGGCTCCCCCATCGATTGGCTCTGTGATCGCAGGCAATTCACTAAACTTCTCTGAACCTTAGTTTCTGCAATTGGTAAGTGCAGCCTGGAACAGTGAATCACTCAAGGGTTACAAGTGTCCACCTACTGAAAGGACACAGAGCCACGCACCTGATAGGCGTGCTCAATTAGCGTTAGCTGCGATTACTGTTACTACAGAGGAGGCATTTGTCCAGCCTAGCCCCAAAGGCCATGAATGACTTTGGTTTGTGAGATGAGGGCAGGGCTGTGACAGAGAAAGCTACGATAAAGCCATGGCATGACAGGGTGTGTGATGTTGCTGTTCTCTCATCTGTCCCCTCCACCCTCTTGCCCTGTTAAAGCTAATGCAATGCTCTGGTTGGAATGAGAAGTGCTGTGTGTCCTTATATGACCTCATGGCAGCTTGCTCCTCCCGCATGTGTGAGCATGTGTGAGCAAGGGAGAGGGGTGAGGGGTGAAGAGAAAAGGCTTAACATATTCCACTCTTTGTGCACACAGGCATGCAAGCCTTTAGTGAGATTCCTATTGTGGCTGTGCAGCTCCATCGACCGATTCCCGTAATGCAAAATTTAATATGCACTCTATGCTTCCCGTTTTATCTCTGGGCTCAAACAGGAAGCAAATGCTCATTTGCATAGCATCCCCTTTAAACCTACACACTGTGACCCTATTAGGTTGGAATCTCACTGCCAGGGCTCACTCTCTCTCCCATACAAGTTACAGGCTTAGAACAAGTGAGTTTAAAAAGCTACAGTCCCTCACATTCCAGAATCATGTTCTGAGAGGCTTCCAGTCAAGTTACAGCTTCAAACAAGTGGGAGTTTCAACAAGGCGCCTGCTATGACGGCTATCAACTTGGAGAGACTGTGATTCTGTGAGTTCGGAACTTACCTTGTGAGTTCAGTTAATATGGATATGTCATTTGTTTCTGAAGGACATGCAATGTCAAATTAAGGTGTCTCTTCATTTCTCTACCTTCCTCCTCCCCTCCCCAAAATACAGGTCTGGATAATAATCAAAGCAATTAAGAGTATTTCATGAAGACCATTCAATTCAATTCATATTTACGGTGTGTGCATTATGTGTATCTAGGTCATGAATAGAGTCCTGCTAGGGATACAAAAGTGCCCATGACAGCCTCTAACCTTTCATGTTTTACAATCTATTTGCAGAGACAAGACAATTAAACACATAAAATATTACTATGCGACAGTGTGCCAATCACTTAATCTTTCTGTGCCTCGGTTTCTTGATCTATGAAAAGATGAAGTTGTTTTACCTCATAAAGTCATTGTGAGGATTAGCTGAGTCAGCATGTGCAAAGCCCTTAGCGCAGAGCACGGTGTGGAGTATTCATGAGTAATTATTGCTATCCTAGTTGTCAAGAGGATTCAGTTTTAACACCTCAGCATGGCACACACAACCATTCTGCAGAGTCATCTCCTACTGCTCCTCAACAGATACCCAGGGGCCAGCCATATCAGACCAGTGCAGTTGCTTTTCTTTCCTTACCTTGAAGCAACATCGTTTTAGAGGCTGACAGACTTGGGTTCAAATTACAGTTTCACCAGTGGATAACACATTAATAACATAACTCACACTCCTCACACAAAACGTTTATTTGTCTGTATCCTCAAGCTGACTTTCAGCCTCTTGGAGGCAGAGGCTTGTGTTTAATTCATCTTTGTGCCCCAGAGTGCCTAGCACATGAAATTTGCTCAGTAAATGTCTGTTGGTTGAATGAATGAATGAATGAATGAATGAATGAATGAAAAAAGGGCATTGCTAGTAGCAGGAACATCACAGGGAAGTGAAAACATATGGGTGAGAGGGTCTGGCTGATGTGTGTAAGGGAGTCTGAGGACTAATGTGAAAAGTTAGGTGAGAAGCATGTTACTGAGAATAATGCACGCCAGGCTGGGTTCAGGATTCAAAACTGAGAGCAATGGAGAGTCAGAGGCTTCCAAACAGGCCAAGAGTAATGAGGAGCTAATCCAAACTACGGGCTGACTGTAGGAGGGGAAAGAAAGGGCCAGTTCTAGGATACACTGAAGAGAGAGACAGTAGAAGTTGGTAACTTGCTAGATACGGAGGAAAAATGGAGTCATTAACTATGAAGTGAATGACAGTGTCAAGAGAAAGTGTATGGAGAAAGTTGAAGAGTGTTCTTCATAATAAATCTGTTTTGTTAGCAACACAGTTCTTTAAAAACTTTCTTTCCATTTATAAAAATAACATACTTCTATTCTGGAAAATTTGGAACAGGCAGAAAAGTATAAAGAAAATTAAAATTACTTGTAATCTGGCCATTCTCTGTTAGAAACAGAGAAAACTGTTTCTAACACATTGCTGATTTTCATTTAATCTTTTCTCAGTGCATACACATATATTTAACATTGCTATACCTTTGTTACAAATTTATACAATGACACATTACACAAGGTGCCAAATTTACGTTGAACACATTTTAATACATATTCCCATTTTAATATTCTTCAAACTCCTAATTTTTAATGTCAGCAATAATGTCAGCATTGATGAACCATAATTTATATAAACTCCTTACAGTTGTTCATTTGGGTGATCTTCGACTTTTCACTACTACAAATAATTTTGCAGTGAACACTGTGGTATATAAATCTGTACTGGCAGTTCTAATTATTTTCTAAGGACAGGTTCCTATAAATGCAATTACTTATACTTTTACACATTACTTTTACATATTTAAGGTTCTTAGCACCTGTTACTAAATAACTTTCCAGAAAGGCTGCATCACCTTATACTCCTGTAATTTGGCCAGAATTGAGGGTTACCTTATTAAAAAAACCAAAAAAGTTTAATAGTAGACACTGTCTTGATCCTATTCATCTTATTTTAGTTTGCATTTCTTTAATTACTAAAAATAAGGACCCATTTCACATTTGTTAGCCACTTACATTTCTTCTTTGTGAAGAAAAATCATACCTCTAATCACATCTCTTGCCATTATTTAATAAGATAATAAGGTTTTTAAATTGATTTGAAAGATGTATTTATATATTGTATTAGCATGTTCTCACGCTACTAATAAAGACATAAAGACACACCCGAGACTGGGTAACTTATACAGGACAGAGTTTTTTTTTTTTGACAGAGTCTTGCCCTGTTGCCCAGGCTGGAGTGCAATGGTGCGATCTTGGCTCACTGCAACCTCAGCCTCCCGCGTTCAAGCGATTCTCCTGCTTCAGCCTCCCAAGTATCTGAGATTACAGGCACCCACCACCATGCCCAGCTAATTTTTTGTATCATTTAGTAGAGATGGTGTTTCACCATGTTGGTCAGGCTGGTCTCGAACTCCTGACCTCGTGATCCGTCCGCCTTGGCCTCCCAAACTGTTGGGATTATAGGCATGAGCCACTGTGCCTGGCCAGGAAAGAGGTTTAATTGACTCACAGCTCCACGTGGTTGGGGAGGCCTCACAATCATTGTGGAAGGCGAATGAGGAGCAAAGTCTCGTCTTACATGGTGGCAGACGAGAGAATGAGAGCCGAGTGAAGGGGGAAATCCCTTATAAAAACATTAGATCTCACGGGAACTCATTCACTATCATGAGAACACTATGGGGGAAATCACTCCCATGATTCAATCATCTCCACTTGGTCCCACCCTTGACATTATATATAATTCAAGATTATTATAATTCAAGATGAGATTTTGGGTGGGGACACAGCCAAGCCATATCATATATTAGCCCTTGTCTATCGTATTTGTTGTGAATATTTGACTAATTTGTGTTTACATGTTATATTTTTAACATGTAGAAATTTTGTATACAATTTCATTTATCAATAGTTAAATGTATCTATTTTCCTTTTGCAATTTTTTTCATTGCTTTTATGCCTAGACAGCCTTTCCTCAAGCTAAGATTTGCTTCTCACCTATATTCTTTTTTATTTTTACGGTTTTCTCTTATGCATGTAACTCTTTTAATCTATCTTGAATTTATTTTAGTTCATAATGTGACGTAAGGCTCTCAAACAATGGGAAGGAACTATCTGTAAGTAGCAACTTGCAAGCCATTGAGCTGTGTTCATTTTTAAAACATGAGACTGGATAAACTGGGCCATCTACAATTTAGAACTAATATAGAATCTTGTTTGCTTTCCTGGTCTCAAGATAATGTCCTCTTCAACAATAAGACTTAATACACCATGTGACAGAAACTCAGAGTCTTGCTTTCCTAACAAAGCAAATCTCTAGAGAATGGAAATAGGAAATGCTTGTGCCTTTTTCTCTGGTTGTTGAAATCTGGTAACTTTGAATAACATAGTTACTAAGCCAGGAAAGGTCACTGAAGATGCTGTGCTTCAAGGGGTGGTGCTGCCTCTTGAGACTAGATATGCTAAAGTTGCACTTGGGATTCTCTTCCCACCTCACTTTACCCTGAGAGGAAGACAAGAAGAATTGGACTTCTAGGGCATTTCAGCACACATGGAAGGTGATGAAATAAAATCATCATCATCATATAGATAACAGAAAAGTGAAACAAATTTGCTCGGTGGCTGAGGCAAACTTTTATATTCAGTTGATCATTTTAACTGAACTGGGGAATCATATTGCTGGGGCATCAGTTCGACAAGGCTCTTACACATTTCCTACATTACTGGAAAGTTTTTTTTTTTTTAAATCTTAAAAACACATTAATTCCCCAGCATATAATGAGTTTGGCCCAGATTAATCTAGGACATATATTTTTCTCATACATATTTCATTTTATCATGTTAACCTTACTGGTCAGTTGGTTCCAGAAGACAGGATTGGATGTATAGGGGAACTGAGGGACTAAGATATCACGTGACTTGTCAAGAAGATATGGGTCTATGGGTTCCGAGCTCTAAGTCCTTCCTTTATTATTGTGCTACATCAAAACATACTATGCACAGCCTGGGATAGTTTCAAAAGCTCCAGACTACAATATTGTGACCTTGGATATATCATTTAACCTTTTTGGGTTTTAAAAAAAGCATAGTTTATTTTTAATTGTGGTAAAATATATGTAACATAAAATTACCATTTTAACGATTTTTAAGCATACAAGTCAGTGGCATTAAACACATTCACATTGTTGTGAAATCATCACCACTACTCATCCACAGAACTCTTTTCCTCTTGCAAAACTGAAACTCTGTACTCACTAAAAAATAATTCCCTATTCCTTCTCCTCCCAGCCCCTGATAACCATCATTCTACTTTCTGTCTTTATGAATTTGACTAGTGGAGGTATCTAATAAAAAAAAGAATTATATAGCATTTGCCCTTTTGGCACTGGATTTTTTTTTTCACTTAGTATAATGTTTTTAAGATTCATCCACATTGTAGCATACGTCAGAATTTCCTTTCCTTAAGGCTAAATAATGTTCCATTTTATGTACAGTCCACCTTTGTTTATCCATTCATCTGTCAGTGGAGACTTGATTTGCTTCCACCTTTTGGTTACTGTGACTAAATGCTATTAACACGGGTGTACAACTATCTCTTCATGTCCTTGCTTTCACTTCTTTTGGGTACATACCCCGAGGTAGGACTGCTAGATCATATGGCAGTTCTAGCTTTAATTTTGTTTGTTTGTTTAAAATGGAATCTTGCTCTGTCACCCAGGCTGGAGTACAGTGGCGCGATCTCAGCTCACTGCAAGCTCTGCCACCCAGGTTCATGCCATTCTCCTGCCTCAGGCTCCTGAGTAGCTGGGACTACAGGCGCCCGCCACCACGTCCAGTTTATTTTTTGTATTTTTTAGTAGAGACAGGGTCACCATGTTAGCCAGGATGGTCTCGATCTCCTGACCTCATGATCCACCCACCATGGCCTTCCAAAGTACTGGGATTACAGGCGTCAGCCACTGCACCCAGCCTAGCTTTAATTTTTAAGGGAACTGCCAACTGTATTTCCATAGTAGCTTGTACCATTTTACATTCCCAGTAGCAGTACACAAGGGTTCCAAATTCTCCATATCTTTGCCAAACTTCTTCTTTGAGTTTTATGTATCACCTACTCATCCATTCAAGTGCTGGAGATACAGTGTGGAATAAGACAGATTCTGCCTGCCTTCAAGAAGACTGCATCAGGGACTCTCAGCAATAGCTTTGGTGGGATGAACGTTAAAAAACGGGGAGGAGGTGAAGTGAGCTACAGCAATGAAGTACTTTATCCCAGAGCTTTCCAGCTCTAGGTTCTATGAGCACAGGAAAGTGGCAAGGGCAATCACTGAGTTGATTCTAATGTGGAACCCATTCCATAACTTTAAAAATACATTCAAATACATTGTATTTGTGAAAAAGGGGATCCTTTATTATCCTTCACCAAACCCAATACAGCTTGTTAGATGAGTCAGAAACCCTTATATGGCTTAAAATTTGCTGGGAACAGAGGCCACAAACTGGTCACCCGAAGGCCAGCATGGTATGATGTTTACATTAGTTGCTAACATTTAAATATCAAGAAATTTACTATAGGACTCTGGATTTCTGGCTTCAGAAAATCTGGCAGCACTAGGGCTAAGGCAGGAGGAACTGGCTGGGCTGAGAGCAGCCCTGTGTATGTAGAAAGTGGCAGTTTGCTACTGGTCCCAGGTGACCTGTTTCAGCTGTTTTCTTGCCTGCTTGGCCTGTGTCTTTGCTTCAGAGCTTTGAAGTCCAGCATGGTAATGACCAGCACGTGTGCTACTGAGCATATGAAACATGGCTGAATTGAAATGTGTTGAATTGAAATGTACTGTACATGTAAAATGCACACTGGATTTCGAAGATTTAGAATTTTTTGTTTGTTTGTTTTGTTTTTGAGACGAGGTATCATTCTGTCACCCAGGCTGGAATGCAGTGGTGGGATTTTGGCTAACTGCAACCTTTGCCTCCTGGGTTCAGGTGATTATTGTGCCTCAGCCTCCCAAGTAGCTGGGATTACAGGTGTGCACCACCACGTCTGGCTAATTTTTGTATTATTATTATTTTTTTTTTTAGCAGAGATGGGGTTTCACCATGTTGGCCAGGCTGCTCTTGAACTCCTGCCTTGGCCTCTCAAAGTGCTAGGATTACAAGCGTAAGCCACTGTGCCTGGCCCAAAAAAAAGGTTTTAATTCCATTAATAATTTGTTATATCAATTATAAATTAACATAATGTTTTACATACATTGCACTAAAGAAAACGTATTAAATAAATTTACCTGCTTCTTTTTACATTTTAATGTGTCTAGTGGAAAAATTAAAATTATATATGTGGCTTACATTATAGTTTTATTAGGTAATGCCGCTTTAGGGCTTCTTCTAACATAGACTATCTAGAATTTTCTTCCCATAAGAAATTATCATTTGAATTATGTCTTATTAATTTCTTATAATACATAACCACATACTTCATTTATTAAGCAAGAAAACAAGCTCAAGGGGGATACTGATCATTTAAATAAATTGCAGTTCACATGAAAACATCTGACATCATAGGCTTTATATTATCTTAAAACACATTTATTCCTCTCTGGTGGATATACTAATATAACATACCTGAAAACGCTGCTCTGAAACTTTACAACTCCAATATTTAACTCCTATTTTCATTTAATTAGTAATCTAAGGTACTTGTAAGTTACAGGTAAGTTTTTCCACATTTGTTTATGTCACTTAATGCACTTTAAAATGAAATCTAATCCATTCATATAAACACTCTTCACAATTCTTTTTGCTAAAGGCTTAAAGGCTGCTAGCATAATGAGCATTTCATAGTGGCCATTAGTCTATGATTTTATTGGATACATTACTTTTTAAAAGTCTTCTAACTTAATTAAATAAGTGACTGACTATTAAAATTAATTTCCAGCAGGTATGAGACAAAGGACTCTAAGCCAAAAAAAACAAAGGAACCATTCTAATTGGTCTTTTGGAGTGTGTGACAAAGACAACCACCTAAATTACTATTATTTTCTTAGTAAATGAGATGCATTAAAATTAAATGAGATTTTAATTTTAGATGTATAGAAGTCATAGATGTGTAAGCTGAAACATATGCTTCCAGATGACATTCAGTCAACACATAAGGTTGAGGAAATTAGGTGTTCAATTTAGGTATGACTGAAAAGGAAAACACAACTCTGAAGCAAAACTGTGTTGAAACTGCACTTTCCAGTTTGCATTTTACTGACATAATCCATCTGGCAACTGTACGGACTTCTCACTCTTGTTTATCAATGTAACTATCTGAGAAATTCCTGGGTGGCTTCTAACTTCACTGGGACATGACAGAAGTTTGTCTTTGTCTCCTTTTACTCTCACTCCTCTCTCTCTTAAGGCCACCTGTTCTTTCTCTTATTCTATCCACCCCAACACCTCCAAGTTTCTTCCAATTTCACCTGTTTTTATAAAAAAAAATTTTTATTATGATTCAAATAGCCTGATGCCACAAGTTCTAGGGCCATACATTATTGCAAAGAAGGATCACTCTATGTAAGTCTGACTTTCAAGCAAGTAGATGTCAAAATAATAGATTTCCAGTGTGCATACCAAGGGCTCATTCCACTATCTGTGAAGCTGTCATTAGAGGTGTTTCCATCTTGATCATGTGACACAAAAGGGTATCCTCTATGAAACGGGTAAGGGGACAGATGAAATGATGGCACAAGGTTAATGAGGCCTAGCTCTGTTAGCAGAAATTTCATGCAGTAGTGAAAGAGAAAAAACAACCCATCAGCTTATTATAGGCCTGGGAAAGTCTTTGTTACTGTAAAACCCATGATTCTTCCAAGAGAAAACTGTATAATAAAAGTGATGTGGTAGGATATACATTGCTAACAAATCCCTAGACATCTTTTAAAGTGTTTCCACTCTTCCATCATTTGAGCTACCTTTAGAGCTACGTCTAAAATACATATGCTAAAGTCTAGTTATGCCAATATAGCTTCTTTCTTTAATTGCCTGCCCACTTCCATTCACTGACATTTCACAGGGGCACTTAGAACTCAGTGTATCTCATAGACTGAAGAAAGGCTTTAAAGAAATCACAACTGGCCAGACACGGTGGCTCATGCCTGTAATCCCAGCACTTTGGGAGGCCGAGGCAGGTGGATCACTTGAGGTTAGGAGTTTGAGACCAGCCTGACCAACATGGTGAAACGCTGTCTCTACTAAAAATACAAAATTAGCTGGGCGTGGTGGTGCACGCCTGTAATCGCAGCTACTTGGGAGGCTGAGGCAGGAGAATCACTTGAACACAGGGGGCGGAGGCTGCAGTGAGCTGAGATCATGCCATTGCACTCCAGCCTGGGCAACAAGAACAAAAAAAAAAAAAATAACATAACAGCAGTGATGAAATAGGCAAGACTGCCTTGCATATGGCAGGAACTATGCTGGGCTTTCCTGTGCATTTCAATAAAAACGTTTATGTCTCACTAAATACGAGAAAGAAATATTTTAGACACTTCTCAAAACCTAAAAGCTCATTAAATTCAGAGCTGAGAAGGAAGCATGGCATGCCTTTATGAACTTACACATCAGGAGAGTCAACTATTTTCTGAAACATAAAGCTGGCAACACGAACACAAGAAAACCTTTGCTCTTACTTTTAAAAATAATGCATATTCCCAGCTGCTTCCTCCCACCTGACACTCAGTAAAGATACTAAAAATTACTACCTAAAAGTATCTGATTTTCATTTGTGCCAGCACCAGCTCAATATCTGAGAGCATTTTCAGGATTTAAATTCAGAAGGAGCCTTTGCAGACAATATTATCAGGAAGTAGCTACTATTAAGTCTTGACTTTATTAATCCTTTTCTATAGTGAATACTGACTCTAAGATGTTCCATGAACACACAAAATTAAGTGCAGTAAAACAGCAATAATGAAACTAGTAAGAGATATGCATGAGTCAGAAAGAGTATACATTACTAGGATATGAATATTTCAAATGTACATACAGTCTTGCCAGTCTAAGAAAGCCATAGCATCCTGAAGTTCTTGAGATGACTGCTCTATTGCCCAGATTAGAATGACTGGTAAATACAGTAGTAAGCATATTGCTTGCAAAAATAATGTTTACCATAGTGTCACTCAGGAAATGGGTTGAACAAAGGAATAAAAACGCCTAAGGAACTTAAGAGGGTTGGTACTCAAAAAAACACAGGACCCAAATTCACATCCTCAATCCACTTCCTTAGATACATGACCTTGATTAGTCCCTTAAACCATAAGCCTCAGATTTCTTATTGGTAAAATACAGATAATATCATCTACCCCAGAGGCAACTTATGAACATTAAGTTATATAACATACATCATGCCTAGCATTTACAGACACTCATTATGTTGCTCATGTAAGCAAATCTATCTTGTCCATGCTATTTATTTCTTCTTTTATTATAAACATAGAAATTGGAAATTATGCTGAGAGCTCACATAAATAATCATCAACTCCAAACTCTGCATGAATTAATGAGATTTCTGCATTGATAATAATTGCAACAACCCAAAGGCTAATTATACTTATCTCAATCACTTAATATTTTTTCTTCTAATATATTTGCAGTCATGTTTGAAGGCAATGTTTAGAAATAACCCACTGCATCTAGACTATGTATCTCCACTATCTTACCGCTATGTACTATATACCATATCTTTAATTTGGAAGCAAACCTAGACTTTTTTGGTGAGCAGGGGCAGATTTAGAAACAGCTATGATAATATAAAAGATAAACCCTGATGCACATGAATATTGACATCTCAAAGCTTATGTTTCCACACAGGCACAGGGTTTTTCCTCATCAAAATAATCTCACTTCCATGATCTGAAAATTCCAGATTTACTTCTGAACACCTCAAATTTGAACCACAGGCTCCAGTGGAAATTACATCTCAAAGTCAGAAATGTTAGAAATGCTAATAAAGTTAGAAATGTTACCCTCAGGACAGCAGCTTGGTCCTGGGTTTCTATGATATCTACCCCCTCACACGGTCTAAGGCTAAAACTTAATTTCACGTGAAAAAAAAAAATCACTGGAAAAGCTTTCCATTGACTTTATTTTTTTAAGTAACTCTTAAAAAAGAAAAGCAAAAATGTATTTTAATAAATAAGCTCAGATACTATCTACCCAGAATTAGCTTTCATCTATATGCTAACATGAGCCTAGGGGCATTATTTACAACTTTACAATCATTTACAACTTCCAGGTTGTACAGGAATGCACAGGAAAAGCAGGGAGACAATTTGAGAATTACTTCCAGACAACTGGGACATAGCTTTAAATATAAGTGTACATACCTATATGTGTATACACCCATCCATTCATAGAACACACACACACACACACACACACACACACACACACACACACACCATGCTCTCTCTATATATGTATTTTTTGAATGGATTAATTTATCTAGCTATCAAACTACTTATGATCTATTCTCTGTGTGTGTGTGTATGTGTGTGTATTTGATCCTTTCAAAATACTGTACATATACATGATTAGGTCTCTTCATAAGCCAAGCATCGCATCGAGTTTCAGGGTTAGCTACTGCAACATCAGAGTCCCAGATTCCTCTTCCACTCTGGTCCACACCCAGGGGTAATGCTAGTGCTCTTTATCTGACTTAGCTTCAAGTTTCCACTGTATCTCAATTCCATTTGTTATTCAATCTGCACTCAACTACATTTAAGCTAAAGTTATGAGTGTATTTGGAAATACGTTCAGCCATCAATCATGATACTTTGAAAACTGTATCTTAGCAATATCCATACTTTGTTTAGCATAAAGAGACCTCAATGCAAATTATCAAACTATGAATTTGGATGCCTTTATTATATCTTAAACAACTGTTACAATGTGTTTAAGAAAACATTTACCAAAAAAGCTTACAATAATAAATGGCTAGTGTCATGCAAATTTATCTCTGATGCTCTAGTATTAATTAGCCACACAACTTAACCTTTTCAATGTAGGGTATACGTGGCATTTGTTGACATTTCACTTGAAGCCCAGATTTTTGTTTAATCCTTCGAACAGCAGATCAAGAGCTATGCCTTTCATTAAGTAATGACTGAAAACTATTTAAAAATAGGGTTGATTCCTAAAATAGGATTTTTCCATTTGACTGGCAACAAAAGGTCCCTGCAGATTTGCCTATACTGGCAAGGAAAAAACGAGTCTATTTTGGAGTTAATATTTCAAATGGGCTTTCGTTCTGCCAACACTCTGAATTTTCAAGTATGGTACTAAAGTAGAAATGTTTAAAACTCATGCACCAATATATTTGTGGAGTAAGGATTAGAACTCCATAAATTGGTTACTATTTAATATATCTTAAATTCCATTAATTCTATTAATGAAAGGCAAACCAGGCTAGAGGTCTCAAAACTGAACTAGAACTTACAAACTCACCTTCTTGCTCTATTAAGTAATACACACACACATATACACATATATTTATAATACTCAACTTGGGCAGATAACTAATGTTGCAAAATTGTTAATGCCCTGACATATGTCAGAGCATACTAATTAAACACGAAGACAAAAAAGTGCAAGAAATGTTTTAAACCTTTCATATCATCAGTTAAGAATGTCACTTTCTCAAACTAATTTTCATAAAAGCCTCTTTTGAACCAATGGCTCTTCCTGATAACACTAATTTCTTCTCCTCCCCTTTAAGAGAAACCTGTGATATATTCTGTGATAATCATCATTTTCTTCTCTGGTACTTTACTGAATTTTTAAATATTTTTTTAATTTAATTTACCTTTATGTTTCTTAATTAAAGTCAGAAGTTGGCTTCTTACGAACAATGCTAATTGCCTCTATTACACCTTTATCCTCATCAAACTATGGGTGGATTTTTTTAGCTCAGACTTCCCTCATTATTGAGTCTCTCTCCTGGAATTTTCTCAATGGCTCTGCCTGTAGCAGGATTTCCCACTAATCTTTCCAAGTGCATGTTCAAGGCCGGCCATTGATAAACTTAAACTCACTAGGAGGCTCATATTTCAGATCCTCAAGGAACCCACTGGTCTAAAGATCAAACAGAGTTGCAGAATCCACTCTAGTAGATTATTCTGTAAAGCAATCAACACGCAAAGTAAACAGAACCCAACACAAAACATCCTACCTGGAATGCAGACGGAGCATCCGTTTCAAAAATTTCTTGGGGAACTCCAGGTTGTAGGATTGCAGGGAACACTAAAAGATGTTCTGGACCCTCTGACTTCCCCTGTGAGTTTAGTGTAGACATAGCCTTAAGGACTTTGCTTCCTCTTGCTTGAGTGAATTTCAAAAAGTAAAACAAATTCCACTGTTTGTCTAACTGCCAAACACTAATTGCCTTTTTTTATCGATTACCTGTACTCAAATTATATCATCCACCGTGCGTTCCTAGGTCCTCGATTCTACTGTCCAACCCAGATCTCTTCATCCTGTGGAATCTTGTCTCTCTACTATCTCTGCAGCATCTTCTCTGAGGCAGCTCATCAGCAATTCAAATGTAACTTGACCAAGATTGTTGTCTGCAATTTACCAGGACTTTTCCCCAGTCTGCTCAGTCTTGTCGTCTGACTCTTGCCTTTCTGATTCTTGTCTTCCTCTAACATCACTCTAATTGATTTGCCTCTCCGGCCACAGAGCCTCAATTCTATTGAAGACACATTTCCATGCAAGGTTCTACAATATTCTTAAATAACTTCCCACTCTCCTGGAACCTATATAAAAGAGAGGGAACCTGCTTTTCGGATACCTTAGGGTGGCATTAAATACCCTAGGGATGCAAAGTCAATGCAATTCTATGTGTAACTGGCAGGCTGAAATGTCTTTTCCATCCTTGGGTGCATCATACAAGTCACTGCCTAATTACCTTGAACAGGAGAAAGAACACCTGGCCCTACAGTAGAAACAAGGCAATTTGTGTCTCATGTTTTACATTTGATGATTTATAAATACGACTGATGTTACCAAGTAATATTCTACCGCACAATGTTTAAATCCCGTGGCATGCGTATTCCAAAGAAATGACACTCACAGAGGAGAGTGAACAGAGGGTTCCAAAACCCAGAAAGTAGCTCCAGCAGGAGCAAAGCAGGCAGAATACGCACAAATATGGACAGTATGGCCTTTAATAATCCAAATGTGCCTATTCGCATTGAAATTTAAATTATAGATAATATGGCATTCCTGGAAGGTTTTGAGAAAGACATGAAACAGGTTTTTCTGTGAACTTAGATCAGGTGTGGGTTGGTAATCTAAAACCAGAAGCGAAATAAGTTCATGTCTAACTGATGGAAACTTGATCCTTACTTCCTGAGTGGTGAATTCACTTCGAACTTGTCATGAGAACTGGGTTCACTTCATATTCTTCTATTCTTTATATCGTTACGAAAATCTTTAAGTGTGGTAAGAATCTTCGAATTCATTTATTGCAACCCTCTTGTTTTACAAGCATGAAAACACGAAAACACAAAAACACATCAGGCAACTCCCTCATCAAGACCACAAAGCTAGGCAGGAGCAGCAGCGAGCTTAGAATTCAGGGCTCCTGGGTGTCAGTCCAGCATTTCCTCTATCGCCAAGGCCTGTTTATGTTCTGGGAGCCACCCCATTTGTATCTCAGTTGTGACATTTCTGCCCTCTATTCCAGCTTTGAATCAACAAGGCCCTCTTCTTTGAATGTCTATATCTGTGTCTATCTATCTATCTGTCTATTATCTATCTATCTATCTGTCTGTCTGTCATTTTATTTTTAGATCTGGTACCTTTTCCAGACTTGTGAAAAAGGTGATTGGGCATATCCAGACACCTGGTATGGCTTGGACAGAGGCAATCGATTCCTTTATTGTTAAGTCTTGTATATGTGGAGGGCTCTAAAGGTTAGGATTTTGTTGTTGTTGTCCTCATTATCTATTTTTTGTTTCAGGCCACCTCCCTGAACTGTTTAAACCAGCCATTTTCTATAATCTGCATATATCCCTGCCACCCCATCTGGGGACTCCTACTTAGGATACAATTTGAGCAGATAATCTTCTTATCGCTTTGATCATATTTCACACAAAGTATTCTGGGTTGATTTAATCATCTTGGTTTCTTGATCCCAACCTGGAAATTTCTCTTCTGCATGGAGCTAACCCCCTTATTTTATTCACTCACTCCCCTTCCCCTTTGACAATATCATTACTGGGCTGAGGAGGGTCACTTAGAACAGGTTAACTTTCTTTTTTTAATTCCCAGATGGAACTGCTGAGCTTCCAGCTGTATCCCTACCATCTAATAAAACAGTTTCCATTTCGTTCAGTCACTTGAATTTTTTACCATAATGCTTCCCTTTTTGCATTACACTATCTTTCTCATGTGCGTTAGTTTCAATGCTTTGCTTTTATTCCTCACTCATTAATCATCTCTCATTTGACTCAAAGCCATACTCCTTCCAAAAGCTTCTCTCCCTATTCCTTCCCATTGTTAACATTCTATGGTTATATTTGGATCAAGTTTCTGCTTTGCTGGTGACGTTGATCATTTCAGTACAAGTTTGCCTTTCACTTGCTTGCTTCAGCATCTCCTGCACATTTTAGATAAGATAAACGCACTCTCAATCTCAATAGTGAGGGAAATAACTTCTAAGCCATCCCTACAAGAGTAGACATGATATGAATATAGGTGTGCTGATGGCTGGAGCATGACCTCAGCTCAGACATGACCTTATGGTGCAGGACTGGGCTAGATGTGGTTATGTGAGCTTGCTGGTCTACCTTCTGCTGTCCCACGCTGGTGTGTAATACAGCCCTGGGTGCTATGTTCCACATGCAGTAGGTCCTTAGTTAATACATGCTGCTGCTTGTTGTGTCAATTATCTAGTAGGGGATCTCTAATAGTATCTCCCCAGCCCAAGCATAATTGACCACTCCCTCCTTTAAGCCACCACTGAAATATGTTTATGATTCCATTACTGTGCTCCTAACATTTGCAACCATATACATTTCCCCTATCCAACTAAGAAATCCTTGAGTATCTGATTCATATTTGGATTCCCATAGTTGGGGCTTATCAATTGTTACAGTTTGGATATTTCACCTTCCAAGCTTCATGCTGAAATTTGATCTCCAGTGTTGGAGGTGGGGCCTAAAAGGAGGTTTTGGGGCATGGGGTGGATCCCTCATGAATGGGTTGGTGCCATCCTCGTGGTTATGAATTCTTGCTCTGGCAGTTCACACAAGAGTTGGTTGTTTAAAAGAGCCTGGCACCTCCTTCGCCCTCTTGTCTCCTCTCTCACCATGTGATCTCTACATGTTGGCTCCCCTTCCACCATGAGTGGAAGCAGCCTGAGCTCCTCCCCAGAAGCAGATGCTGGAGCGATGCTTCTTGTACAGCCTGTGAAACTATAAGTCAAATAAACCTCTTTTCTTTATAAATTGCCCAGCCTCAGGTCTTTACAACAGCACAGGCGGACTGAGACACCAACTGATGAACGAATGAGACGTCTATTACTTTCCTGGAAAAGCTCCTTTACTCCTTACCCTGGGTCTCAGTGCACAACTTACATTTGGTAATGTTAACTTTGTTTGTAAATACACAGTGTAAGAAATTACTGGGAAATCAGAATGGTCCAGGGCTTACATTTTCATGAGTGAAATATACTTTAGAGGATTTGTGCCACATATCCAATACAACTGGAGAATATTTGGAGCATTGCTCCAATAAGTGTAGCAGTTGTCCTGGGAAGGGGAGGAAAGCAAGTTTGTAAACTAAAGCAGTAACTCCTCTTTCTATCTCCAATAAGTAGGCCAATCAATTGTAGGCATACAATTGGCACATGGATCAGTACTGAGAGACACACATCTGTCAACTAGAGTTCTGTGTTATCAGCTACACCTCTATTGTGATCCAGCCCTTCAACGGCTCCATTAAGACTGGCCTCTTAAAGAAAAGTGAGACTAGGGAAAGGAAGGGAAGGGGCAGGAATTAGGCTGCTTGGCTGAGGGAAAAATCCTAAATAAATGTCAATATCTGGACCTTATTTCAACTGATCAAATGCCATGTATTTAAGAAAAGCCAGTTTTCACCTCCACTGTCCATCTCGGCATACCTTCCTCCATATCACCAAATTGGCACTCCGTTTTTCCACATCACTGTCTTCTATTCATTTGTCTAGAAATCTGACTTGCCCACTGTACTTGTGAGATACTGGAGGTTGCCTTTTTATCCCTAGTCCAGTGTCTGATCTTGTGGGCTCTCAGGGAATGTTTGTTGAATGAATAAAGGCTGTGTAGGTGCCCTAATAATAGCAAACACTTAACAGTACTTTCTGTGGGCCAGACTTCATAAATGCTAACTCATTTAATTCTCATTAACACAGATACTGCTGGCCAGGTACGGTGGCTCACGCCTGTAATCCCAGCACTTTGGGAGGCCGAGGTGGGTGGATCACGAGGTCAGGAGTTTGAGACCAGCCTGACCAACATGGTGAAATCCCATTTACTAAAAATACAAAAATTAGCCGGGCGTGGTAGCGCGTGCCTGTAATCCCAGCTACTCAGGAGGCTGAGGCAGCAGAATTGCTTGAATCCGGGAGGCGGAGGTTGCAGTGAGCCGAGATTGTGGCACTGCACTCCAGCCTGAGCAACAGAGCGAGACTATGTCTCAAAAAAAAAAAAAAAAAAAAAGATACTGCTCTGTCTCTCATTTTATGAATGAGGAAACTGAGGCACAGACAGGCTAAGTAACCAGCTCCAGCTCATATAACCTAAGCAGTCTGGCTCCAAAGTGTGTGTTCCTATGTTTCCTCTCTGTTTCAAGTATTTTAAGCAAAATGTTCCCACCACCCCAAAAAAGGAAATAAATGTTCCACTATGGAAGGTAAAGAAAACTATACAAATACTAACGGTAACGGGGCTTTTAGAATTTCTGTGACAATCTACGGAAACAAACATTGTTGGCAGCCTTGAAACAGCCCAGGTGTTTCTCTACTGCTTGGAAGAACCTGTAGATTTATTTTGTTTCTGCCTTTTGATTAGATTTCATTTTTTCTTTTTAGTGTAAGGACTCTACATTTTGAAGTATGATTTTAAATGTTTACATATTTAAATTATTTGCATTCTCATCATCGATTTGTATATACCTTAACAGTGTCTGTGAAAACATAGTGATAAATATAGCTTTGAAATATTTCAGAATACTTGAACCTAGTGTGAAATTTCAGTTTATGCTTAAAGTCATTTTTTTTGGAGGACTATATAAGCACATTCATTTTGTCTCATTACAGCAACTTTAAATCAATGCATTGTTCCCCTAGGGTCACTATTTCTCCTAAGCATAAAGAAATACACACTCTCTTGTATCACTGTATCTAAAATGTATTTAGAAATATATTATCTTTATATATTTCAAAAAGAATATTCAATAAAGTAATGCTTTCAAACTTAAAGAAGTTTCAGAAGATTCATGGTAAGAAATATATATTATTATAATTCAGTATATATATTTATTTGTGCATATTTATTTTTTGCAAAATATTTAACCTCATAACACACAACGCACTTTAATATTTTTACTATATTCTATCTACTTTTTAAAAAAATAGTTGGGGGCTGGGCGCGGTAGCTCATGTCTGTAATCCTAGCACTTTGGGAGGCCGAGGCTGAGGCTGAGATCATTTGAGATCAGGAATTTGAGACCAGCCTAGCCAAGATGGTGAAACCTCATCTCTACTAAAAATACAAAAATTAGCCAGGCATGGTGGCGGGTGCATGTAATCCCAGCTACTTGGGGGGCTGAGCCAGGAGAATCACGTGAACCCGAGACACAGAGGTTGCAGTGAGCCAAAATGGTGCCACTGTACTCCAGCCTGGGTAACAGAGTGAGACTGGGTCTCAAAAAACTAAAAAGCAAAGTTGGCCTTGACTCATTAAATTGATTTTCTGAACCACTGATGAGTTATTAACGGTCACGATCTGTAGTTTCTCAAGACTGAAGAGGCAGACTCCACATTTTCCGTCTTTGATCCTGGAAATCCTGGGTTACTCTCTTACTAGTGGGTCACCACTGGTTATAAGGAAGATCAGCTGTGGCCTCAGGCAGCCAAAAGAGGTACCACATCAGTGTGGGATACACTGACTCCATTTTCTAGGGACAATGACCTCTTGATTAATTACTCTGCAAATTACTCATTAAAACTTGGCTTTGCAGAGTTAGTCCTTGGTCCAGTTATTGCTGCCAGATTTCCTGTTTACACTGAACTCAGTATGCTAGGGTATTGTCCCCGCTGAAAAGTACTTTGGACAAGGAAAAAAGGTGAAGCCAACCAAGAAACAGATTCCTAGCATCATTTCCTGGTGAGCTTCAGCAGAGAATTCATGAACAGCAGGTGAAGTCTGGAAGCCTGCTGCAAATGCTAAAGTGACCAGCACCATTTTATATTAAATGGTCCAGAAGGTTAACACAATGTGATTGGTCCACGCTGATTTCTCCTGGCAGGCTCTGACAGTGCAGCCCAATGGTCACTTGAGAGATCTCTCAGAGAGGTGTTAAGATGAACATTTTCTAGACTCCTAAACTAGGAGGCAGAGGTAAAGCACAGTTGAGTGTGCACTGATGTATATTTTCTCCTTGCATAACCATATCTTTCCCCCAAATCATATGGATATGGATGCCTGCTTCAATTAAATTAGCTACTACAGGTCCATTCATGTTCTTCATTTTGGAGTTAAGAAAAGCTGCAATCAGCAAGATATTTTTCTTGGAGGGGGAAGCATGACATGCAAATGAGTTAGTTTCTCTCTCTCTCTCTCTCTGTCTCTCTCTCTCCTACCTACACCACTCCCAGGAGGATTACAGACCAACCTTTTTCTCATATAGTTTTTTTGTAAAGAGGCCACCCATTTAGATACTGGCCACTCGGCTTCACCTAAGATGAAGTGCAGTTTCTCATCTGACGCCAAATAGCATTTTGCAAACCACCACAAGGTCCAGTACACAATTTAGGGTGGTTCGGGGATGTCTACCCTGGGGTCACACACTTCAGCCATTAAAACCATGAATCAATATTAAGAGGTACCAAACTCTGGTCTTGGAGTCTTATCAATATGTATGTAACCAACCAGGGAAATTCATGCTACCCAAGAGAGCTGTAGAGCTTAATTTTCTTTATGTCTAACAAAATCAGCCCTGCTTGATTCCATTCCTAAGAACAAGAAAACAACTTTGAACCTTGTGCAATTGAGTACTTAATTTTATATAGCGTTCTTTGCTCATTGTTTTTTCCATGTTCACCCTCTGTCTTCAACAGCCTTGATCAAGGGCTGGTGTTCTGTCTTGAATTTTTCTTGTGTCATTTCCTACTACCCTTTATTATGCCCCCCTTAGGCAAGAATATACACCTGACTCCTAGACCCTGACCAGTTGATTTCTGGGCCTACATAGTATATGCTAGTGGAGAAGTAAGTGGACTCTAGGATGGAAGCCTGTTCGAAGAGTAGGGCTTTGTGGTCTAAGGAAATTGACGCTCTTCTAGAATTACACATCAAACAACTAATAAAAGTTGTCTTCGATCCATTAGAAAGTCTTACAAAGCACTGTCTGCAATACTGTAATATCAAGTTCAAGAGAATATTAATAAAGATTATTTGTAAGAGACTATCAGGCTATGGGATTTTTAAAATATTTTTAGTAAAATATGTTTAGTAAACAGTATTTTTTGCAGCAGTTAATTTGTAAACACCTTAGGACACATGTTGGTCTAAGCATAAAACCTTTACAGCTTTACAGCACTATAAGGTTTTGTAATTCTCATTTTGAGACACATTTTCATGCACAGGAAATCACACTGAGTATCCTCCCTTCAGATATCTTCAGATAGTATCTTCCCTTCAGACAAGTAGAAGTATTTACTTGTCATATTGGTAGAAAATATAACATATTTCTGTGGGCTAAAAAGTTACTACATAAGCACTACAGGAAAACCTTTCCTCTGTCTTATGTCCCAAAACACAATTAACTAGTACAAATGTAGACTATTCCCCAAATGAAAAAATTCTATATATCATTTATTTTTCTGATACTCATGCTTAAATACATTTTCTTCATTTAGCAAGAAAGAGGACAATAAGCCAAACAAATATAGCAAATATAGAAGTAGAGAAAATAAGCCCCACGCTTTTTCTAGTACCTGGGTTTGAATATTACATTTCTAATTATAGAATCATAGGCAGGGCTGTTTAGTCTGGAATGAAACATTAGTGAGAAGAGATCATTTCCTGGGTAAAGTCGAGTCGATCATTTCTTAAAGTATCATTAATCTTTCTTTTTTTGTTTTTTGTTTTCCTATCAAGACATAAAATGTGGATGCCTTTAGTTTAATGATGCAAGTTTCCAGGTAATCAAATTAGAAATGCAGAAATACAATACATGACTCAGTGTTGATAAGCCAGCCACAGCCTAGCTGATTGTAGCATCTTCCTTGTGTAATTTTCGGAATCGTTAGGATGCTACTTAAACATACACATACACACACACATACACACACACACACACAAAATCATTCTCTGCAGTTCAACTCCACCTCGCTGCAGATCTCATTAAGACAGTATAATCTAAAGCCACACATGATGAAATTATCACACCCATCAGCAGAGCAGACAGAGTGGTGCTAACTGCTTTTCCCTGGCTAACAATAATGATGGCAGAGCATTCACGTCACTCTTGCTCTGGGTATAGTTCTTGCTGACCTATTGATTTTTCACTTCATCTGAATGGCTTATCTAAATTCCCCAGGTTCCACCTGGATCAGCTAAGTGGCACTCACTTTCAAACCCAGAGCCTTATGGTTTTCTACTTAGCCCCCAAAAAGAAGAGGAGGCCTGCCCTTCCAAAGGAAGCTGTGGCTTGGCAATGAGCCCACCAGGGAAGCTGGCTTCTCCAATGTGTTAGAGACATTTTCAATCAGACGTTTAAATGAATGTCTCTGCATATGGAGTGATATGTAGGAAGAGTTTTTACTCCAGAACAAACTGTGATGGATTGAACTGCTGTATCATTGGGATCTATGTTTTTGATTTCAACTTTTTCTGAATGACAATTGTTTTAAAACACTCAGACCCAAGGCACTTTAAAGCATTCATGAGAGTTCAGAGATAACTTAAAAATAAGAAAGCCTCACGCCTGTAATCCCAGCACTTTGGGAGGCCGAGGTGGGCTGATCGTGAGGTCAGGAGTTTGAGACCAGCCTGGCCAATATGATGAAACCCCATCTCTACTAAAAATACAAAAATTAGCAGGGCATGGTGGTGGGCACCTGTAATCCCAGCTACTCGGGAGGCTGAGGCAGAAGAATCGCTTGAACCGGGGAGGTGGAGGTTGCAGTGAGCTGAGATCATGCCACTGCACTCCAGCCTGGGTGACACAGCAAGACTCTAATTCAAACAAACAAACAAACAAAATTATATATATATATATATATATATAAAAGCCAAGGCCTCCATTCTCCTTTTTCCATCACTATCCCAGGTTGAGTAACCAAACTACCTCAGATTAGAGATAACTAAATTGGTTATTTTTATAACAAGGGCCTACTATGTGTTAGGCACAGCTCTGGGCAGTTTACCTACTCTCTCATTTTCCCCTTCCAACAAACCTTGAAGTAGACATTATAATCTCCATTTTTCAGATGAGAAAACAAAGCACCTACTATGTGTCAGGTCCAGGTCAAGTGCTGGGGTTGAGATTAGTGATCAAGCATAGAAGCAAAGGCCTGGACTTGTCTGACCCCAGTTCTACTGCTAATCAGTGTGATTTCTTCCTTCTTTACTGCTGTACATCTGACCTCATCAATGCAGGGGCCACACACTCTAGAGAAGGATAAGCAATCAGAAACGAGCCTGGGTTTGTCTACAGCACCACATCCATACTGCTCAACTGCCTTCCACGTCAGCCTCAAATCAAGTGCCCATGCTGGTGGCCACCATGTGGAGGGTCTGTCTATCCTCACCCACTCTTAAAGTCAGGTCTAATTGGACAGATACATATTTTTTTCATTTCTCCTAATGCTATCCCTCCCCCTCCCCCTTCCCCCACCCCACGACAGGCCCCGGTGTGTGATGTTCCCCATCCTGTGTCCAAGTGTTCTCATTGTTCGATTCCCACCTATGAGTGAGAACATGCGGTGTTTGGTTTTCTGTCCTTGCAATAGTTTGCTCAGAATGATGGTTTCCAGCTGCATCCATGTCCTACAAAGGACATGAACTCATCCTTTTTTGTGGCTGCATAGTATTCCATGGTGTAGATATGCCACATCATTTTCTTAATCTAGTCTATCATTGATGGACATTTGGGTTGGTTCCAAGTCTTTGCTATTGTGAATAGTGCCACAATAAACATATGTGTGCATGTGTCTTTATAGTAGCATGATTTATAATCCTTTGGGTATATACCCAGTAATGGGATTGCTGGGTCAAACGGTATTTCTAGTTCTAGATCCTTGAGGAATCGCCACACTGTCTTCCACAATGGTTGAACTAGTTTACACTCCCACCAACAATGTAAAAGCATCCTATTTCTCCACATCCTCTCCAGCACCTGTTGTTTCCTGACTTTTTAATGATCACCATTCTAACTGGTATGAGATGGTATCTCATTGTGGTTTTGATTTGCATTTCCCAGGCAGAGATTTTTACACAGCAATCCCCAGGGGTTCTCCCTCGTGAAGTGAAGGAGGTGTGTAGAAGTGTTATTTTGATAAACACCAGGGAAAATGAACTTATAAACTATTGGATAATATATAAGCAAATGGAATGATAGTTAAATAGGAAAACAAAAATAATGTTCTATGAGCAAACCCAAAAAGGAATAGGAGGATTTATAATTATCTTGTGCACTTGGTTAGCAGAGAAAAGCAAATAAAGATTTCTGTCTAGAATGGCTTGAGGACCTAAATCACCTGGTTTAAAAGTGCAGAAGAAGAGTTTTGTTGAACAACAGCCATAGCTCCAGATGACTGGCATTCATAGAGGAAAAAAAAAATGCCAAAAGGCTACGAATAATTCTAGTCTGGCACTGAAAAAAGAAAAAAAAAATTAAATGCTGCTCTAGGACAAGAGAGGAAGCTGCTGTAGTAACCAGACTTTTCTACAAAACTGAAACATGTTCACCTAATCAAATGGCTCCTAATTAGCTATTTATAGCCACTGCCACCACAGCTATATAGAAGTTTTGAACAAGAAAACTATAGATGTTTGTCAAAAGCAAAAATGGATCTGCTTGCAACACTCAAATAAATATTGTAAAAGATGGAATAAAATATGGAGATATTGTCTCCATTCCATGAAAAAAATTTTTTCAGATTGCTAAGCATGTACCAAGAAAGATTATTTCTGTGGACACACACACACACACACACACACACGCCAAGTCTTTAAGTCTTTAGAACATGGCCAGGTCCTTGTATCTGGGAGACACATAACTCTAAATATACCTAAATCTCTCTCTAGTGACTGAAAAGTTACATTTACATTTGGAGTGATGTGAGCTCTTCAAAACTCCCATTTTATTTCCCTTTAGACTCTTATTAATTGCATTATTTTGTCACTCATGTTATTTACAATATACATTATACATAAAGCTGAGATTTTTCACAAAGTACAATTAGTAGACTGACTTCAAGTAGAGTTGTATAATGGACTTTGCACATATAGTTGCTAAAGGGTTCAAAACTAAACATTGTAAGGTGTATTTCACAAACTTATCAATTTCATTGTAATGGACTAAAGCTATGTTTTAACCTAAGCCCATTTTAAGAGGAATTAAAACCAGTAAGTGCCATTGCCCTAAATTAGAAGTCAATATTAACTCCTTTATTATTAATAAAAGTATGGCATTCTTAAAGTGCTCTTTATAGCATAAGAGAGGTATGGAGCCACCCAGGTAACTACAGGAAATAGCTGTATATTACATGATATTGTGTCAGGTATGAAAAGTAACCGTGACAATTTGTGGAGTTAAAAGTTTCACAGAGATTGGAGAGAATAAGCAAGCAAGCACATACATCTGGGGTAACTGAGGTTAATGGACAAATGGTTCCACATACACAGGTTTACAGCCCTGGAGGGCACATCACCATGTTCACACAGATGGCCCAAACCATCCAGAAAAGAGAAAGTTCCAAGCAGCCCTCTCTGCTTCAGAAGACAGAGGAGTGTGTCTTCATTTTAGAAAGATTACCAACAAAGCGAGAGCTTAAATCTGAAAAACTAATCTATTGGGAACATATTCGTTCCCCTACAACAGGGGATAAATGAGGCTTTGTTGTACTTGTGAAGTGCTACACGGCAGACTAAAAAAGATGTGGTTATGTCTTTTTTGTTGTTGTTGTTGTTAAGAAAAGGAAGCATAAACCCTACAAACAATACACTAAACTACTGCTAACGCCAAAGAAAGCGCTGTATTTGTAAACAGAAGAATCTATTTGGCATTTAAGCAGTAATGGTTCAGGATCATCTGCAGGATAATTAAATTAACATCAGTCATTCATCACTTCCTTTGGCATTGGTGGTTAATCCTCAATGAAGACTTTCCTTTCAGTGAAGCATACCCGCTTATTTAACGTGTGTTCAAGTAAAATAGAGACCACCTTGCAAAGTTTTAAAAATAAGTAAATCCACCTACAAAAATTCAGAAACTTTACTCAAGTTCACAGATAAAACTCATGAGCAGAACTGACAGGTCCAAAGGTTGGCAGAAGGAAATTTAGCCAACAAAATAGATAGTCTAAAATAAACTCACTTAGACTCTCCCTTCCCAACTTAGGTTGAGCTTTCACTCTAATACTGTATTAAGACCAATATAAAACTTTCAAAAGTAAAAATTGTATACATTTCTTTTCCCCATATGTATATTGGGTCAATTCATCACAGACAGCATGTGATGCAATAAAGGACAGTCCCTGAGCTCTCAAAACCTAACTGCATATGGAACAGGACTTATCACTTGATTTCCTTTTGATTTACATTATTTCAGACCAGTCATTTTCACAAAGGAGATACTCTATGTCATTCAAGCATACATTCTTTCCACAGACCAGTATCAATGCTCTTGAGGAACTTATATTCTCAGTGAAAAACAAAATAAATGTAATCAATTCTCACTGCACTTACGATCTGAAAGAACATGTATTTTTTGAATGACTGTGTTTGTCAGGTGTATTTTAGAATTTCAGAATAAATAAGGTGTATTTGGACCTATGGCTGTCGAGAATTATAGCCAAAGTTGTTGGAATATTTGCCCACTGGAGACAAAATAATGAAGATCTATTCACAAAAGTTAGATGGCAGCCCAATTCAACCATTTGTTAGGCAATTTGGTGTCATCCAACAGCCTTCAGACCATGCTGGGAGTGGGCAGAATCACTGTCCATGCTGTTTGGCCTCATCATAGCAGCCTCCCTCTAATTTTATGGTTTCTAAGATTCACTTGGTTCTAAGGACATGAAAAAGTTTGGGTTTAAAATGTTTTCTCTCTCATGGTATCTAAACTTTGGAGCTGGGGACACTGCCTGAAATTTCCAACTTTCCAGGAGCAAACTGAATCACAGTCAGCAAAGAGGCGATTTTAAAGAGGAGAAAATCTAGAATCGTGGTTCTTAAACACTTTTTATTCATGGATTCCTTTGAGAATCTGATGAAAGATATAGACTGTCTTCAGAAGAAAGAAAAGAAGGATGGGAGGGAGGAAGGGAAAGCAGAGAAAAGAAAAGAAAAAAGCACACACTTTTTGCCTATTTTTTACAAAGATTTCAAGGGAAAAATCACTGATGTCCTAAATCTAAACCAGACCCAGATAAAATCAATGGTACTGTGGCCATTTTCCCCAAGCTCTTATTGGCTTTGAATTGTGTTTCTTGTTTTCTAGTCCAGGGTCCAGCTGGCGTCGCTCCTTTGCTGGGTCAGTGGGCCCGGGACCCTTCACTGGGTGGAAGACAGAAGGAGGGCACAGATTCTGGGCTCCTGCTCTTTCTGCCTGCTAATCAACAGTCTTCAGCACTCAACCCTGGCTGAAAGCTCAGGAGGCTGTGCCAGCTTTGACTGTCTTCTACTAAATGAGGGTAATTCACATATAATTTCTTTTCAACACTTCCAGTGTTCCTTCCCAGTGCTAAGGACATAATCCAACAAGAAATCAAGTTTCACAGTTTTAGTAAAAAAAAAAAAAAAAAAAAAAAATTAAAAGTGCATATTATAATGCATTTGTGTCCAACTGACATTTCTGACAAATACTTCAACTGTTTAACAAACACTGATGAGGAACTGAAAACACCAACAAGGCACTCATCCAATTTGCACTAGCCTGTAAGTGCTGGCAAGCATCAGTGTCTGCTAAGGCTTTTAATGTTATTGATAGCTTATTCAAATAGGCTGGAGCAGTCCCCCAGGGCCCGAATCACCACTACCTCTGAGGAATAAACCACTTATAAAGCAAAGACAGACAGAACATGGTCAGCAATGAGTGCTTTGCAATGCCTAAATCAAAATGGCCCTTCTATGATGTATCTATGATGTAACCAGAGGGCAGTAACCCTTTCTTATAGTTACAACCCAATTAGCTGCATGAGGGCCTTGAAAAGCACAGAATGACTTCCTTTAAGGAAAAACACAGTGCTATTTTAGGAAACTTGAACAGTGTGATGGCCACAGAAAATACCATGATTTTAAGGTTTGTTCTTTCAGATACATCCTATGGGCTCACTGAGAGGACAAAAATGTCAGGGAAATAAAAAAGGCATAGTAAAAAAGTAAAGAAAGGTGGAGAACAGAAATTGAAGCACTGAAAGAAGATTGGATCTGGCAACTGAGACTTTATGTTGGGGGAGGAAGAAACAGGTGGAGAGAGGTATAAAGAGGTGATGTGGCAGCTCCTCGCTGGCCGGGGTGGAAAGGAGACTGGACTGCCACAGATATAGGTGACAACTAATGGGTTCAAGGCTCCATGCTCCACAGTGGGGAAGGTAAGAGAATGAAAACATTTGAGGCTAGAAAATGATGACTTTGGTTTTTAAATGTGTATACATATACTATATACACATTGTAATATACAATTATATATAATACACACATTACACATATGTATATATCTTTTGCTTTTATTTTTTTGTTTTCTTTTTTTTTTTTGCAGGAAGTTGGGGATAAGAGGGAAGCAGACTGAGGAAAGAACAGGTAAAGGTAGTATAAAAACAAAAAGAACATCAATTAGTTGAAACATGTTTGAAGAGCTTTGATCAGCTTTTGGAGAACCTCAGTAGCAAAATGCAAGATACGTGTTTTGGGTAAAATATCTGGATATAGAACCAAGAGGAATAATGTCTGATTCCATTGGTATACAACACCTTGCTTTATACTCATCACACACAGTTCAGTCATGGTGGTGGTTTCAGACTGACATACTCAAGACATGCTGGTCTGCCTGTTCCTCCGGTAACCAAATTTTGGCTACCTCATTGCTCATTAGGCTCTGAATCAGGGCCTGATCGGAGGAAATAAAAGAAGGAAAAAACTTGAACCAGTTCATTTGTGAGCAGCTCCAGTTAAAAGGTTGATGGGGAGGAGATTGGAACTATCACGAAGTTTGGTTATTATCTGTGAGTTTCAATGACGTTTGGCATCTTGGCTCCCAGAAGAAGTGATCATTGAGAGCCAGCTGTAGAAACGGCAATTATAGGATGAGGAGGGTATCAGCATTTTGAAGGGCAGTTTTTTATTGGCAGATGGGTTTGGTTTTAAGAGGCCAGTTGGCAGGGTTGTGTGTCTCCTGACATTCATCTATCAGAAGATGCAACGCAAAATAGGCCATTTGCACCTCCACGTCAGAACCACCAGGATAACTCGGAGACCCCTTTCAGATGATGAAAACAGTGGGAAGCTCACGATGAGAAGAGTACCAGGCAAATGTAAGAGTCCAGATAAGTCCCACTGAGCAGGGAGAACCAAGCTTCAGCAATTTGAAAACTCCATGAGGCGAGGAGTATGCCTTATGTAGAGATGGAAAAAGTCCTTATCCTAGGGACTGAGAAGGGGATTTTCCAGTGTCTCAAAACACAAGAACCAAGGTCTGATGCCTTCAATCTATGTAAAAATCTGTGTAATGATTTACTATTATGGAAAGATAGTTGGGATAAGTTGTCCTATGTGAAGAAAGCAGCTTATAAAACTGTATATTAAATAATTCGGTTTTTGTAAACAATATTACAGGTGAAAAAAGACACTTGGAAAGAAATAAAATACAAATAGTGATTATATTTAGGAAGTAGGATTGTGGATCGTTTCCATTTTCTTCTATTTGCTTACCTAAATCTTTACATTTTTCTACATTGAACATACACTGCTTGAATAGTAAAAATATATTTTAAAAAAGTATTCATATTAAAAAATGCATTTAATATATTTTAAAATGTATGAATCAAGTGTCACACACCTGTCGTGTTGGACCTCTGAGAATAAAAGAGCAATTTGATAACTGATTTCTAAAAGCTCCTAGTGGCTGCCCCAGGATCTCGTAAGGGAAGATCAGGAGGGTACAATGTAGGCTTCACTGCCTACAGTATACTTGCAAGAATGTTTAAGATCTGCTAACTACTTAAGATCCTATGGAGCCTGTAATTACATACAATCTATTTTGTCAGTGCCTGAATAGTAAACTAGAGGTTGCCTGCAGTTTTCTTCTTATTTGATAAGATAATACCTCCAAGATTCAAAGGATAGCAAATAAAGATGATAGTTCCCCAATCTTGGCACCAGAGTGTTGAGTGGAAACTTTCCTCGTGTTCTACTTTTGGTGGATTTAATTCCGCTGTTCTGCTGAGTGGGTGCAACTTTCTGCAGAGAATAAGGCCATTCTGTGCTCTGCCTCCTTCCTTTTGAAGTGCTTCCTTTTCCACTTCTGCTTCCCACTCATCTAGTCACTTCATGGAAGGAAGAAAACAAAGGTCCTGGTGGAGAAGACAGGGTTGTAGACTGGACTTATGACGGCCAGTAAGGAAGCTCCTGTGAATGTGTGATGTTGAGCAGCTAGTGTGGGGTTGGTACCATAGCAATGGACATGGCTGGGCTAAATCTGAGAGATAAAAACGCCTGTGACTTTCACTAAACCGTTACATTAATTTCCCAAAGCAACGAAAGCAACAATAACAACTGTACCTTTAATGCACTAGATGCCTTATACATATTATCTTGCAAACTCAGAACAAACCTGTCCAGTAGAAATGAACAGACCTGTTTTACAGACAAGGAAGCAAAGGTGGAGGGATGTGAAGCACACGCCATGGGCATATAACGTATGCCTACATAAGCACACAGAAACATCCAGCTATGAAAACAACATAGAAGCTTGCTTTCATAACAGCTTATCATTAACTTCTCTTTCACTGAATGGAAGAGTTTAACTCAAAAATGGATTTGTAAGCACATATCAAGTGCTTAAATACATAATTCTGAAGATACTCTGGGTTCTCCTAGTTTCTTCACTGGCTATTAGGGTGACTGTGGGAAAAATACCTCACCTCTCTGTTCTTCAGTTTGCTAATCTGTGAAATAAAGACAATAATGGGGTGTACCATATGGCAGGCTACTGTGGGGATTAAATGATATAAGGGGAGAAGGTAAACCCCCAGGGGTGATACCAACCATACAGGCTTTAACAGTCATTGAGTCTCTCCTCATTCTGTGGATGAGGGAACGCAAGTCCAGATGAGCAGGAGCCGAAGATCTTTCCATTCTAAAATCATATCCAATATAATACAGCTCTGACTCCAGGGACTTCTTGGCCCCTATTTTGATACTTCCTTTTTTGAGACGGAGTCTCGCTCTGTCACCCAGGTTGGAGTGCAATGGCAAGATCTTGGCTCACTGCAACCTCTGCCTCCTGGGTGCAAGCAGTTCTCTTGCCTCAGCCTCCCATGTAGCTGGGACTACAGGCGCACGCCTCCATGCTTGGGTGGTTTTTGTACTTTTTTTTTTAGCAGAGACAACATTTCACCATGTTGGCCAGGCTGGTCTCAAACTCCTGACCTCAGCTGATCCACCCACCTCAGCTTTCCAAAGTGCTAGGATTACAGGCGTGAGCCACCACACCCAGCCCCTATTTTAATACTTTTGATGAACAGAAAAGTCAGTCTTCATTTCCATGCACTATTCATAGAGTTTTAACCTCCAGCTCTCACAGAAGAAAAACAATGCTGAAGTGAACATTTCTTGGGGATTGAGATCGAATTTCAAAACCTTAATACTGTTTTGGATAAATGTGTTTTCAAGAGATACAACTAAGGTAGAGACTGTCTAATGTGCTACCAGTGTCTCTCAGTGTCCGGACTAAAGACTTTTGTTGAATTTGTTTCTACTATCTGGAAAGGCATCAATGTAAAATAAGAAAATTCTGATATTTAATTATGTCTCAGTGGGTTCTAAATAAAGTCCCTACAATTTACCTTCTTTAGTGGTGGTTCAAGGATTGCTATTGTTATTTTTGTTTTACTAGTTCAACATATGGGGAAAAAAAAAGTCAGTGGACACAGAAGTTCAACTTTCCAAATCACATCTGATTTTTGTCAAAGCACAAGCTACATCTTAAAGAGGTGGCAATAAATGTGTATGTTTTGTGCTCTGGACCTTTCATTTGTATTTCCAGGTCCCAAATGTCTGCTTACCTCCCTCAACCACCATGAACCAGATTCTGAGAACTCATGCCATATATCCCATACTCATCTCAATTCCTTACGTATCTTCCATAGTTTTCATCAGCCATGTTTTTATCATTTTTCTCACTTTGCCTTTTAGAACTGTCTTATTATACTTCATTATTTACATGCTTTTCAGTTTTCTTCATTCCAATGCATCTGTCTTTTGTAAGATGTCATAAATATTCAGAAAAAATATTAATTGCTTTCACATCTGGGATAAATACATTACTTTGTTTTCTTTCTTTCCCCACCTCCCCACCCCCTCACACCAACATTTAACACTAAGGCCTATCTGAAATTTATTGGACTATTTGGTTATGACAAAAAGTATATTATTCTCTCTCTCACTGTTTTTACTTCTTAGAACTGCTATTTTATTGGTCTTGCAAACTTCATTAAATAATTGATCCTTTCTTCAAAGCTCTATTGTTCATTTGTATGTTTCAAATTAAGTTCACTAAATAATCAAAATATGGAACTTCTATTTATTTTTAATCTGTCTAGTTTTCAGTCCAATATCATAGAATTTTAGTAATAGTCATTTGTAATCGATATTTTAATTTGTTAAGGCCAGTTTAACTTCATGGCTTCTATTAATTAAAAAAGCAGTTTTTATGTTCCTGATTCTTCCTTCTAGATCATTTAACTATCAGATTATAGAGTATTTTGCAAGGACTTTTATTCATAATTTATAGGAACCTTTAAGCCAAAGAAGGTTAGGAATTTCTGTGTCAATCAATCAACCAATGTTTTTAAATTCAACCAATATGCATTAAGCTCCTACCACTTGCAGGCACAAGGCCAGGCTCTAGGCCTAAAAAGATAAGGAGGGTATGCCTCTTCCCACCCCATCCCCATATGAGTGCAATTCCAATTCATGAAGGTTAAAGCTAAGACAGAATGCACAAACTTAGAACAGCTCCAGGAAGGCTGTTCACCCGCCCCCTCCACCCACCACCCTCACCATTACTCGATTTCACTTATAAGTATCAACATAAATAAAAGGCTCCAAGAAAGCAAGGGCCTGAGAGTATTTCTGCATATTATCTCATTTGACTAAATACTGCACATGTATATGGGCCTTATTTGTGTATGGAATTAGAGGTTAAAAGACATGAAAGCCTGGATTCAAAAATGTGTCTTAAGAGACATGCTTCACTGGAATGGATAAAGCCAATGATTGTCCTGACCAACCTCAAACCCAGCTCAACACCATTAGCCAGACAGAAATGTTTTGCCGGCCAGTTGAGACTAACACTGCCACTTTAATTAAAGAGTTATGATGTCAGTTTGGAAACACAATGGGAGAGCAGCTGTGCTCCAGCCATACATTAATACAATTTCCATCAACTTGGATAAGCTCCTACACAATGCAAAGGAGATGTGTGTAAAGCTACAAGGTGAAAGCAGCTGTAAGCAGAGGGCAATCTCAGAGTTTCTACTGTGAAGGAATTACTCTTCTTAGATTATTAGATTGACCTCTTGCTTATGTTTTCATTAATATTTCTTAACGTGCATTGTCAAGATTCTAAGTCACAGGACTTTAAAGGTGCTATAATCATTAACCAACCACATAAAGAAAAGTCATGAGGCTGACCATAGCAATAGGTCATTCAATTTACTTAGCAGTGAGCCCTAACACTCCCACCTTCATGCACTCCTGCCATTCATCATGATAAGTAGTGCCTGAGTCTAAACCCATGTCTATCAGAGTTAATACACGTACATTTTAAACGTTCTGTGACTAAACTTGCCACTAATACATATTTTGTTAATTACCTTCATATAACTCTCCAGTATCATTACTTCATATGTGTGTATATATCATCTGATCATTTGATTAATACTGACATGTAGTCAAGAGGAAAAGTATGTTTCATGCTATTTTGAGTAACTTCCATTTAGAAGCCTACTCCTGAGCACAAAATTTGCAATACATAATTCACTTTGCAACTCCAATTTTACTCTGAGAAACACCCTTTTAAAAAGATGCATGCAGCCTTCATGTTTCCTTACTTTTGTTGGTATTCCAAATCCACAGCGGATAAGGAATTACCCTTGACATGTAATTATCTTGTAGATTTTAAGACCTTATAGCTAAAAATGTATTTGCTTAAGAGTTCACTAATGTGTTGTTGTTTTTTTTTGTTTTTTTTGTTTTTTTGTTTTTTTGTTGAGACAGAGTCTCGCTCTGTCGCTCAGGCTGGAATGCAGTGGCACAATCTCGGCTCACTGCAAGCTCCGCCTCCTGGGTTCACGCGATTCTCCTGCCTCAGCCACCTGAGTAGCTGGGACTACAGGCGCCCGCCACCAATCCCGGCTAATTTTTTTGTATTTTTGTAGAGATGGGGTTTCACCGTGTTAGCCAGGATGGTCTCTATCTCCTGATCTCGTGATCCACCCGCCTCAGCCTCCCAAAGTGCTGGGATTACAGGCGTGAGCCACCGCGCCTGGCCAGAGTTCACTAATGTTTTAAGAGTCAAGTGTTTTGCCTCTTTTTTGTCCCGAGTGGGGTTCATCCTTCATCTGGGGATCCTTTATGTAGCGTACGTTTCTCACGTTTTTGTTTCTCTCAAGATAAACACTGCACACCTGACTATAATATCTCAAGAACTGAGTGTTAGCATGGTTGGACCATCTGGCACCACAACTCAGATTTAATTAATGTTTACTGAATATCATGTGTCAGAGCCCGAAGTAGGCATTACTGCACATTTGGCTGAATACCCCCTGTGTACACAGGCTTAATTCATTAGCTGACAGTTTTCCAAAAATCCCCATACATCCACCATGAATTTTATTCTCAGTATTCTGATGTTTTGACCCCTTGGGGCCTTGCTGGTCTGGAGGGACTGCCCCTCCCAGGGTTAGCCAATGCCTGCACACAGTAAGGGACTCACCTGCCAGCATCTCTCCATATGCAAACCAACAAAATCAGAGTCCACATCCCACCAGCTCCATTATCAGACTCATACTCTGGAGCTATTCTCCTTCCCTCATCACCCCAGGGCCACGTACCAGACAACCAGAGACAGCCCTGTACCTCAGAGCCTGCTAAAATGATGCAAACTAACCAATCCTGAACCTGCTTACCCTGCTTTGCTCATTCCTTCCCATGGAAACCACAGTAAGGCTCTAGCCCACATTTCTTCTTGCTCTCCCTGCCTCCTGCCTGATCCTGCTGCTTCCCTGTGTGCCCTCTGCGTGGCGTGCCATGCTGTACCTCTGGCTTCTAAGGGACTCTGAGTATAATAAAATTCCTTCATGACAGTCATTTCTGTGTCTGCATGTTTTACCATACCTGGTTAAAACAAATCCCGAGTACTATTAAAACACCCCACATAATGATAGAATTGGCAGCTAAGATTATTTGGGTTTTCTTTCATCCCACCCTCTATGCTCAGTAAACAAGTTAAGCATTTTGTTGTTTACATTACCTTGTCTGGCCCATGTTAACAATACTTAATAAAAGCAATTATATATAAGTTCCTTTAGTGAATAATCAAAAAGATTTAATTAATCATTATTTTCTACTATATGAAAGGGCAAGCTCTGGCTATCTACCATGTCGCTTCACAGCACCCACCACCACGCCACATTGCTTCACCGTACTTGGGGACAGGCAATAAGGACACTCTGCCCACATTATCTTCCCCTGAGCTAGCAGGCTGGAACCCACTAGTGGCCTCAGTATGTAAGATACGTGTTCAAAGGTCCTACATTTCACTGGACCAGAAGCTGGGTGTGTCTTTGCAGGTCTAGCTCCTATACTGAGTGCGGGGTTATCTGGGAGATACTGACTGGCTTTAGATCCTGGGACTGCTTCAGAGAGGGTGCTAAGCTAGTTTCTGTGCCATTCCTTCTGCTGGCATCTTCATCCAGCATCCTGTCCTTGGTCTAAATGTGCGCTCTGCTTGAGCAGGCGGCAGCCGTGAGGAAGCAGAGGCACTGGCAGATGGAGATCTGTGTTGCCCAGCAAGGTTTCTTTCTCTTTTTCTTTGTAACATGTCAAAATGTAAAGATGGCCATTTTGGGGGTTAGAAAATGGACTCTAGGGCAAAGTATCTAGGTAGGTATATATATATATATTCTTGGGGATGTATTTCCAAGCAAGGTCACGAGTATTGAGTTTCTGCTTCAGAGAGGCCTACAGACATTTCCCCATTAATTCTGGTAGATGTTAAATGTACAATAGGACAAGTAGTAAAATTGGACTAAGTACAGAGTTCAAGAAATTAATGATTTTAGACCATACAACAGAACCAAGATGTAAGTTGTTATATAATCCTTCAGTGATAAAGATGAATAAAAGATATAATGGAATTTCTTCTATCCTAAACTAGCTTTGTAATGGCATATTTGGTATAGGACCCTGTAAATGAAATCAAGGACTGCATGCTGGCCTGCTCCCCTTTTTCACGTTTGGCATTCCTGTCAGTGCCATAATTTTAAGAATATGTATTCTAACCAACAGGAGGGTAGTGAGCTTCTCAATGTGTCTCCACGGCTCCCATGGAGGATATTTACTCACTCATTCTACTATCTATTTTATACTCACTCGTTCTACTATCTATTTTATTGAGCAGGTTTACTATGTATAACAGACCGTCCTAAGCAATTGGTATATAGTAGAGAACAAAAGACAGAAAAAGTCCTCGCCCTCCTGCAGTTTGAAGTCTAACACCATGAATAACTGTATAAATGAATGAATACATAAAAAACGTAATCAGGTTAGGGATCATGAAACTAAGTGAACACAGATTAGCATATTTCACTGATAAGATTACTTTCTCACATTTTAACATCCCTGAAATCAAGGTATGTCTTAACATTTATGGTATATTAAAATTACAACTTGGCAGTACTCACAGCACAACTGTCATGTCCCTGCACGTGCATAAACTTGGTCACAGCTATTCATTTTGTTTTCACTTCTACTGAGTTATGGGCATTGTTGGCACTGCACGTGTTCTGTTTAATTGCCACTGAAACGGTTTTCAAAAAGATTACACTATCATTTGGCACTGCAAGGAGGCATTACTGTGTATGCATGAAGGCACCAAAACAGCAGTGTGACATAAACGTTCTATTACTAAAGGAAACATTTGTCTTTGTTTGGCATTTCCATATCATTTTACAAAGCAAGATCCAAATGCTTTACCAGACTGAATAAAGAAACACATAAGTTAATGACGCTATGTTATAGTTTGTTACCGAGATTCATGCAAGTGACCTGTCACACCCCAAGCAATACTACCAATAACACTGGCAGGAAAATGTATCCAAACCCAAGGAAGAGATGAAGGAAACTTGAAAGCAATGAGAGACTAGTGTGACCTATTCATGCATTACTATGGAAGAATATCCTTAAAGTGGAATGTCATAATAAAATTGGCAATATTTTCTCTTTTGTGTACAGCAGAAAAATAACGCTATGTCTTACAACTGATGGCATTTTTAATTTGATGAAATATAGAAATAAGATGGATTGCTAGTTAATAAGAAGTTTTAGAAAGAGAATAGCATACAGAGTGGAAGTTTGTCGATTCTGGACAGTTTTAAGTTAATAAGGTATTGCAAATGCACAACGTCAGAAAAACTACAATTTCAATAATTTGGTATAGTTTTGCAGATCACTGGTCACTTCAAAAGGTCTATTCACTCTTATTTCTAACAATGTTTTGGGCACACCTTCCATTCTGATGTAAGAGTGTGATAAGAAAGCCTCATGTTCTTCTTTCCCAACTTCAGTTGGTGCTGCTTTGATTTTTGGCAGTTTAGAGATATTAGAAGTGATGTGCTGGATCTGTATTCCAAACTCAAACCTTACTACTGCTACCAAGAGTGGAGTGAAATACTTAGACAGGAGGGTCCATTTGAAATCTCAAAGCATGCATATGGGACTTTGAGATTCTTAGCATAAGAGTAACATGAGTAAAATGCCAACTATAAGGATACGTTTCCAGGCAGCATATGGTCACAGCTCAAAAACGAACTTTTTTTTAAAGCTTACTACTGCAAATTATTTTGGAACCAGAGACAGTTAAAAACCATACCAAGGAAGAGAACACACACACGTACACACACACACACACACAACTCTAGGGAAGATAAATTATAAAACAATGGATGTAGATTATAATAGAAATAATTTTTTAGGCACAGCTTCAAAACATACTGTCACAATTGTGACATCAGTTTTTGACACCATTCAGCCAAGCAACAACTACTTTAACGTAAAAGTGAGTATCAAATCAGGAATAGGCGTGTGGCTACATCCATCACCAAGACAACAGGCACAGTTTTATATGGTGAACACATATTTCAATAGTGTTGAAAATAGACTGCACCATATACGTGGTATTTCCCACTCTGCAGAAGGCCTGCTTTCTGTTTCTAGGGCCCTGCATGGAGAATTCAGGGATTCCCTGGAACTAATACCACTTTCCCCAGGGACTTCATTTCAGTCTTTCCTTTTAGGTAGCCTGGCCCAGGTCAGAAATTCTCTGACAGTTGGTACAAGAGAACGAGCGTGCCAGTGTGAACGCTGCAGGGGATGTGTTGTTGCCAACCAATGGGGTGTACTTCCATATGCAGAGCTAAAATAGACTTGGATGATTGAGAGGGTAGAGACTGCTCCTTAAGTGCCAGTAAGGGAAACATTTGGTTACCTGTCTTCTGGGGACAACTTATCTGAAAGAATGAGATGGGTTTACATGTTTGGATATTTCCTCTGATTTTTATGCTGGGGATGGGATAGGGAGAGTCTGGAGACTGCCAGTGTTATCCTTCAGTACATGTGCACACAGTGGGGGTTTCCAGTGGGAGAAAACACTCTGTAAAGGGTCTGATGCACCAGGCCAGTAGAGACAGCATATGTTGCCACTGCATTACAATAAGGGCAACTCTCAAGAAGAACTGGGAGACAGCATAGACCATGGGCAGGGAGCCAAACAGATCCAGGTTTAAATCCAGCCTCTGTCACTTACACGCCCAATAATCTTGGCAAAATTACCTGAACTCTTTAAATTCAAAAATAGGGAAACTAATAATAATACCTCCTTAGACTGATTGCGAGAATTAAAGTATTAATATATGTCCACACCTAGTAATGTGTCTGGTGAATAGAATGTGCTCAATGTATAGACACTACTGCGTCACCACTAGGGAAATTCCCTTAAATGTAAATGTTTTTACGGATATGTTTTTTTAGCAAGGGGGTAAATTATACGGACCACAAAATGGCCTTGGCTAAGGTGTTTTGAGGGAATTATGAAGTTGTCTTATGGTAGGAATACGTCTTGATAAGAAAGCTAAAATGTAAATGTGAACAACCACGTGTGATCAGTGAGAATGATGCAGAATTTAACATGCATTTTTTGAGATTTGTTTAATGGCAAGACTATGCGATATCTACATGTCACTACCTCTACCCTGAGCCGCTTTATGACAGATGTGTTCCTACAATCTTGTGTAAAATTCCATTTTAACTCTAAGTATCACTTCTCTACACTGGAGGAAGTTTTGTAAAGCAAACAACCCCCACTTAATCTATCTTGCTTTGAAGGCTGAAATTTTCTATCTTCGAGTGGACAGGCATGTGTTCTGTATTTTTTTTGCACTGGGCTATCGCCCTGAGAGGTGAGTCATAACTTCTGCCCACTTTGGTACGATCCACAGCACCCTTTCCAAAACTGCAAAAGCCGACTGAAAGCAAGGGCAATAAGAAAATATTAAAGAATCGACAGAGTAATTATTAGCACCTTGGACACAATAGTGTTTGGGGATGTTTAATTAGACGGCAAGGTAGATTTAAATTTTTGAAGCTCTTAGAGCACAGATCTTGGCCGAGTCCATTCTACCGGGAGATAACATGGGGCCATTGACTACCTGCTGCACTGTTTTCAAGCAAAACCCACATTGTGCGGGCTCTGGGTGCCATCTTCACAAAGCCCCCTACCCAAGGGGGATTCCCACAGAGGAATTTTCTCAAGGAAGGTCCCGTGTCAGGAATGCTGCTCGAGTACGGGTTCCCACGTGCCCACACGCAGGGCACGGGCTCACACGGCAGGGTAGGCTGCCTCTTTAAAGGCGCGGACCTCAGGGACCCCCGAGTCTGGCTCCTCAAGTCTGGGCATCAAACTTTCTCCTGGAACAAAACCTCTTTCAACCCACATGGAGGCAGGAGGAGGACAGAGCCCGGGGATGCCATCAGCTGCAGCCCGGAGACAGCGCTCCCACCCCCGCCCGCTTCCCTCGGTCCCCACCCTCTTCCTCCGAGTGAAGGCGGCCCTGACCGCACAGCCCCGCCCGGCCCCACCCACCCGCTCCCCGGCCCACCTCCCCGGCCGCGGAGCCCACAGCCTCACAAAGCTGCCTCCCGGGCGCTGCGGTTCCCCGGGGCGAGGGGCGAGCGGGGCTGGGTACCTGAAGAAGAGGCCAGGACACCGGCGCCCAACGAGACCCACAGCATCGCCCCGGCGCCGCCGCCGTAGTTGCCACCGCCGGAGGCTACTTCGCTGCGCCGAGCGGTGGAGCCCCGGGGACCTGGAGCCGCCGCCGCCTGCGCTCCCTGCGCTGCGCTGCGCTAGCTGCGCCCGGGCTCTGCTGCCCGGCGACCGCCACGGTCAAGCGGAGCCCCGCCCAGTGCGCGCCCGGCGAGCCGCGGACCCCCAAGGACGCGCCGCCGCCCCGATTGGCTGCGGGAGTCGCTGGCCCCGCCCCTGCTCGCCGCGCTCCTCCCACTCCGGGGGCGCGCGCTGCTGGCGGCCCGGAGACTGGCGGCCTCTCCAGGGGCGCCGCGGGAGGGTGCGGTCCGCGCTGGGCGAGGCTTCCTGCGGGCACCGGCGCGCTCGGCCTCCGCTCCTGGGCGCTGCAGTTCTCCCTCTCCTTGCCAGCCCAGAGATAAATAGACGGCCAGAAAGAAAAGAAAAGGAGAAAACATCTCCAGAGCTCTGCGCGGGGAGGACAGTAGCCGCGGCAGCTGTGGTGTGAAATCTTGTTTGTATAAATTCGTTTCTCACAGAAGCCCAGGAAAGGTTGTCTGGGGTGGAGCACTGGAATTGTCACCAAGGCTTTTTTTTGTTTTTGCTTGTTTGTTTTTTAACCTGAAGGTGTCCTTACACACCTCTAGACTTATCTTATGAAGAAACTAAATCCAGTTAAACAACTTGTCCAAGGTCATAGAGCTGGTTGCAGATTGATTCTGTATTTTGATGCTAAATCAAAGCTACCTCAGCATTTATTTGTTTTCTGTGCAGAGAAGAGTTGCATTCTCATATATAATGCTATGTATATTGTATAGCAAGAAATCAATTAGAAATATAGAGATAGAAAGTAGACTGGTGGTTGCTGGGGGTGGGGGGGGGGCTGGGGAGTGATTGCTAATGGATAGGGCTCTCTTAGGCTGATGAGAGTGTTCTGCAGTTTGATAGTGGGAATGGATGCACAACTCTGAATATTCTAAAAACCACTGAATTGTACATTTTAAAGGGCTAAACTTTATGGAATGTGAATAGTATCTCAATAATTCTGATATTTAAAAATGTATTGGCTGAGCACGATGGCTCACGCCTGTAATCCCAGCACTTTGGGAGGCAGAGGCAGGTGGATCACGAGGTCAGGAGTTTGAGACCAGCTTGGCCGACATGCTGAAACCCCATCTCTACTAAAAATACAAAAATGAGCCGGGCATGGTGGTGCATGCCTGTAATTCCAGCTAGTCGCGAGGCTGAGGCAGGAGAATTGCTTGAACCCAGGAGGTGATGGTTGCAGTGAGCCGACATTGTGCCACTGCACTCCAGCCTGGGTGACAGAGCAAGAATCCGTCGTGAAAATAAAGTAAAATAAATAAAACTGTATTAACACTTGAGCCCGGGTGGTTGAGGCTACAGTGAGCCATGATGGTGCCACTGCACTGTAGCCTGGGTGACAGAGTGAGACACTGTTTAAAAAAAAAAAGTATCCAAGTGATAGTGCTGTGGGGAAATCCACATAAGCACATATTTGGAGTATGTTACAATTCTTGCTTTGTGGGCAGAAATTATGACTTATGTACTAGCATCCATCCATTCATTCAACAATCCACATCCATGTTTATCAAGTTACTCTGACATCGGTACAAAGATAAATAATGCATGATCTCTGTCATCAAGGAGTTCTCAGTCTATTGAGGGGACAGTTTATAATATAATAAGGTGTCATTCTAGGGAGGCAAACAAAGTGCAGGTTTAGGGTGCTAAGACAGTCGTAAAGGAGCTGAAGGATGTGTAATGTTTCAGCAGTGGTCAACGTGGCTGAGTGTCAGAGGTGTGACAGGAAGTGAAGCTGGACAGTTACAGGACAGAGTAGAACTGTAAACTAGAGCTCAGTTAAAGAGGCACAGGCTAATTAGGAAGTAAATTTTCTATTCCTTCTGGATCATTTCTATCCCTGGTGTAGTGTGTGATTTTGGTGAATGGTCTCAATCGTCATCATATAAGCAAACAATGGTAACACCAACTGACTTTTGTTTCCAACTTTATAGTATGTATAAACAGTTTTTGTGTATTGCCTCGTTTGAAGCTCAGAGAGGTGAAGGGGATGTGCTCAAGGCTATATGTCTTCTAAGTGAGGGAGGTTGGATGAAACTCCATCTACTGACCTTGGATCGTATATTATCAATATTGTCAGCCTTTTGAGTTGTAAAGCTTCCTTACAAGTGCAAAGAACTCTTGAGCTACAAAAGCTCTCTCAGCAGTAGCAAGTGAAACCTGTTTTTTCACTTGGAGTTTTTCTGTGTTTTGATTGGGAGCTAGAAATATTACACGCTCTAGGATAAAAAACTTAGCTACTAATCTTAGCTCTTCAATTGAGTCTGTTCAGCAAAGCCCTGGATTCCAGGTTTCATAAAAAGTGACTCTACAATTTAAAAACAGGAGGCTGCCTGTTTCTATTGTCAGTATACAAATGTCAGCATACTGAGGGTACCTTCCTTTACACTCCATTTATCCTTCCATCCCTTATGGGATTATAAACACCTTTTGAATGCAGGTACAGGTTGAGCATTCCTAATCAAAAAATCCAAAATCGGAGATGCTCCAAAATCTGAATGTTTTCGAGCGCTGACCTGATGGCACAAGTGGAAGATTCCATTCCTGACCTTATGTGATGGGTCACAGTCAAGACACAGGTATACGGCACACAGTTTACTTAGTGTCCCCACGGGAGAGAAGACCCCCTGCAGCCCCCATCAGCTGTGATATTTTTTTTTCATGCACACGCAGACTTCCTTGTGTGGGCATACCCACCTTGTATAATAAAATGGCACATGTGAAGGCTGGACTCTCCCATGGCAGGTTCCCCACGATGCCCCACATTGGGTCAAGTGCGTTGCTCAGTGTGTTTTTTGTTTGTTTGCTTATTTTCTGCTCCATGGTATAAAATATTATTTAAAATGTCAGAAGGGCCTGGAAATACCCCATGGGTAACAATGATAAGAAATACAGGAAGCATTTATGTTAATCTATAGCACAGAAATTTTAGTTGTTGGAGAATCTGGACAGGGTGTGTGAAACATCTTACGGAAGAGAATGGGGTAGGAATGACCATCATATATGACCTGAAGAATCAGAAGGATACACTGTTGAAGTTCTATGCTGAAAGTGATGAATAGAAGTTAATGAAAAATGGGAAAACATTGCATAAAGCTAAAAATGCAGATTTTGATCATGTATTGAAAGAGTGGATCTTTGCAGTGAACACATGCCACTTAATGGTATACTGGTCATGAAACAAGAAAACATCTATTCAAGATGAACTGAAAACTGAAGGAAACTGTGATATTCAACAGTCTGATTGAAGAAACGTAAGAAAAAACACAGCATTAAATTGTTAAAGATTTTAGTCGTAATAAAGCATCTGCTGATCATGCGGCAGCAGATAATTTTTTTTTTTTTTTTTTTTTTTTGAGACAGAGTCTAGCTCTTGTCACCCAGGCTGGAGTGCAGTGGTGAGATCTCGGCTCACTGAAGCCTCTGCCTCCCAGATTCAAGCAATTCTCCCCAGTAGAGAAATTCATTGACGAGTTTGCCAAGGTGATGGCTGATTAAAATCTGACGTCAGAACAAGTCTATAATGCTGATGAAACATCACTGCTTTAGTATTATCGCCCCAGAAAGACACTGACTACAGCTGATGAGACAGCCCCTGTGGGAGTTAAGGATGCCAAGGACGAAATAACTGTGCAGGGATGTGCTAATGCAGCCAGCACACGTAAGGGTAAACTTGCTGTAATAGGCAAAAGCTTGCATCCCTGGCTGTTTTCAAGAAATGAATTTCTTACTAGTCCATTATTATGCTAACAAAAAGGCATGGATCAGCAGGGACGTCTTTCCTGACTAGTATCACAAACATTTTGTACCAGTGGTTGGCTAGTGCTCACTGCAGAAAAGCTGAACTGAATGACTATTGCAAGATATTGTTATTCCTTGACCACTGACTTGCTCATTCTCCTGCTGAAATTCTCATTAAAAAAAATCATTTATGCCATATACTTTCCCCAAAAATGTGACTTCATTAATTCAGCTATGTGACCAAATATCAAATGAAGAGTAATTATAAGAACACTTTCTTGAAAAGCATACTAGCAGCACTGAACAGAGGCGTGAATGTAGAAGGTTTTTAAAAGGAGTTTGGCATGAAGGATGCCGTATGTGCTGTTTCCAAGGCTTGGAACACAGTGACTAAAGACATAGGACCGTGCACGGTGGCTCACGCCTCTAGATGACATGGTGAAAATGTGCGATGGGCTTATTTGTTGAAGGACTAGAGCAGGGTGCACTCATAACAAAGCAAGAAATCACGCCAGCTGTAAAATCAAAGAGACTTCTAGGACAAAAACTAATGCTAATGAGGCAGATGACTCCGGAGGAAACATTTTAAAAAGCCACCCAGCAGAGGCCAGGCGTGGTGGCTCACGCCTGTAATCCCAGTACTTTGGGAGACCAAGACCGGTGAATCACAAGGTCAAGAGATCAACACCATCCTGGCCAACAAGGTGAAACCGCTTCTCTACTGAAAATACAAAAATTAGCCGGGCATGGTGGCACGCGCCTGTAATCCCAGCTACTCGGGAGGCTGAGGCAGGAGAATCGCTTGAACCCGGGAGGTGGAGGTTGCAGTGAGCCGAGATCACGCCACTGTACTCCAGCCTGGGCGACAGAGCAAGGCTCCGTCTCAAAAAATAAAAATAAAAAAATAAAAAATAAATCACCCAGCTGAATAACTCCTCATCCCTAAAAGACCCACTTCCTTGTCATTCAACTACTTCTGATGTTTCTTCTCATTAAAAAAGTAAAATATAACGTTTAGTAACCTTTAAATCAAAATACAGCATCGTATGTGGAGATCGAAAGCCTACTGTTATCTGTTGTTGCTTTTTGTTTTGTTTTTTGTTTGTTTGAGACAGGGTCTTGCTCTGTCACCAGGCTGGAGTGCAGTGGCACAATCTTGGCTCACTGCAACCAACCTCTGCCTTCCAGGTTCAAGCTATTCTCCTGCCTCAGCCTTCTGAATAGCTGGAATTACAGGAGCATGCCACCATGCCCAGCTAACTTCTGTATTTTTAGTAGAGATGGGGTTTCACCATGTTGACCAGGCGAGTCTCAAACTCCTGATCTCAAGTGGTCCATCTGCCTCAGCCTCCCAAAGTGCTGGGATTACAGCCACAAGCCACCACACCAGGCCTGTTGCTGCTGGTTTAACAGCTGATACAGGTGTTCTGATGATGCTCCTGTGCTGCTTAGTTACACCAAACACTCTTTTTAAACTGTAATAATGGTAAATCATTTTTTTCTGTTAAGTAGTTATGTGTGAATAAGTGTAAGAAAATGGTTGCTTATCAGTAGCATGTAAATTAAAAGTCAGGAGTAATGGTGATCCCAAACAACCACAGACTGTCCACAGTAGCTGAGATAGTGACAGCTTTACTTTCTGGTGGTTCAGTGTAAACAAACTTTGTTTTATGCACAAAATTCCTAAAAATATTATACAAAATTGGCCAGATGCAGTGGTTCACGCCTGTACTCCCAGCACTTCGGGAGGCTGAAGCAGGTGGATCACTTAGGCCAGTTCAAGACCAGCCCAGCCAATATGGTGAAACCTCGTCTCTACTAAAAATACAAAAATTAGCCGGGTGTGGTGGCACACACCTGTAGTCTCAGCTACTCAGGAGGCTGAGGCATGAGAGTCACTTGAACCCAGGAGGTGGAGATTGCACTGAGCCGAGACTATTCCATTGCACTCCAGCCTAGGCTACAGAGTGAGACTCAGTCTCAAAAAAAAAAAAAAATTGTGCAAAATTACTTTCAGGCTATGTGTATAGGTCTAATATGAAATGTAAACAAATTTTGTGTTTATATTTGGGTCCCATCCCCAAGATATCTCATGTATATGCAAATATTCTGAAATCTGAAGAAATCCAAAATCCTAAACACATTTTGTCCCAAGCATTTCAGATAAGGGGTACTCAACCTGTACAGTGTTTTGGTCATTTCCTTGTTTCCCCTCCCCTTACTTTCATTCTCCTCTATTCTCAACCCCCTTCCCACCCTCTTTCCACTCTCAGTAGGCCCTCCACGAATGTTTGTTAAATGTCCAATGTCATTTTAGCATCGGAAAGGTAATCTTTTTTTTTTTAAATTCTAATTGCCTATGGTGCTGACATGCATTATGAAATTTGGATATTAATTGGCCCATATAGCATATGTGCTCTCGGGCTTTGGGACATAGTTATAAGAGCATTAGAGAATTACATTAACGCTTCCCACACTTTAATAAGCTGTGTATTGAATTCTAAATCTAAATGCCTGGAATTTAAAAGTCTCATTCTAGGAAAACACAATATTGATATTTTAACAGTAAAGACACTAAATACTTGGGAGCAGAAGAAATTTAATATTCATTATAGAATTTTTAATCCCTGAGGAAGTAATTTATTATTGATTTTAAGGGTCTTTGAAATCTTTTGTAAATATTCCTTGTTTCTTTTTCTTTTTTAATATCTTCTCTTAGGCTCATTTCTTTTCTCTTTCACAGGTTTCTGATAGCTAATTAACACCTCAGCATTACAATTCTGCTTTCCATAAACTTCTGTGCAGAAATCTAGGGAATCCAAAAGAATTGGAGAGTGCTGAGCTCCCTGGAGTCTGAAGCCTGGAGAAACCATCCGGAAGGCTGTAGCTATTCATCTCGAAGGAGCAGATGTTGTCCCTCCCCAAGGAGTTATTATGGGTTGGAAGAAATGAGAAAATGAATATAAACAAGTTATTTTGTGAATGTTATCAAATACGATCAGCACCAACCAAACAGAGCTCTAAATGCGTAAGTATTCTTTACGGATAGAAGCAAAAGCAAATGAACATTATAGTTTTCTAACTACATTCAGAAGCAAATAATTTGAGCAAAAGCACAGACCTAATTGGGTCGTACATGATAGCATGTGGAAAACAGTCCTGGAGAAGCAGAAAGTGTGTTGCTGGGTCAGCTCAATTGGTTGTCGTCCGTCAACTCTACCCCCTAGCCATGGCTTTGCAGACTTCTCTAGAAGGCCTCCTTCTTTCCAAGATGGCTGGGCAGAGTCACAGAGACAGTGATCTAATGTCCCTTAGGATGCTTATGGGACCTGTTTCTCTGGATGAAAAGCCAATCAAGGATAGGACTGGAGAGGAACCGAAATGCTTTCGTGCTGAGCTGTCTGCTAGACGCCGGTATTTTCAATCAGCTAGCCTGGGGTTTCTTGCTGTTGTAGGACAATCAGTTTACCTTATGCCTAAATTTCAAGAAAGGAACCATACCAGCAGATAGCGACCACAAAAGTGGTAGCCTGATGAAAAAGAATAATCTTGGGTGTAGTGTAAATGTAAAAACTATGAAGTTTCTTAAAAATAAAAAAAATTCACTTGCACACACTGTCTTTGAAAAGTTAGTGGGCAACTGTTTACTAGCTGAAACAGAAACACTTGATTGTGTTGTGAATGCTTAGGGAAAATGTCATGATGGAGGTGGATTTGGAGCTGACAATAAAGGATGAATGAGAATCAATAGTCTGAGAATGAAAGGGGAAGACATTCCCTGTTGAATAAAGGACACTGGGAAAGTCACAGGGTGTAACAATGTATATGTGTTTCAGGAAAAAGCAAATGGACTCAATGTGGATGAAGTGTGGAGGGGATTTTGAGACATGAAGCTTGAAATACAGTTGACCCTTGAACAAGGTGGGTTTGAACTGCAGGTGTCCACATATGCACAGATTTTTTTCCACCAAACATGTTGATAAATACAGAATTCATGGTAAACCCACATATACTGAGGGCTGACTTTCCCTATCTACCTTCCACAAAGTATGCACAAGTATATGTGGGAGTCCTGGAATCAATCCCCTGCATGTACTGAAGTATGACTGTATATGTTTCTTTTAACCTAAACTTCCTATACTAACTCTGCCTTTGTGTATTTCCGCATTCCTCCTGCCCCAGAAAACTAGATAGGTATTTAAGAGAGAAAAAAAATAAGCTTGAAATATTTTAGCAGTTACCATAGAGAATAAGAAAAAAAATTCGTATTATATGCAAGGAAAGTCAAGCATGATCTATAATTATTCAGAATCAACCACTAAAAAGGCTCTTCAGTAAAATAAAGAATAATTATCCCAAAGGAAGTGATTGTTTTGACACTTAATTGGGAGGACAGCCAAAAATTTAAACTAGGATTATAGCCCTTGCCTTTCTTTTGGAAGATTTCGTAGTGATTATTCAGAGAAGCTGATGTTCGCAATTCTAGTTAACTTGAGTTATGGTAAAATAAAATAAAACAAAACCCTATGGATGCATGTATATAAAGAAGATTGACATAAAATCATTATCCATTGTTTAATAAATGACTTGAAACCTTTTCCTGATGTAGCTAAACTTCTCTCAAAAATGAATTTTGGCCGGGCGAGGTAGCTCACACCTGTAATCTCAGCACTTTGGGAGGCCCAAGTAGGCGGATCACTTGAGCTCAGGAGTTTGAGACCAGCCTGGCCAACGTGGTGAAACCCCGTCTCTACTAAAAATACAAAAATTAGCCGGGTGTGGTGACAGGTGCCTGTAATCCCAGCTACTTGGGAGGCTGAGGCAGAAGAATCATTTGAACCAGGGAGGTGGAGGTTGCAGTGAGCCCAGATCATGCCATTGCACTCCAGCTTGGGCAACAAGAGCAAAACTCCATCTCGAAAAAAACAAAAAAAGAATTTTAATTCCCCTTTTAAATTTCCCGACACTCTTTGTTTTTGCTTATTCACTAGACTAGTTGAAATAGTTTCATTTCTTTCCTTTACTTTTTTATTTTTCTGTCGCATGACCAGTAAGAGTGATATTCCATGGCATCAGGAGTGGTTGAGATGGAAATCACCAAGGGATTGATCTCTGAAGAATCCTGAGGAGTGAGTGTTCTAGGGAGATGGGAAAAAATAAAAGCAAACTCCAGTCTTCCAAAGTAAAAAGAGTTCATTTCTGCAAAGTAAGACTGATGAACCTGACAATGATTCTGAGTGAGAGTCTAGAATGGGTTATTCAAAGTCTGCTCCTAATAAAAAGTGAAGACCAAGAATTCAACAGAGGTTGTTGAAGAATATAGCATCAGATCGTCCGGAAACTTATTAGACTAGTGAATATGTAGCAGAGACGGCTAATTGTTCCCCAATAAACATTCTCCTCATCTTTTTATTAAAAAGCACCCACTGAGTTTTAATTGGGAGCATGATGGCTTATATAGAGACTCCACTTTCTGCACTCCACTGTGGCTGGGTGTGGCCACATGACTAGGTTCCGGCTAATGGGGTGTAAGAAGGAGCCATCAGTCTGGTCCCTGGATTGCTCCCCTCCACTTTCTCCTTCCTTGTTCTGCGGTCTGAAAGTGGTGAGGGAACGTCATCCAAATAGTCAGAACAATACCCAGGGGACTGTGGAGCAACAGCCCAGAGGGTCCCTGAGTCCCTGGATGGCCACATGAAGAAAAAACACCTATCTCCCCCCGCAGGCTGTATGTTAAAGAGAAATAGGCCTGCATTTTATCTGAGCCACCGCATTTTTAAGTCTCCATGTGATAGCAGCTTAGGTTATATCCTAATCAAGAAAACATGGACTGTAATAAGTCATTTACTTAGGTCTCTTATGATGTACTTCTATACAAAGAGAAGAAATGTGTGCAAGACAACATGAATTTGTAGCTGGAAGAATAATGTTACTCAAGTTGTCCTGATTAACCTAGGTTTGCAAACTATAGCCATCAGGTAGAATTTGACTCTGCATTTTGTTTTCAGTACAGAATGCTTTAAAAAATTACAATTTTTTTTTAGTGTTTTTAGGACAGTATGTACTAACTCACCATAGTTCTCAGTGTCTTACTCCTGCCCCTTTGTTAGTTTATTTATTTATTTATTTATTTTGAGACAAAGTCTCACTCTGTTGCCCAGGCTGGAGTGCAGTGGCATGGTCTCGACTCACTGCAACCTCTGCCACCCAGGTTCAAGTGATTCTCCATAGAGACAGGGTTTCACCATGTTGGCCAGTCTGGTCTTGAACTCCTGACCTCAAGTGATCCACCTGGTTCGGCCTTCTGAAGTGCTGGGATTTGGGATTACAGGCGTGAGCCACCGCGCCTGGCCCTCTTTATATATATATATATTTCTTTCTTTCTTTCTTTTTCTTTCTTTTTTTGTTTTTTTGAGATAGTCTCGTTCTGTTGCCCAGGCTGGAGTGCGGTGGCATGATCTCAGCTCATTGCAACCTCCACCTCCCGGGTTCAAGTGATTCTCCCGCCTCAGCCTCCAAGTAGCTGAGATTATAGGCTAGTGCCACCACGCCCAGCTAATTTTGTATTAGTAGAGATGGGGGTTTCACTGCATTGGCCAGGCTGGTCTTGAACTCCTGACTTCAAGTGATCTGCCTGCCTCAGCCTCCTAGTGCTGGGATTACAGGCGTGAGCCACCACACCTGGCCTCTTTGTATATTTCTGTTCCTTGCTTGGCACCTGAAGGCATATGAGTTGTTAGAGTAATAGACTGTGCTGCTGTTCCAAATACCCCTGACAATACTGTGGCTTAAAAATGAAAGAAGTTTGTTTCTCTCTCACCTCAAACCTGTAGGTAAACTTTCCCAGTCAGTAAGTAGCTGTACCCCAAATGGTCCTGAAGAGCCTTAGGTTCCTTCCAACAAGTTGTTCCCTCATCTTCAGCTGGTTGTTTGCATGATCATAGATGAGTCACAATGAATGACTCCTGCTGTCAGGAAAGGAAAGCAAATCAAACAAGCAAACATGAGGGAGGCATGGACCTATTTTAAGTGTAGAGTTTGGTGAGTTACAATGAATATATACACCTGTGCAAGCACCACCCAAATCAAGATCCAGAATTTAGGTTGTCAACCTCTTTTTTTAATTCGTTGTTTCGGTGAAGATACTTTGCCCCTGAATTTGTGGATAGCATTAAGCCAAGAAGAATAACAATCATGTTGAGTAGCATGAGAATCCAAAGGCATCTTAAGAATCCAGAGATATGAGATGAATATAATTTAGTGGGGGTAAGTTATAAGCCTTGCCCTTGAATTAAAAAATCAACCTCAGGCTGGGCAGTGGTGGCTCAGGCCTATAATTCTAGTGCTTCGAGATCAGGGTGAGAGCATCGCTTGAGGCCAGGAGTTCAAGATCATCAGCCTGGGCTACATAGTGATGCTACGTGTCCACAGATATTTTTTTAAATTAGGTGGGCATGGTGGTGTGTGCTTGTAGTCCCAGCTACTCAGGAGGCTGAGGTGGGAGGTTTGCTTGAACCCAGGAGTTTGAGGCTGCAATGAGCTATGATCGTGACCAGCCAATAACCAGAGTGAGACCCTGTCTCAAAAAACAGAAAAAGTAAAGAAACCAAAAGTCAAATTCACAAGGTAAAGGAAAACATGCAAAACAAATGTGTAGCTTAATAAATCACATAAGAGAATTTTATTGTAGCTACCACTCAGCCAACTAATCAAGAAATGAAACTTTTCTAGCCCCCACTGTTGCAATCACAGCTCCCTCATATCTGCCTTAAGTAACCACTAGCCTGACTTATAACAATTACTTCCTCATACTTATTTATAGTTCTATCACCTAAATAAATGTTCATCCTTAGATATTATCATTGAATCTTCCCCATTTTATAATTTGATACGTCTTTTTTAGTCTGCAGATTCCTTTTCTTTTTTCTTTTCTTTTCTTTTTGAGACAGAGTCTCGCTCTGTTGCCCAGGCTGGAGTGCAATGGCGCGATCTCGGCTCACTGAAACCTCTGCCTCCCAGGTTCAGGCGATTCTCCTGCCTCAGCCTCTCGAGTAGCTGGTATTACAGACACGTGCCACCACGCGCGGCTAATTTTTTCTATTTTTAGTAGAGAAGGGGTTTCACCATGTTAGCCAGGATGGTCTCGATCTCCTGACCTCATGATCTTCCCACTTCGGCCTCCCAAAGTGCTGTGACTACAGGCATGAGCCACCACACCAGCCTACAGATTCCTTTTCTATCCCTTTATTTTCTTTACAATTTTTCCATTGCAGAACTGGCACTTTTTGACCAATAGAGTTTCCTACAGTCCGGATTTTGTTGACTGCATAATACTTATTGTTCAGTTTAACAATTGTCTCTGTCCTCATTATTTCCTGCAAATTCATAACTGGATTCAGGTACTTGATCAGACTCAGGTTTGATTCCTTTGGCAAGGAGGTGGTAGTGTTCTTTCAGCAGGAAAAATATATTATCTGGTCGTTTCTCTTTTTGTGGTTTCCAGAGCTGCTGATATGTAGGGCCTAAATCTATTAATTTATTAAGGGTTTCAAAATAGTAATATTACATTTTGGTCATTGTTGCTTTATTGTTTTACTTGTATTACTTTTAAGAAGGTACACCTCCTCTAATCTATAATTTGATTATCGTAAGTGTACAGTTAATATAATTAAGGCAAATAAATGTGCAGTTAATGTAACTAAGGCAAAACAAATGCTTGCATTTTTATTTATTTAGTCTTTTAAGAAAACTGTTTTTCTAATATCCTCCAAAGGTGACTAGTTTCTTTGATAGCATTATAAAGTCTTAAGTTTAAGCATGTTTAATAAGTGCAGAGTTAGGGAGTCTCTAAGACCACCTTCATTTCTGACACCAAACGCACTGTTCAGGGGTTTCCAAGACCACCCTCCTTGCTGATTTCAGTTTCAAGTCTGGGGGTCCCCAAGGCAACCCCCGGGTTTGAGAAATTCCCTGGAAGGACTCACAGAACGCATTGAAGTCTGTTATACTCACAGTTATGGTGTATTATAGTATAATGATATTCTGGAAGAGGTCCAGATTAAAGTCAGTCAAAAAAGCAGCACATAAATCAGAGTCCAAGTAAGCGCCATGTGTAGATCTTACATTTGTCCTCTCCCAGTGAAGCGGTGGACAGTGCTACATGCTTCTAACAAGACTATCACTTTCTTCCTCTTCTTATAAGGCCACTAATTTCGTCATGAGGGGCCTACCCTCATGATCTGATCTAACCCAAATTGCCTCCCAAAAGCCTCATCTCCAAATACCATCGCACTGGGGATGAGAACTTCAACATATGAATTTTAGGGGGGCATAAACATTCAGTTCATAACATGGGCTATATAGATGGGCCACACGTGGTTATCAACTCCCTAAACGTTTATATTCAAAGTTTTATACAGGTATGTTCATTTTCCTAGTAGGAGTTTTGGTTCTCATTGACATCCGAAAGAGATTACTAACCCACATTTTAAAAACCACTTTCATAAATTATGAAAAATTGCAAAAGGGAGCACATCTTTCTCCCCCTTTCAATATGAGGACAAATGAATGAATAAATGTTTCTCTTTTTTAGAAGATATAAAGTAAGAAGAATGATTTGAAAAGATATAAATTTTTCCTCCTTTTTCTATTACTGTTTTATATGATTTTCCTGGAAATTTGAGTTTGTGGAACAGCTGTGAGTTTATTTGCCATGAAAATATGGAACCAGCTGTAGAGACTATGAGAAGTGATAGGCGTGGGGGGTACTGAAAGAATATATAGTATATATGTGGGCAAGTGGAAATCTTGTAGGCAAGTTAAGGACAAGAATTTCTGCTGTCTTTTCACCTTTAAGAAACTTCAATTGATTGTCTTGGTCCACTTAATCTGATAGCAACTTCTTTACTTCTTCCAAATGATGTCATTCTAATGATGGAATAAAACTAGAGGTGCTGCAACATTAATGATTAGTTCAATAAATTGCAAAGTTGTCTCAGGACAGGCGTGGGGTCAGGGTGAAGTGTTTCTGTCAGATTTGAATCATCTTAGCTAGCTTTGCAGATTCAGTTATTTCCAGCTAGCACTTTTCCGCTTTCGTTAGAATAAAAGACATGTGACTGCTGAAAGAACCATGTATATGGCTATATTCTAAAACGCAACTGCAGCATTTTCAGCTCTAGATAGGTTCCTGAAGCTTTGTGTTCTGCACCCACAGCCCTCAATGTGATTCAGAGCTGGACTCATTGAATTTTCAGAGCTGTCAGAAATTAATCCTCAGAAACATTAAAAATAGGTAGACCAAACTCTGCAGCTCTGCTGAGAAAAATTACATGTATACTTGTTAGCTAGGCAGCCCAGAGGGCTCATAAGGGAATTGGCCAGCAGGGAAAGGCCTGTGGAGGTGAAAATCAGGGCAGCATTGTCCCTCTATGTGTGCACAGTGTAAAAACTTCTAACAGCATGTTTCTTTCTTAACAATTTATTGATCTGAAATCAGGTTAATTTAACTCAACAGCCTTTTATTTTTATTTTTATTTTTTTGAGATGGAGTCTTGCTCTGTCGCCCAGACTGGAGTGCAGTGGCACAATGTCGGTTAACTGCAAGCTCTGCCTCCTGGGTTCACACCATTCTCCTGCCTCAGCCTCCTGAGCAGCTGGGACTACAGGCGCCCAGCTAATTTTTTTGTATTTTTTTAGTAGAGACATGGTTTCACCGTGTTAGCCAGGATGGTCTCCATCTCCTGACCTCGTGATCCGCCTGCCTCAGCCTCCCAAAGTGCTGGGATTACAGGCGTGAGCCACTGTGCCTGGCCTCAACAGCCATTTTGAAGGCAGATTGATAAAATGCAGCTTGAGGGTTATAGACAGCCAAGAAGAGGGAGCATTCCCATCTTGGTTGGGATTTAGTGGTTGAAAGTTTGTAGTTAAGTGTGTCCAAGTCTTCTTAGCATCATTGGGCTGAATTGTCCTTGGCTTCTGTCTTGCACACAGTCCCTCCTTTGTTACCCAGTGGGCCAACGGTGGTCTGGCAGTGGCTTCACGGTGCTTGGAAAGTTACTCTAAGGAGGTAGCTCCCTATGCTTCAGGTTTGCACAGTGATATGAGACCTTGTACATTCCTTGTGATATATTTATATATTTCATTACTTTTTTCCTGTGGACTATGTATTTCTAAATGATATGTTTCTGTAACTGCCTTTTCTAATCAACACCTACCAAGTTCTATAGTAAGAGGCTCTAAGTATTTTATAGTTAAAGCTTCTGATTTGAGATCATGAAAAAATGCCTGCTAAAACCACAATAGGTCAGGCACAGTGGCTAGCACCTGTAATCCCAGAGACTTGGGCCAGGAATTTGGGACAAGCCTTGGCAACATAGTGAGATCCCATCTCTACCAAAAAAAAAAAAAAATTAACCAGGCATGGTAGCACATGCCTGTAGGCCCAACTACTTGGGAAGTGCAGGAGTGAAGATTGCTTGAGCCCAGGTGTTTGAGGCTGCAGTGAACTATGATTGCACCACTACACTTCAACCTGAGCAACAAAGTGGAGCCTTGTTTCTAAAAACAAAACAGGCCAGACATGGTGGCTCACGCCTGTAATCCTAGCACTTTGTGAGGGCGAGGCAGGCGTATCACTTGAAGTCAGGAGTTTGAAACCAGCCTGGCCAACATGGCAAAACCCTGTCTCTACTAGAAATACAAAAATCAGCTGGATGTGGTGGTGTGTGCCTGTAATCCTAGCTTCTCGGGAGGCTGAGACATGAGAATTGCTTGAACCCCAGCGGGTGGAGGTTGCAGTGAGTTGAGATAGAGCCTCTGTACTCCAGCCTGCACCACCTGGGTGATGGAGCAAGACTGCATCTCAAAAAATAAAAATAAAAATAAAATAAAACTAAACTAAAGCACAACAAATTATAAATAATTTTCAAGAATATGCCTAAAAATATTAAATTATAAGTTCAAAAGTGCCAGAGAATCAACAAAATGTATACTTTTAAAGAAATTTGGAAATGTTAAAACACTTAAGTATTATAAATAAATATAAATAAAATTCTCAATACTTCTTCCCTCAAAAGAAAGTTGGATTTAGATTTGACTATAGACTAAAGATGAAACTGTAATGAGTGGTGAATCAACTATAGCCTGATATGTCATGGACCAGATTAATGTGTCAGTTCATTTGATCATAATCTACTTATATATCAGAGCATGAATTTAAAATCTTAATGTATAATTTTAGAGTAAATTATTTTTTCAAAAAAGGAGTCTTAATTTTCCTAAAAATGAACATGGAAAACCTTATCTAAAGCAAAATATACTTATAGCTGTTCATTTAGGATGTATTCTAAAATTCCTAGGGACTTTAAAACAACAACAAAAAAAATTTTTTTTTTTCCGAGATGGAGTCTTGCTGTCACCCAGGCTGGAGTGCAGTGGTGCAACCTTGGCTCACTGCAACCTCTGCCTCCCTGGTTCAAGCAATTCTCCTGCCTCAGCCGCCCAAGTAGTTGGGATTACAGGAGTGAGCCACTGCATCCAGCCAACAAAAAATTTTTATATTTATTTTTTGCTTTATTATTTAGCAATTGTTCTTCATAGATTTAATCTGTATGATACTAAGTCATCATTCTGTTTCTGCAAACACACCTTAGCAAAATGAGCTAAGTATTATATAATTAGGAAACAACAATATTGAATTCATTCATAATAGTTCTTTTTCCTGTATTTTTTCAGAAACATTAAGATAAAAGAAACTTATAGTTCATTTTTACTATAATAATTTTTTTGTTAGTCAATATTTCTGGTAGACTTATATTGCTAAGACACCAAGTTCTAGCTATAGAAAATGAAGGCTAAACTACTCAAGTTTAATATTCTTTCATCATATAGTTCTTCCTCTAAATAGGTTAAATCTAATTATTATTCCTATGCAATCAAATCATGCAGACAGAATTGAAAATATAATTTTGATTTTGAAAGAGTATACCTTTGATTTTTCTAGAAAATGAGATGTGCATATCTCTAGGATGAATAATTTGCAAGTATGCATTTAAAATTCTTTTAGATATTGATTTTTAAATCATGTTTCAGAAACCATTGTAGTTATGCTTACAAACACAATAACAGCCGTCTCTGTAGAATTCAGTAATAGCTGTTGGACCAGAGAAATAATGTACTTCATTTTAAAAACAATTTAACATCAGCTATATATGCGCTCATACATTTGGATTTTCAATGTTTGATTAATAGAAAAATACATAGAAATAGTCTTACGTGACATTCTAGGAAATTAAACTTTGCTGAGTCATTTATTAGAACAGAGAGACCAAATCATTAATCTGTTTTAACTTTATAGTAGTCATTAGGAGCTACTGACACAGTTGAATTTTGCTTGAAAATATTTCTTAATTGAAAAAATACTCAGATGCTAAGTCTAAAAGATTATTAAAAACCATACAATTTATTCTCTGCTTTGTAAAAATTGAGTCATTAGTCAAGACTTTTAAAAAACTTGAATTATTTCTTTCTTGTAGTTGATGGTTATTAATTTTGAGAAACCGATACTGAGCAAAAGTGAATAGCGTGCTGATCTTGCAAAAACTCAAGCTATTGTTTTTATTTTCCTAAGGCTTGCATTTTAATGTTGTTTTCTTTATACATTAATAACTCAATGAACAAGCCCTTTAGGAATGAAGTTTCATTGTAACTCATTTGACTGATTTCAGACATATACATGTACATTAATCACGTGAAGCAGAGCTCCACACTTGTGTTAATGGGAGATAAAAATTTCTCTTTCAGCCGTGTTCATGTATTACATCTATCTGAGGGGCAGGCATAAAGATCATTCTGGAATATGTGAAAATTGGTTAAATCTGTCTCCCTGATCCCCATCCTTTCATTTTCTTCTCTATTCATTTCACTGAATGAGTGAATGACTCTTTTAATCATTTTGGATAGTTAGGACTTTTTGGGAACATCAGAAGGATATGGGCCTTATATTTTCCAATTTATAAGAACAGAAAGAGAGGGAGGAAGAGGATTCTTGCCTATATTGATTTTTATGCTGCAGGTGCCCTGGGAGCTCTCAGTGTGCACATGCCAACACACCCAAGAAATGAGCTGGTTAGCCTGCGTTGTTTGTAGTAGTATTTGAACTTCTCAGTGATGCTTTCCCACTTAACCTTTATAGCATCTCTGTATGTCCCACCTCACTTCCTGGAGCCTTTCTCTGCCATTCTTCACTCTGTCTGAATGGGAGCTGTGCTTCTCATAGGAGACTGCTGCCTAATGTCACTGCCAGTCAGCTTCCAAACACCATAGGCAATGTCACTCTTTTCACACAGCTTCTACCTTGGAAAAAGCAGAACTGAGGAAGTTTGAAAGCTGCACAATTTTTTTTTTCAATGTGAAAGTTAAGATACTGTAAGTGTCTTTGAGTACTTATACTTACTACTTATCTCTTGGGTGGTACTTAGCACTTTAATGCATTACTTTTCTCCCACATAGGGCACTTCTCTTTTAATTTTCTCATTTTGGCAAGTTCATCTTTCAGAACTGCTAGATCACAGGAGATCATCATTGACAGACACTGAAATCCTCTTTGTTCTAAAGCCAAGTATACGACTAGACCAATGAGAATTAAGGAGACCTGAAAGGCTTTTGGCAAGATAGCATCAACATTCCCAGAACTTGGCAGGAAGGAAACTAGGAGGTGAAGACATCCATTTAAATGATTAGGGTTGGCGGGGGGAACCTCCTCAGGGTGAAGGCAGCCTTTCTAGCAGTTATCTCTGCTCCCACAACCAGCTGGAGTCTAGGCCCCCTTAACTGTCAAGTCCAAAATCTCCACCATTACACTGATGGTAAAAATGGTTCCCACAGACCGTTTGCCTTCAGAAGGTTATTATTAACATGCACATGTCACATATTATCTGAAAGCAGCCTGTCTCCACCCAGCTTCTTTCTATAATATCATTTGGCCTGTGGATTCGCTAAATTAGCCTCTAAATACTGATGGCAGGAAAATCCGTCAACTATTGGGGTGTGGTACAGGTGGGAAAGAAGTATACATCTGGGTTCGGGGGGTGAAGGCAAAATAATGACACTGGATCAAGCAGGACCAAGATAGAATTTCAACCATGATAGGTCCATTGCCTGATGTTCATGACAAGTCAGTACTCCAAGACACCAGGTTGCAACAGAGAAAGAGGTTTAATCTTAGGGTCACCCAAAACCTCAAATACATATCTCCATGAGGAGTTTAGGGCAAGGGTTTTTAAGGGTTTTGGGGTAGGCTGAAATTTGGAGATCATTGATTCATTGAAGAGTTGCAGGGTGACGTCGTGGGACAGGGAGATGAAGAAACTGCGTTATCATGCAGATTCATTTCCTATATGAAGGGTCACTGGAATTGGGGATTTGGAAAAAAACCTCTTAAGCAATTCCTAAATGAAAGCCTTATGATTCTAACATCAGAGATCCTATCTATAAGAACAATGGGGATACAAATTAATTCTCAAACAGATTCTAACGTCGGAAATCCTATCCATCAGGAAAATGGGAGTGCAAACGGTCAGTATCTAGTGCTACCTGACTTTCAATTACAAGGAAGTGGGCCAAAGTGCAGCTTGATCCATGGTTAATTATATGTCTTTCCAGAATTTTTCTTAATCCTGTGAGGATGGCTTCAGGATAAGGAATTTTGGAGGCCAAGAACTTCAAGGGGAGAAAACCTTAAAAAAAACTGCAAGATACTAAGGAGAAAAGAGAACAGAGATGAACAGAGAGGGAAAGAGAAGAGCTGCCTGTTTCTGAACCCAAAGAATTGTTGAAGGACAACTGGAATTTAGTTGTGATTTTTGATTAATAATGTATTTTTTAATTCTTTTTTTTTTTTTCCCTCAGAAAATCAGGCAGAAAAGAATTTTTTTTTTGTTTTTGAGACCGAGTCTCGCTCTGTCGCCCAGGCTGGAGTGCAGTGGCGCGATCTCGGCTCACTGCAAGCTCCGCCTCCCGGGTTCATGCCATTCTCCTGCCTCAGCCTCCCTAGTGGCTGGGACTACAGGCGCCTGCCACCACACCCGGCTAATTTTTTGTATTTTTAGTGGAGACGGGTTTTCACCGTGTTAGCCAGGATGGTCTCAATCTCCTGACCTCGTGATCTGCCTGCCTCGGCCTCCCAAAGTGCTGGGATTACAAGCGTGAGCCACGGCGCCCGGCTAAGAATGTGTTTTTTTAAGTAAATTGAAATGAGGAGCTCAAAGGTCTCTGAAGGTTACTGAAGGTATAGAGGCTCTTATTATATCTCTTAATTTTTCTCTCATAGAAATTTACTAGTAAGTGAATTATTACACTAGTCTGAGACTATTTCTCTTCCAGAAAAAGAGAAAGACAAAGATAGATAGGTCTTTTTGATTTTTGACAACTCCTTATGAGCCTTTAGGACTCACATTCTCAGCCAAATATGAGACTAACCCAGAGAAGTATTGTGCTGGAGTGATCTGAATGGTTTAATGCTGAAAAGAATGGATTTAAGAAACAGGCAAAGAAAAAAAATACAAAATACCAAACAAACTCTAGAATCTACTAATAATAAAATATCGAATGTCTTGCACTCTATAGAGTGCTTTCCCCAGACGCATATTATCTCATCTGAAGTCCTCATGACAACAGCTCTGTGAGATAGAAGGGGAGGAATTGTTCTTGTCTTACAGATATTTGAGGTTCAAAAACAATAAGATGCTTGTTCAAGACCACACTGCCTCTCTGTGGCTGATGTGAGACTTGAACTAGATCTTTCGATGCCCAGTGTGAGATTTATATTCCACTTCTGCCCAAAGCCGTGGCAAACTTACATTTTCTTTATGGTATGTCATACGTATCTTCAGAAACAGACTCAGAGACAGAATTTAGTGTTCAGGCAGTATTATGGAGCGCCCTTGGGATCAACACTGTGGAAGGGAGAGGGCAGGAGCTGATTAGGCGAGGGAGAAGTGAGCTGGAATGCAGGAGCAGCAGCCTAGGCCAATGCCATGGAGAGATGGGGAGTGGAGATGACCCATCAGAGCTGCCATGCACTGGACTGCACAGGGCCAAAATGGCTGGGCCCACTTCGTCACTGAAAGCCAGCTGCCCTTAGGAAGGCAGCCGGGACTAGTACTTTATTGAAGGGCCATGCGGTGAGTGGCACATCTCTGTAGCCACCATGAAGAACAAAGAGGAGGTGAGGTTGTGACTCATCTTGCTTAGCTTCCAAAAAAGAAAAGAAAAGAAAAGAAAATCTGTAGTTATCTTAGTGTCGATTAGAAGCTTCTGAAAATGCTTGCTGATAATGGCCATGTAAAAACAGAAAACTCTAGTCTACCTTCTGCAGGTCTCACCATTGTAGTCTCAGCATTGCTTATCTACATTCCAAAAGAAAAGAGGCTAAGCCTCTTTCTTAACAGGTGCTAAAGAAGAGTCAGAATAGAAGGCATTATGCTCAACATAAGCATAAGGCATACCAAGAGCATAAGGCCTGATTCCATCATCGGTGTCCCTAGAGCAGTACTTCTCAGTCCTAGTGGGCCTGTCCCTCAGTTGGGGATCTTGTGAAAATGCAGGCTCTGCTTTGATGGGTCTGGGGGTGGGGCCCAACATCCTGCATTTGTATCAAGTTGATGCTTTTGGTCCTCTGGCCACATTTTGAGTAGCAAGGCCGCCCAAACTCCTCATTCTAACTTGGTCTTCTTTGACCCAGTATCTTTATTTTGCCTCTACTCCACAAACCAGGGTGAGAAATTTATTCTCTCAAAGTTATGGAGGCTAGAAATCTAAAATTATGTTGTCGGCAGAGCTATGCTCTTTCTGAAAGCCTTTAGGGGAGGATCCTTTTTTGTTTATTTCACTTTCGGGTAGTTCCAGGCATTTCCTAACTGTTGGCAGTATCACTCCAGTCCCTGCCTCCATCTTCCTAAACATTTTGGGAAGTGCTAATCAAGACTTCTAAAAACAGCCTATACCTTCTGACTCCTGACCCTTTTATTATGCTCTTTGCATTGTGTTTTCTCCCTTTAGTGAGCCTGTCTCCTTTACCCCAAACTTCTCCAGAGCAGGTGTTAAAGGAGTCCTGATCCAGACCTCAAGGGAACATTCTTGGATTTCCTGCAAGAAAGAATTCAGGGCGAGTCCATAGAGTAAAGTGAAAGCAAGTTTATTATTATTGTTATTATTATCTTTATATATATTATGTTATATTATTCATTTAAATAAAAGAATGGCTAGTCCATAGACAGAGCAGCCCCAAGGACTGCTGGTTGCCCATTTTTATGTTTATTTCTTGATGATATGCTAAACAACAGGTGGATTATTCATGCCTCTCCTTTTTAGACCATATAGGGGTAACTTCCTGACATTGGCATGGTATCTGTAAACTGTCATGGCGCTGGTGGGAGTGTAGCAGTGAGGACGACCAGAGGTCCCTCTCATCAACATCTTGGTTTTGGTGGGTTTTATCTGGCTTCTTTACTGCAACCTGTTTTAACAGCAAGATCTTTATGACCTGTATCTTGTGCTGACCTCCTATCTCATCCTGTGACTTAGAATGCCTTAACCGGCTATAGAGCCCTTACCAGGATTACTGTGGTTTGATGAAAATGCAGACCTCTCTCTTCTCCTGTGTGTTATTTGCTGGTAACTTAATGACACGCTAGTATTTTTGCTAGATAGAGACTGCTGATATTTTGGTTAGTGTTATAAATTTCCGGTGTGCTACGTATGTTTATTGCGGCACTATTCACAATAGCAAAGACTTGGAACCAACCCAATTGTCCATCAATGATAGACTGGATTAAGAAAATGTGGCACATATACACCATGAAATACGATGCAGCCATAAAAAAGGATGAGTTCATGTCCTTTGTAGGAAACCATCATTCTCAGCAAACTGTCGCAAGGACAAAAACCAAACACCGCATGTTCTCACTCATAGGTGGGAATTGAGCAATGAGAACACTTGGACACAGGAAGGGGAACATCACACACCGGGGCCTGTCGTGGGGTGGGGGGATGGGGGAGGGGATAGCATTAGGAGATATACCTAATGGAAATGATGAGTTAATGTGTGCAGCACACCAACATGGCACATGTATACATATGTAACAAACCTGCATGTTGTGCACATGTACCCTAGAACTTAAAGTATAATGATGAAGGGATGGCCTGCCCCTCCACACCTGTGGGTGTTCCTCGTTAGGTGGAACGAGAGACTTGAGAAAAGAAATGAGACACAGAGACAAAGTATAGAGAAAGAAAAAGTGGGCCCAGGGGACTTGCGCTCAGCTTACAGAGGACCCACGCCAGCACCGGTCTCTGAGTTCCCTTAGTATTTATTGATAATTATCTTTACCATCTTAAAGATAAGGGAGTGGCAGGACAATAGGATCATTGTAGGGAGGAAATCGGCAGTAAGACATATGAACAAAAAACCTCTGTAACATGAATAAGTTTAAAGGAAAATGCTGTGCCTTGAGATGCATATGCAAACATCTCCATAAACCTTTTAGCAGCATTGTTTCAGCCTATCACATGGGGAGAAACCTTGGACAATACCTAGCTTTCCTAGGCAGAGGTCCCTGCGACCTTTGGCCGTTGGCCGTTGACCGTTTACGTGTCCCTGGGTAGTTGAAATTAAGAGAATGGTGATGACTTTTAACCAGCAAGCTGCCTTCAGGCACTTGTTTAACAAAGACACATCCTGCACAGCCCAAAATCCATTAAACCTTGAGTCAACGCAGCACATGTCTCTTGCAAGGACAAGGTTGGGGGCAGGGTCACAGATTAACAGCATCTCAAATACAGAACAAAATGGAGTCTCTTATGTCTACTTCTTTCTATATAGACACAGTAACAGGCTGATCTCTCTTTCTTTTCCCCACATAATAAAATAAAAATAAATAAATACATTTCCAATGTGGTTTAATTATAATATTTTTATCAGTGATTTAGAACATAATCTTCACTCTTTTTCTTCGAATCTCCTCTCTTCTCTTACTCCCTGAAGCAAATTCTGCCAAATAGAAGACTGCCGTTTGCTCAGCCACCTGAAAGTGCTTTCTGAGCCTAGACCAGAACTCTGCTCTCTGATGTGTCCCATTCTCGGAGCAGATTTTACTCCCTCATGTCAGTCACAGTCAAGGGTTTGACTTCACTTCCTATTAACCCTGTTTTTAGCACCAGGAAGAAGGATATCAGACATATTCTTTCTTTTATGAAAGTCTAGTTTCACTCCACATTACCCAAAAGTCCTCTATATGGTACATCTTAAATTTGTAAAACAATCTTATCTGAATCTCAGTGTCTTTCTCTAGGTACGGTTTTTATGTTGTTGTATATGTTTTATTAACTGTTTATAATTTACACTTTCTAATGTGGTTTTGTGTACAATTAGATGGCAAGAAAGAGACGATGGCTATGGGAAATTTATGGATACATCTATGCACATAAAGGCATCGTTCTGTATCCCATGTAGCACCGTCACAGCCATTTAAAACGCTTGAATCATTCTGGGTAACTAGATTGTGATTTTAAACAGCTCAGAAGTGACATTTTATTTATTAATTCAACAAATAATTATTGAGTGTCTACTATGTGTTAGGGACTGTCCTAGACACTCATCTACCAGCCTTAAACTTTTAAATGATCTATTTCTAACATCTTCTACATTTCCTTTTGCTTTATCCTTTCAATAGTACTCTGACATGAGTCTAACCTTTTCTTGGCATCATGGGGCTGGAGACAACACGGTGGGTTGAAAAGGCACTGTGCTGGAAGTCAAGAGAACTGGACTGTAGCTTCAGTTTTACTAAAAATGATTTGTGGGACCCTACATATTTCTTTTCAGGTTGTTTTATGTAAAAGTTCCTTGTAAACTGTAGAATGCCATAAACATTTAAAGCACCATCATTATGGGCATTCATTTTAATACAGATAATAATACACATATTTCCTCAGTAACAACTCAAATATATGGAATTGTTTGACCTTTGCTAGATGGACCAAGATTTCAGAGCTTTTAACATGTGTATATATGTGCGTATGAAGCAAGGTTGGGTAAATTGTGAGTGAGGGGACTGGAAGAGACTCACCACTCTTGGAGATCTATTCTGGAGAGAGGTAGAGTGAATTTTCATACTGTTTTCCTTCTATTTTCAGAAAGACTTGTAGGGATAAGCTGTCGTTTAAAAAATGTGATCATGCTAAAGGAAAGCCTGTAATTTTAAAGCTTTTCCTTTTGTTTTGTGCAGTTCAACAGTAATGACCTTGAATAGAAAGCCCTTTGTTTAGCAAGGAATTCATATTTTGGATATGCAAAGGTAGACCTAAAACTTAGTTTGAGGCAAGGGTGAAGAACAAAACTATTCTGCAGAAGGACTAACAGAATTTGGAGGTAGGAGACTGGCAGTCAGAGCAGGTAGAATGTGTGTATGTTTGTTGGGGGGGTGGGGTGCATCTGTGCCTCAGAGAAAAACCCAGGAAAATGGAAACAATGTAGGCCTAACATAGAGGTGGAAATGGCTGAATGAGCTTTTAGAATATTTTATTTAAATATTAAGCTGTAATCCTTCATTATCCTCAACTATCAGTACAAATCTACCATAAACAGTAGCTCCGTGTTCATAATGATAATGGGGTTTGAGGAACAATGCACCCCTCCTCTAAGACTCCCTCTGCTATGCTGATGTGTTGGTGGAAGGAACATATTGAGGGAAGACTGAGACCTGTTGTCCAAGCAATTGAGGCTGGCAGAAGACCAGAGCCAGGGATCAGGGGACAAAGAAAGATGCTCACAGAACAGGAACTCATTTAGCCAATTGTAAATCTCCTGAAATTCCAAAGAAATATTGAAAAGACTTCTGTACATTATATGCTATAAGTAAGGTGAGGGTTTGAGTCATTTACATTTTCATTTTAAAGGACAACATGATCACATAAAATATTATAAATTAGTATAATAGATAACAATGTATGTACTGACAAAATTAAACAGATAAATCATATTTACATATGTCCTATTTACACATGTCCTATTTACACAAGGTCTCTTTTTTAAAAAAAGGACATATTTACATCATATCCTATTTACACAAGGTCTCTTTTTTTAAAAAAGGACATATTTACATCATGTCCTATTTACACAAGGTCTCTTTTTTAAAAAAAGGACATATTTATATCACGTCCTATTTACACAAGGTCTCTTTTTTAAAAGAACAGTTGTTAAAGACACAGATTTAAAAAATATTTTTTTCTCCTTTACCAGAGGTAAGTCCTTTCTTGAAATAGGAGTACAAATAAATAAATAAAATAAAATAAAATAAAATAAAATAAAATAAAGAAATAGGAGTACAGTCATGCACCACATAACGAAGCTTTTTTTGTCAATGACAGGCCACATATTTGACAGTGGTTCCATAGGATTATAATGCAGTGTTTTAACCATATCTTTTCTATGTTTGGATATGTTTAGATACACCAATACTTACTATTGTATTACAATTGCCTACAATATGCAGTACAGAAATATTCTGTACAGTTTTGTAGCCTAGGAGCAATAGACTGTGCCATATATCCTAGGTATGTAGTTGGCTGTCCCATGGAAGTTTGTGGAAATAGACTCTGTGATATTTGCACACTGATGAAACTGCCTAACAACACATTTCTCTGAATATATTCCAGACTTTAAGTGATGCATGACTGTATATCATTACCATGTATTGGATATATACAGGATATATCATTTTGTATATTTTAAAGCTTTAAATAGATGATATATTGTACACAATCTTCTGTAACTTTATTTTTCATCAGTATTATGTCTTGACATTTATCTATTTTGATACATAGGATCATTTTAACTGTTCTATGATAATTGATTGAACAAACCATAGTTTATTAATCCATATTCCTACTACAGGACAGTTATTTCCACTTTTTTTTGAGACGGAGTCTCGCTCTGTTGCCAGGCTGAGTGCAGTGGCGTGATCTTGGCTTATTGCAACCTCCGCCTCCCCGTTCAAGCATTCTCCTGCCTCCGCCTCTGGAATAGCTGGGACTACAGGCGTGCAGCACCTCACCACTTTTGTTCTACTACAGTGTGGCTATATATATCTATTTTGAGACTGTCCTGCCCTGTTGCCCAGGCTGGAGTACAATTGCATGATCTCGGCTCACTGCAACCTACACCTCCTGGGTTCAAGTGATTCTCCTGCCTCAGCCTCCTCAGTAGCTGGGACTACAGGCACCTACCACCACGCCCGGCTAAGTTTTGTAGAGACTGGCTAATTTTTGTATTTTCACCATGTTGGCCAGACTGGTCTTGAACTCCTGACCTCAGGTGATCCCCTGCTTCAGCCTCCCAAAGTGCTGGGATTATAGGCATGAGCCACTGCACCCAGTCTGCATAGAAGGTCCTTAATGCCTAATGAAAATGATTTCCCCTTGATTTTTTTTTCACGATTGTATCTGCCATTCTTGACTTCTTGGTCTTCCATATAAGTGAGAGTCAGCTTTTGAAAATTCTATATAGTTTCCAGTTTGGATTTTGATTGGAATTACGTCTTTTATGATTTTCAACACATTTCCCTTTTTTAATTTTTTGGTAGATTTGGGGTCTCACTATTTTTCCCAGGCTGGTCTCAAATTCCTGAACTCAAGAAATACTCTCATCTCACCCTCCCAAAGTGTTGGGATTACAGGTATGAGCCACCACCCTTGGCTAAAGTTTCAGTTTCTATCATAAGGTCTTGAATACCATTGCAATTTGCAATTTAATACTGGATATCTTATAATTTGCTGCTATTACAAATAGTTCTTTTGTTAATCACATTTTCTAAAAGTTTGATTTGATTTTACTTATTGATTTTATGCCTAGCAAACGTACTGAACTCTCTTTATAGTAGTAATTTTTATTTTTTTTGAGACGGAGTCTCGCTCTGTCGCCCAGGCTGGAGTGCAGTGGCCGGATCTCAGCTCACTGCAAGCTCCGCCTCCTGGGTTTACGCCATTCTCCTGCCTCAGCCTCCCGAGTAGCTGGGACTACAGGCGCCCACCACCTCACCCGGCTAGTTTTTTGTATTTTTTAGTAGAGACGGGGTTTCACCGTGTTAGCCAGGATGGTCTCGATCTCCTGACCTCGTGATCCGCCCGTCTCGGCCTCCCAAAGTGCTGGGATTACAGGCTTGAGCCACCGCGCCCGGCCCTGAACTCTCTTTTTAATACTAATAGTTTATAGACTTTCTCAAATTTTTCTATTGAATCAATTGCATAGTCAATGAATACTGAGAGTCTTATTTCTTTCTTTTACTTATTTTTAAATCTTTATGTATTTTTTTCTCTTGCTTATTGTATGGCCTAAGACATCCAGCACAACTTTGAACAGCAGCCTTCTTGACTTATTCCTCACTTGTGAAGAAATGGTTGTAATACTTCCCATTAATTACATTGTCCTAAAAATGACCCTTTTATCATGTCAAGAAAGTTTGCTTTCTTTAGAAAGAAAGTTTGTTATTTTATCTTTCTGTCTCTATTCTGTATGGTTTCCTCATGTCTAGTTTAATAGTTTTCTCTTCGACTGAATATCATCTGCTTTGTAAAGTATGCATTGAGTCATTACTTTTAATAAATATGTTTTTTATTCAAGAAGTTCTTTTCCAGCACTTTGGGAGGCCGAGATGGGCGGATCACGAGGTCAGGAGATCGAGACCATCCTGGCTAACACGGTGAAACCCCGTCTCTACTAAAAAATACAAAAAACTAGCCAGGCGAGGTGGCGGGCGCCTGTAGTCCCAGCTACTCGGGAGGCTGAGGCAGGAGAACCCGGGAGGCGGAGCTTGCAGTGAGCTGAGATCCGGCCACTGCACTCCAGCCTGGGCGACAGAGCGAGACTCCGTCTCAAAAAATTAAAAAAAAAAAAATTTAAAAAAAAAAAAAAGAAATTCTTTTCCTCCCAGCTTTATTGAGCTATGACTGACAAATAAAACGTTAAGTATCTTTCAGGTTTATAACATAATGTTTTGTGCATATTTATTGTGAAATGATTACCACAGTCAAGCTAATTAACATATACATTACCTCACATAGTTTCCTTCAAGTCTACTGTTTCTTTTTTATTTTCTGCCTGAACTATCCATTCTTGAAAATGAGATATTGAAGTCTCTACTAGTATTATATTACTGTTTGTTTTTCCCTCAGCTCTGTTAATATTTGCTTTGTATGTTTAGGTGCTCTGACTTGGGGTGCATATATATTTATAATTGTTATAGCTTCTTGACCTCTTTATTATTATATAATGTCCTCTTTATTTCTTGTGACAGTATTTGAGTTAAAATCTGTTTTGGCTGACATAAGTATAGCCACCCCTGCTTTCTGTTGTTTACCATTTGCATGGAATATACTTTTTCATTCCTTCCCTTTCGGCCTATGTTTGTTCTTTAAAGATAAAATGGGTCTCTTGTAGGTAGCATATAGTTGGATTAAAAGAATCCATTCAGCTGTTCTATGTCTTTTGATTGAAGAATTCAATCTATTTACATTTAAAGTAATTATTGATAGGTAAAGACTTTCTATTGACATTTTATTCATTGTTTTCTGATTGTTTTGTAGTTCCTTTCTTCCATTCTTGCTATCTACATTTGTGATATGATGATATTTTTGGAGGGTTATGCTTTGATTCTTTTTTCTTTGTCTTTTATATATCTACTATAGTTTTTGTTTGGTTTTGTTTGGTGTGGGATTACCGTGGGGCTTCCATAAAACATTTTATAGTTATAGTAGTCTATTTTAAGCTGGGAACAACTTCATTTCAACTGCATACAAAAGCATTACACTTTCACTTCTCATCTCTTCACATGTTATTTTAATGTCATAATTTATATATTTTATACTGCATATATTCATTAATTCATTATTGTAGCTATAGTTATTTTTAATACTTTCATCTTTTAATTCTTATACTGAGGTTGAAAGTCCTTTAAACACCACTACTACAATATTATTCTGAATTTGACTATATTCTTACCTTTACAGTGCATTTTATACTTTCATATGTTTTCATGTTTTAGTTAGTATTCTTTTGTTTCAACTAGAAAGACTCCTGTTAGCATTTATTGTAAGGCAGGTCTTGTGATGAACTTCCTCAGCTTTTGTTTGTCTGGGAGTCTTTATCTCTCCTTTATTTCTGTGCAGCTTTGCTGGGTATAGTATTCTTGGTTAGCAGTTTCTGTCTTTCAGTACTTTTATTATATCAACCCACCCTCTCCTGGTCTGCAAAGGTTTTGTGAGAAATCAACTGATAGTCTTATGGAAGTATGCATGTATGTGATAAATAGCTTTTCTCTAGCTGCTTTCAAAGTTCTCGCTTTATTTTTCACTTTTGAGAATACGATTATAATATTATAATATGTTTTGGTGAAAATCTCTTTATGTTTAATTATTTGGGGTTCTTTGGGCTTCAAGGATCTGAATGTTCATTTACGTATCCAGGTTTGGAAAGTGTTCTGACATTATTTCTGTAAATATGCTGTTTATTTTACTTTCTCTGTTCTTTCTCAAACTCCTATAATGCATATATTGGTTCCGTTGATGCTGTCCCATAAGTCTCATAAGCTTTTTTCATTCTTTTTTTAAACATTTATTCCTCTAACTGAATAATTTCCCACAATCTGTTTTCGAACTCACTGACTCTTTCTTCTATTTGATCAAGTTCTGCCACTGAAGCTCTCTATGGAATTTTTTTAGTTCAGTCATTGTATTCTTCAGCCCCAGAATTTATGTTTGACTTTTTATGGCTTCTATCTCTTTGGTGAATTTCTCATTTTGTTCATATATTGTTTTCCTGATTTCATTTTGTTGTCTGTGTTCTAGTATCACTGACTGAACTTCTTTAAGATGATTGTTTTGAAATATTTGTCACATAGTTTCTAGGTCTCGAATTCTTTAGGGTCAGTTACTAGTGCTTTATTTTGTTCCTTTGTTGGTATCAAGTTCCCCTGATTGTTTGTGATCATTGTGGATTTACGTTGGTGTCTGTGCATTTGAGGAAGTAGGCATCTCTTGCAGTCTTTGCAACTGACTGCAGCGTGGAAAACTGTTTACAAATCAGCCTGTCCAGGGATTCAGGCTGGAACAGCTGGTGAGGCCTATGAGCAGGTTTGCTGCTGAAGTCCTTGGGTAGACTGTCTTGGTGACTCATCTGTGGGTATTTGGGCCTGATACCTTGGTCCATAAGACATGGGCCTGGTTCTGGGGCAGTCCTGGAGCCTCCATTTGTGGAAGGTGTCCTGGAGCTGAGGTAGGCTTGTATGGAGTCTGGGTGCTTAGGGGCCGGCCTGGGGGCGTTGTGGGGCTGGCCTGTTGTTGGAGTGGGCTTGGAGCTATAGGGGCTGGCCTGGCTCTAAGGTTCACTGGGGCTGGTCTAGTCCTGTGGTCTGTGGCAAAGTTGGGTGATCAGTCTCCTTCCCCCACACAGATGGTATCTCTCTCTGTGCATGCTGCACAGGCTTGGGTCATGGGTGAATGATATGGGTAATATGAAACTGTCTTTCTTTCCCTCTTCAATGTGTTTTTTCTTATTTCTGTGTTCCACACAGGTGCCATAACCTTTCACCTGGGTTCCTTAGCTCTTGTGAAGGTATCTTCATGCATGGATGGTAGTTCAAATTGATGTTTCTTTGAAAGGTAAGTGCTGAAAACTCCTATTCTGTGCTATCTTGTTAATGTCACTCCCAGATACTCGGGTTTTTAAGGCATTATTCACAGAGTTGTGTTCATTTTATGGTTTCAATTTCTTTTTTAATTCTTAAATATTCTTGAAGAATGTATTTTATAGATTTTAGCAGATATTTCTATTACCTGAAATTTTTTGTTTTGTTTTGATTTGGTTTTGGTTTTGATTCCCATCATACTTTTTATGTGTTTGTTGAATCTCACTTATGGTAGATTATTTCCTCAAGATTTACTAACTTGGGATTATGAATTCATCCTCTGTGAGACATTATCTGTGCAAGTCTATAAAGGCTAATATAAGGATATAACATTCTGGACTAATATAAGGATATAACATTCTGGGAGGACTAAGTTGGGGATATGTGTTTTAGAGAAGATTATGTTTGCTTCTTCCAATTACAACAGAGGTATCATATTCTAAGATAAATTTTTAGGTAAATTTCTTGGCTTGGGAGTTTATAGACCACAGAAAGTCTAAATTTGTGGTACAAATCCAAATGGATGTCACACACACACATACATATATACACACATACTCATATATATGCATACATACTTTCTTAAAATATCTGAGCTTAGAAATAAGAATATAGGCCAGGCACAGTGGCTCACGCCTGTGGTCCCAGCACTTTGGGAGGCCGAGATGGGTGGATCTCTTGAGGTTAGGAGTTTGAGACAAGCCTGGCCAGCGTGGCAAAACGTCATCTCTACAAAAAATTCAAAAATTAGCTGGGCGTAGTGGCAGGAGCTGTAATCCCAGCTACTTAGGAGGCTAAGGCATGAGAATCACTTGAACCTGGGAGGTGGAGGCAGCCTGAGTGATGGTGAGTGTGACTCCATCTCAAAACAATGAAAAATAAATAAATAAAATAGGAAAATAATCTTGTTAAAATTACATGTGAATTATAGAAAAATGGGTTCTGAGTAGATAAGGATCTCTGCGATGACTGAAATTTATGAGATCAAGACGTATCTATCACTTGTTGAATAATTAATGAGTTTCAGGCTATGTGCTAGAGTATACTTGTTTACTTAAAACTTCCAGTAATTTTGTGAAGTGGTTATTATTTTTTATATTTTGAAGATGAATAAACTGAGAATAAATGGTAGCATCAGGCTATTTTACTCAAATGTCACCTCTTACTGAATACATTCATTGCTGTTTCTCTTCCTCTGACAATAATTCTCTTAACTTCCCTGATTTATTTTTTCCTTTAGAACTTCTCATCCTCTACTGTATTATAAATTTTCCTTTATTATTGTTTGTCCCACCTACTCCCCAAGAATGAAAGCTCCATTTAGACAGGTTTATGTTTTTACTGTTATTTTTTTCTTACCTAGAATATTTCCTCACATAGTGAGTACTCAATAAATATTTGTGAATGAATGAATAATTCAAATGAGATGCTCTGTGCTTTTTTCTATACACGTCTTACTTCTAAACTTTAATTTATGAATCTGCGACAACTGTTTGTCTTTAGTTCCTTAAAGGCCTTTAAAAATAGTGGGTTTTTTTTTTTCAAGTTAACTGTGTTCTGAGAAGGTGAGGTTGCCAAATAAATTAATTCCAATGTGTGAGGTGTTTCTGTGTATGTTTGTGTCTGTGAAAGCACGCACTTGTGAATAAATAATGCTTGACTTCCAGCAAATTAAATGCTATTTGAAAGCATATGGCAATATATAAAGTACTGTTCAGGTTGGATGTATTGATATTATTATTCTGTTGCTATATGAGGGTTGTCAGCAAGTTAGATCCATGTTACCACGTTAAGGCACTTTTAGCAAGCTGAAAGCATAAAAATGAATGTTATCAATCAGTTTGCTTTCTTATGTGCTCAATATAAGTGTCCATCTTACTTTTGGCCTCCATCCTGTCTTCACACTGCCTACACAGGGAAAGAGAGAGAACAATAGAAATATAGAGGTAGGACAGAGACCAGGAGGCGAGAAAGCAGACTTAGAGATAGATAAAGAGGTATGTATGTGTGTTTGTGTGTGTGTATAGTATGTGGTGACAGAGCAAAAGAAAAAGGGTCAGAAATGTCAGCAAAGTATTTGAAAGAGAGAGTAGGAAGAAGAGTAAAGATATTGCAATAAGAAAGAATGTGCTATGAATAAAATTGATAAGACTGGTAAACATGCAGGACTTAATATCTGAAGGCAAATCTACAGAAGTTCTACAGTTATCTTGCTATGGCTGTTGACTTTGTTTGTGTTGCTGTAAAGGAATACCTGACGCTGGGTAATGTGTAAAGAAAAGGGATTTATTTGGCTCACAGTTCTGCAGGCTGCACAAGAAGCATAGCACCAGCATCTGCTTCTGGTGAGGGCTTCAGGCTGTTTTCACTCCTAGTGGAAGGCAAAAGGGAGATGGTCTGTGCAGAAATCACATGGCAATAATGGAGGCAAGAAGGGGAGGGAGGTGCCAGACTCTTAACAAAAAGCCCCTGTGAGAACAAATACAGTGAGAACTCACTATCTCAAGAATGGCACTAAGCAATTCATGAGAAATCCACCCTCATTACTCAGACTCCTCCCTTCAGGCCCCACCTCCAACACTGAGGATCAAATTTTAATATTAGACTTGACAGAGCCAAACAAAATGTATACAAACCATAACATTCCACCCTTGGCCCCCAAATCTCACGTCTTTCTCATATTGCAAAAAGCAGTCATCTCATCCTAATAATCCTGGAAAGTCTTAATTTATTTCAGCATCAACTCAGAAGTCCAAAGTCTCACCTGAGACTCAAGGCAAGTTCCTTTAAGCTGTGAGACAGTAATATCTAAATAAGGGTTTTACTCCCAAGGTACAATGGTGATACAGGCAGGAAAACAATGGTAATACAGGAAAACAATCCTATTCCAAGAGGGAGAAAATGGCCAAAAGAAAAGGGTAACAGGCTCCCACACAAGTCTGAAACCCAGCAGGGCAGACATTAATCTCTAAGTCTCCAAAATCATATTCCTTGTCTTCATGTCCCACATCTTAGGCACAGTGGTGTGAGGGGTGGGTTCCCAAGGCCTTGGGCAGCCTAATCCCCAAGGCTTTGCTGGGCAGAGCCCATGTGGCTGCTCTCACGGGTTGGAGTTTAATGCTTGTTGCCTTTTTAGGCTGAGATTGCATCATGTTGGTGACTCCATAATTCTGGGGTCTGGAGTGCTGTGGCCCTGCTTTCATGGCTCCATTAGGCAGTGCCTTGGTAAAGTGCTCTCTGCAGGGCTCCAACTCCACATTTATGCTCTGCATTGCCTTGGTTGAGTCTCTCTGTGGGGGCCCCACACCTGCAGTAGGCTTCTGCCTGAGCATCCAGACTTTTAGATACATCCTCTGAAATCTAGGTGGAAGCTGCCAAGCCTCCCCAACTCTTACATTCTGCACACCTTCAGACTTAACAGCACGTGGAAGATGCCAAGGCTTCCAGCTGGAGTGGCAGACCAAGTAGCATCTGGGGCCTTTTGAGCTGTGGCAGAGATTCAGGGAATATACTTCAGAGGTCAGCAGCACCTCAGGCCATTTCCCCAAAACCATTCTGTCCTCCTAGGCCTCTGGAGCTGTGATGGGAGGGGCAGCCTCAAATATTTCTGAAATAATTTTCGGTCCTTTTTCCCATTGTCTTTACTGTAAGCACCTGGCTCCATTTTATCCACACCGATTGCTCTAGCAAGTGGTTGCTCTGCAGCATCTTTGGATTCCTCATCTGAAAATATTCTTTCCTTTTTGAACATGCAGCCAGTCTGTGAACTTCCCAATTTTTATGCTCTGCTTTCTTTTTAATGATAAGTTTGAACTTTAGTTCATTCCTTTACTCTTATGTCTGATTGTAAGCTGTTAAAAGCAGCCATGCCACCCCTTGAATGCTTTGCTGCTTAGAAAATTCTGCTGCCAGATACTCTAAGATATCACTCTTAAGTTTGACCTTCCACAAAACCCAAGGAGACAAACAGCATGCAGCAAGTTCTTTGCTAGGTGTAACGAGGGTGATTTTTGCTCTAGAGCCCAATAAGTTTCTCATTTCCATCTGAGACTTCCTCAGTATAGCCTTTTCTGTCTATATTTCTATCAGCATTTTGGTCACTACCATTTAACCAGTGTCTAAGAAGTTCCAAACTTTCCCTTGTCTTTTTATCTGCTTCTAAGCTTTGTTAACTCTTCCAACCTCTACCTATTACCTACTTCCAAAATGGCTTCCACATTTTCATGTATCTTTATAGCAACACTCCACTCTTCAGTACCAGTTTTCTGTTTTAGCCCACTTATGATGCTAAAAGGAATGCCTGAGGCTGGGTAATTTGTAAAGAAAAGCGGTTTATTTGACTCACCATTCTGCAGGCTGTGCAAGAAACATGGCAGCAGCATCTGCTTCTGGGGAGGAACTCAGCCTGCTTCCAGTCATTGTGGAACATGAAGGGGAGCCGACATATGCCAAAATCACATGGCAAGATTAAAGGCAAGTGGAGGTGCCAGACACTTTAAAAATAAGCAGCTCTTGTGGGAACTAATAGAGCAGGAACTTACCCACTTGAGAGAATGGCAATAAACCATGCATAAGGGATCTGCCCCCATAATCCAAAGACCTCCTGCCAGATCCCATCTTCAACATTAGGGATTACATATCAACATGAGACTTGGTGGGGGCAAACAAACCATATTTAAACCATAGCAGTTGTTTTCTTGAGGTGTGACTTTACCTGCCCTTGGAGACGATCTTCTTGGATAGCGTGTCTGGCTCCAGGTGGCTTCACAAGGCTCATTTGTTGAATGAATAAAGGAATGAGTAGATGACAACAGAATTTTAGATGATTGCATTTTGGTGGGATTCACTTTCTTAAAAATCTTATTACTTTTGAGTTATGTATTCTGTCCAACCCTTTTCTTACTGACTTACAAAGAGAAGGGCTGGGTAGAAATAAGAAATTCAAAGGAAGTGAGGAACCAAGAATATGTAAGGGAGAGCATGAAATGCAGAAGATTGGATGATGACAACCAAAAGATTTTCTGTTTCAAAGCAATGGAATAATCCAGCACTCTAAGGTTATCGCCTGTGACATAAAAACAAGAAAGATGCATCAGTTAATATCACTGCCTAAAACAACCATTAAGTGAATTGAGGTTTTTACTCCACTACTCAGTGCTTCTTCAGTAGGGTCTGTGAAACTTTTCCTTAAGATCACCTTCTAGATTTCATGCTTTTAGCTGACATGTTTATGCCTTATGATTTAGTCCAGGAAAAAAATAAAGAAACAATGAGAAGTTTATGTAAGCCGAGGTCTTGGACTGAAAATAACAGAATTGAGAGGAAATGTGTATATGGACCCACTAGGGTTCTCATCTCTGCTCTCCAGCCTGGACCACTTATTTATTTTAACCTTTTGGAATTTTCTGTCCTGTTTAATAAAAATCCCCCCTGCCAAATTTAGGTGGGTCTTGAACCCATTTGTTAAATATATAAAAATCTATCACTTTTAGATGCATTTGTGAGAATAGCCTATTCTCATCAGGGAGGATAGAAATTTCAACAACATTATTATATACGTATATATAATTTTTTTTTTTTTTTGAGATAAAGTTTCACTCTTGTTGCCCAGGCTGGAGTGCAATGGCATGATCTCGGCTCACTACAACCTCTGCCTCCCAGGTTCAAGTGATTCTCTTGCCTCAGCCTCCTGAGTATCTGGGATTACAGGTGCCTGCCACCAGGCCTGGCTAATTTTTGTATTTTCAGTAGAGATGAGGTTTCACCATGTTGACCAGGCTGACCTCAAACTCCTGACCTCCGGTGATCCAACTGCCTTGGCCTCCCAAAGTGCTGGGATTGCAGATGTGAACCACCACGCCCAGCCATAAATACTTTTGGACCAGGGTTTCACTTTGTCACTCAGGCTGGAGTACAGTGGTACCATCATGGCTCACTGCAGCCTCGACCGCCTGGGCTCAGGTGATCCTTCCACCTCAGCCTCCTGGGTAGCTGGGACTATGGGGGGTGAGCACCATACTGTCTAATTTTTTTTTTTTTTTTTTGTATTTTTTTTTTTGTAGAGATAGGGTTTTACCATGTTGCCTAGGGTGGTCTCAAACTCCTGGGCTCATGCGATCCATCCACCTTGGCCTTCCAAAGTGCTGGGATTACAGGCGCTAGCTACCGCACGCCTGCCTCAGCAAAACTTACTGTGTAATTTGTGGATCAGATTAAAAAGTGAGTGTCAAGATTTAGTAAGAAAAGTCAAAATAAGCTCACTCTAGTTGTATTTATGTTTTTAAAACAGAGTTTTTACAAATGAACTTATCTATGACAGCCTTAGACAGGTTGAAGTCAGGGAGATCTGTATGGAGGGCAAAGATCAGGGAGCCCAGAGTAAAACTCCAGAAATTTCTACATAAATTTAAGGGCCAAGAGGAGAAAGAGGGAAGTCCATAAAGATGTGAGAAGGAAGAGCCAGGGAAGTGGTTCAGAACAGAAATGAATGGTATCCTTCATTCCAAGAGAGGAGTTTAGAGATTGAGAAAAAGGATATCAAGCGACTGATTCTCCAGGGAGGTGAAGTAGCTGAAGAAAGGAAAATGCTCGTTGGATTGTCGTCCTGGTGACCTTAAGGAGGACAACAGGCTCCCACACAAGTCTGAAACCCAGCAGGGCAGACATTAATCTTTAATGTGGTGTGGTGGTGTGGTGAGTGTGGAAGCCACATTCAGTTGGTTGAGAAGTCAAAGTGAGGTAAGATGTTGATGACAAAGAGCTTATCATTATTTCAAAATGTTTAGCTGTAAAGAGCATTTGAGAACAAGACAGAAGCTATAAGAGGGTGTCGGGTGGTAGGAATGTCTTTTTAGGTGTGAGATATTTGAGCATTGAGAGCTGAGGGGAAAGAGCGAGTAGGGAGGAAGAGAAGTTGATGATACACAGGAAAGAATGTGTTGCTGATGGTGCAAGACTTGAGGTAGGCATCAACCTTGGTTAAGAACCACATGTTCTATCCTGGTTCTATGGGGAAATTAAACAGTTATCTCTTTATCCTACAACACTTTTCCCAGGAATATACCCACTCATACATACTAGACATTCCTGTGCATTTACATCTGGTTTAGCGAATAATGTAGGCAGTAGTAGACCTACACTTATGTGAAGAGACCAGTCTGTGATCTGTGGTAAAACAATTGCATGTTAATCTTCCTGATCTCTGCATTCCTAAATTTTGCTAGCAATAGGTAACCTAATTTTTACATGGTACTTACTGTTGTTCTTTGGCAAGCTGCCATGGTTTAGAAAAGCTTCGTTGTCTGAGGTTTGCTTCAGCTTTCTTTTCACAGCAGAATGGGGTCCTGTAAGCCTCCCCTCAAAGGACTGGATTTCTGAACATTGGTGCCCTTTGCATTGACTCTTCGTGAACAATGTATAATATCCCAGGGGAATTGAGAATGGAATGATCTTTGCACTTGATGTAAATTTTTAGATGCTTACCACTTGGACCTTCAACATGTGATTTTATCCACAAAACAGATTTTGAGAGACAGGGGACCAGACATCTGTTTATGTGATTTGATCTTAAGGAAACTCAATTACAGATAAGTGAAGAGACATAAAGGTATTTGTCTGAGGTCATGTAAGCAGTTGATGGTTGAACTAAACCTACAGCTCCAGCCCCCTGACTTTTGACCTCTATTTCCTTGCCTTAAATGTGTGTTGCCTATAGCAGGAAAGGGTATGGTTTCCATTAAAAATCATTGCTAAATCAAACACCCTAGCATCATGAATTCAGAAATTTGTGAAACCGGTAAAAGCATTATTGATTCTCAGGTGGTCTAGAAGTAATTTCTTCTTATACTGAAGCCACTTGTGAGCTTATAACTCAAAATAGTTATGAGTATGCGTAGAGCTTAGAGGTAAGAAATGTCACCATGGGCTTCAGACAGCAGAAGGTTCACACTTCTGGATGTGCAGTTTTGTAACTTGGCCTTGTTGTTCACGATTTCTTCGTTTGTAATTTATTTCTCCCATATGTGGGATGTGGGGAAATATCCTGAAGACAATTCTAATGAAATACATTGAGTAATAGGTTCTATTAGTTTATAGGGATTTAGGAAGTATTTCTCAAGGACTTTGAAGTCTCCTACTGAAAAGCCCTTTAGAAAGAGAATAGTCTAATTTCATTTCATTTTCCTGGCTCAAAAATGAAAATGATCATTGCATCTTACATCTTGCATAAACAGAATGTCAGAAAACTGACATATAAACAGGCAAATATATAAGCAGATAAATATGGAGATCTTAGTAATGGCTCTCCCTTTCTTTATTCACCAGGGCAAGGGAATAAGGAAATACAAATTCTTATCTTTAATATTTTGTTTCTTGAGTGAAGTTGTCTAAGGCAACTTTGTATATGCCCATGTATACTACACTGAAAACAGTGAAAAAGAAATGTGCCTTACCTGTATTTCTGGTTAATTTTGGAAGATTTCTGTCAGCTCCCCTTGGGACGTTTATAAAATAATAGGTTAGATATGATTGGTGACACACTATGGTTTCTCCTTTCTATCACATGCACTCTTGGGAGCTCTGTATTGCTTACTAACTTGAGGATGGTAAAGTAAGTCTTTACCTTGGGTGAGATAAAGTCTTGAAAATGTAGCATGAGCAAATCTGTAGCAAATCACCAAATATGAACTCAATTTGGCACCAGGGTCATCCTTAAGAGATAAACCTTGGGGTGATGGACCTGCTTTTGTGATTTCATGATGCAATGGAGACCTGCTGAATGGAGCTGCAGAGCTGGGGTGTAGGGTAGGGTTGGAGAAAGGTGATAGTGCTACCTGTACATAAAGCTCAAATAAATGTAATTTCTCCTAAAGCTCCTGACCATCGAGAGGCATTTCAGCAACTGCAATTGACATGAACTCTTTTGATAGAATAGTTTATGTCGATTGCAATTTCTGAAATAGCCTATTGAATGAAAAAAAAAAGCTATGAAAGCTATGAACAAAAGCCTCTAGGATGAAACAAAGCTATGTAAACAATCTTACTGATGTCTAATACAAATAAAACACATACCCTTTTTCTATACAGTCGTCTGAAGCTACGTATTGACTTTTTAGGGTATTTTTTTCTTATCCTCTTCAAGACATCAGTCATATACAGATGCATAGTTAGGATGTGGAGCAGATGATTTGCCCACACTCTCTCCCACTCAGAGATGGCACCGTCTATGGCCTCTTAAATTCTGCAGTGACATTTAATTGATGTTTATATTGTCACGGAAAATGGTTCATGAACACACATGATATTTTCATAACCACACAGAAATACCGTGTTTAGAAAGCAGGCTTGGCCTAGCACAAAAGTTCTCACTCAATCCATATTAAAGACTATTATTTGCTAAAATAATACATATTTCTAATGCTTTTCTAGTTGTAGAGCAGTACAGAGTAAGACTGTAAATCACCAAGCTATCAGATATGAAGTGCATGCTATTTGTTGGCATGTTGCTGACCTATGCAGAGCTTCCATTTTTCCATACAGCTGCCACCTTCCCCAAAGCATCTGGTCGTGTGCCTCTTCTCATGCCCACTGAGTGCACTACGGCAAAGTGTGAGCTCTTACAAACCATGGTTCCCAGAGACTTGGTTCAGGGACAACGGATGATGCTTTTCGAGAATGGGAGACACATATTGGTGCTAAATTACAATACTCTAGGCTCAGGGTCTACCCCTTATTTATGCTCCTGGTGTTAGAAAATGTATTAGGAAATAAATCGTAAGATGATCAAGGACTGGCAAAGACATTTAATAAAATGTCAGCAAACCTGGAAAATAAGTGAGGACGCAATTCATCATACTGAGGAGACAAGATGGAGAAAACTTTAAAGCCATAAGGGAAAGGGCAGCATAGTCAATGAGTGGGAACATTATTTCTAGAATCCTAATGAAAATAGTTTATTATACATGAGAAATATCTTACTTGATCAAAATGAAGGAACTCAGGTTATGATTTTAGTCAATAGTAAGTAGGAACAAGTAAATTACCAGAATGGCTGGGACCCATGAACTCTGCATTTCTTTCTCTTCCGGATGCTACTGGATAAAGGGTGTCCATTCAATATGTAATAGGAGGTGTTGTGCTGGTCTTAGTCAGCTGCTTACAATTTATCTCATTAAAGGAACTCAGAATGAAGTGAACAGTGAAGAAATTAAGTAACTGCCTCATACTGTGGCAAAAGGGGAAGAGAAAGAAAAATGTAGGATGTGTCTTGTGAATTGAAACACTGTGTTTCCTGGCTATATTCTTTATCAGGAGAAACATGCTTAACAGTCAATAAACCCCATCCATGGTCTTTGTTAAGTTTAAAATAATAGATGGACGTAATTTTATTTACCCGATTCTCATTTTCACATATAATTTTTTTCAGTTTCGTTTTCAAAAAACAACCCCAAACTTAGTTGCTTTTTTGTTAAAAACAATGAGAACAAAACCAATGTGAGTATGCAGACAGTCCCAAATAAAACCACAATTCTTGAATCCCCTTTAACACTTCTTATCTGCATATTTTATGAAAGCAGAACTTGCCAGCAATAGGGATACTGCTCTAAATAAATTATACTTTAAGAATATTAAAGTGTAGTTTTTGGCAGTGAAGGTGTCCAATTTTGCTTTGTGCCCTGGGCAACCTTAAGAAAAATATCTTAAGAATTCATCTCTTCTGACATTAAATAAAATCCAAAAGGTGAATGGTATTAGGCTTCATCAGTGTGACTCTCTGGTCATAGATTAGACATGGTAACCTGATCTGAAGTTCTGTTTTCAAAGTGCCTACTCCACCGGCCTTCACAGAGGAGGACTTCGGGTAGATGAATGTTTTGGAAATCCTTTGCTGTCAATCCAGCAGGATGCTGACGGTTTTATTTGATATTGAAAAAGCAAGGAAAGAGATGTTAGACTTCTGTTATTATGGCCACGCTGGAATCAGATGTTGTGAGTGTTTCTATTTCATGGACAGTGCAACCCGATGTGAAAGACCACACAGTGCCAACCTGTGGTCATTTGTTGGTGGGTTGTGATGGTTAGCTAGAGATCAGCGGCACCTCAACCCATTATATACAAATTCACATGTGCTTTTCAGGCATTTCGGGTGAGGAGAGGAACCTTTGGTGCTGTCCTCAGCACGATTGGTAGATAGTACAGCTGCCATTGGAATGCAGTGACAGGAGCCATTCTGCTGTGCTCTCTGTGCAGAAAGGCTTGCCGTTGGTAAAGATGAAAAGCATTGCAGATATCATCTTCCAAAAGCTGTCCCCTGTTTTAGGTAGTCCACTGAAAGTCCAGTGATCCAAAATGATTGCTAGGAAACTGGTTTCATTATACTGTCTCCAAGTGTTATTTTGTTCAAAACCCCAAGTTTCAGGGAAGAGGAGTCATCTATCCACACAATGGATGTAGATAAACTTTTTCTTTTAATTTTGAAAATTGATTTCCTCCGATGTTTGTGCAGCAGCTGTTTCAACTTGTCCTTAAAAAAGCTGGTTGTGAGAGTATAGAGGATCGGATTCAAAGCACTGTTAACTGGAAGGAAAAAAATCACTATCCAGGAAGTCATTGTGTCTGGAAAAGGAAGCAAAGTGTGAAAAAAAAGTTGAAGTTTTAAATAGACATAACATACAAATAACACTTTGCAGTCAATGCTATTTATGAGAGGGAGACATAGTACATTTTAAGTTTTCTCTCACCTGAAGGAAACTCTCTTTGTTGGAAGAGCACAGAAGCTATGAATTCAAGGTCTTAATGATTTAACTTTTCTGAGTTTCAGTAAATAATGTGAAGGTCATTGTGATATTAAGAGGAAATATGTGAAAATATTTTGTAAACCATAAATTGCTGTATAGTGCATTTTTTTCCTATTTTATCACCTTCCTTTATAGGAAAATAAAAAAATAAATAAATAATCTTTAGTCAATAGCGTGGGGTTCAGGAAACTTCTGGTCCAAGAGCCAGATCTGACCTTGGTCTTATCTCCATCCAGTTCTGAAAGCTTATTGCCCTGCCGTGGTGTTCTGGTTATCCTGTTATCCTATTAAAAGCTTTGAAGAGCGAAGTGGAATGCATCCCCTAAACTTGATGAAATTCTCTTGTGTGCAACCCTACAAATGCTAATAGAATATTCAGGGAAAGAGGTCACAAGAAGTTCTTTTTGAGGTGAAATTTGGAATGATAGTGTCCTTCCTGAGGGCATCATTTCATTTGCTTGGTTAGCATGAAATGCATCTTTCCCTTTACCCGTGGCCTAATCCTGTGGTCAGACACTTAACTAGGTGAGTGTGAGCGAATCACTTATGCTTCCTCAACTTCATCTGCTCTCTCTGTTAAAGGGGGTTGGTGATAACTTGCTCACTGAATCCAGCAGGCTGGGCCAGAGTCAGCTCTGCTGAGGTGCTTTTTTGGCACTAAGACTTGAGATCCTCAAACCTTACCACATAATGCTACTTCCTCTCACATCTTCACAATTTCAGGGAACTCCCCATTCAGGTGAAGAATTGGCTGGTAAGACCATTGATGCTTTCTCTCATCATCCTTTGTCTGCTCTCTTCCTTCTCAATCCCATAATGTTTTTTTATCCTTCAGCCACTGTTATTTTGTTCTTCTCTTGACCCTGCCTTGTTTCTTGTATCTTTCTGTTCTTCCTGTGTATGTCTTCTTCCTTTTCCATTTCTTCTCTGACTGCTTATCTGACCTTCCTTCTTCTTTTCCTTTGATCTCTTTCCTCTCCTTTTCTATATTTACCTTCCTCTCTTCCTATCCTATCTTCTCTTCCTTGTCCTTATTTTTTAACTGAAAGGAATATGAAAAAAAATTATGTTTTAGCCTGTCTTAAATTAAGTGAACTTTTATATTATTTGTCCCTAATCTAAAAAAATTAGACAATCTGAACAGTTAGTGATTGAAGAAAAACAAAATAAGTGGCCTTTTTCTGTTGTGCCCGCAACGGGAATTTTGATCATGAATCCCACCCTAACCTCGTAGAAAAACAATGCCTGATAACACCTGCTTTCACTTAGGTAAAGGCAAATAGGCCACGTGAGTTCTACTCTGAATGAGATCAGGCATGTTCAGGGTGGTATGGCCGTAGACTTAAGTTCCACTGTGAATGAGACTTCTTTTTGTTTTTGTTTTCTTTTCTTTTCTTTTCTTTTGTTTTTGAGATGGAGTCTCACTCTGTCACCCAGGCTGGAGTGCAGTGGTGTGATCTCGGCTCACTGCAAGCTCTGCCTCCCAGGTTCACACCATTCTCTTGTCTCAGCCTCCTGAGTAGCTGGGACTACAGGCACCCGCCACCACGCCCAGCTAATTTTTTTTGTATTTTTAGTAGAGACGGGATTTCATCATGTTAGCCAGGATGGTCTTCATCTCCTGACCTCATGATCCATGGCCTCCCAAAGTGCTGGGATGAGACTTCTCATAAGATTAGCAGCAGCTGAGTTCTGAGATAAGCTAACTCTGGCCTATCTTTTGGGTGACCCCAGGTACTGTCAGTGACATGCCATGACCAGTAAACACCAGACTTCTTGGAGGGTGGGGACAGGCTTGGTGTAGGTCAGTGAAGGCAGCATTTCTTACAATACCATGGGAAGCTGGGCAAGCAAGAAGAAGCTTTGTCAACTGTGATCATGACATTTTTCCTGGTTCCACTGAGGTGTTCAAGACAAACCTCAGACTATTGAACTATACATGTAAAGAAAGACTTTACATGTGGCTCAGTAATGTTTCCACAAGACAATGGGGGTATTTACTAAGCTTATCATGATCTGAGGTGTCATGGACTCACGGAGGATGATGAGCCCTGCTGCCATGTGAGGACACAGCAGAGCGGATGCCTCCTGTGAGGCAATGAGAGGGACTCAAGAGAAATCAAACCTGCCAACACTTTGATCTTGGACTTCCAGCCTCCAGAACTGGAAGTCCTTTGTTATAGCAGCCCTAGTGGCCTCATACAGAGAGAAAAAGCCTCAAAGAAGATTAAAACTAGCAGGAATTTGAGAGACCATCTAGAGATAGTCTCATTGAGGTGAGGTGAGATGGTCTCCTTGAGATCCCTCAACAGGTCATTGGCAGGGGCAGGAGAGGAACCCAGAACCTCTGCCTTGCTTGTTGCCGAGTCCTTCTTCCACCACACTGGGCTGCATCCCCCTACAAGCGGGAAAGCACATCAAAATGTGTGGAGACGGGGTCAGTCATGGTGGCTCACGCTTGTAATCCCAGCACTTTGGGAGGCCAAGAGATGGGGCAGGTCACTTGGGGTCAGGAGTACGAGACCAGCCTGGCCAACATGATGAAACCCCATCTCTACCAAAAATACAAAAATTAACCTGGTGTGGTGGTGCACGTCTGTAATCCCAGCTACTAAGGAGGCTGAGGCAGGAGGATCACTTGAACCAGGGAGGCAGAGGTTGCAGTCAGTTGGGATCACACCACTGCACTCCAGCCTGGGCAACAGAGCGAGACTTCATTTTTTTTTTTTTAAGAAGGTGTGGAGACAGTAGTGGTGAGGGGGTGGTTGATGAGACTGATCCTCTCTATTCCATCACTCTTGGACCAGCTCACCTTCTTTAGTTGACTAAGCATTTACTTGAAAACACTGTGAAAAACACTGTGGAAAATGCACAGAGGAATAAGACATGCATGCCTCCCCAAGCTTATCATCTAAAGAAAGCAACGGACACACTCGGAAGCAGTGTCGCTATGAGGCAGTTCACATGAGGCCAATAAGCGAGGTGTAAACAAACCATCCTAGATGTTTAAGCAACTGGGTTGCATGGAAGTGGGGTGAGGAGAGATAGAAAATGGCACCGTACCATAGAAGAGGGAGCATTTGGGTTGAGCCTTGGAGGATGGGAAGTGGTGTTTAGTAGGTTAGAATCTTAGAAGCTGAAAGTATAATCCAGGTTGGGAGAACAGCTTCAGGAAAGGCTGATGTCTTCTCAGAAAAGCACAGAAAACAAAGCCCACGGGGGTGTGCCCAAGATGGCCAAATAGGAACAGCTCCAGCCTCCAGCTCCCAGCATGAGCGACACAGAAGACGGGTGATTTCTGCATTTTCAACTCAGGTACCGGGTTCATCTCACTGGGGCGTGTCGGACAGTTGGCGCTGGTCTGCGGGTGCAGCCCGACCAGCGAGAGCTGAAGCAGGGCGAGGCATTGCCTCACCTGGGAAGCACAAGGGGGAAGGGAATTCCTTTTCCTAGCCAAAGGAAATTGAGACACACAACACCTGGAAAATTGGGTAACTCCACCCTAATACTGCGCTTTACCAAGGGTCTTAGCAAACGGCACACCAGGAGATTATATCCTACACCTGGCCCAGAGGGTCCCACGCCCACGGAGCCTCCCTCATTGCTAGCACAGCAGTCTGAGATCTAACTGCAAGGTGGCAGCGAGGCTGGGGGAGGGGTGTCTGCCATTGCTGAGGCTTAAGTAGGTAAATAAAACTGCTGGGAAGCTCGAATTGGGTGGAGCCCACCACAGCTCAAGGAGGCCAGCCTGCCTCTGTAGACTCCTCCTCTGGGGACAGGGCATAGCTATACAAAAAGCAGCAGAAACCTCAGCAGAGGTAAATTCCCCTGTCTGACAGCTTTGAAGAGAGCAGTGGATCTCCCAGCATGGAGGTTAAGATCTGAGAACGGACAGACTGCCTGCTCAAGTGGGTCCCTGACCCCTGAGTAGCCTAACTGGGAGACATCCCCCACTAGGTGCAGACGGACACCTCACACCTCACACGGTGGGGTACACCCCTGAGACGAAGCTTCCAGAGCAAGAATCAGACAGCAACACTCACTGTTCAGCAATATTCTATCTTCTGCAGCCTCTGCTGCTGATACCCAGGCAAACAGGGTCTGGAGTGGACCTCAAGCAAACTCCAACAGACCTACAGCTGAAAGTCCTGACTGTTAGAAGGAAAACTAACAAACAGAAAGGACACCCACACCAAAACCCCATCAGTATGTCACTATCATCAAAGACCAAAGGCAGATAAAACCACCAAGATGGGGAAAAAGCAGTGCAGAAAAGCTGGAAATTCAAAAAATCAGAGCACATCTCCCCCTCCAAAGGAACACAGCTCATCGCCAGCAACGGAACAAAGGTGGACAGAGAATGACTTTGACGAGTTGAGAGAAGAAGGCTTTGGTCAATCAAACTTCTCAGAGCTAAAGGAGGAACTATGTAACCAGCGCAAAGAAACTAAAAACCTTGAAAAAAGAATGGATGAATGGATAACTAGAATAATCAATGCAGAGAAGACCTTAAAAGAACTGATAGAGGTGAAAACCATAACACGAGAACTACGTGACAAATGCACAAGCTTCAATAACCGATTCGATCAACTAGAAGAAAGAGTATCAGCGATTGAAGATCAAATGAATGAAATGAAGCGAGAAGAGAAGTGTAGAGAAAAAAGAGTAAAAAGAAATGAACAAAGCCACCAAGAAATATGGGACTATGTGAAAAGACCAAATCTACATCTGATTGGTGTGCCTGAAAGTGACGGGGACAATGGAACCAAGTTGGAAAACACTCTGCAGGATATCATCCAGGAGAACTTCCCCAACCTAGTAAGGCAGGCCAACATTCAAATTCAGGAAATACAGAGAATGCCACAAAGATACTCCTTGAGAAGAGCAACTCCAAGACACATAATTGTCAGATTCACCAAAGTTGAAATGAAGGAAAAATGTTAAGAGCAGCCAGAGAGAAAGGTCAGGTTATTCACAAAGGGAAGCCCATCAGACTAACAGCAGATCTCTCAGCAGAAACTCTACAAGCCAGAAGAGAGTGGGGGCCAATATTCAACATTCTTAAAGAAAAATATTTTCAACCCAGAATTTCATATCCAGCCAAACTAAGTTTCATAAGTGAAGGAGAAATAAAATCCTTTACAGACAAGCAAATGCTTAGAGATTTTGTCACCACCAGACCTGCCCTACAAGAGATCCTGAAGGAAGCACTAAACATGGAAAGGAACAACACGTACCAGTCATTGCAAAAACATGTCAAAATGTAAAGTCCATCGATGCTAGGAAGAAACTGCATCAACTAGTGAGCAAAATAACCAGCTAATATCATAATGACAGGATTAAGTTCACACATAACAATATTAACCTTAAATGTAAATGGACTAAATGGTCCAATTAAAAGACACAGACTGGCAAATTGGATAAAGAGTCAAGATCCATCAGTTTGCTGTGTTCAGGAGACCCATCTCACATGCGGAGACACACATAGGCTCAAAATAAAGGGATGGAGGAAGGTCTACCAAGCAAATGGAAAACAAAAAAAAAGCAGGGGTTGCAATCCTAGTCTCTGATAAAACAGACTTTAAACCATCCAAGATCAAAAGAGACAAAGAAGGCCATTACATAATGGTAAAGGGATCAATTCATCAGGAAGAGCTAACTATCCTAAATATATATACACCCAATACAGGCACACCCAGATTCATAAAGCAAGTCCTGAGAGACTTACAAAGAGACTTAGATTCCCATACAATAATAATGGGAGACTTTAACACCCCACTGTCAACATTAGACAGATCAATGAGACAGAAAATTAACAAGGATATCCAGGAATTGAACTCAACTCTGCACCAAGCAGACCTAATAGACATCTACAGAACTCTCCACCCCAAATCAACAGAATATACATTCTTCTCAGCACCACATTACACTTAGTCCAAAATTGACCACATAGTTGGAAGTAAAGCACTCATCAGCAAATGTAAAAGAACATAAATTGGCCGGGCGCGGTGGCTCAAGCCTGTAATCCCAGCACTTTGGGAGGCCGAGACGGGCGGATCACGAGGTCAGGAGATCGAGACCATCCTGGCTAACACGGTGAAACCCCGTCTCTACTAAAAAATACAAAAAGCTAGCCAGGCGAGGTGGCGGGCACCTGTAGTCCCAGCTACTCGGGAGGCTGAGGTAGGAGAATGGCATGAACCCGGGAGGCGGAGCTTGCAGTGAGCCGAGATCACGCCACTGCACTCCAGCCCGGGCGACAGAGCGAGACTCCGTCTCAAAAAAAAAAAAAAAAAAAAAAAGAACATAAATTGTAACAAACTGTCTCTCAGACAACAGTGCAATCAAGCTAGAACTCAGGACTAAGAAACTCAATCAAAACCGCTCAACTACATGGAAACTGAGCAACCTGCTCCTGAATGACTACTGGGTACATAACGAAATGAAGGCAGAAATAAAGATGTTCTTTGAAACCAATGAGAACAAAGATACAACATACCAGAATCTCTGGGACACATTTAAAGCAATGTGTAGAGGGAAATTTATAGTACTAAATGCCCACAAGAGAAAGCAGGAAAGATCTAAAATTGACACCCTAACATCACAATGAAAAGAACTAGAGAAGCAGGAGCAAACACATTCAAAAGCTAGCAGAAGGCAAGAAATAACTAAGATCAGAGCAGAACTGAAGGAGATAGAGACACAAAAAAACCCTCCAAAAATCGATGAATCCAGGAGCTGATTTTTTGAAAAGATCAACAAAATTGATAGACCGCTAGCAAGACTAATAAGGAAGAAAAGAGAGAAGAATCAAACAGACGCAATAAAAAATGATAAAGGGGATATCACCACCAACCCCACAGAAATACAAAGTACCATCAGAGAACACTATAAACACCTCTACGCAAATAAACTAGAAAACCTAGAAGAAATGGATAATTTCCTGGACACTTACACTCTCCCAAGACTAAACCAGGAAGAAGTTGAATCCCTGAATAGACCAATAGCAGGCTCTGAAATTGAGGCAATAATGAATAGCCTACCAACCAAAAAAAGTCCAGGACCAGACGGATTCACAGCCGAATTCTACCAGAGGTACAAGGAGGAGTTGGTACCATTCCTTCTGAAACTATTCCAATCAATAGAAAAAGAGGGAATCCTCCCTAACTCATTTCACGAGGCCAACATCATCCTGATACCAAAGCCTGACAGAGATACAACAAAAAAAGAGAATTTTAGACCAATATCCCTGATGAACATCGATGCAAAAATCCTCAATAAAATACTGGCAAACTGAATCCAGCAGCACATCAGAAAGCTTATCCACCATGATCAAATGGGCTTCATCCCTGGGATGCAAGGCTGGTTCAACGTATGCAAATCAATAAACGTAATCCAGCATATAAATAGAACCAAAGACAAAAACTACATGATTATCTCAATAGATGCAGAAAAGGCCTTTGACAAAATTCAACAGCCCTTTTTGCTAAAAACTCTCAATAAATTTGGTATTGATGGAACGTATCTCAAAATAATAAGAGCTATTTATGACAAACCCACAGCCAATATCATACTGAATGGACAAAAACTGGAAGCATTCCCTTTGAAAACTGGCACAAGACAGGGGTGCCCTCTCTCACCACTCCTATTCAACATAGTGTTGGAAGTTCTGGCTGGGGCAATCAGGCAAGAGAAAGAAATCAAGGGTATTCAGTTAGGAAAAGAAGAAGTCAAATTGTCCCTGTTTGCAGATAACATGATTGTATATTTAGAAAACCCCATTGTCTCAGCCCAAAATCTCCTTAAGTTGATAAGCAACTTCAGCAAAGTCTCAGAATACAAAATCAATGTGCAAAAATCACAAGAATTCTTATACACCAGTAACAGACAAACAGAGAGCCAAATCATGGATGAACTCCCATTCACAATACCTTCAAAGAGAATAAAATACCTAGGAGTCCAACTTACAAGGGATGTGAAGGACCTCTTCAAGGAGAACTACAAACCACTGCTCAGTGAAATAAAAGAGGACACAAACAAATGGAAGAACATACCATGCTCATGGATAGGAAGAATCAACATTGTGAAAATGGCCATACTGCCCAAAGTAATTTATAGATTCAATGCCATCCCCATTAAGCTACCAATGACTTTCTTCACAGAATTGGAAAAAACTGCTTAAAGTTCATATGGAACCATAAAAGACCCCGCATTGCCAAGACAATCCTAAGCCAAAAGAACAAAGCTATACCACAAGGCTACAGTAACCAAAACAGCATGGTACTGGTACCAAAACAGAGATATAGACCAATGGAATAGAACAGAGTCCTCAGAAATAATACCACACATCTATAGCCATCTGATCTTTGACAAACCTGACAAAAACAAGAAATGGGGAAAGGATTCCCTATTTAATAAATGGTGCTGGGAAAATTGGCTAGCCATAAGTGGAAAGCCAAAACTGGATCCTTTCTTTACTCCTTATACGAAAATTAATTCAAGATGGATTAGAGACTTAAATGTTAGACCTAAAAGCATAAAAACCCTAGAAGAAAACCTAGGTAATACCATTCAGGACATAAGCATGGGCAAGGACTTCATGTCTAAAACACTAAAAGCAACAGCAACAAAAGCCAAAATTGACAAATGGGATCTAATTAAACTAAAGAGCTTCTGCACAGCAAAAGAAACTACCATTAGAGTGAACAGGCAACCTAAAGAACGGGAGAAAATTTTTGCAATCTACTCATCTGACAAAGGGCTAATATCCAGAACCTATAAATAACTCAATCAAATTTACAAGAAAAAAACAAACAACCCCATCAAAAAGTGGGCAAAGGATATGAACAGACACCACTCAAAAGAAGACATTCATACAGCCAACAGACACATGAAAAAATGCTCATCATCACTCGCCATCAGAGAAATGCAAATCAAAACCACAATGAGATACCATCTCACACCAGTTAGAATGGCAATTATTAAAAAATCAAGAAACAACAGGTGCTGGAGAGGATGTGGAGAAATAGGAACACTTTTACACTGTTGGTGGGACTGTAAACTAGTTCAACCATTGTGGAAAACAGTGTGGTGATTCCTCAAGGATCTAGAACTAGAAATACCATTCAACCCAGCCATCCCATTACTGGGGATATACCCAAAGGATTATAAGTCATGCTGCTATAAAGACACATGCACACGTATGTTTATTGCGGCACTATTCACAATAGCAAAGACTTGGAATCAACCCAAATGTCCATCAGTGACAGACTGGATTAAGAAAATGTGGCACATATACACCATGGAATACTATGCAGCCATAAAAAAGGATGAGTTCATGTCCTTTGTAGGGACATGGATGCAGCTGGAAACCATCATTCTCAGCAAACTATCGCAAGAACAGAAAACCAAACACCGCATGTTCTCACTCATAGGTGGGAATTGAACAATGAGATCACTTGGACAGAGGAAGGGGATCATCACACACTGGGTCCTATTGTTGGGGGAAGGGAGGGATAGCATTAGGACATACACCTAATGTAAATGACGAGTTAATGGGTGCAGCACACCAACATGGCCCATGTATACATATATAACCTGCACATTGTGCACATGTACCCTAGAACTTAAAGTATAATTTAAAAAATAAATAAATAAATAAAATAAGTGCTCAATAATGACATCATCATAATAAAAAAACAAAAACAAACAAACAAAAAAACAAAGCCCAGTCATTCCAGTGGGCCTGGATCACGGTGTATGAGGGTGGGGTGGGAGGTAAGAAGTATTATAATGCTCACCCCAGCACTTGGACTTTATTCTATGAGCAATGGAGACCAACAGACACTTTTGTCCTGCTGAATTTGAAAGGTTAGGGTGTAAAATTGAGATGTGCAGGTAGCAGTAATAGATTGGAGGCTGTTCATCAAGTGAACAACTGTGACTATTACATTTAATTAACTCTGTTCTTCACATGCAACTGGCTGTCCCCACATGACCTCCCACAAAGCCCTCTTATGGCTTCTTGTCTCACCACCCAGCAAAGGTTTCCAAGTATTCAGCCCTGACCTGATCTCCTTTGTAATTTTCACTTTCATATCCTACACGGCCTGAGGAACATCTGTGCCTTGTGGAGACAGAACTGATAGGTTAAGAGGATGTTGTGAATGTTATGTGGTATTTTGCAGCAAAACATTTGACACAGCCTCACAACTGACTGCACAGGAGGGACATAGGTTGTTACAGCTGTTTATCATCTGTGCATTCATCACTCTTTCATCAGGGCTATCAAAGTATCAGGCATCCTGCTTGGCACTGAGGAGTCAAGATGTATAAGACACAATTACTGTCTTGGATCAACTCCCAAGTAGCTCTGCTATAGGCTGGAACAGTAGGTTGATGATGATTCCAAGGTACTTTACTGAGAGTTAGGTTAAAGCCCTGGATGGTGGTCCCTAAATAGCTGTGATCTCTAGATCCCAGAAGGGGATTCAGATGAAATTCTGCTAAGGAAAGGTGATTTTCTCTGGTTGAAGTAGGGGTGTGTTCAGGGAACTTGGTCTTTTGGAAGAGACTCTTTCAGGAAATATCTCATGCTCCACAGAGCCCAGCACGACATTTTATGGCTAGGACCATGGAATAGAATGGTGGTTCTAGCCAGATGTGTGTGCATCAGAATTACAGGGGAATTTTTACATAACATCCGTCTATAGGTCTTAGCTTTTAGAGACAAAACAGTCCCGGGTGGAACCTGGGCATGTATATTTTGATTTTTTTATGCATACTCCTAGTGAAGAACCAATGTCTTGCTTGGGTGGAAGCAAGATATTCAGACTTATTTTCTCTGTAGCTCCTGCTTTTTATTATTCCTAGTTGAACTGCACCACTACTCAGTTTCTATTTTATACTACTGATTATAAAACATGGAGGGAAATAACTCTTTGTATTGAAATTAAAAGTTTTTATGGATAATTAACTATGTGTCTTAGACTCTGGGCTTGTCAAAAGAAGGACGTAAGAAGGCACTATGTATTATACTTGGGAATGATAGAAGAGACTGACCTGGTATTTCCACCCGGAAGAGGGAAAGGATTTTAATTACAAATACAGGAATCCAGCAGATGGCATCAGAGAACACTATAAAAAAGAAACGATTTGCAACAGCCACCTCTCTTCCAAAATGATTCCTTACTTCTGTGGTCTGCAAGGCGGTTTTTTGAATGGAACAGAACATAGTAATATAGGAAAACACAATGATGAGAAAAGCCAGCAAGTTCACACCTGTTGGGAAAAGCACACTTTTAACATCTCAGGCATAAAAGTCAACAGTAAAATTACTGTGGTACAGGTTGAGTATCCCTTATCGAAAATGTTTGAAACCAGAAATGTTTTGGATTTTGGATTTTGGAATATTTGCACATTCATAATGATATATCTTGGAAATGGTTCCCAAGTCTAAACACAAAATTTATTTATGTTTCATATACATCTTATATACATAGTCTGAAAGTAATTTTGTACAATATTTTAAATAATTTTGTGCATGAAACAAAGTTTGTATACTTTGAACCATCAGAAAGCAAAAGCTTCAGGTGTTGAATTTTTCCACTTGTGGCATCATGTTGACACTCAAAAAGTTCCATATTTTAGAGCATTTCAAAGTTTGGATTTTCAGTTACAAATGCTTAACCTGTACTTAGATGTTAAATACAGTGCCTCTTCCACGGCCCTGCTGGGAAGCCTTCTTTTATATAAGCCCCATGGTATTAGGTAAAACCCAGGTTCAAGGAAATAAAAACAAAGACATTGGGTTGGCCAGATGAAAAAGAGATTTCAAATACATAAACCCTTATGAGGAATTATAGACTTCTAAAATTCAGATCTAGGCGTATCATGAAGTAATCTCTAGCTCTTTTAAAGCGTGAAAAGAAGCTATTTTTGTTTTTCGCTCTCTGCAAATTCAAACGTTAAGAGATTGATGTAATCTTATGCACATCTCAAAAAATCAAAACAACCCCACTTTATTATCCTATAAACATGAATAATAAAAGAATAAAAATAATTTTAAAAAATGAATAAAATAACCTTGGAATTTATCATGAATATAATTGTCTGAGAAACATTATTCCTAATGTTTTTGGTCTTAAGAATAATACATAGAACAAAAATGTATTTTTGTTTATTTTTCTTCATGTTTCTTACAGTAATTTAAACTACTATGGTTCAGAAACTTTAGACTAATTTTATAATAAACAATAAGAAAAAAGTTAAAAATTCAGCTATGTGAATTACTCTTTTGGGCCCAAATGTATGCACAAGATTCCCACCCAACATCGCTGTTCCCTTTCATGCTGACTTCTTAGTGACTCAGGTTTGCTTTATTCTTGCTGTCGCTGAAATCCTGAGTGATCATCTCATTTCTCACAGTGAACATAAGACTTGCATATATTTTCAAAGTTGTTAAAAAATATGAATCTGAACCTAGACTGTGTGTAAGATTGGTGAAGTCTAGAGTAAAAATACTTTAAATTCAAGGTGATCTGTTATTTTTATCCAAATCATTTCATATTCAATGAAATCGCAGTATAAAGCCATACGGTAAAATTTTATAAAACTGGTTTGTCTTAGGCCTCTTTTCAAAAAATTTCATTAAGTGTAAAAAATAGTCACTCTCTTAGAAGATGCTCTCCTGCCCCAAATTCTGATAGCAGACTTACAGAAAGGATCAAAAGTGTATGTTCTAGGCTGGGCGTGGTGGCTCACACCTATAATCCCAGCACTTTGGGAAGCCAAGGTGGGTGGATTGCTTGAGGTCAGGAGTTTGAGACCAGCCTGGTCAACATGGTGAAACTTGGACTCCACTAAAAATACAAAAATTAGCTGGGCATAGTGGTGGGCACGTGTAATCCCAGGTACTTGGGAGTCTGAGGCAAGAGCATTGCTTGAACCCAGGAGACGGAGGTTGCAGTGAGCCGAGATGGCACCACTGCACTCCAGCCTGGGAGACAGGGTGAGAGTGTCTCAAAAAAAAAAAAAAGTGTATGCTCTGAATGCACGATAGTAATATAAGAAATATATTAACAATAGGGGAAAGCTGATGGGGCATATGTGGAAAATTGTACTATCTCTGCACCTTTCCTAAAATGAAAACTATTTTCAAATAAAAATTAATTAAAAATTATGTATTCTTATATTCTTCAAACAGAAAAAAAAATTGTACTTTAGAGCTCTAGGACTCTTCCTCTCATATACAAATTGATGATGATGATTTTGTGTGTGTGTGTGTGTATGTGTGTGTGTGTTTGTGACTATCTCTTTATCTATCTGGAATATATCCCAGATACTTAACCCCTTTGGGCCGAGCTCCATGCCCGCATGGTATGCTCCACCAAAATGAGTTTCTTCAGCCCTTCATCTTACTCTGTTTCCTGGCTTTGGGCCTGGGAATCCACTATGTGTTCCTGGAACACAGACCCCACCTCACCCTCCTCTGCCTTCACTTGGCTAATGCCTCCTCATCCTTTGGGCCTCGGTTTGAATTCATTTCTTTTGGGAAGCCTTCCCTGTTCCTCAGATCTGGGGCTCCTAGAACATTCTGTACTCTTCCGTCATGGCATTTATCAGCCTGTGTGTGATGTGAGAACGTGTTGACTTGTCTGCCTCCTCCTCTGTGGTCTGTAAGGCCTTTGAGGCTGGATCTGTTGTATCTCCAGTACCCAATATAGTATATAGTTCACAGCCTATAGTAAGTGCTGAATAAATGCCTGTTGAAACAATGCATGTCATGGTGTGTGTGTGTGTGTGTGTGTGTGTGTGTGTGTGTGTGTGGTGTGTTTCAGGGAGAGTCTCTATTAAGGGCACCTATGTTAGGAGTAATGAGGAAATGAATGATAAGGAAATACAAAGAACAGCCTATAATACTCTGGATCCTGGGAATGACATATCTATAACCAAATAACTACCAAATAGGGTAGTGTGTGATGGGTATTACTAAAATGGAGTAAACTAAATATTTTGTTTTTCAGAGGAGGAAGAGGAGTAGATGGAGAAGAACTGGGCATGATGGTTAGGGTCATGTCATGAGGAGTTCTAAGTGACTAATTTAAACTTGACCTTGATAGTACTAGGGAGTCATTGAAGGTCTCTGAGTGGAGGTGTACACAGTCCTTTTGATAGAGAATATAACAATGGTAGTGAATAGATAAATGAGAGGAAGGGGAAGACCCCAGAGGTTACGAGACCAGTAAGGGCTAAGGTAATAATTCAGGGTTGAGGTAGTAAGGTGTCTAACTAAGGCAATAGCAGTGGGTAGAGACTGGAAGGAACAGCAGCAAAAGCAAAGTTTGAAGAAAAAGAAAGGACAGGAGAGCTTGTTGGTTCCTTGGATGGGAAGAAAAGATTAGGAGAGTCAAAAGAAGATCACCCCAAAGAGAGGACATGGGAAAAGCCTTAATTTTAAGCAGGAGGGATACATATTAGAAAATAGAAAAATAGTGTTTTTAACTTTAAAGGGCTAAACTTGTCTTTCATTTATAAAGAACACAGGATCTTCTTTTCCAAATATTAGGAGGAACTGAGAGAACTGGAAAGAAAATAGCTTTATTAAGCATCCTTACATCGCTGACTCAAGAGCAGCATTTAACAAAGGCAATAAACCTTCCTGGTATTTCCATTCAGGTATCTCTTACTTGTCAGTTTCCTGAGTTTTATTATTATTTATTTAACTCATAACTAGATTGTAAAAAAAAGAGTTTAAATAACTTGGTAGGTTTATAGGACGAGGCACTAAACTGGAATTCCTCCAGCTTATAGTCATTTCATATAAACATGAAATCAGAGGATCTTATGGATAATAAAAAGATAATCCAGAGATCCTGGTAGTATGTCTTTATTTTCCACACTAAATATTGTCTAATAAAAAGTTTAATAAAAACGTCAATAAATGCAATAGTAAAAACTTTTTTTTAAAGAAGGACACAGTCTTGACTATATTACCTCACTTTCTGAAACAAACAAATCCACCTTTGCTGAAATTTAAAGTATTTCTAGCAAAATTATGTTTTTCCAGGAAATGAAAAAATATAATTTACCTAGAAAAATTCCAAGAGAATACCCTTTACTTCCAACATCTTCTGTTTGGTCATAATAAAGTGGGAAACATACTCCATTTTTCCCATAAAAGTTTCCAAAATACTCCTCATTCCAAAATGGAATTACAGCTATTAAAAATCCTGCCATCCAGATGCAAATGAGGATGACTGAGGTCTGCCGTTTTCCAGGCCGAATGTTATTGAAGGGGAAGACAATGACCAGGAACTTCTCCAAAGTCAAGTAGGTCAGTAGCAGGACAGAGACTTCGGTGGACAGCATGGCCAGGAACCCCATGAGGCGGCACTGCACGCTCTCCATCCACAGCAAGGCATACTTCTGATACTGCCCTCGGTATTTTAGATCAAAAAAGCCAACAAAGAACAAGTAAACACCCATCAGGCAGTCAGCACCTGTGAAAGAATCGAAACAGTGTATGTCATCAGTTTCCAATGCCTCTGTTTTAGTTTTCTGATTAAGTCTATTTCCAGCATTTTAATTGTCTAATTAGATCTAGTTCCCTTCATCTGATATCAAATGAACTAATGTAAACATCTACCAGAGTACCAAGAAGCTAGTGGACTTAAAAATCTGTCATATTTCTAAAGTACTACACTATGTTTTTATTTTGTAGTTTAAAAAAATGGGAACAGGAATTTTCTGGAAGGAGGAAGGATTAGTTGTTAAACAGTTAACTTATATTATCTTCATAGTTAATAAAGGGAATAATTTTCTGGGCTTAATGAGCATAGGTATCATTGTAATTGAAGTTGACCTTAGTTTTATCACCCACAAAACTTTATAATCTGTCACTTGACTCATTGGTTCCCTATTAGCGCATTCCCAAGACATATTCCTGAGAGCAGGCCACTGTAAGGTCGTGCAACCTAAAAAAAGCCACAAAGAGCCAGAACTTTTATATTTAGAAAAAAAAATGTGCCCAGGATGTATAATTCACATTAAATGCCATTTGTTAAAAGCCAATAAATGTGTGTGTGTGTGTGTGTGTATATATATATAATACACACGTCTAGCGCACAGCTCACAGAAGATACCCTAAATCTACCTATATTGGAAACATACTTACAACAAAGGATTTTGATGGACATAGCGTGAGTTGTATTTTCAGCTTTAATGAAAGATCTCATGCCAATGACAAAAAGATTTCCAAAGCAGGTAATGAAAGCTATAACCCAGACAAATATTCTGAGGATATTGTTAGCCAAGAGGTCCTCAAATGAAGAAATGCCGTCCGTCAAGGGCATACATATTCGGACATGGGGAGCATAGGAGCAGTATCGAAAGTTTTTGAAATAACTAAAGTCAAAGGGAAAAAAAGTGTCACTTTGCAGCAATGATACAGAAACTACAGTTGCAATCCTATCGGGGCTGCAACTCCATGCTAGGTATACAACTTCACTAGGTTTGTTTATTTTTGTTTAGTAGTGTTTATGTAATTAAAGAGTTCTTCATGAAATACGAGGCAGTATCCTTTTAAAGAGGAGGAACCTAAAGGACATGGGAATTCAGTAACTTGGATGAGGAGAGTTCGGGAGGACATGAAAATTTGAAATCTCAGGGGCTCTGTGTTCCCTGGTCACATTGGTTTATTGATTATTCTGTAAGGTATTATGAAAAGTGGATTATCATTGTCAAAGTGATCTCCAGCAAACTTTCAGGGGCTTGGGCTTGGGATGGGAAAAGCCTGTTGTCACTCACCTAGAACATTTCTGTCTTGTCCTGAGTTTTAAACACCAAGGTCTACTCACTTTAACTAGCCCCCTCTTCCCTGACACTGGCAGGAAGGGAGGACCTCTGACACTAGGAAAATGCATTCTCACTGGATCTGGGAAGAGAAGCAGCTGCCTTAAACACAGATTTCTTACGAGGGTCTGGAAGGACTTAATTTCTATGGGAAAATAAGTTTGTTTGTGGTCAGTGGAGTTGGGATCTGGGCACAAGGCATCTGGAAGTGCTGGAATTGGTGAGGTCATTTGGCTGTCGCCATCCCTCAAACCTGTGTGTTTAGAATTTTCTCTCATAAAACTTATTCTGTTTTTATTTGTTTGCTACTTCTTTCAGTTCACTTTTCTGCTCTTTGCTGTCAGTCTAATTCATTTTTTTGTCATTTCTCAATTCAGTTTCTAGACCAAGGCAGCCTGGCGTCAGACCCCTGACTGCCTGCACCACCTCGCCTCTTACCCTGCAATGCTTACGCCACCCAGACACACACCCTCAGACAAGCCATGCTCATGCCGTACTCAGAGCTTTGCTTTTGCTTAAGCCGCTGCCTGGAAGATTCTTCCCCTGGATACTGCCAGGGCTGCTTTCCACCTCCGCTCAGGTCTGCTCAAATGTCACTTCATTCCATCTTCCATCCACCCCACCTCAGTGGTAATCCTCAATCCTCCTTCTATTCCTTACATTGCTTTATTTAAATTTGTAGCACTTATTGACTATTTACTCGCTTGCTCCTTTACTCTCTGGTTCCCAAAGCTAAATGGAAGCTCTCAGGCACAGACATCCTCTCTTTTGTTCATCATTGTGTCCCTGGTGTCTAAAGCAGTGCCTGGCACATGTAGGTACTCAACAAATACTACTTGGATCAGCAAGTGGATGATGAATAATTTAGCACTGGGTGTATCAGGAAGAGAAACAGGAGGCAATTCTTGCCTTCAAGTAGCTTACAATTCAGCTTCCTAATATCTGGCATCCAATTAAAGGAACCTGACCTATAACAAACTCTTTTCTTCTCCTTCCCTGGAGTTCCTGGCACACACTTGGCTTGACTTCTTGGTCCTTTTAGGATTCCATTATGTCTGCTATCTTCAGATAGGTTCAGGGCCACCTTGCGCTGTGACCACACTACTTGTTGCCAGGTGAAAGGGATGGGGGTGACGAGGTGGGGATGTTTCAATAAATAAAGGACAAGGAATATGAAAGCAAAGTAAGTAGGTTACTTAGTAGGGAAGTAACTCAGCTAATGTGTTTTCTCTTAATTGTTGAGCCCTTCTTGACCTTGGCCTGAGGTCTATATTTAACACAGCAGTTTCTCCATCAAGTTCTAAATAGGTTGCATTTCTCTATTCTAAGAAGACCTCATATTCTGCCTACAACAAGGAAATGATATCCTCATTAAATATTTATCTAATAGTGCCACAAAAGAAAAAGAACAAAACCATGTGGAAATGCATCAAACACTTGTCTTTTAGTAATCACACCTACTGCACAGACATAAACAAAATGTTCTCCCAAAAGAGCACCTTCACAGCAACCATTTCATCCACTTGCTGCACCCAACTTGTAATCTTACATTGAATCCTCCCTATTTTTGTAGATAACAGTGGTTAATTTTTGAAATCATGAACACACAGATTACACAGTTGATAAAGAAATAATTATGAACACATATATTCACACAACTTACACAGTGCACTTTAGCCAAATATACTAAAGTGACTTATCAAAAACTACTATAAAGATTAATTACCTCCATTTTGTAGTGCACTTAGTAACAGTAACAACACCTGGAATTTATATAGCACCTTTCTTCCTAAGGGCTCAAATCTTAGAGCAGCCGACTGCTCATTCATGTGAGGTGAATTAATGTTTCCAGGTCGCCTGAGTACCATTTAGCCAGTGACTTCATCTTGTGTAATATGTGGCATTCTGGTACCCTGATCTCTTATTGGACCTCAATTGGATAAACAGCGTGTTTCCAGAGAGAAGGGTCATTCATGTCGGCACATCATAATATTGAACTCTATTTGAACAGGGACCAAAGGTGACAAAATTAAAAAGTTCTCAATAAAACGACTTTTGTTGCATAGAAACACATTGCAGTGATACATTAGACAGTTTACAGGAGATAATTTGAAACATTTTACCATGCTTCCTCCTCCATTTTTTATACATACATACATGTGAGAAAGATTCTTCATGGGTTGAAACATTCGTGTGTTTATATTTGGAATCTCTATCCTTTCCAGGTCTCTGGAAAATACACACAATACGTTTAATGGTGTTGAGCTGAAACGCTTTAATAATCGCATTCTTCATCATATCCGAAAAATAATGCTTCAAGATCTTATGTTACCAAGGCAAATGAGGATGAAAGTTTTACAGTACACTGTCTTAGAAAATGGCTGTTTCTATTTATGCCTCCTGTAGTTTGGTACTGATTGTGTCACTTCACACGCAGAATTATGTTCTTATACAACACATTCATTCATTTCTTTGATTTAAGGATGACAGTGGTGATTTGTGTGATTATGACGTTGGCTCTTTAGTTTGATTTTATTAATATAAGTAATGCCATAGGAATTAGAGGGTTTCATTCAGGAGATGATATTTCCAACCTGAGAGTGTCACTGAAGTGAGTTTTTTGAGAATCTGGATTTAAATATGATCATTTCTTCCTGGCCTATGTGTCTTTAGGATGGAAAACCATGAAGGTAGCAAGAGGAACTCCAATTCAGAAGTTGCTAAGACACCAGTGGTATGTCTTAGAATTCCTTTAATTAAATTTAAGTTAAATTTAATTAAATTCCTTTAAATCCTTCAGGCCCCATAAAATGTCCTCAAAGGGATCCAAGGGTCACTTCTGTTCTCTTAGTTGACCTCAATGCTTGCTGCTACAAGTGTGGACACTTTGAAGATCTCTTTAGGGTGGTATGAATTAAGAGCTACCATGTTCTCAGGAAGCAGCTGGAGAGAGGACAATCTAAAAAGACAGAGGCCTTTTGCTTTTAATGTTTGTTTTAAAATATGTCTGATTCTCACTTGGTTTCTTTTTAACTAATCCGAATAAGGATTTCTCAACATGGTTCTGAGTTTTCCTTTGCCCAAGGAGTCCTTGCTTTTTAGAAGTCAGAAACGAAATCTGGGAGAGCTGTTATACGACTGAGTAATTGCATGGCCCCTCCAGCAGGAGACTCTAAGCCCTTTCTAAAGGTTTAATTTTCCTTCTTCTTCTTTTTTTTTTTTTTTTCCCCTCTCTGGCTTTCTCCTTGACTTATACAGTTTTAGCTTTATGTGGATTCTGTGATTATTTGATTAATAACCTATAACATCCTAAAGAGCAGAGGCCACTGTACCCCGAGTGCTAAGACAGTGCTTTTTGTAAGTCGATGGCTAAGACATGTTTGTGAAATAAATGGGTAAATGAATCTTAGGTAAAAAAAGAAAGAACGGGCAGGTGCGGTGGCTCACGCCTGTAATCCTAGCACTTTGGGAGGCCGAGGCAGGTGGATCGCCTGAGCTCAGGAGCTTGAGACCAGCCTGGGCAACACAATGAAACCCTGTCTCTACTAAAATACAAAAAAAGTAGCCTGGCATGGCGGCGTTTGCCTGTAATCCCAGCTACTTGGGAGACTGAGGCAGGAGAATCGCTTGAACCTGGGAAGGGAAGGTCGAGCTTGCGCCATTGCACTCCTGCCTGACAGGGCGAGACTCTGTCTCAAAAAAAAAAAAAAAAAAAAAAGACCCTAAAGAAAAAAAGTAGAAATGAATAAAGAAACGAAGTAGAAATGAAGTTAAAAAGGTATGTAATAAATAGTTGCTACTTTGACTTTCAGGAAGGCATTATGTAGTGACTTGGTATTTTGGCTTTCAGAAATGCAGTATGTGGTAAGTAAAGGGAAGAATCATGCTGTCCACATCCTCAGGTCTGTCCTTATATTTTAAAAAATAAACATATATGTTTAATATTATGGCTTCTTAAGAATAGGGACCAGATCTTTTTCATCAGTGGATGCTCACTAATATCTGCTGAGAGAGAAACCTAAATCTTGCATTAATTTCAGATAGAAAACTAGCAAGAATAAAAGATGATATTAAGAATTGGTCTTTGGACGTAAAGGAAGAAATACTTTTGGCTGCAGTCAGGCAATGTAGTCTGCTGTCTGTGTGAAAACAAACAACCTTTAGCCAGCAATTGCCATCCATTGGAAAGAAATCATGAAGTTCAAAGGAAAAGTGGCAGAGTTCTTGACACCATTGAAACTTATTATGGTAGAAATGTAGCTGGGCACGGTGGCTCAAGCCTGTAATCCTAGCACTTTGGGAGCCCGAGACGGGCAGATCATGAGGTCAGGAGATCGAGACCATCTTGGCTAACACGGTAAAACCCTGTCTCTACTAAAAAAATACAAAAAAACAACTAGTTGGGCATGGTGGCAGGTGCTTGTAGTCCCCGCTACTTGGGAGGCTGAGGCAGGAGAATGGTGTGAACCCGGGAGGCGGAGCTTGCAGTGAGCTGAGATCCGGCCACTGCACTCCAGCCTGGGTGACAGAGCAAGACTCTGTCTCAAAAAAAATAAATAAATAAAATAAAAAAGAAATGTAAAAATACTGTACATAATTTTCTGAATGTTCATATTTGTGGGATAGCTTTTTAAAAACTTATTTAAAAGTAAAACAATGCACTGTAGACTAATATCAAGTAGATTCTTGTAGGAAAGGGCAAAGGGGAAAAGCAGGCAAGTCTTACATAATCTGTTTTAACCAAACTTTTAGAAACAAAACTATTGCAAGTTTAATTCTTTGTGAAAACTGTAGAAAGAGATTTTGCCACATGAACCCAGTTTTCAAGAAGGACATTCTTGAAAACTTCCTCAAGTACAGAAATGGACTTCATACATGTTGAATGGTAAATAATGAGTCTTATTTGTCATTCAGTATGTACTTGATGGGATCAGTGACATTCACAATTGTCTGAAATGCATGCTCCTATGTGCAAAATGCCCATTTAAAAATAAATGTGTCTCTAAGTACATCCACTAAAATTATAATCAATATAATTGTAATATTTCACTTACAGAGACTGAAGTTGTTTAAGACTTTCAAACTGGTTCTTGTGAAGATACATAAGAGGATTGGATGACAGGTTCCTTTTTTTTTTTTTACCATTAGATGAGAGAGGAAAAGAAGTTTGAAGGTATTATTATTTCGGAAGCTCAAAATGTTGCCCTTTAAACCTGATTATGATGATAAGTAGAACTTACAGTTTTTGTAGAAGCTTCAAGTCTTTAAAAAGGTGAGGTGATAGCTCCATTATCATATTGCCAGACAGATCCCTGTTGACGACAATGAAAACCCAAAGCAATTACTTTGGAAGAAAATGACAGACTTATTACTCCTCACAATTATCGTCATCCCTTTTGATGTAACAGAAAATATGAATCCAATTTAACCAACCTGATAACTTGTTACACAACAGGGCCCTATGAGTCAGCCAGATGGATACGGTTTCCAGCACTTACAGACATGCAACATTTTGCTCATCCAGTTCCCATCTGGAATTTCCTTTTACCCTCTCTCCAACGTATTCCCAGCCTGGCTTTCATATCTGCTTTGGTTAATTTCCCCTGCTCTAGGTATTCTTTGTACACTTCTACTCTTCATGCTTCTGTGATTGCTACTTGCTTCATATACATGGTCTCTTGTTTATCCAACTACGCTTTTCAAGGTCAAGTCTTGCATCTTTAATTTATTTTGCATTCCAACCAAGACAATATTGTCCACTCAGCATCTGCCCAGATAATCTAGAGTAAGTTCACACACTTTTAATATGTTCTTATACAGGACTATTTTTGCAGAAGAAATTGCGAGTTTAGAATTAAATATAATAGGATTGTCCAATCCAGACAGAATCCTAAGTGACTCTATAAAATGTGGAAAAGAGACCTGTTAAAATCAGAAGAAATGAATCTTTAAGAGTCCAGAGTATTTTTCTGAGCCAGAGAAGATGTTAAAGATAAAACAGATATACAGTTGCCTAAGAGTCAAACAAAAATGATCTCTTTTGGTATTCTGGAACTGCTGATGTATATGTGGGAGTTACAGATAACTACGACTTAGCTCTTTCTGTAAAAAAGCTTCCATTTAGAGTAGCAACTAGATAAAAACAAGGAAAGAATCAAACAGGTGCTGTTATAGAGGTGCAGAGAAAACATAGAGGAAAGAGTCATCGATCTTGGCCTGGGACATTAGGAAATGTTTGAAGAAAGCTTGATGATTTTAGGTGGGGTAAAACAAGAACACCTTCTCAGGTGGGTGTAAAAAATGATCTGAAGCACAGATGCTTGGAATTCAGTGACACTTTCAGGAGTCAGGAAGTGATCCAACATGAGTAGAGGATGGAAGATGTAGGGAGAGGTAGAGGACGTCATGGAGAGTGCGTGGAGACAAGATGGGAAGGCCAGGCCGGGCGCGGTGGCTCAAGCCTGTAATCCCAGCACTTTGGGAGGCCGAGACGGGTGGATCACGAGGTCAGGAGATCAAGACCATCCTGGCTAACACGGTGAAACCCCGTCTCTACTAAAAAATACCAAAAAAAACTAGCCGGGCGAAGTGGCGGTTGCCTGTAGTCCCAGCTACTCGGGAGGCTGAGGCAGGAGAATGGCGTGAACCCGGGAGGCGGAGCTTGCAGTGAGCTGAGATCCGGCCACTGCACTCCAGCCTGGGCGACAGAGCGAGACTCCGTCTCAAAAAAAAAAAAAAAAAAAAGATGGGAAGGCCATGCATGCACTTCAAGGCAGTAGTTTTCACAGTACAGTCCAAGCATCCAAGTCCCCAAGGATGCTTATAAAAAGAGCACATCGCCAGGGCCCACCCCAGAGCTATCACATCGGACTTTCTGGGAGGGAGCCGAGTAACAAGCCAACATCCCATGTGATTCTTCGGCACATTAATGTTTGAGAATTGTGTCAAGGACTTTGCTAAATGCCAAGCAACAAGGAGTGAGAACATTAACTAGGGCAATGGCATCATTTGCTCCGGGTTATGGAATGATTATTCTGTCAGAAGCATGAAAGACAGGCAACAAGACCCGGGAGTTAGGGGAGGAAGACCAGGCAGGAACTTCTAGATGGACCAGGTGAGAGCAAATGAGGGTTGAGGGGGTCAGCGGCAGGGCTCAGGGTCTGGCTGAACACGTGTTAAGAGAAAGCTGGAGGGAAATGGAATGGTCTTCAACCCTGGCTGCCAGGAAGGAGGCACTGAGATGGCAAGTCCAGGTGAAGAAGATGGCCATCGGGTCGGGGTCTCTTGTTTGTTTTGTTTCAAACGGGTTGCTTTTGAGGTGCTGTCATGACACCAAAGTCTGAGGTCCTGCCAAGTGAGATGTCTCATCTGGTCCTCCAGATGAGAGGAGCACACCTAGATCACAGCCCAGAAGGGAGACCACAGGTGCGCCCAGGCCAGAGAGAGCCTGACAATAAAGCAATATGATGATGATCTCATACACCTAGAAGATGCCTTTCAAAGGGTTACCCAGAAAAATAAAGCACACTCTTTTGGAGGAAAGGACTTCAGGGGCCTCAAGTACTTGTGCTTATTCCTCCCTTATGGGTTTGTTGTCATGAAGGCACAGTAAAATTATTTAACATTTGTAAACTCAAGACATATGAATGCCTTGTTCAAGTTAAGCCTACCAGCCTCTGAATTTCTTTTAGCTTTCTGAGGCTAAGTGAATTGCAATGGATCGCTATAGATCTTAATAGCAAGCTGGCATCTCTGAAGTGGGCTCTTATTTTTGCTGTGCCTCTGCCTATATGTAGGATGAGAAGAGGGTTAGAAAAAGTTTAAAAATATGGGCTCTGTACCACTGTTTCCTTAAGTTTATATATAAAATACCCGTCTGGGTCAGGCATGGTGGCTCACGCTTGTAATCCTAACACTTTGGGAGGCCAAGGCAGGTGGATCACTTGAGGCTAGGAGTTCAAGACCAGCCTGGCCAACATGGTGAAACCCTGTCTTTACTAAAAATACAAAAATAAAAAATAACAAATTAGCCAGGCGTGGTGGCGGGTGCCTGGAATCTCAGCTACTCAGGAGGCTGAGGCAGGAGGATCACTTGAACCCACGAGGCAGAGGTTGCAGTGAGTGGAGATCGCACTATTGCACTCCAGCCTAGGCGACAAGAGCAAAAAACTCCATCTCAAAACAAAACAAAACAAACAAACAAACAACAAACCCCTCTGTTTGTACTGGGTTATTCCTCCACCCCACCGTGCAACCCAAGTCCACAGTCACCCTCCACAGCCTGGGCAGGAATGCCCTGGGAGGAAGTCTTTTCCAGGTGAGATGCCTTTACGTTTTTGCCATAAAATGACCATACTTTCAGTTCTTTCAGTTCTAACGCAGTACCTTGCACATACCAGGCACTTCATAAATATGTGTGGATTTGATTTATGATTCTCATTAATTACATTGAGTTACCTTAATTATTCATGAGTTATTTTTAGATTACTGCTATTGAGTTATTTTCTCCAGTCCTTTCTGGATTTCAAAATAGTGTGTAAAGAATGGGGAAAGGTTAATTCAGAAACTAATTTCCATTTTAAGGCCTCAATCAGAAACATGAGTTTTCTATCCTAATCACTGCTATGTGCATTGTAAGAGACTTAATTTTAACTTCCATTGATACACAATTATGTGGGGAGCAATGAGTTAATAGCAAGATAAATGATTTTAAAAGGCTTAGATCCATAAAACAAATATTTGAACAGAAAAAATTCACATGAGCTCTCTGAATATTTTTCAGTGAGCCTAACCCTCATTCTCAACATTGGGATTTGCTTCACCTGCTATATAAGTCATAATTTCTCAAGGAGTAGTAAGCATCTTTGTTCCTTTGTTCAGTTATAATGAATTAATATTATTTCAGTTAGTCAGTTATTCATTATCAAACATTTATTGGGAATTAACTATACTCCAGCCAGTAGAAAGAAATGATCCCTATGTTTAAGAAGCCATGGAAAACTCATTTAGTCCCAAACACACATAAGTAAGAAATCACCCAAAGAAAAGTAGAGTAACTAGGGTAGGCTAAATCCGTATTAAGCCCACTGTCTGATTTGAATGTGCTTTGGACTTCAGGATAATGTTGGTTTTCTTAATTGATTTTTAATATCCAATAGTCTACAGGATTTTGATTGCTACTAGTGGCAAAGCAGTCTCACTAGTCATTTAAATTTATAATCTCGGAAGAAGCAATCATATTTTCCTAGTAGACGACGCTACTTACAGTTCTCCTAAATTTTTTAATGAAGAAAATGTCTTCTCTGGAACAAAACCAATTTGATTTCTAGGCAGAAACCTGTAAGACATGGCGAGAATCAGCATGTGGGTTTGCGTCTGCTGTAGTAATCAGTTCTCATTGGGAGAGGCCACTGATCCAGGCAGAATTGTATAAGCCTCCTTTGAAGTCTTCAAGGGAGGCGTCTTTTAGAGTGGAACCTAAAGCGGGACTTTCTCACCGTGGACATCCCCATGTTCTCTTCAGGAAGTGCTGTCACGAGCAATTTGAGGTCCTGAGTGCGGTCTAGAAAGCTGCACTTTGTTTGGATCTAATTATTTTAGAAAATGTCTCTTTTAATTTTCCTTTTCCATTCTTTTTTCCAATCACCCATCCAATCAACAAACATTACTAAGTGCTTACTAAATGTGGAAAACTACCATTAAAACAAAACCAAAACACTCATGTTTCAAAGCTTTCCAGCACGAATGAACTGATTGACCAAACCATCTGCCTTCCTGCCCCATAAAAACAGAAACAGCGATCAGAATCATGAGGCTGAATCTTTGGCCAATCAGAATGCTTTCGATGTTTTTCCTTTTAGGTGAAATTATGATTTTTTTTTTTCTTTAGGGAGAAAGACATCAAATGCTAAGGGTCATTGGCTAATCATTGTACAGCTAACCACTTTCACATACATTATTTCCCTTCCTTGGTGACCACGGGGTTAGGAAACTGGAACTTTCAGGTCCCAGTTCAGCTGAGAAGGTGCACAGAAATAAGGAAGTCACATGATGTCCCTAAAGGGTGGGCACCTTAACTTGAGGCTCAGCCCCAACATCCAAATCAATAAATCGGTGTGTACATTTTCTAGCACTGCAGTGTCAGACCAAGGCTGTAAACAAAATGCTACTTTAAAATTCTTTGTCAATGTTTTCTTTTTTACTTCCAAATATATAGGGTTTACCCTCATTTAGTGAAGTCCATTGTATACTTACAGCACTGTGAGCGAATTGCACGACAGAAACGTAGAATTTGTGAGATACTTTATTCGATTGCCTTCCAAATCCCTGGAAGTCATGGAGGAAAGATAATTTTAATTTTTTTTTTGTACAAATCATTTGCTTAGAGATACTTTTTAAAACAGTTCTCAAGTTTATTTTTACTTCATTCCAGTTGTTACTATGCTTTCCTCCTAATTATTGCAAGGTTATTACTAATATTATAGTATTGCAAGGTTAGTACTAATATTGCAAGCATAACTAATATTATACTTCTTTCCCCCTTCCAACTAATGTTAATAAAATTGAGGAAAGGGCAGCCTAACATTTAGTGGGTGTCTTTCTGTGCTGAACACTATGCTATTAATTATAATATTGCCCAACCCATCATAAACTACCATTGATTGGGCTTTTATGGTGCCAGGTGCTGTTCTACATGCATCACACAGCACTCCTGCCAAATTGCTGTTATTACCCCCCATTTAACATAAGAGAAATCCGAGGCTCTTGGTGATTTACTTTCCTTCTGACCACACAGCTAGTAAGTGGTAGAAATGACCCAGCCCAGATCTGTCAGAATCTAAAGCCTAGACACTTAACTACCGTGTGTGGCGTCATTGATCATTACATCCTCACATTCCCTCCAACATCGGGTAGACGTTTTTGTCTCTGTTTTGCTGAAGGAGAATCTCAGGCCAAAGTTATCCTGTACATACTGAACACCAGAGTCAGGATGCGAATCCTGATCTGTGTGATGCCAAAGTGCAGGCTCTTTCTGCGATTCCTCAAGGAGGCTAATGCCAAGGGCAACACTGCTCAAAATGGCATGGACGCAGCCTCAGCGCTGCCTGGAACTTGCTAGAAATGCAGATTCTTGCCCTAGACCGACTGAATCAGAAACTCTAGCACTGAAGTCCAGCCGTCTGTGTCTCAGCATGTCCGCTCGTTGTTTACGATGCATGCTGACATTTGACAAGCACTGCTGGGGAGATTTCATTCTGCCAGGTAATTCTGCAGGTCAGTGGCATCCCACATACTCGGACAGTGCCCTTCGCAACACTGTGATATTCCTGTTTCAAGCAATGCGGAGGACTAAGAAACAGCCCATTTTTCTGCCAAGTCTCCTGATTTCTCTTCATAGTCAGCTCCTTACAGTCTTCCCCAAATATGGCAATAGCTACTTTTCTGCTTCTGAACTTTTCTCATAGTCACACTAAAATCACCAATCCCTTTGTCATTTTAAGAAAATCCCATTTTAAAACTATCTTGGAGATTTGTATAGGAACTTGAGATGTACATTTTTTCACACAATATACTGTGATTAAAAATAACAAACACCGTACTCTCCTAAAAATCCAAATATTGTGACATAGAATGGAAAAATGTTTTTCATGATCTCAGAAGTAGGACACTTTGGGGTTGTGGGAGCAATTGTCCAACTTGATAGCAAGTAAGCGAAGAGGAAAACCCTCCCCAGAACGGGTTTTCTCCTGTCTGGCCTTTCTTCCTGTCTGGCCTCTCAGCTTCCTACCCTCTGTGTTGAAAGGCCATCAGTTGCAATCAGGCCGTCTTGCTACCTATGTGTTTTTATTGCGTGTCTATTTTTTCCCATGTGTTTGTGGGAGCCCATTGTGAAAATGAGTGTCTCAGGAACCCTGAGCTCTGAGGCTGGTTCCTCACCTGCTGCTGACTGATGCCCCTTTTGGGGAGGGAGAGCATGCTGAGCCCCTGATATTTGTCTGCTACCTTTACTCTTTCCTGTGTGTTTCCCATTGTGTATATGCACTTGTTTAGTTTCTAAGTATTTTCTTTTCACTTGTTCTTATTCTCATGGTGTTCAGGTCATTATCTCCATTTTTAATAGTGGCACACTTATGTGAGACCTCTATTGTTTTAGAAGCCTTTTGACAGCATGTATTTAAATAAATACATAAAAATAAACATTAGAAAATAAACACAACACTACCTAATAGTATTGTAACAAGAGATTTTGAAGTTAGTTCAGATAGGATCAAAAGCTGAAGTACTAAAACTTTATCATCTTGTGGGTCTTGAGTTCCATGATTTGACTGAGAAGAGTTCCAGCAGTGGTACCATTAACATTTTCACAGAACAGGAAAGCAATGGACATGACAATCCTGGTTGCTGCAGAAGACTGTGAAGGTGTATGTGGCAGGGAATGGTGGGTAATGGTGGTGAAGCTATGACGTAAATTAAATGAATGTTTTAAACGGGTATTGGTTAAAAGCTAATAAGGAGTAAAAATGGTTTAGTACATCCATTCTAACAAAGGCTTATTGAGCACCTATTATGTGCTTGTCATTGTCCTGATGCTGGGGTAGGAAATCACATGATAGGTTTCTGCCTTCCCAGAATTTATGGAACAGTACAGAAGACATAAGCACCGAGGCAGGTGGATCACCTGAGGTCAGGGGTTGAAGACCAGCCTGGCCAATATGGTGAAACCCCATCTCTACTAAAAACATAAAAATTAGCCAGGCCTTGTGGTGCACGCCTGTAATCCCAGCTACTTGGGAGGCTGGGGCAGGAGAATCACTTGTTCCCAGGAGACAGAGCTTGCAGTGAGCTGAGATCGCACCACTGCACTCCAGCCAAGGAAAAAAAAAAAAAAAAAAAAAAAAAAAAAAAAAAAAAAAAAAAGACATAAACCCAATGACTATATGGTGATAGTACCCTGAGATAGGGATGAGGTGTAGAAAATGGTCTGTGTGGTGGAGTTTTGTACATGATGCAATGGGTGGCAGTACATAGGCGGCTGCTGAAATTGGTTTGTGTGTCAGGAATGGCTTCCTGGAGGTGATGTTTAAGTTGTCTTTTGAAGGAAATGTTTAAGTTATCCAAAAGAATAAGGGAGCAAGACTTTTTAAGTCCAAGGAACAATATGCTTAGGGAATTGACTGTAGGAGCAGTAGTTTGATACATGCATAGGAGGGTCAGGGACAGCATCTAGATGGGGTAAGGAATGGAAAATGAAGGTCTTGGATGCTCAAAGGGAAGGTCAAACTTTACCCTCACCCTTTGGGAACCCTCAAATAATTTTGAAACTGGGAAGGTTATATGATCAGATTTTGGTTTGGGAAAGAAATTATAGATAGACTTTCTAGGTAACCTTGAATTAACTTTATGGCTAGTTTCCTTAATCAGGGCAAATAACAAATTAATTCCTAAATAAATACTCACACCCAGTTGAGTTGAGGCATTTGGGCACACATCTGCTTGGGAAGAGCTTCTAAGTAGTTATTAACCATAGACCTTTACACAAAGAAAATATTAATTAGAAATAAAATGATATGACACTTTTAGGACAGTCTTTTTATTATTTTAAAATTTCAAAACTTGCATGCTAAAATTAATATGATAAAGAACATATATAGCTATTTCAAAATGGTCTTTAAAATATGTGTATGGCAAACATTAGGGAGCAGATGTTGTCAAAGAAACTATGAATGCATAAGTATGATACATATCCTAAGAACAGATGTTACACAGTTTAATTTTATGAGATGAAACAAAAGTATATATTGGGTAATAATTTTGAAGTTCATGGCAATTTTCCTTGTAAACGTCAGGTTGTAAACTTCAGGGCCATACATCCAAAGTTTCTTCTTAAGGGCATCATTAATCATTTATAATATTAAAGGGCCACATTGGAAACTGCATTAAATTGGAGAAGTAACAGTAAGGGGAATTTGGGGAAAGAAAACAACTCATGAGCATGTTAAGCTGCACGATTAATTTATGATATTGTGATTCCTTTTGACAAATGGAAAAATAATGATGTTATATGATCAGTTGTAAAGGAACATAATAATCCCCTGCTGATAAATCATTCCAGTGTATTAATAAACAGTGAAAATATTATTGTGAGAACAGCTCTCTTGGTAGGACAAAGATTTTGAAAGTTTCAGTGAGTCTTGCTGGGCAAAGGCACGTTTTCCTCCATTAAAAGCGGAGTTGGAAATGAACTCCTGGGAGATTCTAAGAAAATCTAAAAGTAGTTAGGATATGAAAATTAATACTACCTTTGGTCAACCACTGCAAATAAAAACATGCCTTAGTACTAAAGGAAATTAAAGGGGATAGAAAAATCAACTAGTAGGCTTAAAATATTCATCGTAGTCTGGTCAGCTCTTCCCTTTGAGCCATGGCTAGAAAGTGTTATATTAACAATAACTGTGGCTGGGAACACAGGAGAAGTTTTGACTAATAAAAATTTTTGTGGGCTTGATTTTGTTAAAAGTTCTTTTTGTAAGCTAGTGCTAGATGTCATTGCAATGTATCGATAGACATATTGAAAGGTTGATGAATACTTACAGGAAAAACAAGGAATTTAATCCCGTAAACAAGCGCTGTGAAATTCTGGTTATTGGATTGTCATCTAGAATTCTGATAAAATGTATCAAGAAACATTTCCAATATTAGAGACATTTGTGAAATAAAACCTGCCTCCCCTCAATACCTGGCTTACTCCTTTGTGTGCTTCCGTACTTGGCTCACCTGTCCCTTCCCTGAGAGCTTTTCCTTCCCTCTGTGGTTGGAGCAACTCTTTCCTCCAAATTCCTAAGGCTTCCATCCCACTTATCAAGTTGGATCCTGATTGTTTTGTTTTCTCCCTGCTGCCTCCACCTCCTGCTGGACTTAACAACCCAGGTTGTATCTGTCACCTCTGGGTACCTGGGTCTGGCACAAACTCTGTGTATTGAATGCATTTGGCCCCATAAATGCTCTAACCTACTGATTGAGCTGAAGGATGAACAAAAATATAATTTTTAGGAAATCACAGAGGGTTCTTTGGTCTCATGGTGTTAAACTGATGTATTAAATAAGGTGTGTATAAATCAATGGATGGATGTCATGCTATCCATAAGGAGCTTTCTAGGTGAAAGAGTGAAACTATTTGCATATTCAAACCACTGTTTTAAACTGTATTTTGTAGAAGAAATGAGAGTAAGGGGAAATAGGCCTCTCTTCCTCTTGTTGCCTGTGAAGCCAGTTTGTGTTTCCTCTTACTTGCAGTGGCTGGTGAGGGCAGGATTGGGAGAAGGGAGACACATTAAGCACCTACTATATGCCAGGAGCTTTGCCTGTGGAACTGTTATGTGATATAATCCTCACAACATCCCTCTTGAAAAGGAATTATAGTTTACAGATGAAAATAAAGAGGTCTAGGAAAATTAAGAAAGTTGCCTGGGCTGGGCACGGTGGTTCATGCCTATAATCTTAACACTGAGAGTATGAGGCAGGCAGATCGCTTGAGCTCAGGAGCTGGAGACCATCCTGGGCAACATGGTGAGACCCACCCTGTCTCCACTAAAAATGCAAAACATTAGCTGGGTATAGTGGCTCACACGTGGAGTTCCAACTACTCAGGAGGCTGAGGTGGGAGGATTGCTTGAGTCCTGGATATTGAGGCTGCAGTGAGTCAAGATTGTACCAGTGCACTCCAGCCTGCATGACAGAGTGACACCTTGTCTCAAAAAAAAAAAAAAAAGGAAAGAAGGAAGGAAGGAAAGAAGGAAGGCAAGCAAGCAAGCAAGCAAGAAAAGAAAGAAAGAAAGATTCAATATACCAAAAAAGTATAATTTCTTACACAGTATCATATGTTGATTTGATCTAGAATAGTCTTCAGATTTTATATGTTCTTTTAATCATATATGTTCAAGTGAATTTTAATGCTAACAAGTGTGAGAAGTTGCTATTAAAATCCTAATTAATAAAACACCAGAAAAAAGAAAAAAAAAAAAAAAGAAAGAAAGAAAGAAGAAAGAGGAAGGAAGGAAAGAAGGAAGGAAGGAAGGAAAGCCTGGAAGACTAAGCATGGGGCTAAGGGTGAGAAAGAAAGAGAGAGAGAAAGAGAGAAAAGAAAAGAAAAGAAAGAAAAGAAAAGACAAAAGAAAAGTTGCCTGGAAGACTAAGCATGGGACTAAGGGCAAGGCACACAGAAGGGCCTGGATGAAGCTGAGGCCCTGGCTTTTTCCACTAGACCAGGCCAACCTGCAGAAAATGGGCAAACAATACAGAAAACCTTCTAACCGCCCCTTGTGTATTTTCCTGGTGAAAGCACAGACATCTGACGTGAGGTTTCTTGGAATGGAGCTGGTGGCTAAGTCTGAAAAGTGGTGAAATACCACAAGCTATCATGTTTTCAGACTTCCCTCTGAATGCTCTGGAAAGCAGAACAAGTTCTTAACTTGCTTATTTTCAGTACAGTGGTTGTCAGCAGAGGTCAATTTTTCCTCCCAAGGGACATTCAGCAATGTCTGGAAACATTTTTAGTTGTCACAACTCTTGGAAGAAGGGGTATACTACAGGCATCTAGTGGGTAGAGGCCACAGATGGTGCTTAGCATACTAAAATGCACAGGACATACTCTGACCTTCCACCCTACCCTTCCCCAAAACAAGCATTAAGTGAGCAAAAATGTCAGTAGTCCTGAGGTTGAGGATTCCTGCTCTTGGTGAGCACTGGATGGATGGATGACTTAGCAAGCCTACTGCAGAGCTCAGAAGGCCTCCTACAGAAGCTTGGCCAGCTTTCTTTTCACATAACCACTACTTGACATGACATTGAATTGCCTGGGTAAAGTTCTGCAGATTATATGATAATCAGAAAAGTAAGTATAAAAATAAGATATGTCAAACAGTGGAAACAATATGAGCACTGTTGTATATCATCAAGACTAGGATCCTTTATGGAGAAAGAAGAATTAGAGTACTTACAGCCAAGTTAGCTGATGTAAGTCTTTGAATATTCCAGGTCTGAGAGTTGTGATGCGGTTGTGGTTGAGATATCTACAAAGAGCATGGGTGAGTTAATTAGGCAAACTCAACACCCCATTTTAGTCACATATAATTAGAATAGGAGTCACTGATGATGATTATGAATATGGACATCTGTGTCTGAAAGCACTCGGCTGAATGAGCAGAGGGGGCAAATTCAAGGGGTATCCAGAAGGTACAGATAACCACAAGCCCAGTGTGTGCAACACCAGGGCCGGGGCAGAGAAAGTGGTCCTAAAATATTTTGGGATATTACATCATGTTAGATTGTAAGGGTATAATAACTAAGTATGTGGGGCAATTTTTGCTTTTGTCCTTTTTGGTGACATCCTTGGTAGACTAGCATTTTGAGAAAATACATAGCAAGTTATCAAGAGTTAGAAAAGAAATAAAATGTTAAAATATTGCGGAAGCGACCCAAGCTAGAGAAGACAAGCTTAAGGAGAACCTTTATATGTCTTCTGGTAAAGGTAGGAATCTTTTAATAATTCTTTCAGTGTAGTAACTAATCTCAGTACTTTGTGATAACCTATTCTTCCCATTTCCCTACGATCAAGTTGAGGCTTGAAAAAGTACCGTTCTATCCTTTTAGTCTTTACTTAAAATTATACCTACAATATGAGAAAGAAGTTACTCACAATATTTGTAGATTATATAATCCAAAAAATGCTTTCCTGGATATGTGTCTAATGCAATTACGCTGAAGAAATCTGGTAGGAATAAGATAGGAGAGTCAGGTGATTATGGTTTATGGACTATATTAGGTTGTTGAACATGTTCTCCACTTTCTTTACCTGAAGACAACTATGAAATTGCCTTATAAAGTACAAAGTCCTATTCTCATGTTGGGGAGATGTTGTCAGTGAGAAATGGCTATGAACTAGCCAATGCTTTTCTCATAGTACTCGTGCAATGAGATTGAGGCATTTCTGATTCATACCACTGAACTCCAGTGCGATGTGTCTGCGGAGGATCTAGTCTTGTTTTGGCAAACTGGAACTACGGTGACCATCCTGTTCTGACGGGCGGGAGTTTCTGGCCTTGTGAGACTAGCCAGCCTCTCACTGCTGGACTTTCTTCCTCTTTGTGCACAGAGATGCACCTTTAACTCCCCATTTATCTTTATTCTATTCCCGTGAATAAAGGAGAGGGCAAGTTTTAATTCTTTTCTATTTCATGATGCAAAGTGAGAAGGACAAGGCAAGTTAGGTACTCAGAATATCAAAGGACATCAGTAGTTGAACCAGGGCAGGTATGCCAATTTCAAGTCACAGGATCAGCACTGACTTAACCTCTGAAGCAACTTAACAATACAGTATTGATTCAGTAATTGCACTGTCAGGAGTATCTAAGTAAATAATTTCCATTTGCTGTCTTCATTGTACAATGGGAAGTTAGCTCTGTATTCCTATTCTCTGAAGGCTCTCAGGGTCAGGCAATACCTACACTAATAGTAACAAATTGTTACGTAGTCTTTTGAATGGCTTCCATTTCTCTTATTTTGGTTTGAATTGCTTCCTAAACTATTACAAAATGCTGTTTCATTGCTATGATAGTCTACTGCAAAACTATTTGTAGATCACATGCTCATTTGACATCTGGCTATACTGTGAATTTTATTATACCATGATTATTTCCTAGCAGAGCTCCCAGCCTTTGCCTCTGAGTCACGATTGTGTTATAAGAGTGCCAGGATGGCTGGGCGCGGTGGCTCAAGCCTGTAATCCCAGCACTTTGGGAGGCCTAGGCAGGCGGATCACGAGGTCAGGAGATCGAGACCATCCTGGTTAACATGGTGAAACCCCGTCTCTACTAAAAAATACAAAAAAACTAGCCAGGCGAGGTGGCGGGCGCCTGTAGTCCCTGCTACTCGGGAGGCTGAGGCAGGAGAATGGCGTGAACCCGGGAGGCGGAGCTTGCAGTGAGCTGAGATCGCACCACTGCACTCCAGCCTGGGCCACAGAGCGAGACTCCGTCTCAAAAAAAAAAGAGTGCCAGGATAGTGACTCTCTCAGACCCCAAGAGAGCCAGGTAAAGCCAAGATCGGAGCGGTTACCAGAGGCCAGGAAGAGGGGAGATGAAGGGGAACAAATGAATATTTACTACCACTAAACTGTACACTTAAAAATGGTAAAGATAGTAAATTATATATATTTAACTTCAATTAAAAAAAAAGAAAATGAAAGTAAATAAAGGTTATTGGAAAGGAAAAAAAAAAAAAAAGCCAGGGCAGGCTTCCAGCTATCAGCAAACACTTCCTTCACCCCAAGTACTTTACAAACATTGTCATTTTCCCTGTGTTCCTCCATGTGCAAAGGGTTGGCACTGCAGAGCATTACATCCGTGGTAATATGCAGAGCATCAATTTCAATCCTGCAAAGTAAACTTGAAACCCAGTGTGACCTTGTGCCATCTTAACCCCCATTCCCTGTACCATATCTGTGGGGAGATGCTTCACAGAGCAGCATACATTCTGCTTTTGGTTTAAGATTCTGCTATGAATAGGATGAACTCACACAGATCAATATCTGTTTTAGCATTTTTAGAGCCTTGAGACTGATGCAATGAAAGTTAATATGAATTATGTTACAGTAGCAAATGAAAATAGAAAAAGAACAAAATACTGTATTGTAGGTATATTGAAGTTTCTCTTAAATATACGATTCACTACTTAACTAATGCTATTCACATTTTATTCAGGATGATAAATTCAAAAATGGAATGTATGTTTTACCTACATGTTGTCACATCTTGAAGAGATGAGTGCAGTTGCAAATTGTGAATTTGACCTTATGCTTTTTTCTTATAAGTCGAGGGAAAGAAAGAGTAAAACCAATGATCCACACAACTCATCTGATGTGTACAACCTATCTCCCTTCACTGACATCACTTAAAACTCAAACTCTTACATAATGAAGAGCTTCTCATCTTCTATTTAGTTGGCTGGCTGCCACCCCATAGAGAACTGTAGTCCCTCCCACATTCCATGTCTCAGACTTAGGCTGCTGAACTTGAACTCCATCCTCTAGTCTCTGCTGTCTTCTTTGCAGAATAGTAGCTTAAAGAATGTGAGGGGATATCTGGAAACATGACAACTTGGCAAGTGGTGCCCTCTTTTTATTCAGAGCTGAGATATGAGCCCATTTAATATACTTTACACTGAATGCCTTTTCTAAGAATAACTTACAGGTTCATGAATTCCTGCTGTTTCAGCTGTCAGGACTTTTCAAGCAGAAATGCCAGGAATTTATGTACCCAAAACTAAAGCAAATAAATGCTTTAATGACATGCATGTTTATAGGCTATTTTTGAATGTGCCATTTTGTATTCAAGAGCCAGGCAGACACCTTGAATTTCGTTTTGTTGCCAGTGATTGTATTTAACAAGAACCCAGATTAAGAAGGAATTCCTAATTTATAAAAGGTTTTTGTTACAATAAGGAGGAGAACTGCTGTTTGTTTCCATGGTAGCAGTGATAAAGTATTATAGTCAATCCCACAAATTGTATTTTATTTCTCTGAAAGGTCATTTGAAACTGCATCCACCCCCAATTTAGAAAGGCCTGACATTTTAAAAGATTATTAAAATGAATAAACTGATCAATAGTAAAAGCATTCAGATCAGTTAAGCAACACTTATTCATCTGGCAATTAAGATTTAATTCTGATTTAGGAATTCGGTTTTTTTGTTTTTTGGGTTTTTTTTGGATGCCTAAATGACCTCAACTCCACTGTGAATATTCAGAGTATTCCAGACAGGAGACTGACTTGACATTAAATTTGGGGATCTCGCAGGACAACAGTCCCCAACCTTTCTGGCACCAGGGACCGGTTTCGTAGAAGACAATTTTTCTTTTTCTTTTTTCTTTTTTTTTTTTGCTTTTAAGACAGAATTATGCTCTGTCGCCCAGGCTGGAGCGCTGTGATGAGATCTCGGCTCATTGCAACCTGGACTTTTTGGGTTCAAGCGATTCTCCTGCCTCACCCTCTTGAGTAGCTGGGACTACAGACACACACCACCACGCCCGGCTAATGCTTTTGTTGTATTTTTAGTAGAGACGTTCACCATGTTGGCCAGGCTGGTCTCAAACTTCTGACCTCAACTGATCCACCTGCCTTGGCCTCCCAAAGTGCTAGGATTATAGGTATAAGCCACCATGCCTAGCCAATTTTTCTATGGATGGGGAGTGGGTATGGTTTCAGGATGATTCAAGTGCATTACATTTATCATTAAATTCTCTTAAAGAGTGTACAACCTAGATCCCTTGCATGTGCAGTTCACAATAGTGTTCACACTCCTGTGAGAATCTAATGCCACTGCTGATGTGACAGGAGGAGGCAGAGCTCAGCTTTGCTTGCTCGCCCGCCACTCACCTCCTGCTGTGCAGCCCAGTTCCTAACACGCCACAGACTGGTACCTGTCCGTGGTTCAGGGTCTGGGGATACCCCTGTCATAGGATATAATCTGTTAAATATGCAGATTAACTTTATTAGCTCAATACAGTCTAAAACACATATTTGTGCATGTCTGTTCTCTGCTGAAACAGAATAAAATTCAGATGTCTTAGCTGGCATACAATCATGATGATTCAGTGACCTCTCCGGCATATGCTCCATCATCTGCTGCGGGGATGCCTTTCCTTTAGGCAAACTGCCTGTTCACTCTCTTCTCAACATCCTTTGGACGTTTCTACTTATGTTTCTTTCTTTTCCCTGGTGAAGATGCTCCCCACCTTCTCTTTAGTTCTACATGTTAGTCCTACCCATCGTTCACTCAGCAAATACTCATTAATCCTTGTGGGTTTCTTACCAGGTATGCTACAACACAGGCCTCAGTAGACTAAGAGAGAACCAGGAGGGCCGTCCAGCCCGTGAGGAGCGTATGGTGGTCAGAGAGTTATTCCTTCAAGAGGGAAAGTGAGGGCTTCATGAAAATAGAATTGTAGTTGACCCGAGTCATGTGCAAAACTCAAACAGTAGAGAATACTGTGGCAATAAAAATGTGTATCTAGTTTTATTGTAGAAGCAAGAAAGTCTTAAGGAAAGTCTCAGTTTGCCTCCTGGAACCTGTTTTATAATGTTATGAGATAATGTAAAAGGAACAACTGCTTATTTCTCAACTCCTACTTCGTTCCTGTCTTCTGGATCAAAGAAGATGGTCTCAGGATTGAAGAAATGGAAAGGCTATATGGCAGGCAGCTCAGTGAAAGCCCAAGATGGTAGAAGGTGTTAATCAAAATTAATTAAAGCTTGGAAATTTGGAAATTTTCTCCTAGAAATTGAGAAATGCCAAAAAATGAGAATATCAAATTATGGTCAATTGCTGAGGAATCCAGAGAAAGGATGAGCAGCTGGAAAGTAAAAGATGGCAGATGTAGTCTTAAGTTCTCAAAAAGGTAAGAAGTTGGTTTCACAAGCTGTGGTTGGATGAGCTCAATGCTGGTCCTGGGAACATCATAGAACAGGTGAATATGATGCTGCTTTGTCTATGCCTCAAAGAGAAAGTGACCAGGACAGTTCACAAGAAACCACATGATAGACCAACTTCATTTTCTTCTTTGAAAGACTGTGCAAAACTATGTGATAAACATTGTTACATGTCTGCTGGGCACTGATCAAGCAGTTTTATAATTTTTTATAGACAAAAGAAAGAATGATACATATTCTTATCTGAAGGATGGTGATGAAGGAATATAGAAAGACAATTTGGTGCTGTTCTCTTCAATATTTTACTCCATGACCTGGGTGAACGTAGTTAATCTTATTTGCAGATGACATGATTATGAGAGGAGTAATGACTATGATGGAAAACACAAAAAGACCTTCACTCTCTGGTAAGAAAAGCTGATTCTAACAGGATGAAACTGACTAGGGATATATTTAAGCACCCACAACTACCTCTCAAATACTAAGTGCATGAGTACAGGATGTAGCACACACATCACTTAGCAGCAACACATGGGGCATAGGATTAGACATTATAGATCAGTAGGAGTTAAGAGTATCAAGAAATCATCAAAAGAGCAATATTCTTCCCCGTTTGCCTCGGTCATGTTACAGTGATAACAGTATATTTATTCTAGATGTCACCCATCAAGACAAATGTAGGCAAACATACGCAGATTATTGTGACCAGAATGATGAACAGATTTGAAACTATGTCCTTTGGGGAGGAATTTAAAGAACTGAGGATACTTAGGGAAGAGGTTTGTGGTGTGGTGGAGGGTGATGACAGCTAGTCTTAAATATCTGTAGACACATGTAGAAGACCGATTAGATGTGTTCTGAGCAGTCTCTTGGGGAGCTTTAGAGGCACCTTGAGCAGTGGTAATGTGGACAAAGTTATTAGTGAATTGTTTGAAATTCCATTTCCCCAGCACCTTCTAATCCTCTTTCTGGTTTATTTTTAGCCCTCACCACCACCTAACAAATTGTATATTTTAAACTTTGTTTATTGACTATCTTTCTTGATTGGAAATTAAGCTCCACAAGCTTAATTTCATCTGTGGCTTTTCATCGGTGTTGTTCATGCTGTATCCTTGGTGCCTAGCACCTTGTAGGTGTCAATAAATATTCATCACAGGAGTAAATGAATATGTGGATCTTGCTAGCTGCTGCTCTCCTTCTACCGGATACCAAGAGTTCTGACTGAGGCCCACCTGGTTTCTTCCTCCCCCTGACATCCTTTCCTGGGGATAGTTTGGTATTTGCCACATTTGTTATTTGGGTCATTGTATGAGGATTGGGAAGAAGAAGGTAAGAGTAGATGGACAGGAGGGACAAGAAGTAGGACTGCTGCTGGGGTTATTTTTCTGGAAGTTTGGAAAAGAGCAGGAGGAGTTGAGGAATGTGGGTAAAGGGGATGGGGAGGAAAGGAGATTTAAGAAAGCATTGTTAAGCTTATGAGCTGCTCTAGGATATTTGAGTATAAAGAACTTGAGTTATTTTCAAATCAAAGTTTACTTACTGGGTGGTTTCATTGATAATAACACATTCTGAGCCTGGACTATGTGGGTGGGCTTCCAAAGGAGCATGGTCAGAAGGTTTGGGTTTGAGGCCAGTCTCTACTACTTGTCAGCTGACTGACTTTGGGCAAACAACCTCTCTTCCCAAGTGGCTTTCCTGATTCCTGAAACTGCTGTAACGGTGTCTGCCCTACCTCACAGACTCTGGGGATGAAAATTCCAAATATTGGAATTCTTTGTAAACTTTAAAAAGTGGTAGATGACTGTAAGCAATTGTGTTTTATCCCCCTGGGCTTTATCTTACATATAATAAACACTTGATGAATGTTTATTGATGAGAGTCTCATAACCTCTTTTCGATTAGTCTCTGGGAAAATTAATGCCTGCAAACGATCAAATAGCAGCTTGCATGGGGAGAAGCCCTGTCAGGTGATATTCAGGTTATGATGTGGTGCCTGTTTTCTCTGACAAAGTAGAATTAAACATTTACTTGGAGAAATTGCTAGCTAATCTTGGCAATAAAGTTTAATCTCTATCTTTTTTCACTTGGAAAATTATGGACCTGAATTATTAAATTGTTTCTATATTCTTCTCTTCAGTGGGCTAGCAGGGACTGGGACCACAGAGGGAGATACTGGCATAGAACACAGTTATGGGTTAATAGACCGCGGAAGGACATGGCCTGAGAAGTCTTAATTTTAACCCTCCTGCTTGAGCCTCTGGTGACCCCGCCCCCTCCCCAGAAGTCAGCTTGCCCAAAATTAGGAGGCAAAACATATACAAGGGAATTCTACATGGGGTGGGACAGTCTGTGCTGGTAGAAATTCAGTTGAATGCTAGAACAATTTCTTTCCTTCTTAAGGTTTCTTGTTATGGTAAAGTAAGCACTACTTTGGACATCAGAAGACATTGGCTGTAATTCTGAGTCTTCCACTTACTAGTTGTAGATCTTAGGTGAGTCATTTAACCATTGCAGACTTTAGTTACTTCGTGTATAATGAAAAGATTTAATTAGAAATTCTTAAAACTTCTATGACTCTAGAAAATAGAATTTCAATTGCTATGAAACAAGAATTCTGAAACAAAAAATCTCTTCCCTTCCTTTCTGCTAGTGCTATTTTTCCTCCCATATGTGTTATTCAGGCAGTGCAAAGACAATATTGATTCATCTAATGAACAGGTTGTGATTTTAGGGATTTATTGGAAGGCTAGGAAGAGTGTGGTTAGAATTTCCTCTCTAGAGGAATCTGGACATGCAGAGTCAATGCATAGCTACTCTAGTGTGACAATGACATGACCACATACCCACATACTTTAGGATGAAGCAACAGGTCTGAGAGCAGCTGGGCTTTACAGAGGCCACAGTCAAACCCAGGTATGATTGAGTATTGATATTCACACAAGGTTCTACCTCATGGACTTCCATTAGCTACTTCTTTTCTTGTATGAGGAAATCTGTACCTAAATTCAGGAACACAAAATCCTTGATGGTATTTCAAACCAAATGTGTGTGCCCAGTATCAACAAAGATTCAGATAATTTTTATTCCTGGATTTTCACAAATTTCACATTTCTAGAAACTTTTCTCCTCTATGCTGGATACTGAAGGATAACACAGTAAGATGATGGTGCCGCCAAGGGGGCTTGCAGAGTGTACAGCATTCTCTTGCTAATTTTGTTATCTAGTCTAATGATCATCTCAGCAGGTGTAGCCCCTCCAGCGCCCCAGAGCGACTGGCCCAGAGGGATTGACAGACACCGATCCAACTTACAAATGACTGATATACGAACCTGAATATTCTCGATTTATAAATGTGAATAGAAAGCATCCCATCCCACTTACAGGAATGCTTTTATTCTCTATGCCATGCAGCTTTTCAAATACTTTAAAATGAAGACGTTGGGAAATTAAATTCATCATCCTAAGGTTGCTTGGTTAGTAGGGAATCAAAGCAAAGGAATTGTTTATGAAAATTGTGGTGTATCCTACCCTCCAAGAGAGATCATCTCTAGGGATTATATTTCACAGTTCACGGTTTTCTTTCTTGGATGATTCTGGAAGCATATTGGCCCTTCTTTGTCACAGAATGCCTTCTCTGCTGATCATGTCCTATTTTTTGGCATTTTCTTTCCTCAGATATGTTAATATCACTGATTGCACAACTCCCGTGTTTTCACTCCTAACACCCTGGGGGATGTCTGTACCCTATCATTATGTATTTGAAATGATCTGATTGTTCTTGTTTATGCTGTCACTCTTTTTTTCAAGTGAAAAAGTGCCTCTGAATGTGCAATGTCATTTTCCCAATATCTTGAGGAAAATAATGGAACTGTGTATTTTCCTATTGAGATGTTTTACCTCGACTCCAAGTTAATTATCTGAAAAACTTTAAATAAAATGGGTTCAGCTCCTTTAAATTATGAAATGGAAAGATAACATACTTTTAAATGTTTTATTTTCTAATCTTAATTACATTTAGAAACATAAATGTAATGATAAAAAGCTTGATATTTTATTTTATTTTTAGATCAAAAACATCTTATACAAGCAAAAGGATTTTTTTAAAAATAAATATGCTATTAATGGCTACTTACATCTTTTTAAGTTTTGTGTATTTGATGAAAACTTTATCTGGAAGACTGTGGATTTTGTTTTTCTTAAGAGACCTAAAATAACATGTAAAGCAAACTTCATTATGGATTTTTATGACCAACCCAACTCTTCCCTAGAAGCCGCATGCTTGGGAAAAGAATATTTGATGATGTCCATTATACTAATCCATATTTGAACATGACAATAACTAAAAATTTTTTATGGAAGGGAATGAGAAGTTTATAAAGCAAAATAAAGTGGTTTGTAAATATTTGACAAATGTATCTAGTTAGTATAGCAGACTGGAAAGTCCACGGTGATTTAACTTCTTTGTTTTTACTCTCTGGGTGCATTAACAAACCAAACCAAACCAAAAACCAACCAAAGATCCCAACCCACTCTTGCATGCCCAAATGATGACATGAATGCAAATTCCTGAGGCTTTCAATTACTTTATGCAAAGTACAGAAAATTTTGCATGATATAACATATCTGCTAGCTTCATGGATCTTTTATATCTTTGCAGTCTTGGATAGATTACCAATGTTAAAAATGGCATAGAATAAGTAAGCGTGCTTCCTTTTTTAAAAACAAAAACATTTCAGCACAAGCACAATAGTAATCATACATAAATCAGAAAACAATTGAAAATAAGAACTCCAGGCCCACAGACATTTATGAGTTAACTGATCCAGGCTAATCTAACATACAGGGTGTAAACCATTTTTTCCCCCTGAATAGGAAGCATGGAGAATTATCTGATGACTGGTAGTTTTAAACAAAGTTTCTATTATTTTGCTAACACACACGCAACACTATTGGGTTTTTCCTTGGTTTTCATGTGACTATAGGGACAAATATCACCAATAATTAAGTTTTACTCACAGTAATGTCACATTGTTAGAAATCATCGGCACAGACTTTAAGTCACCATTTACACATTCCAATTCAGTTTCTTTGCAGTCACAGCATTGTGGATACTGTTTTAGAACTAATGGGACAAAAAGAGTAAGATTTCACTAGCAAACAAATACATTTCTTTAATTATGACTTTGCCTTTAATAACTGATACTGTTTTCTTTTCATTGAATGTATAAAATTTACATCTGTTAAATGAACTCATTCAGCCCCTAATAAAAGTAAATAAGAATTCTCTCCTACTCAAATGTAGACTAATGTGTTAATCTCAGTTCTAGCTTCTAGTAGTCATTTCAGAGACGTTTACCAAGTGATTAGAAAAAACGCACAAAATGTTAACTAGCATAACTCATCTAGTGAAGCAAGATTAAGTTCACTTCAATGAAAAACATTAGTATGATTAATTCTTAATGGATATGACTGAGTCAGTTCAGTTCATTTGAATACCATAAAATAGTTGCTCAATAAATGCTTTTTGTTTAAAATCAGATTCAATTTTTTTCTTCTTTCAAACTTCCCTAAGAACCATGAGAAGACTGAGATGCAGGTTCTACCATAACAACACTGGCACTTTACTAAAATCCATCCAGCCAGATATTCCTTCATTTTGGTTCTTTGTTTTTCATCACTATGAAGTTGAAAGTTGAAGGTAAAAGTTATAGAGAAGCTGCAAAGCTGAGATAACCAAAGATCTAGCTATCTGAAGCGTTCAGAAGAAAGGATTCAGGATGTACTCTGAAGGGACTTACATAGTTACTAAGATAATGGCATGTAAAGAAGTGAGAAATCTAAGGAGAAGCCAGGCCAAACTGGTCCATAGGACAATCACTCTGTGTGTGTGTGTGTGTGTGTGTGTGTGTGTGTGTGTGTGTGTGTGTGTGTGTTTGTGTGTGTGAGAGATAGAGAGAGAAGAGGGCAGAGGAGAGAGAGAGAGACTTTGAGAAAGAGAGTATTTTTGGAGTCTGATTTCTCCTCTGAGCCTATGAATATTTGTATGATAGAGCTAAGAATGTGAGAGTTATTTTTGAATTGATTTTGTTATTTCTTTTAATGTAATTATAAGTTCTTTTTAGTTGCCCTGCTTCTTTTAGATCACTCTTATCCAAATGTTATTTTAAAAATAAATTTTACTGAATTTTATTAGTAAAGCCAACAAACTTCTACTGAGTATATACTTAATGGAAAAGATGCTTTTAGTGTATAAATTTTTGAAAATATTTTATGTTGTCTATACATATATGTTAATTAGTTCAACTTCCTAAAGATAACTTTCATATGCTTATATCAATATTTATTGACATAATCACCATTGAAATAGTGCTTATATGATTAAATTGAAAACCTGTGATTGGAAACTTATTTACCAATAGAATAATTTCATAGGGTCAAGCTGGGTGTGTCGCCAAAACCAGAAATGTGAGCATTAACTGTTTACCCTCCATCACCTGCAAGCCAATCATGCCCCCAGGCTCTGTGGATTCTTTTTCTGAAACGCCTTTTGCATCTCTCTCTACCTCAGTCTTCTCAATGGCATATCCTGGGGATTGGAATAAATATAATATCCAGTATCTCTTTTATCATCATTCTTTCTCCTCCATCTGAACATGATTGACATTTTGGATCAATCGTTCTTTGTCCTGGGAGGCTGTCCTTTGCACTGTGGGATATTCAGCAGTAGCCCTGGCCTCTACCCACTAGATGCCAGCAGCAACCCACTCTTCTCCATCAGGACGACCAAAAGTGTCTCCAGGCTGGGCATGGGTGGCTCACGCCTGTAATTCCAACACTTTGGGAGGCTGAGACAGGTGGATTGCTTGAGCCCAGCAGTTTGAGACCAGCCTGGGCAACATGGCAAGACCCCATCTCTGCAAAGAATATGAAAATTAGCCAGGCATGGTGGTGCATGTCTGTAGTCCCAGCTACTCAGGAAGCTGAGGTGGAAGGATCACTTGACCCTGGGAGGTTCAAGGCTGCAGTGGGCTGTGATTGTATCACTGCACTCCATCCTGGGCAACAGAGTGAGACCCTGTCTCAAAAAAAAAAAAGTCTCTAGACACTGTCAGACGTTCTTTGCAGGCACTGTTGCCATGGCTGAGACTCACTACTCTAATTCATTCTCTGCAATTCTAATGAAATAATCTTCCTCACATACATTTCTGATCACGTGCTCTTCCTCCTCATTAAAAAATAAAATAAATATAAGACCAAACCAAACAAACATTAGGCCCAAAACTATGATGATTGCCTGTTGTATACAGTAGTAACCTTGAAAATGGGATGTGGGCAAGACGACTCATTGTGGGTTAGATAGAAAATAGTAGAGCTTTTGGTTGTATTTATTTTTAATCTTATCCTTTTTTAGTTTCTAATTTTCATACAGAATATTCTTGTGCATTATAAAGTATCTAAGTGGTCATTATAAACTGGTATTATAAAGTACATAAAATACTGTTAGTGTAGTATTTGATATATATATGTTATATACATATATTTACATATACATACTAATGTATGTAATTGTACATTCATCTTCCTAATGATATATCTATGTCTCTACACATACACATCCCCCCGTAAAATTCTATCTACAGGATAGAGGCCACACTTCAATGTGTGCACCAAAACCTTTCATGGGCTGGCCCCAGCCTTCTAGGCTCGGCTCCTGCCCGTCCACCTCATGCACTCAGAATGGTTGTGAAAAGGCATCCTGCAGCCTGCTGCGCATCTTCCGACCCCAGTGTTTTGCTGATCTTGCTCCCCTGCTCGTCTTGTCACCTCGTAGCTTTCCTCCATCCAAGGACTTCAAAGTCCATCTGAAATGTTATCCTCTCTGGCAATCTTTCCCCATCCTCAGCACAGCCATCATTTCTTCCAATGGGCTTCCCCATTCCCTGGTGCAAACATTATTCCTCCCTTTTAGCAATAATATTATATCATCACTGCTTTTGTAAGGAACTGTCTTTCCTGCTACATGTGAGGTGTTTGTGGGTTAGAACTCCGTCTTAGTCATCGTTGTCCTCTGAGTGCCTAACATCTTTCTTGAAGAAAATAATGAAAAGGAATAAGAACTTTACTATGAGTCACAATTATTCAATACTTATATATTCTTGCAATCAGAGAGTACTGCATGAAAATAGCGTAAATGGAGATGGTTGTTTTCTTTTTTCTATCTTTCCAATCCCACAGGCAGACAACAGACCTGTTAGCCAGTGAAATACATTGAACTAAAATGGAAATTCCAAAGGGAATTTGTCACATTACCCATATAAATCTGTGCATCACAAATCATGTTTTTCACAAAGCTGATACTGTCTTTGAATCAAAACCACTTACAGCACTTCTGTGTTAAGGCCACGCTGTTAGCATTTCCATGGACTGTGCCAAATATAGTCGCCCATCCACTAGTGTCACCTGTGAAATGATGATTGAGATGTGTCACTTATTCTAGAAATTAAATACCGTCTTACAAAAGTTGAACAATTTGATAATGATTTTAAACTAAAATATGTTTAAGTATTGGAATGATTGATCTTTTAAATACATAGTAAGGGAGAAAAAGTCAGGCAAACATCTGCAAGGTGTCCCTTTTTTACATGAAAAATACACCAAATGTATGTGCCATAAAATTTGCAATGCAAGTATGTAATTATTTTACATAAATATAAATGTCTTGGAAAATATCAACTATTTCTAATACTGACATTTTCCACGTTTGACCTTAATTTTGAGAACCTCCGAAGAAAATATCTGAATGTTGTTTTGTCACGTGCATCCTGCTGTATATGTAGAAACATACTTGATAGATATATTGAGTTCTGATAACATTTATGTCATCCGACTTTTTTTAATAAAGCAAGGGCAAAGTTTCTTAAAGGCTTTTTTCTGGGTGCAGTGGTGCTCGTCTGTAACCTCAGCACTTTGGGAGGCTGAGATGGGAGGATCACTTGCATGTAGGAGTTCAAGACCAGCTTGGGAAACATAGGAAGACCCTCTCTTTACAAAAAATAAAAAATTAACTGGGCGTGGTGGTGCGCACCTGTAGTCCTAGCTACTTGGGAGACTGAGGTGGGAGGATAGCTTGATCCCAGGAGGTCACAGCTGCAGTGAGCAGTGATCACGGCACTGCACACCAGCCTGGGTGACAGAGGGAGACCCTGTCTCAAATAAATAAATAAATAATAAAGGTTTTTGAGTCCTGCTGAGAAAAATAACATTTCCTCGATTTGTCATATATTAATGTCAATTTGTCATATGTACATATAATTTATTTGCCAAATTTTCCTCTTCTTTTTGATAAATCATATTTTTTAAAAAGGAGGCCTAATTGTGAAGTATTGTTATTTCAGTATATGCTATAAAATAATAAAATATGCATTATAATGTAAGATACTGAAGTTCACACAAATACCTAAGTAAATTAAAATAATTGCCCACAGTCTGCTTTGATCCTTGGAATCTTTATTTCTATTTCTTATTAATATTCTCAATAATTCTACTATGATGCTGCCTCACTTGCTTTATTTAATTTGGGTTCAGAAATCCTCATGGGGTAAACATTCACAGCTTCTGGTTCCCATGCAGCAAAGAGGAAAGGATGAGAATTTGAGAAACTTGCCCATTGGCATCCAGAGAGTTGCCCCCAAAACTAAGCACTGACTGTGCACTCTACTGCTCTAAGCTCTGTGATAAGACTGAGGCCTCTTCTCAAGGAGTTCCTATCTAGGAAGATAAATGCAATGATAAAGGCTGGGCGCAGTGGCTCATGCCCATAATCCCAGCACTTTGGGAGGCCGAGGCAGGCAGATCACCTAAGGTCAGGAGTTCCAGACCAGCCTGGCCAACATGGTGAAACCCCGTCTCTATTAAAAATACAAAAAAATTAGCTGGGCGTGGTGGAGGGCGCCTGAAATCCCAGCTACTCAGGAGGCTGAGGCAGGAGAATCGCTTGAACCCAGGAGGCAGAGGTTGCAGTGAGCCAAGATCACGCCATTGTACTCCAGCCTGGGCAACAAGAGCAAGACTCCATCTCAAAAACAAACAAACAAACAACATCAACAACAATGACAAGATAAGGCATTCTACTTTGTGCAGCATACAGATACACCCAGGGTGCTGTGATAACACAGATAAATTGCGGCCATCCTAGAACAGTGATACAGCTTCAGGGAGGCCAGGGAAGCCCTCCTGGAGGAGGAGACACTTAAACCGGGCCCTGAAGAATGAGTAGAAGTGATCCACGGGAAGTGTGGGCAGAGGCTGTGTCCCTCAGAGGGAGGCATGCCTGAGTACCCAGGGGCAGGACAGAAGATTCTAGAGATGCATGCCGTGGGCTTTGCTGCCCCACTTTGGTGGGTGGTTGGGCAGTGCTGAAGAGAGGTAGCTCTCTGTGGGAGAAAACACGCAGGATTTTTTCTGATTAACTAGACATATCAGCCTCTCTTGGCATCAGTCTCCTCCAGAGAAAAATATTTTTTAGGTTTCTATAAACAGAGCTGAAATTGGCCTGTAAGATGCTCTGTTATCTGGCCTCTGGTTACCCCTTCATTCCCTGTGTATATCCCTGTTCACTCTGCTTGAGTCATACACCATCAAACACATCATCCTGTTTCAGTCAGCCTTGGGCCTTTGCACCTGATGTTGCCTTTGCCTGGAATTCTGCCCCTCTAGAATATTTCATAGTTTCCTTCCTTCCTTCCTTCCTTCCTTCCTTCCTTCCTTCCTTCCTTCCTTCCCTCCCTCCCTCCCTCCCTCCCTCCTTCCTTCCTTCCTTCTTTCTCAATCCAAGCGTCATCATCTTATAAAGATTTTCTCTGGTTACGTCCTTGAAGTATCCCTCCCTCCAAGTTACTTTCTATTTCATTATCCTGTTTTATTGCCTTACTTATCACTCAGATTATTTAATTCCTTACATACAGGTTTATCATCATCTTAGTTCACATTATCCATGTGAACTCCACAAGGTCAAGACACTTGTCTCTCTTGAGCTCACTGTGTCCCAGTGATTTGGAGAGCTCCTGGCACATAGTGGGCACTCAGTATAGGTCCATTCTATCAGTTAATTCTCTAGCTAGGCCCATTCACACTTTATGAATTTTTTTTTTTTTTTTTTTTGAGTTGCAGTTTTGCTCTCATTACCCAGGATGGAGTGCAGTGGCGCGATCTTGGCTCACTGCAACCTTACCTCCTGGGATCAGGCAATTCTCCTGCCTCAGCCTCCTGAGTAGCTGGGATTACAGGCACCTGCCACCACGGCTAGCTAATTTTTTGCGTGTGTTTTCAGTAGAGACTGGTGTTTCACCATGTTGGCCAGGCTGATCTCGAACTCCTGACCTCAGGTGAGCCACCTGCCTCGGCATCCCAAAGTGCTAGGATTATAGGCGTGAGCCACCGTGCCTGGCCACTTTATGAATATTCTTGGAGCTGAACCAAATTACCAGCCATAAGGAGGTAGTCATAGAAAGTCCCTTAAAATTAAAATATGAGTATTGAAGTAGATTTTCAAATATAATTTTATTTTTATAAAATATAACATTTTATGATACTGTATTTCTGACTTAAGCAACCTCAGCATACAAAAATGCAGGTCATTATCACAAATACATCGGGGAGTCATTATTTGTGTTTCCAAGGGAGTCCCTACAGAAAACCAAATCAGTTTTCCTAGTTTATCACAATCATTATCCAATGGACTCACAGTTTTGGGGTGTTCATAAAGTGAGGAACACAAGGGGAGCACTCACCACAGTTCTCTTCGTCTGCCCCATTCCCACAGTCATCCTCGCCATCACAGTGGAAAGCTCGGGGCAAGCACTTGGTAAGATTCCCACAGGGAAAATATCCTTTTTGGCATGAAGCAGTGATCATGCTAGCTTGAGTCAGTGCAAAATCTACATGAAAGAGGGGCAAAAAAAAAAAGTGTTACCATGGCCAAGCTCTCTCTGTGTTATCCCATTTAATTTTCACAAGAACTATATGAGTTGAGTTCATCTGGTGTTATTCTTAGTGCACAATTTCTTTGAATAATATTCTTAATGACAACTTTATTTTTTATTTTTAGACGGAGTCTCACTCTGTTGCCAGGCTGGAGTGCACGATCTCAGCTCACTGCAACCTCTGCCTCCCAAATTCAAGCAATTCTCCTGCCTCAGCCTCCTGAGTAGCTGGAATTACATATGTGCACCACCACGCCCGGCTAATTTTTGTATTTTTAGTAGAGACGGGGTTTCACCATGTTGGCCAGGCTGGTCTCAAACTCCTGACCAGCCCACCTTGGCCTCCCAAAGTGCTGAGATTACAGGTGTGAGCCACCTCGCCCGGCCAATGATAACATTTTAAACAGCCATAATCACACCGAATACCAGCTATATCAAGAACAGAATCAGGGTTCATTTTGAATTCACTTCCACAAGGTAATCATAAACAAAACCAGATGTATTGTCCTAGTTTTGTATGGAATCAAGGAGTCATCCACCCTTGAAAACAGAAAGGTAAAACCATGAGCTAATAGGGTCAAATGGGTAGATTTATTTACTTATTAATCTTTTACAAGAAAGATTTGAGGTGACATGATAAAGATATACCTGCAAAAGGAGAGTTTAAGTGTGAGTTAGAGAGAAATCCAGAAACACATTAGAATGAGGGAAACTAGGATTGAACATTGAACACTCATCTGTGGTATCTACTGGGTCTACTGTTTGCCAGACACTTCACACAGTGGTTATCATTGTTAATCTTTCAGCCAGCCTATGGTATGGGTGATATTATCCTTCATGTTTTGGGATTAGGGAAGTTAAATATCTTGTGTGCAGTGGTTCATCTGGGAAGTGACACAGAGTGGCTTTGAATTGTCCCTCTGACTCCGTAGGCCCACCCTTAGCCATTGTACTACGAGACTATCAATCGATTTAGGAATCTGCATTTCAAGGAGCATAAATCAGGACTAGTTAAAAACAATCTTCTGGTGCAGGGTACATAAGAGAAGACCAATGAGAGTTGAATAACTGCTGAGTTGGATAAGAAATTGAAGAAAGGAAATATAATTGACATTTACAAAAGTATTATATCTATGGATAGGATGACCAAAACAATTCTAGCAATTTAGATGTAAGAGATATTCTTTCAATTTTGAGAGAATACTTTTCAGAAAATAAAGAGACATGTTCGTAAGTTGGCTAATAAAATTACGGAAGTCATGTATTTTTAAAAAAGGAGTTCTGTCCAGGTGCAGTAACTCACGCCCGTAATCCCGGCACTTTGAGGCCGAGGTGGGGAAATCACTTGAGGCCAGCAGTTTGAGACCAGCCTGGCCAACATGGTGAAACCCCATCGCTACTGAAAATACAAAAATTAGTCAGACATGGTGGCATATACTTGCAGTCCTAGCTACTCAGGAGGCGGAGGCAGAAGAGTTGCTTGAACTTGGGGCACTGAGATTACTGTGAGCCAAGATGGCACCACTGTACTCCAGCCTGGGCGACAGAGCTTGACTCAGTCTCAAAAAAAAAAAAAAAATGGAACTTCACAGAAATTGATTTAAGGAGAGTGTAGACACAAGAATGGCTATAGGTTGGCATGATTCATTGAAGGGAGCAAGGAATGTGGGCAAAGTGCTCCTAACCACGCCACTAAAGGCTGGCATCATGACCTGGGATTCCCTTGGGTTTGTGTGGGAGACGATATTTTTAACATAGCAGAAGGATAAGGAACAAACTTTAATAGGAACATCATCTACTTTGTGCTGGGCATTTCCTAGATACTTGATTTGATGTTAATGGCAACTGTGTACAGTTGGCATTAATATCCCCAAATAAAGATGAGGAAATGACTGAGAACATGAAGGCACGTCTACTTTGATTGCTGGGAAAAATGCCCTTGTGAGGCCTGAGCCCTCCAAGCAAATGCTGCCTTGTAGAGAGACGTCTTCCCCTGAGGCCCCTCAGGAGACTCTCCTAAAGGAGGTAGAACCTGCTGCTCTCATTAACAAAGATGTCATTTGTTAAAGGGCAGGAGTTGGAGTTTGGGCACTAAAGCTACGTCTGAATTACAAATGCACATTAAGCTTTCAGTGATGTCATTAGGGAGGATGAGTATATCATTTCAGCTTGAGTTGTTTAGTCCTGATGACCATGGAGATCCAGCAAGCACAGAAAAGCAGAGCCTCTGGCCCTCTCTGGGGGCAGCCGGGTATGCTGGTGCACACTCTTGGAGGCTGGTGTGGCCACAACCTCTGGGTCTTTTCTGACTGAGGAGGAAGACTCAGAGCGTGGCTTTTGGATGTTTTCCTGCTCGTTGGCGTTTTGTTCTTACAAAAGCAAAAATTATTGTCTCGCTATTGCTGCAGTAGTGGATGAAAGATTTACTCTCGGCAGCTAGGCATAAGACCAGTCAAATCTGTGACTATTTTAGGAAGACTTCTCCGCTCCTTGGCACTGGGGTTGGCTTGTTAAGCCTGTTCACGCAGGGAGAGGCATACTGAGTCATAGATTTTAAAATCCCTCAACTTCTTGCTTGTAAAGATTTCTGTAGGAGGCAGATTTATAAAAATGAGTAGTCCTCCTGTGTTTGGAACATGAATGAGAGAGAGAGTCAATATATCTACGTGTAGTGGCTTAGAAATTTTTTTAAGACAGTAATTTACAGTTAGAAATGTATTTTATATCACAGTCCAGCATACACGCAGCCATAACCACACTCCCAACACACACCTACACCCCCACACTCACTCTCACACCCACACACACTAGCACACACCCACGCACCCTCATCCCACAGCCACACCCACATCCACGTAATGAAAAAAGTTTTCCTGAAATATCACTCTTTTAAAGTTATGTGGGATGAGCTTTGATCCTTGCTATTCTGTCTTATTCAGTTGAGAAGGGATCACATGCCTCTCAGTTGATTTCATGATCCCCTAATGGGATGTGACCTACTATTTAAACACATTCGTTAGTGATAATGCACCTCAGAGACACTCAGACCTGGATTACAATTCTCTCTGCCACTCACTAGCCATGTGACCTTGAGCAGGCTACTTAACCTCTTTAAATCTTAGTTTCCTCACATTTAAAATAGAATTAATGAGAACATCTCCCTTGTGGGTGTGTTTCGGGGACAGACAAGCTGATGCGTATGAAGTGGGAAGAGTGCCTGGCCCATAGTAACCCTGGGTTAATGTCGGCACACAGGCAATTTCCATACAAGGTAAGAAAACAGAATGTTAAGAAGGAAGCTCTATGTAAAATGGAAGCTTGCTGTGCCTCAGCATTTCAAGATTTTTTATGTGACTTCTCTGAAAGAAATAATAGTGACCAAAATAAAAGCTTCCCCTACTTCTTTATGTTATTCCATCTTAAAAGCCATATCACATGTATGATTTTTATTTTATTTCAAATCTCTTTTGAAAGCTGAAGGAGGACTGTAAATGATAAATAACCAAGGAAAATGTCCTTACAGCCTCCTAACAATATTTTCTTAACGTTTAGAAGAAGCGATTAAGCATTCAATTAAAGAGAATTTTGAAATAGAGAAGTGAGGCGATGTGAGTAGGATCCTTTGAAGGTGGCATGTGGTGTTTCCTTCCAGGATTTATTATAAAAATAGCTGTGAGTTGTGTTTTCTTGTTTTTTGTTTTTGTTTTCTTTTTTCTTCTTGAGATGAAATCTTGCTCTGTCACCCGGCTGGGGTGCAGTGGCACAATCTTGGCTCACTGACACCTCCGCCTCCCGAGCTCAAGCAATTCTCCTGTCTCATCCTCCCCAGTAGCTGGGACTACAGACTCACGCCACCACACCTGGCTAAGTTTTGTATTTTTGGTAGAGATGAGGTTTCACCATATTGGTCAGGCTGGTCTCGAACTCTTGACCTCAAATGATCCACCCGCTTTGGCCTCCCAAAGTGCTGGGATTGCAGGCATGAGCCACTGTGCCCGGCTGACTGTGAGTTCTTTGAGGGCTGGACCTAACTAAATGCCCATCTCACATATTCAGAAAGTCTAGGCGACAGGGGCAAACAAGCAATCAACTGTCACAAATAAAAGGTGTCAAGATGGTTTCCTTTTCCCTAGGAAAAAAATTGAGTTGCATCTAGCAAGTGTGGACAAAGAAGGGGAGGAAGGGACTGAACATGTATGAATAGAACCTGCCAACTGCATTTCTCGTAATTCCCTGTTTTCCACCCCAGAGTGGCATCTTCCTGAAGACATTTCAAAACACAAATGTTTTATATATAAGGAGAATAAATGAATACAATGTATTCCCCACCCTTTTCCCTCTGTGACCTATATCTCTATTGTCTAACTTAGTGTCTTACTTGGTGCTCAGTAATTTTTTAAATGAACATGTGAATTAATGAGCCATTTAGAAATTTAAAAAAAGGAATTGAAGGAAGAACCCTTTTCAAAACTTAAGCTTCCCAAGGCAGCAGATTTAGGCTGTTATTCTGATGAGAAAATATTGTTTAGTCTTTCATGCACTTCATTTATCATTCCGCTCTGTCATTATACAAATTAAATAATAATTAGAACCCCTGCTGTACTTGGTACATAGTGAAAAAAGCATCACTAGCTATCTGTAGAAAGTGTATTCTGTTGTCTATTCTTCCTGCCATCTGTGGAAGTGGGAAGAGACAGCTTTTATTGAAGCCTGGGGATTATAAAAATGGAGGATGCCTGCATCACAGCAGTGCTGATGGCTTCTGCAGTGGTTTCCATGGGACCCCTGCCAAACACACAGCTGAGTGGAGGCTCGAACATATAAAAGAGAATTGCTCAGTAATCGTCCTTCTTCTGTCTTCTGGTCAATATTCTGGACGTGTCTGTGCCAATAGATTTTAAAATGACGTTCAGATGGCCTTTTAAAGCCAACTGGACTGCTGCCCAAGGCTATTTTTTGCTGCCCGTCAACACTTCCCCTGGGTTATTGGGAAACAACAGGTGAGAATCATCTTTCAGGTCCTCAGTTTAAGAATTGATGGAGATATACAAGTCTCTTTTTGCTTTCTCTGTTTCTCTGCCAATGCTAGTCCTATATAAAGCTGAAGAAAGCCTGTATCCTCTCAGCCAGATGTTCTGGCTCTAACACCAGGGACGATGGCTCCAGGGGGATTTAGGCCAAGGAGGAGCGCATCGCCAAGGTGGAGTGGTGTTTAACCCAAGTCAGACGACATGGTCACCAGGGATGGCAGTGGTGCTGCAGGGGGGGCTATAGAAATTGCCAGAGAAGCCTGTGCCATCTGCTCCAGAGAGCCAACTAACTGCAGTACCAGAGGAAACATTCATTTAGCATCCAGAAAGTGTTAACTAAGTGCCTACTATGCGTTGCGTTTTGTTGTCCGTCAGCAAGGCAGACAGTGTCCATTGCTATTGGAACTCAGGGGCTGGGACCTCTGATGGGGGTGGCACCATCCGGGGCAGCTCCACTGAGAAGCCAAGGTGAAGCAGCTCCATCAGTTGAGTGCACCTGGCCGGAGCCCTCCTTACTTCTGCGAAGAGTGAATTTTACTAGAAGTCCACCTTTGTTGGGTAGATGATTTGTTGTTTGCTTGAAGAAAACGAGGAAAGGCTTTTATGTTAAGGTAGGTGAAGAGAAATTGGCCTCTTGGTGGTGGTGGTGGTGGTGGTGGTGGTTGTTATTTTCCAAACTTGGCGATCTTACCCTTTCATGCAGCTGTTTGGTACTCCCTGCCTGGATGGTGTTTCTTGGCCACATCAATTATTATATTCAGTATTTTGATCCAGTTTCACTCACATGTATTTACCCCACCTCCTTTCCATTTCAGAGATTCCTGCCCTAACGGAATTTCTCCCAACCTTTATTTTCTGTCATGTTCTTCTGAGACAAAGCCACTACTTTATGCTGGCAAAAGTCCCTCAGGACCCTACTCACAGATTTTTTTCGGCAGTGGGGGGAGCAGAAAATATTGCCCCCTCCTTCTTCAGATGACTGCCTGATGTTAGAAAGACAGATTTGGGGAAATGATGCCTAACTTCGTGGAACAGAGTGTAGACTCAATACATTTTGACTTATATTGGAAAAAAAGATAATTTCAAACTGCCAACATCATCCTTACCAGGGATGGATGTCAGCCCCACATCCTGCTTGCCTGGGTGCCTTTATGTGGGTCACAAACAGAAGTTGTGGCCGTTGGTGGGTTATAAGGGATTTAAGGGAAGAAGGAAGACTTCCCTTCCAAAAGTATTATTTCTGCTGACTGGTAAACTGCCAAAACTCCACCTTTAGAGACGCATTATTTTAGGTTAAAAATCTTATCTATTAGTATGTAAAGTTCATCTCCTTCTACATGAGTTGAGAGACTACCTTCTTCCTAAAGCTTGCCTGAGGCGAGTGAATGGAGAGAATGAGCAGTGTGGTGGGTGAAGGGGAGAAGACCATGGAAAGGGGGATTGTGAAGGAGACAGGCAAGGGGAAGCCCGATGGGAACTTGGTTTGGGGAATGTGGAGAGAAGGTGCTACCTTGGTCCCTTCACCTCTGTGTTTTAATTCCTCTCTGATTCATTGACTGCTATGTTTCATGGAACTTTCACTGGCTGTTCTTCCTCTGAGTGGGAATTATCCCAGATTCTATTCACATCAACTTATGAATGTACCTGCATCCGACGCTGCAGCATGTGTTTGGGCAGGACCCACCTCACGTAAGCGTGGGTACCATCCACCTAGACTGCTCGTGCTGAGTGTATGGAAACTGCACAGGACTAGACCAAGTCCCTGGATTATTCTTTTGTGATGCACAAAGAATGAAGGCCTCTTGTCCTTCCCATAGTAAAGCCTTCCATCTATGTTCTGTGCTCCACTCGACCTCACTTTCTCAGACTCTGCATTGTTTCCTTTCTTTCCTATATTATATATATATACACACACACACACATATACACATATATATATACACACATATATATATGTATTTTTTGAGATGGGTTTTCACACTTGTCACCCAGGCTGGAGTACAATGGCATGATCTTGGCTCTCTGAAACCTCCGCCTCCAGGTTTCTAGTGATTCTCCTGCCTCAGCCTCCCAAGTAGCTGGAATTACAGGCATGCACCGCCACACTCGGCTAATTTATTTTGTATTTTTAGTAGAGACGGGATTTCACCATGTCAGTCAGGCTGGTCTTGAACTCTGACCTCAGGTGATCCACCCACCTCAGCCTCCCAAAGTGCTGGGATTACAGGCGTGAGCCACCCCACCCAGCTATTTTCAGTATCTTTGTCTCTCTATTGTACAGCTCCCATCTTCAAAACAAATAAACCAGTCAACCAACCCAAATCCTGTTATATCTGCCTGCCTATAAAACTGAGATATACTCTCCTCCCCTTCACAATTAAATTTCTCAGAAGAACCGTACAAGTCAGTCAATATCTCCACTTCCTTACCACACTTTCATTCTTAAATCCATAGCTTCCACCTTGACCTTGCTGCTCTGCTGACATTCTTCTCACCAGAATCACTGTCATCCTTTTTGACGCTAAATCCAATGGCTCTTTCATAGTCCTCATCTTGCTTGGTTTTCTGCATTTGACACATCCAACCTTGGTCCCCAGGTTAAAAGCTTTTTTCCCTCCATATTTTCTAAAAATTCCTTTTCTTCCTCTTTATCTCCTTAATTCATCAGCTCCGTTTTCTTTGTCAATACGCTGACATCTCTAACATGCGTTAGATCAGAAGTTTCTAGATTTTTGCATTTCTTAGACCAAATAAATTCAATTAAAGAATTTAGAGAAACCTGCCAAAAGTTACTGATGTTTTAGTTTGTCAAATAAGGATGATTTTAAAACTCCGAGTTACCATATATTTTAACATGGATTTATTAGAAAAGTAGTATTTTATTGTTAAAAATTAGAGAGAATGTATCTGGAGAAGAAAAGACAATCTTTTCAAAGGAATACATTTGGCTTTATGAAAAATGTATTCCTTTGAAAAGATTGTTTTTCATCTAATTCATGCTGATGAGACAGTGAAACTTTCATTCCTGACAGCAATAGTCAGGACCAGTGTTTGGAACCACGTGTGAGAAAACGGAATCTGGCAATGCAACCAGAATTCTTTAGGGAGGTTTGTCCTCTGTTCTGTAACTCACAAATATTTTCTTGCAGTTTGTCACTTGTTTTTAACTCTGTTTACGAGAGGTTCCAGAGATGGAACTGCCAGATCCTGACTTTAAAATAACTATGCAAACTAAAAATAGCAGGTAACTTACTTGATTTAATTAAGTGTTATCTATAAAATCCCACAGCATATAAGTGAGGTTTTGAAGGCTTTCCCTTTGAGATTGATGGTGTCCACTACTACTATATCTATTCATTGTTGTACTAGAGGGCTTAGCCAATGGAATTAAGTAAGGAAAGTAAATTAATGGCATACGTATTGGAAGAGAAGACATAAAACTGTAATTATTCATAAATAATATAACTGTGAATATTAAAATAATAAATTTTTAGCATTGGTGAATTTTGCAAAGTTTCTATAAAGTCAATTGTATTTTTATATTTCAGCAACTATTAGACAATGAAATGTTTTAAAAATCACACCTTTTACTATAGCATGAACAGTATCATATATTTAGGCATAAATCTAACAAAAGTGGGCAAGACATTTATGTAAAGTGTATACTATTAGTGAAAGACATTAAAAACCTAAATAAGTGGAAGGCAATATTTTCAAGATGTTCATTCTTTCCCCAAATCAGTCTATAGATTCAAAGAAATCTCAATAAAAATCCCAGGAGTATGTGTGTGGGAATGGGTAAGTTGATTCTCAAAGGCATGTGGAAATGCAAAAGAACACGAAGAGCCAGGCTACCATCGAAGAAGGAGAACAAGGAGAGAGGACTCATTATCTGTATGGCAAGACATATTATAATGGTACAATAGTTCAGGCAGTGTGATGTTGGTGGAAAGATTGAAAGACAGACCAATGGAACAGAATAGAAAGTTTGGAAAAAGACACACATGTAAACGTTTGTACTACAGAGCAGTGGGGTGAGGTGATGCTCAATTCTAGATAGATAATAGGATGAAATATGAAAGGTGAAACAATACAGTTTCTAGGATAACATAAGAAAAAATCTTTATGACTGTGAGGTAGATGTATTAAGGAAACTACAAAGAAGAAAAACCAAATAAAAGCACTAATCATAAAGGAAAAGATACTTAAATTAGACAATATACAAATTAAGAACGTCTTCTTATTTATTTTTTTGGAGATGGAGTCTTGCTCTGTCACCAGACTGGTGGAGTGCAGTGGCTCAATCTTGGCTCACTGCAACTGCTGCCTCCCGGGTGCAAGCGATTCTCCTGCCTTAGCCTCCCGAGTAGCTGGGACTATAGGTGCACAACACCACGCCTGGCAATTTTTTTTTTTTTTTAAATAAAGATGGGGTTTCACCATGTTGGCCAGGATAGTCTCGATCTCCTGACCTCATGATCTGCCCGCCTCGGCCTCCCAAAGTGCTAGGATTACAGGCTTGAGCCACCATGCCTGGCCTGTCTTTTTAAAAAGGCATCATTAAGAGAGTGCAAAGACAAGTTGCAGAGTAGAGGATACTTGCAAAGGGTCTGTAATTAGCAAACATATAGATGTTCTACTAATCAATAAAGAAAAAATGAATGGTAAATAGAAAAATGGGCAAAAGACTTGAACAGGTACTGAACAAAAGAGGATATCTGAATGACAAAAAACATCTGAAAAAGTATTAAATCTAATTCATAATCAGGGAAATGCAAATTAAAACCACAATAAAATATCACTAAGATTACTAGTATGGGTATAATTTAAAAATAAAAAACCCAATGATACACTATTTGGTGAGGATGTAAAATCATGCAAATTCTCATACACTGGTGGAGTGTTAATTGGAGCAGCTGCTTTGGAAAACAGTTTGTCAGTATCTACTAAGTTTGAAGTTGTGCAAACCCTATGAGTCAGTAGATTTACTTCTAGGTAAATGCCCATAGAAATTCATGCACATGTGCATCAAGAGATTCTTACAAGAACATTCACAGCAGCATTATTCACAATAGCCCCAAGCCAGAAACAATCCAAGTGTCTTTGAAAAATAAAATGGATAAACATTTCTGGAATGTTTCTCAATGACGTACTATATAGTCTTGAAAATGAGCAAACTACAACATCCAAAGTGATTTCAGATCAAGCAGGGCCAGTGAACAGTTCTCCTTCACTTTTTACAATTATCTTGTGTTCAGTCAGGAAAACATTCTTTGCAGCCCTAACTTTGAAGATAATTAAGATACTAAGATTGTAGCATGTTCTATTCTCTGTATTTCCAGATACTAAGACTGTAGCATGTTCTGTTTTCCGTATTTCCTATTTCTTTGATAATCATCTCAGAAGTCATTTTTGCAAAAACTTTACTGAGACTTCAAAACCACTCCTCAGTACAAACTTTCCCTTTTTTCTACCCAAACCATCTTGCACATACCTCTATGTAGTATTTATAGCATGTCATTATTATTATATTAAGCTGGTGCAAAACAAATTGCGGTTTTTGCCATTAAAAATAATGGAATTTATTAATTTTGATTCAATGGCTAGAGAAGTTTTCAGTTCTTAGTGTAAAGCAGATGCCTCAAAAATTGTTGTCTGAACTTAATTAACATTTTCAGGAATAGCAATGCTGTTTCTGTAAGTGAGCCACATAGACCTAAAGCTCCGTATGTGGGAGTGGAGAGCACATCAGTGCTTCAGTGCTAATCCATGTCAGAAGCTTAGGCCAAACTTGGGCATACGTCTGCTGATGATGATGTCAATGTGGGTTGAGTGCATATGATAGAAGCTTTATGCTCATTTTCTTTTTTTCATTTATCTTACACCAATGGTTCAGTTTTTTAAGTGAAAAACTTGCTTGGCACCATCTTCTTTTTTTTTTTTTTTTTTAAGCCATTTTCTAGGGAAGAGGAGCGGTGGCAAAGGGCCTCTCGTAATTTTTCAGCTGGAGTCTATGTAGGCTGGAGTAAGGTGGCCCATATAATTTTGAGAATCGGGTCATAGCACAGGTAATTTTCTCATGCTTTATTCTTTTCAAAACTTACAATTCACAGGTAAAATGAACAAAAATAACAGCATGTACACAACCCTGTGCTTTTAGGGAGAGCAACTTATTTTTCCAAGTGGTTAATTTTAACTTTAGTTATTACAGTAAGAGCGGCATTTTAAAGTGGGAAACAGGAAACAGCCAAAAAGGAAATGGCTTCAAATAAGGGAAAAGAGTTTTCCCGTAACACTCAGTGTAGATTATTATCCTTTTCCTATGTATAAGAAAGTTTACATAAAGACTATCATCTCACCCTCAGACTGAATGTTGAGGCTTTTAAGGGAATATTTTTACAGTGGCTCTTAAGGCAGAATGAAAGAGAATCAGTATCTTCTACATCTCTTATATAACATGGGTTTACATGAAAGGAAATTAGGAGTAGAAATATCTACAGCAATAGATACACTATTTTTTAACCTATGGGGTTGAAACAATGTCCCAGGCAAGGTGTGAATAACAGAAAAAGAGAGAGAGAGAGGCAATGACCTGTCCGATGTCTACTGGCTGAGCTGTAATCGAATAAAAAATTGGATAATGAAAGCCAGGTGACCGATAAGAAATAGAATCTGGCCCCAAACCAGAAGAGATTCTTCCTTAGCCATTTGTGTTATGAGTTTATTAATTTCTTTTAAAGGCGGGAGTGGTAATTAACTTCAAGGCTGCTCTACAGGTAAACTAGCATATTAATTGCAGTTTTTGAACTATACTAATTGTTAAGAAACTTTATATTGATAATTAAACAATGTAGATTCAGATATTCTCTTCCCAAATACTTAATTTGTCCTTATTGCCTCCAAATTTGAAACACCATTTCAAGTAGAATTAGTGCGTCAAACAATCCAGGTGAATCCAGTTATCCATCCTGGCACACACAACGAATATAACAAAAATTAGCACCTCAAAGAAAAAAAAGCCCATGTATATTTTGACCAGTTTTTCCAGGTGTATGGTCCATTGAACAGGTTTATCAGAATCACCTGGGCCGCTTCCTAAACATGCAGAGCCCATGACCCACCATAGAGCTATTGAATCCTCAGGGGCTGGAGTTGTTGAATCTGTGTCTCTGACATCATGACAAGTGGTTCTTGGAAACTCGATAATTATATAAGTATTGCGGATGAAGCGGAGAAGTTATTTGGTATGCCAAAGGCCAAACTTGAACAAGGCTATGACTTGAACATGGGTTTGCTGACCCCAAATCCAGCATCCTTGTTGCTCTGCTGCCTCCCGTCTCCTAATCTGTTAATGTTTGTGTAGCACTTCACGACTCCAGATCTCTGGTGTGTGTACGTTCACCCATGTCCAATCTTTGAAAATGCACAATCTGAAGGACAAAAGCTACCTTCTTTGCTGAACTTCTGGATCAATGTCATCCATTGTGAGAAAACCCTGAATATGCTCTCACATCATACTCTTCCGTAGACACAGAAAACACCGATATTATGCTTTTCCATGAACACATTTGGGTTATAGAAGAGAAAGCTCTCCATAGAACATGAATTCAGAAAAAGGCACTGTTGCGAGAGGACGTAAAGCCGCTTGTTCTGCAGGGAGCTGGGACTGGAGAAACAATCAGAACTGGGTTCAATGCCAGTTTGAGAAAGGGGCTTAGTGCAGCCCAACTGGCAGAGGCTGGGATCTGCATGAAGTCAACCACTGGGACTGAGCCCCTGACAATGCATGGGGTATGGAATAACTCTGACCACCAAAGACTATGATTTAAATAATGCTTGCTCATGGCCAGTAGGGGAAGCTGTGGTGATACCGCTGCAAATGGGCATGAGATTTGGAACTGGATCACCCACAGGCAAAATCTCTGAGATGCTAACATATATGACAGTTCAGATCTGAACACTCCCTGGGCTATGTGGAATTACTTTTGAGACTACTTTGAGGAGCTGCATGCAGGAGAAGCATTCTTCCAAATTTATGAAATGTCCAGGGCTCCACAAAAAGGGGGAATTCATACCTGGGAAAGAGATGATAGAACTTTTTTTTTTTTTTTTAAGATGGAGCCTCACTCTGTCACCCAGGCTGGAGTGCAGTGGCACAATCTCGGCTCACCGCAACCTCCACCTCCTGGGTTCAAGCGATTCTTCTGCCTCAGCCTCCCAAGTAGCTGGGACTACAGGCACACGCCACCATGTCCGGCTAATTTTTTGTATTTTTAGTAGAGACAAGGTTTCACCATGTTGGCCAGGCTTGTCTCAAACTTCCGACCTCAGGTGATCCGCCCACCTCAGCCTCCCAAAGTGCTGGTATTACAGACGTGAGTCACCGCGCCCATCTGATAAAGCTTTAAAGACTAGTTTAAACTCTGCATGATTAAAATTCTCAAAGAACTAATGGAAGGAAGATATCATGAAATAAGAATGAAAGTTTATGAAACCCCAGACAGCTTTAAACACAGTTGGAATAACCGGAATAAAAAATATAGTCACTGAAAAAAAAAATAACCTAGCGATTGAATAGAAAATAAACTGGAATCAGAGAAAAGGAGAATTAGTTAAAATTATCTTTCCTTCATCAGACACATTCTATTAACACAATTTCCTTGGGCAAATAAAATAGCCATTATACCACTCGAGAATAATATGGCACGGAACAGTTGGTGATCTGTAGAGGGGCATGGCTAATGGAGATCTGTACCACCATAGCAGAAACCCTTTGGAGAGATATGTTGCAGAATTTATAATATTTTTGTGATTTTAGAAAGTTAATGCATATGCTATGAACTATGTAACATTTCCTACTGGCTTGGGGCAAAGTTCCATAACCAAACACATGAACATTTTTCTATAGCACAATGTATGAAATTTTACAATAAGTGCATAAAGAATCTAAATAGCTCCTGGCCAATTCTGACCAGATTTTGTAGGCAAAGGTGATCAACTCAGTTTTCTGAGCTTTCTGGATTTTAGAATTGTAGACAAATCATTGGACCTAGAAAAAGACAGCACACCAGTATTGAAGTAATACAGAGATACAATATTCATTTGGTGGTGTTTGGGCGTGTATTCTAGCAAGCAACAGACATGGTGACCACTGGTCAGGCCAGGAGACTGTGGGATAGAGACAAATAATAGAAAGAAGGCAAAGGCCAAAAGAGGGAGACAAAGAAGATCCAGGAAGCCCCTGGGGAGGGAGCTCGGCAAAGACAGGAGGTGATTAGAGAGAGGAATACTTGAGAAAGGGGGCAAATTGAGGGATAGAGGTATTCCAAGGTGGAAATGAAAAGCCAGAATTGACCAATTAGGATGGAGCAGATGTGAGAGTTACCAAGAATGTGATGTAGCCAGTACAAAGGCAGAGCTGGAGGAGATAGGAACTCGGAGAGCAAGAGAGTTGAAGAGCAGACCCAAGGAGAGTAGAAGGGAGATTTCAGAGGTGAGGACACCAGGAAGATAGGGATGGGGGTAGAAGGGCGAGACATGAAAATGGAGGGAAGACAGGCCGGGAGAGCATCTGAGACAGATGCCTGCAAAGGCAGGGAGGAGGGGAGAATAAATAAAGGTGGGAAGGAGAGGAGAGAGGCTTGGACAGGGCCTGTGTCAGAACAATGGGAAGGGGGAGGATGGGAAAGGAGGGCTAGAACTTTATCAGTCACGCTGAACATATTGTAAAGGCTTTTTACTTTGTAATAAAGTTACATTTTCAATCGCAATTCTTTAAATTTTTTTTTTTTAATTTCGAGACGGAGTCTTGCTCTGTTGCCCAGGCTGAAGTACAGTGGTGCGGTCTCGGCTCACTGCAACCTCTGCCTCTCAGGTTCAAGCACTCTTCCTGCCTCAGCCTCCCAAGTAGCTGGGACCACAGGTGTGCACCACCATGCCTGCCTAATTTTTGTATTTTTAATAGAGATGGGAGTTCACCATGTTTCCCAGGCTGGTCTCGAACTCCTGACCTCAATGATCTGCTTGCCTCCCAAAGTGCTAGGATTACAGGTGTGAGCCACCGCGCCTGGCCACAGTCACAATTCTTTTTGCATCTTAAAACACTCAGAAGTCTGTTTATCACATGACTGTTGAATCAGCTGTTTTATTTTGGCTTCAGGGCACTTTTCTGATAGCAACATTGACCTTCATTGCAAACTTAATTTTTAAAAATACATACAAAACACCTGGAAGTACAGGTGAGTAAAGCATATGAGAAGCTTATTTTTTGTTTGTAGATAATTTGGCCTCTAATTCCACTACTACTTCACATGTGAAACAAGCACACTCATTTTACCCAAAGAATGTTGAGTTATATGTTGACCAAATAAGTAAACCAAGCCATTCTGGGCTCTTAAATAGATATGTACTCCTAAAAATTAGGTGCAGTTTTTGTTGCATAACTATCTATACAAAACCATTCTTTGTTAATTGAATTTTATTTGGGTTACTATATTCCGGAATTAAAATGTGCCATTTTTCTTTTTCTTTTTTTTTTTTTTTTGAGACGGAGTCTCGCTCTGTCGCCCAGGCTGGAGTGCTGTGGCCGATCTCAGCTCACTGCAAGCTCCGCCTCCTGGGTTCATGCCATTCTCCTGCCTCAGCTTCCTGAGTAGCTGGGACTACAGGCGCCCGCCACCTCGCCTGGCTGTTTTTTAGTAGAGATGGGGTTTCACCGTGTTAACCAGGATGGTCTCGATCTCCTGACCTCGTGATCTGCCCGTCTTGGCCTCCCAAAGTGCTGGGATTACAGGCTTGAGCCACCGTGCCTGGCCAGAAAATGTGCCATTTTTCAATATCAACCTATTAGAAAGCAGCATCCCAATTTTGCCTCTAAAATTCACATGGCAGGCAATTTTGTCACTTCCAGTGAGAGGCCTTAAAACTCTTTGATTACATCTGGTCATATTTATTCACAGTAAGATGAGCACACAAGTAAGCATCTGTTGTGAGATGTATTTAGCTGGCATCTTCTGGGATAACACGTCTCTAAAGGTTTTAACTCCCATGTTCCCAATCTTTTTCCTTCTCCCTCACAGTGGACTTCATTCAGCCCGCAAGCAGGTCAGTCTTTGGGATGACTGGCCTGAAATATACTTGATTTTCACAACTGTCCACAGCATGAATATAAAGGTGTGAAATTAAAATTCAGATGGAAAACCTTTTCTCAAGTCAGAGTGGCCAAGTGAAACTGACATCCCTAAGAAAGGACCACGCCAGGCGTGCCTTGAGCTTGGCCACTAGGGGGCAGTCAAACACTGCTCCCCTCAAAATACTGTTCAGGCCCAATTTTGGATAACCTGTTTTGGAGGTTAATCAAATTATTTGAGTAAGTAGCAATTGGTAGTTACCAAGTAGCAGCCTCAATACTTCATGCTTTTAATTTCCTACATAAGCCCATGTTTTTGATTTGTAATAGGGTTCCTAATTTGGCCATTAAGAAATGTTTTTTAAAAGTTTAAAGTTGGTTTTAATAACTTTATTTTAGACAGGTTTACTCTTAGAGACAGATACTGTTTTTAGATCTGCCTGTGGCTTTGTAGTTCCCAGTTTAATTATGTTAATGCGAGATAGTTAGTAACAATTACTTGAATTTTATGGACATATTTCAACAGGTTGAAATTCCACAAAACATAATTGGTAGTTACCAAGTAGCAGCCTTAATACTTCATGCTTTTAATTTCCTACATAAGCCCATGTTTTTTATTTGTAATATGGTTCTTAATTTGTCCATTAAGAAATGTTTTTTAAAAAGTAGTTTGAAGCTGGTTAACAAAGATACACAGTGAATAAATTAATGATAAAATACATGTAATAATAATAAGATACGTTATGCGTTATGCGTAGTTGTCTATTAGTGCCTGTAGCTTAAGGCAGTCAGTCACTCATTCCTTAGGTACTCCAGAGTGATGATGGTCAGAGGAGAGCAGATGATCACATCATTTCTAATTTTCTGTTTTGTTTAGATCTGGCCTAAGAGTCTATCACAAATATTATTTAAATTAAAAAGACAACCCTTACTTTTAGGCAATTCTAAATGAACTTTCTTTGGTTACTATGAAAAGCCTTACCATTTTAATTGTCCACAATTTTATTGTGAAAAAGAAAAAAGTTTTACTAATTATAGAGCAAATCCTATTATTTTTATAAGTAGAAATAAAATGTCAAAGCATTGATTAATGTGTCTTGCTTTGAAAAGAAATCATTTTAAACATAAATGTTTAAATTAGTAGTCAACAGTAATACAAAATTCGAAAACAAAAATTCCCAGAGATTATAATTAATCAACAAATATTTGTTACGTTGGTACTAGGAGTTTGAAATATGGCTTTTACTTAGAAATAAAATCAAACGACAATTATTAGTTGAATTTTTGTTTTTAGTTGAAAGGGTGACTTTACATTATGGTAAATCACAAAATGTTATTTTAGTAGTAGATGTTTTTCATCTCATAAACGGTTTAAGCAAAATCAATTAAATGCATTATCATGTGTAAAAGCAAAAATATAGTAAAATTGGTTAAACTATGGTTACAGTCCTGTAAATTAAATATTTTTTTAAAGGGCACAGATGATCTCTATGACTTGTCTTAAATTCAAGAAACCACTTTGTAGCTATATATTCTTAAAATATATAAAATTCTTAAAAAATATAAAATTGAATATTCAAATGTGGATAGAACATGAACTTCTGAAGTAGGACCTTAAATAGGACCTTAAATAAAGCAATAGACTGCTTACTACAACTGTATTGCATGCCAGGTGAGTTCATATATTGTTTCTTCTTAGTTAATACTAAGTTTTTCATGTAAGAGATATTAAAATATAAAATAAAAGTCATGCTAGGTGTACGGAGATATGTATTTTAAATATTTGAAGTAAAGTTTTAATATTCTTTTAAATTCAAAATAAAATTTAGATATTTTAAATCTTTTAAAAATCTTTTGTTTGTTAGAAATTTTAAAATAATTCCTCATAAATGTTGCACTTTGTTTCAAGATTTAAAATATTCACTTGGAATTCACTTAATAAAACTGAATATTTAAAAAACCTAAAATGAATTTTTCAGAAAATAAAAACAATTTCAAATTTTAACCTTTATTCTCAGAGGTTTATCAAAATTCTTTAAGAAAAAATACGAATTAAAATATAAACATTTTTGAATAATAAACCTCAGCAAACCTTGGGTATGATTAATAGGTTGTTTATGAATGTATAGGCTGACAACGAATCTTTTTCTTTAAAAGCAAGTGAAGATTTAAGTTTTATTTTTTGGTGAGCTTAACAATGAAAATGGTGCTGACTTGAAAATTAAGAGTTTGACTGAAATAAAAATTTCCACAAATTAAAAGCAAAAGAAAATTATCTAAGTAAATGCACTTTTATAGACATTTAATAACTTTATTTTAGAGAGGTTTACTCTCAGAGACGGATACTGTTTTTTAGATCTGCCTGTGGCTTTGGAGTTCCCAGTTTAATTACATTAACGCAAGATAGTTACTAACAAGTACATGAATTTTATGGACATATTTCAACAGGTTGAAATTCCACAAAACACAATTTTAGTTTATTAATTTGTCATACTTTTTAAAACAAATGCCAAAAATATTTTCTGCGTTTTAATTGATATAGTCAACATTGTTTTTTGACGTACTTTATCTACAGCTTTAATAACATACAAAGGCATGCTTCCATGAAAAATTTGTTGCATCTAAAAATTACTAGGCTGTATGGGACTAAAAGCAATGAAAGGTAATGACAAATACAAGGCAAATTTGATGTCCTTTTTTTTTTAAACACCCTAATACATTTTTTACAATTGCCATAGAACTACATAGAAATGTATTCTTTGGGAATTGCACTCATTTAAAGCGAGAAAGTAGCAGCCTTACCTTTGACATTGATCAGAACGATGAAATGAAGTAGAAAGAACATTGTAATCAATCTGAGGCTGAAGAGATGTTTAAAAGCAGAAAAATAATCATAGGTTTACAGCAATTGAGTTATTAGACGTATCCTCCTCATACCTCAGCAGGAGTTCTGATGTAGTAACTTCAGTGCCTCCCATGTTCTGAGCATGCTCACAGCTAGAACTTTACTGGCATGAGGGGAGACGGATTCTTGTCACTATGCAGGCTGTCTTTTTTGTTCTTTGTTTTTTGTTTCTTTTAGTTTAAATCTACACTTGTGTTCTTGATCACTAATTCATTATGGTGTATAAAAGGAAGTATAATAGGACTTTGATATTATTCGATAAGAAACATTTTTTAATCACTTAAAAATTTTTTTCCTCCAAAGCATGTACAACAATTTGCTGTCATTTAAATCCAAACATATATCGAAGTTCTTAAATATGAAGGATATAGGCTTACACTGAATAGGCTATGAAACTCTTTACAATTATATTTTCATGCAATAAACAAATGTCAACAAGCTGCTTACTTACAGATACACAAAGAACACCCACTTCTATTCAAATGTACTTACATTTTTTCAAATGACATATAACAAGATAATTTAAATATATGGTGTTGTGTTAAATAATTACTGTAAAACATTCATACAATATTTTTTCACTTCACATACTTCCCCCATAATCATATTCCTTTTTCTTGAAGTGAATAATTTTATTCTTCCTTCCAGCTCTGTATTGCACACCTATTAGAAAACACTAATAGTAATTTAGTTCTTACATCCTGAAAGCAGCTTTCTCAACAGCATAGTTAGTACAAGCTAAAGTATAAAAAGGGACTTTTGGTTGTAGGATTCTGTTGATCCCAGTGTAATCATTAAGACTTCTCCAAAAAGATGTAGAATTTCCATGTCTGAGTTTATATTTTACTAACAGGGAAATATCTATCTAGAATACAGTTTGTAGTGTAGTTCTGATTTGGAGAGAAGATTTTGTGACTGAACGATGCAGATTCTCTTATATATTGTTGTTAACTGTGTGCTAACAACACTGAAAAAACTATCTTGTGGTGACTATTGTCATCACAAATCATAAAATATGGGGTTTTCCTTGTTCTTTCTTTCATTGTAGCCTTTGAAAGAGCAAGGATTCAAACAGAATTTACAATAAAAAATACTGTATTTATCACATAATGTATTTAGTTCTTTTCTCTTTTTAAGAAGTGAGTTAAATTCCCGAAGACACCTCCCAGATACATTTATATGTGGTCTCATCTGATCTTTCAAATCAAAAGAAAAAGCAACAGAGAGAATAAAGATGAAAAGAAATACTTCAAGATCTTTTCTTACATTTCAAGCATCTTTTTTTCCCTCACTAACCTCGAGGCCTTTTTAGGTAAAAATTACCTTATTTCACTTAAAGGAATGATTAGTTTTTCTCACGTTTTGTGTTTTGCTGTCGAGATGATGGATGCTAGTTTCTGGTACTGAAATTTTGAGCATGAGTTTTTAATAAATACCATGCAATTAAATACCATGAATTGTCCATCATAAGTGTATTTGAAGTACAAATATATTTTCTATGAAAATGTAATTTTTGGAGAAATAAGAAATGTCAAGATGTCAAAGAAATTAGTTTAGATTTCTTCATGGTATTGTTATTCCTTTCTGTGAGGCTTTTCAATGTTAATCTTTGAAATATATTAACACAAACATTCAGGAATCAATAATTATAAATAATAGGAACATCTTTAGCTCACTGGTTTTTATAGGTAGAATATGCAAGCTTTGAAATACCATTTTATTTAATATGTTTTAACTTTGACTTATCTGGTGTGAATATCCAGTCTTTTGCACTGAAACTGAAATGATTGACATTTACACAGGGATATAATATATGTGTTTAAATAAGAGTGAATGAATTTACTCTATTCTTAGAGCCACAGTTGGTAAGGAGGCTCCAGAGAGTGCTTCATGCAGAGCTGAGACGAAAGACTTGTGCAAACTGAATCTTCACTGGATAATTAACTTTGAATCTGCACAAGTGTGTTTTATTGATCCTTGCCTGAATCAGCTCATCCCTTCATCCCAGTCTGCTGTTGGTAGGACCCTTACTTTTAGCAATAATACTATAAAAGCTCATGTGAATATATTATTTACTGTATAAAACAATTCAATATAATTCTGGCTAATTCAAGGGCATTTATTTACTGAAAGCATTAATTACCTAGTTCTATGTGGTGGGGGGAGGGCGCAGACATTTTCTTAGCTTCTCCTGTCATTTTTATATACATCTTGGAAACTATTGTTAAATATAAAATTCTTAAATCAAGAACATAATTTATTTAAAAATGGTCAGAAACCCTAATTTTAACACATTTTCATGATTGCGTGATTGTTTTTTATATAGGGCATAATTCATTATCTTTCCAAATGAATGTTTTCAATTAAGATATTTACTAAACACTTACTCTGCTTAGTGAGAGTATAGCCTCGTAAACATTTCTCACTTCTATAGCCTTTTCACTTTATATAGCCTCTTATTCACCAAACCTGATCCATTAGCAGTTAGTATCACTTTCTGTTTTGGGGGAAACCAGACATACTGATATTCAAAGAACAAATTATATGAATAGGTAAGATCTGTCCTCAAAAAGATAAATTATAGAATAATAAACATCCGAATCCCAAGCTCATGATAGCAGGCCAATAATGGCAATGTTCCCTTGAATAGCCTCCTTACCATAAATCAAGTTATAGTAAAATCTGAGTAATTCAGCCATACTAGCTAAGTATTTGTGATTATAACTATATATTAGCCTTTATATGTGAGATTATAACATTGTCATTATTCAGTAAGATTTATTTGCACCCTGTGGGCACAGCAAACCTAGCAATCACCTAATCTCATCAGCATAGTCAACATAGTGTGTCCATCAGTTGAGCAAACCAGTTCTGGCACAGGGTCCATTTTGATTAAGAAAGTCTAAATTTAGGGTTTCTTTTTTTTTTCTTTTTTTAGACAGGGTCTTGTGCAGTGGTGTTATCATTGCTCACTGCAGCCTCAACCTCCCAGGCCCAAACAATCCTTCTACCTCAACCTCCTGAGTAGCTAAGATCACAGGTGTATGTGACAACATCCACTAATTTTTCGTATTCTTTTTTTGTAGACATGGGGTCTCCCTATGTTACCCAGTCTGGTCTTGAACTCCTGGGCTCAAGCAATCCTCCCACCTCAGCCTCCCAAAGTGTTGGGATTATAAGCATAAGCCACCATGCCTGGGCTTAAGTGTTCTAATTTTGATGTTCTAAGTTTAAAATAATTTAAGTCATGCTCCATTTGTCTGGGAATTTCAAGTCTTGGCAAGCTCAACTATTAGGAGCATAGCTACGAACCCAGAGTAAAAAATAACCCTGAGACATCCACTACTGGCAGTATGGTAGATTAGATACACTGAAAAGACTTCTTGCTTGAAAATGCTGTAATAGCTCCTGCATAAAACAATTTTGTTGCATTTCTGGAGTCTTCAGAATGAGGGGAATCGAATCTAAAGGGAAAATACATGACAAAAATAAAAACCAAATGCCGAAATGGCAATGGAGCACAGTAAACAAATGTAAAAGGCAAGACTGGTTTGCAAAAAATGCAGATAGCAGCACTACAACTTTTAGGCCTTGAGTCAGTGGCCAAATCTGAGAGCTAAGCCAGAGCTTCCTCGAAGGATCAGGCTAAAGACTATGAAAGGCGGTGTCCTGTAGCACCATTGCAAAAGAAATGCAAGCTCCATAATAAAAATATCCTTAATTGAAACCCCTACATTTTATCCAGGTTAAAATCAACTAAATATGAGCTCATTATCAAAGATCAACCAGGGATATATGGGTAAAAGTTGACAGAAACAAAGCAATAAATTTAGAACCCCACATACTTCAAATATTGAGATGATCAGTTATGGAATGTAAAATATTTAAAGACTGCAATTACAAGAATAAATAAGGAATAAGAAAGCATCAAAAAGCAACAAAGAGAATTTTCAGAAATGAAAAATATGTTCCCAAAATTTTAAAACTCAATGGATACGGTAAAGAGCTGTCAAGACATAGTTGATAAAATAAGGTGTAAATGGAAATAAGGGAGTGAAGAAAGTTCCCAGAAGGCAGCATAGATAAACAGGGAATGGAAAAAAAAATGAAAGAAGAGACTAGAAGGAAAGCAGGAAAAATTTCAACACACAGCTAATTATAGTCCCCACAGGAGAAACTAGTGAGAATGAAGAGGAGATAATATCTGAGGAGATAATTATCGAGAATTTTCTAGAACTGATAAAATACAAGAATTTATAGATATAGCAAGGACAACTTCTGCTAGGCAGGACAAATAAAATGAATCTGTATTTACACATTCAGTTTTGAAATAGTATAATATAAAAGAAACCAGAGGGAAAAGACAGATCACCTACAAAGGGAAAATTAGAATGTTAGCAGACTTGTCAACAACAGCAACGGAAGCTGGAAGTGTAGTAATGCTCACAGTTCTGAGAAAAAATAACTGACAACTAAAGATTGTGTACCCCACAAAACGATCTTTTAACGGGAATGTAAAATAAAGTCATGCACAAGATATATGAATACTAAGAAGTTAGGTAAGAACCAAAATGAAAAACGCAGACCAAAAGTTTGATAGCGTTTCAGGGAGGGGAACAATCTGAGTTGCGAAGGTCATTAGGTGAAACCTCAGCTCTGTCCCTCTTGATTGATGGATTGAGAGATTAAGAAATAGTGTCAACTATTCTCCCAGTGGTATCAAGGCACACACGCCAAAGTAAGTCTGAAGGGTAGAAGGAAGTAAAACAGATTCTTGCTTCTGTGTGAAACTGAGAGCCTCCTCGGGTGCCTGTAATCCCAGCTACTGGGGAGGCTGAGGCAGGAGAATCACTTGAACCCGGGAGGCGGAGGTTGCAGTGACCCAAGATTGCAGGCTAGACCAAAAACTGGGTGGATACTCAAAAAGCGTATTAGAGATATTATGGTATATTCCATTACTGTTCCCAATTATTCCACTCCCTGTAATAAGAGTATGTGCCCCCACATTTAGCCATGTGCCTTGGCAGGGCCTCTCAGTGGGTAGTATATAGTTCTCTGCTCCATTGACTTTTGCCTTGGCCATGAGACTTGTTTTCACCAACTGAATGTGACTCGATGTGACATATGCCACCTTCCAGCAGAGGCTTGTTTGTTTGTTTGTCTGTTTGTTTTTTGAGAGGGAGTGTGGCGCTGTCGCCCAGGCTGGAGTGCAGTGGCGCCATCTCAGCTCACTGCGAGCTCCACCTCCTGGGTTCACGCCTTTCTCCTGCCTCAGCCTCCCAAGGAGCTGGGACTACAGGCGCCCGCCACGCCCAGCTAATTTTTTTGTTTGTTGTTTGTTTGTTTGTTTGTTTGTTTTAGTAGAGATGGGGTTTCACCGTGTTAGTCAGGATGGTCTCAATCTCCTGACCTCGTGATCCACCCGCCTCGGTCTCCCAAAGTGGTGGGATTACAGGCGTGAGCCCAGCAGAGGTTTTAAGTGTGCTTTTGTGGTATGGCATGGTCGTTTGTACTCTTCCATTCCTTAGCCAGAATGAGAGTCACATGGGCCATGCTTGAACCAGAGTTCAGCCAGGCCCAGAAGAGCCACACAACAGCCACAGACCCATAGACAAGACATACATGTTTATTGTGTAAGCCACTGGAGACTTTGACTTTATTGTTGCTGCTGTGTTTGCCACAATAAAACGTAACTCAAACAGACAGATAAATCTGGAAATCATCAGTGTAATCCTTAGTTTTACAAGACTAAATCTGATGTGATTGGCCTAGAGGCATGTGCTGTGTATATTGCATAAATGAATACACAAATTTAATTTTTCTTTCCAGAGCTTTTCTTCTTTTGGAATGTGTTCTACATTATATACTATTCCCAATTTTCTTATAGTGAATTATTCAAAGATTACTTCCAGAGCTGGCATTCCTTTTATTATTCACAAAACAATTCCTGAACATTAAATTCTTTTGTCTTTCCGAAATTCTGTGTAATGTGACTGAACCTCAATATGCATTTAGTCAACAGGTGCTATTTTCTAAGGCATATGTATCATAATCTTTCAGTGCCTTCATTTGAAAACTTCAGGGAACATAAAATAAATTAGAACGTTATTGGGGGCTGTTTAAATTTCCAAGTCTGTGTATTAAGTTTACCCTGAATAAATGTATTTTTATTTATAGAGTGCCAACCATGTATATTGCTGGGTAATGATCTTTGATTTAAAGTGAAAAGTCACAAATCATTTTTATCTAAATTCATTTCGAATTCATTATGCCAGCTCTACATTTGATAGGATTATAAAACACAGACCTGGCTGAGCCCACAGGGGCCCTCATCTGAGCTTAAAACCCACAACGACCATTCCTCTCTCTCTCTTCTCCTATCTCGCCTTTTGCGCGAGTGTGAACATTGATCTGTGCTCCGTTTCTCGATTACCTCATTTCCCTCATTCTGACAGCTGCCTGAAGTATGCAGAAAAGTTTTCATCCTGCTAACTCGGGAATTTTTTTTCAGATAAAAAGATTTTCTTTATTAATGACCCCAACTGTATTTCTTTAGATACAGGAGTTTTGAATCAAATACTTAGGAGAAAACAAGTTAAGATTGCAACTCTTTTTTTTTTTTTTTTTTGAGACAGAGTCTCGCTCTGTCGCCCAGGCTGGAGTGCAGTGGCACAATCTGGCCTCACTGCAAGCTCCACCTCCCAGGTTCATGCCATTCTCCTGCCTCAGTCTCCCAAGTAGCTGGTACTACGGGCGCCTGCCACCACGCCCAGTTAAAATTTTTTGTATTTTTTTTTAGTAGAGACGGGGTTTCACCGTGTTAGCCAGGATGGTTTCCATCTCCTGACCTCGTGATGGGCCCACCTTGGCCTCCCGAAGTGCTAGGATTACAGGCTTGAGCCACCGCGCCTGGCCACCCTGCAACTCTTTACCAGCAATATATTGCAAAGTGAAACAGCTTAGAAAAGAGGGTGGAACAGAAGGAGAATGAGGGAGGGAAGATAAAGAAAAAGGAATTAAGTTGATCAAGTGGTTTTTTTTTTTTTTTTTTTTAATTCTTGGGAGCTATGAAGTCGTTCTAGCACAGCTCTTTTCTGCAGATTATTTTTCAAATGTGTATAAAATGGAACCAAGACAGGGAATTCTTTAAGTATCTAAAGAGGTGCAACGTTAACAGCTACGATTACCAGTAGCACGTGTTCCAGCCTTCAGTTGCCAGCCACTTCCTCCTCCTGTTCCCAAGATTTAGCAGGATAAAAACATCTTCCCCAGGATGCCCTAAACAGTTTATTTTAGATGAAAGAATTAATGAGCAAAAGCAAGGCCCCAACTATTCAATACACAGATTAATCTCTGAATATCCGAGTCAACTCTGCTCCTCTTTGGGCAATCCTGGGACAGTCAGGATGCATATTTTTATTTCATTTATTGATGTGTTCGCTCATGAAATTTGGAGTTTACATTTAAGATGAAGTATGAGGGGGCGTGGCATATGTAGAAGGCTGGATGGAGTGAAGGAGGTTGTGGGAGGGCATCGCATGCAAGTAGAAGAGGGGGAGCATGTGAAGTGCTTTTTAAGCCATGGGAAGAAATGTAGACTTCACGTGGTGGGAAAGGGAGAGTAGTTGCAAAGCTTGAATCAAGGAGGGGAGAAAAGGTTGGCATGCCCCATGGAGAGGGTGTGCTGGAGAGGACAGACCCTGAAGGCAGGAAGACCTGTAAGATATACTGCAGTCATGTAAGAAGGCACGAACCAACAGCATGGCAGGGGGATGAGGAGAGGAAACAGACGTGAGATGTATTTTGGAGGAAGAATTGATGGGATGATGAGCCATGGGAGGAAGCGGGAGAGAGAGAAGTCTTGGGTGATTCTCAGGTCTCTGGGTTGAGCCACTGAATAACAGACCTACGAAGGGGAGCATTTGGTCAGGATGAGGTTGAGTATTTCTGTGTGCTGAGCCTGAGAAACCTGAGGAACATCCAGACAGCAGTGTCCAGCCAGCAGGTGGAAACAGATGTCAGAATGCAGGAAAGAGGTGCAGTCTGGGAAACAAGGAGTTTCACTTGCCAAAATATTTCCTTAAAATACTTTAAGACTAAAGGGATTGAAAAGCTAAAGGGAAATGCAATTAAATTTTTAAAACCACTCAAATGTTACATAATAGGAGATATTCATTAAAAGTCATTACAGTTCTAAGGCACTGAAGGTACTAGGGCCACATACAGTTAATTATCAGATCACTATCTAATGAGCATTTATTATGTGACTAGCATACACAGGCTTCAGTTGAGTAAACCCAAGGAAAAGAGGCGGAAAAGAAAAATCACCCCTCACAGCCAGCACTGTTATTTTTCCATTTGAGATGATTAACAACCAGTTACTTAGGAAGTCATACAATAATTGTATTCTGAAATTAGCTGGATCCTTCAGTACAATACTATGGATTTCAAAATGGGTATTTAAGGCATACAGAGTTAACAAATGAACGGGGAAAATAATATTAAAACACTGAACTCTGAAAATGTTGAAATATATTCGTTTATTTTCATGGGATATAGAGTAGCTTATTTCAATGAAATTGATGAGGTCAAATAACTGGACTTTTTCAAGCACACAGCCAGAGAAAGGCTGAGATTCTCTATTAAATCACAAAGCCACCTCCAAGGCAGATGCATTGCTCTAAGGCTTTATGTTAGGAGTCCCCTGGGCTCTACCAAGGACCAAGGGATCTCAAAGGGATTCAGGAAGGCAGCTGAGATAGGGGCTGAGGTACTGGAGAGAGAAATGATTTCACTGGCTGGTGCCAACAGTGGCCTGAAGTTTTTCTATGTATATATACACATCACGGAGCACAGCTAGCTGTCTAGAATCTGAACTTCCTTCGCTTTCCATGGGCCTCCTGAGGCTGCAGATACTTCCTTCTATTCTTTTTTTTTTTTTTTTGAGACGGAGTCTCGCTCTGCCGCCCAGGCTGGAGTGCAGTGGCCGGATCTCAGCTCACTGCAAGCTCCGCCTCCCGGGTTTACGCCATTCTCCTGCCTCAGCCTCCCGAGTAGCTGGGACTACAGGTGCCCGCCACCTCGCCCGGCTAGCTTTTTGTATTTTTTAGTAGAGACGGGGTTTCACCGTGTTAGCCAGGATGGTCTCGATCTCCTTGTGATCTGCCCGTCTCGGCCTCCCAAAGTGCTGGGATTACAGGCTTGAGCCACCGCGCCCGGCCCTACTTCCTTCTATTCTGTACATCTCTGAGTCTATCCATGATGTTCACTTAGCCATATTTAACATACATATTATTCATTATTACATTATAGATATAAAAGATATATGTCATCTAATATGATGTGACTTAGGAAGATTGGACTGGCAGGAGGACACGTCCTCACTGCTTTGTGCCTAACAACACAGTATATGAAAAGCGGATGTGCTGAGAGAAAGAACCTATGTAGTAGAGTGATCAGTGACAAACACTTATAAGGTGAACATGTACAATAGAGAACAGTTAAGAAAAATAAACTGGGGGCCGGGCGTGGTGGCTCACACCTTTAGTCCCAGCACTTTGGGAGGCTGAGGCCAGGAGTTCAAGGAACTCCTGGATTACTTGAGGCCAGGAGTTCAAGACCAGCCTGTCCAAATGGTGAAACTCCAACTCTACCTAAAAAATACACACATACACACACACACACACACACACAAATTAGCTGGGCCTGGTGGCGCGCCTGTAATCCTAACTACTTGGGAGGCTGAGACACACGAATTGCTTGAACCCGTGAGGTGGAGGTTGCAGTGAGCCGAGATTGCGCCACTGCCCTCCAGCCTGGGCAACAGAGTAAGACCCTGTCTAAAAAAATAAATAAATAAAAATAAATGTAAAAAAAGAAATATAAACTAAAACAATGCGAGGTTTCCAAATGTCATAGCCATACTTTGAAGAACACCATGGAAGTGGTCGGGTCATTCCAGAACTGTATCTATTATTTTCTTTTCTTCTTAGGGAAGATCAGAAAGTGAGAAGGCTTCTCTTCCAAGAGCATGATAATAATAGTTACAGTTTTTATTCACCTCACACCTGGCAGCGTTATTTTTCTATTTGACATGATTAACAACCAGTTACTTAGGAAGTCATACAACGTATCAACAACCGTATCAGGCAGGATCACATTCAGACATCATTAACAGAACAGCAGCCCGTGGTTCAGTAATAAATACCAGTTTTTGCAGGAGTGGTTTGGTTGCTGGGTTTTGAGGAGGGCCAAAGCTTACATCATCATTGGTTTCTGTGGCATATATGTGAGCCTGGTGCTTAAGAAATATTTATCGAGCAGTTTGGCTTTACTAAAGCAGAGTTCTTCTATCAGTGTCTTGTTTTTATGTTGTTCATTTTTACCTTAAGATATTTGCTGTTGAAGTGTTTCATAAACAAATCTCTTGAGGTAAGTATATAAAGAACTGTTTGGAATTATAATTCTTATATAGTTGTTGTCAAGCTCAGTGATATATGAAGCCTTTAGTGGATATAGTGGATGCATATGGGAACTCTCCTGAAAAACTGAAACATTGTATGCAGTTCTGTGTTTCTTAGGAAACACAGATTTTTAATCTATAAGACTTTCCTAGGACAAATCCTGTGGTTGCTAGATGAGACTATGATTTGAACTGGGTCTTAGTAATAACTAGCTTTCTAGGAGAAGAGAATTTTAACTCATTCTTTTAGCACTCATAAACAAAATAAGCGAAATATGTGTTGTAGAATAATGAAAATATTTATTTAAACAAGTTATTGAAAATATTTATTTAAGGCCCGGCGCAGTGGCTTTGGGAGGCCGAGACGGGCGGATCACGAGGTCAGGAGATCGAGACCAGCCTGGCGAACACCGTGAAACCCCATCTCTACCAAAAAAATACAAAAAACTAGCCGGGTGAGGTGGCAGGCGCCTGTAGTCCCAGCTACTTGGGAGGCTGAGGCAGGAGAATGGCGTAGACCCGGGAGGCAGAGTTTGCAGTGAGCTGAGATCCGGCCACTGTACTCCAGCCTGGGCGACAGAGCAAGACTCCGTCTCAAAAAAAAAAAAAAAAGAAAATATTTATTTAAACAAGTTATTATAGCTTATATACAATAAAATCACTAATTTTATGTTTACACTTACACAAATTTAAGTTCCTACGTTTCAGTCCATAATAAATGTTGAGTTATTTTTTTGTTTATGGTATGTGAAAAGAGTCAAGGTTCAATGTCTTGCATATGGCTGTCCAATTGCTCCAGCAACAGCTGTTAAAAAGATTATCATTTCCCTATTGAATTACCCTGAAAACTCTGCTAAAAATTAATTGGCCATACATTTGTGGGTCTATTTCTGTTCTTTCTATTCTATTCTATTGAGTTACAGTCTATCCTTTTGCTAATACCACACTGTCTTAACTACTGTAGCATTGTAATAAGTCTTCAAAACACATTCGCAACTTTGTTCTTTTTCAAAGTTGTTTATGCTATTCTAGGCCCTTTGCATTTCCACGGGTGAGCTTGTGAATTTCTACATTTGCTGGTATTGTGATTGGAATTGTGTGGAATCTGGAAATAAATTTGAGGAGAATTTACTTCTTAATAATATAGGATCTTCTGATTCATAAACATGATATTAGTGGCTATTCATTTAGGTCCTCTTTAATTTCTTTCAGCCATGAAAGTAGTTTGCAGTGTATAAATCTTGCACATATTTGGTTAAAATCGTCCTTCATTCTTTTAGATGTTATAGGAAATTATACTTTTTAAAATAAAATTTCATTTCAAAATCCCAAGACTTTGGGAGGCTGAGGCAGGAGGATGGCCAGGGGTTTGAGACCAGCCTGCGTGACACGGTGAGACCCTGTGTCTACAAAAAAAATTAGCCAGGTACAGTGGTGCATGCCTGTAATCCTAGCTACTTGGGAGGCTGAGGTGGGAGGATCACTTGAGCGCAGGAGTTCGAGGCTGCAGTGAGCCATGTTCATGCCACTGCACTCCAGCCTCAGCAAGAGAGCAAGACTCTATCTTTTAAAAGTTCATTTGCAATTTTTTGTTTCTGGCATGTATATGAAATACAATTGTTTTTGCATATTGACTTCATATACAGAAATCTTGCTAAACCTACTTGCTAATTCTGGTAGCTCTTTTGTAAACTACTTAGAATTTTCTTGATAGATTATCATGCCATCTGTCAATAAAGACAGTTATGCTGATTTCCCAATTTGTATGCCTTTTGTATGTTTTTTCCTGTGTTTTTTCACACGTTGGAACCTTCAGTAAAATGTTGAATAAAAGTGATGAGAGTGGACATCCTTGACTGTTCCTGATCTTAGGGGGAAGCATGCAGTCTTTTACCACTCAGTATAATGTAAATTTTTTTTCTAGATTCTCTTGATCAGATTGAGGAGGTTTCCTTCCATTCTTAGTTTCCTAAGAGTTTTGTGCTTTTGTTGTTTTTTTAAATCATGAATGGGTGTTGGATTTTGTCACATTGTTTTATACATCTGTTTAAATGATCTTATGCTTTGTTCTTAGCATCTAAAAGTTTTTCATAGACTATGTCAGTCTTTCACCCAAGCCTGATAGTTGTTTTTGTTTTTGTTTTTGTTTTTGTTTTTTTTTGAGACAGAGTCTCGCTCTGTAGCCCGGGCTGGAGTGCAGTGGCCGGATCTCAGCTCACTGCAAGCTCCGCCTCCCAGGTTTACGCCATTCTCCTGCCTCAGCCTCCCGAGTAGCTGGGACTACAGGCGCCCGCCACCTCGCCCGGCTAGTTTTTTGTATTTTTTAGTAGAGACGGGGTTTCACCGTGTTCGCCAGGATGGTCTCGATCTGCTGACCTCGTGATCCACCCGTCTCGGCCTCCCAAAGTGCTGGGATTACAGGCGTGAGCCACCGCGCCCGGCCTTGTTTTTGTTTTTTTAATATCACTGCTTTAAATGATATTTCCCTGTTTTCTTTCTTTATTTTCAATGAGAAGCCTTTGATTATTCTTATTTTTGATTTCTAGTTTGTAATATGGGTCTTTACCCACTTCTAGTTCTTTTTAAGATTTTTCTCTTCACAATTGGTTTTAAGTAATTTGATTATAATGTGTCCTTTATTGTTTTTAAAAAATGTTTCCTGTGCCTGGAGTTTGTTGAGCTTCTTGGATCTGTTGGTGTTCAGTTCTTACCACATTTATAAAATTACAGTAATTATTTCTTCAAATATATTGATTTAAGGAGTTGTAGCACTCTTATAGGTAGACAGGAAGAAAAAGTTAGAACAGCACTATCAAAATTCCAAAGTTCAGAGGACCTTTTGAAGGCTAGCTGAAAGGCTGGGCAACAGGTGCATTTTAGGATTATGGAGAAGGAATTGAATATATTAGATGGTGCATATCATAGAGAACTTTAATTTTTGGCATGAAGCCTTTGTTTGGATTTGACGCAACAAATGACAAGAAGCCATTTGTGGCCACCAAGTAAGAGAAGAATGGAGGCAACTGTTTTAGTAAGACTGATCAGGCAGTTTATGGGAAATGGAACAGAGAAAGAAGAGACTGGAGGATGAAATAGGAATTTGAAAAAAGGTAACATTAGATATATATCTCACACAAAACACAAAAATAAACTCCCAATGGATTGGAGATCTAAAACTAAAAGGTGAAATCTTACAGTTGTACCTCAGTATCCACAGAGGACCAGCTCCAGGATCCCCCCTGTAGAAAACAAGATCCACAGATGTTCAAGTCCCTGACATAAAATGGCTTAGTGTTTGCATTTAACCTATGCACTTCCTCCTGCCTACAGTCAGGTATCTCTTTTTGGTGGGGATACGTTCTGAGAAATGCGTTGTTCAGCAATTTCATCACTGCATGAACATCACAGAGTGTACTTACACCAACCTAGATGACAGAGCCTACTATATACCTACACACTTATATTCTATTGATTATAAGCAAATCACTGGTCCTACCCCCTACTCAAAGAAAGAGGATTTCACAAGGGCATGAACAGGAGGAAGTAGGGATACAGGTGCATGTTACAATAGGCAAGACTGTTGCCATCTTCTCAAGCAGGAGCTTGAAAATAAGTCAAGTCTGTTTCTAAATAAAGTAAGTGTGACATTTTTGCTGCCACATTAGTGTGACTGTTAACGTACACACACACACCACTGGTACTTTCTCTTGGGAACCTTTGCGGTTGCTGCTACCTCATTCCCCACTGAAATGCTGGTTGATATCCTGGTCTTCTAGTCAAAGCTGTTGGGCCACAGTTTTACTTTTCTACCGTGGCTCTACTAGAATGAGGAGTGACTGCTTAGTGGTTCTGAAGCAGAATTTAGATCTTCCTTTGCTAGGAGCAGGAAAGTTCCTTACTACAATGACAAGAGTGCAGTACTCTCAGACATCTTCTCCTTCCTGGCCCTGTGTGCCTCCTTTTATTTCTTAAGCTAGGCCCTTTCTGCCTTCTCCCCTCATGTGACTGGCCCCTTGAATCAGTTAGATTTAGGTTCACCGGATGAGCCCCCAAATAGCAATGTAAAATAAAAATGCACCATTTTATTCATGTAAAAGAATTCAGGAAAGATGGGTGTCCAGGGCTGACCTGGTAGCTCCGCTATGTCAGCATAGCCCAGAGGAGAAAGAGAGGCAGAGTCTTTTATTGTAGGGAGCAATATGCCTAACTAAGAGGCAGGGCTGAGTGGCTACGAAGGAATGGGAGAAGAGACACTGCAGTGGTCCACTTGCCACCTGTGAAATGTCCTTCATAGCTTTCAGGCCTTGGGAAATGCTTTCTAGAATTTTGTTTGTTTTATTTGAGACTGAGTCTTGCTCTGTCACCCAGGTTGGAATGCAGTTGTGCGGTCTTGGCTCACTGCAGCCTCCACCTCCTGGGTTTGAGCGATTCTCCTGCCTTAGCCTCCCTAGTAGCTGAGATTACAGGCATGTGTCACCGCACCTGGCTAATTTTTGTATTTTTAGTAGAGATGGGGTTTCACCATGTTGGCCAAGCTGGCTTCAAACTTCTGACCTCAAGTGATCTGCCCACCTCAGCCTCCTGAAGTGCTAGGATTACAGGCATAAGCCACCGCATCTGGCCTCTAGGATTTTTTTAATATTATAATTTGTGTGTGTTTGTTTTACTATTATATTTATGCAAAGGCTGTATCTTCATCATTTCATCCTGAATTCTTAAGGCAGTCCTTGTCACATATAAATGTATAACATAAGGAATTACATGAACTGAACAACTGTTGCTTCTGCATTTGGTCTTTTGTAGTACTGGAAATTACAGTCCCTAAAGTTAGCAAGAAAGAGCGTTTCTTAGGAGGAAAGGGTTTGCCATGCTTGTGAAATGAGCTTGTTTCCTTCAGAAAGGGACTCTATGGATCAAGGAGGCTGGCAGCCCACCCCATGGCCTGTAGAGTCCCCATGACTGTGAAGGAGAGGGTACAGAGACAGCTGAGATGGGCTGTGCCTTTCTAGTTCACCCTCACTCTTGTACCTGTGGGCCCTACTTGGACCCTGGAGAGTTGAAGTTCTTCCAATGGGTTGACCCATATTTCCAGCATCCACTGCTTTTGCAACTTTGTACCTTGTTCTTGATTCCCCGAGCCTTTTAAAGGGGGGTTTGTAGGAGGCAAAGCGGTCTCCGCCAGCTGAGCTCTGGTTTATGACTGAGCTCTTACATTATAGAATTTTAGTGGGAATTTCCTTGTCCAAAAATTCGCCAAAACGCCACATTTTTTTAGAGTTTTTGTTTGTTTGTTTGTTTTTTAACTTTAAGTTCTGGGATACATGTGCAGAACATTCAGGTTTGTTACATAGGTATATATGTGCCATGGTGGTTTGCTGCATCTATCAACCCATCATCTAGGTTTTAAGCCCCTCATGCATTAGGTATTTATCCTAATGCTCTCCCTCTCCTTACCCCTCACCCGCCAACAGGCCCTGGTGTGTGATGTTCCACTCCCTGTGTCCAAGTGTTTTCACTGTTCAACTCCCACTTATGAGTGAGAACATGCAGTGTTTGGTTTTCTGTCCCTGTGTTAGTTTGCTGAGAATGATAGCTTCCAGCTTCATCAATGCCCCTGCAAAGGACATGAACTCATTCTTTTTTATGGCTGCATACTATTCGATGGTATATATGTGCCACATTTTCTTTATCCAGTCTCTCATTGATGGGCATTTGGGTTGGTTCCAAGTCTTTGCTATTGTAAATAGTGTTGCAATAAACATACATGTGCATGTGTCTTTATAATAGAATATTTATAATCCTTTGGGTATATACCCAGTAATGCAATGGCTGGGTCAAATGGTATTTCTAGTTCTAGTTCTAGATCCTTGAGGAATTGCCACACTGTCTTCCACAAGGGTTGAACTAGTTTACGGTCCCACCAACAGTGTAAAAGTATTCCTATTTCTCCACATCCTCTCCAGCACCTGTTGTTTCCTGACTTTTGAATGATCTCCATTCTAACTGGTGCGAGTTGGTATCTCATTGTGGTTTTGAATTGCATTTCTCCAATGACCAGTGATGATGAGCTTTCTTTCATATGTTTGTAGGGTTCATAAATGTCTTCTTTTGAAAAGTGTCTGTTCATATCATTTGACCACCTTTTGGTGAGGTTGCTTTCTTTCTAGTAAATTTGCAGAACTCCAAATTCTTAATGTATAACAGAATACTGAAATAGTTCCATTCCCAACCATAGTGTCTGTACAGTTTCTTTCCATTTAGTCTTACTTGCCCGTTGATTTTCATTATAAAGCCAAAATGCCTTTCTCTGAAAACAACTTGGGCATCAGACATTAGGAAAATCATATTTTATGATACAGTAAATCCTTCAAAATAGTTTATATAAAGAAATATTTTACAGTTCAATAAAATAATTTCACAAAATGCAAATAGAATTTAAGAAAATATGAAGAAATCTATACTAAATTTTATCTCACTTTAGCTTAAAAGTCTAAATGATACATAATGAGAAACTTACTGACCACAATTGCTAAATAAGAATATTACAGCTTTATAAAGCTCTTTTTCCAATATTCTAAAGCAGGATATATTTCATCCTTCTTTGCTTCGCCTTTTCTCAGACATAGTTCTGAAGCCACTGCTATCAGAAAAATGGAGGGGTCAGTAGGGAAGAAGGTAAGAAAACCGATCTGGTTTTGAAGCTGGAAACCATCATTCTGAGCAAACTATTGCAAGGACAGAAAACCAAACACTGCATGTTCTCACTCATAGGTGGGAACTGAACAAAGAGAACACTTGGACATGGGGTGGGCAACATCACACACTGGGGCCTGTCATGGGGTGGGGGGAGGGGGGAAAGATAGCATTAGGAGAAATACCTAATGTAAACGACGAGTTAATGAGTGCAGCACACCAACATGGCACATGTATACATATGTAGCAAACCTGCATGTTGTGCACATGTACCCCAGAACTTAAAGTATAGTAATAATAATAACTAGTCTGTTTTTTAAGGAATTAAGAAACAAAAACAGTGTCAACAATTCACAAAGTCCTGGTCATTGACTAAATCAGAAAACCTCGTTTGCTGAAATAAGAACTGACAGAAGCTGATACATCTTCAGAGTATGTCTTCAGCTAGCAATAGATTGAACTAGGTGTGCAATTTAAAAACTCTTTGTTCACTAATTTTAAGAAATTGAGTCTTTCTGAAATTTATAACAGGCACCCATTTTATATTTCATCTGTAATTGAGCACTTTTCATTTAATGTATCTTTTAAGAATATAAAAAGGTTGGCATGCCATAAAAAAGGAGTCCCTGATTATACTCATTTTTTTAGTACATGGAACTATGAACTCAGGACATGACCTCATACTGCAGAATATTTGTTGGACCAGCATCTTAGATTACTTTGGATTTGGCAAGCCTCCAGCTCATGGGCCAAATTTGGCCCTCAGCCCTGGTTCATCTGATTCTTGGCAGATATCCCGTTATGAGTGTGAGCCTGGCAAGAGCTTCTGCAGCCCCCAGTGTGATTTTATCACTGGGATGATTTCACCTCAGGAAGAGTCTGTGGAGATTTAATGATGTGCTGTAGAGAAGTGTGATTTGCAGATTTTAGCTCGATAAAATGTTGAACGGAGGTGACTTCGTCTTCCAGGTGATAACACCTCACACACTTCAGCTTTAGTAAATAGCAGTTAACCCTGGATGCCCTCTAATTCAAAAACCACTAGGCTTCTCCCATTCTTTTGATTCCATCCTTCTTTCTCCTCTTTCTCCTTTTTAGCTCTGTGCTGGGCACACATGAAACCCTTAACGCATATATGCTGATTGAGTGAACGGGGGATTTTTCCTTCATCCATTTTTCTCTTTTCCCTGTATGCTTCTCTTCACCTTCTGTTGCTCTGCTCTTTTTCATTTTCTTTCTCTCTTGCTGTTTCCCTCATTGAAATGAACACAATATGGAACTCACATAGATTTAGATTCAAATAGATTTAGATTGATAAAATAATTAAAAACTATTTGTTTGAAGGAATCTTAGGAGTTACGTAGTTCATGAGTAAATTAATAAATATGTTTTGCAGTTCTCAGAAAGAAAAGCTGATTTTTCAACCTTGGTGGATTTCTCTCTTTAATATTACGTGCCCCTTATATGATTCTAAGCATAATCATATAAATCGATAATAGATATGTTGTAACTAAAGTATACTTAATTATGATTAGAAAAAGTATGTTTTCTTAAAATATTCTTTCTCTGAGATGTCGTTACTGGAGGTCATATTCTAACTTGAGATGGTGTATTTTGCTACATAGGGGACTGGAATTCTGTTGGGATATCATTGCAAATTGGGTAACAGTGATGACTGGGTTGGGGGCTAAGATTGAGAATGGATGGGTCCCCAAAAATAAGTATTGATGGAGAGAAAGCAGTGTTAGGAAGATCTGGAGGGCCAGTTTTTGAGTTACCATATTCCTGTGTGTGCAGCTCTCAAAGAAGTGAGCATAAAATAGTTAGACATCAAAATTTGAAAGCAAAACAACAGGTGCTTGGGTGGGTGAGGACTGTGTCAGAGTGCATGCCACTCAGAGAATCCATGACTTCCGATGGTCTGGGAAGAGCTTTGCAGCTTCTTTGAAGCTGCTTTCTTTCTACAAGTTCCAGAGTAGCTGAAACAGTCCAGGATTCTACTTCCTCCCAGAGGAGCGATTGGTTATATGTACAGAAAAGATGTTTCTGAAGAACTTGGAGCCTGCTCTGGAAGAATATGCACTGGAGAACAAACACTGTAGGAGACTCTTCCATCTCAATATTCACATGGGTCTGTGCAAGACCAAATTTGAAATAGAGATTAACTAGAGCTAGAGAAATGCAGCAGATGAATAATGTAGGTATGCTTAAAATCGTACCACCAAGGTGTTACAGACATGGAAATGGAGACACAGCTATTCTAGCCCAGGTCAGTGCAGTAAGAAACCATGCTGTGAGAGCCGGTGAATAAAAGAAGAAAGGAATCTGAGTCAGAACAAGAGAGAGGGGTTTTCCTGAGCCAGTGCCTGAGTGGCCATTAGGGAGGATGTGTTAGTCTGTTTTTGTGTTGCTGTAAAGGAATCCCTGAGGCTGGGTCATTTATAAAGAAAAGGAGTTTAATTGGTTCATGGTTCTGCAGGCTGTACAGGAAGCATGGTGGCGGTGTCTGCTCCTGGCGAGGCCTCAGAAGCTTCCACTCATGGTGGAAGGTGCAGCGGGAGCAAGAGCATCATGCGGTTAAAGCTGGAGCAAGAGAAAAAGGGGAAGTGTCAGGTGCTTTTAAACAACCAGCTCTTGTGTGAACTGCCAGAGAGAGAACTCACCCATTGTCATGGGGATGGCACCACGTCATTCATGGGGGATCCAACCCCATGACCCAAACACCTCCCGCCAGACCCCACCTCCAACACTGGGGATCACATTTTAACATGAGATTTGGAGGGGACTGACATCAAACTGTATCAGTGGATTTCTGGAAACATGGAAACATTTTCTATATTTCTTTATCCTCCTACCCTGCCTCTTCTTTCAGTTTCAGATCCCATGAGACAGGGGTAAAGAGACCTCTGAAAAGAAAGCTTTAGAGAGACCTAGACTGTTATTTTCAGTTAAGGGAGCATTTGTCCTAGGGCTATCTTTTCACAGCTAGAATTGGCCCATCAGTATTATGCTAAACAGAATGCACTTTTCTTTCTGTGTAAGTCTAACAATAACTTTTAAACCTTCATTTTTTTCCTCCCTATTTCTCTAGCCGTATTTCCTTTTTGTGTATATTTTCTATTCAGGTTATTTATCTATTTACCTACTGATGTCTTAATGTTTCTCTTATTGGTTATTGTTCTCTTTTTGTTCATTTAAAGATTCCTGAATTAAGAAAAAAAATCGTGATTAACAGATGTTCCCTCTGTTATAAGCATACGGTACTATTTCTTAGTTCCTGGAGAAAATTACTCTCTTCTAGAGAATCAATACATCCTCCAAAGATTATTACATATGTGACTTCAAGCTACAAAGCAGAAATTCAAATCTCACCATATGTATATGTCAGAAGAAATTTCCTATAATCGTGTTTATTTAACTCTGGTTTATCCTGGCAATCAATGTTCCATGTTTACTCATATAAGATACCATAAATAGTCAACATCTGAATTCTACCAGACAAAACAAAATGTTTGCTTTAAATATTAGACATGTATTTATTTATTTAATCTTGAATCTTACTCTGAATAATTTGAAAATCATCTACTTCTTGAAACTTATTCTACCAAACTCAAATCCTTAGCTGGGTCTTTGAGGAAGTTATTTTGTTATTATGTCTCAGATGAAAAGAGGTAGATTTTTAGAATTAGCAATTCAAGGTTGTGTCCTTTATGTTTTCTTTAAAAATATGAGCAGTCACATAACTAGTACAAAATAATAAGTATGCCCAGCCCTTCCATCATCATTTCTTTGGGCCTCCCCGATATGCATGCAATAGTGATTATTTGAGGAAAGGAATGTGATTGTTGAGTTTGGGTGTTAACCTCACTGGGTTAAGAGACACTTAGATATCTGGTAAAGCATTATTTATTCTTAATGCTTAGGTCAGCATTGAGTCCACCTGTCTTCTGCTGAAAGGGAAGTCCAAGTGGTTTGGGATTGGATTAGAATGATTAGGCTGTCCCAGGTGTGTCTGTGAGGGTGTGTCTGGAGGAGATAGAGTGTGAGTCGGTGGACTGGTCACTGTGGGTGGGCACCATCTATTCTGATAGAAACCTGATGGAATAAAAAGGTAGAGGAAGGGAAAATTCGTACCATCTCTCTTCTGGATATGGGATGCCTTTCTTCTCCTGCCCTTGATGTCAGAATTCCAGGTTCTCTGGCCTTTAGACTCCTCAGTGGCACCGAGGGCTCTCGGGCCTTCGACCTCAAACTGAGAATTACACCATAAACTTCCTAGGCTCTGAGGATTGGGTTGAGTCATACCATTGGCTTTCCTGGTTTTCTGGGTTGGAGACAGCTTACTGTGGGACTTCTCAGCCTCCATATTCAAATGGGCCAATTTTCCTGATAAATTCCCTTCCCTATATCTCTACTTATATCCGATTGCTTCTGTTTCTCTGGAAAACCCTGATTAAAACAGGTTTTGGTACTGAGAGTGGAATTCTAAAGGAACAGGATTTTTAGAATGAGTTTTCTTCATTGTTTTGGAATTGGTTCTATAATCTGATTTGACTTAAAAATACTAAGACCTCTATATCCAATAATAATACAGAGAGCACTGGTAGTTCATGGCATAAATTGTTTATAGGGAGACCCAAAATGTCTGCATTAGATACTCCTAATTGACCACTTTTAAGAAGCAAGAAACCTGGTAACTCTGTGTGTGATACCTGTGAACATTTTTGGAAAATGAAGGAATGAAATGATGTTGGTTAGTTGCACCTAACACCGTTGGACAAAGTGACAAAAGGAAAGGATGAGCTCACGAATTTGAATTTCTGGCTCTAGCTTCACATAAACAGTCTAAAAGCTTCTAAGTGTGCTCTGAAGGAGAATCTTCTTTCGTGTAACTACAGAGCTGAAATTGTTGAAAATCAGAGGTCTTTGTCATGTGATTGTCTGAATTATAACAAAAGTTGAACTCTCAGCCTTGTAGGTGTCTACTGTTAAAGTAAAGGCATTTATTGGGAAAGAACAGAATCCTGAAAGTTGGGATGGAGACATGTAGGAAGACTCTGATGAAGCTGTTGAGTTCCCCAATGTGCAGGCAGTAGTGACCATTTGAGAAAAGGAGAAAGGATTTATAGAAAAAACAATTAGAATGATGCAAAAGGCATATTATAAAGAATTGACTGGGGAATCAAAATAATTATAAATATTTAAATATCTTTTATAAATAAAAATAAAGTCAAATCAAAATAAAGGTTGTAATGTCAAGGACATGAAGGTGAAATTAAAGAAATCACTATGACAGGAACTGGTTTTCTGCCAAGGGATTAGTGTGCCTCTGCTGAGGAAGAAGTTGACTGCTGGGAAATAAGAAGGTGTCAAGTGCATTGAATCACATGAGGAACCTTAACACCATCTCCAAATGGTGGTTCATGAATTCCAGTGTAAGTCTGGAGAGGTCCTCTCATGCTGTCATGCTATGTCTGGGAAGAAGGCACACTACCTTTGTGCTTTACTTGCTGCTGCCTGGCAGAGAGCCCGCCGAAACAGCACACAATTCTTATTTATCAAATGTTTCAACTGCCTGTATAAGGGGAAGAAATAATATCTTTTTCTTATTCAACACAAGGTTCACGGTGGAGGCACCTATAATAAAAAGACAGATTAACAAGAGAAAATCATAGAAATGTATTTAATATGTGTTATTTGACACAGGAGGCTTCAGAAGTAAAGACCCAAAGAAACAGGAAAACTGTTGTATTTTTATGCCAAGTTTGACCAAGTTTTATGGCAAATATGAAGTGGATAGCTGTGGGGAAGTATGATTGGACAAAAGGGCTGTGACCCAATGGTATTAGCCTGGGGAGATCACAGCAAAGCTTCTTTGTTCACATTCTTGGCACCTCTGTCTTTGAGGATAAGGATGTTCCTTTCCACTGGGTAGGGAAAGCACCTCTGGAATTAAGGCTTTATGACCTCCTTCAGGGTGGAAGGGCAGGGAAAGGTGAGAAGCATCTTTCTGTTTCTACTGTTTCCTCAAATGCCAAAGTGCTATATTTTAGAGGGAGGTATCCTGAACCTCATCACTTGCTTCTGCTGATTCATATGGGAATAATTCATAGACACTGAATGAAACTATGTATCTCTAGTGCCTTTGAAGTGCTGAAAATAAAACAATAGGCCTTAAAAATACAGACGGTATTTTCATATTTTCTTTAATTTTGGAGGTCAGGACATTGAAAGTGAAGAGAAGTTGGAGAACATAGAAGCGGTGAAAACTTGTTTACATAATAAGCAGCTGGGTCCACTTATCTCGAATTAAACCTGTCTCTTACGAAGTCCCATGGGCTGTCAGAACACAAGAGACTGATCGTACTTACTCCTTCGAGCCAACCTGTGACCCCTGGCTCCTGCTCAGAAGAAATGAAAGGGAGAGTTAACATAAAAATAGGGACTGGCATTCTACTTTTGGGTATAAGTTGGAATCACCCAGTGAGTAGCTGATTTGCTGAGTGGGCGTAGACCTCCGCCTCTCTGTATAATCACATCACGTGTTGGGTAAGTGGAGAATTGCCACTTTTCTCCACTTCCCATTGCCCTGGTGTATTAAACTAGCTAGCCTAAGTGTATGGGGACGTTATTATGATCGGGAAACTGAAAATGGTAAACACACACCCACTTTCCCCACGTACGATAGTCTCACGGGCCTCAGCGTCTTCCTCTCCTACAGAGAGACAAAAAGGCACCTTTTTCATCTAATTAAAAAACAGCTGAACTCCAGTTCAACGTTAGGTTATACTGTACACGATGGACTTGGGTGGATGACAGCTGTCCAAACACAACTGTTGAGCAAAGTGCTTCTATGTTTTGAAAGACAAAATAACAGTCACCATCAGTCTGAAACCCATGATATAGGATGGTTAGCACCTGAAGAGTGTAATCACTCTTTTAACAGACCTTCTTTTAACAGACCACCTGTGGATGGGATGGTAACATAAATTGCCAAAAATAGGTGCTTACACTTCTCCTTGGGAATGGCTATGGGTTTGTGGAACTCATGGCTAGCTGGACTTACCTTATAATGCGGCTGGAAGGTATACACCCTTATCTCTTGGGATATATCCTCACTAAATTGGACTCTCTCTTCTCTAACTGGGAAATAGTAAAGTTTTGCCATAGGTGACAAAAACAGGTGTCTTGGTGGTCTTGGTCTTACCCAATGGCTATAATTTCCTCACAGGCAGCCAAGGTTGATATGGAGCTGCAAGCGGAAGCCCTAGCCAAACACAGCTGCACTTCTCAATGTTACACTCCATGTCCTTCCCCTCCTAGCTGAGGAAACTTCTCAAATTAGGTAGGTGGCCTTACAGAACCAAATGGCTTTGGACATTTTAACAGTGGCTCAAAGGGGAGCTTGTGCTTTGATCAAAACTGAATTTTGTGTATATGTTCCAGACTATTCACATAATATTACCCAGGCTATGAAAGCTTTAGACACTCACATCTCTGTCACTGATGTACTGTCAGTCAACCCCCTATCAGCTTGGTTCCAACAATTGCCCAGTTCCTGAAAAGTCTTCTTATTTAGTTTACTTGGAATACTTTTGCTTATATTGCTTTGCTATTGTGGGATATATTGCTGTTGTACTCTTTGTATAGGAATGAGAGATAAGCTTTCTCAATGCTTTCTTAAATTAGACACTTATTAATCTCCCAGATGTCACCTTTTGTCAGGATTCAGAGTTGTGAAGGACGCTCACCATAATGGCATCTTCTGACTGAACTCCTCCATACCCTGAACACAAGATACTCTAATAGTTAGGCAGGAATATCGTCACCCTTGTTGAGACTGAAAAAGCTACAGAAGATGATTTTTCATCCCTCTACAACCCTTAGGATTAAGGGTCTTCTTGTAAAAGGGAGGGGGAAAATATGTCAGACACATTTGAACCACAGTGACTCCATCATGAATAGGCACTGGGTAAAATGAGGTTGAGACCTACTGGGTTTCATTCCTAGGAGGTTGGGCATTCTTAACAAGGTATTTACAGTTAAGGGAACAAGTTAATAATATTTACCAAACAGACTTAGGACTTAACAGACCCAGGAAATAACAGACCCAGGAAATGTCCTGATTTCCCAATATCTTAAGAACAAAAGCATTCTTAGTTTAAGAGTAAGTTTCACTTTGAAGATAATAATATAGATTCTTGTAGAGGACAGTAGTGACACAAAGATTAACAATCCTTTGTCACAAGCCCTTGTAGTGGAGCCCCCATGATGTTTTGCTTTGTTATCTTATATATAAACAAGCATTGTACCTAAGGTGTGTTCCTCCTCTGGCTTTTGGGAATGCTTTGCTCTGTCTATGGAGTAATTATCCTTTCATCCATTTACTCTCTTAATACATTTGCTTTCACTTTACTCTGTGGACTCACTCCAAATTCTTTCTTGTGTGAGATCCAAGAACCTCTCTTGGGTTGGATCCTCTCTTGGATCAGAACCCCTATCTGGTAACATCTAGGAACCGAAAAATGGGACAACTCAAAGTGGGGGCTTCTAGGTCATAGATGAGTTTAAATATTTTCTGATTAAAGATCTGGAATCAATAGAAATGAGTGGCAGGTGAAGATAAGGGGTTGTGGAGACAAAGGTTGTTATTATGCAGGTGAAGCTTCCAGCTAACAGGCTTCAGAGAGAATAGACTGTAAATGTTTCTTATCAGACCTAAAAAGGTGCCAGACTCTTAGCTAATTCTCTACTGGATTGGGAAAGAGACTTGGAAAAAGAAAGGGACTCTCTATAGAATGTAGATTTTCCCCACAAGGGCCATTTCAAAACATGTCAAATAGACATATTTTGGAGATAAAATACTTTGATTTCCTTCAGTGCCTGCTATCTGTCATGTCCAGGTAGATGAGTAGCTTTTCTTCTGTTGGTATGTGATGTGATGTGTGTGTGTGTGTGTGTGTGTGTGTACATACACACATGTTGGGTGTGGATGTGTGATATCTGAAGAGAGAATGGAATCCATTTCCCCTTCCACAGTCTTCAGTTCCTAGCAGAGCTCCTGGTGCCTCCTTCACATAGGCATGGTAAAGATGAGGGGACTAATGGAAAGAATTATAGCACTGTGCTTTAAAGAGCCCTGTTTCAGGACTCACACATTCAAATTCTTTCACTTCCTAACAACAAGACTTTGTACTTAACCTCTCTCCACCTCAAAGTCTTCATCTGTGAAATTAGAATAATAGTGCCTTCCTTTAAAAACTATTGACTCTCTACACAGAAAGGATGAGCTCCCTTTCCTTATCAATACATATAAGCTTCTTCATAGTTTGACCTCAAACTAATCACTCCAGGCTCTTACAAATTCCTAATGTACCTTACTGTGCAACCTGCCAAGCATATCAGCTTTTCATTGCAAGACAGGTTTCCTAATAATGTTGTCCACTGGGCAAAGTAAGTTATCTGGTGTGCCTTTCCCCCTTTCTGCCTACTAAACTCCTTATTCTTAGTGCTCCTCTTGAAAATCTTCTGCCCTTCTCTGACTTTTCTTCTTCATTGGAAGGAATTAGATCTTCTCTGAACTCAAAGTGAGCTCTAAATTTCTAGCTCACTAGAAAATACCACCCTGTTTTGTACCATTTATGATGTAATGTGTAAGCATCTTGAGGGCAAATATATGTTTAATTTTTCTTTCTATAGCTTGTCTATAACAGTAACAGGTACATGATAGCTTATCAATTAATGTGAGTAAATTGAGTTCTTCCTGATGTGTTTTTAAACATAACTTTAAAAACATAATTTGACAAATAACTAATAACCTTATATACGAATGTATACAATAGCTCAAATTGATTGATCACTGAAGAGAATTAGTCTTCTTACTGTAACACTATGTTCAATTCTGAAACTTCAGGCTATCTTAGTTCAAAAAGAAGAAACATAAGTAACTAGTAAGCACATAAAAAGTTTATCTGAACTAATAAGCAAAGAAATTAAAATATTTTTTAAAAAAAGAAATATGTGAAAAATTTTAAAAAGATACTCAATTCAGGTGACGATTCTGTGAAAACATGAACTCTAACACACTGCAGATGGGAGTAGTGGTCTAAACTGCTGTAAAGCAATTTGGTAATATGTATCAAGAGTCTTAAAAATTTCTGTATCGATGACATGACTGTATATTTAGAAAACCCCATCGCTCAGCCCCAAATCTCCTTAAAGTGATAAGCAAATTCAGCTAAGTCTCAGGATACAAAATCAATGTGCAAAAATCACAAGCATTCCTATACACAAATAATAGACAAATAGAAAGGCAAATCATGGGTGAACTCCCATTCACAATTGCTACAAAGAGAATAAAATACCTAGGAATACAACTTACAAGGTATGTGAAGGACTTCTTCAAGGAGAACTACAAACCACTGCTCAAGGAAGTAAGAGAGGACACAAACAAATGGAAAAACATTCTATGCTCATGAATAGGAAGAATCAATATTGTGAAAATGGCCATATTGCCCAAAGTAATTTATAGATTCAATGCTATCCCCATTAAGCTACCATTGACTTTCTTTACAGAATTAGAAAACATTACTTTAAATTTCATATGGAACCAAAAAAGAGCCTGTATAGCCAAGAAAATTCTAAGCAAAAAGAACAAAGCTGGAGGCATCATGCCACCTGACTTCAAAATATACTACAAGGATATAGTAACCAAAACAGCATGGCACTGGTACCAAAACAGATATATAAACCAATGGAACAGAACAGAGGCTTCAGAAAACACCACACATCTACAACCATCTGATCTTTGATGAACCTGACAAAAACAAGCAATGGGGAAAGAATTCCCTATTTAATAAATGCTGTTGGGAAAATTGGCTAGCCATATGCAGAAAACTGAAACTGGATGCCTTCCTTACACCTTATACAAAAATTAACTCAATATGGATTAAAGACTTAAACATAAGACCTAAATGCATAAAAACCATAGAAGAAAACCTCGGTAATACTGTTCATTCAGGACATAGGCATGGGCAAAGGCTTCATAAATAACACACCAAAAGCAATGGCAACAAAAGCCAAAATTGACAAATGAGATCTAATTAAACTAAAGTGCTTCTGCACAACAAAAGAAACTGTCATAGAGTGAACAGGCAACCTACAGAATGGGAGAAAATTTTTGCAATCTATCCATCTGACAAAAGGGCTAATATCCAGAATCTGGGAGGAACTTAAACAAATTTACAAGGAAAAAACAACCCCATCAAAAAGTGTGTGAAGGATATGAACAGTCATTTCTCAAAAGAAGACATTTATGCAGCCAACAAACATGAAAAAAGCTCATCATCACTGGTCATTAGAGAAATGCAAATCAAAACCACAATGAGATACCATCTCATACCAGTTAGAATAGCGATCATTAAAAAGTGAGGAAACAACAGATGCTGGAGAGGATATAGAGAAATAGGAATGCTTTTACACTGTTGGTGGGAGTGTAAATTAGTTCAACCATTGTGGAAGACAGTGTGGTGATTCCTCAAGGATCTAGAACTAGAAATACCATTTGAACTAGCAATCCTAGTACTGGGTATATACCCAAAGGATTATAAATCATTCTCCTATTAAAACACATGCACATGTATGTTTATTGCAACACTATTCACAATAGCAAAGACTTGGAACCAACCCAAATGCCCATCAACGATAGACTGGATAAAGAAACTGTGGCACATGTACACCATGGAATACCATGCAGCCATAAAAAACGATGAATTTATGTCCTTTGCAGGGACATGGATGAAACCATCATTCTCAGCAAACTAGCACAGGAACAGAAAACCAAACACTGCATGTTCTCACTCATAAGTGGGAGCTGAACAATGAGAACACATGGACACAGGGAGGGGAACATCACACACCAGGACCTGTCATGGGATGAGGGACTAGGTGAGGGATAGCATTAGGAGAAATACCTAATGCAGATGATGGGTTGATGGGTGCAGCAAACCACCATGGCACATGTGTAACTATGTAATAAACTTGCACGTTCTGCACAGGTATCCCAGAACTTAAAGTATAATAAATAAATAAATAAATAATTTAAAAACCTCTGTCTCTTCCCTGAGTTGTCCAATTCTAAGAATCTCTCACAAGGAAATAACAGAAATGTAGACAAAGCTTTGTGCACACAGATATTCAGGATAGCATAAGTTACAATAACAAAAATTGGAAACAAAACATTCAACAACATGGGAGGGGTTAAGCAAATTACAGCCTATACATAAAAGAAACATTATGCAGCCACCGAAAATCATGGGTGCCAAGAGTCTTTAATACTGTTGAGAAATGTTGAGGTCTTAAAGTGCATCATCACTTTGAGCACAAAGATGATGGTAGATAAGCAGTCAATAATGTTAGCTGTGTTTTTTGTTGAATGAGGGATCATGGGTGTCGTTTTTCCTCTGTTATACCTTTTCTGTTTGTCTTAAGTTCTCTGTAACAAACGTATAGTTTATAAAAATTTAAAGCATTATTTTACAATAAAAAATTGAGCTTATCAGAGATCTTACAGTCATACCCTCAAGTGGTTTCTTTCCTAAATGGATCTCTTGGTGTCTTTTATTTAAGACTATCCCTTTGGCAAGGATCCACTAACTTTTAAGCTAAACTTTAAAGGATCAGGAGGGATTAGTTAGACAAGAAAGGGAAAGAGCATCCAGGCAGAGGGAATAAGTGGCAGAGGCATGGAGGATGACATCTCATGAGAGATGGGAGAAGGGTCTTTAGGAACCGCAGAGAAAGAGAGGGGAGATGGGTCTGAAATAGATGACCGGGTCACAGACAGAAGGGCACTGAGGTCCTTGCTGTAGAATTGGGCTCCCACCTGCTGCTCATGAGGAGCAATGGGGGATTTTAAGCAGGGAAGTGAACTGATTAATTTCATTCCAGAAATTGGTGCTATGGCTGCATCATTGGTTGTCTTAGTTTGTGCCTGATGCAAAGCAGGTGTTCAGTAAATGCTGTGTTTGAATAAATAAATGCATGTAAGAGGGGTGACGCTAGAGGCAGGGAGGCAGAACAAAGGCTGTTGCATCAATCTGAAAGATAGATGCTGGTGGCCTGAACAAAGACAATGACTGCTGGGTTGAGAAGAAGAGATAGTTTGGAACAAATTCAGGACTTCTGGTCTCCAGCCTGGCATGCAAGAAGCATGGCAGTCATTTATCCTGTTCACGCAAAAAGAAAAATAAATGAACAAACAGAAAATCAATAACTTAGATCCATCGGAGAACTGAGGTCTTAGCTAAACCAATGAGTGAAGACAAAATTGATAGATAGGCATATACAGAGAATCACTACCTATCAGAGCAGAAGCCCAGGAACAAAAACTCTGTGGGAACCAGTACTAGGGTAGGAAAACATAATCTGTGATTGACAAATTGGTAGAGAAAGTCAGTGTGGACAAAGTTGAGAGTTAAAAACTCCAGGAGGGCCCAGTCTTGAAGAAGCCTCCACACTTTTATGACTTTTACCTCCAGGAACCGTATCTGGTTCTCTGAAGAGCAGAGAAAAATTCCTTTGTGCTTCTGGCAGCGGGAGGGGAAAAGTAGCCATTTAAAAATATACCAAAGAAATCGAACAAATTTACAAGAAAAAAACAACCCCATCAAAAAGTGGGCAAAGGATATAAACAGACACTTCTCAAAAGAAGACATTTGTGCAGCCAACAGACACATGAAAAAAATGCTCATCATCACTGGCCATCAGAGAAATGCAAATCAAAACCACAATGAGATACCATCTCAGACCAGTTAGAATGGCGATCATTCAAAAGTCAGGAAACAACAGGTGCTGGAAAGGATGTGGAGAAACAGGAACACTTTAACACTGTTGGTGGGACTGTGAACTAGTTCAGCCATTGTGGAAGACAGTGTGGTGATTCCTCAAGGATCTAGAACTAGAAATACCATTTGACCCAGCCATCCCATTACTGGGTATATACCCAAAGGATTATAAATCATGCTGCTATAAAGACACATGCACACGTATGTTTATTGTGGCACTATTCACAATAGCAAAGACTTGAAACCAACCCAAATGTCCATCAATGATAGATAGGATTAAGAAAATGTGGCACATATATACCATGGAATACTATGTAGCCATAAAAAAGGATGAGTTCATGTCCTTTGTAGGGACGTGGATGAAGCTGCAAACCATCATTCTCAGCAAATTATCACAAGGACAAAAAACCAAACACTGCATCTTCTCACTCACAGGTGGGAATTGAACAATGAGAACACTTGGACACAGGAAAGGGAACATCACACACGGGGGCCTGTTGTGGGGTGCCGGGGGAGGGGGGAGGGATAGCATTAGGAGATATACCTAATGTAAATGACGAGTTAATGGGTGCAGCACACCAACATGGCACATGTATACATCTGTAACAAACCTGCACGTTGTGCACATGTACCCAGGAACTTAAAGTATAATAAAAACAAAAACAAAAATATACCCAGGCACTCTGTTCTTAAGCAGACTTGCCCTCAAGAGAAACTACACAAGCAAGAAGAGAGTGGGGTGAAATATTTAGTGTTAAAACAATCATCAACCTAAAATTCCGTACCCAGTGAAATTATCCTTCAAAGTAAAGGAGAGGGAAATTTGGAAGGCTAAATGAAGTTGAGGAGGATTTATTCCCTACTTGGTTATGGAATTAAGTGGTAATTGAGAAGATTTTATGGTTATTTTCTCTTTGCTTAAAGACTGAATGTGTTAACCAGCAGTGCATGCAAGAGGCGAGGCTTGTGAGGGAAGCTTTGGACATAATGAATTTAAGGTACTTCAACATCCGGGCCGGGAGCGGTGGCTCAAACCTGTAATCCCAGCACTTTGGGAGGCCGAGACAGGCGGATCACGAGGTCAGGAGATCGAGACCATCCTGGCTAACACGGTGAAACCCCGTCTCTACTAAAAAAATACAAAAAACTAGCCAGGCGAGGTGGCGGGCGCCTGTAGTCCCAGCTACTCGGGAGGCTGAAGCAGGAGAATGGCGTGAACCCGGGAGGTGGAGCTTGCAGTGAGCTGAGATCCGGCCACTGCACTGCAGCCTGGGCGACAGAATGAGACTCTGTCTCAAAAAAATAAATAAATAAATAAATAAATAAAATAAAAAGGTACTTAACATATCTACATAGAAGAGGGGAAAGGGTTTGGGGTAGAGTTGTAGATTTCTACCTCATCAGTATTGGTGTCAGTGGGTTTGGTTCAATTATTCAGGGAGAATGTATTAAATGAAAAGAAAAAGGAACTGAGAACAGAACTCTGAGATAACATTTGAGAGTATGTCAGTATTGCATTTGGCTACAACTGAAAACCTGAATTGTGGCTTTAAAAAAATAGGATTTTATTCTTTTTTATAACAAAAAGTCTTGAGTTGAGTATTCAGTTGGTGTAGAAATCTCTTTAACTTACGTTTTCCCTTAGCATCCAGTCACAGGTTTGCTGGGGCAACTCCAGTCATCATGTCTGCATTCTAGCAAGAGGGAAGGAGAAGGGTGAAAATATCAGGAAAGCAAAGCTCTGCTGAAAACCTTACAGCCTTCTGCATAAGCCTCATTCATCAGAGCTCTCTTAATGGCCTATCCTGCGTGGGAGGTGGTCAGGGAGGAGGCCACTGGGAATGAAGGTTGATTAGCTAACCAACAGCATCTGCTACAGGTGGTTAAGCAGAAAAAAGAGGGCCTGGGAGGAAACATTGAGAAAATGGCAAACTAGGGTGGAGAGAGGTTGTCCAGAAAATAGGAAGCAACATTTAAGAGTCATGGAAGTAGACCTTAAACAAACAAAAAAAACTGAGATAATGAATAAGTTAATTAGCTAGACTAAATAATATATATATATATAAATATCTACACTATAAATATATATAGTTTTGTCAATTATACTCTAATAAAACTGGGGAAAAGAGAGTCATGGAGTCTTAATCCCATCAGATACCTCATAGAGTTCTGACAAAATAAGAACGGCCACCTACTGATGAAGAGGCCATTGGTCACATGAGCAGAGAAATTTCAATGGAGTTCTGGGGATGGGTCCAGATTCCTGTGAGTTGAGGAGCAAATAGGCAAGAAGGCAACAGAGACACACAAAGGCTACTTTTTTTTTTCTTTTGTCTCCACTGATGTTTATAAAAACACATATGTAATGTACACGTAAGTTGCAAGACACAGTAATGAAATGAGTATCACCATCCATCACCAACTAAAGAACAGAACATGACCACAGCACCTCCTCCGTCTGGCTCTGAGAAGCACTCTTTCATGAAGTTTGATTCCAAAGGACAGAAGAAAGTGAGTGATACAAGCCAGAGGGATAAGACAAGAAAAGCATTTTTTTCTTTTATCTTTTTGAAATTAAATGTTTAATTTTTATGGATTTAAGGGTACAAGTGCAGTTGTGTCACACGAATGTATTTTGTAGTGCTGAAGTCTGGGCTTCTAGTTTACCCATCACCTGAATAGTGAACACTGTACCCAGTGGGTGATATTTCATCTCTCACCCCCTCTCATCCTCTGGTATTTGAAGTCTCCAATGTCTATTGTTCCACTCCATATGTCCATGTGTACCCACTGTTTAGCTTCCACTTATAAGTGAGAGCATGTGGTTTTTAATTTTCTGTTTCTGAATCACTTCATTAAGGACATTGGCCTCCAGTTCCATCTATGTTGCTGCAAAAGACATGATTTCCTTCTTTTTGATGGCTGAATAGTACTCCATGGCATACACCATCCACTTATGGACACTTAGGTTGATTCCATGGCTGTGCTATTATGAATATTGCTGCCATAAATATATGAGTGCAAGGACCTTTTTAATATAATACTTTCTTTTCCTTTGGGTAGATGAGTAGTGAGATTGCTAGATTAAAGACAGTTCTATTTTTAGTTCTTTGAAAGATCTTCATACTGTTTTTCATAGAGGCTGTACTAATTTACATTCCCCCCAACAGTGTATAAGCTTTCAAGAAAGGCATTTTTAAAAAGACCGATTGAGAAGTTGAACAGAGGAGAGTGGAAACATATTGAGCAGTATGGTAATACAAGTCCTACTGTTGGAATCTGTCCCCCAGATTTTATGTGTTGAAAACTTAATCCTCAAATGTATATGCTGATTTGAAGTGTGGTTTCTGGGAGGTTATTAGTATTAGATAAGGTAATCAGGCTGAGGCCTCCATCATGGGCCTGGTGGCTTTATAAAAAGAAGAGAGGCTGGAGCTGATATGCACACACCCTGGCCCTCTTGCCGTGTGATGTCCTTCACCATGTTGTGATTTTGTGATGCAGCAAGAAGGCCTTCAGCAGGTGTTGGTGCCATGCTCTTGAACTTCCCAGTCTCTAGAAATGTAAGAAATGTCTTTTCTTTACAAATTTTGTAGTCTGTGGTATTCGTTACAGCAATAGAAAATGGACTAAGTCTCTCAGAGGAGATCTGGGGAAAGAAACAGAGATGAGGCATCTGGCTAGTTTTGCAGCATGTACTGTTTCTACAGGAGAAGTGATTAGCACTTCTTTCTCTTCTCCAGGGACAAAAAGGGGAGAACATGGTTAACATCAGTGAAAGGGATTGAGGCCAAAGCACCCTATTTAATGGAGCAATGAGGCCCTGTAACATCATTCCTGACAGCTTATAGGAGAGGCTCACAGCTCTCTGCCTGGGACAAGCTGCACAGTGGCAGGGGCTTAAGACAAATAGCTGCTTTGAGTCTCTCCCACAGGAAATTACTGTCTGTCCTCCAGTCCTCCTGAATGCGATAGGTAAGGAAACATCACCCTTGTGTAAACAAAACTCACATCTCCAAGGCAGGAGCAAAGAAGGTTTTCAAAATGAGACTCTGGGGCATGGAAACCAAGCAGGTCTTGACCATTTCCTCATGTCTGTCTCCGCGTCATGGTTCTTGTTACCATGACACCTGATATGTTCAGAGCCACTTTTCTCCCTCTGTTCTCTGGACTGAATGTAGAAAAAAACATAGTTATTTTCAACGTTCCCCTCTAACTAGAACTAAAATTGTCTGGATTCAAAAGTGCAATAGTGAAACACAAAATGCAAAAACAAGCAACCAAAAAGCCTCCCAAAATAACTAGGTGAAATAAATAAATATAAAAAGTATAAATATAAAAAGTACTGAACTTTGGAAGTACCCACTTTGGGCTACACAGAAGCAATCTGCTTTTGTTCTATACCTTCTGCCAGCTCTGCCCTTGCCCAATAACACATATTCATGGAGCACTTATTATGTGCCAGGACTGAGCTAATTGCTTCAAATGGATTATCATCTCATTTAGTTTCCGTAGCATTTTCATGAGGTGATTGTTCATATTACTAACATCACCCCAAATGTTTCTGTAGGTGAAGTCACTGAGGCTTGAAGAGGTTGCATGAGTCACTTGCAGAGCTGGGATTCTGGTGGACACCAGACTCAACTATGCCCGATGGCCTTGGATTTGTCTTTCAGCCACTGGAGGGCTTACTCTGTAGCCCCTCAGATATGTGCTTCTCACTCACCAGAAGGTCTCCAGTCTACCCTATCCTGTCTTCCTTTTATTTGATGAGCTGTAGGCTTTACATCTCTCTTGAAATCAAATCCACAGAATTAAACCCCATTCTCCAGCTGAGGTCTGACCTCTGCCTAGGATGAAATAGGGGGAAGTCTATTACTTTCTTTGTGATGAACACAAATTTTATGTAAATGCAACAATACTTTTGTGCTTTTTAAAAAAATTTTACTTTAAGTTCTGGGATGCAGGTGCAGAATGTGCAGATTTGTTACATAGGTATGCATGTGCCATGGTGCTTTGCTGCATTTTGTACATTTTTTTTTCTGTTAATTCACTGTTCTACAATCTGAACTTGTATCACACACTTGCTTTTAAACCTAAGTGAAAAATTTATTTTTATTCTTGTTAAATTTTATCTTGTTTTAGCCCATGCTTATAGCATGTTAAATTTTTACCAATATCTTTTGATCCAACATATTAGTTTTTGCCTCCAACTTTCTGCTATCTGTGAATCTGATAAGTTGGCTTTGTGTATCTTCATCCAACTCATTCATAAAGAAAAATCAAAGACAAAGGTACGAGAACAGAACCCTGTACCCTACAGATCATTTTCTAGTTGCCACTGACTCTTCGTCTTCAAATAATGCTAGAATTTTTTGTCCCAACACATAGGAATATGCCTAACTATAGTATAATGTAGCAATATATGTTTTTTAAAATCTAATGAAGATTTAAAAGGCAGGCCAAGTAGCCTGCCTTTATTGCAGATATAATATTTTCAATTAACAAATTCAGGGAAACAAAAAATGTACTTATACTGTTAAAATGTATTATATATCTTGATCCACCTATTGGACCCAATAGTGATATTCTTAATGTAGGTGAATCCAGGTAAAGTGAGCCAATTCTGTGCTCATCTGATTGTCTCTATTTATTTTAGTAACATATGAAGCAATGTCCAAGCAAACATTAGAAATATGCTAGGAGTGCCAGACAGGGTTGTGTGCTCATTTGAGAATCTGTCTATGAATTTGAAGGGAAGCTGATCTGATTAGTTGTAAATTCGTCTTGGTGGTGTTGAGCTGCGTGGGTGCAGGTGGAAATCAGGTGGCTAGCGGGACTTAAGTCAAGTGTTAGCTTTGCAAGGTCAGTGAAGGGAGGAAGGCAGGAGAGAGGGGGCCATGGAATCTGTGTTGGGTTAGATGGGGCAGAAGGGCACCAGAAGAAGGTTGAGAGTAGGAAACGGTTGGGTTGTTGCTTTGGTAGGCCCAACAATTCCTTGGGCGGCACTACAGGGTGGAAGAGCTGGAAGGAAAGGCTGTGGTTATCAGGAAGAGGGTCTTTTACAGATGCCAGATGTGCTGCTGAGGTGGGGAGGAAGTGGTGGGTCATTGGAAACAAAGAGCCTGCGGATTTGAGAGGCCAAGATGCTGAATCAGTCATCTATGTGGGTATTGAAGTTGTTAAGAAATATGACAGAAAGGAAGAAAGAGCCCGGTAGATAAAATTATCCATGAATAGAAAAAATTGGAGAGGGAGGGGTACAAACAGGAGTGACTAGGTCAAGTTTGACAGCATGAATCTCAGCTGATCCACAAGGGGGTGATCTGAGGACAACAACATAGAGAACAACGTTCTGCCTGTCCTTCTCCATTTGTGTTTGACTATTGTGTTATAGGGTGGGAAGTGCTACAAATACAGGGTTAAAACCAAAATAAAACAACAACAAAAAAAACCTTTTTCAGTTTCTGAAGAGCACTCAATGTTAATTACATGACAATATGCTTAATGTACCCCCACTGGCAATGGCAAACATGTGCAGAACAAAAAAATCAAAATACTCAAGGACTCCTAGCAATTAGTAAGTAAAAAACATACTAATAGCTCAACTGTTTCTTTGACAGTTGAAAAAGGAATTTTACTCCAGGCAGATTAAACATAGAGGTTTTGCCTGGAACCATTAAAAAAAAAAATTCCCAAGTTACTAATAGAAGCAGAGTTGTAATTGGACTCACTTGGCAAAAATAAAATTTTGATAAAATGAAAGTTCTCTGTGAAATTATTGTGGATCATTTCTTATAATGCATCTGAGCAATATCCCCAAGGTTTTTGAGTTTACTTTTTTCCCACAATGTCTTATGATGATTAATTCAGTTTGATGCCTGATTATATAGAATGAAACTTGCAGCAAACACATAAAACATATGTGTAAGATAAAGCTACATTTTATAATTTGTTTTGAATAGGTTTTGCCATTAATTAATTGGAAATGGAAAAAATTAATATAAAGTTGAATGCATTATATGTAATACAGGAGTAAATGTATAATAGCAAATGAATAAATCCAGGAGTATATGTATAATATATATTCTCTCTTCTGTCATCTATAAAAATGCTGACATGTTTTCCATCACATGTTTAAATCCTAGTCACCCATGAAGCCAACCCAAGCCCCACCTCCTTCATAAAATCTTCTAGGACTTCCCTGGGTTTCATGATCTCCTTCTCTTCTGAAATCCTGTAGCATCTTTATTCAGTGAAATGTTATTTATCACCTATTATGTATCAAGTATTATATCAAACACTGGGGCAACAGGGAAAGAGTAAGACTAATTAGGGGAGAAATAGTAAAAACAACAGTAAAACTGAGTAGTTCTTATTTGCCGGGAATTGTTATAAATGCTTTGAAATTTACTAACTCTGATTTCTCACAACATTGTGAGGTAAATGCCATTATTATTTCCATTTTAGAGGTGAGCAAATAGAGACACAGACAGGTTGAGACATTTACTGAAAGTCATAGGGCTAGGAGGTGGTAGAATCAGATTCAAAACCAATTATCCCTGAATCTAAAGCTCTTAACCATCTAAGTCGTTCAGCTGCTTTGTGCTTTAATTTCCTCATCTCAGAAAAAAGCATAATACTCAACATTTGCCCTAATTTATAGGGTTTTATAAGATTCAAATAAGAGAATAGATTTAGAAATATTTTAAAAATTGAATCTGCTGTAGTAATGCAAAGTAATAATAATAACTATGAATTGTTTCCTGTGAACTAACTCATGCAATTCTCAAAAGAACTCCATGGTAGCTCTTCAGATAGTCCCCTAATTTATGATGGGGAAACTGGGATACAGATAGTTCATATCACTGCTGAGAATACCAACCCAAGGAATCTGACCCCAAAAGCCATGCTCTAATTTCTAAACTCTGCTGCCTTATTTCTGAACTTTGTTCTGTGACCAGCACATGGGGTCAGGCTGGCCGGGTGTCAATAGTAGTCAGGGAGGACGATGCTGAGGTTAGGATGAACTTCAGGGACCTACCCTGGCCTCATGGTTAGCCTGGTCCCTGAGGCTGTACCAGTGAGCTCTGACCCTGGAGTGAGTACCACCCCACAGCCTTCCAGCAAAATGACTGGGTAGCAGAGCCCTGCCATGAGATCCCCCGCTGAGTAAGGTATCTGCAGTGACGGACAGTGTCCCCTTAACCAAAAGCAAGCACAACCCACCTTTCCCCTGGGAAAAGCCCAGAGTATGTGGTTCCTGTAATTCTTGGTGACCTCAGTGTCAACATTTCCTGTTAATGCAACCCATTGCTTCCAGAAAAGTCCTTTGCATTTTTGCTTCTCATTTTTAGGGAGTATTTCTTTAAATTAAACTTGCAGATAGCTTAAATGGACTGATTCAAGATCTGCCCTTTCTACTACTCCTAATAAATCTGGGTTTGGTTTAGCATCTACATACCTGGTTGCTCTGGCCAAAAATCTCATTGTCTAATTACTCATGCTGTGAGCTATGTGTGGTGGGAGGGGATTACCTACTGAGGTGGCAGCAGACCACCCCCGCCTTACAGCACACTACATTTCTGTACTGGAAAATCAAATTAGCATTAAGTTTAATGTTCTGAATGTGGTAATGAGGCTGGTTTAATTGTGCCGATCCACCATTTCTCCAAATTATTTGACACCAGGACTCTTTCTGTAAGAGCAGAGTATCTGTTAACTCACACAGAGCTAGTGTTCAAGAGAATACATTTTGGGAAAATTTGTCAAGCAGGTGTCTAATTGGAATTCTAACTAAGTGCTAAAATAACAGATACTGTTCTTCAGATTCTAATCTCACAGAAAAATAAGATCAATACTTCCTCCAAGTAGATTCCATTTAACCCTGTTTTTTTAGTTCACACGGCAAAAACATGGCAGAGAGCATTCTAGGCAAATTTTGAAGTATTAAAATGTAAAATCTTGGTGGCTCAAGAAAGAAAAATATTCTGTTGATGTGATGTATAATTTTTATATAATAATTCACTTAATCACTTTTCAGGCTCTGTGAAAAGTAGATCTTAGAAACCATCTAGTTCAACTCATTTCACAACAGAGAAACCCAAGGTCCCAGAAAAATAACAGATTCTGTCCCCGATCACACAGGTAGTTAGCAAGAGGGGACTAGAATCCCAAACTCCTAATTCCATAGTTCCATTCTTATTCAATGAATAGTTGGATTCCAACTGAAATGTGAGCTTGAAGGATACACTTTATAAATCAAATAGATGTATATGTGACTTATGCTCAACATTTCAGTAGGCGTAATGGAAAGCATATTTTCACTTCACTCTCTGGGTCTTTTTGAAGTTTGTTATCTCGAGGGTTGCACAAAATAAGAGAGGTTCTTTTCAGATTTCATAAAATACCATTAGAATGCTACAAACAAGAAAATTCAGACATTAATGGCAGAAGTACTGTTCCTCTATGAAGCAGAGTTTATTTTCCATGAAAATAAGGTTTATTTTCCACTTAGTCTCTGTTTCATATAAATATGAAGAATATTCTCTATAAAATTTATCTGAGGAGGAGATTCACAGGTTTGATACATTGGATGAGAGAATTTCCATCTGTTAATGGAGTTGTTAGTAGTTCCAACAAAAATACTGACATAGAGCATAAAAATTTATTGTCCCAAAACATGCCCTATAAGACCCAAAATAAAACTTTATATCACATTTTATTGCACAACTCTTTTACTTTTTTCATTTACTTTGATACCAGTGAAAAGAACATTAAAATTTCTCTTGTATTCAACCCCAAATATATTAAATTATTGTTTTCTTAGATCATTTATGTCATTAAAAATTCTTTCCATAACAGTATGATAGGAAGTAGAGCAAAGGAAGCCAGTACATAAATGGAAACCACCAGTGTTTACCCAGGGTGGCATCGAGTACCTTTCCAAGTATCAGGTGGTGTTTTCCACTGTGAAAAGAGAAACAATATCTAAGCCATCAACTTCTTCATAAAGACAATTTGGAAGGAGTTCATAGGTAAATTAACATCACAAAAGGGCTATCTTTAACTTGGGTAAACTCAAAAAATCAGAACAAATTTTGTATTTGCAACATAGTGAAAATAATTTTAAATAAGAATTTTCTAAAGTGAAATAATTTCCTGAGATATTTGCGAACTGTTGTGTATTGATATAAGATTTCATGATTACTTTTTGGGTTATTCTTCTGCATACCAATGTGATATTTTTACTGGAAAATATTTCTCAAGAATTTTCAGAATTAAATTAGTTCCCCCAATTAACTAAAAACCTTCAGAACAATTGACTTAAATTTATTTGTCTGTTTGTAGAACCACCGCCTACTTAGTTGTAGTAGAGCCTGGGTGGGGGATGTCTGAGTTTTATTGTTGTGAGCTCTTCTTAGAATGTAACCCATCTTCTTCTTTTTCTTTGCTTCTGTGATTTAATAGCCCCAGATAAGTTTCATCAAGCATCATGTCACATTCATATTTGGAACGAAGTTGATTGGCTGGTTGCATTAGGTGCAGAGAAGCAAGCCATGGGCTTAATTATTCATGCATTCTTTCACTCAAATATTTATCAAGGTTAAGTCTGTCCCAGGCACTCTTTAAGGCACTAGGGATATAAAGATATAAGACACTCAAGGAGTTAATAGTATAATGAAGTAGAAGTAGTGATTGAACAGTATATGAAGTATCACAAGATGGACCATGTGGAATACTCTAGGAGAATGTAGGAAAGATACCTAACTCAAGTTTGAGGTTGGAGAAGGATAAAGAATGAGCAGGAATAACACAGGTAAAGATGGGGAGGGGAAGAGCATTCTAGCAGTAGGAACAACATGAGCTAGGGCCTATGTGTGCATCCCATAAGGCTCGGTCTGGCTGGGCTTGGATCTGAGTAGAAGTAAAAGGAGACTAAGCCTGGAAGGTGAGTAGTGGTGGGTCCTGAAGAGTCATACATGTCCCTTGGGGAATATGGACTTTATGCTGAGGCCAAAAAAAAAAAGAAATACCCTCAAGGGTTTATGTAGAGAATAACACAATCAAATTGATATTTCAGAAAGTGGACTGGCAGCAAAGAGGGGAATAAATTCTGAGGGGTCCAGGATGTTGGAAGGTGCTATGGTTTGGATGTGGTTTGTTCCTCCCCAAGAACTCCTGTTAAAATTTGGTCTGCAATGTGGTATTGAGGTGTGATGGGACCTGTAAGACATGTTTGGGTCACGGGGGCTCTGTCTTTATGAAGGAGTTAATGCCGTTCTTACAGGAGTGAGTTAGATCTCATAGAATTTAGAATTCGGCTTCCTTGGCTTCCTCGGCTTCCTCTTCCACCACGTGATACCTCCTGCCATGTTATAAAGCAGCATGAGGCCCTCACTGGATGTTGGCACCATGCTCTCCGATTTTTAGCCTCCAGAACTGTGAGACAAAATAAACCTTTATCCTATATAAAGTATCCAGTGTGTGGTGTTCTGTTATAACCACAGAAAATGAACTAAGGCAGCAGGTAAGTCAGTGAAGGGGCAGTTGCAATGGTCCTGGAGACAAAGGACAGTGTCCGGAACCAAATGGCACTGCCACATCAGTGAGGCCCACGATCATGTAATCAAATGAGAATCAAACATAGGAGACACAGTGATAGCATGATGGGGAGAATGAGGCTGTTTGTGTACACATCATTTCCATACAACTTGGAAATAGTGTTTGCATAAAACCATGCATTTCTTTGTCTGATATGTTCTCTATCTTGTTCTTGGACAAAACTCTCAAAAAAATACCAGACCACACAGTTTTACATTCTCAGATATGTGCAAACCAAATTTCAAAGCTCTGACTTGAAGCTTGTAAAACTAACTAAGGGCCAATGCTGTGAAACTCATTAGCATAGGTGAAGCTGGAGACTGTTAGCCTCATAACCAAGCTCTGAGGCCAGCAATTAATCCTGTTAAACTCCCTCTTTCAGTAAAAAGAGACGGTTGCTCTCTGAAATGGCAGGCTTCTGAAGCCAAGAATACATCTCCCCACTGTTTGCCTCCGCTCTGAATCCAGACCCTTAAGACCACTAGGTGACACTGTGGAACGTGGTCATTGCATTGAGCTATTTTCACAGGCGAGAAAATGAAATCAGCTTTCGATTCCCCTACAATTTTATTTAAATAAGAAAAGCCACTTGCTTCTCAACCATTTTTCCCAATTCAGTTATTTCCAACTTGGTAAAATAGCTCGTTTTTTCAAAAAAAAAAAAAAAAAAAAAAGAGCACTAGAAAGGATAATTATTTTTTGTGTGTGAATTAAATCTGTCTTAGAAGACTGCTACTTCCAAATTAATACATTTTGTAAGAATGTTTGTTTAGGAAGTTTCCTTAAGCAGAGGGATACCAGCAGACCCATTCCATCACCATCAAAAAAGAACACACAAAATAAAACAAAAGTGTTAAATTGTCTTTGCTATTAACACTGTCTTCTGACTTTATACTCTGGGTTTGCTGTTTCAGTTTGGTTTTTCCTGGTCCCATAAGATATATGAATAATTTACTTACATATGGAAATTAGTTCTTTCTCCCACTACTGGGACCTGTGCATTTATTTTTTTCTTCTCTTTTTCTTATTTTCCTGACTTCTACTTCTGCTCTATTGAGTAGTTATATATTCATCCATTTCTTTCTTTATTCATTGATTCATACTCTAAGGATTTATGGTTGCATTGCTATTCTTATGAAGAAGATATTTGTGTAGCAAGAAACAGGCATTTTTGTGCTTTCTCCCTTGAGGGACGTATAATGTTACATCTTTTAAAGTTATGTTTTCCAGGTTATCTTGTCTTTCTAGGTATTTGATGAAACAAACACACATTTCTCTTCTTTTTAATTTGCCTCTTTATGTACCTGTATACACATTTTCCTCTACAATGACTTCAGCAATTTGAACATCTTATTTCCATCAGGGTATAGTTACCTCTTTGCTATACCTCTTAGCAATTGTACATTAAAGTCAGATTTTTACTTTTACTATAAAATGTACTTCCTTCCCTCAATTTAGCATCAAACCAACTAGGCATTCTTAGGTTACTTTTCCTTCCGCTGTCTCCTTTAGGAAAGATTCCTTGCTTTGTTATTTCAAACAATTACAGGTTTTTGTTTAATAGAACAAGAGAACTAGAAAGTTCTTTCCCACCTCATTTTATGCAGGTCATTTAAAAAAGTGTGAATCCCTGCCCAGAACCCGGTTTTATCTGAGTCATGTACAATGAACACGGAGTTCCAGTCTCTTGCAAATAGATCTTCAACTCCCTAGACCCAGAGGACTCTACATGGGCAGTGTGTGCTTCTGTCATCAGCTGTCAGTGGTCTGTGGAGCTGGCAAGGACCCTTCAGCTGCTAGACCCATATTTCTTCATGTCAGTAACCATGACAGCAACTTTTGTCCAACCTACCTCTCCAGGGGAATCTGGTTGCGGAATAGTTCACTTCCAGCTGGGTTTCCTGGATTCTTGGGATTTAGCTTTCTTTCAAGCTTCTGCTCCCCCTTTGAGAGCCCCATTCTCTGAACACTGGCCTTTCTGCATTTTCAAAGACTTATGCACATTACCTCATTTAATGTTAACTATAACCAGATGAAATATCATTTTCTGTTTTCGACAAACATGCAAACAGACAGAGAGAGATTCAAGGCCATTTTTCTACAGGTTCTTAGTTAATTAGGAAAACTAGAATTTGAATATAAATAACCAAACCCCACATTTTTCTCATTGTATCATATTAGCTCCAACTCTTAAACTATCTGAAGCCCATTTTCTCCTCTTAATCACCACCGTAACTAGACCTGCACTGTTCAAGATGGTAGCCACTAACTACACGTAGTGATTGAGCACTTTAAATGTGGCTACTTCTAACAGAAATGTGCTGTATGTGCAAAACACAACCAGATTGCAAAAAAAAGTACAAAAAATAATTAAAATATCTCAACTATAACTTAAAAATATTTGTTATATGTTGAAATGGTAATTTTTTGAATATACTGAGTTAAAGTATATCATTAAAATTAATTTTACCTCTTGTTTGACTTTTTAAAATGTGGCTAATAGAAAATCTAAAATTTCGTAAATAATACATTGGACAGTGCTAATCCAGACCATTTGTACGTAGCTGTATAATCACAAGAATTCACGTTTTATCTTTCTTCGGTTAAAGACTATGAAATCTTCATAAGAAAGATAACACAATGTATACATACCACAAATCTATTAACCCTAAATAAAGACAAGGTGGAATATTTGAAGGGTTCTAATCCAAAACATCTTCCCAGACAACCTGCATGGATTTCTTACTGTTAGACTCATTCCTCTGAAATAATGTATCCAAGAGCTACCATTCAAGTGAAAATTTCTTTACTATGAGTCATTATGGCAAAAGATTAAAGATCAGCATGTCAAATTATCTTTTAAAGGGTATCGTGCATGTGGTTTTGATCTGGGAGGAAATGAGAAACATTGCAAGCTCAGGTACTGACAATGGAATACAATGAATACTTGGCAATCATCAATAATCAAATAAACAAAATAGAACATTTTTTGGTGTCATTTTAGAAGAAGATTCAAGCATGACATGGAACTATCTTTATGGTTATTTCTACGCTGCTGATTAATGACTATTATCTTTGAGTTGATTTAACATAATCCAGAAGTTTATATTGCTTGGTGCAATGTAGATGGAGCCTTAAGTGGGATATGCCTTGCGTTTCAGATGCCTGAAATTATATAAAATCAATGTTTTGAAGATTGTCCAAATATTTTAGTTTTCATGAGGAAGATTTGGAATGGTTGATTTATATATCATTGGTGGATCTTCTCTATGGCTGTTCAGCAAGTTGGCATCGTTGTCCCAAATAACAGAAAGTGTGAGGCAAAGAGAAGAAATGCAGAAGAATATAGCAGTATCTTTGTAGTTAAAAGCTGGTTAAATTGTCATGTTTCCATTAGTAGGTAAGAAATCAAAGACAGATTAAAAAATTTTTTTCAAAACAGGTGAAAGAGAAGACATCTAATAGTCAGGAGTCAAGTCACTTATTAAGAGAAATCTAGAAGTTTGATGAAGTTAGGTTATACAATCACAAAGTATAAATTTAGTCAACATTCAAGCCTCTAGAAACACTCTGTGGAGGGAGGTTTATTATTTATTATTTATATTCATACTACAGAATATTCTAATGGTGGCCCTTACAGAGATGTGAGTGGCACAGCTACAGACATGGTACAGCTCTGAAAAACCATCATCACTGGAGGACTGGACAGGCTGTCTGTGAGCATTTCTAACAGGCATAGTGACTGCTGCTTTTGTGGTGATCTAAATTTTTGAATAGTTCTAGTTTTGTGCAGTTTTACTGAATGTGAGCCAATGAATGTATAATTAAATGTGATTTAATATTAGGATTTAATAAAATGTTTCACAATGAAATTATTTTCTAGATATTGTGCCCAAATTTTTGGTTTCTATGAAAGAAAATCCTTCCAGTCCCTACCTTTTGTATAGCGACTAACTTGGAAGGATCTCCCCTACTGCAACCCCCAGAGGATCAAAGGATAGCCGCTCTATGTGTTTTGATTAGAAAATTTAGTTCATTTAGGTTTAAGTAATTATTGATAGGTAAGGACTTTTGCCATTTTGTTAATTTTTTTCTGACTGTTTTGTTGTATTTTTGTTCCTTTCTTCTCTCTTGCCGTCTTCCTTTGTGATTTGATGTTTTTCTGTTGTGGTGGTATGTTCTGATTCCTTTCTCTTAATATTTTTATTATCTACTACAAGTTTTATTCTTGGTGATTACTGTCACGTGCGTCCGTGTGAAGAGACCACCAAACAGGCTTTGTGTGAGCAACATGGCTGTTTATTTCACCTGGGTGCAGGCGGGCTGAGTCCGAAAAGAGAGTCAGCGAAGGGAGATAAGGGTGGGGCCGTTTTATAGGATTTGGGTAGGTAAAGGAAAATTACAGTCAAAGGGGGGTTGTTCTCTGGAGGGCAGGAGTGGGGGTCACAAGGTGCTAAGTGGGGGAGCTTTTTGAGCCAGGATGAGCCAGGAAAAGGAATTTCACAAGATAATATCATCGCTTAAGGCAATGACCCGTCATTTTCACTTCTTTTGTGGTGGAATGTCATCAGTTAAGGTGAGGCAGGGCATTTGCACTTCTTTTGTGATTCTTCAGTTACTTCAGGCCATCTGGGCCTATACGTGCAAGTCACAGGGGATGCGATGGCTTGGCCTGGGCTCAGAGGCCTGACATTCCTGCCTTCTTATAATTAATAAGAAAAATAAAACAAAATAGTGTTGAGTGTTGGGGCGGTGAAAATTTTTGGGGAGTGGTATGGAGAGAGAATGGGCGATGTTTCTCAGGGCTGCTTCAAGCGGGATTAGGGGCGGCATGGGAACCTAGAGTGGGAGAGATTAAGCTGAAGGCAAATCCCAGGCTTGATGTGTGGGAAAGGGAGGGGGCCTGAACAATCCCTGAGGGGCAGTAGAATAGCAGATGGAACACTGAGAAGTGATCTCCTTGAGGATAGATTTCCATGATGGAAAGGAAATGAGAGGTTCTAAGAGACGGGCTAGCGGCTTGTAACTTACATGGAAGAGGTTATGAAATGCCGACAGAATACAATGGGCCTGTGAGGCTGGAAGGAGACATTTTCCTTGGTCTAAGAACCATTTGCCTTGTATGGGAAGAGATTGACAGGTGGAAGTTTCAGCGGGGGAGTAGATAGGAGTGGCCGAAGTGAAGGAGGAAAATTGCCCTGCGGGATAGAAGTTGGAACGCTAGCTGCTTTTTTAGCTAACTTACCAGCATAAGCATTGTCTTGAGCCATGGTTGGGGGAAGAAAATAGATTTTGGAAGTTATGAGCACTGTAGAGAGTTGAGCATAGTTTGTGATTTTTAGGGCGTCTAACAGTATTAAAGCAGTGGCAGCCGCTGCGCGCAGACATGAGGGCTAGGCTAAAACAGTAAGGTCAAGTTGTTTGAACAGAAAGGCTACAGGACGCGGTCCGGCTCTTGTGTAAGAATTCTGACCGCACTAACCATGCCTAGGAAGGAAAGGAGTTGTTGTTTTGTAGAAGGGATTGGGGTTTGGGAGATTAGCCAGCCGAACACGATCAGCAGGGAGAGTAAGTGTGTATTTATGAGAATTATGCCGAGATAGGTAACAAATGAGGAAGAAATGTGGGCTTGCCTGAAGTAATGGGGGCTGTCTGTGAAGCCTTGCGGCAGTACAGCCCAGGTAATTTGCTGAGCCTGATGGGTGTCAGGGTCAGTCAAAGTGAAAGCAAGATAGGCTGGGATGAAGGGTGTGAAGAAATAGTAAAGTATGTTTGAGATCCAGAACAGAATAATGGGTTCTGGAGGGAGGTATTGAGGATAGGAGAGTATATGGCTTTGGCACCATGGGGTGGATAGGCAAAACAATTTGGTTGGTAAGGTGCAGATCTTGAACTAACCTGTAAGCCTTGTCTGGTTTTAGGACAGGTAAAATGGAATTGTAAGGGGAGTTTACAGGCTTTAAAAGGCCATGCTATAGCAGGCGACTGATAACAGGCTTTAATCCTTTTAAAGCGTGCTGTGGGATGGGATATTGGTGTTGAGTGGGGTAAGGGTGATTAGGTTTTGATGAGATGGTAAGGGGTGCATGATCAGTCACCAAGGAGGGAGTAGAGGTATCTTATACTTGCGGGTTAAGGTGGGGGGATATGAGGGGAGGATGTGAAGAAGGCTTTGAACTGGGGGATAAAGGCAGCAGCAATGAGGTGTGGCTGTAGCCTAGGAATAGTCAGGGAAGCAGATAATTTACTTAAAATGTCTTGGTCTAATAAGGGAACTGGGCAGGTGGGGATCACTAAAAAGGAGTGCATAAAAGAATGTTGTCCAAGTTGGCACCAGAGTTGGGGAGTTTTAAGAGGTTTAGCAGCCTGGCTGTCAATACCTAGAACAGTTATGGTGGCAAGGGAAACAGGCCCTTGAAAAGAAGGTAATGTGGAGTGGGTAGCCTCCGTATTGATTAAGAAGGGGACAGAGTAAGAGTTACCCAAAGCGTCTGTGATGGTCCAGGAGGCTTCCGAGGCGATGGGGCAGCGTCAGTCTTCAGCCGCTAAGCTGAGAAGATCTGGGAAGGAGTCAGTCAGAGCCTTGGGCCAGAGCTCCAGGGGCTCTGGGAGTGACTGCCTGGCAAGTTGGACAGTCTGATTTCCAGTGGGGTCCCGCTCAGATGGGACACGGCTTAGGAGGAATCCCAGGCTGCGGGCATTCCTTGGCCCAGTGGCCAGCTTTCCAGCACTTGTAGCAAGCTTCTGGGGGAGGAGGTTCTGGAGGAACCCCTGGCAGCTGAGGCCCAGGCGTTTGGAGTTGTGTGCTGGAGATGTGGCTGGGGTTTGTCTCACAGTGGAGGCAAGGAATTGCACATCAGAAATAAGTTGCTACTTGGCTGCCTCTACTCTATTATTGTACACCTTGAAGGCGAGGTTCATTAAGTCCTGTTGTGGGGTTTGAGGGCCGGAATTTAATTTTCGGGGGTTTATTTAATGTGAGGAGCAGATTGGGTAATAAAATAAAATGCATATTAAGAATTGTTTGGGTGAGGGAGAAGGGACAAGATGGAGGAAGGTGAACAAGATGGAGCAGTCCCTGTTGTTTCCGGGTTCTTCATCACAGATTTTCCCGCGCCCGGGAAGAACCAAATCAACTGAGCATGCGCAGAGTGACGTCAAGCCGGGGACACCGAAATTCAAGAAGCCACTCCTACACACGCGCCCCAAACTCCTCCCCTTCCAGCTCCCAGGCATAAAAGTCCGCCGCCGGTAAGCACGGGTATGACTTCCTGGGCCCCCGCATTGGTGGAGTGGAGAATCTCACCCGAGCGCGCCAGCGCGATTTCCCTGGCCCTTTCCCGCGAACCAGTGACCCTCACCTGAGAATGCGTGCATATTTGCAAAAAAAAGGGCTGCCACTTTCTTCGCTCGTTTTGGCCTTTATTGATATTTAGTCTTAGCGTCTATTAATAGTAGTAATAGAGAAACAAAACAAGAATAAGATAGCTTTCTGACCTTTCAGGGTCTAGGGCTGAAAAGCGTCTCAGGGTTGCTGCTAAACAGGCCATGAACTGGGCTAAAGTTTTTCATATTTGTTGAAAAAGAGCCTAAATGCTAACTGATTTGGAAGAGGTCAGATAAAGAAAAAGGTATCTTAACCTTGACTATGCCTTTAGCTGTAGCCACTTTTTAAAGAGGAAATTGCTGGGCAGGTGGAGGAGGGCTAGTCGTGGAACGAAACTGTAAGCCAGACCAGGTGTGAGGAGGAGAGGTGATAAAAGGATTATAGGGTGGGGGAGCAGAGGCTGAGGAAAAATTGGGACCTAGCCTGGCCTGGCGAGGAGGGAAGAGAGGTCAGATGGTCTGTAGAAAGGAAGATTAGAAAGACTCAGCGACGCTTGGGGTTGGGACTGAGGGGACAGGTGGGAGGGAAAGAAGATTTGGGACGAGTTGCATTGGAAACAGAGACTAGGGAGGGACCGATGTGTAAAAGAATGCCTGGACGTCAGGCACCTCAGACCGTTTGCCCATTTACAACAATTATTTAGATCTTGTAGGATGGAAAAATCTGAAGTGCCGTTTTCTGGCTATTTGGAACTGCTGTCGAGTTTGTATTGGAGTTAAGCGGCATTATAGAAGAAAACAAGGCGTTTAGGTTTTAGGTCAGGTGTGAGTTGTAGAGGTTTTAAGCTCTTGAGAACACAGGCTAAGGGAGAAGAAGGAGGAATGGAGGGTGGAAAGTTGCCCATAGTGAAGGAGGCAAGCCAGAGAAAAGAAAGAGAGAGGGAGTTCAGGGGTTCTTGCCCTCCAGAAAAGCGGGAAAGGGGTCGGGGCACAGAACTAAGGTATTGGGGTGCAAAAATAAGAGGTTAGGGCTCAAAAATAAGAGGGGGTGCAAAAATAAGGTCAGGGAGCTTGCCCCTGCCCCAGAAAAGCAGAGGGGGAAGAAGGGGTCGGGAACAACTGCCCTAAATAGAAGAGGGGGAAGGAAAGAGGTCGGGGAGCCACCTACTAAACAGAGGGGGAAGAAGGGGTCAGGGGAGCTGCCTGCAAGTGGGGGAAGAAGGGTGGGGCTGCCGGCAAGTGGGGGGAAGAAGAGTCGGGGCTGCAAGTGGGGAGAAGAAAAGGTCGGGGGCACCCGGCACAAGTGGGGGTCGGGAGAAGTCAGAAAAGGGGTGGGGCACAAGATCAGGGAATTCGTCAGTGGGCTGTCGAGGTCAAGGGCTACAGACAGAGGAAGGAAGAAGGTCGAACCGCAAAAACAGAGGGGGAAGAAAGAGTCGGGGAATACCTAAAAGCAAACGGGGAAGAAGGGGTCAGGGCTGCAAAGCAGAAGGGGAAAAGGGTCAGGGAGCCACCTTTCAGATGGAGAAGAAGAGGGTCGGGGCTACCGGCGTCTGAGGTCAGGGAACACCGGCGAGGTGAAATTTCGTCACGAGGTCGAGGAGCGCAGGTTTTGCAGCAGGGTGAAAAAGGACAGGCAGGCGTCCCACCTGCAGTGTGGTCAGACACCCCTGAAATGTGGAGTGAGTAATCAGTCCCTGCAGTTAAACACCAAGGGGCTGCCTTCCCCAGACTGTGACCCGACGGTTTTTAGGTTCCACGGGATAAAATGTGTCTCCTTTGTCTCTACCAGAAAATGAAACGAATTGAAATTAAGAGAACAGAGAGATTGAAGGGTAGTGCCAAGATTGAAAGGAGAAAGAGGTTGAGGTATAGTGAGGGAGGTTGGAGAAGAGAGTAAAAAAGGGGTCACTTACCCAATTTAAAATTGGTGAGATGTTCCTTAGGCTGGTTGATCTGATGACCAGAGGTCATAGGTGGATCTTTCTCACGGAGCAAAGAGCAGGAGGACAGGGGATTGATCTCCCAAAGGAAGTCCCCTGATCTGAGTCACAGCACCAAAGTGTCATGTGCATCCGTGTGAAGAGACCACCAAACAGGCTTTGTGTGAGGAACATGGCTGTTTATTTCACCTGGGTGCAGGCGGGCTGAGTCCGAAAAGAGTCAGCGAAGGGGAGATAAGGGTGGGGCCGTTTTTATAGGATTTGGGTAGGTAAAGGAAAATTAGTCAAAGGTGGGTTGTTCTCTGGTGGGCAGAAGTGGGGGTCACAAGGTGCTAAGTGGGGGAGCTTTTTGAGCCAAGATGAGCCAGGAAAAGGAATTTCACAAGATAATAGCGCTTTTGAGGCAAGGACCAGTCATTTTCACTTATTTTGTGGTGGAATGTCATCAGTTAAGGTGAGGCAGGGCATTTGCACTTTTGTGATTCTTCGGTTACTTCAGGCCATCTGGGTGTATATGTGCAAGTCACAGGGGATGCGATGGCTTGGCTTGGGCTCAGAGGCCTGACAATTACCATGAAAATTACATAAAATATAGCCAGCTGGGCATGGTGGCTCACACCTGTAATCCCAGCACTTTGGGAGGCCAAAGTGGGTGGATCACTTGAGGTCAGGGGTTTCACATAATGGTGTTTCGTAAGTCCTATAAGACTTTACTCTTTTTTTTGTTTTTAAAAACCGTTCCTCTGATTGGATAATTTCGAAAGACCTGTCTTTGTGGCACACGCCTGTAGTCCCAGCTACTCGGGAAGCTGAGGCAGGGGAATTGCTTGAACCCGGGAGGCAGAGGTTGCAATGAGTTAAGATCATGCCACTGCACTCCAGCCTGGCGACAGAGCAAGACTCTGTCAAAAAAAAAAAAAAAACAACACCAAAACACACACACAAATAAACCTGTCTTTAAGTTCATTGATTCTTTCTTCTGTTCGATCTAGTATGCTGTTGAAGTTCACTATTGAACTCGTTAGTTTAATCATTATATTCTTTATCTCTAGAATTTCTATTAAAGTTTTTTTGTTGAATTTCTAGATTTGTTCATGTATTTCCCTAATTTTGTTTAGTTGTCTATCAATTTTTTCTTGTTTACAGAACTCCTTGTGGAGGATTATTCTGAATTTGTCAGTTAACAGGTCTTTGTTTCTTTAGGGTCAGTCACTTGGGCTTTATTAGTTTCATTTGGTGGTGTATTGTTTCCCCGATTTTTTATGATTCTTGTATCCTTGCACTGGTGTTTGCACATCTGAGGCAGCTACCTCTTCCAGCCTTTTTAGGTTCACTTTGGCAGGGATAGACCTCTGTCGGTTAGTCCATCCTGGGGTTCTTCGTAGGCCAGCTCTTAGTATATGTAGGCAGGTGGAGTTTGCTGTAAGATTCTTTAGGTGGGCGGGGCTCCTCCCCATGCTTTGAGGTGAGATGGGTTCTGGCTGGGTTTTGTGCTAAGGCAGGGCTACTGACTGGCTCCCTAGTTGGGTGGAACCTCTGACTGGACTTTGCAGTCAGGAAGAGCCCTTCACAGGGATCCACAATCATTGAGTGCATTGCAGGCTGTGCTCCTTGGCTGGGTGGTGCCATTGGTTGGACTCTACAATTGGGTGGAAAGGTAGGCTGGGTTCCGTAAATGCTGTTGGTCAGGTGGGGCTCCAAGCTGTGCACCATGGCTGACTTCTGTCAGTGGCTAAACTGTACATTCAGGCAAGGTTGCAGCCTGGGCTCCATGAACAGACCAAGACTCAGACTGTAGCCTTCTATTGAGTGAAGTCACTGGGTGGATTCCTTATTTTTGCTGACCTTGACAGTTTTGAGAATTACCGATCAGGTATTGTGTATAAGGCCCTCAATTGAGATCTTTCATACATTTTTAATGATTAAAAATGTGGTCAGGGAGAGTGAATCAGTAAAATGACAAAGTAGAAGCAACTGGATTCTACTATCCCCCACAGAAAGCCTGTCAACAACTATTCAGTGGTAGTAGTATTACCCAGAGTATCCAAGAGCTTAAAACCAGGGCTGTGATGATTCCCTGGGCACAGAGCAAAGACAAATCAGGAGCCAGATCATAAGGAAAGATTGAGTCTTTTTAACCAACATGCCCTTTCTTCAAGCTGGTGTAAAGTGTTATGTGTGAAAAAGAACTCATGGTTTTTACAATGGAAAAAGTGAGATACAGTATTCACAATAGGCAAAACATGGAATCAACCTAAGTGTCCATCAATGGATGAATGGATTAAAAAATGTGGTTTGTACGAATGTCCATCAATGATAGACTAGATTACGAAAATGTGGCACATACACACCATGGAATAAATCATTCTACTATAAAGGCACATGAACATGTATGGTTATAGCGGCACTGTTCACAATAGCAAAAACTTGGAACCAACCCAAATGGTCATCAATGATAGACTGTATAAAGAAAATGTGGCACATATTCACATAGAATACTATGCAGCCGTAAAAAGATGAGTTATGTCCTTTGCAGGGACATGGATGAAGCTGGAAACCATTATTCTCAGCAAACTATCACAAGATCAGAAAACCAAACACCGCAGGTTCTGACTCATAAATGGGAGTTGAACAATGAGAACACATGGACACAGGGAGGGGAACATCACACACCAGGGCCTGTCGGGGGTGGGAGGCTTGGGGAGGGATAACTTTAGGAGAAATACCTAATGTAGGTGATGGGTTGATAGGTGCAGCAAACCAACATGGCATGTGTATACCTATGTGACAAAACTGCACGTTCTGCACATGTAACCCAGAACTTTAAAGTATAATTTTAAAAATGTAGTTTATATACACAATGGGATACTATTCAGCCATAAAGAAGAATGAAGGAAAGTAGGGGCAACTCATCAACCAAAGGAGCCCAAAAAGACATGACAAATAAATGTGATGTGATATCTGGGATGGGATCCTGCAACAGAAAAATGAAATTAGGAAAATATTTTCTCCCATTCCGTAGGTTGCCTGTTCACTCTGATGATAGTTTCTTTGCTGTGCAGAAGCTCTTTAGTTTAATTAGATCCTATTTGTCAATTTTGGCTTTTGTTGCCCTTGCTTTTGGTGTTTTAGTCATGAAGTCTTTGCCCATGCCTATGTCCTGAATGGTATTGCCTAGATTTTCTTCTGTGGTTTTCATAGTTTTTTAGGTTTAACATTTAAGTCTTTAATCATACTGAGTTAATTTTCGTATAAAGTGTAAGAAAGGGGTCCAGTTTGTTGAGTTTTTAGCGTGAAGAGTGAATTTTATCAAAGGCCTTTTCTGCATCTATTCAGATAATGTGGTTTTTGTCATTGGTTCTGTTTAGATAATTGTTTATTGATTTGCACATGTTGAACCAACCTTGCATCCCAGGGATGAAGCCAACTTGATTGTGGTGGATAAGGTTTTTGATGTGCGGCTGGGTTTGATTTGCCAGTACTTTATTGAGGATTTTCGCATCAGTGTTCATCAAGGATATTGGCCTGAAATTTTTTAGTTGTGTCTCTGCCAGGTTTTGGTATCAGGATGATGCTGGCCTCATAAAATGAGTTAGGGAGGATTCTTTCTTTATCTATTGTTTCTAATAGTTTCAGAAGGAATGGTACCAGCTCCTCTTTGTACCTCTGGTAGGATTTGGCTGTGAATCCATCTGGTCCTGGGCTTTTTTTGGTTGGTAGGCTATTATGGCCTCAATTTCAGAACTTGTTATTGGTCTAATTAGGGATTTGACTTCTTCCTGGTTTAGTCTTTGGAAGGTGTATATGTCCAGGAATTTACCCATTTCTTCTAGATTTTCCAGTTTATTTGCATAGAGGTGTTTATAGTATTCTCTGATGGTAGTTTATATTTCTGTGGGATCAGTGGTGATATCCCGTTTATCATTTTTTATTGTCTACTTGATTCTTCTCTCTTCTTTGGCTAGTGGTCTATCTATTTTGTTAATCTTTTCAAAAAAACCAGCTCATGGATTCATTGTTTTAAAGGGTTTTAAGGGTTTTTCTTGTCTCTATCTCCTTCAGTTCTGCTCTGATCTTAATTATTGTCTTCTGCTAGCTTTTGATTTTGTTTGCTCTTCCTTCTCTGGTTCTTTTAATTGTGATGTTAGGGTGCCTGTTTTAGATCTTTCCTGCTTTCTCCTGTGGGCATTTAGTGCTATAAATTTCCTTCTAAACACTGCTTTAGCTGTGTCTTCAAGATTCTGGCACGTTGTGTCTTTGTTCTCACTGGTTTCAGAGAGCTTCTTTATGCCTTAATTTGTTATTTACGCAGTAGTCATTCAGAGTAGGTTGTTCAGTTTCCATGTGGTTGTGTGGTTTTGAGTGAATTTCTTAATCCTGAGCTCTAATTTGATTACACTGTGGTCTGAGAGACTCTTTGTCATGATTTCCATTCTTTTGCATTTGCTGAGGAGATGTTTTTACTTCCACTTCTTATGTGGTCTATTTTAGAATAAGTGCCATGTGGTGCTGAAAGAATGGTATTCTGTTGATTTTAGGTGGAGTGTTCTGGTAACAAGTCTATTAGGTCCACTTCTGGTCCAGAACTGATTTACTTCCACTTATGTGGTCTATTTTAGAATAAGTGCCATGTGGTGCTGAAAAGAATGTATATTCTGTTGATTTGGGGTGGAGTGTTCTGTACAAGTCTATTAGGTCCACTTGGTCCAGAACTGAGTTCAAGTCCTGAATATTCTTGTTAATTTTCTGTCTCGTTGATCTGTCTAATATTGACAGTGGGGTGTTAAAGACTCCCACTTTTATTGTGAGGGAGTCCGAGTCTCTTTGGAGGTCTCCAAGAACTTGTCTTAGGAATCTAGGTGCTCCTGAATTGGGTGCATATACATATTTAGGATAGTTAGCTCTTTTATTTGCATTGATCCTTTTACCATTATGTAATGCCCTTCTTTGTCTTTTTCTATATTTGTTGGTTTGAAGTGTGTTTTATCAGAGACTAGGATTGCAACCCCAGCTTTTTCTTTTTTTGATGTTATTGCTTTCTGTTAGTTTTTCTTCTAACAGTCAAGCCCTTCTTCTGCAGGTCTGCTGCAGTTTGCTGGAGGTCCACTCCAGACCCTTTTTGCCTGGGTATCATCAGCGTAGGCTGCAGAATAGCAAAGATTGCCACCCGTTCCTTCTTCTGGAAGCTTCGCTCCAGAGGGGCACAGGCCTGATGCCAGCCAGAGCTCTCCTGTATGAGGTCTCTCAATCCCTGCTGGAAGATACCTCCCAGTCAGGAGGCATGGGGGTCAGTCACCCACTTGAGGAGGCAGTCTGTCCCTTAGCACAGCTACAGCACTGTCCTGGGAGAATTCTTGCCAGGATCTGCTGCTCTCTTCAGAGCTGGCAGGCAGGAACATTTAAGTCCACTGAAGCTGTGCGCACAGTTCCTCCTTTCCCCAGGTGCTCTGTCCCAGGGAGATGGGCGTTTTATCTATAAGCCCCTGACTCGGGTTGCTGCAGGGCAGAGATACCCTGCCCAGTGAGGAGGAATCTAGAGAGTCAGTCTTGCCACAGCCCCTTTGCTGTACTGTGGTGAGTTCGGTTCCATCCTAATTTACCAGCCTCCTTAGCACTGTGAGGGGAAAACCGCTTACTCAAGCCTCAGTAATGGCAAAAGCCCCTGCCTCCACCAAGTTTGATCTTCCCAGGTTGACTTCAGACTACTGTGCTGGGAGCGAGAATTTCAAGCCAGTGGCTCTTAGCTTGCTGGGCTCCGTGGGAGTGGGACCCACTGAGCAAGACCACTTGGCTCCCTGGCTTCAGCCCCCTTTCCAGGGGAGGAAACAGTTCTGTGTTGCTGGGATTCCAGGCACCACTGGGGTATGAAAAACATAAAATTAAATAAAAAATAAAACTCTTGCAGCTAGCTTGGTGTCTGCCCAAACAGCCTCCTGGTTTTGTGCTTGAGACCCCCGAGGGTCCTTGTGGTGTTGACACATGAGGAAATCTCCTGGTCTGTGGATTGCAGAAACCACGGGAAAAGTGTAGTATCTGGGCTGGATAGCATAGTCCCTCACAGCTCCCTTGACTGGGGGAGGGAGAGCTCTGGTTCCTTGCACTTCACGGGTGAGGCTACCCCCCACCTTGCTTCTGCTCACCCTCCATCAGCTGTGCCCACTCCCTATCCAGTCCCAATGAGATGAACTGGGTACCTCAGTTGAAAATGCAAAAATCCCTGACCTTCTGCATTGGTCTCGCTGGGAGCTGCAGACCAGAGCTGTTCCTATTTGGCCATTTTGCCAGATCTCCAATTTGCACTGTATTTTAAAACTCTTCACTGATCCCAATCCAAGGCGCGTAGACTTTCTCTATTTTCTTTAAGAAGGTTTACAGTTTCGATTTCACATTTAGGCCTATGATCCATTTTGGCCTCCTCCTTTTTAAAGCAGATGATTTAAGTCAAAGTTTCTTTTTGTTTTCTATTTGTTTTCGCATATAGAATGTCCAATTGTTCTGGCACAATTTGTTGAAAAGACTACCCTTTCTTTGTAGAGTGTCATTTGTTCCTTTGTCAAAGATCATTGACTATATTTGTGTGAGCATATTTCTGGTCATTCTATGCTGTTTACATTCACCTATGTGTCTATTCTTTCACTAGTACCATACTGTTTTGACTACTATAGACTTACAGTAAGTCTTGAAATTGGATGGTATTAAGTTCTCAACCTTTGTTCTTCTTCAACATTGCTTCCCATGTTTTACGTCTTTTGCCTTTGCATATAAAACTTAGGATCAGTTTTTCAACATCTAACAAAAGGTTTCTGTGATCTTAATTGAGATTGCATGGAATTTACAGGTCAAGGTGGAAAGAATCTTAATGGGTCTCGGAATACATGAACGTGGAATTTCTCTATTCATGATTTTTAAGATCAATATTTTATAGTTTTATGCATACATATTCTGTGCATACTTTGTTAGATTTATACCAAAGTGTTATATTTTGGAGGTGCAGCTATAAATCATGTTTTGTTTTTAATTTCAAATTCCAGTTATTCACTGTTGGTCAAAAGAAAAGCAATTGACTATATTCTTTGACTTAACTATGCAGTCATTGCTTGGTATCTGTAGGGGACTGGTTTTAGGACCACCCCAAATCTACAAATGCTCCCATCTGTTATACAAAATGGTATAGTATTTGCATATTACCTATGCACATCCCCCTCATATACTTTAAATCATCTATAGATGACTTGTAATACCTAATACAGTATACATGATATGTAAATACTTGTTCTACTGTATTTAGGGAAGAATGACAAAAACATCTGTACATGTTCAGTACAGACACAATCATCCATTTTTTTCCCCAAATATTTTCCATCTTCAGTTGATTGAATCCGTGGATGCAAAACCCACAAATATGGAGGACCAATTGTACTTGCTTGGTAGAACGTTTACACAGTTCTTTGGGATTTTCTAGACAGAAAATATGACACTTGCAACTAAATAGTTTTATCTTCCTTTTCCATTTATATACAGATGTGTTTCCTTTTATTGTCTTATTTTTCTAGCTAAATTTTCCAGTACAATGCTGAATAGGAGTGGTGAGAGGAGAATCCTTGCCTCATTCCCAGTCTTAGGGGAAATCATCTGGTTTCTCACCATTAAGTATGAAAAGTTGTAGGTTTTTGTAGCTGTTCTTTATTCCAAACAGAGCAACATGGACCTTTTCAGACAATCCTGTTCTCTCCAACAATGATGTCTCTGGGGAAGGAGGCTTGAAAGGGGTTTCATCCTGTACGTTGCATACTTTTAGCCATAGTCCTGATTAGGGACTCCCTAGGAATGGTATTCACTGCCAATCCTTGGCAAGAAAGTCTTACTGATTTTTGAACAGCTAGTCAATCTGGAAAAAAGCACTACTTTCAGAGGATAAATAAACATGAAGTATTATGGAGGGGAGATATGGTTAAAACTATAAGCATGCATCTAATTATCTAGATGATAGAAATACTTGATCAGAAAATGTAACATTCTGATGGAAAAACATTTTAATGAAGCGGGAAAATAGCTTATATTGTTTGGAATGAAATGGTTTCCATTTATAACTGAAAGATTGAGGGAGGAATCATTCTGCAAAGTGATGTTTCTGAATTTCCTTCTTGGCAGAGATATTCCTTTTCTAAGTGAGTATTTCTTAACCTCTGTGCTGGGTTAAATAGTGTCTCCCCAAAATTTATATCTACCTAGAACCTTTATTTGGAAATTGAGTCTTTGCAAATGAAATTAAGCAAAGATGAGGTTTTAAAAATAAGTTCCCTAAATCTACTATGAGTGGTGGTCTCAGAAGAAGAAGGAAATTTGGACATAGTTTTTGTAGAAGGCCACGTGAAGATGGATGCAGAGACTGGAGTGCTGCCTTTACAAGCCAAGGTACCAAGGATTGCCAGCAACCACCAGAAGCTTGGGGAGAGACAAGGAAGGATCCATCCTTAGAGCCTTCAGAGAAAGCATGGCCCTACCAACTTGGGTTAGGACTTCTGGGCTGCAGAACTGTTAAACAATAAGTTTCTGCTGGGGTTTTTTTTTTTTTTTTTTTTTTGAGATGGGGTCTCGCTCTATTGCCCAGGCTGGAGTGCAGTGGCACAATCTTGGCTCACTGCAAGTTCCACCTCCCAGGTTCACGCCATTCTCCTGCCTCAGCCTCCCCCGAGTAGCTGAGACTACAGGCACCCGCCACCATGCCCAGCTAATTTTTTTGTATTTTTTAGTAGAGACGGGTTTTCACCGTGTTAGCCAGGATGATCTCAATCTCTTGACCTCGTGATCTGCCCACCTCAGCCTCCCAAAGTGCTGGGATTACAGGCATGAGCCACCGCACCCGGCCGAAGTTTCTGCTGTTTTAAGCCACCCAGTTTGTGGTACTTTGTGATGGCAGCCCTAGGAAATGAATATAAGCCCTGATATGTGCATAGTATCATGAGAAGTTGTATAACCTAGGCCATGTCTCCAGAATGCCAACATATACAAATGAAAAGGGCAAAAAAATCACTTGGTTTTGGAGTTATTTAAAAATTGGTAAAGACAGGGACTATTGCTACAAAAGGAAAATATTATCTTGCCAGTTGATTGATTTTACTTCTCATTGGTCTCCAGATGAAACGATTCAGAAAGTTTACTGTCTTCCATGACATCCAATCCTATTCTCCTTGGACCAAACTGCACGTTTTCCTGGTAGTTAGTTGGCTGAAAAGAGTGTTTCTAAAACTTCTCTGAATGATTCTGATCTGATTCATTGGACTTCTAATGAATTGGAACTTCCAGGGAATCTAGATGTTAAACTAGCACTCAGTGAATATCAATAGCAAATTTGAATCAATTTATTTAAATATCCCAGACTCATGTAACCAAAGATTACCCACAGAAGATAAAATATATTTTGATGCATTTCTATGTAATTTCCAGGTTATTCTTGTATCCAACAAACATGTATTGAGCACTTACTGTATGTCAGGCTAAGTGGACTGAGAAGCAGGGATGTGGAGTAAGTAAACCAGCATCTGAATCTTGATTCCACCACATGCTAGTGGCATGGTCTAGAGCTAGTTCTTCAGTCTTGCTGGATGTCTGCTTCTTTATCTGTAAAATCGCAATATTGTGAAACATAATATAAATGCAAGATATTTTAATGAGAAAACTGGATGTGGGCACAGACTGTTACAAGAGCAAGCCTAATGACACTAAAGGAAAAACAAGATATATCAGAGATGAAAAACTAAGAAGTCAGTGGGTTTTTTTTTTCCCCGAATGAAAAGTAGACCTTAAGCAAACTGCACTCCAAATATTCTTTGTTTAGAAATAAGAGCCGGGCGCGGTGGCTCAAGCCTGTAATCCCAGCACTTTGGGAGGCCGAGACGGGTGGATCACGAGGTCAGGAGATCGAGACCATCCTGGCTAACCTGGTGAAACCCCGTCTCTACTACAAAATACAAAAAACTAGCCGGGCGTGGCGGCGGGCGCCTGTAGTCCCAGCTACTCGGGAGGCTGAGGCAGGAGAATGGCGTGAACCCGGGAGGTGGAGCTTGCAGTGAGCCGAGATTGCGCCACTGCACTCCAGCCTGGGAGACAGAGCGAGACTCCGTCTCAAAAAAAAAAAAAAAAAAAAAAAAAAAAAAAAAAAAAAAAAAAAAAAAGAAATAAGAAAGGTCTAGGGAAGATTTGTCCATGAGGAGCATTGGCTATCAGTAACATAAATGAGAGGCTGGTCCTCCGAACCAGCTGCACATTCTTTAGGAGATAATCAATTTCTCTTAACTAGAAACGAAATTCTATAAAGTTTTTAAGAATGTGGAAACAACAAATTTTAGATATAGTCTCTACTTGCTGAAATAATATAGTATATAAGAAACAAGAGTGAAAAAGACACAAGAAGGGAAACACCAGATCAATCACCTGAAATCAAACATACATTTCTTTCAGACTGAGAAAAACCAAGCAAAAGGATCAGAATATCCCATTTTGTCATCAAATGATGAACAACGTGGAACGCTCTGAATTATATAATTGAAACTATGACCACAGCACAGTAAAAATATTGACAGTTTGAAAAATAGCAATTTGGCATCGATTTCCTTCTCTCCCTAGGGGATAACATCAGCTGATGTGCACGCAGATCCTTGAGCCAGTGTATACCGATGATACTCAGTTCTAGATCTGGTTTGTGTGATACTTGGCTTCTCCAATACAATAAATCAAGTGAGTCCCTACCCTCCCCTTACTTTGTAGTAGACATTTGTCTATTTTTTTCATTTATTTAGCATTTGAACCTCTTATGTTTGAAAATTCCCTATCTTTTAAATCTGGATTGTGAGCAAACCTAGCTTACCCTTATGGAAGCTGAAAATCTCACCTCTGCCTTTTATTTGCCCTTGTAGCCTGAGCATGGAAGCTAGTATTCATTTGCCAATCAGAAGCGTCAGCCTTAGATCTTGAATTGAGAGGTAGACCGATGAAGAAGCAGGGGCCATAGAGAATTTTTTTTCTGGGGGCAGGAAGAGTGGCCGCAGCCACACAACACTGTGTTTCCAGTCACTGGAAGCAGTGGTGCAGCTGTGGCATCTCTCATCCGTTGCTGACAGACAGTGGTGGGCAGGAACAGTGTCCTCACTGAAGAGTCTTTTCCTGGGAGAAGATGGGGAGAAGGACAAAGTGTGATGTTGATGGCCCCTCCCTTCCTTGTTTCTGCCCATTTTCCAAGTCTAGTTCTCTAGCTGGTTGAAAGCTACACACTATTCGTTTTGTAATTTCTCCCCTTCCTCTCGCTCCTCCTAGTCCCTCCTCCCCAAAGCCCTCAAGTATGGAGGATGCTCTTAATCAGGAAGGCAAAGTGACTGGCTCTGTGAATGTCAGTCAAGTACATTCCCTAATCTTTCTAGTAGTTTCTCAATGGGTTCCTGAACAAAAAGGACATGATGACAGGGATGCAGATTTTACATGGGCTCAGCAACACATTCTCTTTGATTTTAAGAATATTTCCACTAGGGAGCACAGCAGTAACTCCATTGACTTGGAAATTGAGGCTGTCACCTAATCATTTCAGGCTCCTCTTGCCAATGAGCAAATGAGCAACAAAAAACGGATGTGGTTTTGGTGTTGGCTGAGGTGATTGATCCTGATTATCAAGAAGGATATAGAGTTGATACTCTCAGAGGTATAGACTTCGAATGGAAGTCCAGGGGATCCTCTGTTACCTCCTATTCTACTAAGTCATTTAGTAGATTTTGACAACAATCCAATCCATGTAGAATACCTACAGCTCAGACTTCTTACGTAATGAGGTCATTATATATAATAAAGAATCCCATCTGGCTGAGGTTTTGGCCAAACACAATGGGGAAAATGAAATTGGTAAAATAGAAGACAGAAGTCATAGTGACTTCTCTAGAAGCCACTGTGACCTTGTGGCTAGGGCAGAAATGGGGTTGGTAGCACCTACTTAAAGTTTTTCTTGCTGAAGCACCTATATATTCATATATTTGAATTACCTAGTTTATTTCCACCCTTCCTATCCTACTATTTTATAAAGGGTATATTGGTAATTTTAACTTTGAAGTTTACTCTCTCGTAAAATATTGAGATGGTGACAAGACAGAATTAGTGGGAAAATGAATATTACCCAGAGCTCCAAGCTTTGGAACTAAATTTATTAACCAATTATACCTAGGTTATCTTATTTTGGAGAAAGAGGGTAAGCACATTTTGGGTGGTAGGGAAGATGGTTACATAATTGAAATAGAGCCACTTCTTACTTCCTCCCCTCCCAAGCATTAATCTTTTTTTATGTTGAGCATCTAAAGGGAGTGCTACATGGGTATTTAGCACCCATCTTTTTGGATGTCTGCAGTCCCTTCCCACATTTGAGAAATGCCCAGAAATGCCCATTACTGGGAGGCAGAGCCTGCTTGCTGCTGTCAGTTTCCTGACTCTTGCTGCTAGGTGGAATGCATACATCTTAAGCACGTCTAATCCCGAAACTCCTCCCTGGACTTCAAATTGGGAGCTTGTGATCCGATAAAGAGGAACTCTAGGGAGCCCATCCTGGGGCAGGTGTAGCAACTCAGTAGTGAGAGCAGTATGGTGCCACCACCTGGGGTCCGAGGAGAAACGCAGCAGTGGTGGCCAGTGTTTGGTGATGGTGATGGGAGTATCCTCACCATATTCACCTTGTGGCAAGGTTTAGCTGTAGTCTGGCTGCTATTTAACATCCCTTCTTTCTACCCAGTTTTCTAAGTTTTTTTGTTCAGCTTTTCCTGTGACTCTAATTCTATTCTGCCAAAATCCAGCCTTTATCTAAGATCCCTAATTGACACAGCCCTCTCATTTATCACAAGCTCTGTTTCTCACTTCTCCTTTCCCATCTTTTATCATCTCATCATAAATAAACTCCTAGCAGTAGCTACCCAAACTCATGTTTACCACACAGCCATAATGAGTCTAACATGGATGCCAATGCTGACATGGTGCTGGGCGATTCAGAATTTATGCTAGACCAGCGCATGCAGTGATGATAACAATGACAACTTGCTGCTGATTACAGAGATGAAGTATTTTTGATCAATAACTCTACAATCTGATGTGGTGAATCCATATTTCATGTGATGAATTCATATAACTTGAATCAAGCTAATATTTTAGTAAGCTGTCATCTTTCTTCATAAGTATAAAAAGTCAGCATGGTTCAAGAATATCCAAAAGGCCAGGTGGGATGGCTCATGCCTGTAATCCCAGCACTTTGGGAGGCCGAGGCGGGCAGATCACTAGGTCAGGAGTTTGAGACCAGCCTGGCCAGCATGACGAAATCCCATCTCTACTGAAAATACAAAACATTAGCCAGGCATGGTAGCACCCACCTGTAGTTTAAAAAAAAAAAAAAAAAAAGACAAAGGAAATTATTTTCAGGGTGAGCAGAAAGAGTTTTAATATTTCTTGAAAGAACTGGTTGGAGTGAGAGGTGGATTAGGCATGTGCTTTGAGGCAGCTGCAGATTTGTGACCAATTAAGTGATGATTTGGGAGTTATGCTTATTAAGTAAGGCTGGGCTTGGTGACATGTGTGACTATTGTTCTATCTGAACTATTCAAGAAAAAACAATTTCCCATGGTCCCTGACCCAACTTTGTGTGAGAGAGAAGATTGAAGACAAAGCATTTACCAGTCCATATATTGGTATCATGGAGTGAAAGAGCTAAGAGTCAAAGGTCTGGGTTCCATTCTCATCTAGCAGAGGACACATCACTTCATGTCTCTAGGGCTTGCACTCCTTATCTGTGCTCAGTTTTTTTTTTTTTTAAAGCAGTGTATCTTCTGTATCTCTGAGATCTCTTCAAATTCTAACCTCTTAGAGTCTTGGCTGGAGATTCAATCAAATGAGTGCAATTACCTTCCCTTGACAGTGATATTATAAAGACCAAATGAGATAATTTAGATCAAACACATGTTCACATCAATGACTCTCAACCCTAGATGGCTCCTACAGGTGTCATTATTGTGTAGCTTTCAAGGTTCCTTTCAATGTATCCTTTTATTTATATGCATGATACTCTTAAAAAGGCCAATGTCACTACCGCTAGAGCAATCCAGAGCGCAGGATGTCCCGACCTCAATTTAAGGGTCTATGTCTGAATTTGAACCAGAAATAGACCCATGTTTGGGAATGCAGCTGTTTTTGAGTGCTCATTCTATTTCATGCAGCAAGGCTAAAATATTATGGAGGGAAATGGCTAGATTTGTAACTCATATATCCTACCTCCCTTCTCCTGTGATATTTTCATACATTTATCTGAAAGTAGGGGGCTGCTTAATTCTACTGTCTGGTTCTGTTGCTAACTAACACACTTAATAAAGAGACTCATCTTCACTTATTTTTTTGTTTTTTAAAGGTAACTCACCTGGAATTAAATATGGTTCTTGGGATAGTCATTTGGAATTTATTGATAGGTCTACTATGTCTTTTATCCTTCAGTAATTCCTTGCGTGTTAAAAAGCTAACACTTGGTTAAAAAAACTATCCTGAACACATTTTCACAATAAATATATGAATACATTCACATTTTCAAAAAATCAAATAATATATAAGCATGGTGAATAAAAAGTGAAATTCTTTCCTTCTCACCATTCCCTTTACTTTCCCGAGAAATAACTATTTGTAACAGTTTATTGTGCATTGTCAGACAGCTTTCATGTATTGACATACTATATGTACATATACAAATATATTGGTTTCATTTTTGTGCTGGTTTGTGTAGAAGGGAATCATATGATACGTATACATTTTTCGCAACTTGCATTTTCACTTAATATATTTTGTAAATCTTTTCAAGTAACTATACAGATTTACCTCATACTTTTAAACTAATAATCCATATTCTGGCTCTTTGACAAATCATATAACAATTGTTTAAACTCTTGTTTAAACTCATTCCACTCCCACTTGTGAGAACATGCGGTGTTTGGTTTTCTGTCCTTGTGATAGTTTGCTGAGAATGATGGTTTCCAGCTTCATTCATGTCCCTGCAAAGGACATGAACTCATCCTTTTTTATGGCTGCATAGTATTCCATGGTGTACATGTGCCACATTTCCTTTATCCACTGTGTCATTGATGGGCATTTGGGTTCTAAGTCTTTGCTATTGTGAACAGTGCCACATTAAACATACGTGTGCATATGTCTTTATAGTAGGATTTATAATCCTTTGGGTGTATACCCAGTAATGGGATTGCTGTGTCAAATGGTATTTCTGGTTCTAGATCCTTGAGGAATCACCACACTGTTTTCCACAATAGTTGAACTAATTTGCACTGCCACCAACAGTGTAAAAGCGTTCCTATTTCTCCACATCCTGGCCAGCATCTGTTGTTTCCTGACTTTTTAGTGATCACCATTCTAACTGGCATGAGATGGTATCTCATTGTGGTTTTGATTTGTATTTCTCTAATGACCAGTGATTATGAGCATTTTTTTATATATGTGTTGGCTGCATAAATGTCTTCTTTTCATAAGTGTCTATTCATACCTTTTGCCCACTTTTTGATGGGGTGGTTTTTTCCTTGTAAATTTAAGTTCTTTGTAGATTCTGGATATTAACCCTTTTTCCAATGGATAGATTGCAAAAATTTTCTCTCATTCTGTAGGTTGCCTGTTCACTCTGATGAGAGTTTCTTTTGCTGTGTTTAGTTCTTTAGTCTAATTAGATCCCATTTGTCAATTTTGGCTTTTGTTGCAATTGCTTTTGGTGTTTTAGTCATGAAGTCTTTGCCTATGCCTATGTCCCTGAATGGTATTGCCTAGGTTTTCATCTAGGGTTTCTATGGTTTTAGGTCTTACGTTTAAGTCTTTAACTCATCTTGAGTTAATTTTTGTATAAAGAGTAAGGAAGGGATCCAGTTTCAGCTTTCTGCATATGGCTAACCTGTTTTCCCGACACCATTTATTAAATAGGGAATCCTTTCCTCCTTGCTTTTCATCAGGTTTGTCAAAGATCAGATGGTTATAGATGTGTGGTGTTATTCTGAGGGCTCTGTTCTGTTCTATTGGTCTATATATCTGTTATGGTACCAGTACCATGCTGTTTTGGTTACTATAGCTGTGTAGTATAGTTTGAAGTCAGGTGGTATGATGCCTCCAGCTTTGTTCTTTTTGCTTAGAATTGTCTTGGCTATATGTGCTCTTTTTTTTCATTCCCTATGAAATTTAAAGTGGATTTTTTTCCAATTCTGTGAAGAAAGTCAATGGTAGCTTGATGGGGATAGCATTGAATGTATAAATTTGGACAGTATGAGAAATTATTGTACTTGATGTATTTGATAACAATGAGTGACTCACAGACTCCTAGAAATGCATAATGAAGAAAAGACTCTGGAATAAGAGAAGGATTTATCTTTTCTGCGGCCATCTCTGGATCTGGATCTGGATCTAAATCAGGATCGGGTGAAAGGCTCTAGTGAGGGAAAACTACAGACATTGGGGATTTCTTTAGCCATCCTGTGGAGATTTTATTTTCATAACAAATTCAAACAGAACGATGATTGATGCTTTCTAGGGTGATGATGACTGCAGTATAATCTGGAGGTATTCACAGATGCTGTCAGTTCATTCATCTTCAATCCCATCTGCTCTCTTAGGTCTCTTCTAGTTTTGTAGCTCAGTAAGACTCAGGTCTGCTGGAAGCAGGGAATGTTAGCATCAGTCTACCTAGCAGAGTGGTATCCTCTTCTGTCTTTGCAGAGGACAAAGAGGAAAGTCTTATATGCTGATGCAAAGAGCTTGCAGGAGGAGTATGTCTCCAGAACTTCAGGCATTTATACTCTGCCTGGGCCACTCTCTGCTACCTCATCTATATACCATTTGGTTGTGCACTGATTCTCTCATTGAGATCCTCTGTCTTGGTATGTCTGTGGCAAGAAGCAAGAGCACAAAAGCTCTGTTTCTGGAGCTTACGATATGAGCATGGGGATGATGAGTGAACATATTCCCTTCTGCTCTAATCTGAAACAAACAGATGTAAGTTGTTCCAGGGTACCTCCATTTTTTTTTTTTTTTAGGTGGCAAAGAAAACTGATGACAGAAAAGAAAACGTTTCAGCCTCTTTCTATATTAAGAAAATAATTGTAGTTTTCAACATTAGTTTTAATCATGTCAACCATTCACAATGTGCTGACTGGAAGTGATACACGCCACATCAGAGATATTGCAAATGGGATGATCAAATATGACTGTTTGGCTTTGCTCCCCCGAGCCTGTGGGCATATCCACAAGAGTCAGCCCAGCCGTTGTTGCATAATCCTCAGTATCATGCATTCCAGAGACTCATTTTGATAAGTCAGTCTAAGGGAGGAGACCACCCCTCATATTGTCTTATGCCCAGTATCTGCCTCCAAAGAAAGAAGTAAAAACTAAAAGGCAGAAATGAAATCCACAAGCAGACAGCCTGGTGCCACACCCTGGGCCTGGTAGTTAAAGATCGACCCCTGAACTAGTCGGTTATGTTACCTATAGATTACAGACATTGTATAGAAAAGCACTGAAAATCCCTATCCTGTTTTTTTCCAGTCTAATTACTGGTGCATGCAGCCCCCAGTCACATACCCCCTGCTTGCTCAATCGATCACAACTCTTTCACGTGCACCCTCTTAGAGTTGTGAGCCCTTAAAAAGGGGGACAGGAACTGCTCACTCAGGAAGCTTGGCTCTTGAGACAAGAGTCTTGCCGCCTCCGGCCGAATAAACCCCTTCCTTTAACTCAGTGTCTGAGGAGTTTTATCTGCGGCTCATCCTGCTACAAATCTATTTTGCTCTTGGAATTATTGTGAATGAAGTTATCATGAAGAGCTATGGAGAGTGATGTTTCTGGGACTAATGTCAGCATATGTCAGCTTGGAGCATCCGTTTACCATCTTGTTCAGCATTAGCACCTAGAGCAGAACCTACTTAGGCCTTATCTAATCATTGTGGAGGAGGCCGGTGGTCTTCACAAGCCAGACTGAAGCACGATGATCTGTGAGTGCCATAATGGGTGCCAGCTGTGATATACATGATCCCTTGACAGGGTTTATTTATTTCTCATGTAAGGACATTTTCCATGATGGCTAGTTAGCTTAAGAATTTAGCTAAGAGTTCTCACTTCCAGACAGCATTTCCAGCTGGTGAAATACCAATTATTCTTTCTGTCACTTGTTTGGTGATTAAGTTTTCCATGGAGACTGTAAATTGAATCAGGGACAGTAACAAATGGAACTAAGTCTTGGTTTGTCTGTTTGCTGGGCTGTAAATATCTGTCATATCAATGGGCTGCAGGCAGCAACCCTAAGGTTGAGTAGATGGGCAATGGAAACAGAAAGAGGAGGTTCCCCCGCAGCCTGAGAACCCTGCTTCGAAGGACTCTTAGTTTTAATTCAAAGTATTCAAGATAAATTGTCAGCCATGACAAACACAAAATACTTAATTGAATATCCTTCAGATAATCTATAAAATATGCATTCTTTCCTATTAAGAGCATGAATAATATATCCAGTTAGTGATCAGGATTTCTTTTCTTACCTTGTGCACTGTCCATTATCTTTGAAGCCACTTTTTATTGTTTTGATTTTGTATTGATACGTAATTGCACATACCTACAGGGTACATGTGATGTTTTGATATGTGCATATAATGTGTAATGATGAAATCAGGGTAATTGGGATATCTATCTGATCAGGATTTCTGACTGCTTAGAACAACTGTTCTAAAACCCATCAAATTTCCCACTTTTAAAAATCGAGGTGAAATTTATATAACATAAAATTCTTGTAAAGCGAACAATTTTATTTCTCATGTAGGACATTTTCCATGATCACTAATTAGCTTAAGAATTTAGCTGAGTTCTCAGTGGACTTCCAGACAGCATTTCCAGTCAGAAGCATTTCAGTGGCATTTGGTATAGTCACACAGTATTGTGCAACTGTCACCTCTACATAGTTCTAAAATATTTGTATCACCCAAAACTAAAACCTCATACCCTTTACCAGTTATTTCATATTGCTCTCTCCCCCCAGCTTCTGACAGCCACTAACCTGCTTTCTGTCTCTATGGATTTGCATATGCTGCATATTTCATAAAAATTGAATTATACAACATGTGACCTTTCGTGCCTGGCTTCTCTCACTTAGCATAACTTTTTTGACATTCGTCCACATGTAACATGTATCAGTACTTCATTTCATTTTACAGCTAAATAATATTTTACCATATGTATATACCACAATTCATTTATCCATTTATCTGTTCATGGACATTTACATTGCTTCTACTTTGGGCTATTTTAAATAGTGCTATTATAAACATCTGTGTACAAGTATTTTTTGTACATGTTTCTGATTCTGTTGAACATATGTTTTTCATAGAGGCTGCACCATTTTCCATGCCCACCAGCAATGTGTGAATGTTGCAATGTGCTCATTCCCACTCCCAAGTCTTGTGGCAGGCAGCTGTGCACAGGTTCCAGGAGCAGCTTACATGCAACTTCTGGGAGCCAGAGTGGGCATAAAGGATGTTGTCCTTCAAATATCAGGGATCTGTGTTCTGATTACTGATTGCTGCTTCTGGTCATGGAGCTGCAGGCACAGAGCCCCCTGTCATTATTGCATACCCTCTCACTTTTATTACTGCATCCATTTCCCCTCCAACTGAAGCAACATTTTGTGGATTTAAAGGGCCAGTGTGTTTTCTCATCTTCATTTCTTTCCTTTTTTTTTTTTTTTTCACTCTTGGAAGCCAAGTATTTAGACCATTCAAAAGGGGATTTAGAAAGTCGCTGCACATTTCCAGGGAAAGGCACAAGCTCAAAAGACCAGAAGATCTTAAGTTTTCACCTCAAAGTGATTCCCAGCACAGACAGGCCACAACATTTCAAAAACAAAAACAAGCAATCAAACAAAATAGCAAACACTGTGGAAGTGGGGGAATCTGATTTCCAGAGTTACTGCTTTATTAAATTCAAATGTTCAGTTTTCAACAAAGCGCAAGGCATACAAAGAAGCAGAAAAGTATGGCCCATTCAAAGGAAAAAATTAGCAAATAGAAACCACCCAATAGAGCAAAAAACAGGCCTTCTAGACAAAGACTTTAAGAGAAACCAAAAAAACTTCTGGAGCTGAAAATACAATAACTTAAAAAAATCACTAGAAGGACTTTGAAGGCAGATTTCTGCAGGCAGAAAGAATCAGTAAACTTGAATATAGGAAAAATAATCATATCTGAAAACAAAGAAAAGATTAAAGAAAAATGAACTGAACCTAAGAGACCTATAGGATGTCATCAAGTGGACCAACACACACATTGTGGAAGTCTCAGAAGAAGAAAATAGAGGTAGAGACGTTATTTGAAAAAATAATAGCTGAGAACTCCCCAAATTTGGTGAGCTTGTAAACATCTGAGAAGCCCAATAAACTCTAAGTAGGATGAAATTCAAGAGATACACATAAACATTATAATCAAACTGGTGAAAGGCAAAGAAAGAATCTTGAAAGAAGAGAGGCAACTTGTCACTTACAAACGACTCTCAATAAAAATACCAGCAGATTTCTCATCAGTAACTTTGGAGGCCAGAAGACAATGAAATGATACAGTCATATCGCTGAGGAAAAAGAATTGTTAGATGCAAATTCCTTATCTGGCAAAACTGTCCACTGAGGGAGAAATAAAGGGATTCTCAGATGAAGAGTTCATTACCATTAAGACCTTTCCTGTGACAAATTCTAAAGGGAATCCTATATGTGGAAATAAAAACTAGATAGTAGCTCAAAGCTCAGAGTATTGGAACTCCAGTTTGTAACTTCACTTTTCATTTTCTACATGATTTAAGAGGCTAATATATTTAAAAAATTATTATTCTGGGCCAGGTGTGATGGCTTACGCCTGTAATTCCAGAACTTTGGGATTATACAACAAGGGCAGATCACCTGAGGTTAGGAGTTCAAGACCAGCCTGGCCAACATGACGAAACCCCCATCTCTGCTAAAAATACACAAATTAGCTGGGCATGGTGGTGGGCGCCTGTAATCCCAGCTACTTGGGAGGCTGAGTCACGAGAATCGCTTGAACCTGGGAGGTGGGGGTTGCAGTAAACTGATAATATACACTACACTCCAGCCTGGGCGACAGAGCAAGACTCCGTGTCAAAAACAAAACAAAACAAGAAAAACAGAATTATTCTGAAAGCTAGTATTATTGTAAGTTTGTTTCATAATTCCAAATTTTGTTTTCTGCATAATTAAGAGACAAATACATCAAAAAGAAAATAAATCATCTGTGTTTTTAGACACACAATATAAGATGTATAAAGGTTTAATTTTGTGACATCAATAACTGAAAGGTGGGGTCAGATATCTATAGGAGCAGAGTTTTTGTATGTTATTGAAGTTAAACTGATATAAATTAAAATTAGAATGTTATAACTTTGGGATGTTAAATGTAAAAAGAGAATGGCTATAAAATGTACACAAAGGGAAATGAGAAGGGAATTAAAATGTTTCACTGCAAAAGTTAACTAGATATAAAAGAAGATAACAATGCAGGAAAAAAGGGACAAAAAACAAGGCAAATAGAAAACAAATTGCAAAATGACAGAAGTAAATGCCTCCTTATCAGTAATTACTTGAAAGGTAAATGGATTAAACTCTCTAATTTAGAAGACAGAGGTTGGCAAAATGGACTTTAAAAACCATGACCCAACTATGTACTTTCTATAAGAGACTTACTTTAGATCCAAAGACACAAGTAGGTTGAAAGTCAAAAGATAAGAAACGATCTTACATGCTGATAGTAACATAAGGGGATCAGGATTGGCTCTAGTAATATCTAATTAAGTAGACTTTAAAATATTCGCAAGAGACAAAGAAGGATATCATGTATTAATGAACAGTTAAATATGGCAAAATGATAGAACAATTGTAAACATTTATACACATAATAACTTACAGGTCACATTTGGTAGGCTTTCACATTAACCATCTGTGAAGATCTTATGATTCATGGCTTGCGTCCTGTCCCTGAGTAAAGAATTTTATTGTGAATCTCTCAAATCTTATGAGTAGCTCAATCTGTTGACATTCTTTTTAATATGTAATCTACTCATAATGAAAAGGACACTGGCTTGTTTCTAAATCATAAGCTTTTGCTGATTTGTTTCTGAATCATGAAGTTTTATGGATTGCCTTACATGTACAATATTTTAACCCGTATCTTGTAACCCGTAGCCAATGTTTGTAATCTCTGTATCACACCCTATAATGAAAAAGGGCAACTCTGACATGAGAACTAATCATTAGGGAAATGCAAATCAAAACTATTGGGAGATACCACCTCACACCCATGAGGAAATACTTAGGAATTAACTTCATCAAGGAAGTGTGAAAGACTTGTAAAATGAAAACTACAAAATTTGCTGAAAGAAAGAAAAATTAATAAATGGAAAGAAAGCTACTCTCAAAGAAAAAAGCAGAAAATAACAAGTGCTTGTGAGGATGTGAAAAAATTGAAATACTTCTACATTGTTAGTGGGAATATGTAATGGTGCAGCCACTGTAGAAAACAGTTTGGTGGTTCCTCAAAAAATTAAAAATAAAATTATCATAATTTGGTAGTTCCACTTCTAGGTATATGAGTACAGTCTCAAAGAAATATGCGTACACCCATGTTTATAGCAGTATTATTCACTACAGTTAAAAGGTGGAAGCCACCAAGTATTCACTGATGAATAAAAGAGTAAGGAAAATGGAGTCTTTACATCCGATGGGATATTATTCAGACTTTAAAAGGAAGAACATTTTGACACACGCTACAAGATACATGAACCACAAAGGTACTACATCACGTGAAATAAGCCAATCGCAAAAAGTCAAATACAGTCTGATTCCACTTATTTGAGGTACCTAGAGTAGTCAAATTTATAGAGACATAAGTAGAATAGTGGTTGCAGGGGCTGAGGGGAGGGGGAATGAAGTGTTATTATTAATGGATATAAAGTTTCAGTTTTGGAAGATGAAAAGAGTCCTGGAGATGGATGGTGGTGACAGTTGTACAATAATATGAATGGCAGTTAATAACACTGAACTGTTTACTTAAAATGGTTAGATGGTAAATTTTATGCTGTGTGCATTTTACTGCAATTTAAAAATGGAAAAAAATAGCCATCCTAATAGGTTTGAAATGCTACGTCATTGTGGTTTTGATATGAATTTTCTGGATTAATAATCACTTTTTCACATGCTTGTTGTTCACCTGTGTATCTTCTTTGAAGAAATGTCCACTTGAGTTCTTTGTCCACTTTTTATTGGTGGTGGTGGTTTTTCTGTTGTTTAGTTGCAGGAGTACTTTACATGTTCTAGATACTAAAACCTTATCAGATATATAGGCAACTATTTTCTCCCATTCTGTATGTTTTTTTTAACTTTCTTGATAATGTCATTTAATGTACAACATTTTTTAATTTTGATAAGTCAAACTTACCTATTTTCTGTCATTGATTATGCTTTTGGTTTCATATCTAAGAATCCATTGCCAAATCCAAGGTCACAAAGATTTACCCCATGCATGTTTTAGGATTTTTATAGTTTTAACTTACAGATTTAGGTGTTGATCCATTCTGAGTTGTTTTTTGTATATTGTATGAGGTAGGGATCCAAATTCACTCTTCTGCGTTTGTATATCCAGTTGACCCAGGACTATTTGTTAATCAAGCTGCTCTCAATATTTTTAGCCCGTTTCTGTAATCCTGAACTGAAATTCCCAGAGATGATAATCTGCCAACATGTGTGTATTCAACAAATTCAATATAATACCTAATCATGATATAATGAGAAATGAAGGGTAGGTACTTTATAATCAGTATGTAATTCAACATATAAATGCACAGGAACAGCTCTACTAGAAGACTTGAAGTGCTTGTATACTTGCACTTAAACATAGAATGACCATAGACCAATGTTTTACAAGCACTCAAAATTACCATCAGTGATATGATTTTCTGAAACAAACAACTCTTGATTAGTAAACAAAGTACAATCTTTCCTTAATTTATGTAGCAATTGAATTCAATGAATTTTAACATCATGCAAAAATGCATTGTTTTTATATAAAACAGAGTAAGCTTAGATAACTAAAGACTATAAAAAGCCTTTTCACTTCCATAAGGGTCCCATCTACATGACTGCACATCTGAGAACTGTGCAAAGTGTGGTACAATTTATCATGCATTGCTGTTCCACTTGCTGTAGAACATCTTGCATCCTTGGCATTTTTTAACTAAATATTGAAAATATTCACCACCCCACCACAAACTAAGACAAAAACACTCCCACTCATTTTCAAACACCCCACAATGATTTGGTCAAGATGGTGTTTTTCAGGTTTCTCCACTGTAAAATTACTACTTTTCCATTTATAATGAATAAATATTTGAGGGGAGATACTTAGACACTATGCAAATATCCTCTTTCTTTTTAAACTTGTGCCCATTAATTTTAGCATCCATTAGCATACCTTGCCTGCAGAAATTATTTCTTCTATGTTCTAATTGTGAATTTCTTTCTTTTCTTTTTTTTTTTTTTTTTTTTTTTTTTTTTTGAGACAGAGTTTTGCTCTTGTTGCCCAGGCTGGAGTGCAATGGGGAGATCTCAGCTCACCACAACCTCTGCCTCACAGGTTCAAGCGATTCTCTTGCATCAGCCTCCCAACTAGCTGGGATTTACAGGCACGCGCCACCACGTCCAGCTAATGTTGTATTTTTAGTAGAGACCATGTTGGTCAGGCTGGTCTCTTACTCCCGACCTCAGGTGATCTGCCCACTGGGCCTCCCAAAGTGCTGGGATTACAGGCGTGAGCCATGGCGTCCGGCCTAATGGTGAATTTCTATACCTATCATTCCTTCTACATTTAGTAATGGGAATGCTTCCTTAAGAAAGAGTTTTCTGGCCGGGCACAGTGGCTCACGCCTGTAATCCCAGCACTTCGGGAGGCTGAGGCAGGCAGATCACAAGATCAGGAGATCAAGACCATCCTGGCTAACATGGTGAAACCCTGTCTCTACTGAAAATACAAAAATTAGCTGGATGTGGTGGTGGGCGCCTACAGTTCCAGCTGCTGGGGAGGCGGAGTCAGGAGAATGGCATGAGCTCGGGAGGCGGGGCTTGCAGTGAGCCGAGATCACGCCACTGCACTCCAGCCTGGGCGACAGAGCGAGACTCCATCTCAGAACACACACACACACACGCACACAGACACACAAAGAGTTTTCTTGACTGGGTGCAGTGGCTCACGCCTGTAATCCCAGCACTCTGGGAGGCTGAGGCAGGCAGATCACGAGGTCAGGAGATCGAGACCATCCTGGCTAACACGGTGAAACCCTGTGTCTGTACTAAAAATACAAAAAAGTTAGGTGGTCGTGGTAACAGGTGCCTGTAGTCCCAGCTACTCAGGAGGCTGAGGCAGGAGAATGGTGTGAATCCTGGAGGCGGAGCTTGCAGTGAGCCGAGAGCACACCACTGCACTCCAGCCTGGGTGACAGAGCAAGAATCCCTCTCAAAAAAAAAAAAAAAAAGAGTTGTCTTTTCTCTCCCTTTTATTTACTTATACAATCACTTATGTCCATTTGATTAATAAATATTCATTTTATTCTTTGGGTTTCAATCCAGTACTATTGTTATTTATTTTGTTACTCAAATTGTTCCAGATTTGGCTATAGATGGCTCTTTCAGGCTAGCTCTTCTGTTCCTTTGATATGCCAAATCCTCTACCCCAATTTTCTTCTTTTAGTACTTCTTTATTTTCTGGCACCACAAGATTCTCCAGGCCTATCTGGAATAGCCCCTGCCTCAGCGCTGGAATGAACCACTTCTACAAGGCACCCCAGTTCTTTTTATTGAAGAATCATATTCAGAAATCAAGATCTGTGCACTAGATGTGTTCATTGCTGCTGGAGTGTCACTGCTTTTTGAGTGTCTCAGCAGACAGAGCTGTGGAATAAATGTATGAATACTAAACCATGTAAAAATATACATCTGTATCCATCCATCCATCCATCATCTATTAAACCATGTGTTCACATTGATACTTCTACAGGGTTTGTAACTTTTTTCTCTTACAGTGATAAATCTGACTCTTATTATCTGCAATAGATTTACTTATTTGTTTAACCCTAGATACATGTAAAATAGCTTCATAATTGTTAACTGATATGGTTTGGATGTTCTGTTCCCTCCATTTCATGTTGAAATGTGAACCCCAGCGTTGGAAGTGGTGCCTAGTGGGATATGGTCTGATGATTATGGGGGTGAATCCCTCATGAACAGCTTAGTGCCATTACCTTAGTGATGGGTGAGTTCTTGCTCTTAGTTTGTGTGACAGCTGGTCGTTTAAAATAGCCTGGCATCTCTCTTGCTCCCTCTCTTGCCATGTGACATGCTGGTTCCCCTTTGCCTTCTGCCATTTAAGCTTCCTGAGGCCTCACCAGAAGCAGATGCTGGTGCCATGCTTTCTGTACAGCCTGCAGAACTGTGAGCCAAATAAGCCTATTTTCTCTATAAATTTCTCAGCCTGAGGTATTTATTTATAGCAATGCAAAGAGACTAATACAATAATCTATACCTAAGAGGAGATATTTTAAATTTACTTCTGCTCTTATTATTTGTTAAACTTTATAAAACAACTAAAAATGACAGCACTGAAGGAGATGTATAACTGTTTCCATTTTACGGGTAACCAGGGGTCAAAAGAGTTAAGATAACTTCCCTAAGGTTAGACATAGAGGCCTGATTCCAAAAACTCATGTTCTTTTCTTTAAACGAAATAGAAGTAGAACTCTAACCCTCCTTCCAAGTGAAATCTTATGTAAAGACTCGGTATACAAAACTATTAAAATTAGAACTTTTCTCATTGAGAAAAAGGTAGATGCCTTCCTCAGGATGGTGCTAATCCCCCTGAGAATTCTTACATTTCCAAGAAACACTACAATATATTTCCATTTTTGATGAAACTCATTTTCTTAGAATAACTCTAAGTCCAGGCATTAATAAGCTGTGATTACGAAATGAAGCAAAATTAATATAATGACAAAATGACAATGGCTTAAGTCCTCACGCCCTACTTACCATCTAAGTTAAAACTTACAATGGGCCGGGGGCGGTGGCTCAAGCCTGTAATCCCAGCACTTTGGGAGGCGAGGCGGGTGGATCAGGGTCAGGAGTCGAGACCATCCTGGCTAACATGGTGAAACCCGTCTCTACTAAAAATACAAAAACTAGCGGGCGTGGTGGCTGGGCTGTAGTCCCAGCTACTCGGGAGGCTGAGGCAGGAGAATGCGTGAACCTGGGGCGGAGCTTGCAGTGAGCGAGATGGTGCCACTGCACTCCAACCTGGGTGACACAGCGAGACTCCGTCTCAAAAAAAAAAAAAAAAAAAAAAAAAAAAACTTACAATGACCCTGCTGAAGATGACATTTCTAGCTACTCCCAAATGACTGCATTAAAGTGTCAGGTTACAAAATCAATGTATTAATACAAAAGTTAATAGCATTTCTATATACCACTAACATTTAAGCAGAGAGCCAAATCAATAACCCAATCCCATTTACAATAGCCAAAAATAAAATACTTAGGAATACTTGTAGCTAAGGAGGTGAAAGATCTCTACGAGGAGAACTACAAAACACTGCTGAAAGGAATTATAAATGGCAGAAACAAATAAAAAAAAAATACCATGCTCATGGATTGGAAGGATCAATATCGTTAATATGGCCATGCTGCTCAAAGCAGTCTACAGATTCAATGCTACTCCTATCAAACTACCAAGGTCATTTTTTAAAATGGAATTAGAAAAAAATTACTCTAGGCAGGCTGGCTCAGCCTGTAATCCCAGCACTTTGGGAGGCCCAGTGGTGAGATCCGAGGTCAGGAGGGTGAGAGACCATCCTGGCTAATATGGGTGAAACCCTGTCTCTACTAAAATACAAAAACTTAGCCGAGTGGTGGTGAGTCCCAGCTACTGGGAGGCTGAGGCAGGAGAATGCGTGGTCTGGGAGGCCGGAGCTTGATGAGCAATCAGCATACACTGCACTCCAGCCTGGGTGACACAGCGAGACTCGTCTCAAAAAAAAAAAAAAAAAAAAAAAAAATTACTCTAAAATTCATATGGAACCCAAAAAAAGCCCAAATAGCCAAGGCAATCCTAAGCAAAAAATAACAAAGCTAGAGGCATCACCATTACCTGATTTCAAACTATACCATAAGGCTACAGTAACCAAAAAAGCATGGTGCTGGTGTAAAAACAGACACACAGATCAATGGAACAGAATAGAGAAACCAGAAATACAACTGCATACCTACAGCCATCTGATTTTTGACAAAATCAAGAAAAATAAGCAATGGAGAAAGAACTCCCTATTCAATAAATGGTGCTGAGATAACTGACTAACCATATGCAGAAGAATAAAACAGGAACCCTGCTTTCACCATATAAAAAAATTAACTCAAGATGAATCAAAGATTTAGATGTCAGACCTCAAACTATAAAAATCCTAGAAGAAAATCTAGGGAATACTATTCTGAACATTGGCCTTGGCAAAGAACTTATGGCTAAGACCTCAAAGAAAGCAATTGCAACAGAAACAAAAAGTGACAGATGGAACCTAATTAAACTAAAGAGTTTAAAGAGTTTCTGCACCGCAAAAGAAACTACCAACAGGGTAAACAGACACCCTAAGAGTGGGAGGAAATATACACAAATTATGCATCTGATAATGTCTCATATCCAACAATGTCTAATTTATAAGGAATGTAAAAAAGTAAACAAGTAAAAAACAGCCCCCCTAAAAAGTAGGCAAAGAACATGAATAGACACTTCCACAAAAGGCCCGGTAGCGGTGGCTCAAGCCTGTAATCCCAGCACTTTGGGAGGCCGAGGCAGGCGGATCACGAGGTCAGGAGATGAGACCATCCTGGCGAGCCTGCAGTGGCTCCGTCTCTAAAAATACAAAAACTAGCGGGCGAGGTGGTGAGCGCCTGGTCCCAGCTACTCGGGAGGCTGAAGGCAGGAAGAATGAAACATTAAGCCGGAGGCCGGAGCTTGCAGTGAAAGGCAGAATCCAGCGCCACTGCACTCCAGCCTGAGGCTGACAGAAGCTGAGACTCGTCTCAAAAAAAAAAAAAAAAAAATACAAGAGGCCAACAAACATGAAAAAATACTCAACATCACTAATCATCAAAGAAATGCAAATCAAAACCACAATGAGATACCATCTCATACCAGTCAGAATGGCTATTACTAAAAGTCAAAAAATAATAGACGCTAGTAAGGCTGCAGGGAAAAGGGAATGCTTATATTCTGTTGGTGGGAATGTAAATTAGTTCAACCACTGTAGAAAGCAATGTGGAGATTTCTCAAAGAACTCATAACAGAACCATACCATTTGACTTAGCAACTCCACTATTGAGTATATACCCAAAGGAAAATAGATGGTTCTACAAAAAAGACACATGCATTCATATATTCATTGCAGCACTATTCACAAGAGCAAAGACATGGAGTCAACATAGGTGCCCATCAGTGGTGGATTGGATAAAGAAAATGTGGTACATACACACCATGGAATACTATGCAGTCATAAAAAAGAACAAAATCATATCCTTTGCAGCAACATGGCTACAGCTGGCAATCATTATCCTAAGCAAATTATAGGAACAGAAAGCAAATACTGCATGTTCTCACTTATAAGTGGGAGCTAAACATTGGCTACACATGGACACAAAGATAAGAACAACAGAAATGGGGACAATTCAAGGGGAAGAATAGGAGGGGACAAGGGCTAAAAAGCTACCTTTTGGTTACTATGCTCACTACCTGGGTAATGAAATCAATCATACCTCAAATCTCAGCATCTTGCAATATACCAGTGTAACAAACCTGCACATGTACCCTCTGAACCCAAGATAAAAGTGAAAAATAAATAAGTTTTTAGTCATAAATTATATTGCATTAAGATAAAAGTATGTGAGAAAAATGGAATGGAAATACTAGTTCAAAGTGTGAAAGTAACTATATAAAATGTATGTTAAATATTGTTTATGTCGTTTAAAAAAAATCAAAGATGGTAAGTGATTATGGGAATTTATTCAATGTAATACATCCAACAGAAGACTATAACAGTGATATAACAGTTTTATTTTAAAACATCGTTTTTAAAAGATGCTAGACATCATATTTTTGTGACTTATGAAAGTTTTAGATACGAATTAAAAATTTGTAGAGGCATATACAGTTTTACAAAATTCTTACATTTTTCAAGACTGCTGGGTGATAATAGTACTGTCTGGCTGTTAACTTGGTCATCTAAAATGCCATTTTAACACAGGGAGAGGAAAAAGATTGTGTTGAGGAAGAGTGATCTCAATGTTTTAATATTACAGGTCTTGTGGATAGCATATGTACTAGATGGATAGTATCCATGATTAACTCCCCACAAGACCACCAGAAAACCTATTGCCCTGTGCTAGGGTGGGTTTATTAGACCTATTGCCATAAGAGAGAAAGCCATCTTGACATCCTACTGCATCTTGGAGCAGGAAAGTTAGAGGAGGATATTAATAGGATTGGAGGTCCAGCTAATGTCATTTAGGGTGGGTCATTCACAGTAGGAAACTGATTGAGATTGGGCAAAGTTCAAGATAACAATCATTTGGCATTAGAGTACACAGCAATGATAGGGCCTTGAAGTTAATCTTGATAAGTTCCCTATTGTTTGCTAAACAAGCTGCTAGCCCAGGACCAACTGGTTTGCAGTCATTTGTTGGAAAAAAGTCATGTTTAATTATTATTTTATAGCTTTTTTTTTTCCTTTTTTTGAGCCAGAGTCTCACTCTCTCGTCCAGGCTGGAGCGCCATCTCAGTTCACTACAACCTCCACCTCCCCGGTTCAAGCGATTCTCCTGCCTCAGCCTCCTGAGTAGCTGGGATTGCAGGCACGCGTCACCACGCCTGTCTAATTTTTGTATTTTTAGTAGAGACAGGGTTTCATCATGTTGGTCACAAACTCCTGACCTCGTGATCCTCCTGCCTCGGCTTCCCAAAGTGCTGGGATTACAGACTTGAGCCCCCACGCCTGGCATTATTTTATAGCTTTATCTTCCTGGGCAAAAATTCCTATAACAAAGAGTTAAATTCTGCTGACACAGGTAATGCCAGCTGTCAGTTCTGCTGGTGAAGCTATGCAAATATAAAGAGGTTCAATCTCAACAGAATATCTACATATATGTAAGTCAAGCTTAGGTGCCTGGATGTTTATTTAAAAAACAGAGAAGTGTGTTTGTGTAAGAGAGGTCAGTAGCATTACAGGTCCCGAATTTAGTAAGAATGAGAAAGACGGAGATGTTTTTGTACTGGGTATAATGCAGACCATGAAAATATATAACTAAGAATACTCTCCAAAGTTAAGCATGTCCTTAAAATGCTAACTTAACTTGGTCCAGGTTTTCATTGCTCTTGGCCTGTAGTAAGAAAGAGGATAGGACTTGAGTTAGAGCACGGAGTGATTGGTTATATTTGGAGGCCAAAAGGAAAAAGAGGGCAAGCAGGGGGCCCACATTTAAGAGGTTGCGGTACAAAGTCCCGGCCTCACTGCAGCCTCCCAGTCACTGCTGTCAGTACAGGATCCATCTCAGCGAAGAACTGTGCAGCCTTCCATACTGACCACTACACGGTTAGAGATGGAAAACCAGGAGTTGTGTTGGCTTGGCAAAGCCTCGGTGGTTATGTTTTGGTTTTCGGTTTACCACATATGGTCACAAAAAGTGCTACCAGTTTAAATTTTCTCACTCCATTTATAGAAGAATTTAACTTAAAATACCGTGTTCCATAGAAGTCTTTCACCCTTCTACGGCAGGCTAAACTAACTGGTTTACTTGTGGGGAAATGTCATTTGAAAGTTTAATCACTGCAGAGGCAAAATCATTCCTTAAATAGACAAATAGCCACTAATAAGTAGCTTCACCTTGTGAATAGGACCCCAAATAAATTAGCAAATGAAAGCTGGGAGGAAAGGAAAACTGTTTTGTGTTTGTGGGGTCTTTGTGACCTCCCCAATTTCTTCCTCTAGGCCAGTGGCTCTCACAGGGTGGTCCCATGACTGCCAGTGCTCACGTCACCTGGGTACTTGCTAGAAACTCAAATTCTCAGGCTCCATTCCAGAGCCACCAAATCAGAGGCTAGGCATCGGGAGTCTGCACTTTCACCAGCCCTCCGGGTGGTTCTAATGCTTGAAAAGTTTGAGAACCACTGCCCTGGGCAATCTTCCAGTTCATCTGGACACTTCCCTTTCCTTAAATCCTCCTTCAGCCCGAATTGGCTTCCATGAACTATGGGCAAGGATCTCATTGCAAACCAGACTGAACAGCCTGGACAGTTAACCTTTGTTTAGTAGTTTGTCGTTACCTCTTTTGCTTTGGCTGAGCCCTATTGGAAAGAATAGCAGAGACCTGACAACTCTGGCAGCTCTTCCCAGTACTTTTCCGAATTTCTGATTGTTTTCTAAAATTCATCTAAAACAGCACTTAGCCTTTCATTCACTTCAGGTACTTTCATTTACACATTTGCCCTTCTGTGGACCCACGCCTTTTCCCATTTACCTGGATGTTTCCTAAGGCTGACAAAAAGTGTTTCCAAAGCTTCTATTGAGGCATCCATCTAGGCTATTTCATGGATTGCATCCAGGAGAGAAGTCAAGGCAATGATCAGTTGTGATATCTTCGTTGATTCCTTTAAGGAACATTCTTCAGCCTGTAATATAAGCACGGTATTATGGAGGATTAAAAAAAAATAAGGCAAACCCTCTGTGTTTGCAGGACTTACAATCTTGACTCTGGACTGAAGAATGCCGAGTAGGATGCTTTGTATGGTATACACTATGAACAATGCAGTGTTCCAAGTGTGTTGTAATTGCTAGCCCTTTTAACTTGCCTGTCAATCCTCTGAGGTGGGTGCTATTATTGTTACCTCAGAAATAGAGAAGGGGGAGACCAGGGAGGTTAAGTCACTTGAGAGAGTTGAAACGTTTAGAAAGTTGAACAATTAGGACTTGAACTCAGGCGGTTTGGCTCCCATGCTGTTAACCACTATACCATGCTAGCTCTCAGGAGTTTGATGACAGATAAACACTGGTAAATCACTAGAGTGGTAAAGACAAATTGTGGAAGTTAAAGAAAGGAGGGATTCCTTGCTGCTAGGTAGGGGTGCCAGATTTAATAAGTAAAAATGCAGGATACCTAGTTAAATTTTAATTATTTTAACTGTCTATGCATATGTATATTGAAATACAAGTAAAATATTGCTTGGCATACATGAATACTAAACATTATTTGTTGTTTATCTGAAATAAGTTACAAGTATCAGGTTATCTACAGCTTTCTTTAATTATACTTCCCCTATTTGGCTCTCCTTAACATTTCATTGATACGTGGAATTTGCTTATAAAATTCCTTGTAGTTACAGCCTATGTTCCATTTACATTGTAGCATAGCTTATACAATGTTCATGTAAAACTTACTGTGTTCTTTTGCCTATCAGGTGTTTTTTACTGAGAAAACATACTGAACATTTGCATTAGGAGCTGGTATCCTTAACATGCCCTGCGTAAAGTTAACAATTCTGAGAATTGCTCTTCAAATTTGATTTGTTAAAGCACATAATAATACAAACTCATGGCTTAGTTTGTCTATTCTTAAGGATTATGCTGCTTTCTCTCTCTCTCTCTTTTTTTATTTCAGACAGAGTCTTGCTTTATCTCCCAGGCTGTAGTACAGTGGCACGATCCTGGCTCACTGCAACCTTTGCCTCCCGGGCTCAAGCAATTCTCCTACCTCAGCTTCCCAAGTGACTGGGATTACAGGTGTGCACCAACACACCCAGCTAATTTTTTTGCATTTTAGTGGAGGTGTCGTTTCACTATGTTGCCCAGGGTGGTCTTGAACTCCTGAGCTCAGGCAATCGGCCCACCTCACTCTCCCAAAGTGCTGGTATTACAGGGTGAGCTACCATGCCTGGCCTATACTGCTTCTCTTGATTGCAAACTTTTAAAATATTGTCCACTGGCACAAAAAGAGCATTGTTGTTAATTTTTATTCCCTCCTTTTTAACACTACATATGAAGACTCCTTTTCTATTGAAGGACAACAAACACATTTACTAAAAATTTCAAAACAATGAAAGACCATGATGGTGAGTGGCTAACAGTTTAACAAACCAATTTTTGAACAAATAGGTAGACTCTGTGTCCCCTCACACTTGCTATTGCGGAGTAACTGGGTCCCAGACAATGGGATGTGAGCAGAAGTGGTATGAACCACTTCTAGGAACGGATGATAAAAATCTTCCTGGCAACTGCCTTGCTCTTTCCTGCAGTCAAGCATAGCAGCCTAGAAAGCCATGTGCTGAAGACGGCCATGCCACAAGATAAAAGGATCCCAAGTCCCTAAATCGATGCTTAGAAAAGAACAATATTTCTGTTTGGGACTTCCTATCTTAGGGCCAGAGATACTTTGAGATTTGTATATTACTATAGTTAATGTAAATGTAACTAATATGAATTTTTAAGAAACACAAAAGGAAATATTATCTTTTAGAAGAAAATCACACACAAAAAAGTCAAAAAACCTGTTCCAAATTAGAAATGTTAAATCATGAGTCTATGTTAATCTGGTACACGTAAGTCCCATTATACTTTCTTAGTTTCCTGTCACTTTGTTGTGTTTCTGGGTAAGGCCTTTCCCTAAAATCAGAGAGAGAGAACTGCCTGATCAGCCTTATATAAATTCAGAGATAGGCCAGGGGTGGTGGCTCACACTTGTAATCCCAGCACTTTGAGAGGCCAAGGCGGGTGGATCACTTGAGGTCAGGAGTTCGTGACCAGCCTGGACAACATGGTGAAACTGTCTCTACTAAAAATACAAAAAATATTAGCCAGGCGTGGTGGCAGGCCTGTAATCCCAGCTACTTGGGAAGCTGAGGCAGGAGAATGCTTGAACTCGGGAGGTGGAGGTTGCAGTGAGCCAAGATTGTGCCACTGCACTCCAGCCTGGGCAACAGAGTGAGACTCCATCTCAAAATAAATAAATAAAAATAAAAAAATAAATTCAAAGATATTTATTAGCCTAAGCCTTTGTAACATATCTTGGAGAGCAAATATATTTACTCATAACAGTTAAAAACATTGCTAGCCGATATTTTAACATAGTCCTCTTTTTCACTGGTCGCATCACTAGTGAATACATGGCTTCCATATTATTTTAGCACTATTTTTTGTTTCTTAAATGAAAGAAACTTGGTTTCACAGGCCTTCCTTTAAGAACTTTCATTTCTTCAGCAAGGGATTTCTTCTCTGGGGGAACCAGGAGAATACAAAGCTAAAGACCACAGGAGGGAGGAAATAAAATAAAGATATTTACATGCAAAGGCAAGCAAGCTTCCAGCATTGAGAGTATTCATTTATGAATACATAGTCTTATCTTAGTTCAGTGTCTCTGACTCTTGTATTTTAACTTCGTAAGGTAACATCTCAATCAATATTTTCCTTGACTGTGGTGGTTTCCTGGGAGACAAGCTATAGTGCACAGAAATCAGATTACTTTTACGTTCCTTGGACAAAGATGAGAGAGCATTTAGCTTTTCAAACTGTGTTGTAATGGTAGAGTGATTCTGGGAAATTCATCATAAGGATCAATGTGTTATAGGTTATAATTAGCTGAAAGAAAAAAAAATCTTTGAAATATGACTGGCCTGTCTGTGATAGAATAAAACGGTTGCTAGGAACACAGGGATGCTGTTTTGCCAGAAAGTAAGATGTATGATCTAGATAATAGGCTGTTTTTGACAGTTATGTGATGGCTCTGAGAATTACGTAAAACATAAAATTTAAAATCACTAGTTTACCACCCATCCTCTCTAGTCAGAGCCCTAATGCAAAGTGTGGGAATCCTGGATTATTGCAACAACTGCTAATTGATCTGCCTCCACATTTTTCCCATCTAGTCCATCACCGTGCAACCACAATGAGAGTTATCTTCCCAAGCTAAAGCCATTCAATGGACTAATATGGCTTCTAATTGCTCATAGAATAAATTCCAACAGCTTTAACAACATGATTAAGACATGGTAGCATCTGATCCTGCTTACCCCTTTTACTTTTATCAGTCGTTAAGAAATCTTCATTTTTTGGGGGGTAAAAACATAACAAATGTTTCTACGTATTACCCTCTTTTGCTAAATCTTGTTTTATGGCCATTGTTCACTTTTTTCTTACGTAATTTTATTGAGTAGATAACCAGTGTAACTACAAAATTCAAAGATTTTGTAATGCTATATAAGAAAAATGACTGTCTTCTACACAGTTACCCAATAATTGTAATTTATTTAGTGTGTATCCTTTGAAATATAGTCCAATAAACAAGAAATGTTTATTTTTGCTGCACAAATGGTATCATTAGAGACACACTATTCTTTGCCTTGCCTTATTTTATCTATCTATCTATCATCTATTTATCCATCCATCAATGTAACTTTCTACAGGCAGATGTATGCATTCAATTTCAGTACATACAGAACTATTTAAGTTGACTTCACAGTATTCCATTGTATGGCCTAAAAAATGTCATTGTCTTAGTTCACACCCTCTAGAAAGTAGAGCCTGATGCAAGAATTGAGTGCTAACACTTTATTTGAGAGGCACAAGCCCAGGGCAATGTGAGGGAAGAGGGAGGTGAGGCAAGGCAAGGTGTGACGCAACATGATGTGATGCGCTACCACGCGGCCTCCTTCCTCACAACAAGCCATGAAGAGACATAGCAGGGCACTTAGCTTACTTAACACAGGAGGCTTCTCCAGAAGCATTTCAAGGAGGAAACATATCTCAATGTGTAGTCCACAATGGAGGGAAAGGAGGCCACATTATCTGCTTATTTCTCTCCTGTCCCTGTTTCCCATTAGCTAAGCTTCACCCTCAAATATCTTTGCACTTCTAAGTGGTGTCATCTGGTCCCTCAGCAGTCATTCAGGAGACCAGGTATATGTAGCATAGTCTGGTATTTTATCCAAATCCAAAATTGGAGGGTGACCCACTCTACCACAGTAAGTCACCCAAGAAAGAGTAAAGAGAATCAGAGAAGAAACGCAAGATTCATGTCCCAGTAAACACGTTTAAAGGAATTATTTAAAAATTAGTGTAATTGGAGAAGATGGAGAGAGGATGTATCAAAACTTATTAATGCTACCTACCATTAATTGTCATTTAGATTTTTGTTTACATTTAACAGTGTAGTAACGAATATCCTTCACATGCAATGTCAATGTCTTCTATGTGCTGTGTATCTGTAGGATTCTTCCGAGACATGGAATTGCTGAATCCAAGGGAAACTACATTTACAATTTTTTTCAAATGTATGTGCATTTATTTGATTTTCCTCTGTTCAGGGTTCAGTGAAAGTCTTGAATCTGTGACTTGTTATCGTTTATCAGTTTTGTAAAATTTTTTTTTTTCTTTTTTGAGATTGAGTCTTGCTCTGTCACCCAGGCTGGAGTGCAATGGCATGGTCTCAGCTCAACATCTGTCTCCCGGCTTCAAGCGATTCTTCTGGCTCAGTCTCCCGAGTAGCTGGGATTATAGGTGCATACCACCACTCTCGGCTAATTTTTTTTGTATTTTTAGTAGAGACAGAGTTTCACCATGTTGGCCAGACTGGTCTCAAACTCCTGACTTCAGGCGGTCTGCCCCTCTCGGCTTCCCAAAGTGCTGGGATTACCGGTGTGTGCCACCGTGCCTGGCCTGTTTTGTAAAATTCTTAAACATCATGCTTTTAAATGTTGCATCTGGCCTGGTATGGTGGCTCACGTCTGTAATCCCAGCACTTTGGGAGGCCGAGGCGGGCAGATCACCTGAGGTCAGAAGTTCTCAAGACCAGCCTGGCCAACATGGCAAAACCCCATCTCTACAAAAATACAAAAATTAGCTGGTCATGGTAGTGTGTGCCTGTAGTCCTAGCTACCTGGGAGGCTGAGACGGGAGAATCGCTTGAACCCGGGAGGCAGAGGTTGCAGTGAGCCGAGATCGTGCCATCGCACTCCAGCCTGGGTGACAGATCTTTTTCTCCTATTCTCTCTGCCCTTTATTTGGGGACTTTGATTCATGTCTGTTAAATTTTCCATCATGTCTCATGTGGCTCTTCTGTTTCTGTCCTTTGGTCTCTTTATCCTTAGGGTTTGTATATGTTCCAGTAAACTATGCCTCTTCTCTGCTGTGTGCCATCTGCCCATCTGCTCTTCAGTCAGTATGTTGGCTTTTTCCATTCTAATCTTGTCATTGATTCTTCATTAAATACTCCAGTTCTCAGAAGAAACTTTCCATCTTGTCATCCACCTTTTTTTAAACATACTAATTGCAGTTATTTTGACAACCACATTGGATAACTTCAATATCTTGATTATCTTTGGGTCTGTTTTATACCTGTCCCCCTCCTCCCACCTTTTGGTTTTTGCTCTTTATTTCTGTCTTCTGGGATGCTTGGTATGTTATTTTTTAGGGAATGCAAAGAATTTGGTGGTATGTAGAGAATTATCAGGGAACTCAGGGCTTTGGATGGTACTGTGTTCTTCCAGGTAGTCTTTTTCTTCTGGCAGGCAACTGGAGTTGTGGCAGACCATTCTGTTCAGATTTGAAGTTACAGGTCGCTGTTTATGAGACATTGTCTTGGTTTGATTTGACCTTCCTCTGAGTAACTGCACTGTGGAGTCCTAGAAGTCTGAGGTTTCCTACTAGACTCCTCAACTTTGGTGGGCTCTGATCTCTTTAAGTGTTGCCTTCTCAGCATTGTCAGCTTCAAAAGCCTGATCAGCTTCCCAGACTCTTAGGCGCTGCTTTCTTTTCGGTTTCTCAACCTCTGGCCCCCTGAAGTGTAAGAAAATCTGAACCCAGAGATCAAAGTCACTTTAATGTGCTCCTTTCTCTCTGAATTCAAGCCCCTCAAAACTTGGCAAGCATGGTTACCCTAAACATAACTTTTAGTCTCCTCAGCACCATACAAGAGCTGAAAGTTCTGCTCTGCTCCCCGGCTGCCATGCTGTTGATTTCTGCTGGGCTTCTCAGGCTCTGAGTTTTAGGCAGATTGTGAATTGTCAAGGGCCTTGTGTCCTTCATGTCTGTGGGCTAGACTCCCTAAGGCCACAGACACCTTGCGTGGAAAATTGTTAAGGAGTATAGGGCTATTCAAGATGTTTCCATTCTCTCCAGGATCTTGACCTCTGGTCATGTATATAAAGAGTCATTCTCTCTTTATGTATATAGAGAATTTAGATAGAAAACTAGAATGCATATATATATATGCATATATTATATATATATATAACTAGACAATTATATGTAATAAACTAGAATACATCTATCTGCCTATCTTTTTGAGACAGAGTCTCGCTCTGTGGCCCAGGCTAGAGTGCAGTGGCACGATCTTTGCTCACTGCAAGCTCCGCCTCCTGGGTTCATACCATTCTCCTGCCTCAGCCTCCCAAGTAGCTGGGACTACAGGCTCCCGCCATCACACCCGGCTAATTTTTTGTATTTTTAGTAGAGACGGGGTTTCACCGTGTTAGCCAGGATGGTCTCGATCTCCTGACCTCGTGATCTGCCCTCCTCGGCCTCCCAAAGTGCTGGGATTACAGGCGTGAGCCACTGTGCCCGGCCTACCTATCTATCTTGATCTCCCAGTTTCTTTAGTTTTTCTTCATGAAAGGGTAGTGTAACAACAACAACAACAAAAAATCCCATTGCGAGAGTAGTGTTAGCAAAAATCAAAACCCATCTCTTGACATGTGTTATAAATAACAGTGACATTAGTATTTTGAGGATATCCTGGAGTTTCAGGAGCATGTTTTCAATGACCTCTGACCCAGAGTACAGTATCAAAATTCATGCCATGCATTGTAAGAAGACTAGAAGAAAGAAAAGGAAATAAAAAATAGTAAATGTATAACTGGGAAACCAGTAAAGTAGGAAATATTCTGGAAGTATATGAAGAAATTGTAGATCATGCTGACAATTTTAAAAGCTATAAATAATAAAACTGTTCACATTTTGGTCCAAGAAAAAGATATATAAAATAAGAAATTGAATACATATATGAAAATGGATGTGTAGAGTCTCTTAAAAAGCTGGCAGTATCACCATAATTTTTTAAATGATCTTACCCCCACATAAATTGAAGAGAAACTAAGGTCTACAAGTCTACATATATTCCTGCCTCTGTGTTATAGGATTAATACAAGACAGAAAATGTATTTCAATGAATAACATTTTATATATGTAAAATTAAAGATTTTATTCAATTTTTTCAGAATTTTCTCGATGGATGAAAAGATCTAATACTTCAGTATTCATTTGACAAATCTTTGTTGAGTGTCCAGTGTATGCCAGGCACTGTGAAGGTGTTTTGGATACATCAGTGAAGAGAATGTCCTTCCTTTGGGGAGCTTATGTTATCGTGGGAAGGGAAAGGCAATACATACAACAAGTCAGTAGAACATGTAGCTTTGCAGATGAAACAGATTTGTGCAGGGGAAATGTGTGACGAAGTGTTCTTGGGGATCATTTAAGCTGGGAAGGAGATACAATAGCCTACCCTGTGGGGCGCTCTGAAGCTGTGATGGTCTTTCAGAGTGCCCTGAGTTGGGCAAGGGGACGGGGCATTTATATGGCCACTTAGACCAGTTACTGAATGCATTCTCAAAAACTGCTCAGTCTTGGTGGAGGCAGCTCTCTTCAGTGGACACGATGCCTGAAGAGAATGACAGCTGCCCACTATGGGTGGCAGCCCTCTCAGCAGCTGGGGAAGAGCTTTCCAGTGCTCACCACAGACAGTTTGTAAGGAGTGATAAGTACTAAAGTACAGTAGGGTAAAGAGGACCAGGAATCCTGGTGGTGGTGGGGCGCAGGGGGGATGGCTATTTACACAGGGTGGTCTGGGGAGGCTTCTGGGAGAAGGTATGTTTGAACAAATCATGAGTCTCGCTCTGTCGCCCAGGCTGGAGTGCAGTGGCCAAATCACAGCTCACTGCAAGCTCCGCCTCCTGGGTTCACGCCATTCTCCTGCCTCAGCCTCCCGAGTAGCTGGGACTACAGGCGCCGCCACCTCACCTGGCTAATTTTTTGTATTTTTTTAGTAGAGACGGGGTTTCACCGTGTTTGCCAGGATGGTCTCGATCTCGTGATCCACCTGTCTCGGCCTCCCAAAGTGTTGGGATTACAGGCTTGAGCCACCGCGCCCGGCCTTTTTTGTTTTTATAATAACCAGTCTAATAGGTATGAGGTGATATCTCATTGTGGCTTGAATTTGCATTTCCCTTTTGATAGTGATGTTAAACATTTTCTCATGTACCCATTGGCTATTCATATGTTTTCATTTGAGAAATACCTATTCACGTCCTTTTGCTGATTTTTAAATCAGTATATTTGTTTTCTTGTTACTGAATTGTTTAAGTTCCTTATCTCTTGGATATTTACTCCTTATCAGATGTATGGTTTGCAAGTACTTTCTTCCAGTCTTTAGATTGTCTCTTCATTCCATTGACTGTTTTCTTTGCTGTGCAAAAGATTTTTAGTTTGATATAATCCCATTTGTCTATTTTTCATTTTACTGTCTTTTGGGGTTATTTCTCTTTGTCTTTTATTGAGATTTTTGACAAAGGCTACATTAATAATGTTATTTGAGTACTTTTTTTCTGAACCTTTTCCTTTGCCTCTCTGTCTGGTACTTCCATTACACATGTATTGGTTTCCTTAATGCTGTTTCACATTTCTCTGAAGTTCTGTTTAATTTTCTTCATTCTTTTTTTCTTTCTGCTCTTTGCCTTGCATAATTTCTATTGATCTGTCTTTAAGTTTGTTGATTCTTTCATCAGCCATTTCAAATCTTCTGTTGATCCCTTTTAGTAATTTTTATTTCACTTTGTGCTTTTGTATTCTTAAATTTTAATTTTTAAATAAGTTATATTTTTTATATTCTCTATTTGACAAGACAATGTCATTATACCTTTCTATTCTTTTTAAAGCATGATTTCCCTTTAGCTCTGTTAACATATTTATAATGGCTACTTTGAAGTCATCATTAACTTTATTTAACAAATGCATTAACTTTTCAAAATTTGTTAAGTATAATATCTTGCTATCTCAGTTTCTGTTGCCTGATTTTTTTTTTCTTTTTTCCCCTGTGCATGAGTCACACTTTCCTGTTTCTTTGCATGTCTCATAATTTTTTATTGTTGCTGAAAACTAGCTATTTAAAATGATATTAATATATTGTGGTAATTCTGGATTCTGGTCTCCTACCAGAGGCTTATTGTTATTGTTTGCTTGCTTCTTTGTTTAATGACTTGACTGGACTATTTTCATGGTCTGTTTTCCCTGATAGTTAGGAAGTCTCTGATTTTATTTCTCAGAGGGCACCGCATTGGACTTGCACATAGTCACCTGCGTGGACAATGATTTCAGCAGGACTTTTTACTGTTTCTTACTGTGAGGCTTTCCCAGAGGCTGTCTGCCTCTGTTGTTATCACAACCAGATGTTAGGCTTCACTAATCGTCAGCTTATTTCTCTCTTGTTTCCAACAAAGCCCTGCAACATACCATCTTATCCAGTTTAGGTAAGCCTCTTTACAGAAATAATTTTTGACTCCAGTCTTTGAGGTTTGCTCCAATCCCTGGAGATATTTTCTTAACTATCCTTTTTTGTGGTTCTCTCTGGCAAACAAACCTAGAGTTTAGCTCAAAGCTCTCAAGGAGGTACTAGCTCCCCTTAAGTGCTTATCACTGAAATGTCCATTGCTTTTGAGAGCACCTTTTAGGCTTGCACTTCCCCACTTCTTCTAAATAAAGACAATTCCTTTATAAAGAGCTTTAGAGCTCTCTGTTATTTATAGGCTGCCTCTGCCCCTGGGCAAAATCTCTGAGCCACTGCTCCAGAGCTGGGTTCAAGGACCATGGTCGGCTTCCCTTGGAGTGACAGACCTGCTTTATGTGCAGGATGCTAGACGAGGTGGTATCCTCTGGGCTTCTTGGCTTGTCTCTCCCAGTGTGGAACCTCCACCTTAGGAGCAAGCTGGGTGAGAGCAATTGGGCCCCGGTATTCTCAGTCTGATACACCTGGGGTAGACCATCAACCCTACAAGTGGGGCTGTGTGGCAGAAGGGAGTCCCACTCTTTCTGTAGGACTCACTTGGAAGGTAGCCTCTATAATATGAAACTGAGGGGATGATAAGTGCCAGTGGCCTACTTCTCCTGGAGGTGGTAGCAGCTTTAACTGGGGATTTAGTGTCTTCTTGGCCACACCCACCCAGAGTGGAGATCCCATCACAATGAGCTGGTGGGGAGAGAAAGAAGGAAGTTGTGACTCAAGTGCTGCAGACTCTCATTATTCTTGAAAAAGTAAATGTAATAGATTTTCTTGAATAAATATTTGTTTTCTGTATGACTTTATGACAATTTTCAAAGAGTTTAAGTGGGGGTTTTTTTACACATTTTTAACAGTTAATGGATGTTTGTTTGTTTTGCTTTTGAGGGGGAGTCCTCAGAACTCATCATGTGGCCACTGCAGAAATTATCTTCCTTCAGAATTTGTAGAGCAGGATTGGATTCCCAAACAAGTTATTTTAAAGTCACTACTTTTAAGAGTCAAGAGCTTTCTCCTCTCCTTTTTCCTGTTAGTTGTAACTAATGCGTTTCTTCAATTCTCTAGATTCCAGATGGCTCATACTCTTTTGATCTTCCTTGTGTGAACAAAAATCACTGTATTTAAGTAGTTTGCATAGAAATAATTGCTTCCTTATCTCATGTAGTTCCTAATCAACACTTCATTCCAGCAAGGCTTCCTGTGGAGCACAATGAAAGAAGGAATCCACATCCAAGAGTGGCTTCGGTTTTATCTGAGTCTAAAGTAAAATAAAACACCATATATGTCACAGAAAAGGAAAACTGAATACCTCCTGAGGGGATATTAGGGCAAGTTTTGCGGGATAAACTCTGGATGCAACACAAATGATTTTGCAATCAGAATCATCTCAGAGACGGGTAAAGGGAATAGTTATAAAGATATTTCATAATCTTAGCAAATGCTACTTTTTACTCTTTTATTCAGTGAATTTAAACTTCAATAGTACATATGAACTAAAAGAATTGAAGGCGCGTATTTATGAAATCAATTATGAATACAATTTACTACTTTGTATACCATTTTGCAAATATTTCAAAATACTTCTAACCTGACCAGCTATTGCCTCATCTATAAAATGGAACTTGCTGGGTGTAACCAATCTAAGGGTTTCTTCCTGCTCACTGCACAAATAAAGACGATGACATTGTAGTAAATAAAGAGTTTAACACGTTGCCAGCCACCTTGTGGGAGACAGAGTTAGCACTCAAATCATCTCCTCCAAAGCTCCTAGGTTCAGAGTTTTTCAGAGACAGTTTCGGGGAAGTATTAGGGAGAGCTAGGCTTGCTGCTAATTGGTTGGGGTGAAGATGAAATCATAGCGGTTGGAAACTGTTCTCCTGCACGCTGAATCACTTCTGGCTGGGGCCACAGGAAGCAGGGCGGTAAAGGCTGAGCCAGGTGTCAGATGACAAGTTCAAACAAACACCCTGTAAAGATATCTCAAAAGGCTAATCTACAATAGTGGTGTTATCCACAGGAATGGCTGGCAGTCTATGCCTACACGTTAGCAGAATCAGGCTCCTCTCCCCTAGCTGCACATTTAATCTCATAATTAGCTGCTATAAAGTGGTTGAGTTTTGGGGGAGGTCTATTAAACTATAGTCTGAATGTCTCTCTCAAAGTCAGCTGGCCCAAAGCCCAAGGAGGGAATGGGGCCATGAAAAAAAGGCAGATGGGGCCAAGAACTTAGGAGCCCCTCCCTCTCACACTGCACTTCTTTCACTTCTGATGGTAATTTTGCAAAGACATCTTCTGCCATGAAGGTTCATTAGAAGGGAGCCTGGCAGAAAGTAGAGACAGAGTCTCGTTTGCTGCCCAGGTTGCAGTGCAGGTGGATCTCAGCCTTCACTGCACCTCCCACCTACTGAGTTCGCCGGGCCTCCTGCCCCAGCCTCTGAGTAGCTGGATTATAAGCATGTGCCAGCCACTGTTGGCTAATTTCTGTATTTTTAGTGAATGGGATTTCAGGTTACAAGCTGTATAGTGTAATTCGGACCCCCGGCTCCTATGACCTGCCCTCACTGCCTCCCAAAGTGCTGGATTACAGGAGTGAGTCAATGCACCAGAGCTAAAATTTTTAACCCCTTAAAAAAATGTGTATTTGAAATAGTTCATATATTTGAGTTGTTTGTTACCATCAAAGGTAAACAAAATGTCAGAAAAATGAAGAAAAAGTAGGAATCTTGTCAGACAATTCTTTGACTATCTCTAGTACCCTCCCTTTCTTGTTCCAAACTCCTCCCATTCTTCTCAGATCCCCATCTTCTACTCGACCTGCCTACCTGACAGCAGACACATTCACCTTAAATTCTAATTAGAATGCTGAGGGTACCTGTCCCTCAGTTTCCAGAGCGGATTTGTTTTTCATCTATTTTATTATGGGGCTTCCACATAAAACTTTTCTTGTGAAAGTCATTTCAAAGCTATAGTAATTTTGAAAATCACTGTCCTAGAGCATTTACACACATAATTTTAAAACTTTCCTATAAATTGAGGACGTGGAGCAAGATGGTGGAACAGAAGGCTCCACAGAGCCTCTCTGGGCCAGAAGGGAATCCACTGCCCAGGTACTACATCATGGTCCTTGGTGAGCCTCTGAGACTTGCTGGTTTCAGGTGAGACTCAGCACATTACCAGCTGTGGTGGTTATGGGGCAAAACACCTGCTTGAGAAAAGCAGAGGGAAAAGTAAAGGAGACTTTGTCTTGCACCTTAGGTACCAACACAGCCACAGTGGGGTAGAGCATCAAGAGGGTTCTTGGGGCCCCTGATTCCAGGACTTGACTCTGGAATAGCTTTTCTGGACCTGCTCTCGGCCAGAGGGAACTCCAGTGCCCTAAAGGGTGAGTCACAGGCCAGGCAGCGTTCACAACAAGCTGACTTAAGAGGGCTTGGGCCTCAAGGGAACATTGGTGGTAGTCTGAGAGTACCCCTCATGGCCTTGGGTGGCAGTGGCTACAGGGTGTGGCTCCTCTGCTTTTGGAAAGAGTGAAGGAAGAGTGGGAAGGATTGCATCCTGTGGGTTGGAGTGCCAGTTCAGCTGCAACACAGTAGAATATCATGTGGACTTCTAAGGTTTTTGACTCTAGTCTCTGACCCCCAGATGGCATTTCTGGACCCACCCAGGGCCTGAGGGACCTCACTGCCCGGAAGGAAAGGATACAGGCCTGGCTGGCTTTGCTACCTGCTGATTGTAGAGCCCCAGGGCCTTGAGTGAACATAGGCACTAGCCAGGAAGTGGTTACAGCAGGCCTTGGGTGAGATCCAGTGCTGTGCTGGCTTCAGGTCTGACTCAGTGCATTCATAGCAGTGGGAACCACAGGAGTGCTTGTGTCACTCTACCCCCAGCTTTCAGTGGCTCTGAACAGAAAAAGAGACAGTATGTTTAGAAAGTAGGGGAAGAGAACAAAAGTCTCTGCCTGGCAATCCAGAGAATTCTCCCAGATCTGGTCCAAAACCATCAAGGCAGTACCTCCACAAGTGTGCAAGAACCCCAGCGTTACTGAACTTGGGGTGCCCCCTAAAGCAGAACTAGCTTACATCACAGCACCCAAGTCCTTTCAAGTAACTGGAAAGCCTTCCCAAGAAGGATGGCTAAGAATAAGCCCAAACAGTGAAAACTGTAATAAATATCTAACTCTTCAAAGCCCAGACAGTGAAGAACATTGTTGCTGGAAGTCAGGGACCCCGAACAGAGGGTCCGGCTGGAGCCATTGCAGAGGAACATAAATTGTGAAGATTTCATTTTAATATGGACATGTATCAGTTCCCAAATAATACTTCTATAATTTCTTACACCTGTCTTTCATCTCTTAATCCTGTTATCTTTGTAAGCTGAGGATGTACGTCACCTCAGGACCACTGTAATTGTGTTAACTGTACAAATTCATTGTAAAATGTGTGTTTGAACAATATGAAATCAGTGCACCTTGAAAAAGAACAGAACAGCGATTTTTAGGGAACAAGGGAAGGCAACCATAAGGTCTGACTTGCCTGCAGGGCTGGGCAAAAAGAGCCATATTTTTCTTCTTGCAGAGAGCCTATAAACGGACGTCCAAGTATTGTTGTGTATATAAGCGTATACTTATTTTTTCAAATTTTCTTTTACTTGAATGATTTTTCTTGATATGTACCTAAATTATTTAATTCTTTCTTAGGGACTCCAAATATGTACAAATTGAATCACCTTTGTCTGTCTTCTCTAGTTATCATTGTGTGTAATCTTTTTATCCACTTATTGCAGTTTACATTGTTTACCTTTTATATATCCTCTGTATTACTTATTTTGGTTTTTTCAGTATCACCTCTCCATTGTGGGTTTTTTTGTTTGTTTGTTTTTCGAGACAGGGTCTCTCTCTGCTGTCCAGGAGTGCAGTGGACAGCACTGGAGTGCAGTGGTATGATCACAGCTCACTGCAGCATCAACCTCCTGGGCACAAGTAATCCACCTGCCTCAGCTTCCCAAAGTGCTGGGATTTCAGGTGTGAACCACCACACCCAGCCTCCCTTGTATTCTGATTTCATTTTAATTTCTGTGATATTTTCATTTGTTTCCTATGTCTTTCCTGAGTTCTGCCACTTTAATTTCATCTCTTGTTATATTGCCCTTTCAATTTCTGTATTTCTGCATTGTAATTTTTTTCATTAAAGTGAATGCCTTCTTTCAAATTCATAGTAAAATATTTGATCATAATTTTTATTTGCTGCATGGCTAAAATTTTTAATGAGTATTCTTTGTCCTAAGTTTTCTGATTTTCCTCATACTTTTAATCTTATACTATCTTTGACTCAGTTTTTTTCCAGTGACTTTTTCTTATAAACACATTTTTCTTGAACTGGATTTTGCTGAAGGTGGGTATGTGAGCATGAGCATGTATGTGCATGTGCACGTGCATGTGCGTCTGTAGGGGTAGTGCAGCCTTCCAAGCTTCACAACCTAAACACTTTATCACGTAGACACACTGCTTAATGCGACAATGGCTCTTCTACATAGTTCTTCTACATTATTGTGTGGTCTTTTATTCTTTCCTTCTCTGAGCCACACTGCATCCAGAGAGACTTCCTTAAGCTTCCCTGCTACTCTCAGTTTGTGCTCCCATTGATGCACGTGATCTATATAGGTTTGCACCTCAGGGTAAGACTCTTGACCTTCAGGAAGTATATTTTTCTTGGCTTTGAGACATTTAGTCATCTTTGTGGTTTTCTCTGCATTTCTATTTGGCTATGCCCAGTCTAAGCTTGTTTTGGCATCCTTACATATATTTGGAAGTAAGTGGATAATGACTGTATACTAGTTTTACTGAAAGCGAAGTTTATGGTTTTGCTTCTTCCTCTTTCTTAGCTTTTGTATAACCTTTAGCAGGAGAAGGGAAAAGATGCTGACCTACCCAACCATGTTCATACTTGAAGTCTCTCTCTCACTCCATATTTGTTTTAATTATTTAGCTTTGAACCTCAAATCAGGGAATCGTTGGCCTATGCAGTGGTCTGTGAGTTGTTTCACCTAGCTTTTTAAAACTGGCAAAATCAGTTCCTAAGATCCTCAATTTCTAATGGTGCAACTCAGCATCATTGAGATCCTTGGCAACTGTTCCTAACCTCTCTTTATTTAATCAATCAATTTGGATAAGCACAAATACCAAGTGCAAAGTACCAAAACTGTAAGATGTCCTTTATATGATAACTCAAGTACATGAACCATAGTTCAATGAAGAATCTGAACTTAATGAATTCTAGCTAAATAGCAAAATGAATAAAGGAACTTTGTCAAATGTTAAAGTTAGTGAAAAGAAAAGACTACATGTAGTTTGATCTATAAGAAAAAATTCCAGACATACTTAAATACATAGCTCCCATTCAACTTTCTCTATATTTCCCCTTATGATTTCCATTAATAGAATACATTTTCAACTATTTTCTCAGCTAGAGAGAATTAAATATATGCCTGTTTCTGTATCTCCAAGGATATATGGAATGAGTTGTTTTTGTCTTCATTACTTATGTCTTTGTCATATTTATTTATTCAAGTGTCTGGAAAAGAAAGCTTTCTTTCTCCTCTTGTAGCAATGATAAGAGGTGATGGTCAATTTAGATGAATTTTTAAAAAATCATGAAATTACTGCTCTGGTGTTCATCAGTGGATACTTCGTTTTCATGTTAATTACAGATTTCTGCTTACTTATTATGAAGTTCAAGATTGTTTGACCTGAAGAGGTTTAACACATAAAAGGGCAAAAAAGAAAAAAAAAGAGGATCCATGACTATAGAAATTACTTTACCTTTGCCCTTAGCTTTCATACATTCTACCAGAGGAGAATAGACAAAATGACCCAATGGTCCCCATCCTTCTCTGCAGGGCTGGTCCAAAAGCAGCCCAAGGGACCCAACCTACATAGATAATCTAAGCCAGTTCTCTAAAGGCCCCACTTGAGCAACCCCTGGGCATAAGCATCCAATTGCTCTCTGGGAGAGTCTATCGCCACCTCGAGCAGAGACACATCCCCTGTTACAGTCTCTCAAGTGATCTGCTGGATTTTTTTAAGCCTGTTTTCACTTTGGTGGGAAATTTGTGTGCCTAGTCAAAACAACAGTAACCATAGCTAAACTATTCCAAGAAGTTTCAGAAGTTACATTTACTGTTTATATTGAAAGGAGTCTTCAACAAAACACCCCAGCCCCTCTTTGAAATATAAAGCAAAGTTAACTCTCAAGGGGAACTTTTTTAAAAAGGGAAGTGCTGTATTATGGAAGCCTCCACAGCACAATACATGCCCCTCAGCCTCACAAAGCAACCCAAACCCACAAGGAGGTCCTGCCTGCCATGCTTTTGAAAGCTCTTGTAGTTGTTGGCTATGAAATCTAAAGCCCTGCTCTACAGACATTAGTAAAATCAGGGGACTTTTGACACAAGCAAAATTGCATTTGAAAGTTTTTCAGTTCAGTACCATGGTCCAATTTTAAGTAATAAAAATCCTGTCTCTCCTTCCATATTCCACGTGAGTCACTTGTAATAAATCCTTCCAGTGACTGTCCATTTCTGGTCATCTCTAAATCGTTCTTTATATTGCCACACAGTGGTCATTTAAAAATTCACTGGTACCCAATGGTTAGGAGTGTGTTGTCTTTGAGTCAGATGGCCTAAGTACATTCCCCTCTGTCACTTCTTAGCTGGGTGATCTTTGGCCAGTTTGTTAACTTCTCTAGCTTCCATTTCCTCATGTTGCAAGGATCAAATGAGACAAGTCACCTAATGCACTGAATCCACTGCCTGGAACAGAGTCATCTGGCTTTGCAAGGAGGTTATGCCTCACATTCCAGGAATAGATCATTCCAACAATACACAGATTCTTCCTCATAATACATTTTATGCAGATAGTAAAACGTTTTACGAATTCGATGCAAGGAAAATGGAAGACAAATCTCACTCATGAATGGTGACAAAAAACCCCTAAAACAAATTGGCACATCAAATCCAATTTAGCAATATATAAAAATAATAAAATATCACTATGGGTTTATTTCAAGAACTGCAATGTTGGTTGGAAAGTAGAAAATTTCATATAACGTAGAATGTTAATACATTAATAGAGAAAAATCATAATCTTCTCAACAGAGGCATAAAAGCATTCAGTAAAATTCAACACCCTTCATGAAAAATCTTAGCAAACTTGCAATATATAGGACTTTTAAAATCTGAAGGTATGTTTCCAAACACTAACACTAACATTATTAGTGCTTCTAATTCTGGAAGCTTTTTCATTTATAATTAAGAAAAGGTCAAGATGTTCACTTTTTTTTTTTTTTTTTTTTTAAATATTGAGTTGGTGGTCCCTACAAGTGCTTTAAGATGAGAGAAAGAAATTAAAGTTAAAAGGATTGGAAAAGAAGAAATTAATTTTCATTATTCACAGTGGTTTATTGTCTACATAAAAAAGTTTCCAGCAAACAATTGAATTTTTATAAAGCAAAGATAGCTGGAAAATGTTTTAAAACAGTTATTACAGCCAGAAAAGTTTAAAAAGTCATTCTAAAGTATATCTCATAAAGATGTGCAGAACTGTTGTGCAGACACTTAGAGAATTTTACTGAGAGATAGTAAATAGACCTAAATAAGAAACATGCTAAGTTCATTAAAGGATGATTCAATACCATAAAGGTGTCAGTTTTTATTCAAATAGATTTAAAGATTCAAAACAGCTTCAATAAAAATGTCACCAATGTTTTGTTAAAGAGTTGTACAAATTAATTGTAAAATATGTATATAAAAGCAAAGGGATAATGATAGGCAAGACATCTCAAATAATAAATTGGAGGAACTTGTCCTACCAGAATTAAGATTTACTATGAAGCAATAGTGATTGTGACTTTGCAGTGTCAATGAAGAGACCAATGGAGCAGATCAGAGAAGGTGGAAACGGACCCACGGTAGGCATAGAAAAGATCTAGGGCAGGGAGGCAGGGCCTCAGTAAGGAAAGATGGGCTGCTCACAAGTTTGCTGAAACACTTGGTTAGTCATGTGAAAACAGGTGACATTGGAGGCATATCTCAAACAACTCCACAATTTCAGTTGACTATAAGTTTAAGTTTGAAGGAAAATAATGTAAAAATTTAAAATACTGAAGTATATCTTTTTTACTTTGGATGTAGGAAAACTTTGCAAATATGACACAATATACACATACATAACATAAAGCTGAAGATTATATTTGACTACATAATAATTAATAAATCCTATTAATAAGAATGATAGAGTGATGTCAGCAAGATGGCTGACTAGAAAACCTTAGCACCCATTCCTCTTTGCCTCAAAGACAGCCAAAACAATAATGAACAACTACGTTTTGATGAAAATAACTAGAGTGCCAAAATACATCAAAGGAGTCAAGGCTGTCCTTGGAAATGAAGGAGAAATAAAGTCTTTCTCAGACAACCAAATTCAGAATATTGCAAGACTGTTACAGTGCTCTATAAATCATATATAATTCTAGTATGAAGGTTAAAAGTCCATAACCTGTTAAGTATAACATAACTATAAGTTATAAGTTAAAAAGTATAACCATAAGAAGTTAAGAAATACATGATACAAAAAGATATAGTCACATCAAAAACAAAAATGGGAGGAAAAGTCTAGAATGTTTGTACATTACTGAAGTTAAGTTGCAATCAGTATAAAATCATCTATTATAACGATAAGATGTTTTATGTAAGCCTCAGAGTAACCACAAATAAAAAACCTATAGCAGATACACAAACAATAGAGAAAAAGGTATCTAAATTTAGCACTAACAAAACTCACCAAATCACAAAGATAGAGAGGAAAAAAGGAACAAAGATCTACAAAATTATTGGAAAATAATTAGCAAAATAGCAAGAGTAAGTCCTTATCTATTAATAATTATTTTGAATGTAAATGCCTTAAATTCTCCAGTGAAAACACAGAGTAGCTGAATGAATAAAATAAATAAGATCCAAAGTTATGCTACCTATAATATACCCACTTTAGCTTTAAGGACATGCATGGCTGAAAGTAAAGAGATAAAAGAAGATACACCATGCAAATGGGTAAACAAAGGGTAGCAGAGGTAGCTATTCCTATATCAGAATAAAATAGACTTAAGTCAAAAACAGTCACAAGAGTCAAAGAAGGCTATTTATTTAATGAGAAAGGGTACAATTCACCAAGATACAACAATTGGAAATATATATGCACCCAACACTAGAACATCTAAATATATAAAGAAAATATCACTGGACATAAAGGAAGAAATAGATGGCAATACAATAATAGTAGGGGACTTCAATATTCCACTTACAACAATGGACAGATCAATGAGACAGGAAATTAAAAAGGAAATATTGAAATTGCATAGCACTTTTTACAAATGGACCTAGCGGATATAGACAAATTATTCCATCCAACAGCAGAAAATACACTTTCTTCTCAAGTGTACTGGAATATCCTCCAGGATAGACCATATAGTAAGCAACAAAAAGTCTTAATACATTTTGAAAAATCAAAATTATATCAATTATTGTTTCTAACCACAATGGTATGGAACTAGAAATCAGTAACAAGAGAAACTTCGGAAACTACATAAATTAAACAACATACTCCTTAACAACCAATGGGTCAATGAGTAAATTTAAAAGGAAGATTTAAAAAATTCTAGAGACAAATCAAAATGGAAGCACAGCATACCAAAACTTATGAGACAACAGCAAAAGCAGTAATCAAAGGAGGTCTCTAGTAATAAATACCTACATCAAAAAAGAAAAAACTATATCAAATGCACAGTTTAATGTTGCACCTCAGGGAACTGGAAAAACCAAACTAAACCCAAAATTAGTAGAAGGAAAGAAAGAATAGAAATCAGAGGAGAAAACAACAAAATAGAGACAAAAAAATACAAAAAAAAAAATCAATGAAACAAAGAGTTTGTATTTTACAAAAAGATATTCAAAATCAACAAATCTTTAGTCAGATTAGCAAAGAAGAGAGAAGATTCAAATAAAATCAGATGAAAAAGGAGATATTACAACTGATACCACAGAAATACGAGGGGTCATAAGAAACTCTTATGAATATAACTGCATGCCAAGAAATTAGATAACCTAGAAGAAATGAACAAATTCCTAGACATATACAGTCTACCAAGATTGAATCATGAAGAAATAGAAAATCTAAACAGATCAATAATAAGAGGATAGAATCAGTAATAAAAATTCTCCCCTCAAAGAACAGCCCAGGACCAGATGTCTTCACCGCTGAATTCTACCAAACATTTGAAGAAGAGCTAATTCTTAAACTATTTCAGAAATTTGAAAAACAGAACTCTTCCAATCTAATTCTATAAGGCCAGCATTACCCTGATACCAAAACCAGATAAAGATGCAACAGGAAAAGAAAACTTCAGGCCAATATCCCTGATGAAAACAGTTGTAAAATTTCTCAACAAAATATTAGCAAACTGAATTCAATGACACATCAAAAATAACTGTTCACCATGATCAACAGATGAACAGATAAAGCAAATATAATATGTACACAATTGAATACTGTTCAGCCACAGAAAGAATGAAATCGTATCATTTGCCACAAAAAGAATGAAATCCTATCATTTGCAACAGCATTGATGAAACTGGAAAACATCATGTTAAGTGAAATAAGTCAGACACAGAAAGAAAAATATGAAATGATCTCACTGTATGTGGAACCTAAAAGAGTTTATCTCACATAAATAGAGAATAGAATGGTGATTATCAGGGACTGATGGGGTAAAAAGAGGTTGGTCAGCGGTACAAAGGTACAGTTAGATAGGAGGAATAAGTTTTGATTTCTACTGCACAGTAGGTTGACTATAGTTGTCAATAATATATTGTATGTTTCAAAATAGAAGAGAGGATTTTGAATGTTCTTACTACAGAGAAATGAAAGTGAGGTGATAGGTTTGCTAAAATTAGCTAGATTTGATCATAATACAATGTACACATGTATTAGAAAAACAGATTGTTTCCTATATTTATCTATAATTATGTCAATTAAAAATACAATAAATCTTTAAGAATGATACCATAAAGAAAGTAACAAACACAACCCATAAACTAGAAGATCTTTGTGGCATACATAATACAAGTGATCGTGTCCAGAACCTATAAATCGTCTATAAATCAATAGGTCTTAACATGTACAAGGTTTACTCCAGTGTCATTTATAGTGATTATAAAAAAAAAAAACCCCTGGAAGTAACCCAAGTGTCCTAGATAGAAAATTCATGAATTTGGTACCTTCATATAGTGGAATACTGAGCAGTAGTGAAAATGATTAAATCATACAAAACATTGATAAATCTCAGAAATGAGTTGAATGAAATTTAAAGAAAACTATGGTACAATATCAATTATAAAATCTAAAGAACATGAAAATATAACTAATGTCTTAGTAAAGATACATACATATAAAATGTAATTATAGTAAAAAGGAATGCAATGACTAATACAAATGTAAAACTATATGTAACGGTCACCTCAGGAAGGCAAGAGAGTGGAATGTGACTCAGGAGACACCCAGGAGTATTTCAATTATATTGGTACTGTGCTACCTTTTATAATCTGAGTAATTGCTGGTTGGATGGCTTCAGAGTTGTTAAAACATGAAAAGATGTGCATCTCAGAATTTTTTTTTTTTTGAAACGGAGTTTCACTCTTGTTGCCTAGGCTGGAGTGCAATGGCATGATCTCGGCTCACCGCGACCTCCACCTCCTGGGTTCAAGCAATTCTCCTGCCTCAGCCGCCTGAGTAACTGGGATTACAGGCATGCGCCACCACACCTGGCTAATTTTTTGTATTTTTAGTAGAGATGGGGTTTCTCCATGTGGGTCAGACTGGTCTCGAACTCCCCACCTCAGCCTCCCAAAGTGTTGGAATTACAGGTGTGAGCCACCGCACCTGGCTCAGAATTCTTGAAATATTATAGTTTATAATACATTTTTAAAAATTAAATGTGCAAATGCACTCTGCTTTCTCAGATATGTCCCATTTTTAAAAGATTTCTAAGAATCCCTCATCCTTCTCTTTAGTTTGTCACTATTCTTCTTAAATATTATCCTCTAAATAAAATATGATTGGAACTGAACACAATGCTTATTTCCAGAGTGGATTCTGTCATTGATGTCCTTATAGAAGTGAACAAAGACTTCAACTCTCCATTCTCCTGGACTAAAGTTTCGCTATAAAGTTCTGCCTCACCACTGTTAGAGTTGGTGCAGAGCCCAGATTTCTCGATGGTTGTTCTGGCAGACAGGAGAAAGGATGAAAAAGTAGATCACAAAAGATCATATGCTACTCGAAAGGTGTCTGAAAGAACATACAGTTGCCAAGGAACCTGCTTGTGTGAGTTGAAATGCTGCCTGCAGGGGACACACAGGCCTGGGGTCTATCTTTGTGTGGCAGTGATGTAGCCCTCTCTGCTTCCTTTCATCTCTGGTCTCTTCCTTGCAAATAAACCCAAAGCACAGGATTCTGCACAAGTTTCTTAATTTTGCATTCTCTACTGATGTCTTTACATCCAGTTACCCATTAAAAGTATTAAAAACCTGGAAAGATCTTTTAGTGTATTTTTAATGGCTGTGGGGGAATGGGGAGAGGTGGGTATACATATTTTCCAGATCTTTCTAGAAAGGTTTGGGGCAACTGGACAGTTGTATATCTCATTCTCAGCTGATCAGACTCGAAATGAATTCCCTCCTCCACAATGTGTTCCAAAATATAAGTGAGATGTTCCAGACAAAGAATGTAAAGTAAAACCATGTTACTCTAACTGCATGAAAAAGGTGATTGACCCGGGCACGGTGGCTCACACCTGTAATCCCAGCACTTTGGGAGGCCGAGGTGGGCGGATCACGAGGTCAGGAGATCGAGACCATCCTGGCTAACACGGTGAAACCCCGTCTCTACTAAAAATACAAAAAATAAGCCGGGCGTGGTCGTGGACGCCTGTAGTCCCAGCTACCGGGAGGCTGAGGCAGGAGAATGGAGTGAACCCAGGAGGCGGAGCTTTCAGTGAGCCGAGATCACACCACTGCACTCCAGACTGGGCAACAGAGCCAGACTCCATCTCAAAAAAAGAAAAGAAAAGAAAAAGGTGATTGAGTTTGGGGGACATAAGAATATGGAATTATTTAGTGGTGTATGCCTCTCAAATGTCAATGAGTTCCAAAAGCTCTTGAGTCAGAAAATCATGCTAAGTATTAAACCAGTGTTTAAGTATGGTATTGACTGGCCTTGTATCAGAATTGCCTGGGCTGTTAAAGTACGGATCCCCTACTTGCTCAGAATCTTGCTGGGATGAGGTCCTGGAATTTGCATTTTTAGTAAGTTTTCTAGGTTATTTTGAGGCAAAACCCTCTAAATTATTTTAAATGCCCCTAACCATGAAGAGTCAGCACTGTTACCAACCCAGCAGTCTCTCTAAACACAGCACTAAAAATGCTATTCCCGGAGATAAGCCTTCACAGCATTTGCTGAAATACCTTACCAAGAGTGACTTAGTGCAATTATAGTCATCATACATTTTATAGTTCCAAATAATTGGCCCTCTTGATCCCAAAATCTACCATTATTTTTTAGATCATGAGCCCTGATTATTTTCTTCATTGTATTTTTAAGCTGTCTGATAGCGGCTGCCCACACCTGTCCTTACAGCCAGATTACTGCCCTTCTGACAGTGTATAAAGCCAAAGAATCAGTCAGCCAGATTTTAGTGCAAATACTCAGATGTACCACACATTTAATTCTGGGGTACTTTGACTTGGTTTCATTATCCTAGTTCTTAATTCTTTGGACTTCCAGATTTGGAACTCATCCCTGTTCTTTTTGGCAGTCAGATGCCTCCTGGCATCCCTCATTGTCAGGAGAGAAATCCTTGTTCCTACCTCATGCCTGTGAGAACCAACCCCAATATGACCAGGAGTAGTGGTGAGTCCTGCCCTGTTCTCCCTTCAACAAGAGAGGCTGGAGGCCCAGCTTGGGACCGATCATGCCTTCTTTCTGCAAAAAGGGGCCCCTGTTCTCTCACTGGCTCAAGTTTGGTCCAGGGCAGATGACCCCCAAGTCTCTTGTCTCCTGTGACACCAGTTGAATGGGCATAATGTGAGGCAGGGTGGCTATGTCTCAACCGTGGTGTGGATGGTGCTTTGTGCACATTGTCTGCTGTGAGGAGAGCCTTGCAGTCTACAAAACACTGCATATCTGGTGGTAGTGGGAACTTGTTTAGCCCTGCATATATCCATACTGGACTCTAGTCCCCCACCAAGTGTATGTGTCTCCTGATGAACATGTCCAACTCACATCCATCCTGACAACCAGGGAATCAGAAATATAGCCACAGATTCAACAGATTGATTTTTAAAGGACTTATTGAGTGTCCACTATATACCAGGCATTATTCAAAGCATTGGTAATACGCTATTGAAAGAAATGAAGTCCCAGCTCTTCTGCTGTTTATATTCTAGGTAAGGGAGAAAAACAAACATAAATGAATATAAACTACATCAGGGATGATAAGTACTAATAAGAAAAATAAAAAGTCTAAGGGGATGTCTTAAAATGGTTGACCCCCACCCCTACTCCAGCCAACCCGAGACAATGGCATAAGTGTAGGTAGTTTATCTTAGGTAGATTTCAAGAAACAGGATTGAGCAATTGGGAAGAATACAACAGTGAGGGAGGAAAGCACATCTCAGTGGTCACTACTGCTATGGGTGACTGGAACATAATCCCTATGGGATCTTCTTCTCTTTTTGAGATGGAGTCTTGTTCTGTCACCCAGGCAGGTTGGAGTAAAGTGGGACAATCTCAGCTCACCGCAACCTCTGCCTCCCAGGTTCAAGTGATTCTCCTGCCTCCGCCTTCCAAGTAGCTGGGATTACAAGCACATGCCAATACGCCCAGCTAATTTGTGTATTTTTAGTAGAGACGGGGTTTCACCATGTTGGCCGGGTTGGTCTTGAATTCCTGACCTCAGGTGATCTGCCTGCCTTGGCCTCCCAAAGTGCTAGGATTACAGGCATGAGCCACTGCACCTGGCCCCCTTTGGGGATCTTCTGAGGGATTTCATTGAATGTGCCTCAATTATTCACCCAAATCACAGAAGATAGCAGTATTTATCCATAGCTCCTATTTTCCATAGGTCAAGGGTTTCCCTGATTTGGTTCCAGGTTTGAGCATGTGATGGCTGAGTGGACTCTCATAAGCTGGAGTTGGAGAGAAGCCCAGAGACAGAAAGCAAGAGACATGCAGTGCAGCTGGGGGGAGGTCTTGCCTGGCTACACTTGCATGAAGCTATTGGCCATAGCAATGGCTGAAGAGAAAGCTGAGCCAAGAGGACATAAAATGAAGCAAGGATGGAGATGAGATGAGACAATCTTATATAAATTGTCCAAGGAAGTCATTAGACCACCTGCTCTGTGCTGCATGCCTACTATCAGATCCAATGCTCACTGCCATTAGAGAAAATGGACCAGAAGAGCAGTCATGGCACCTTCATTCATGTCTTAAGAAAGCTTTAGGAGAGTGGTTTGAAAACTAGGCTTCTATGAAGCACCTTTGGGTGCTGCTGAATTGAAAGGGGGAGGAAGAAGTGGGCTGATAGCAGAAAAGGGCCAATGGATGGAGTCTCAGTCCTCTGACCCACTTCAACCAGAAAAACTCTCCTTGCATCCATTTTACATATTAAGCGTCCTTGTAATAATTTGGGGCTGAAATAAATTTGGAAACCACAAGAGCACGTTAAGGAATTTCACTGGGAGAATTAGTGAGGTCCCAAACTTGGGATGAGTTGCCCATCTCCCCTCTGGTTATTAAGCTAGGCTGATAGACAATGCACCCAGGAAGGAAGTCACAAATATCAGCTTGTGTTCAAGAAAGCATTTTGATTCATTGTGTTCCCTCTCTAATCCCATTTGATCTCAGCCTGCTTTCACTGAGTCTTTCTTTTGATTCATTCATTCACTAATATAGCAAATATTTTGTGAGCATATGTTATGTGTCAACATTGTGCTAGACCCCTGAGATATGACTGAGATATAGTTCTTTCATTCAAGGAACCCAAGTCTAATGGCAGATGAGGACAGAAAAACAAATTAACAGACAATTACCATACAATGCTAAGCAAAGAATAAACAGTTTTGTGAGAACATGGAGAAAACCCTTTGAATCTAACCCATGTGTAATCTAACCCATGTGATTAAGGGATGGGGTCTCAGACGAAGTGCACCATGACATGAATCCTGGAGAATGTGCTGGAACTAGTCAAGTTCTAAACTCTTGTCTCTAACAACATTCCCCACATTTGAATCTTGGCTTTCTTTTTTGAAATCTGGCTAAGCTTGATTTTCTGGGACCCATATGATATTATTATAGAACATAAGATGTCACCTTGGTCAAATCGTTCTACTTAGAGCCATCAGCTTCCCCATCCATCCTGCATGTGGGAGTAAGGATAAGGCTGGGAAAAATAATGTTATCTTGGAATGATCACGGAGTGGAGTAAATAAAACCCATTGAGCAAACACATTCTGAGCACCTACAGTGTTCCAAGCACTGTGGCCAGTGCTGAATATAGAAATGAAATATCAATTCCATGTCCTCAAATCACCTACAGTCTAACTGTACATAAGATGAGTGGGACTAAAGCCTTAATCATTGCTAACTCTTCTCAACAACATTGTTGAGTGAGTTTCACCATGGCACTCACAAGGGAGCTATTTTTATGCGGTATCTAGCTTTGGGAAGGAATAACACATCTATCTGCAAAATATTCCTACAGCATGTAAGAAGCACAGATTGGCCGGGAGCGGGGTGTACATAGGGTGTGAAGCGATAAGAAAGGAGACAATTGCAGTGCAGTAGGTAAGTGCTATAATAGAGGTAGGCAGCGTGCTAAAGGATCCTGGAGGGCAAAGAGGGGTTAGCATTACCCCTCCACCTGACCCCTCTTTGCCCTTTCTACATGAAGGGCAAAGAGGTGGAAGTGGGGAGGGTGGCTCAAGAGAGCCTGGGTTTTGGTACCATATGAGAGCTAGAGTAAAGTAATAGGCTGAACTGGAGATATCAGTAAGGGCCAGATTATGATAATCTTCACATTCCAGGTTTTGAAACAGAGTTTATCTTATAGGCCCTGAGGAGCCACTGATGGTTTCAAGAAAGATCCCTCTGGTTAGAGTTTGGAGTATACAGTGGAGTGGTTGAATGTAGGGAGTTATTTCCAAGATTACGACAGTAATCTAGAAGGAAATTGATGAGTGTCTGGACTAGCAGAGTGCAGAAGGCTTGTTTTGGTTACCTACTGATGTGTAACAAAAAGCCCAAAACTCAGTGGCTTAACAGAAACAAATTATTCTTTCTCATGATTCTGTGAATTGACTGGTTGGTTCTTCTGCACATTATGGTATCAACTGTGGTTTTGGAGTGACTGGAAGGTCCAAATGACCTCACTCACATTACTGGCAATAGGTGTAGGCCATAAGATGGGAGCTCAGCTGGGACTTTCAACCAGAGGTCTCAGTTCTCCTCCACATATGTGTGTCCATGTGGCTACTTGAGCTTCCTGCCAGCATGGTGGTTGGGTTTTAAAAAGGAATGTTCCAAGAGTAGAATCCCCAGTGTGCAAGTGCTTATAAATCTACACATTCGTTATACTAGCTAATGTCCTATTAGCCAAAACCAGATCCATGGTCAAGCCCAGAGGGGCGTACCTAGGGTGTGAATACCAGAAAGCATGGTTCAGTGGGGTCTAACGTCTACCATGGCTGTGGAGAAAAGATAGTGTGATGGTAAATTTTATGTATCACCTGGGCTCAGTGGCTCATGCCTATAATCCCAGCACTTTGGGAGGCTGAAGTGGGTAGATCACATGAGACCAGGAGTTTGACATGGCAAAACCCCATCTCTACTAAAAATATGAAAATTAGCCAGGTATGGTGGTGCATGTCTGTAATCCCAGCTACTCAGGAGGCTGAAGCAGGAGAATCACTTGAATCTGGGAGGTGGAGGTTGCAATGAGCTGAGATCGTACCACTGCACTCCAGCTGGAGTGATAGTGTGAGACTGTCTCAAAAAAAAAAAAACAAAAAAAAAATGTTTAATGTGTCAACTTGCCTCAGCCACAGAGTGCCTAGATATTTGCTTAAACATTATTCTGGTTGTGTCTGTGAGTGTCTCTTGATGAGATTAACATTGGAAATGGCAGGCTGAGTAAAGCCGATTGTCTTTCCCAGTGTGGGTGGGCCTTATCCAGTCCACTGAAGGCCTGAATAAAACAAAAGGCTGAGTAAGGGATCTCTGATTATCTTCAAAGTAGGACGTCAATCTTCTCCTGCCTTTGGACTTGGACTTGGATTTGAACTGGAACTTACACCATTAGCTTTCCTGCTTCTCAGACTGTCCCATGAGCCTTCCCGGGTCTCCAGCTTGCCATCTATAGATCTCAGGTCTTCTCAGGCTGCATAACTATATGATCCAATTCCCTATAATGAATCTCTATTACATATAATAAACTATTTATATATATATATACACCCACAGAGATCTACCTATCTATTCACCTATTGGTTCTGCTTCTCTAGGGAAACCTGATTCATACAGATTAAAAAATGTCACTTCTAGTGTTCACCCACTGCTCCAGTCTGTTCTTCAGAATTTTTACTGCTGACATTTGCCTGTCCCCTTCCTCAAATGGGAGCAGGAAGTAAATGGGGAAGGGGTTATGGGCTTATATTGCCTAAAAGACTTCACACTATTACGAAAATATCGTTAAAGTGGAAACCCTCTATTCTTTTTTTCAAAGTATTTGGCTTGAATTTATTATTGAGTAATTTTATAATATGTAAATGTGACTATTTAGCAATTAGTAACATTTTAAAAGGATGCTCTTTGTTGAAAATACATAAATATCATTCCACTTTATGGCTTGAAATCCTAGGGCACAATTCATGTTTAATCTAAAATGTGAAAGTGAAGTCAGGCTGGGAAAAGGAAACAGAAAAGAATATAGCTATAGAACAAGCTGTGCTGCTTCTCAAAGTGTTTGAACGTGGCTTCTTTACCATAATGCAAATGACTTTTATAGTCATGGTAATTGGGCCCTATGATTCTTCACAAATGTGATTCCCTTGGGGTGATCAAATGCTTTGAGATGTTAATTTCTGTATGTTGCAAGAATATTTTAAAAATAACCTCCCCTTATACTCAAAGATGATGCACAAAACCAGTTCTTTCTATGGCTGGCTCCTGGTCTGTGCCCTGGTTTCCACATTTGTAAAAGGGAGATAATAGTATTAAATATAGTATAAAGCAGTATAGCATATAGTATAAAAGAATAGTAATCCCCTCATAAGTTTGTTGTAAAAATTAATATGTGTAAATGATCTGTGCTTTTTTTTTTTTTTTTTGAGGTGGAGTCTCACCCTGTCACCCAGGCTGGAGTGCAGTGGCGCGATCTCGGCCCACTGCAACCTCCTCCTCCTGGGTTCAAGCGATTCTCCTGCCTCAGCCTCCTGAGTGGCTAGGATTACAGGCACGTGACACGATGCCCTACTAATTTTTTTGTATCTTTAGTAGAGACAGGGTTTCACGGTGTTGGCCAGGCTGGTCTCGAACTCCTGACCTCATGATCCGCCTGCCTCAGCCTCCCAAAGTGCTGGGATTATAGGTGTGAGCCACCGCGCCTGGCCGATCTGTGCTTCTTATATGCTGTAGGAATATTTTGCAGATAGAATGTGTTATTCCTTCCCAAAGCTAGATACCCCATAAAAATAGTTCCCCTGTGAGTGCCATGGTGAAACCAAAGCAGTGTTGTTGAGAAGAGTTAGCAATGATTAAAGCTTTGGTCCCACTCGCTTTATATGACTCCTCCAGGCCTTGTGTTATTCATGTATCAAAGGAGGAAGTTGAGCCCGGTGTTCTCCTGTGCCCCTTATTCAGTCAAGGCAGACTGTCTGAAACTATCCATCATGAATCACCAGCACCCTTGACCCATCTGTTCCTCTTCCATCATCTGTAACAGAAGTTCTCCCTACCACTTCTTTTTAATGTTCTTATTTTCTCTTTGGAAGTTCTAATCACCTTTGAAGACAGAGCCTCATGCCTGATGATATATAGCCCTGAAGGTGTAACTTAACAAAGTGCCTCCTCTTTCTTGCAGGTATCATGTTCTTTTACCTTGATTTGATTTCCCTTTATTCTAAATGTATTCCATCCTCTTTTCTTTGTTGAGTACTCATTTCTGTCTAAAAAGACTGGATTTCCTTTCACAACCTTCAGCAGAGTCATTCTTGGTATCTTTTCCCCTTCCCCAAGAGCAAGCACATGGACTTATGGCCACCACCAATTCCTACTTAGCTATGATCTCCTCAATTCAACATCCTGTGACCCTTCTATGGAGAGTTAGTGATTGGATGAGATACCACCACACATGCTAATGCACACACACAAAGCACTCAGATGATTCAATATAGAATTTCCCTCTCAAGAAAGTTGTTCACCTCGCATTGTTCCCAAGAGCAAACCACACCTTGTTCATTGCACCTATGCCTGTTCAGGGCACTCTGAAGTAGCAAAGCCTATCTATTGTTAAATTAAACAAACATGAGGCCATGGCCTGAAGCTATTTCCCTACTTTGAGTTTCTATGCAAGGAACTGCAGCCTTACATAAAATGTAAAATACATCATGTTTCTTACTTGTCCTCCAAGATATTCTGCTCTCTATGTATAAATGTAAATTAACCAAAACCTAATTGAGGAGTATATTTTTGGGTCTAAGCTAATAGCAAGCAGCTGAGCTGCAGTCAAGCAAAGGCTGCCAACTGATCAGACCATGTCCAAATAAAACAAATACCTAGCTGTAGCCAATCAAGCTAATTCTGTACTTTACGTCTATAATTTACTACCTATAATTACTCACTGCCTGTGTTGCAGAGTGGAGCTCTCTGAATCTCTCCAGTTCTGAGTGCTGCCTGATTCATGAGTAGTTTTTTGCTTAAATATTAATAAATTGTTAGATTAAATTTGTCTAAAGTTTTTCTTTTAACACTGTCTAAAGGTGATGTATACTCAACGCCAATAATTTGGCTGATACAATTTCCAGGGTCTGACTTGGTAACATGCACAAAGAGATAAATTTGTATTGCTGAATACATAACAAGGTGCCGTGACTCCACATTGCAGAGACAAAAATTCCCTAATGTTGTCTGACTTGCAGTAGTGGTAGAGCCACCGTTTGTTCACTAGTGTAGGGCCTCTGAGCCCAAGCCTGCATGTATTCATCCAGATGGCCTGAATCACAAAAGAAGTGAAAATGGCCGGTTCTTGCCTTAACTGATGACATTACCTTGTGAAATTCCTTCTCCTGGCTCATCCCTGCTCAAAAGCTCCCCCACTGAGCACCTTGTGACCCCCACTCCTGCCAGCCAGAGAACAGCCCCCTTTGACTGTAATTTTCCTTTACCTGTCCAAATCCTATAAAACAGCCCCACCCCATCTCCCTTCTCTGACTCTCTTTTCGGACTCAGCCCGCCTGCACCCAGGTGATTAAAAAGCTTTATTGCTCACACAAAGCCTGTTTGGTGGTCTCTTCACACGGACGCATGTGAAAACTAGCGAGAGGTTTAAGTCAAGCAGATGTCACAAGAGACTGGCACAGGAGGGTTGACACCTAATTTCCCAATAAGACACCCTTAGTTTAACTTGCCTAATATTGTTATTTTTTCCCTTTAGATTGAAAACTTATTTCAATACTGTCTTCGCCAATTCAGGTTGCTATAACAGTGTACCATGGGTTGTGTAGCTTACACACAACAAATTTATTTTCTATTGTACTGAAGGCTAGAAATCCATGATCAGAGTGCTAGCAGGTCAGGTTCTTCGAAGGGCCCTCTTCTGGGTTACAGGTTACTATCTTTTTATTGTATCCTCGCATGGGGGAAAGAAGGTGAGAAAGCTCTCTGGGGTTTCTTTTATAAGAGTACTAATCCCATTCATGAGGCCTCTACTGTGATTATCTTCCCAAAGGCCCCACTTCCTAATACCATCACATTGGGGGTTAAGATTTCAACATATGGCAAGGCACAGTGGCTCACACCTGTAATCCCAGCAGTTTGGGAGGCCGAGGCAGATCGATCACTTGAGGTCAGGCATTCGAGACCAGCCTGGCCAACATGGTGAAACCCTGTCTCTACTAAAAATACAAAAATTAGCTGAGCGTGGTGGCATGCGCCTGTAGTCGCAGCTATTCAGGAGGCTAAGGCAGAAAGAATCTCTTTAACCTGGGAGGCAGCAGAGGTTGCAGTGAGCCAGGATTGTGCCACTGTACTCCAGCCTGGACAACAGAGGGAAACTCTGTCTCAACAACAACAACAAAAAAAGATTTCAACATATGCGTTTTAGGGGGAGACATTCAATCCATTGCAAATACTTAAATGTATCTTTTTTTAATCATATGATCTAGAATTAAAATAAAAGGATTCACAGCAAATAGCAAAGTATACATTTTTGCATGTATAGAATAAGAGAAAATCATAAGAAATGTAAAATACATCATGTTTCTAACTTGTCTTCCAAGATTTTCTGCTCTCTACCTTTGGTAATATAAAAAGCACAATCAGAACACCCATCTCCTAATTACAAGGCAGCTACTAGGCCAACCAACAATCACGTAGCACACATGTGGTTATTTTCATTGAAGACTCGTGATGAAACCTTAGTTTTTGAATATGCATATTACACGAAGAATAGTCAAAAGCCTATTTTTGCCTCAGCTTCTTTGTAAATCTATCTCTTTGCTCACATATAAATTATTTTCCCAGTTGCATCCCAAATGTTACTCTTGAATGAGCCCCAAAGCTCTTGTGAGCCCTTGCCCCTGAGGTACTATTACCTTATGTTTTTCCTCATCATCTGCTTTTTTTTTTTTCTGCAAAGCTTTTTGAAGCTCAGCTTCATGGAACAAGAGAATAACAAAAATGAAAATTATTGCCATCAATCACTTTTAGATAAAGCCGAATGTCTTCCAGCCACTCTGAATTGATTTTCTTTTCCCCCGTGAGAAAGCAACAGAAAAAGGAGTTAGAAACCACGCAGGAGACTGAATCAATATAAAAGTGAGAGGCATTTTGTGGAGATAATCACGTGTAGAGAAGCAGGGAGTTCACAGGACTCGTTAATAGGGCTAAGTTGCTGACTCAGCTTTATTAACAACTCACTAGGCAAGCCATAAAACCCTCAGACTACACTTAAATGTGTGTCCCTGCTCCCTTGTGGAGAGAATTCAGCTGTCATTTGTTGCATCCTTTCTGTGGATCAGACAGAGTTAGGGCCTCTCACAATGACATGCAGAAGTGACGACTTTATGTATAGCACCACCCTGCTGAGAGCAGTGAGCTCCAGGGTCAGATGAGAGGGTCACAAGGATGATGATACTAATAAAAGAATGCTACTTGAATACCATAACTTATTTCCACTGAGAGCTAAATACGTCATGCTTGCACTTATTTTTTTTGACCCCTCAAAGGCAACTGGTTACCATGTCTGTCTTAATGTGTCTTTACATTTTTTGTTCAATTGCGTAAAATATATATAACTAAAATGTGGCATTGTAGTCATTTTTAAGCATACAATTTAGTCATATTAGCTACACTCAAAATGTTGTGCAATCGTCACCACTATTGCTGAAATTCTTTATCACCTTACATAGAAACTCTATATCCATTAAGCAGTAACTCCCCTTCTACCACACACACATACACTGAGAGTCCCTGGTAACCTGTAATCACTTTCTGCTTCTACAAATGTGTCTACTACAGAAATTCCATGAGTGGAATTATACAATATTTGTTATTTTGTGCCTGGCTTATTTCACTTAACAGTGTTTTCAAGGTCTATTCATGTTGTAGCATGTATCATTTATTTTACAGAAATATAGGCTGGGTAATATTTCATTGTATGTACAGTGGATCCTCATTATTCACAGATTCCATAATTGCAAATGTGCCTACTTGCTAAACTTTATTTGTAATCCCCAAATCCGTACTCATGGGGTTTGTGTGGTCATTCACGAATGTGTGGAGTGGCAAAATCTTTCAGTTGCCTGGTGCTCATGTTCTCAGCTGAGGTTGAACAAATCAATGCTCTGCTTTCTTATTTCAGCTCTTATACTATAAAAAAGTGTCATATATGTGGTCTGTTTGGTAATTTGTTTTCTATACTTTTTATTGTGGATTTCAGTGTTTAAAATGCCCCTAACCTATGCCTAGTGCTGAAGTGCTGTCTAGGATCCCTAGAGTGCAAGAAGGCTGTGATGGAGGCAACATGTGTGTCAGACGAGCTTCATTTAAGCATGGGTGCTACTGTCTGTGTTTTCAGTGTTGATGAATCAGCAATATATATTGAAGTCTCTTTAAGCAGAAATACACATAAAACAAGGTCATGCACTGATTAGTTGACCAAAATATTGTGTAGATGCTCACAGGACCTTTTTTTCCGCCTAGTAGCAGTAATTTGGTATTTACGAATTCATTTTTTGCCGTGATTACAGAACATAACTACTATGGACAATGAGAATTGACTATATATAGTCATCCCTTGGTATCCATGGGGGATTGGTTCCTGGAATTCCTGTAATACCAAAATCCAAAGATGCTCAAGTCTCTCAAGTCCTTGTTATAAAAAGGCATAGTATTTGTGTATAACATATGCATATCCTCCTGTATACTTTAAAACATCTCTAAGTTACTTATAATATCTAATACATTATAAATACAATATAAATTTACTATAAATGCTATGTATACTACTATGCTATATTATAAATATAATACAATATAAATGTTATGTGTGCTACTGTGCTATATTTATATTATACATATAATAAATGCTATAAATAATATTACCATAGATAACATAGTGACATATATTTAAATAATATAAATATTTATTTGAATGTAATCATTAATACACAATACATACATTTATATTATATTTATAATATATAGTAATATATTTATTTATGTGATATATAAATATATATTTTATATATACAATTTTAAAAATATTTATACATTTATAAATATATAAATTTTACTATATATTTAGATAATTATAAATATATAAATGCTATATAAACAGTTTTTATACTGTATTGTTTAGGAAATAATGGAAAGGAAAAAAGTCTGTACATGTTCAATACAGATGCAATCTTGTTTTCAAGTATGGTCTATTTAATTTGGTTGAGTCTACGTATGCAGAACCCATGGCTAAGGAAGGCCATCTGTACTACATCTTGTTATCCATTCATCTGTTGAGGAAAATTTGGGTTGTTTTCATCTTTTGGCTGTTATTAATAATGCTGCTATGAACATTGGTGTACAAATGTCTATTTGAGTTCCTGTTTTGAGTTCTTTGTGTTACATGCTTAGGAGTAGAATTGCTGAGTCATATGATAATTTTATATTTGATTTTCTTAGGAACCATCAAACTGTTTTTCCACAGTGGCTGTGCCATTTTACATTCCTACCAGCAATGTACGGGGATTCTAATTTCTCCACAACCTTGTTAATACTTGTTATTTTTGTTTTTTAAAATCATAGCTATCCTAGTGAAGTCCTATTGCATTGTAGTTTAGATTTCCATTTCCCTAATTATTAAACATTTGAGCTTCTTTTCTTGTGTTGGTTGACTATTTGTATATCTTCTTTGGATAAATGTCCATTCAAGATCTTTGCCCATGTTTTTGTTGGGCTGTTTGTCTTTTTGTTGTTGAGTTGTAAGAGTTGTTTATATATTCTAGATATTAGAACCTTATCAGATATATAATTTACAAATATTTTCTTTCATTCTGTAGGCTATCTTTGCACTCTCTCAATAATGTGCTTTAATGTAGAGAAGCTTTACCTTTAATCCAGCCCCTGTCCCAATGTTGCCTTAGGTCATACCCTCACAATTTCTAGTCAGGGTGGTTTCAACATGCTCTGGACTCCAGCTGGTGTTCTTTCCTCTGTTTTTGCTCTGTCCTAGGGCAATTCATTCTCTATTCAATTGTTAAAATCATGCTTTAAAAAGACAAACACTATTAAACCTTTTGATGTTTACCCATAGCATAACAAGAAAATCCAAAACACTGTCTACAAGCCAGAGAGGCCTGGAACAGATTCTTCCCTCGCAGCCCTCAGAATGAACCAACCCAACCCTGTCAGCAATTTGATTTAGGACCTCCTGACTCCAGAACTGGGAGACAATAAAGTTCTGTTGTCTAAGCCACTCAATTTGTGGTACTTCGTTACAGCAGGCCTAAAAATCACATAGAACTCTTTAAATTTGAATTTATTCATAATTTTTAAATCTGGATATGGAAAAAGTGGGCTGTTATCTTCTTATATGTGATCATTATGCTGGATCTGCTTTGAAGGATCCAAAATCAAAACTCATCTTAGACTTTCTTTTTACGTTTCCTACTTTGCATTTTGAAACCATTTGAATGTAACCAGTAACAACATCTCTTTCTATGAAATCCCCGGTATTCATGTATTAGGGAGGTTTTGGGGAATCCACAGTTACTTTGGTTAATATTTAAAATGGATTTTGATGGTGAAAAAACACAACTCTAGGCCAAAGCAAATTTGATAGGAACAGCAGCTTCCCTCAAAGGCAGGAAGGCTGTCTCAGCCTCAACAGGAACTTGTCTCTTTGTTGGGTAGATCCTTTGACTCAGCTGAACTCTTGGAGCTACGGTCTTTTTTATCATATGGTTTTGCTGTTTTTCTTCCTGGAGTCCAAATAGCATAATTAATACCTGTCTGTTATGATTCTGTAAGAAAGCACTCCTTGTTCTTTAGAACAAGACAGAGATACGTCATGAAAAGTATGTGAATTAATATCATGCTTCTACTTGAACATTTGACCCAAGTAACATATTGGTCCCAATTTCCCTTGGTCATAGCATTCTCTAAGGGGTGGGGCCACTTACCTGTGACCAGCACGCTGGTGACTAAGCCACTGGCCACACATAACTACAAATGGTAGACGGGCCAGAAACAATTCGATAAAATTTCCTTCTAAATGGAGCAAAACCTCTCCCTTATTAGTCAGACCAATCCCCAGATCAGGTCAGGGTCAAATCTCAGAAATTATAGACCTTGAAGTAGTTGAATTATGTGAGAGAATGTGGAAGTAAGCATGTAGGGATGAGTCAGGAGGAAGTGCTGGACAGACCCAGACAGACACTGCAGGTTGTCTGTCTCCTCAAGGTTGCTCTGACCCCCGCAGATTCCATGAGCAAAGTCGAAATAGAAGAATCCTGCTGCCCAGAGCAAGTGGAAGCAGCACGATTAGTGAGAATAAACTGGGCTTTGGGTCAAGTAGACCTGGGCCTAAATCCTGGTTCAGCTGTTCCTAATTGTGTGACCTTAACAGGAGTCATTAACCAACATGATCTTCACATCCTGCGTCTGTGGCATGTGGATATAATGCATCACATCTACCTCAGAGAGTGTTTGTTCAATGCGATCATGTTTATAAATCTTTTAACATGCCTTACACAAAATAAGAGTCTAATAGGAATTAAAAATGTAAAACTGCCTCTGGCTGGCTTGGGCAGCATGGTGTGAAATACAGCTATACCTGATTGTTGCAGGGAGAGCATAGCATATAAGAGCCAAGAAGATTTCAACAGATTTACCTGACAGCAAGCCCCAGCTAACAGATCAGCCTCTGTCATAGCCTTGAACTGGGATCATAGCTGGTACCAGATTGGGTCTTGACATGGAGTCCCAGATTGGAGAATCTCTTGTCCACCTCTTCTGTCTCTGAGCTACTTTCCTCCCTGTCCTGAGACCCCCAGAATTGGGATATAATCAAAAGATGAGTTTCTGGATGACTAGAGACCTCAAGAATTTCAAAGGGGCACAAAACCAGTATGTGTTCTTATCAGATGTAGGTTTTCAGTCCAGAAATTTTCATTTATCTTTCTTTTGCTTTAATGCCCCTAAGAGCCAACGAAGACAGTAATGCAACACCCTGCCATTAGTATTACACTCAAACTTGGAACTTCCTTGGGTTCGAGTCAGTAAGAAAATAAACTTGTTATCTACTCTACGACCATGGAAAATAAAAAGCTTTCAGTTTTAGCATGTTAAAATGTAAAACAAGTTGAGTAGAATAAGTAGCTTTGAAAGGGCAACTTTTTTTTTTTTTTAAGAATATGTCACTTAGGGCACAAAAATGGACATCTGGCCTCTCCAACCAGAAAGGAGAGAAAGATCTAAAAGCTTATGGTGATTTGCATAATTTCAAACACTCTTTCTTCACTGAACCTAATGAAACAGAAATTCCACACCCTTCAAACCATGGCTTAATCGGGTTCTCTGGCTTGGCAGGAACACAAAGTAGGAACCAGGATCCAAATCAATGTGGCTTATAAATGAAGAGGCAAAAACTCCGGGTACATTTATGTGATCACTGGTGCAGTTCCAAAGTCATGCCTCAAAATAGGACAAGCATATATGGCCACCTCCCTCACACAGGCACATGTTCCAGTGTCCTCTTACAGGGTTTGGGCATACAACTCAGAATTCCTGATGTAACACACACCTCATCGCCATAAGGACAACTGACCCAATCGGAGCTTGACACGTCATAGTTTTAACAAATGCCAACTATGGACACCTTTAGAGGGATACCAGCAAAAAACTCACTCACTCCAAATAGCCTTCAGTGACCAAATGATTTACAATAGAGAGCTTTTTAATCTTTTTCTTGGGCTAAGAAATCCTGAATGTAATAATGAGAACAGTAATTTGCTGCATATTATACTCCCCTGAATCTGATGACTCGATTAGTGAATGGCAGCATGGAGAAAGGTCCTTGTCTAAGCGCAAGGTGGCTTGTCTAACATTTGATCAGTGATTTAGATGAAGAACTAGAGATCAGGCTTACCAAAACTGCAAACAAACAAGGCTTACAGAGAGGAAGTACGATGGTAACAGAATCAGATTTTCCAAAATCTCCGTGGGCTGAAGCAGTGAGCCAATCTTACAGAAGAGATTTAATAGGGCCAGCTGCTTCAGGCTGCGTACTTACACTTGAAAGAGATCAGAACTACGCAACTCAATATTGGAGAAGATGTGACTTTAACAGCATGGCAGATGGAAAAGACATGTAGTCTAATCAAAACAAAGTTCCACAGGAATGAAAAGCATGAGGTACCTCCTGGAAAAGATAACGAAGTCACAGAAGCATGTCCTTCTGAGTGAAGGAGATAGTTGCCTGCTCAGACCCACACCTGCGCTCCGTGTCCTGGTTTGGACCTCACCCTTGAAAACTGAACTGGAGGAAGTGGGGCATGCTCAGAGGAAAGAAATGCAAAGCTTTGTCACATAAAGAGAGCTTGACAGACTAGAGGATGCATGACCTATAAGAAAGATAATACAGGCCAGGCGCGATGGCTCACGCCTGTAATCCCAGCACTTTGGGAGGCGGAGGTGGGTGGATTACCTGAGGTCAGGAGTTCAAGACCAGCCTGACCAACATGGTGAAACCCTGTCTCTACTAAAAATACAAAAAATTAGCCGGGCGTGGTGTAGGAGCCTGTAATCCCAGCTACTCAGGAGGCTGAGGCAGGAGAATCGCTTGAACCTGGGAGATGGAGGTTGCAGTGAGCCGAGTTCGTGCCACTGCACTCCAGCCTGGGGGATAGAGCAAGACTCTGCCTCCAAAATAAAATAAAATAAATAACACAATTGAGCCCAAAACAGTTGCCTTCAAATGGCACGAGGGAAAATAATGAAACCAGTTCTGTTTGGCATGATATCTCATAGTAAGATGAAGACAAGTGATGAAAGCCACAGGGGCATAGATGTTAATAGAACATAATTTAAAACATTGCAATCGCCAGATGTATGCTTCCATCTCCTGCTATTCTCCACAGCCTCAGGCTGGACATCCTGGCAATAATTCACTTCAGAAATCTTTAAACTTGGTATCGTACTCTGTGTTAGGTTTATGTTAAGCTGATAGTAATAATAAACCCCCAAATAACGGTAATTTAGACCACATAGGGCTTTATGTCACCTTTACCTAAAAATCAAAACAAAACAAAAGCATTCCAGAGGTGGGAGACCAGCTAGGGTAGTGACTTCTGTGCTTCAGCGAGCTACCTCAGAGACCAAGGAGGCCTCTGGTGCTCCAGTGATGACATCTGCATTCCAGATGGAAGGAAAGAGAAAAAGGGGGGAAGTGGGAAAAGGTTCGCCACCTCTTTTTTTAGGAGACTTTCTAGAAGTTCCACACAACCCTTCCACTTTGGACCTCAGTTACTGGGACTTAGACTAACTTGAAGGAAGTCTGGGCATCATAGATTGCATGTCTGACAGTGTGCCAGGATGCAAAGGGGTTCCTTACTAAAGTGGATGGGGTGGGTGCTGCGAGGAACTAAATGCTGCCATGCTCTCTTTATGACCAAAGCCCCTGTCCTTCCACGTCTTATTTTATTATTTCCTCCACAACTGCTCTGACTCCTTCACAGAGATCGCAAGGCCGGATCCTTCTGTATTCTTGTAGCCTATCAGCCCCCATGTCCTCTCTTCCTTCTCTCACCAGCTTGGTGCGCCATCTGTCCTGCTTACTTTCTCATGAGCATCCTCAATTCCCTTCACCACTAACCTTTGCTGCACGCCCTGGCTACATCCAACACTAGGTGCAGTGGCTCATGCCTATAAACCTAACACTTTGGGAGGCTGAGGCGGGAGGATCATTTGAGGCCAGGAATTTGAGACCAGCCTGAGCAACATAGGGAGACCCTGTTTCTATTTTTTTTTAATTAAAAATTAGCCAGGTGCAGCAGTACACATCTGTGGTACCAGCATTTTGGGAGGCTGGGGAGAGAGAATCACTTGAGCCCAGGAGGTCAAGCCTGCAGTGAGCTATGATCATGCCACTGCACTCCAGCCTGGGAAACAGGCTGTCTAAAAGAAAATTAAAAGATCTAACCTTGGTCTAACATCTGCCTTTCCTGCATTCATATGAACGGCCCTGTGTTCCTGGACATTATTATAAAACCATGGAGATTGGTCCATGACAATCCTTGGATTCCCATATCAGGCATGTCCTTGGTCTGCCCATTCTTCGTTTCCATTACATCATGTCTGTTTCTTTGGCCCAAGCCCCTCCATGGCTGATGTAAGCCTTCATCATTTCCCTCAAGTACTGGCCTCCTCACTCTCAGAAAATGACCCCATTTTCTTGTGTTTCCAAAGAAAAATTGGGCTATCAGTAATTGTCATAGATGATATTTGTTGAATTTTTATTTTTACTTATCTTTAATTTTAAAAAATTTTCTTGGAGATAGGAACTCCTTTGCTGCCCAGGCTGGAGTGCAGTGGTGTGATCTCAGCTTACTGCAGCCCTGACTTCCTGAGCCCAAGCAGTCCTCCCACCTCAGCTTACTGAGTAACTGGATCTACAGGTGCACACCACCACATCTGGCTCATTTTGCTTATTTTTTGTAGAGACAAGTTCTCACTGTGTTGCCCAGGATGATCTTGAAGTCCTGGATTCAAGCAATCCTCCAGCCTCGGCCTCTCAAAGTGTTAGGATTACAGGTGTGAGCCACCTCATCTGGCTGCAAATCAATATTAATAGAAAAATGTCAAAACAGCCAATTATACTTATTCTGACAGTTTCTTTTTAAAAGTGGAAATATGGCCATTTTTACCAATAAAATGATTCCTAGGCCATTCTGAAAAAAAAATGCATTTATTGAGTTTATTTTACATATTTCTGCAAAAAGGGTCCTGCCTTCTGGGTCTCCACCAGCAGGATAACAGAATCCTCAAAATGATAAGTCATTTGCATCCATCATCCCCTGGCTGGGGCACTCTGACTTCAAGAGCCACACAGACCAGAATTGTGGAGGCGGCATTCTCCTTCCAGAGTCAATAAGCTCAGCACTCACAGGTCCCTGGAAAGTATTAAGGCATTAATTTCAAGCTTCTTACTAAGCATGAAATATTCTGCCTCAAAAAACAAATATCCAGCAGTAAAAATATTTCTAGCATTAACTTCAAATTTAGCTCTCAAATCTGAACTTCATGAACAAAGCAATCCATCTCTAGAATGGGAAAAAGAGGAATCAAAACCAAGTACTGATTCAAAGCAATTGAATGTTTTTCAATAGGTTTAATAATATCCTGATATCATCAAAAGGGTCACTAAAGCATAAATATATATTTTCCTTCTTAGGGCTCAAACACACATTTAAATAAATAAATAAGTGCATATTGCAATTCAGGATACTAGAGTTCATTGTTTCATTGGGCACAAAAAGGAATAGATTAATACAGCTTTGCAAATCTCCTATCATGCATATTTTTCATTTCAGCATATTGTTAGTTGCTTGTGGATATTTACAGCTACTTGGCTGTGGAATTTGGCCCAAGTTGTATAGGTAGTGGAAATAATCAGATTGACCAATGTATTGTCTAATTCACAGCTAAATGCATGGAATTCATAAAGTCTATTTGGACTGTTTGCTTAGAGGCATAAGCCAGTAAGCCGAAATTATACAAACTCAAATATAAAATTCCTCTAAATGTAAATATCAACAACATAAATGCAAAATGAGGAGTACAAACCTTAATATAATAGCGTTGAATGTGGGGGAAAAAACACTTTTTTTCCATTTCTTATTGAAAATTACATGAAAATCTGACAAAGGGAAAAACAAAAAAGCGATCCCATATGAGCTCAGGGTTTATATCAGAGAGATTATCTGTATTCCACACTGATTAGCACAGATCAACAGAGGCTCTATTAAGCTAGAGTAAATCCAGGGAAACTCTAAGAGGCAGGTTTCAAAACCTTTCTCTAGGATTAACAATGCATTTGAATTGCATCACACTTAGTGTTCTACTTTATTGTTCTGGGCAATGTCAATATATTTGTAAGAACACAACTGAGCAGTTATATCCTCATTTTTTCTGTTTTCTTTCAGCAGCATGCTTGTTTTTCTGCCTGTGTTTCTGGAGCAGAATGAGCAAGAGAAAGAGTAGAAGGCTATAAACCACAAAGGTGGTAGGCACTGCAGCACACAGGATCTTGTGTGTAGAGTAAGGACTTTGGATTGATTCTGGTGTGATGGCATATTAATTGGGTATCCAAGAATGGAAACTTCTCTGGCTGATTGAAGGAGAAAGCGATTCAGTTTAGTGAATCTGCTGCTTGCGAAATCTTTGGAAGGACTGGAGAAGTAGGCTATCAGACACACCTCTGGGAATGACTTCCAGAAACACTGTCTCACAGGAGTGCGCCATGGAAGCTACGATTCTACCATGCTCTTGAGTGTGGGGAGTCAAGATGCCACACAGCATCCGTTCTCTAGAGTGTACAGCTGAAACTGTGACTCAGGGATGAGGAAGCTGCTGCTTCTGCAAATGCTTGTCTCCATCCTAAGCTGGTTCCTGGACACTAAGATGCTTCTGCAGAAACCAAAACCAAAGCCAAAAACATTCCACAGTGCTCCACACCAGGGCTTGCCAGCAACAGCATTTGAGGCAGCAACGAGATAGCTGGTGCCACTTCTGCCATCATGTTAATAGGCAGAATCTAACGTATGTCCAGAACATAACTGCAAGAGAGGTTGAAGTTCTATGAACTGGAGAGGGTTAGAATCATCCTGAGTGTTGATCTACAATATCAAGTACAATGGGAAGATTTTGAAGTGAGAACAGAACAGTGATAGGATATGATGCACCTTTTACGAAACTGGCTATGGTTACGGTGGCGAAAGGAGAGCGAGAGGATGCTGGAAGCCGGATGCAAGAAGATGAGGTAGAATCCGAGGGATAGAAATGAAGGTGAGAAGAGTGGGAAGATCTGGGGTGTTTTGAAGGTAAAATCCAAAGCATCTGCTGATGGAATGGAAGTGGGTAAGTAAAAGAGAGACAAGAATGAATCCAAAATTTTTGGCCTAAGTCATTGGAAACCATTTATTGAGATAGGGAAGTTTGTAAGAGAATCAGATTTAGTTGAGGAAATGGAAGTTACAAATGGAGATGTCACATAGATTGGGGAGAGAGTAGACTAATGTCATAGCCACACAGATGGCATTTAAAGTCATGAGACCAGGTGCCATTAGATGATGCAGAGTATGTTAGAAAGAAAAATGTCTGAGGGCCAAGTCCTGGGGTCCTCCCAGTGTTTAGATGGCAGGAAGTAGAAGAGGATGCACCAAAGGGGAGTGAGAAGGCTTGACCAGTCAAATAGGAGAACTGACACAAAGGTGTGCTCTAGAAGTTCAGAAGAAAATGTGAGCCAAGGAGAGGAGGTCACTTGTATCAAATACAGCTGGTGGGTTGCATCATATGAGGTCTGAGAATTGATCAGTGGATTTGACTACTTAGGGGTCATGGATTTTGGTGGGATAGTGAGGGCAAAATCTTAATCGAAGTCCTTGCAGGAGGGCTGGGTGCAGTGGCTCACACCAGTAATCCCAGCACTTTGGGAGGATGAGGCAGGAGGATAGCTTGAGGTCAGTAGTTTGAGACCAGCCTGGGCAACACAGTGAGACCCCATCTCTAGAAAAAGTGAAAAATATAGCTGGGCATGGTGGCACACAGCTATTGTTCAAGCTACTTGGAAGATGGAAGGATCACTTGAACCTGGGAGTTCCAGGCTGCAGTGAGCCGTAATTGTGCCACTGCATGCCTGCCTGGGCAACAGAGTGAGGCACTGTCTCTAAAAAAAAAAGAAGAAGAAAAGAAATCAGTTCAGGAAACAAACCAAGTATGGACAACTGATTCAAGAAAATTTACGTAAATGGGAGAAACTACTCCAGTTTAATTCAGGAGGTGGATATTTGGGTTAAGGAATTTTTCTTTCAAGTTGGGAAATAATAAAGCAGGTGTGTTTACTCACAGGAATGATCCAGTAGTGAGGGAACATGAAGATTATACTAGATTTTGGAAATTACATTTTCTGCTTAACACTTTGAACACTTTTTCACATAATTTTAATTTTTGTGGATGGCTTAGTGGCTACATTATATTCCCTGGTATGAATATAATGATTTTAGAAGCCTTCTCCTAATGTTACACATTTGGGCTGTTAAACCTTGTTAATCTTTGTTGTTTTCTATTCCTTTTTTTTTTTTTTTTTTTTTTTGAGTCAGAGTCTCACCCTGTTGTCCAGACTGGAGTGCAATGGTGTGATCTCGGCTTACTGCGAGTTCCACCTCCCAGGTTCAAGCGATTCTCCTGCCTCAGCTTCCCAAGTAGCTAGGATTGCAGGTGCACACCACCATGCCCAGCTAATTTTTGTATTTTCAGTAGAGACAGGGTTTCACCATGTTGGCCAGGCTGGTCTAGAACTCCTGACCTCAGGTGATCCTCCTGCCTCGGCCTCCCGTAGTGCTGGGATTACAGGCGTGAGCCACTGCACCCAGCTATTTTCCATTTCTAATTTTCAGCCAAGGGGTTTAAATATTTTAAAGTCTCTTACACTGACACATTTGCTTTCCCAAAATCATGTTCCAAGTTTTCAATTAGAGAGTTGAACATTTGTTTATTTCAAAGAAAATCTCAGCTTCTTTAGCCCCCACTTTCCAGCTCAGTGTCAGGCTGATGGGTCGCCAGGATACTGGAGCTTCAGAATAAACCCCCAAAGCAGCCCCACCTCATTTCAACAGGATTGTTCCGAAGCAGTTGCCAAAATTTTACGGCCAAGAGGTGTACTTTTTTCTTCATATGTACAGTATTTTATGAAGTTCCCCGATGGAAGAGCTGAGTTGTGCTGAAAGGAGAGCATATGCCTTTAAGTAAGGGCTTTTTTTTAAGATCTTTCAGTTGCTGTCTGTGAAAATGATTGATTTTTTTTAACTTCTTCCTATATAGAACTTTTCTGGCAGTCATTGTTTCTGCTTCAAAGTGGGGAAGATAAGCAGGAGACTTTTTGTAGTTATTTCAAAGGGGAGGGGTGTGAATAGTGGTAAGTCTATAATCATCAGGAGGGGAATTTATAGATATTAAGAAATAAATTATAAATACTTATTATAAATTCAAATATTAGAAATATGAAAAATAAATTATAAATATAAAATTATAATGTAAATGTTAAATATAATCCAATCATACTTTATTACAAATAAGTTATGATATAATTATAAATGAATTATAACATTTAAAATATTGATATTTCATTAAACTATATTATGAATATATAAATTATAAATATGATTTGAATCAGCTAGAATATTTTAATATTCTGCAACTGAAAAAACGTATTTCTTAATTTGCAGGTTAGAATTAAAGAGAGGGAAAGATGTACTTCACAGCTGCTCCTCCAAAACATACAATCATACAGCATTTCACACTTTTTTGCAGCCATAGCTCCTTTTTGAATTGTATATTGTCAGCATCTCAAAAGAACCACATTGGTGTTATACAGATTTTGATATACTGAAACAAGACATAAGTTGTGGTTTTCTCTAATTTTCTGTACATTATTTACACAGTGTAGGTGGCCTTAAAGATTAAAGGGTTTTTTGTTTTTGTTTTTGATAATGAGAGTTAATCATAGCATTTTACAATCATCTGAGTTCTGTATAAAGGCCTTAATGAAAAATCACTGGACAGCAACGTAAAGCCCTTTAAAAACAAAGTTCCTTTCAGTGTAGGAAGGTCCTGATTTTTCATCTGTATTTACAGGAAGGAAAACAGCTCTGAAAATTGAAAATATTTTCATAACTCACTTGGCCACAAAACTTGCTCTGACCTGAACTCATCTGGCCATGAAACTTGACCTTAACTGACATGGGGCTATCATTAGTCTTTATTTGTCCCACTCTATGTAAATAATCATACATTTCTACACAGATATTAATGTATTTAATTACTGAAGCTGCCTTAGAGTGCTGCTGAAATATTCTGAATATTGAAGCACCTCTGACTCCAGGGGTTTCAGAAGAGGGATTGTGAAGTTATAAACTTTTCATTTTGAATTCTGATATATTGCTGTTTCACATTTCCTTCTGAAAATAATTGGTGAAATGTTCAGAACTCCTTGATATGAGAATTCTGAAATAGAGTTCAAACTTTAAATTAGAATTAACTAGCACCATGTTCCTGTTTGTTCAGTTCCTGTTGAAATTCACTATGTTGAATTAAAATAGAAAAAGAGTTTTAATGATTAAGAAATAGGGTCTGGTTGAAGTATTGCATATTTCCATTCATTCCTTTTCATTCTCAGTTCTTTCACAGCACTTAAAAATTTTATATTTTTATATATATTTTATGATTTATATTGGGTGATATAATTGACACTTTTATCAATGTATTGATAAAAGGAAGTATATTTCTGTGGCCAAATTGTTCCTGGTTGAGATTGTGGACACAGGTAAAGTTTGAGCAGACCCAGACAGTAATTTCTCCCTTAGCAGATTTTTGGAAAACTTAATTTAAACATACAACAAAGGTGGAAAAATGACACAAGAGCTTCACTTTGTTTTTTGTTATTTCATGGTTGCTTATTAATTTGCCTCAAAAGACAATGTTTGAAAAAAATTTTGATTTCTTTGTCTCAAAATAGATAAACAGATATCTTGGTAAATATATAAGTAGTTTCTTTGTTAATAAATAACATAAAATGGAGAGATGACTGGAGAACTTCCCAAAAACCAAAACATGCCCAGATAACCACTGGTAAAACATCTTTCTTCTGTGACTTGAACATTTGCCTTCAATCAGATCTTCTGATTTTGACTCACATAGGCTGGGAATAGGGTAGTTTCAATCCTGTTCCATTTCGTTGTTCTGTGTTTATAGGAAGTCTGGATTATGCATTTTTCTGCTTGGGTTAAAGAGATAAACACCCCAATTTTGAAAAAAAAAAAAAAAACCAAACAACTATATAGCTCCTGATACAGAAAGGACTACCAAGGACCCAAATGCCTCACGAATATCTTTTAGAGCCATCCACTGAGCAACCAACTCAAGCAAGTCAAGGTACTAGCCGTGGGCCAAGGGAAGATGAAAGAGTTGCTGAAGAAAAGAACTGATAAAAACTGTAAACAGTCAGTCACCAAAATGAGAACCATGGCATGTACCCATATTTTCTTGTCATATCATGTAATGATAATACTTTCATACTAATTTATTTTTATCTCTTCCATTCCCTTAATGTATACAGGATGTGTTGTGATGGTGACCTTTACAGATTTAGTTCAGAGGCGTCAGAAGACCAATATGGGATTGGGAGAAAACTTAGTTAAAAAAAAACAAAAAACAAAAACTTGGCCCCAAATTCCTGAATTCAGAGCTGTAGGCAAAGGAAGAGAGAATCTTGAGTGGTTTCCTTTTTGGGGATAGAGTGGGTTTTAATGTATTCAGTTCCATTGAGGGTTTTTTTACTTGAAAGTTTAAGTACATAAGAAGATTATGTGTAGATATTAGAAAGACAAGTGGACATTTGTCATTCTTGGTGCCTATCACTGTCGTCCTGTCTGCCTAATGCTGAAGTCCAAACTCAAAATCCCAGTCCCTTGCCAGGAGGAGGTAAACAATGGAGCCAGGTGCTGACAATCAGGAGCCTTGTGCTGTATTCCTTTCAGAAATGAGTCTCTGGAAATGAGCTCTGCTAGGGATCCCATTTTGCTGAAACAGATGGCAGTGGAGCTGCTGGCTTTGGGCATGGTGGAGCTTGAGGGTGGCCTGTGGAGTACATCATATAGGACTACATCCATCCAATGCCTGTCAGCTTCTAAGTGTCCAAAAAAATGGTTGCTATTGATACCAGTAGTAGTAGCAGCAGCATATGATAAAGTTCCCTAATTCTGATGCATTTAAATTTAGACTAGATGACCACCCAAGATAGTATAGAGTACTTGTGTTACAGACCATGGGCTCTTAGATTCCCCAAGTAATGGAAATCAACACAAGCCAAGCAGGTTTCCTAGATGAGGCTCTATTTCAGGGCTTGTGCAAGGATTTTCTAGCTGGCTCTCTGAAAACGGCCCCAGTAGGGAATTTTTATTAGGTGAAGAGTAGGAATTGACATCGGGGTGGGGTTTGCAGGCTGGGTAAAGCATGGAAGGTGCAGGGTATGCAGGTCAGCACGTCTGGTTGCCATGGTTATCTTGAGTAAATGGCAACCTGGTGGTCTGGCGGGTGGCAACAAGGCTGTAAATCAATTGTCCAACATTCCTTCCCAAGGTGGAACACTCCACAACCTTGGTTCAATACTGTGGCTCTCCGAAGGACAGTTCCTGGAATTCTTTAAGTAAAAGGCATGGTTAAACATTATGAGAGCAAAGAAAAATGGCTATTTTCTTTGTATGTTAGTGGGTACAGCATCAGCAAGGTAGTAGTCTGGGTTTTGTGGAGAGAGGAAAAAAAAAGTATCTGAAGGAGGAGCCGTGTCCCACTCCTGTCTCACTTGAACTAGGTCTTTGGTGCACGTGGCTTACTTTTTTGTTTTCCTTGCTCTCATTCCATAGGGTAGCTGTCCCTGCCCTATCTTCTGTGATTCTAGAGGGCCATCTATAAGGGCTCTGTCTTAGTTTGTTTGTGCTGCTATAACACAGTACCACAGACTGGGTAATTTATAAAGAACAGAAATTTATTACAAGTAATGGCAAAAACCACAATTATTTTTGCACCAACCTAAAATTTCTCACAGTATTGGATGCTGGGAAGCCTGAAATCAAAGCACTGACAGATTCCATTGTCTGGGGTAAGGCTGCATCCTCAGAAGGGGAGGGGATCTGTCTTCACATAGCAGCAGAACAGAAAAGAGCAAGCAGGAGATGAACAGTGCATGCAGCCTTGTTTGTAAGGCCTTAATTCCTCTGATAAGGGCAGAACCCTCTTGACCAAATCATGTCTTAAAGCCACACCTCTTAATACCAACACATGGGCAACGTCAGAATTTTGGAAGGGACACATTCAAACAATAGCATTCTGCCCCTGTCCCCCAAACTTATATCCTTCTTATATACAAAATACATTCTTTCTATCCCAGTAGCCCCCAAAAGTCTTAACTCATTCCAACATCAACTTTAAAGTCTAAGTCCAAAGTCGAATCTAAATCAGATATGGATGAGATTCCAGGCACAATTCATCCTGAGGTGAATTTCACTCCAGCTATGAGCCTGGGAACTGAAACAAGTGATTTGTTTCCAAATTACAATGGTGAGGCATAGGATGGACATTTCCATTCCAAAATGGAGCAACGGGAAAAAAGAAATGAGTCGCAGACTCCAAGTAAGTTCAAAACCCAACAGGGCGAACAACATTAAATCTTCAGTTTTAAGAACAACACTTTTGCTGCCTTGTAGACATACTGGGGCAGAGGTTGGGCCCCTAAGGCCCTAGACAGCCCTCACAGCCCCCTCACAGCTTTGCTGGGCACAGCCCACGCAGCCGCTCTCACTGGTTGGAGTCAGGTGCCTGCAGCAATCCCAAGCTGACATTGCATGCTGGTAGATCTACATACACTTATGGGGTGTTGGAGGTGACCCTGCCCCTATGGTTCCACTAAGCATTGCCTTAGTAGGGGTCTTTCTGCAGTGGCCCACTCCTGAGGCAAGTCTCTGCCTGAGCCCTGAGGCTGTCAGCATCCTTTGAAATCTAGGTGGAGGAAGCCATGCATCTAAAGCACCTGCACCCTGCAAGCCTGTGAAGTTAGCACCACGTGGACACCACCAAGGCTCATCACTTATACCTTCTAGAGTGATGGCCCAAGTCACAGCTTGACCCATCTGTGCCACAGCTGGGGCAGCCAAGACTGCTCTGAGCCTGAGCAGTGAGCCTCAAGGTCCCCACTGGAGACTTAGGTCCCTCCCTTTAAATTGTTTTGGCCTTGAGGTCCTGTCACTCTGGGACTGTGAAGGGAAGGACAGCCTCTCTGAGTTATTCTCTCATTGTCTTGATGAATAGCACCTGGCTTCCTTCTAGCCATACTAATCTCCTTAACAAATGGTCTCTTTACCACGCTCTTGGTTTTTTCTACTAAACACACTTCTTTATTCTTTTTACATGGCCAGGCTACAAACTTTCCAAATCTTTATATCCTGCTTCTCTTTGAATTACAATTTTCACCTCTAAATCATTTATCTCTTCTCACATTTTACTATCAGCCATCAAGAGAAACCACATGGCCCCCTCACTACTTGGCTGTTGAGAGATTTCTTCTTGCAGATATCTTAGTTTGTCCCTCCTATGTTCTGCCTTTCACAAAGTCCTAGGTCATGGACGTAATTCAGCCAAGTTCTCCGTTGCTTTGTAACAAGGATGGCCTTTCCCCCAGTTTCCAATTCCTTTTTCCTAATTTCTACCTGAGACCTCATCAGAAATGTCTTCACTGTCCATATTTCTATCAACATTCTGTTCACAGCCACTTAGATAATTTCTGAAAAGACTGAGGCTTTCCCTATGACTTTCCTCTTCTTCTGAGTGCTCATTAGAATTGCCCTCAATGATCTCTTCATGGAAACACAGGCTCACTCTATTTTCCAGCACTCACTACAAAACTCTTCCAGTCTCTACCCATGACCTAGTTCCAAAACTGCTTCCGCATTGTCAGGTATTTGTTATAGCAACACCCCACTTCTCTCATTCCAATTTATGTCTTAGTTCATTTGTGTTGCTGTAACAGAATACCACAGACTGGGTAATTCACAGAGAACAGAAATTTGTTTCTCTCAGCTCTGGAGGCTGGAAGTCCAAGATCAAGGCACAGATAGGTTTGGGGTCTGGGGAAAGATGCATCCCTGATGGGAGGATTGCTGTGTCCTCATATGACAGAAGAGTGAATGAGAGGAATGCTTTGCGATGCCCCATTCCCAAGGGCTTTAATCTCATTCACCAGGGAGGAGTCCTCATGACCTAATCACCTCTTGAAAGCCCTACCTCTTAATACTCTTACATTGACAACACTTGAATTTTGGAAGAGATGCATTCAAATCATAACAGGCTCCTACCTCCCTTTTCATGAGGTCAGTGTGGGAGCATGAATGAGAATGACCAATAGAATATTCTGTCTCCATGGATACAGTGATTTCCCCCAGGGGTGGGCATCTGATCTAAGAGAGCTAAATTTGGGATTGATGTAGCTGCTAGGGGAGAGGAAAGGAAGTCATTTCTGAGATAATCACCCTGTATGATTATCAAGCTACTGCGACCATCATTTTACACAGGCAGAGAGCCTAACCTGGCTTAGATGAGAACAAGCAAAGTTAATAGAGCTGAGAAATGAAAAGAGAGAAAGGGAGAGACTCAGGGGTATCTTGTGAACAGGCTGATCAAGCTCCAGCTTGATCCTAAACTTAACAGACTTCCCAGTGATGTGAACCAACAAACTCCGTTTTGATTTAAGCTATTTTGGACTAAATTTCTGTCCTTTGCAACAGGGAAGGTTCTGCCTGAAAGAACAAACACAGTGTTTTAAAATCCTTAGATACTGAGAGTGTCTGCATATTTTTCCCTTTTCTTAAGAACCAAGTCATATCCAGACCCATATTATACTCTGTAAATACTTCATTTTCTTAAACAGAACTTCTGAAAAATAGTTTTTAAAAATATGTATTAAGAATAAAGAAAGACTTACTGTATAGGTCAAAAATAGAAGATTGAATGTAACATGTTGCACACTCCAACAGAAATCAAACCTTATGATGATTGACTTCTTGGAGGGCTCCACTATCACATGGCATTTCCAACCCTTGTCACCAGAAAAACAATCACGTGGGTCCCCACTGTCCATCTTTTACCACTGGTGAGGTTCTTTAACTTTATGAATTAAAAAAGACTGAGAATAACTGAACACACAGGATGGAATAAGAAATTCCTTATAGAGAACAGTTTGAAAAACTTATTTGAAAATAAAAAGACCTATTTGTTTAAAAAATAATTTCGTTCTTAACCAGATTTGGATTCATGTTGTGTCAGCCCATTCCTGAGCTCCTGATCCTTCTTGACCCATTGTTTACAGTACTATTAAAGGGTGATCTAATTTTATTTAGTCTTCACAACACCCTCTCACACACATAGGGAAAGAAAGGCTAGGTTTTAAGAGGCTAAGAAACTAGCCTAAGTTTCCATCATTTGTAAGTATGGAGCCAGGGCCAGGCTATCTGACTCTAAAATCTGTTTGTTTGTTTGTTTGTTTTTCTATTATCCTGAGCTGTCTCTAAAATGTTCACTTCTGATATGAGAATCACACAATGAAAAGTCTGTCTATGGGGAAAATATGGAGAAAAACATTTTGATGGAGACATGTAGAGATACACTGGAGCTAGCACACAGCAGCTCACAAGAGCTGATTATATGCATCTCTTCCCAACTCTGTTCTGTGATGTCATGTTAGTAGTTTGAAACCAGATACAGTAGAAGTGTTTACACCACAGAAATTGGCAGATGCTGTGAATCAGGACTTTTATTTGGAAGCCAATTGTTAAAGCTTTCACAGCACACCATTACCTGCAGTGAATAAACATGATAGCTCATTTTTGTTTTTCAAGAATTAGTGGGGGAAAATATATATATATATATTTGTGTGTGTATATATATGTACCCACTCATACACACACGTAGACACACATACACAAAACTATATGTATATATATGTGTGTATATACCTATGTGTATATATATAAATATCAGTAAAAAAACATTCCATGCTCACAGATAGGAAGAATAAATATTGTAAAAATGTTCATAGTACCCAAAAAAAGAACCCTAGTAGCCGAAGCAATCCTAAGCAAGAGGACCAAAACAAAGGTATCACACTACCCATCTTCAAACGATACTATAATTCTACAGTAACCAAGACAACATAGTTCTGGTATAAAAACAGACACATAGACCAATGGAATAGATTACAGAACCCAGAAATAAAGCTACACACCTACAACCACCTGATCTTCAACAAAGCTGACAATAACAAATAACAAGCAATGAGGAAAGGACTCCCTATTCAATAAATGGTGCTGGGATAACTGGATAGCCATACGCAGAAGATTGAAACTGCACTCCTACTTTTCTCCATAGACAAAAATTAACTTAAGATGGATTAAAGACTTAAATGCAAAACCTAGAACTATAAAAACCCTGGAAGAAAACCTAGGAAATGTCATTCTGGACATAGGCATTGGCAAAGATTTCATGATGAAGAGTCCAGGGCAATTGCACAAAAACAAAAGCTGACAGTGGGACCAAATTAAACTAAAGAGATCCTGCACAGCAAAGAAAATTATCAACAGAGTAAACGCACACCCTACAGAATAGGAGAAAATATTTTCAGGCTATGCATTTGACAAAGTCTGATATCCAGAATCTATAAGGAACTTAAACAAATTAACAAGCAAAAAACAACCCATTAAAAGATGGACAAAGGACATGAACAGACACTTCACAAATGATTCACATTTGTTTCAAACGCATTCACTTCCACTCAGTCAGATGATTTGGACTTATCTAATTGAAGATATAAATAGAATTCTGATTAAGGCAACTAAGATCATTTAAGAAACTAACATCAAGGAAGTACTCCTTTTCCAGCTAAATTTTGAGAAGAAAGCCAAATTCAGAAAGAGGTATTTTGAGACACTGAGTTTTTTAACTGGTAGATGTGTCTCAGAGGTGAGGATACCAGGTTTTTAATGAGGCACCATGGTGTTTCAACCCTCTTCAGAAACCGGGTAGTGGAAAGGGAAATCTGAACCATAGCAGCCATTAAGTTCCAGCACTTGAGACTCTTGTTAGCACATGCCGACTTTTCACTTGGAAATTATCGTTACTTTCTCACCAACCTCCCAGATCGGAGCACCAAGTTACAGTGGAAACAAGTTGCTGAGACAATGCTTCACTCTAACTGACAAAAAAGTCATATGAAGGTCATATTTTTCAGGGAAAATGTCAGGTGGAAAGACAGTGGGTGAGAAATGAACAATTAGGATGACAGAGGTATCTCATCACTGACAACATGACAACAGCTTAATGCAAAAAGACCTTCCTGCCCCCAGCACCTTCACTTTTAAGAAGAGGCTGAAACACCCTAGTTGGTTCAGAAAGCCAATGAATGGCTCAATTTTAGAGTTTAAGATTTACATTTAGATTTCAATTCAGATTTACAGCTTACATTTCCTTTGTTGTACAAATGTAATTTTTTCTTTAGCATGATAAAAAATATGGAAAGGGAAATATAAAGTGAATTGAATATTAAAATAGCCAACAAATCTGGGAGCCTATATTGAGTATCAACTTTGTGTGAGATTTTATGATACTAACAGTTTATTAGAGGAAAAAATATATGTACCATATGGACAAATAGATACTAATATGGGAGAGTAAATGATGAGAGTCAGAAGAGTTAGAGATGTGTGTTCTGTAAGAGATCACAAAAAAAGAGAAGTCACTTCTGAGCTGTGATGGAAGATTACAAGGACAAACTCAGATATACGTCAGTCCTAATACCCTGTTTGGGTACAACAAAAGTGTAAATACTTCAGATAATAATTTAGAGATGTGAATCCAGTACTGACCATAGTCTCTCTGTATCAAGGTTATCTGAGAATGAGGGGAGCTGAAAGCAGAAATTCTGCATTCCAGAAACATACCAGCCACATGAGCCGCAGAAGTGAGGGCTGAGCTGTGGCAAACAGGGCCAGGGGAAAGGGTATTGGCCTGGGAGGGAGAGCCCCCAGGTCCTGTCCTACCTGTGCCAGCAACTTTCTGTAACCTCTCTTGTTTCTCTTAGTTGTAATATCAGCCAGTTGGAGTATGGAAGCCTAAGGATCTTTTCCCCCTCTTCGATTCTGTGGTAATTCCCAGAACCACATGCAAGGCCTTCTGCATTGTCACCCCCGAAACACGCCAGCTGCTTTGTCCCTTTGGTCATGGTTCTCAGAACATACACTCCTCAAACAGCCACTTTACACCATGGACTGTTGCATGCCATGCCATTTTTGCTGCCAATTCCAAAAACGGAGGACAGATGCGATGGTGCCTTAAGAGTGATATGCATGTGGTTCTCAACCTTGACTCGTCATGAGAATCTCAGGGGAGCTGCTTCAGAAGTACAGATATCCCCCAACTAAGGGTTCTTATGTAGTTGATCTCATATGTAGCCAGAGTATGAAAACTTTTCAAAGCTTCCCCAGCCCCCGCTAGTGAATTTACTGTGCCACTTGTGCTGAGAACTACTGCATTAAGGGCATTTTCAGATCTTTGTTAACAGTACTAATTTTATAAATCACATCTTGCTGTCTGGCAAAACTAAATGCAGTTTCCTAATTTGCCTGTGTGAGTCTGAAGGAAGTACAGGATCTGTCTTTTGTGGCTGGTGAGAGGGCCCTGTTAAGTTTGTCATCTCTCCCAACCCTACCCTCCAAAAACCAGAAGCATTATGTCAAATCCCTGCTTGGAGTGTAGGCATGGGAATGAGGCTGTTCCTTCTTTTTCAAGCTGGTTATGGGTCACCTGCATCTGAATCATCAGCAAAACTTATTCTAAATGAGGATTATCTACTATATATGGGAGAAGCCCAGGAATCTCTCCACAACTTTATATTTAATGTTTTTAATAATAGATGAAAACTAAAAATATAATGATAAAACCCCAAGGGAAAATCCATTATATATAACTTGATAATAATATCTAAAGTTAAAGGTTTAGGAAATACCAGGAGGCCAATATTTAAAACAAGAGCTAAAGAGCTTCATAATTCACTAAACACGGCTACTGCAATTTTTAAATGCTGTCATTTAGGAAAGACTGCCTAGAAAAAGCAGGGAAAATAGAAATCTTGGAATTATTGCAAAATGAAAAGCATATGGTGTGCAACTGTACAAATTTGGTACCCTTGTCCAAAGTAAATGCTGTCTAAATACAATAATTCCATATCCAAGCCACAACAAAAGTGACTTTGACCACATGTCCAAGTTAAAAGAGCATTCTTTGGAGTAAATTATTCTTTATTTACGATATACATTCTTGTCTTTTAAAAGAAAAATGCTATTTTACTGTAATATGTCTTCAATCACATTGCCAAGTTAAATGCTTTAGCTTTGGGCTAAAATCAGTATGTCCAGGAGTGTAGAGAAGTCGAGTGAGAATATTGAATTCCACCTATGGTCTTCCTAATGCTGTTTGAGTGATGCAAAGTAGAGAAGTTACTGTTAAAGGTACTAAATCATTCTCTACTTGGGGAGAGATTTAGGAAGTCTAGAGGAGGCAGGATTTCTCCCCCTGTGTGTCTGGGTGGGCCATGAAGTAAAAACTCGCCAAAAGTAGACCATATGCAAATCATTTGGGGGTATCTATTGTGGCAACAAAAGCTACTCTCAAAATGTGTGGCCTGAAACAATAACCATTTTATTTTATATCTCTTGATTTTGTAGGTCTTTTGGGCACAGCTGGTCCAGGAGATTATTTTGATCCATGGGACATCAGTGGGTTGTTTTGTGGTACTTAGCTAGTGGCTAGTCTGGTCTAAAGGGTCCAACTGACCTCTTCACATACCTGGCACCTTGGCAGGGACCCTAGAAGGCTGAGCTCACCCTTTTCTTCCTCATCCAGTCTCAGGACCTCTCCCGTGGGTGGCTGAACTTAAATGGCAGGTCAGGACTCCAAGAGGCTAAGGCAGAAGCTGATACTTCTTTGAAAGACTAGGTCCCAAATGGCTGTTGCTTCTGCCATATTCCATTGGTCAAAGGAGTCACAGGCCAGCCCGGATTTGAAGGATGGGGAGGTAGATCCCGTTTTTCTGTGAGAAAAGTGTCGAGAATCTTTAGTGAACCACAGCCTGCCCTCTGCCCACAAAATATTTAGCTTCTTCCCAGAAGACCCTCAAAGTCTCATCCCAATATGGCATTGGTTCAGAGTCCAGGATCTCATTTTTCTAAACCAAAGCCCCATCTCAACGCTTCTAGATTCTGGTGACTCTAACTCTTCCTTTGAAGTGTTATAGCTCCCTGAGCTATAACATGGCACTGCCTTCTACAGTTATTCATCTCTGAGTGACCTCAGCATGCTTGTTTTGCCCTCTCAACCTCTCAGTACTTCTGTAACCAATCCCCTGTGTTAAATCCCCTTTGTGTGATGTAGCGTGATTTCTATTTTTCTGACTAGACCTCGATGGATACAGATACTAAACCAAGATGCTTGCTCTCTGTGTATCTTGGCTTTAGGAGCAACGTGTTGTTAGCTGACCATCCGAAAGATGGAGGAATGTGTTGTTGGCTACCCATCTATTTTGCCCTTAGAGATGCCATATTATTTTAACTGTCTCTAAAGCTCTCTGCAGATCAAGCTCCCTGGCTGCCACTGTGACCTTGCTACTCATTATAATTGTGCCCAGCTTGCTTCTGATGATGAAGCAGCTCCTTTGCTTCTGTTATTTCAAGATCCTATTAGTGGATGTGGCATCACCTAGAAGTAGAATTTCTGACCCCAAAGCAGTTCTTCTGAATCAGAATCTTCATTTTAACAATATCCTCAGGTGCTTTGTATGCATTGTAAATTTGAGAAGCCCTGATTTGCCTCAAATTTTGATTTCAACCCCAGCCTTATAAACCAAAACACGATTGCTCTTCTGGTTAAAGGCTATGGTTTTAAAACTAGGCTCTCTTCTGACATCGATTAACCCAGCCATTATAGTTCAGTAGGCTGGGCCTAAAATGTTTACCCTGATATTTTCATGAATAGAACTGGAGAAACACAACAGCAAAATTGAGAATTGTGTTTATTTAACCTAATCACACAAATGCATAGCCCCTTGCCTTGATTATAATCATTAGTAAATGGAAAAATTTTTGTATTTTCACAAATGTTTCATTTTTAAACACCTTCATTGTATACCAAGGAAAAACCACCACTTTTACCAATGAGATCAAGAAAGTAAATGAAAATGTCATTTAAGCATTTGCTAATTGACAGTGTTGGTTAACACAGTGGTCATTAATTGCCTTTGGTATAATTTTAGCACGCACAAGCATAAGCTTTGCTGGACCAGCTGCCAAAGAGGACACTGGTGCAGGGAAAGAAAGCTAGACCCAGTAATAGTAGAGGCTGATAAAACTGACCAAGCTGCAAAGGTGCCTCTGTGGGTTAAGTCAAGAAGTCCTACATGTGATGTCAGGGAGTATGGCAATGCTTTAGAGGACACTTTGGCCATATCTGTAAAACTTTTAAATCCATGTACCAGTTGACCCAGAATTTCTATTTGTATCAGTCAGGATTGCACTTGGCTGCGTGCACCTACAAACTGATTAGAGACTTAACCAAAGAGAACTTTATTTTTGTCTTAAGAAGGGACTTGGAATAAGGTATCCATCTGTTCTTTGGGTGTGACTTTTATCTCCTTTCCCAGGCAAATTCCAGAGTAAAGGAGAAAGGGCAAAGGGCAAAAGAGTCATGTCCAGCTGAGCCTGTCATATAAAACAAGCTCCCCCAGAAGGGAAAATCTGTCACATCCACTTACATCTCATTACTTTGTCACTTGGACACTTTGTTACCTAGCACTCCAAGTGCAAAGTTCAGGAAGCTAAGCATTGGAAGCATGACACCAAGAACAAAATTGGGGTTTGGTCAGCAGGAAAGAAGGGGAGAGTGGACACTGGGCAGGTAGCCAGCTGTGGCTGCCATATTCCCTGTAGAATGCATCCTTCAGATTTACTCCCAGAAGTACACAGTGATGTATGCAAAGACATTCATGGTAGCAAAAATCTAGCAATAATCTCAATGATCATTAATTGAAGACAAATTAAGCAAATTATTAATTTATAATTTGAAAAGTTAGGTAGCAGTTAAAAGGAATGACGTATATCTATGTGGAAAGGTATTCAAAATGCTATTAAGTGGAAAAAGAAAGCTGAACTATATAGAAGGATATATATGCATATGTATATATAACTATATAGAAAGATATATAAATGTGTATATATATAAAAAGTGATCTTATTTGAGAAAAGGGAAAAAGAATGAGGGAAAGAGTTAGATATAAGTTAGTACAAGTAGATAGATTTGTTAATTTTTAAAATAATATACAATAGATTATAAATTTATCTCTGGAGTGTGGAAATGGGAAATGAGGTTGGGTGCAGGCTTTTATATCCTGTGGTACTGATTTAACTTTTTATCATGAACATGTATTACTTTTGAAATAAATTAATAAGCATTAGTATCAGGATACAAGAAAAAAGACACAAAAATAATTCAGAGTATTTTAATAAGTACATTTACCATTCACTTCCCCTTTACTATCAAACCACTGCTCCTTCTTTTATGAACATGGTGGCATTTCTACTCTGGGTACCTTCCATTGTATCCTGTCATTCAGGCTGTTCTCTTGAGCTTATTAACCTCAGCCCTCCACCTGATTCTCAGTTCCACATCTTCTCCTGACTCTGGTGCTCTTTGCAACTTCCAGTGAGGAATCTCCTCTTCTAGTCCTAGTGGAATCTTCTGATGCATTGCCTCAATTTTTCTCGCCATTACTCCCACCCCAGTAAGGAATGGGTTTTTAGATATAGAGTTCAATTGGCAAAGTTTAATTCTACTCTAAAGAAATTTGACATTTTTTTTTTGAAACCACTCTCTTGGGTTGATACACTAATCAAAAGAAAAAGATAAGGGATGAAAATAGTATTGGCCACTAAGGTCCAGATATATGTGTGTGTGTGTGTGTATACTCAATTTGAACCTCACAATAATTTTATGAAGATGATACAATTATCTGCATTTCAATAATCAAGGATACTGGGGCTTAGAGAAGACAAATAATTCCCTAGTTCACCTAGTTAGTTAATAATAGTACTAGAATTCAAATTTAGAACATACTTCAAAGGCTGCTATCTTTTAACTACAGTAAAGAGTTCATAATGTCTGTGAGTTTTTGTTTTTATTATTTTTTTTTTTGCTTTTCTTTGATTTTGGCTGGTGAGGAAGGCTAGAAGTCAAAAGATAGGAATCAGGTAAGCTACTGCCCTTTAGGGCAAGAATATAAATTTCCAAAAGACAAAATGAGAAATAAGATAGAACCTGGACTAATCTAGCACTCAGCCATTATTTCTTCAAATATATGTTCTCTCTTTCCTCTTTTTCTAAGATCCCTATGATGCATCTGGTATACTTTATGATATCCCACAGACCTTTGAGGCTCTGTTCATTTTTCTTTATTTTTCTTTGTTTCTCAGACTGAATATTCTCAATTGATTTATCTTTAAGCTCTCTAATTTCTTTCATCTTTGAGATCTCTAGTATTTTCTTCTGCCATTTCATTCTGCTCTTGAGACCATCTAGTGAAATTTTTATTTCAGTTATTGTGTTTTCAGCTCCCAAATTTCTATTAGTTTCTGTTTAAAAATTTCTATCTGTATTGATATTCTCCATTTGGTAAGCATTGTTCTCATTGAGCATGGTTTCCTTTAGTTCTGTAAATATACTTATAACAGTTGGTTTAAAGTGTTTTTTTAGTATGTCTGACATCTGGGCTTTTCCAGGGACAGTTTTTATTCACAGCCCTTTTCCCTGTGTACATGCATTAGTTTCTTACATTTCTTTGCATACATTGTAATTTTTTGTTGTTGAAAACTGGATGTTTAAAAGTAGTATAATGTGGCAACTTGGAAAATCAGATTTCCCTCCTCCTAGAATTTTTGATTGTTGTTGATGCTATTTGTTTGTTTTGTGATTTTCCTGAACTAATTCTTTAAAGTCTTTATTCTGTCATGTGTGGCCCCTAAGGTTTCTGCTCAGTTAACCTGGTGATCAGCTAATAATTGGATGGAGATGCATTGATCGAATAGTCTCTCAGCTTTTGCTCAGGGGCTCTTTATGCGTGTTGGGGAATCTAATCAACACTCTGGCAGAAGGCTTACTATGCTGCTTTAGCCATCACTCACTGCTTGCACAAAGCCTCAAGGTCAGGTGAGCAAGGTGAGCTGAGTAGAACTTTTTCAGGTCATTCCTGGGAATATTCATGGCCCTGCATATACATTTGGTTTTTCTAGATCCCCAGATATATTTCAGAGCTTTTTAAAGCTCAATGGGGACATGTCATTCCCAATTTTTTCTTTTAAGTCTTTGGTCAGCCTTTTGTTACCCTCAAGCAGTATTTTCCCTTCAAGCAGCTGTGATGTTAAAAAGTTGCTGCTGATTGTTTTTGACAATGCCTAGAGATTAAACTGTTGCATAGAAATAGTCTGAGTCAGATCAAATAAAGATAGTGAATAACTTTCAGGGGAGCTGCAACACAAGTCAAATAGTGACAGTTCTCTGGGGCCTGGGCTTTGGGGGAGCTCAATGCATTTGATTTGTGACTCCTTAATCCCAGGTATTCTAATGTTTCTTTTCTCTTTTGGGGTTCTGCATGGCACTGGGTTCTAATGCAGCACCATAGCACTCAGAGCAGGGGACACCCTGACTGTCGGTCATCGGCTCACAGACATTGCTCCAGAGAGCACGATCCCTGTGCTGCTTCTGCACCCTCTTGGCTGCATGGTCCCCAGCTCCTAGATGTGCCATGCAGTATACCCTCCAAAGTCAGGCCAGCTTTCTGCAGAAGTTGCTGATAACCAGACCCCAGGCCCCTCTGCTCTATCGACCCTTCAACGTCTCTCTCAATCTCCCTGAGCTCCAAGAAAATCCATCAGGCTTGGGGAGGTCCCCGCATTCACTTCTACTTTTCTGAAATGTTTCTTCTCCTCTTTTTGGAGACACAGTCTTGCTCTGTTGTCCAGGTTAGAGTTCAGCAGTGCAATCATGGCTCATTGCAACCTTGAACTCCTGGGCTCAAGTGACCCTCCCACTTCAGCCTCCCAAGAAGCTGAGACTACAGGCACATGCCAACAGGCATGGCTATATTTTTTTTAAAGTTTTTGTAGAGACAGGGTCTCGCTATGTTGCCCAAGCTGGTCTCAAACTCCTGGTCTCCAGCAGTCCTCCCAGGTTGGCTTCTCAAAGTGCTGGGATTATAGGTATGAGCCACTGCATCTGGTTGTTTCTTCTCCTTCATGTATGAATCCTCTCTTCTTTTTGGGCTTAGGCTTTCAGAAATACAAGCCAAGAAAAGAGATGCTTGTCAAGGAATCCTTGATTTCCATCTTGCCCCATTCTCTGAATGGAGTCATAAGCTCAGAGTCAACTCTGGAAATTGAGAGAAGGACAAAGGATAAACAAAGGACAAAATAGCCATGTATTGGTGTCTTAAGATACTATCTTGCTCGTATTATTTTACTAGTCTCTAACTCTCTGCCTTATGGAAAATCAGACTCCATTTAACATTTCACTGCATGGGCCTCTCAGATATTCTTTTTCTTGAGTAGGAACTGCAATGTGCTCATAATCACCTCCTTTTAAAAATGGCTCCATGATGCTTCTTCTGCATTTCTTGCACATGCTAAGTGTTGTCTTGACTCTGAGGAGCTCGGCGATGTACCAGGGTTTGTGTTGCTGAATGGTTTGGTGTCATTAGCCACTGTAATTCCAAACTATCAGCAACAGGATTCTCCATTCTCAGGTTTTGTATGATCTGCTTGGCACCACACCACCAAGGTTTTGTTTCTGTGGCCAGCAGGATCTGCAGCACACAAGTTACTTCTTGGTCAGAAAAGGCCCAATCCCTGACCAAGGTATCTCAGTTCCGCTCTGAAATGGGCAAGAATTTCTGCTTAGCTAATAGCTAAGATGGGTAAAGGTCAGATAAAATTGTTAAAACTGTGTAGGAAAAATATCCTTACTACAACATGTACTGAAATTAAAAATATGCAATTGTGAGCAACTTTGGTTCAGAATTTTTTTCTTTCCCTGACATTCCTGAGGGCTGCCTCTGACCTTTCTCCTGTCCTGTGACTCAAATCACTGCTCCATTAAAAAAGAAAGAACAAAAGAGAGAGAATTTCCATCCAGATGAGAAAAAAAGAGCATAGCAGCCTTTTAATCCTGTGCAGTGTAAGAAGTACCCATGTAAGAGATTTGTCCAAATACATGGACAAGGTGGACAGACTGAAATAATCTTGGGTAAGAGCAACGAGTTAGAAATAGAAAAATTCGCTGAGTTCTGATTGTGTTGACCTTTTGGTTTGAGGCTTTATATCCAATTTCCTGTGAGGCTGGTGAGCCTCTAGGCATTTGTTTTTTATTTATTCATGGATATGTTCTGCAGCCCTTCTGGGAAGAAGCTTGCAATCCTCCTCTGCTGTGTTCTACACCTCATTTCTCCAACCCTAGGCTGTGAGTCACTGAGGTCACCCGTCACCAAGCACTGCCTCACATTGCTGAGAGTCTCCTAGCGCATACTATACTACCAGTGGAGAGAGAAGATTGGTCTGCATGAAAACTGTTGTCTCTACCTCTCTAGAGAAAATTCCTAGATGAACTGTACATTCTGGAGTTGGTGCTATGGAGAGCAAAACAATCCTCAGTAGCAGGTCAGACATGTAGACCGAGCAAGGCCGACAAACCAAACTAAAAGAGAATTAGAGTAACATCAAAGAAAATATGACATGTAGGGCAAGAATGATGTCTTAAGACATAAAATGCAAACTATGAAGGAAAAGATTGACAATTTTGACTTCACTTGAAAAACGGTCGTATGATAGATATAAAAAATGTTAAAAGCCAAACCCACAGGTTAGGAGAAGAGTTTTACAATGTTCCTAAGCAACAAATAATTCATCTAAAGTATCAGTTTAAAAGATGAAGAACTCAAAAGAAAAATAAGAAAACAAGCAAGCCCTTCACAGAAAAAGAAATACTTATAGCCAATACATAAGAAAAGATATACAGCTTTACTAGCAATCAGGAAAATGCAAATGCCATCTCACTCCATTTAGGTTGGTGAAATTTAAATTGCATGACTTTTACTAAGTGTGGGTAGAGAAACAGAAACCTTCACCACGAGTACAACCACAACAAAACACATTTTGGCATCATTAGGCAAAGTTAAAAATATACACACATGCCTATGACCCAAAACTATTGAGAATTACTCCAAGAGAAACTCTCACATTTTTGGAAAAAGAAACATACTCAAGGACAATTCTGTAGTGCCTTTCACAACAGAAGAGCTTCATGTAACCTAACTGTCCATCAATAGGGGAATTTATTAATAAAGTTAGAATTATACAATGGAAAAAATATATAGCACAGTCTAAATGAATTAATTGGAGCTATATGTGTTAGTACAAACATGTTGAAAACTAACACTGGCCGGCATGTTGCCCCTGTTGCAGAATGGTCTGGGCAGTGTGGAACTACTTATATTAACTTTTAAAAGAGAAAGATAATAATGTATATGGTGTAAAATATTAATATATGTATATATATCTATATAGGGTATATATACACTAGTATGTATATAGTGTATTATATCATATATGTGTTTTTTCTTTTTAAAAGTATTATAAATGGCTTATATATGGCATGTGTATATATATGCGTGTATACACACACATACACACATATATATGATAAGAGTGCAGACCAACTTCAGAATACTGATAACCTCTGGAAAGGGAGGGAAACATAAGAAAAGAGAAGAGGAGGGAGGAGGACGAGGAAGCTGTTACCATTCTTTTGAGTGCTTCTTATTTGCTAGTTCCTGTTCTAAATATGGTCAATGGATTATCTCATTTCATTCACCCTCATAGTTACCTATAATACAGGCACTAATGTTATAATCCTCATTTCACAGACAAGAACATGGGATTTCAACTTTGTCTACTGTAAAGTGCTTCTTTAAAAAAATTAGATCTGAAGTAAATATGATGAATACTAACATTTATTACATCAGAGTGGGGGCCAACATACATATTACATTTTTGAGAGGTGTCTTGTGACAAAGAAGCAGGCAAGTGAAACAAATGATATCTTTTGCCTTATTCAAAGATCTCAGAATGCCAAAAAAATTACTCTCTCCCTAGACTTACTTTTCTAAAACGCTGATAAACCACTAAAGTTAATTAATATCTTTGCCTGTTCAACCTTGGTAGTGACTTATCATCAGTATGCTTATGGGCTACCAACCATCAGATAAGCAATTATTTTCTCAGTTAACACTGAACACACTAATTTACTAATCAAAGCCATCCCTTAAGGCAATTTCTTTCCTTATAAGCTGATTTCCAACTTAAATGTTAGGATTACATAGAAAATAGTTCTTTCTTACCTGATAATAATGAATTTGCAGTTTATATAATTTTATGTATGTTTCTTGCACTAATTCAATCAGAATAAATTGGGTGAGTGATTTGAAGAATCAAAGAAAGTGCTACATACCATTCTTCAGCATCTTCATTTGCCTTCTATTTTCCTGACATTTCCCCTAACACTTTAATCTTGGTTGGCAAAGAGTCAGCAGGTCAAATGTCTTACCACTGCATAGTGAGGGTCACCCACTTTGTAGCCTGAGATAACTGAGTCTAAACCCATCATTGCTCTATCTGCTCTATTCACTCATTTTCCCCATTTTATGGGTTATACATAACTTACAGCACTCTTGCTTCCAAGAATCATATACCATCAATTATAAATATATGGAGCTGCAAGTAAAAGTATGCCTTACCTGTACAGATAGTCTCTGACTTACGATGGAGTGTTTGACTTGATGATGGTGTGAGAGCGATGTACATTCAGTAGAAACTATGCTTTGAATACCCATACAACTATTCTATTTTTCACTTTCGATAACAGTATTCAATACATTACAGGAGATATTCAACACTTTATTATACAATAGGCTTTGTGTTAGATGGTTTTGCCCAACTATAAGCTAATGTTAATGTTCTGAACATGTCTAAGGCAGGCTAGGCTAAGTGCTGATGTTTGGTATATTAAGTATATTAAGTGCATTCTTGACTTACGATGTTTTCAATTTATGATGAGTTTATCAGTATGGAATCCCACCATAAACTGAGGAGCATCTGTATAGTATAACAAATATGGAGGTGGGGACAGAGACCCAGACTCTTTCTATCTATCTCTCCATCACTCTCAGTTTGCCTGCTTCTGTTGCCTCAATGACATTAAAGAGTTGCTGCAGCTCCAACAAGGCAGACAAAGGGGTATAGGAAGTAAAAACTGATATCTGGGTATTTTCCATCCAAACAGAATGCAAACACTATCCTAGAAACACTAACAAACTTCTGTACATTTTTTAAAAATCGGAACTATGTCACACGGTCATCTCTGGCTGCAAAGGAGGTTGAAGAAATGGAAAATAGGATTGTCCCACTGGTCTTAGTCAAGTCATGATTCATTCTTTCTCGATGTACACATTATCTCCCTGCACAAAGCAGTTATCTTGGCATAGAAGAAAAGAGGAGAGATTTTTGGAAAGCAATTATGTGACTTCACAGTGTTCAGCCATCTGATCTTCCCTGGGGGGAGGCAAATTCTTTAATTCAGTGTTCAATGTACCTGCTCCTGATTTAGCCCCACTGGACAATGGAAAAAGTTTTGTAGGAAAGGGTACGGTTGAGTAAGTTTGGTATTCTCTATCTCCTTCTTGAGCCCATGTCTGGGCAGAAAATCCACCAAAGGTGGTTGTAGAGTTGGATTAAAAGGAAGACTGTTCAGGCTGCTCATGGTTTTTGCAGTATATTGACAAGACAGAAAACTAGCAAGGATATTCACAAATGAACAATCTCAATAGTGTTATGAACTATGAAGAATGTAAAGCAGAGCAATAACTAGGGTGGAACCTACCTGGAAGGGAAACAAGGGGCAGTGTTGATCCTGAGTATTTCAGATAGGATAGACAGGGAAGCCTTCCCTCAGGGGGTGACTGTTGACTTGAAACATAAGTTATGAGAAGACACCAGTCATGAAAAATCTGAAGCATGAGTACTGCAGGCAGAGGTGATAAGTGCAAAGACCCTAAATTGAGAATGAGCTTGGACTGGAGCAGAGTGGGAAAAGAAGCAAGTGAAACTAGATAAGGTGTAGGTAAGAAATAGAGGTGAGCAAAGTAATAGAGAGCCTCATGGGAATGTTAAGAAATTGGAGGTTTGAATACAGTAACAAAAATAAGGCAATGACATAATCTTATTTTGTTTTACAACATATAAGGGATGCTAAACCATTCTTGGGATAAGTCAGAAGTATGGTGCCAGTTAACTCAGGTCTCTTTACATACCTAGCCAAATGTAAATTGTTTTCACTGTTATTAAGAAAACATTCTTAAGAGAGAAAAAATAAAACATTCCTCATTGCTGCCATCTACAAAAATGTAAATGTGAAACAAATATTTTTAAATATTGGTTTAAAGTATTGATAAGTTATTAACCAGTTTGGGACATTAATGTATCTTCATGCAATGGCTAGCTTCAGATGACCTTTGAAAAAGTGCTTTTGCAAAAATAAATGGAAGATTGACTTCTAGTTTTCAGTCCAGCATGTGAGAAACTTGGAAGTCGTGACTCCAGTCTTCACAACAATAAAAGTTGAGCAAACTGAAAATCAGCAACTCTTCTTAAATCCATTAGGAAACTGAAGTCACAGGGCACCCCAAAATTGAGGTCTATCACTCCAAAATTGGTGACAGACAGGCTGATAGAGAGAATCACAACTTTCTTGGGCAAAAGCCCTGGAATAGAAACCACCAGGAAAATTTAACCTGTAATTGATGAATCACTAGATGGTCAGTGTGGATAAGATTGACAGTAAAAAACTTCAGGGGGCCCAGTCCTAAGAGGGACATATGCTTTGATGAGTTTTACTTCCAGACGTCCTATCAGTTTCTAACAGAGAAGACTAGAAAAAAATTCCCTTCTGTTTCTGGCAGGGGATGGAGGAAAGTAGCCACTTTAAAATATACCAAGATCATTCTGTTCTAAACAAGGCCTGCCCTTAACAAAAATTTAAAAAGGCCTCTGACTGTTCCATCAGTAGACCGAACATTGCGAAGCAAAGAATCTGTGAGTTTGAAGGAAGGTCAATAGAAATTTCCAACACTAAAACGCAACAAGAAAAAAGTCAAAAACAGCAGAATATTCAAGAACTGTGAGACAATTACAGGAGGTATAACATAAATGTAATGATAATACCAGAAAAAATAAGACAGAAAGGACCACAGGAAATGTTTGAAGTAATAATGGCCAAAGTTTTCCAAAATTTATGACAAAAATAAAACCACAGATCCAGGAATCTTAGAGAACACCAAGAAAGATAAATACTGAATAGTCTATAGAGAGGCATATCATATTCAAGTTGTAGATAACTAGAGACAAACAGAAAATTTTGAAAAAAGCCAAAGGCGGGGGGATATTTTACCTGTAGAGGAGCAATGATAAAAATTCTGTCAGGCCAAGTGAGGTGGTCCATGCCTGCTGTAATCCCAGCACATTGGGAGGCTGTGGTGGGAGGATCACCAGAGGTCAGGAGTTCAAGACCAGCCTGGCCAGCATGGTGAAACCCAACCTCTACTAAAAATACAAAAATTAGCCAGGCATGGTGGTGCATGCCCGTAGTCCCAGCTACTCACAAGGTTGAGGTGGGAGATTCACTTTTTCAAAAAGTGTAAAAGTCCAGGAGGTTGAGGCTACAGTGAACCATGATCCAGGCTGGGTGACAGAGTGAGACCCTTTCTCAAAAAAAAAAAAAAAAAAAAAAATTAGATTTCTCTTCAGAAACCATGCAAGCAAGAAAGAGAGTGGAATAAGATATTTAAAATGTTAAAAGAAAAAGAAACCCCACCAACCTAGAATTCTATATCCCGAAAAATTATGCTTCAAAAGTGAAGGAGAAAAAATGATTTGCTCAGATACGCAAAACTTGAGGGAATGTGTTGCCAGTAGACCTGCCTTGCAAGAAATGTTGAAAGAAGTTCTATAGCATGAAGGAAAATTATATATGCAAGAAACTTGGATATACATAAAGAAATGAAGAACATTAGAGACGGCATAGACGAAGGTAAAATAATTATTTTTATTATTCTCAACTGATCTAAGAAAGTAGAGAAAATGGAGTCATATAAAATTCCCAGGTAAAACCAAAATTCGCAGAAAAAGAGTGAAATACAAATAAGCAGACAAAAGAAAAAAGGAAAAGAAAACCCAAGGGTAATGAATCACAAACAGTAACAAATATAGTAGGTATAAATCCAGCTATATCAATAGCCACTTTAAACATCAGGGTCTCAAGTATACCAATTAAAAGAGACTGTCACAGTGGATAAAAAGGCAAGACCAACTGTATTTTGTCAAAGAAATCCACTTTACATATAAAAACATACATAGGGTTAAAGTAAAGAGATGAAAGATAAATCATGATAATCAAAAGAAAGCTGGAGTAGTATATTAATTTTAGAAAAAGCAGACTTCAGAACAAGGAAGTTATCAGGAATCAATATGGGAATTGCAAATTGCATAATGATAAAGGGGTCAGTTCTCCAAGAACACATAATAATCCTTAATGTATATGTGCCTAACAACAGAGTATCAAAACACGAGTAAAAAATGGACAGAACTGCAGTAGAAACAGACAAATCAACTATTTTAGTTGGAAACTTCAACACTCTCTATCAGAAATAGACAGATCCAGTAGACAGAAAATGAATAAGGACATAGTTGTGCTCCATAGCACCATCAATCAACTGGATCTAATGGACATTTACAGAACACTTCATTCAATAACAGCAGAATACACATTCTTTTTGAGGTCATAAGGAACATTCATCAAGAGAGAGCCCATTCTGGGCCATAAAACACATGTTAACACATTTAAAATAATACAAATCATACAGCGTATGCTATAGATCACAATATAACTCATCTACAAACCAATAGCGAAAAGATAGCTGAAACTCTTCTGAGTATTTGGAGATTAAATAGCTTGTAAAAAATACATAGGTCAAAAAAGAAACCTCAAGCAAAGTCTGAAAATATTTTAAACAAAATAAAAATGAAAATACAACTTATCAAAATTTGTTGGATGCAGTGAAAGCAGTGCATAGAGAGAAAATTATAGCACTGAATACATATATTAGAAAAGAATAGAGATCTGAAATCAATTACCTAAATTTCTACCTTATGAAACTAGAAAAAGAAGAGCAAATTGGCTTTAACTTGCCAATTAGAAAGAATTAGAAGAAAAAAAAATGGAATTTAGAGCAGAAATCAATGAAATAGAATATAGGAAATCAACAGAGAAAATCAACAAAACTGAAAGTTGGTTCTTTGAAAAGATCAATAAAATTGTAAAAGTCTAACCTGATTAGCTAAGAACAAAAGAGAAGACATAATATCATCATAAATGAAATAAGGGCCATAAATACTGATTCTATGGACATGAAAAGAATAATAAAGGAATATTATGAGCAACTCTATGTCCACAAACTTGAAAACCTAGATGTAAGGAACCAATTCCTTGGAAGACACAATCTACCAAAATTCACACAAAGAGAAATAGACAATTTGAATACTCCTATTAAATAAGTCAAATCCTCTTCTACTAAAGAAGTAGAATCAATAATCAATGACCTTCCAAAACAGAAAACATCAGATCCATTTGTATCATTAGTGAATTCTACCAAACATTTAAGAAAGATATGGTATCAGTTCTCTACCATCCCTTCCAGAAAATAGAATCAGAGGAAATACTGCTTAACTCATTATGAAGCCAGCATTACCCTAACAAAGACAACACAAGAAAGGAAAACTATGGACCAATATCTCTCACGAATATAGATGCAGAAATTCGCAAGAAAATATTATCAAATCAATCCAACAATGCATGAAAAGAAATTATACAACCACAATCACAATTTTACAACACAATCACAACACAATAAATCAAGTGGGATTTATTCCAGGTATGCAAGCCTGCTTCAACATTTGAAAAGACGTCATACTCCATGGTGAGAAATTAGGTGTTTTCCTGCTAAGATTAGGAACAAGACAAGCATGTGCTCTTGCACCTCTCATATTTAACAAAGGTGATTTAGTGGGAAAGGATAGTCTTTTCAACAAATAATGCTGAAGCAACTGGACACTGACATGCAAAAAAAAAAAAAAAAAATGAAGTTAGACTTATACCTTTCATAAAAATTAACTCAAAATGAATCAGACCTAAACATTAAATGCAAAAGTATAAAACTCCTGGAAGAGCACAAAGGAGAAAATCCAGGTGAACTGAGGTTGGTGATCATTTTAGTTATAACACCAAAGGCATAATACATGAAAGAAAAAATTGATAATTTGGACTTCATTAAAATAAAAATTTTCTGACAACAGACTGTCAAAACATATGAGTTAAAAACTGGTAGAACTGCAAGTAGAAATACACAAATCAACTATTTTAGTTGGAACTTCAACACTCTATCAGAAGTGGATAGATCCAGTAGGCAGAAAATCAGTGCTCTATAAAAGGCACTCATAAGAGAATGAAAAGGCAAGCCACAGACTAGAAGAAAATATTTGCAAAACATGTATCTAATAAAAGACTGGCATCCAAAATATACAAAGAACTCTAAAAATGAAACAATAAGAAGACAGACAGCTCAGTTTTGAAATGGGACAACAATCTGAACACACATCTCACCAGAAAAGATATACAAATGGCAAATCATTATATAAAGAGATATTCAACATGGTATGTCATTAGGGAATTGCAAATTAAACTAAAATGAGATACTACTACACCCTATTAGAATGGCTAACATCCAAAACAATGACAACACCAAATGCTAGCAGGGATGTGGAACACCTAGAGCTCTCATTTATTGGTTATGAAAATGCAAAGTGGTACAGTCATTCTGGAAACAGTTGGGGAGTTTCTTACAAAACTAAAGATACATTTACCATTCAATTCAGCAGTTGTGTTCCTTGGTATTTACCCAAATGTGCTGGAAACTTATGTTCACATAAAAACTTACACACAAATGTCTACAGCATCCTATTTGTAATTGCCCAAATTTGAAAGCAACCAAGATGTCTTTTAATGGTGAGTGGATAAACAAACCGTGGTTCATCTGTACAATGGAATATTATTCAGCACTAAAAAGAAATAAGCTATTAAGCCATGAAAAGACATAGAAGAATCTTAAACGTATATTGCTAAGTGAAAGAAGCTAGTCTGAAAAGGCTACATACTATGTGATTCCAACTATATGACATTCTGGGAAAGGAAAAACTACAGACATAGCAAAAAGAAGAAGTGATTGCCAGGGGTTTGAGTGGACATAGAGGAGGGAGGGATGATAAGTGGAACGCAGAAAATTTTTAGGACAGTAAAACGATTCTGTATGATACTGATGGGTACATGTCATTATGCATTTGACAATAACCCGTAGAATGTACAAGACAATGAGTGGACCCTATGGTAGAGACCTTAGTTAATAATAATATTGGCTCACCAGTTGCAACAAATGTACACACACTAATGCAAGATGTTAATAACAGGAAAAACTGGGAGAGGGGCATGAGAAGATATATGAGAACTCTCTGTGATTTCTACTCAATTTTCCTATAAACTAAAAACTGCTCTGAAAGTTTATTAATTTTTTTTTTAAATCAGAAGCTACCTTTCTATGTGCTCCTCTCACTGGTCAGCAGAAGCAAGAAGTTCCAGATTTTCTCCAAGTCTCTCCCTTACCCCTGGCCTCCTTAGTTTTAAGCCATAAACTCAGCTTCAGTTCTCTAGTTGCTTTTTTACTTAACTTTTATAGTTTCAAATTTTCATCTTAGTTACACTTATAATAATATACATTATTGCTCAGATAATTGTATAGTGGTCATGAGTCCCTTTTAGTTAATTTCTGCAAATGAGGTCTTTGGTAAAATAAATAAGAACACTATTGACTTACACCTTTCAATCTGTTCAATGCAGACACTAGAAGCTGTAACTCCCTAAATTAACATGGAAACAAAATAATTTAAGCCTTCTTTTTGAAAAGAGCAACTATAAAATCAGAAATATGAGGATCCCTTTAAGAAAATCACATTTCAATGTAAAGGACTAGGGATAAATCTCCTCGGATTTGAAATTATTGTGGTTTGGGGGATGCTGTGTTATAAATCCTTCTGTGTGCTGATTAGAAAACTGAATTTAAAGCCTAGTAAACTCGACAAAGAGCTCTGGTGAGCTATCTGATCAGGGGAGAAACAGTCTGCAAGGCATTTGACTAAGCTGTGCTCTCTATTGTACGTGCCAGCTTTCCTTCCATTCAGCCAAGGGAGACAAAGACTCCTGATGTCAAATGGCTTTTTGATAAGATCATGTCTGAAAGTGTAAATCTTTATATTTGTGTGGGCATCGTTGTCTGCAGAAGTTTTAGATAATTGCAAAAAGTGAAAAACATCAGAGATAGTGATAGTTCATTGTTTTCATTAATTGTATTTATTGTTAAACCCTCCAGATACAACTCATCTTAAACCGTTTCGAAATTATTTTCTCTCTGTAATCTGGATCTTTTGTTCCCTATCCACTATTTATAACGTGTATTTTCTGAGATCTGCAATAGCATTTTATCACTTTCTCTTTGTTGCTGTTGATTATAGCACAACTGCATGAACTGAAAGTGCTTCCGACAGTTTGAAAAGCTAAAACACGACTCAGATTGTTGTTCATTCTTTGACACTACTACTAGCCATTTTACAAGCACAGGATGAGAATAAGAGGTTTTGATAATGAAGACAATATGGGATGAATGAAAGTACTACCAGGGAAAGAGTATAGAAAAGAAACATTTGAGGTCCTAAATCCTACCATCTCCTTCCCCTAAAACTGGCATTTATTCCAAATTCCATATTTCTGCCACTAACACAATTTTGTCAGACACATGAGAAACTTTGGTGTCATCCTCAAACCTTTTCTCCCTATCTGGCTTTCCAGATCCTCTTCTCTCTAATTCTCTGTGGATTCCAATAAAGATGTTCTCTAAAATGCTATAGAATTAGTGTCCATTGATCCCACGGGACACAAGCTTTGATCTGACCCCCCAGTGCAAAGGGCAATGGATATATAACATTTATCTATAGGGATTAGGACCAACGGATAGGCAAAAGAGCTGTCCTAGAAACAGAACTACCTGGAGAGGACCTGAGCAGCCTTGGACTAAACTAAATAAAAGGTGGAATGAAAGGAAAGAGTGTATAATTCTATGAGAAGTGTAAGACCTCCTGGGTTGCAGCACTGATAGTACCTCATATTGATAGCTGCATGTCTACTCACCCTGAGTTGCCTCAGTCTACCATCTAGGCCACTTAGGATTTTCTTCTCTCCATGGTTTCACAGTGAGAGATTTTGATCCCTTTAGGTTTCCACAACAGGGCAGAAAGTTAGGTGCAGCTTGTACCACACACCATTCCTGCCGGCCTCTCCTGCCTCAGTACCCACTGCCTCAGTCCCCACTGCCTCAGTCCCTGCTACATTGCTTATAACTGGGCGACTCCCACTTCTAGTCAATCAAACAACCATCTGTCCTAGGTTTCTGGTCAGAATAGGAACTCAGGAACTCTATAAACATTAATTCTTTTGCCTCCATTTCTTTTCATCTTTGTAGTCCAATTTCTTATCGCCTTGTGCCAAGACAAATCTCTTCTAACCATTCTTCCTGTACTTTGAACTTTTTCCTCTCCAATCCGCCTTAAATAATACAGCTGTTTATCTTCCCAGATCATTATTCTGTACACCCTCACCCTCCTCTTCATCATTCAACATCTCCCTATTAATTATCACATCTATCCAACCTTTCAGCAGGGAGTCCAGCTTCTCTACATCTGGCTCACGTCTCCCTTGATCTAGCCTTATTTCCTTCATATGCAGACAGGAACCCTCTGTTCCATCAACTGGACTGATCATTTTAACCATTCAGAGGAAAGAATTTACCCCAGTTATCCCTAATCTACTCACATGGACAGATTAAATGGGTACCAAGAACCATGAAGGGTCTTATATTTTGCCCTACTTGCAGACTAACAAGTTAAACTGCTACAGTTTCATGGATGCTGTGGAAGACATGAGACTCCTGGGTCAGAGACAAAAGACTTTCTTACTAACAGCAATGGCAGTAGCCAGAGTATAAGCATTTTCTTGCAACTGTTTCTAGAGCCCCAATCACAGGACAACACATGGAAGGCCAGGGAAAATCAGCACATACAATAGGCTGCATTATAGCAGAGGAACCCTGAGTTCAGGGAACACATATCTTTTATAATAAGCAGTAATCATGCTAGCTGTTTACTCCTGAGGGAAACTTTCGTCTGTCTTTCACAGCAGTTCTCTATAATAAACTTCCCTGAAAATATAGTTCAGAAAAAAAGGCAGTCAGCACCTCTGCTTGTAGGATGTATGCAAAAACACAAGAGACCCATGGATGGGTAATTGTCTCCCAACAATGAGCTTAATGCTAATCCTTTAAAAAACAGAAAGGTTTATTTGTTGGTGAAGTGGACAAAGAAGGTTGTAATGGGCTTTTTTTTTTTTTGAGATGAAGTCTCAGTCTGTCACCCCTGCTGGAGTGCAGTGGTGCAATCTCGGCTCACTGCAACCTCTACCTCCCATGGTCAAGTGATTCTCCTGCCTCAGCTTCCTGAGTAGCTGGGATTACAGGAACGCACCACCATGCCTGACCAATTTTTCTATTTTTTTAGTAGAGACAGGGTTTAGCCATGTTGTCCAGGCTGGTCTCCAACTCCTGACCTCAAGTGATCCACCTGCCTCGGCCTCCCAGAGTGCTGGAATTACAGGCGTGAGTCACCTTGCTTGGCCTGTAATGGACTCTTGCGTTAAACATCATCATAAGTTAAGTTCGCTTAATGCCCTTATCCTAGTGGCTGGCCAACAGTAAATGTTCAACATAAGTTAACTACTATTATTTTTGTTGCTATTGTTAAGTAGCAGCAATGACTAATAAATCTCCTAATCTTCTACCTGATCCCAGGAGAGGTGGTCAGTGTCTATCTCAGGGGAAATATGGATGGTGATTGCTACAGGCTGAATTATGTTTCCTCAAAATTCATACGTTGAAGTCCCAGACCCTAGTACTAAAGATTGTGACTGTATAGGAGATAGGAGGTAATTAAGTTAAAATGAGGCCATTAGGATGGGCCCTAATCAAGTATGACAGGCGTCCTTATAAGAAAAGGAGATTAGCACGTGGACACACACACAAGAGAAGACACAGGGGGAAGAGAGCTGTCTGCAAGCCAAAGAGAGAGACCTCAGAAGAAATTAACCCTGCCAACACCTTGATCTTAGACTTTTAGCCTCTAGAACTGTGAGAAAATAAATTTCTATTCTGAAGCCCCCCAGTCTGTGGTATTTTGTTATGGCAGCTCTTGCAAATGAATACATACAGTGATGAATGAAATATGAATGAACCTTCTGAGACCTGGCTTTGGGTGATTCTGGGCCTTGGGTGATTCACATGGCTTACTACAGGAAAAACCAATGTGAGATATGGCCTGGAACATGATCTAAATGATGCAGGGTGTGCACCTTGTAGTCCCACCTATGGCCGGGGCTCTATTTTCACAGTTCCCACCCAGGCCTCCATGCACCCACCACTCCTGACTTCAGAAGCAGGGTCCTGCCCCTCACTGCCTTATTTCCCTTAGGATGTTACAATAGGATTGGGAGCTTTCCTAACTCTTTAAGCTTCTCAGGGAGACAAAGTATGGTAACTAAAAACTAAATCATACTTGCAAATAAGTTAGAAATAACAAGTGCAAGTTTATTACCTGCAACTTGTAAACAAATTTGATAGTCATTCTCCTCTCCTCTTCTTTCAAGGTTAAAGAGTTAAAAATTGTAATTATAGGCTGGGGACGGTGGCTCACACCTGTAATCCCAGCACTTTCGGAGGCTGAAGTGGGCAGATCACCTGAGGTCAGGAGTTCGAGACCAGCCTGACCAACATGGTGAAACCCCATCTCTACAAAACATGCCAGGCATGGTGGCATGTAACTGTAATCTCAGCTACTCAGGAGGCTGAGGCAGGAGAATCCCTTGACCACGGGAGGCAGAGGTTGCAGTGAGCCGAGATTGCACCACTGCACTCCAGCCGGGGTGACAGACCAAGACTTCATCTTAAAAAAAAAAAAAAAGCCAGGAGAATCATTTCAACCCAGGAGGAAGATGTTGCAGTGATCCAAAATCGTGCTATTGCATTCCAGCCTGGGCAACCAGAGCGAAATTCTGTCTCAAAAAAACAGTTAGAAGTTCCTCTACAGTGAGCAAGAGGTTTCACACATTCAGTCATGTGCCACATAATAATATTTTAGTCAATGATGGACTACATACATAAAAGTGGTCACATAAGCTTATAATACCATATTTTTACTGTACGTTTTCTATGTGATATGTTTAGATGCACAAATACTTACCATTGTGTTACAGTTGCCTACAGAATTCAGTGCAGTAACAGGCTGTGCAGGTTGGTAGCCTCGGAGTAACAGGCTGTGCCGTACATCCCAGGTTTGTAGTAGGGTATTCCATCTAGGCTTGTGTGAAGACACTCTGTGATGTTCACATAATGATGAAATCTACTAACGACTCATTTTTCAGACTGTATCCCTGAGCAGAGCATGACTACTACCATTTCTTCCACTTTTAATCCGATGGCCTGCCTGGTTCAGAATGCCCTTGCAATTCTTTTCTTCTTACCCAAGCTCTCCCCTCCCATCAATGCCTTGCCTCAGTCCTTAAAGAATACTTATCTGAACGTTTTGATCATTACTATCTATGCATTCATGCTCGTATAGCATACACTCTCATGGAAATTATTTTGTGGACACCTTTTTCCCCAGAAACGATTTTCAATTTTAAAGCAATAGATAGAAGACTCCATCATGTAGTTTTTAAATTGATAGACCTGATTTTTTCAGAGCAGTTTCAAGTTTACAAGAAAACTTACCAGGAAGTACAGAGAGCTGCCATATACCCCTTTCCCCCAACCCAACACTTTCTCCTGTTCTTAACATCTTGTATTAGTGTGGCACATTTGTCACAGTTGATGAACCAATATTGATGCATTATTATTAACTAAGGCCAGTTGTTTGTGGGGGTTTCCTCTTTGTGTCATACAGTTCTATGGGTTTTGATAAATGTATAAAGTCAGGTCTCCCCCATTATAGTATCATAGAGAATTGTTTCATTGCCCTAAATGTACCTTGTGTTTTACCAATTCAATCTGCCTCTCTTTTCCCAAATCCTTGGAAACCACTGGTATTTTTAATCTCTATAGTTTTGCCTTTTCCAGAATGTCATATAGTTGGAATCACACAGTATGCAGCTTTTTCAGACTGGTTTCTTTCACTTGACTTGACAGCTCGACCTCATTATATTTTAGCACAGAGCCCTACTCATAGCAAGACCTCTGTAAATATTACCATCAACTGCTGTTGATGGTACCTCCCATTAAGCAAAGCTTCATGGAGGAAGTGGCATTTGAGCTGATCTTTGAAAGATGAGCAGGATTCCACATGACAGCTAAAGCATCCAGCAGAAGAAATAAACAAAGTGACATTAACACAGTCACAAATGTAAAGTTCCTGCACCTCTGAGGCTCATGTTCTTTGTCTAAAGTTTTCTCCACCTGCTGTTGTTGATAAAGTCTTTCTCTCCTCCTTGTGATTTGTCATTTTCTTGGGTGTTTTCAGCATTCATGTATTGGCCCAAGTAATATCCTGTTGGCATTTTTAATTTTTTCATTTAATGCAAAAGTAAAATAAGTTTCAGAAGAGTTAAGTGCCTGAGTTAGTAAGTGGCAGAACTGCTGCCTAAACCTAGGTGTTTCTGTCACTTAAACACCACTGTGACATTTTATGTCTTTAAAGATTTAGTTGGATCAGTCAACTCAGATCCACTGAAGATTCAGTTATGGCCTCAGTATATGCTTTGAACGAATCACCAACATATGATGCTATTTCTCCCATAGCAACAATGTATGCATTCTGGGTTCACGTGGTGGAACTGGGCATGGGTGCTGTTTATACTTCATAGCACACTTGTAGAATTTTTGCTTCCTCTCCCTGCAGCCAAGAAAGGAGTGTTTCGACCAAGTGACACAACAATGATCTCAGTAAGCTGGAAATGAGACTGTCACTTGGCTATTTGAGCTCCTCATGTTCTTGAACCAATAGACAGAGAGGAGGTTGCTTTACTGGCTCAGGTGAATGAGCTCAGTTTCCAAGGGGGAATCAGATTACTGCTACGTAATTGTAGCAAGGAAGATCAAGTCTAAAATGTAGGTGATTCTCTATATCACAGGGGGGCTAACTTCCTCCCTGTCTGTCTCCTCTGGTGTCTCCAGCAGTAGCTGTGTTACTCTGTGGCTCCAGTTCTCGGTGACAGGCTTGCTGTGGTCCCAGCTTCTGCCAAAGACCCTGAACTCGGGGCTCTGGTCATACCCCCTCCTCTCTTTTTCCTTCTGGCCAGGGGTGGTGGTGACTTGCTACTATTGCTAATCTCCGGATGGTATCTCCATGTCATAGTTTAGCTTTCAGTTCTTCCATTACTTATGCACTAAATTCCTTGTATTAAATTATCTTTGTTTTAAATACCCAATGTGGTTTCTTTATTTCTGGTTAGGTTTGACCTTCACTGATACAGACTCCCTTCTCTTATTAATCTATCTGTAATCTCTCTAGAAAATAGCACCCTCTGTAGTGAATATGGCTACCATCTAAACAATGAAGATTTCCAAATCTGTATCTTCAGTCCTGATGTCTCTTCTGAGAGTTGGTGCCTTTTCCACAGACATAGCTTAGATGTTGTGACAGTAAATATAAGCTAGGTTAAGCTGAGGAAACAAATGATCCAAAATCCCAGCAGCTTATGGTAAAAAATAGGTTTATGTCTTGCTTACACTACATATTCATCTCAAATCAGTTGAGACTCTACATTGTTTTTCTTCTGAGACTGAGATTGTATGGAAAACATCTGGCTCTTAAGCCTTGTGCCTAGAAGGTCCACATAGTCACTCCTGCGTTCATCAGGCAGACAGGGGATCCAGGAGCAAGAAACCAGAATATTTGACACACAACACAGTTAACAAGCCCTGAAATGCAGCATGCCCACACAGAATTCCATCATCTTAACCCCCCAATACCTTCCCCAACCTGTTCTCCGATTCACGTAATGTCACCATCATCCAGAGTTACCTAAGATAGAAACCTAGGTGTTATCCCTGGTCTTATTCTTTCCTAGTTTTCCCTCAATGCCTTTTCCAAATAAGTCATCAGGTTTCATTGAGTCCATCATGTGAGTACTTCTTAACACATTCCCATTTCCACTATTCATATTCAGACGACTGTCATCTCCAAAATGTCTCCAATCTTGTCTTCAGTTGATTCTCTACAGAGTATCCAATGTAGAATCAAGGAGGATCCTCTTTAAATCTTTACTGTCTTTGGTTATGGATCAGTAAGTTATGGCCGTATTTGGCATGAGGACTTGCAAAGAAAGAGAAAGTAACTCTGTGGGCATATGAAGCATTATTAATACTGCCTTAAAAGTGCTCTTCTAGGAATGACAAGGAAGAAGAGGTTATGGAATATTTACATTCCTGTGTCGATGAAAACACAAAAAGTTAGAAGCACTGTTGTCAGCCAGCCAAGTGGGGTTGAGTTCTGAAGATTATAAATGTAGCCGGGCGCAGTGGCTCAAGCCTGTAATCCCAGCACTTTGGGAGGCCAAGACCGGCGGATCACGAGGTAAGGAGATCGAGACCATCCTGGCTAACACGGTGAAATCCCGTCTCTACTAAAAAATACAAAAAACTAGCCGGGCGAGGTGGCGGGCGCCTGTAGTCCCAGCTACTCGGGAGGCTGAGGCAGGAGAATGGCGTGAACCCGGGAGGTGGAGGTTGCAGTGAGCCGAGATGGCGCCACTGCACTCCAGCCTGGGTGACAGAGCGAGACTCTATCTCAAAAACAAAACAAAAGATTACAAATGTACAGCATCTTCTCCTGGTTATCACTTTATAAAGCATCTATGTTTACTAGTATTTAAGGTGATAAAAAATAGACTTTCTAAGGTATATAACTGTTGAGTTATAGGGTTGGATAGTCCAATTACTTATACTATAATATTTGTTATAGAAGATTATACTTTTCCACTTCAGTTATAAGAAGACAGGAACCAATTTCTCCTATAATTAATTTCAACCTATAAATATTGAGTGAGTTATTGGTTTAGCTAAAGCATTTTTGACTACTCGGTCTGTCTCTGTCTGGATACGGATGTCACTATTAGATTATGGCTAGTCTAGGCAGCTCTAATCGGGCAAAATATGCGGCTTCATTTCTTCCACATCAGAGAGATGTTTCCAAAGCACAGGACCATCATCCTGTCACTCCTATGCTTTAAACCCCTCAAGAATTTTTCTTTGCTCTTAGGATAGAGTGAACACTTCTTAACCTGGTTTAGGAAGCTCTGCGTATTCTGATGCTGGTTACTTTTCCAGCGTTTTCTCAAACAATCTATTTCAGTTCCATTAGGACATTTTATTTTCTTTCCCTCCAGATTTCCATATATGCCAGTTTCTTGCCTTGAGTAACTTTCCTTACCCGCTCTCTACCCCAGTATGTTTCCCTCCCCAGTTCTGGGTCTGGCTGTCTCTGGCTCATGCTTCGTATTTCAACATAGCTGTCCCTTCTCCATGACGCATTTCTTTGCCCTTGGCCTGGGTAATGTCTGTTTCCCTCCGAGGACACGGAATACTCCCTACTTTCCTCAACAAGTACTGATCACACCATGTCCCCATTTATCTTTCTACATCACGTGCTAGACTGCAAGAAAAGTAAAGGCAAAGGTCCTCACTGTCTTAATAAATAAAATGATGGGCCAGACACGGTAGCTCACACCCGTAATCTCAACACTTTGAGAAGCCAAGGCAGGCAGATTGCTTGAACCCAGAAGGTCAAGACCAGCCTGGGCAACATGGCGAAGTCCAGTCTCTACAATTTTTTTTTTTTTTTAATTAGCTGGTCATGGTGGTGTGCACCTGTAGTCCCAGCTACCCATGAGGCTGAGATAGGAGGATTGCTTGAGCCGGCAGAGGTTGCAGTGAGCTGAGATCAGGCCGCTGCACCCCAGCCTGGGCAATGGAGTGAGGCCCTGTCTCAAAAAAATAAATAAATGAAAATAAATAAATAAAACTATAATAGTAGCTAACATTACTAAACACTTACATGCTACTGACTATGTTAGATGCCTTATTTGCTGTATTTCATTTAATTCTCACAGCATCTGCATTCATTGACAATAGAATCTGAGTCTTTGGTTTTAAGTGATTAAAACCAAAAGAAAAAGCGTTTGTGTGGTGGGGTGGGGGGATATGCAGATGTGTAATAATTCACAGAATCAAAGGAAAAGCTCAATACCAGTCTATAGGATGGACAGAAGTCAGGAAAGTCCTGAGAATCTGGGAGAGTATCTGCAAGGGACTGCCCTCTGAAGGACACATATCAAACAGTTTCCACTTGCAAACATCCCAAAACTTCAGGAAAGAGGAAGGAATTACTCTATAGAGAAAAACTGGTAAGGAGGAAGGCTAGGCAAAATTCTAATTATAAACAATCTTGTGAGGTATTCTTATTTGCTAATAACAAAATTGATGCTTTGAGAATTTAAATAATATGTTCAGCTGGTAGTTGTCAGAGACAGCCCTTAGTCAAGTCTATATGACTCCAAAATCCATGCTTATAATCAGCATGCAACCATGGCCACTTACTCACCCTTGAGCCCTCAGTGACTGGTAAAGTTAGGCAGGTATTCCATAAATATTTATTTCATTGAATGAAAACATGAATAAAAATGAATAAAGATAATAGCAAATGGTCAAAAGTGGTCTAAGTTCCTAGCTGAAGCTTAGACTATGTGGAGATTTATGTAGGAACATGAGGGTGGAGGTATAGGATGACCCTACACTTCTATTCAGATACGATTTTCCCTAAGTAGGCTATTCTATTCTGTTCTACCACCCCATTCCAGCCAATAATGCATCTCCTTTTCCCTGTGGCTCATGTAACCGCCTTTCTGATTGAAGTCTTCCAGTGTCTAATGCATATTAAACAATGCATCTCCCCAACCAGATTAGCATCAGCTATGCAAGGACAGATAAAGGGTACTCCCAATCAGTCCCAGGGAGTATACAACAGACTAAAGATGCTCCATGAATAATTATTTCTTGATTAATTGTTGAGGTATTGCTTCACAAATCAATAGCTTATATCCTGAAATAGCAAAACTGAGCTCCCTGGCTGTAGAGCAGGGAGACCATGATTTAAAGGTTGTAAACTCAGGATGTGACGCTGCCACTGATTCACTGACCTCAAGCTGGACACATCCACACTGAGCTTGAATCCTGCCCTGTGTGCTGTGCTATCAGCAGGATGGACGACAAGATTTCATAAAACCAGTGCTTGAAAAGACAGCTAGAGAATCAGAGCAAGCCACTGTTTCAGAGCATCCTGCCTAATTTACTAAAAATGAAGACCATTCTTGACCTGATCATTTCTTCCATGCTAAGCTGTGGGAAAACCATAAAATACTTCTAAGATTAATCTCTCTGATTCAGTTTGTCTCCAGCAACGTCCAAAATCTTATTTCTTTTTCCGTGGTTTTCTCAGTTTCTTTCCAGGGATGTGTGTGTGTGTGTGTGTGTGTGTGTTTGAGAGAGAGAGAGAATAAGACTTAAGATATTTTTTGTGTGCCAGATGTTTTCTCTGGTGGATTTTTAAAAGTTCTCTGAGCAATGTTATACAAGTATTGACATTCTTCCAAATATGTTACACAATGTTTTCAGTAACTACTTGGAGAGGAGAGGCACTCAAGATTAACAGCAATAAACACAGAGCAAAATTCAGTTGTCTCAAATTTCCTTTCTTGAGAACAGATATCCTGGAACTGACAAAATGAAATTGAAGCTCACAGAAGGAATCAGGGAGTGCAGAAAACACACACACACACACACACGCACACACAGATTTACTCTTACTAACCAAAATATGCGTAGCTCTCCTTCCACCCTAAAAACCATTTGCAGGACAGTGAGTGGGGAGATGTTTCTGGACACCTGACTCAAGGCAGTAAATAAAAATCATCATCTATTTCCTTTCTTCACCCAGTCTGTGGTGTTTAGGTGACGTTTTCAGCTGTTGTTAGATTAGATTTCCTAGAAAAACAGGATGAGTGATTTTCAAGATCTAAGACGCTAGAATGTAGCTCTTGCTGAAATCGCCCATGTGAAGAACGACATTGAACAGCATATCAGGCAAAATGCAACTTTGAGGAAATCTGCCCATAACTGTGAAACATCAAACCCCTTTGAAGTATCAAAAGCATCTTCGTACATTAAGTCCCAGGGGTAAAAACCTCCAGTGCACAGGCTTTTTCTTTTCAGAAGACCCTAGAGAGGAAATTTTGAAGGATTTTGGGCCTTCAAAGGTTTAACTGTCAATTCTTCTGTTCCATTTTCTTTTTTCTGCCTTTTTAAAGGAAAGGCTCCTGCTGCGAGATGTTATAAAAAGCTGCAATTTCCACTTTTGATTAGTTTTCATATTCTTGAAGCCACAAGGCAAATGCAGGACAGGTGGAAATGACTTTTAATTCCCTTTTTCACGTAGAAGGTAAGGAAGCAAAAGACACACGGGTGGCTTCATTAGGCACCTAGGGGCCCCAAAAAGACGTGAGGAGTTGCCCACAAAAGCTGCCAACAGCTCCTTTTTTTATTAATTCCATAGGACAAAATGGATAGCACAAAACATAGGGATGATTTTAGGGAATCACTTATTGCAGGAGGAGAAGAGACAGAGATGATAAGGAAAGCCGAGGGCTTCAAGGCAAAACATTAATACATTTTTTTAAGGCATCACAAAACTTCTATTACGAAGACCAGGGCCAAAGCAATCTTCTGAATTTTATGAATTTTACATCAGTATACCAATTGGATTTCTGAAGATGAAAGTAAGCAATATTCCATGATATAAAATTATCAAATTAACACATTATCATGTAAATATATTGAGTCTACAAAGCCATTTGCTCTGATTCTGTAGCAATTGGTGCCAAAATTTATGTCCCAGAAATTTCAGACAATAATTCCAAGAAGTTTAAAACTGCAACACACAGCTTTTCGGAGAGCAAATAAATGCATTTCTCAGAATTATTCTTGTATCTATTATCATAATCACCTCCAAGGAAATTTGGTGTTGTTTCAGATATACATAGTAAAGGACACGGTCCTGCAGAGGTTTTCTTGGTGAGTTTACAAATAAGGTTCTTAGGCTGAGAGGAGCCCTGAGATGCTGCTCATGTCACACAGAAGAGGAAATGAGTCAGTAAATTCCATTTGGGCCAGGTTTCCTTGTGAAGTTCCTCCTCCATGGAGGAAAGGGTGTCATTATCAGTTTCATTAGTTACTAACCTTGGATAAGTAATTATCCCCTACACACCAATTTCCCTAGCTATAAAATTAAGATAACAATAGCTACACTGGATTTTAAGAGGGTCAAATGAGATAATGTGGGTCAAAGTATAATCCACCCAACACTGGATATGAAAGGAATATTCGTCAAAAATTCTGAATTTCTGCCACAAGGAAGATGAGGAGGGAAAATAGCCCATATTTGTGCTCTGGCCCAGTGGTGGATCCATCCTAGCATAGATTAAAAAGGAAAATCACCTCCCACCAAAAGAAACATAAGGAGGAAGGCTCTCCAACCAGGGTGAATGTAGACACAATTCACAGGAGAAGCAGCAGCAGAACCGATTAAATAGAAGGAATATAGTCCTATGTTGCTCATCTATAACCAGTGGCAGAATTTTTGCATTTTATATTAAATGAAGCAAACATCATTACAGGTGACATTGACAATGATCCAGCACTTCAGGTCTTTGGGGTCAATAAAATTGACTAAGCATTAGCAGGGGAGGGAGAAAAAAAAAACCTCTTTAACCTCTAAAACATAGACATGCTGAATATAACAAAGAAGTGTTTAAAACATTGTTCAGCTCAAAATCAAAAAATGAAGAGAAAACTCCAAGTCACAATAGTGAGTGAATGCTGAAGCCAAGGGGCGATCCTTCTATTGGACCTGACACATAGGGAAGGAAGGCCGATGGGGAGGGAGTTCTGGTTCTAGCTCGTGTGCCTGGAGATAAGTCACAAAGGGAAACTCCAGTTGTTTTCCCCTAAGGAATATGGGGGAAAAGAGCCACTCGTGAGAAATCTGAACCCTCCTCTTGTACCATGCACACGTGTGAAGTCTGAATTCATGATGTTTCCAGGTTGCAGGAACACCAAGTTAAGAATGTAATAGAAAAGTGGTCTGGCACTGTGAAAGCCCAGTGTGTTCCCAATGTGGGCAAACATAAAACTACTCTGTAAGATTAAAGTTGCAACCAGCACCCAGGAGATCCCCACAGAAGACAACTCAATGACGAAGAACTCATAGTAAAAAATAATAGTAATAAAAATTGTAATAGTGACATAGTAAACAAAAGAAGAGAGTCAGGAAAAGAGATGTCATTGGAAGATGTGCCTTCCCAGGAACTGAAGATAACAAGACCACCTCAAAGAGGTTTTAAAATAAATATGTCTAAAATGTTTAAAAAAGAAAGAAATGCAAAAAGGTATTGAAGATGTTGAGGGGAGGGAAAGAACAAATCTTTGAAAGAACAAAAAGATATTCTTGAAATTGAATCTATGACCACTGAAATTTAATAAAGAATAGGAAAATAGGTTTAGGGATGGTGAGAAGTAGTGAATTAATAGTGTTAAGGGGTGAATTGAAGCCCTAACCCTCAGTACTTTAGAATGTGACTGTATTCGGAGACAGGGTTCTTAAAGAAGCATGGATCCTTGTGCAGTGTAACTGGTGCCCTTGAAAGATAGAAAATTTGAATACACAAGGAGACACCAGGGATGTGTGCACACAGAGGAAAGGCCATGTGTCCATGCACACAGAGGACACAGCAAGAAGGTGGCTATCTGCACACCAGAGAGAGAGGCCTCGTAAGAAACCATAATAACCTGAAAGATTATTCCTGCCCACTGCACAGACAAAACAAGTTCTTGGAGATCATGGCAGTGCAGTAAAGAAAAAGTTTAATTGATATGAGGCTGGCCATTCCATGCAGGAGATGAAGTTATTACTCAAATCAATCTCTCCAAAGACTTGGAGATGAGAGTTTTTCAAGGAGAGTTGGTGGACAGGGGGTTAGGGAATGGGGAATGTTGATTGGCTGGGGATGAAATCATAGGGGTGTGGAAAACAGTTCTCCCATCTGAGTCTGCCTCTGGATGGGGGCCACAGAACCAGTTGAGTCATGAGTCATGGGTCCAGGTGGAGCTATCAGTCATCAGAAATGTAAAAGTCTGAAAAAAACTCTCAAAAGGCCAATTTTAGGTTCTACAATAATGATGTTATCTACAGTAGTAATCAGGGAAGTTACAAATCTCGTGACTTCTGGAACAATGGCTGGTGATTGTTTAGCAATGCCTACATCTTAGAATTCAGGCCCCTCTCATAATCCTAACTCTGTGGCCTTTCACTCGTTTTACAAAACTAATTTAGTTTTGGGAAGGGCTCTTATCTTTCTTCTAGGGTTAAACTATAAACTACATTTCTCTCAGATGCAGCTTGGCCTAAGTTCAGGAATGACCAAGAAGAGCTTGAAGGTCAGAAACAAAATGGAGTCAGCTATATAAAATTTCTCTTACTGTCATAATTTTGTGAAGACAGTTTCACAACAAAACATGCCCACACCTTGATTTTGGACTTTGAGCTTCCAGAACTTTGAGAAATAAATTTATGTTGTTTAAACCACCCAGTCTATAGTATTTTGTTATGAAAACATCCCTGTAGACTAACACAAGTGGGTAAGTACAACAACCAAACTGGAACACAGAGGAGAAAAAGCGCAAAGTGAAGAGACACAGAGGATCAAAATGAAAAGATCCAACATATATCCTGTAAGATTTTCACAAGAGAATGTGGAGAACTGGGAAAAAAAAATATTTCAAGAAAAAATTGCTGAATTTTTTCCAGAATTGGAAAAAGACAACAGTCTTATAAAAGTAGCACATTGAGCAGGATGAATACTTAGGAGTGAGACTACAAAACGAGAAAGACAAAGACAAAATCTAAGATGCTACTACAGAGCAAAACAGAGATCACCCTCCGTGAAATTACAATTACAATTTCAAACAGCAGGTATCTAAAACAGTGGCAGTTATCAGAATGATAAAATAACATTTTCAAATGCTGAGGGAAAAGGTCAACCTAAAATTGTATAAGCAACTAAATATTACTCCAGCAATAAAGACAAAGTAAAGATATTCTGAAATGTTAAAATATTGAAAGGGTTTACTACTCACAGATATTTACTGAAAACACTTCCTACATATGAAGGAGAATATTGAAAAAGATGTAAAGAAGAAATATTTACCCCAAAAATTACAAACTTATTAAAAATTCAAAGTAAATACTGGCTATAAATACTAATAATTCTCTGTGATAATAACTGCTTTAGAAGGTATGTGAGAAATACTAGACAACAATCACCTGAAATATGGAGAAAGGGGATCTTGGAGTTCAAATATTCTAAAGTTCGGGAGGGGGATTAAGACTTTGGTTTAGATATATTTTTAAACATGTGTGTTAAATTTTGGTGATAACCACTGATATAATGGAAATAAAATGTATTTTTCCAAATCACTAACGAGTAAAAAAAGAATAAAGATGAAATAGTCCAGAAGGCAGGAAAAAGATGGGCAACTAAAAAATACGGCAATTAGAATTCACAAAATAACAATGCAGTCCTTGACAAATGTATTTGTCCACACAGATAAACCTGGAAAACACAATGGTGAATAAAAAATAAAATTAAATAAATAAAAATAAAATGGGGAATAAAAAAGGAAATGATAGACTAATACATACATAAAGTATGATAATATCAATGTCCATTTAAAAGACACAAAGCAATATCATGCTTGAACATACACTCACATCACTAGACGAGCATGTTCCAAAGTCACTATGGAGCTTGTCTATCTGGAAAGAAAGTAGAGTAGTACAAACTTGATGAAGAAAGAAGACTAAAATTTATCTATAGTGTCTATTTTTGTGAAAACAAAACAAAAAACAAACAGAAAACTTTTTGAATCGGAAGGAAAGAAAGAAGAAAGGAAGGGAGGGAAAGAAGGAGAGGGGGATGTAGGAAAAGAATCTTATTTTAAAAAACAGGCCTTAACACTATATGGTCACACTCTAGGTTGGTCAGTGCAGGACAAGAAGGACCCATAAGAGGGTATGGATGTGAAAAGTAATCAGGGAATACTGAGATGCTGAAAAACAATCAAATCTGGGGAAGAGCCAGTATTGATCCATGGCCTGTTAGGAACCGAGCTGCACAGCAGGGGGTGAGCTGTGGGCAAGAGTGAAGCTTCGTCTGTATTTACAGCTGCTCCCCATCGCTTGCATTACTGCTTGAGCTCTGCCTCCTGTCAGATCAGCGGCAGCATTAGATTACCATAACAGCATGAATCCGATTTGGCACTGCACATATGTGGGATCTAGGTTGCACACTCCTTATGAGATTCTGATGCCTGATGATCTGTCACTGTCTTCCATCACCTCCAGATGGGACCATCTAGCTGCAGGAAAACAAGCTCAGGACTCCCACTGATTCTACATTATGAATAATTGTACAATTATTTCATTATATATTACAGTGTAATAGTAATAGAAACAAAGTGTACAATAAATGTAATGCACTTGAATCATCCTAAAACCATCCCCACCCAGCCACCAGTCCATGGAAAAATTGTCTTCTATGAAACCAGTCCCTAGTGTCAAAAAGGTTGGGGTCTGCTGCCTTAGCACACTGATTACCAATTAGCACTTTTTCTTAGAGACTGGAAAGTAACTACTAATTTGAAAACATACAGTATCCTTGATGGTCTGTTTCATGCAAGCATAGATAGTAAACTTCATAGATTAAAAAATAAAAGATAACGCTTTACGTGAACTTTGCCTAACCGTATTTACAAAGTCATAGGCTTTTCTTCAAATAATGGCAAGGGCCTCAGTACAAGCCTTGACACGAGGGGACAGAAAGAGAGGGCTGCATGAGAAATACCAGTAGGACCAGGATAACCAAGAATTAGAGAAGCCTAAACCAAGCTTCAGAATCACAATAAGATTTTTTTTTTGTTTTAATACTTTAAGTTCTGGAATACATGTGCAGAATATGCAGATTTGTTACAAAGTTTTACATGTGCCATGGTGGTTTGCTGCACCTATCAACCCACCATCTAGGTTTTAAGCCCCACATGCATTAGGTATTTGTCCTAATGCTCTCCCTCCCCTTGCTCCCCAGCCCCTGACAGGCCCTGTTGTGTAATGTTCCCTTCCCTGTGTCCATGTGTTCTCATTGTTCAACTCCCACCTATGAGTGAGAACATGCGGTGTTTGGTTTTCTGTTCTTGGGTTAGTTTGCTGAGAATGATGGTTTCCAGCTTCATCCATGTCCCTGCAAAGGACATGAACTCATTCTTTTTTATGGCTGCATAGTATTCTATGATGTATATGTGCTACATTTTCTTTATCTACTCTATCATTGATGGACATGTGAGTTGCTTTTAAATCTTTGCAATTGTAAATAGTGCTGCAATAAACATACATGTGCATGTGTCTTTATAATAGAATGATTTATAATCCTTTGGGTATATACCCAGTAATAGAATTGCTAGGTCAAATGGTATTACTGGTTCCAGATCCTTGAGGAATTGCCACACTGTCTTCCACAATGGGTGAACTCATTTACACTCCCACCAGCAGTGTAAAAGCAGAACAAGACTGTTGTTTTTAGCTAATCTTAATGTAATGTTTCACTAGCAATTTAAAGAGAAACTTGGTATCAGATTCATAAAAATACCTATAACACAGTGATATTTAACACTCTCATAGATGGCCAAAGTTGCATTGTCTAAGTGATATGAATGAATGGAGACAAAGTGGTCTAAAACAATTTGCATTTTGGGTTACTTTCTCTTTTAGTTATAAACAACCAAAACTTTTCAGTCAAATAAGTCTGGTTTAACTCACAACTTTTAGCACTGGAGACACAAAGATGAGGCCCATGAGCATTGGCTTGGCTGCTCGTGCTGCCTCTGAGGAGATCTGAGTTCGTTTGTCCACCTGTGGGGCTAATCCCCCTAAGGCAGGGGACAACAGGCAGGGAGGCAGGAGGGGGCAGAAAAAAAGCCACTGAGCACTCATCTGTAGTCTCTATTAGTTGGCTTGATAGATAAGATAGAATCCCTTTTCTAGCCACACTATGTGGTTTCTAAGTCACTCACCAATGTTACCTGTGGTTGTGGGCTCCCAAGCAGTGCAAGGACTGCAGATGAGAACCAGCTCATTAAGAAGGAAGGCATGGAACTCCGTAGTGTCTAGTTCAGAGAAGGTTCACACTAGCAATCAGACTCCACGAGTTCCCATAGAACACACATTGGAGACGTGCGGCAGAAGAAAGCCAGGCAAGGGCTAAGGGAGCCAGAAGGTGAGTGAGCCTTTGGAACAGCTTGGGACAGTGCCAACCTTACCACCAGGGTCTGGGGGGCCACTTTCAACCCCATACCAAGAAGGCAGAGGCAGTTCAGTTTAATTATCAACACAGAGGGGGCTATGCCTTTCACACTCTCCTCTGTGCTCCACCCAAAGGAGTAAAGGCAAAGAAGAGGGAGAGAGGGAAGAGGGTGGAAGAGGACACCTGGTGGCTGATATGGTTTGACTCTGTCTCCACCATGAATTGTAATAACACCCACGTGTCGTAGGAGGGACCTGGTGGGAGGTAATTGAATGGGAGTGGGTTTTTCCCATGCTATTCTTATGATAGTGGATAAGTCTCATGAGATCTGATGGTTTTATAAAGGGGAGTTCCCCTGCACATGTCCTCTTGCCTGCTACCATGTAAGACGTGACTTTGCTTTTCATTTGCTTACCACTCTGATTGTGAGGCCTCCCCAGCCATGTGGAACTGGGAGTGCATTAAACCTCTTTCCTTTATAAATTACCCAGTCTTGGGTGTGTCTTTGTTATCGGCATAAGAACAGACTACTACAGTGTCCCCACCCCTGTCCCAAGACCCTCAGAGTCTCAAGTGCACTACACACTAGAGATAGGAGAAGAGCTTGAATGAGGTATGCATGACTCACAACATAACTTCTGGGGCCCAGTGCAAAATGTAAACGCTGGTCCCCTTGCTTAAAATTGTTAAGAATTTCAAGACAGTGACAGCTGAAGGGCCAAGCACAGGGCCCTGAGCAAATGTACGGGCTGCAGGCCCAGGAAGTCACCTCTGAAAACGCGAGAATGCATTTTGAACAGAACTAAATCATGAAACCTAGAATGAATCTGTTTTACCAACCAAGAGATGCTGAAAAGTCATTGAATCTTTTCGATGGGGAAGAGATGCCCTTAAGGCAGCATTATCAGTGGAGAAAGTGTTTGACAGAAAACAGTTGGTAGTGATCACTGGGGGGAAAAAAATCATATTTGATTCTATGTTGAAATTGTTCATTAAATAAAATATTCATTTTATGAATATCCATTAAATGAAATATTTCCTGTTTCAATGGAAATATTCTACACTTGGAGCACAGCCTTTTCGTAGACACAATGACATGAGAGTTTGTTAGGAAGAGAGAGCCTGACACACACAGTTTTTAGGAGGAGGGAGGCAGCACACCAGTCCAGGTTTTCCACAATTCTCTCCTAGGCAATCTACATTACCCCCACTGTAGACAGGAATTGGAGGTTATGAGCACTTGAGAGATGTGCTCAGGGTCACAGAGCTAGGAAGAGGAGGTCAAATTCCAGTCCGGGTCCCTCGGCTCCAGTCCAGTTTAGTCTGCCACTTAGTGCTACCCCATGGCTCTACTGCAAATCATTTGTACTTGGTTCAGCACCACTACACATAGGTTAACTGCAGAGCAAACTCTATATGGTTCTCATTCCATAGTGTGACTAATTTAGCCTCAATGAATCCTTGGGTTGTCTTTATGAAATCCACAAAGATGTTACTCTCTCCACACATCTATCCAGCCAATCACTACAACAAACATGTGTTTATGGATCCATATATAGGCCGAGTAGACTCACCTCCGCCATTGCAGTCAAGATTCCTGGGGCCAGAGGAGGGAGGGCAGGTAAGTGATATCCCTTAGAGAATGCCAGTTTAGCTAGACTTATTTCTCAATGTACTAAAAATCACAAACTTTTTATAACATCAAATCCTTATGTAAATTTAATGCATGTAAGTGTCCAGTGAATGGAGATCTAGAGTGAAGTTTCCATGTATACAGTTGGCTTAGTTGATTCTCTTATTCCAAGTGTGCAACAGTGTTTTTATTCAGAGGGGGAAATCAAAGAAGGACAACTCCCGGGGGCTTTGCTCTTCATTTTGCTAAGACTATACCCTTCTCCACTCCTGGATCTTGATGTTGTGCAAGGCAGAATAGATTCCCCTAAGATTCCATGAGGGTGTCTTGGTGAAGATGCTCAACTTAGTGGGTATGCAGAAGAGGTTGTGCCGTTTCATAGAGTGCTGTCTTCTGAGTCTGTCAGATCTGGGTTTAGATCCACTTTCCTCCGTTGGCTAGCTGATCTTAGGCAAGCTTCAGCTTAAAATTTCCAAGCCTCGGTTTCCTCATCTATAAAATGGGGATAAAATATATACTCCAATGTACTGTTGTTAAGATTAAATAAGATAGAATTCCTATTCTAGTCATATTATGGATTGCTTAAAGACCTCACAATAAAAAATACCCCAAAATGCTGGATAAATTGAGAAAGCGTCTGTTAAAATGTAAAGTAGATAATATCTACCTTACAGCAAGGAGAGAAAAACAAAGAAAGTGGCTTCTCTCTGCATGGGCTCTTCACTCAGACCTGTCACATCAGTCAGACCTCTGTTCAAATGTCACCTCCTCTGCCCTTCTCTTCTCCTTACCTTGTTCAACTTTTCTTTCCAGCATTTGTCACTGCCTGTCATCATATTCTTTGTGAGGAAGGGGGACTCTGTTCCTCCCATTAAATCCCTACACCTGGAACATGGTGGGTTCATAACAAAGATTCATTTGATGGATGAATAAACCTTTAGTTTATGAAGGGAAATCCCAAATCTAGTTATTAAATCCATATGGTACCAATTGTTCTAGGACAAGAGTGTTAATATTTAATAATGAAACATAATGGGAACAATTCAAACTTTTTTACCTAAAATCATGAAGTTCAATATTTACCTTAAGATAGAAAAGGTAGCAAGTTTTAACAAAATGAGCTTAAAATATCCACAAATGTGGCAGAGGGACTGACTGGACAGCTTGACCTTGTCACGCTGTTATTTCTGTGACTAATAACTGACAATTTGCATATAAAAGGCCCAGGGGGCACATGGGAGAAGGAAGGTTAGGAACATTCCCATTTGAGCAGTCACTGAGCTAAGCTCTAAGGCCATCTCCTTTTCAAGAGAACTAATGTTCTGGTAAGAACCAGCCCAGTTCTGCAAGACTCCTCGGGTTGCCTGCCTCTGAGGAACAGGCAACCAAACTATTGGTTTCAAACTGGAACATACTACATTTATTTCCTAATTGTTAAATATTGATCTCACTTCTAAAACACACTTGAAGAGGAATTGGTGCATGCCCTCCTCTTAACTCCGAAGAGAATTCCAGCCACTCCTGCCTCATCCATTGATTCTGCTCAGTAAAGAGGGTGGGCAATGTGTTGGTAAATGTCAGCTCTTGCCAATCATTCTCCCCACCCATAATCCGTACCCGCACACACTTGTTCTCTCTCATCTGGAAATTACTGGGTTGGGGTTGTTGTATTTTATGTTGAGATGAGGGTGCCCTTGGGCTGACAGCCAGCAGCACCCTCAAAGAGAGGAGGTGAGATGGGGAAAGCCCTATGGAGCAGTGGTTCTCAAGCATGGTTCCCTGACAATGCAGCATGGTCACCCAGAGCTTGTTAGAAATGCAAAATCTCAGGCACTGCCCTCCAGAATCTTTTTTTTCTTTCTTTTTGATATAGAGTTTCACTCTTGTTGCCCAGGCTGGAGTGCAATGGTGCGATCTTGGCTCACCGCAACCTCCACCTCCCGGGTTCAGGTGATTCTCCTGCCTCAGCCTCCTGAGTAGCTGGGATTATAGGCATGCACCACCACGCTCATCTAATTTTGTATTTTTAGTAGAGATGGGGTTTCACCGTGTTGGCCAGGCTGGTCTTGAACTCCTGACCTCAGGTGATCCACCTGCCTCAGCCTCACAAAGTGCTGGGATTACAGGCGTGAGCCACTGCACCCTTGAATCTTTTAACAACCAAGAGATGCTGAAAAGTCATCGATTCTGGGGAAGAGATATCCTTAAGGCAGCATTATCAGCGGGGAAGGTGTTTGGCAGAAAACAGTTGGTAGTGATCACTGGGGAAAAAAATTCATATTTGATTCTGCGTTGAAACTGTTCATTAAACCCATTTCAATGGAAATATTCTACGCCTTGAAGCACAGCCTTTTGATTCGGACACTCTGGGGCAGGTCCAGTCTTCTGTGTTGTATCAAGCCTCCAGGTGATTCTGATTCTCACTCAAGTTTGAGAACCGCTGGATAAGAACTAATCTTTGAGTAGCAGAAACTCTCAGAATGAAGGGATTTCATGTTCTTCAGAAGCAAAAGTCCACCCACCAGTTCAGTACACATGGGGTATATAAGCCGCACTCTCTCGGCTGTACCAGGGCTGGCATTTCTAATAGACTCCAAATCCAGATAAAAAGCCAACATTCTTCCAAAGCGTTCCCAGGCAACCACGACCAATTGGTTAGAGCAGGCCTGCGGTGTGATACTTATCTGCCACCTGACAAAGCCTCTCTCCTTGACCCAGCTTTAGACAGGCTCCTCTGAGGCCTCTCTTCAACTAGGCCTCATCCTTGGGTTGTGTCCTGGGCCTGTGCAGCCCAGTTCTAGCAAAATTCCTGCTAAGTCAGTTTAGGGAGACTCTGTCCACCCTTGTTATCTCATCAGATTCCTCAGCCCCATCCTCAATGTCTAATCCTCAATACCTTGAACAAGAGTCTCCCTAGACTTGATGGCTTCTCTTAGTAATTTCCCACCCAGGGTTCCCCTCACTCTGCTCCTTGGACATAAATTCCCTGCCATCTTTCCTGCATTTGGAGCTGAGCTCAGTTTTACCGAAGCTGCTCTCCGCTACTGCAAGAGCACTGAATAAAATCTCTCTGTATTGCCTTAACTAATGGCCATCTCTGTTTTTCTTAGACACATCTTAGTCATTGGTAAATTAAAACTCTATCTTAGGAGACATGCTTTTGTGTTGTGTGATATTGCAGGCCGGGCCACAGAGTGAACTCTATACCTTATCAGAGCAAGCTGGGTACAGTGTCTCACACCTGTATCCCAGTGCTTTGGGAGGCTGAGGTGGGAGGATCACTTGAGGTCAGGAATTTGAGACCAGCCTAGGCAACATGGCAAGACTGTCTCTATAAAAAGTTAAAAACCACTAAACTAAAATAAAACCCTATTAGGACAGTCCAGGAATCGTGGCTCACACCTGTAATCCCAGTGCTTCGGGGGCTGCAGTGGGAGAACTACTTGAGACCAAGAATTTGAGACAAGTCTGGGCAATATAGCGAGACCCTGTTTCTACAAAAGTTTTGCAAAACTAAACTAAAATAAAACCCTACTAGGACAGAAACTGAACTTCACGGAGTCCTACCTCTCACAGCCCTACTATATAATAAGCTGATACATACATATATACCAATTATAAGCAGAAAAAAAAGTTGATGTAAAGCTCATTTAATGCTCAGAAGACTTTATAAAGAAATACCTTCGTTGCTTTCGGGAAAGTCAGCAGTGTCCCTCCCCCCATTTCTAAACCCAGTGACTCATGTTCAACTTTAGGCTATCTCAGGTTTTCACTACCATCATCAAATGCCTACATTTTGTTTCCCCAGTAATTTCCATATGATTCTTTGTGAGCACCAAATTCTATTTTGAAATACATTCATGTGACCTACTTATGTCTCAGAGAACCTGATTACTATAATAGCACAGCCTGCATCAAAGGAAAATAACTAGAGTTATTCAAATGACAAAAATTTAATTTGAAGACTATCAGAGGAAGAAAGGGGGAAAAGTCTTTATAAGGATACCAAAAAAGGCTCATCAGCTCAAATGCAAATGACATTTGACTTTCTGGAAAAGGAAATGCATTGCACTGGATTATGATTCAATTTCTATACTTCATGTACTCTAATTTCCCCCCTGTTACAGTTACATAAATTTTAAAGAACAAAAAGGAAAGCAATTTTCTCCTTTCTAAATCAAAGATAAATGTAAGTGTGCCTCGGAATTAATTTCAAAGCATGGAGTGAATTTTTCCAATAGGTACTTTTGCATTTGGTTCAGGTATTTCATTAGAATTTATTTTTAATTCAGGTGAAATCAAAGTGCTTTTGGTTTCTGAAGGTTAGGGGAGAATAAGCACCCTTCTCTGATGGGCCCTCTAGAAAGTGTTTCTGATAGATGTATTTCAACTCTGCCATTCTTGAGACAAACCCAGAGCTAGGGAAGGAAGCTACACTCCAAGTGTGCCAGAGTAGATGGATAAGTTCTGGTTGTGGATAAGTGAGTGAGCAAAGTACAGAGAGGCACTGCTAGGAAAGGATGCTGGGGGTTCAACAGCCAACAACTTTTTCTGGTGAAAAGAGGTGCTTGCTCTGAGCCTGTCTAGGGTGGCCAAGTGCCCATAGGCCATGGGCCTTAGGTACAGAAATTCCGGAAATCCTCCTGGCCCTCAATCCATGCCTACCAACCCTCTCATCTGCCTCCATCACTCAAAGGTACCAGGGCAGCCCCGATGGCATTTACTCAACATTATTTAACTATTTACTTAGCAATCCTATGGTGCCCATTTCTCATGTGCGTAGTGCTGGCACACCACTGGATTCATAAGTGAATTAGTGAATTAGTAAATTAGTAAGTGAATGGTTAGACAACTTACAGACTGGGCCTTGGAGCTCAGAGCTCCAGACCTCTCCCACTTTTTCTGGCCTGGAAAAGTTTCTATTTTGGGTCTCATTTCCTCTGTCTGGAACCAAGAGGTGATAAATTAATTCCTGCTAATATTCTAGCTTGCTAATTTGTTACTCATTTCAGATATCTTATGGTCTTAATTCAGTTCAAACCTCCCAGGCGTATTTGGCAAGAGGAATATTTTGGATCTGGAGGGCCTGTTTGTGCCCCTCAGAGGGCACCATGGATGCAGTGCTCCTGGGGAAGTAGGAGCTGCCTAAAGTTCTCTTTGGTAGAGAGGAATTCAAGACACCTCAGTTGCCCTTGATACAAATGCAAAATACTGCCTCAGAGGAGAAAAAATGTTTACAGTAGTCAGTTCTAAAAATAACAACTATGTGAACATACACAGACTGTCTTAGAATGTACCCAATATAGAAAGAATCAGTGGGGCGGTCCAGTGCTTTGCAGCCTGTGGTCAGCCGCACTATCTGGTAGAGCAATAGCCTCCTAAATCAGAAACCTCTCATTTCCTCCTCTGTTGTCTGTTGTGTTTGTGTTCTTCCCTCTCTCTCTCCTTTGTAAGACAAACACCTTTTCACTGTGTATCTCAATACTTTCTGGATTCAAGCTGTGGAGTAGCTGTCAGAAGGAGGCAGGCACTGTGAGCTTATAAAATATTTTAGAAATTACCCTCAACACACAAAAATAATTGTAGCTAGTTTAACATGGCAGGAGGGTGGGTAAACTAGGGCAGACTGCCATCCCATTTGCTGTGCGTGTATGTGTGTAACTAAACATCCAGAAGCTGTCTTAGCAAAAGGAATCAGGAGCATAAAACGTGACCAGTCCTGTTTGTGCTGCAACTAAAAGGCATGTCATAGTGATGTCAATAAATTACATGCTGAGGACAAAGCAGCAGACACAGAAATTAAACTTCTTGCCCCTTCAAGGAGTAGGAGCAAAGCTTCCTGATGATGCTACAGATGGTCCCGTGAGGCATATCTCATACCTTTTTAAGCAGTGTTGGCACAAATCCACTCCAAAGAATTAACATTTCATCAGGCTCATCTGATGGTAACAAAATCAGAGATCCATGAAAGTTTATCCAAATTCACTAACAAAAACAAGATACCATTGTATTTTCCTAGTAATTACCAGTGAAAAGTAACACATTTCTCCACTTTTTAATGGCAATATATGTTTTGAATAATATTCACCATTCTAAATAGCACACATGTGCAAAAGAATGCAAATTCAGCAGTGAAGATTAAACTTGATGCAGAAAATAAGAACGAGGTGAGAAAAGCAGTTTATCAAGGTACTCATTTATTTTCCTATTTTGTTAAACTAAAAAAGCACTGCACGGCAAGCATATTTAAGCAATGATCTTGCTAGAGATCATTTTGGAACCCACTTTTTAAAGCCCTCTAAATTTCTTAAGACTCACAAGGCAACAGGGATGATATTACATATGTGATGTTATGTCTCTATCAAGAAAGAGGAATGATTAGCAAATACAGAGGTACTGTGTATAGTTGTGATTTTAAGAGTATTTATTAGTTAGCATGGAAAAGACCCATATGCCTTTTTGGCAGGAGGTGAGAGAATAATTAAAGAGTCAACTCAAGTAACCGGAGAAAAAAAGTAAAAACAAAAGCAAAGCTGGAAAAGAGAAATTAAAATTTTAAGTTGAGAAGAATTAGAAAACTAAAAATAGGGAAATACATAGAACCAGAAAGTGATTTTTTAAAAATCTTATTAAAATAATAAAATTTCTAGCAAATAATAACAAACACAACAGCAAACAAAATTTAAGAGATGAGAAAACAAACCAATTCAGAGATGATGAACAGATAATAAGTGGAAATTCTGTGGTTAAATTTTCCAAGCCATGGGCAACAGTGTACGTGCATATTAAATAAAGAGATTAAAACCCAAGCTGATCTGTTATATCAGTGGAGCCAGTAGCCCTGATATAAGGCATGTCTAGAATTCTCTCCAAGGAGTAGAGTCTCTAAATACGGTAAATAAGTAAAGGTCTGTACGTTTCCACAGTCCTCTGCAAAAGGAGAAGTTGCAGAATACTTTCTAATGCCCTCTGATGTTTTACACTTATAAAATATTTTTGAGTATATTGCATTATTTTATATTAAAAACAAAACAAAACCCTAGGAGGTAGGTATTATTATCACCCTTATATTTTATAGTTGAACAGTCATGGAAACTCAGGGTCAAAAAGAAGTCATCAATTTCCCAAAGACACATAGCTGGTAAATGGTATAGGCAGGACTTGGGTCAAAGCTCTTGCCATCTGCTTTGGGAATAGAGCACATTCCTCCCCTGCCTTGCTCCACTGTCACTGGAGAGCAATTTAAAAACCTCAGTCACAAGGATTTCTTTTATTACAGAGTAAAGTATGTGTACTCTTAATAGTCTATAAATTAAGCAGATGGCTTGAACATGAAGCAAGAGAAAAGTTATTTCCAGAGAGAAACTACTTAATATAGTTTGCAGAGGCAAGTTCTTTAATAAAGGGTAGGTCCTCAGAAAAGCATTAATCAAGCTGATTGGTAAGGGGCAGTGAAGCAACACTAGGCCTCAAGTCCTTCAGAAAATGTGTGGCGAACGCTTGATCCTAAGTGTCAGCATTTAAAGTCCTTAGGGGATGGTGAAGGGCTTAAGAATTGAATTAGCATTTATTGTAGTGACCACAGGACCCCTACGTTGCCTGGGATTTTTAACCATTCATTGATCTGGAACAGTAAAACAACAGCTGTTTGGTGGTGCTGGGCCTCATGAGCATAGGAGAGCCCTATCACCGTGGCCTTAGGAAAACCCTTAGCAAAGAGGAAGAAGAGTGTTACATTTCCACTGCAGCTGAGAGCAGAAAATAGGAGGATATATGACTGACAAGTTTAGTGAAACAAGAAAGCTTTCAAAGACATACAAAAAAAAAAAATAGAAGTCCAGATTTGGAAATGCCGGCAATGCTGGGGAATAGAGAGGCATCAATCACCAGCATCCGTGGCCAGCCAGTCAGCTGAGCCAAAGGAGAAGGCAACGATCTCGCTGGACCTTTCTTTCTTGGTGGGGGAAGGAGTTGTTGAAGAAAGTAACTGAGAAGACACTAGAGGGGTAAAGGATTTCTGGAGTGTGTAGTCCATGTATAAGTTCACTTCACATGGTCACATGAAACCAAAGCAGATGACCAAAGGCCTCCCTGAGAGCTGATTAGTTACAACAGTGCGGAGGGAAAAACCAAAGTTTAAAAAAGTGAATGTTTTCTTTTGATAAAATTTTCCGGATGTTAGAGAAGAAAATTGTATTGACTGTCAAAAACTTTTCCAAATATAGCTCCAAGTGCTGAGCAAGCTGCAGGGTTCAGTTAATTTAAGCCACTCAGAATGTGAATTAGCTTTAAACTTCATAGGTCAAGAGGAAACCTTTATTTCATGTCAACTGAGATGTTCGTGAGAATAATGAACATGATGGAAGCTGTAGCTGAGATTGAGCCATGTGTGGAATGTTAACAGGATCAGAGTGAGGGCCAGCAGCCCGGTTCCTGTAAAGGCATGCAACCAAAATCCTTTGTATTTTCTTCAATACGTTCCATTTTCCTCTTAACTTTGATACTTTGGGCTAGTAAGTGTGGGAGCCATTATGCAGTTAGCTCGTCAGTGGCCTAATGTTTCCATATAAGTTAATTCAACCATTAATAGCAAAGCATATTTCTTTGGGGGAGTGGCAAACAAGATCATTGCTTAAATATGCTCGCCGTGCAGTGCTTTTTTAGTTTAACAAAATAGGAAAATAAATGACTATCTTGATAAACTGCTTTTCTCACCTCGTTCTTATTTTCTGCATCAAGTTTAATCTTCACTGCTGAATTTGCATTCTTTAGCACATGTGTGCTATTTAGAATGGTGAATATCATTCAAAACATATTGCCATTAAAAAGTGGAGAAATGTGTTACTTCTCACTGGTGATTAGTAGGAAAATACAATGGTATCTTGTTTTTTGTTAGTGAATTTGGATAAACTTTCATGGATCTCTGATTTTGTTACCATCAGATGAGCCTGATGAGAGAGAGACCCTGCCTCAAAAAAATAAAAAATAAAAGACACAAAACAGAAATAAGAGGTAAATTTATTGAAAGAAAAGCTTCCAATGATTTGCAAACCATATAATTGTATAAGTAGAAATCTCACTTATGCCAACAGTAACCAGGTGGAAAATGCCATTTGCTATAGCAACAAAAATCACCAAGAAACCAGAACGATCCTAAGCAATAACAAAAGTGTGCTTGACTGAGAGGTCTGAGAAACTAATAACTGTAGAGGTGCATCATGTTCCTTGATGAGCAGATGTTATGAAAACACTGATTCCTTCCAAAATAATGTATAAGTTTATTATGGTTTCAAGAGGGATCCCAACAGCCTTTTAAAAATTGTTGATAAGGGTTATCTTTTAAAGTAATGATAGGTTAACAAATAGGTAAAAAGACCTATGTACATTTTGAAAAATAAGAGGAAGGCTAGGGAAGTCATCCTGCCAGATACAAAAATATACTTTAAAAAATACAGCTGCCAAGCCTGGTACAGATGCAAAAATAGATAAGTCAATGTCACAAGATAAATGGTCCAGGAATAACCCAACATACATGAATTTAAAATAATTTAAATCTTTAGGCAGTTTATTATACATATAAGAATTCCAAATAACATCACAAATTGGAGAGGAAATGAAAGATTGTTAAAAATACGATATTGGATTCGTTGGTTAGATGTAAAAAAAAAAAAAAAAAAAAAAATTGGCCTGAAAAATATTGTGAAATGTGAAAGGAAAGAGAGAACACTTAGTACTAGAAATGGAATATCTCCATTCTGGGAGTAGGATAAGACCAAATTTCAAAAGATACAACATTCCCACTTTCAAATCCTTCCAAATTCTGACCTGTTCTTTCTAATGTGTAGAAAACGAATATGCCTGATGTTGAGTTTTCTCCACCATTTCCAAAGCCTCTCCTTATGAGATCATTTTAATTTTAATCAAGTTTTCAGAAAAACTCGTGCTCCATTTGGACAGGGCCTCATTCCAGGAAATGGGGCAATTTATTTTAATCTCATCAGTTTCACTTACAAAAATTCGGAAATCTAGTTCAGCCTTTCAAATTTAAACTTCCACAAAGTTTAAATTTACTCTACCACCAAAGTAAACCTTTTGCTCGTGTTGTCTCTAAAGTGGTTTAAAAAAAGAGAATGGTTGTGGCTTGGAGGCACTAAATGTCAGGCTTATTTTGGTTTTCGTTTGTTTGTTTTTAATCTATTGAAATATCTACTACCAAAAGACTTAGAATGGACAGATTGATGATGATGATAGATAGATGATAGATGATAGATAGATAGATAGATAGATAGATAGATAGATAGATAGATAGACAGACAGACAAATCATCCATAAGAAAATGATGCTTGTTAATAGTCTTGAAAGCAAGACTTACTGTGAGGAAGGAATTACTGCTTGGGACTTTAACTTCCTGTATGGAAAGCAATTATTCTCACCATATATCAGAGAAAAAGATTGTAGTTAATTCAAAAATAAACACAGTTTTATGTGAACGCAGAACGGAAACACTCAGTAACAAGCTGATGGATTGATCTGAGTTGAGTGAATTCTTCTAGCTTGTGACTTGGTAACACTGAGTGAAACTCCCCCGTGGTTCCAGCTGCCTGAGTTGCCTATCCAAATCTCATTCCCACCCCCGAACCCAGATCTTGGCTCCCCTTCATTTTCTAAAGCTCTTTTCTATCTTCATTTTGCATCAGAATCACCTAGGGCATTTCTCAAAACTACAGAGTCCCCAGTATGAGCTACTAGGCTCCTCCAAGTGATTGTAACATGGACCAAGGTTGAAAATCACCTTTCTGACTCCCTGTTTATTCTAGCTCTTCCTGGACCCCTTTTTCTCCCATTCAGCATGCCACCAATATCTCTGGTTTTAGAATACTAGAATTCAATAACTAGATATTTGTAAAGTGTTTTCTTTCTTTTACCTGTGTTGTTGGAATGTATCTCTCCTGTTATATTTTTTGGAATGATATGCTTGTATTCATGAAATTGTTGTGGTTTCAGTAAGTGGATTATCCTGTTCAGCTTCTATGCTTTCTGTAAAGTCGTATACCAAAATGGCTGATACTTACATACATTTATTTTGTACCTAGCACTGTCTAAACACTTTATCTAAATTCCTTCAATCTTCACAACATCCTGGAGTTAGGCACTATTATTATACCCCCATTTTCAAATGAGGAACTTGGGCCACAGATAAGTTAATTAATTCACCCACGGTCACAGAGCAGAGACACCTTCGAGCCTAAGTTTTCTAGGTTCTTACTTGCAATATCATTCTGCCTTCAAACCTTTTCAGAACACAAAACACAGCAAAGTAAATAGCTTCACTAATGAAGATAGAATTAAAAGGCTTCCATCTTCTTGGTTTGTGAACAAACTGTAACATGGCTTGTTTTTCTTTTGTCCACAAACAGGCAAATCGGTTAAGATTACCAGATAGAGAAATGATATAATTGTGAACCTCTTGGGGCTTTTGGCAGAAATTAAAGATCACTCACAATTTCTAATAGTCCTGCACCGTGGCCAGAGGTGGCTATGGTGGTGAAAGTTTGCACAGTAGATAGTTTAATGTGTCATTGTTTTCAACCATTGATTTTTAAAGCATCAAATTATTCTAGTCATGTATTACAGACTCTCTATCCCATGTGTAGAAAGAAAAAAAAAGAGAGAGAGAAGAAAACAATGATCCAAACCCACTATACATAAATACCTGCATTCACCTCTTCTCTCAGTAAACATTTATTCAGCATTAACTACTTACTGGTCATTGTGTTAGATGCTTGTAGGAATACAAATATGTAGGAGATACCTCTGAAATACTGACTGACTTCATGCAACAATTCAAAATCCACAGAAGCTGAGTCCCACTGCTTGCCCAGAATGGTGCAAGGTGCTTCTCACTGATTCATGGGAGTCCTCTGAGCTGCTTGGTTTTATGGACAATAGAACAGGATAGAACATCCTCCAAGTGGCAGACTAAGAAAGGCTAATAATACAGACATTGCTGGAATTAAAGTTAGATGCAACAAGAATTCATCAAAATCTTTTAGGCAGAACCAAAACTATTCCCATTAATGTTTAAATTAAATTGATGTCTAGAGATAAACTATCCTTTCACTGTACTCCTCATTAGAAATGAGAGAGAGAAACTCTACCAGTAATTAGTGATAATTGCTTATACTAAGCTATTTTGAGTGCAATTATGTTTATTAAATTATCTTTACTCCAAGTACACCTATGGAAAATGCTGCTGCTTTATGCTATTCATCAGGCATTAATACCCAAGTTATAGGCTTGATAGCTGAAAAGAAAAAACTAACATCCTGAGGCTTTAGCTTTGCTAAACTTAAAACCCACCTATCTATAGCTAATATCTCCACAAGGTTTTTCTTTCATGTATTTGTTAAATATTTATTCAGTGAGACTTTGGAGCTCTTGATATGCTTTTAAATATTTTCCTTTTTCCTGCTTTTGCCTTAGTACTATTTGCAGTTATAAAACAATTTCATACAACGAAAGCCCTTTTTCCTATAAATGAGTAACTGCTGTATTTCCTAAACCCTCTTTAATTAAGGACTAAAACTATAGCTTGAATTATAATATCATACAACGAGAAATAACCTTTTAGTAACTTAGTACATGCAGAATAATGAGCAAATGTTTTATACTTTTTAAAAGTGACCCCAGAAACCCACTTAAATCAACATGGGAGATGCTTTCCTGAATTTCTGATTAATGTCGCACTTATCTCTGGAGACAAAGATACTAGTGATTAATAAAACAGACAGCAAAGTTGTATTTTTTTTAAAGTTCTGGCAACTTACCATTTTCAAATGCTGAAATTCATCTGAGGATTAATGATGAAGAAGGTTTGTGAGGCAGTTTTAGCTTGCACATTTTGCAGGGTAGAGTTAACAAGAAAGGAACTAATCTCCAAAATGGGAGAAAGGAGAGTCAAAAACAGAAAGATCATAAATTCACTGAGGCCCGTGTACTTAGTTTGCAGAATGGCCCAGCATCTGGGATTTTCCTGTCATTGGCTGGGATTTATTGGGGTTTTACAGTTGGAGCATAAATTATGTCATATCATTTAGATTATACCAGTGATGCATTTTGTATTCATTCATCAAACTTTAAATATCACTGCAAACCCACAAGAGCTGTCCCCAGCCTTGCCAGACCACAGCCATTTTGCAGCAGGGCATCTGATATTGCACACAGTGTATGTCCTTGTCTTATACACTCTGTGACCACAGAAACCAAAAGATAAAATAATAATTTTAATCCTCATCTTTCCTATCAAAGGTCTATAATGCGTTAAGTATTCTAGGAACTAGGTTGGTTATCGCAAGCTTATAAAAATGCATGAGCAGGAAATTTACCAAAATCAGGAAGTAAACTTCCTTAGAGGGGCTTGTATTATAAAGTTGGATGAAAAATTTGCTGAAATGGAAAGAAGTTTAAAATACGTGTTGAGTGTGGGACGATAGTGATAGCCAGAGCTCTGTTAAATGGTATATTTTTATCTGGAGAAGGCTTTTAAAGGTATAATGCTTAACAGAGCTGGGCTACAAACATGGAAAATCTCTGGGGCTCCTCCAACTATACCGTGATCCCACCATCTTGGTCTGGTCATATGTCACTCATGCCCAGATTTGGGCCACTGTTTCCTTCCCGCCGCCAGTTTATCGTTTATGTGGTCATCCTATAGCCTACTGTGAGGCAAGTATTTCTAAAATACCGTTTATTAAATAGCAGTGGCTCCCCCTTGTTTATCATAGATCCCCAACTGGTCTTTCAAAGTTTTCGTTATCTTCCCTGCTCCCTAAGCATGTGTCTCCATATTCCTCCCAGGGAAAAGCCATCTACTCAGTCAGCTAATTTGTAGTGTGTGTACATCATGCCATACTGAATTCCTGCATCTGTCTGTGCCTGTGCATATGCTGTTACCTCAACCTGGAAGATCACATCTTCTTCCAGCCTCCTATTTCCAGCCTTCCCTTATGGTACAGCGCAACTTCTTAGGATGTTTGCATCTCAGCTGTTCTTTTCTCTCTCCCAGCTCCTGCTGCCTTCTAGCACAAGCCTAAGCACCCAGCCAGCCTTCTTAATGCCTCACGTGACTTAATTGTTCGTTACTTCCTGTAGAGAAAGAACTGTGTCTGACATATCCTTTGTGTCTCTCAGCATAAATACCATGCTGAGAACAGAGAAAATGTAAAATGCTTGTTGATTGAAGCCCATGTGTTAATACATCACGTTTTTTACTTTACAAACCTATACAAAGAATTCAGTCACTTCTAATTAATTCTGTATGTACTGTGTTCTATAAAAACATTTCTGTAGACCGGGTGCAGTGGCTCACGCCTGTAATCCCAGCACTTTGGGAGGCTGAGGCAGGCCGATCACAAAGTCGAGAGATCGAGACCATCCTGGCCAGCATGGTGAAACCCCGTATCTACTAAAAATACAAAAATTAGCTGGGCATGGTGATGCGTGCCTGTAGTCCCAGCTACTTGGGAGGCTGAAGCAAGAGAATTGCTTGAACCTGGGAAGCGGAAGTTGCAGTGAGCTGAGATCACACCACTGCACTCCAGTCTGGCAACAGAGCAAGACTCCATCTCCAAAAAATAATAAAAATAAAAATAGAAATAAATAAAAAATTTAAATAAAAATAAGTCTGTAACATGAAGACAGCTTGAATTTGTGAAGATGGCCCAGGTGCCATCATATGGATGCCCCCTAATCCTCCGGACTTACAGAATCACCTTGTTCTTCAACATTTACATTTCAATAGCTCAGCACCCATTCCCATAAATGATGGGAAACAGCATCACCACCAAAGTGTCCAGGGATTCTAGGGAAGATAATATTTCTCTAAGTCATATCTTACTCTTATTCCTTGCCTCTGTAGAATGTCCCATTTCATACGTATTTCCCCTCTTACTAGTTTTGCTTTTCATCTTCTACTAACCTAAATAAGCATAGTTTCCCCTTCTTGATTTTCACAGATACTGTTACATGCAATCGTTTTACGTAGAGGTATTTAATTTAACATTTTGTAGAGAGAAGGCAGGAAAGTAGTAACATCACAAAGCATAGAGGATGATTTGAAATTTGGTCTCAGCCTTAGATACCTCTGAGTCATTCTCACAATTTCCATCATTCCCGCTTGGGGGGCATTTCTCACTGACTTTCTTCTTCCATCTCCTGACTGCCCGCTAGCTTGCTGTCCCTCTCTCTGTCTTCACATTTCCTTCTTAACAAGCTGCTCCCTGGTACTTTACAATCCTATGGTCCCCCACCCCCTCCCCCTACCTTACTGTGCAGAGCAGTTCCTAATCCTCCCAGACCACTTTCCCTTTCTACAATGAGAAGGTTGTCAATCAGCACGGTCAGTCAACACTGTCCTCTCATTGCGATGAACTCTGCCATCAGCTTGAAAATATTGTGTTACCTTAATACATAAATGATTCACCAATCCTTAATAATTTAGGGGAAAAATTAATATATATGTTATATAATTTTGCTGATGCTTTCTTCTTTGCTTTTCATTATTTTAGGTGCCTGGAGCTAATAGGCAACTACTTATTTGCAGAATTATATTAGACTGTTGAGTCAAATTTTCATTTATATAAATGTTCCTCATTTTCCCTTAAGCTTGAATTTTCCTGATAATTAACACATGGATTCTCCCCAACTTTCATAATGCACTGCATAACAAAAACTTAACTTTAAAGTATTTATTACAAGACGTTATCTGCAAAAGATGCTTGGTAGTGGGGTTTGGTTTGTCTTGGTCCATCCCAGTCATTCAAGAGGCAAATGGTTCTTCATTTTCTAATGTAGATGTTTCTTTGACTAATCAGAAAGACTTGGTAGGTAGGTGAAGGAAGAGGAAAGAAAAGATATTATACACTATTGATCAGGAGGTATGGTAGAACCCTTCCAGGTAAAGTGCAGGATGACAACCTCAGTCACTACATACTGAGATTTTCAGGGTTGGGGGACAAAATCAGATAGTAGAGGGACTTGAGAAAGCTGCCAGGAAATAATTAGTGAGATATGAAGCAGAAGATTCCAGAACTAGTTGCCAGAATCGAGCTGGAGCAGGCCATTGAGGTATAGCAGTTGAAACCTCACTAATATTTGCAGGACCCAAGACTAGGGTACAGGAGCAAGCCCTCACCGTTGGTCTAGATACTTAAAAGCTGCAATAAATCAAACTGACAAACTACAAAATAAAAGATGTTTTATTCTCTTGCCTTAATAAGTATACCTTCCTAATGACTTAGAAGGCCATATTTGAATTTAAAATTCTCATACTCCTCAGAGTTCTACATTAACATGTGGACGTGCAGAGAGAACTGGTCCAGGCTCCCAGCTCCCCAAAACGTCTCTCTCTTCTTTCCCCAGCTCAGGTCAGAAGGGAAAATGGGTTTGCACATGCCTGGGAATAACCCAGCCTCATATCCAAATGCCTGGGAATAACCCAACCTTCATATCCAAATGCCATCCATACCCTCTATAAGTAGCTACACCTTGGCTGTCTGGCCTACAGGTGCACACACAAGTAATATCTGCCTCAGGACAACACACCTGGGGGAGGTGCCCACCCAGGCTTTGAAAGGTAGCTTGGGACTGTTTGGACAGGGGATTCTGAGGTGCTGGGTCCCTGGAGCACAGTGTAGAAGGGGGTCGTGTCTCCTCAACCCTGAGCTCTCCTTGCCCTTTGAGAGTGGAGCACAGCAGGAGAAAGCCAGAACTGGAGGGTTAGGGCGAAGGCTAGAGCCCCTCTTGCCCAAATTTAATGGCAAGAGGCATTATATATATGTTATATAATTTTGGTATATTATATGGCAGTATAAATTTTCTACCTAGCCAGAAAGCCTAGTTGAGTCAAAGACACTGGGCATTAGGGTGGAAGGCAGACGTCCCAAGTAAATCATCTGGAAGATAACCTGAAGCCGGCCACCTCTATTGTTCCCCTCCAACTGGTTACAGTCAGCTGTACTGCAGTCAATCTTTAGTCTGCATAAAGAGTGTCACTTCAGAATCCATCACTCATTCCTTATCCCCCAAAACCTGTCTCTTGCATGGTTCTTATCGAGTCCTCCACCAAAAGAGTGCCATTCATTGTGCTTCCTCAGCAGGGAAGAGAACATACAATGGCAAGAATCACCTGCAGAGAGTGAAGCAATGGTCTACAAGATGTACGCCAGGTTGACACCTGAGCGGGATCTACAGGATGCATGAGCTTTCTCTGGAGAGTGTCTGAAATTCCTGGGGGAAGAACTACAAAGGCCGATCTCCCTGTCGTGCAGGAGGGAGGCTCAATAAATATCAGTTTGGCATTAAAGGGAAGGATGTCTTTAAGCATCTCAGGACAATACCAATTGTTGGAACAACAGGAACTCCCATACACTCCTGGTGGGGGTATAAATTGGTCTAGCTCTTTTAGAAAGCAGTCTGGTATTGTTTAATAAAGTAGAACACACAGATTCTCCAGAACCCACCAGTTACACTCCTGATATACATACATGCACCAAGGACATGTACAAGAATGCTCATAGCAACATTACTAACAAGTATCATTCAACAAGAGATTGGATATCTAATATCACTCAACAAGACATTGGATAGATCAATCTTGGCATAACCATGAACAAAATACTATATAGTAGTAAAAATGAACAAACTACTGCAACATAAACATCATGGCTATATCTCACAAACATACTATTGTGTGAAAGAAGTCAGACACAAAAGAATACATATTGTAACTTCCATTTATATAGAGTTCAAAAACAAGCAAAATTAAATTATATCAGCAGAGGTTAGAAGAGTTGGAAATAGCTGGGCATGGTGGCTCATGCCTGTAATCCTAAGGCCAAGGTGGGAGGATCACTTCAGCCCAGGAGTTTGAGATCAGCCTGGACAACATAATGAGATCCCATTTGTACAAAAATAAAAATAAAATAAATTAGCCAAGCATGACAGAACACACTTTAATCCTAGCTACTTGAGAGGCTGGGACAGGAGGATCACTTGGGGACAGGAGTTCAAGGTTACAGTGAGCTATGATCACAGCACTGCACTCTAGCCTGGGCAACCAAGTGAGACTTTCTCTCACAAAATAAAAATAAACAATAAAAAGAGTTAGAAATAATTTTGGGAATACAATCTCAGGCAAAATAACATTATTGTTTGTACCTTCTCAGTTTTGATTATGAATTTAGCTCACTTTTTCTCATTTCCTTTCTATAGTAGCAGAAAAGCAGTTGTTCAAAGGAGCAAATAATGAATCTACTTTTCCACCCAAATGAGGGTCATATGTTAGAAATGGAAACTTGGAAAATAAACACAGCAAGCCATGGTGCCTTTTAAAAGTTAAAATCAACACAATCAGGAAAATTTGGTGAAACTCCATAGCAAAGAAAACGATCTGCTTTCCCCTGGCTTTTTCTTTTCAGGGTGTTGATTGTCTTTCCTGTTGGGTTTGATTTTACTATGAAAAATTTCAAAACATGAAACTGGATCTCTGGGAAACAGAGAACATCAAGAAAACGAGAGACCAGGCTGCTTCCTCCTGTACCTGCCTTCCAGTAATGTGTAATTTTTCTCAAGAAAATTAACAACTTCAATTTGAAATTGAGACTAATTAAAAGCCCTTTGGAAAGTCAGGATGGATTTTCTCTCTTCCTGGAATAGAGATGCACCAGCAACCAGGCGTTTCAGGAAGGAATTGCTAAGAGTGAAAAGCCAAAGGCCACCACCCAGTGTGAGCCAGAAGAAATTTGGGAGGCAGGAACCTGAAAGCAGCAGTTCTATTCTCATGGGCAAATGAATCCGTCAGAGAGTATCAGGGAAAAGATGGTGACTGCATTTTAAATCGTTCTAGTGAGCCATAATCTGTTACATCGTGCTCGCCATCCACATCTTTGCCTATAGACGTGAATACCCTTTCCTCAATATAGAAATGGAATAGATTCAAAATGGAAATGGAAAGAGAAGGCAGTTTTAAGATCCTCTAGGATTTGGAGCCAGTATGTAGTGATTGTGTAAATTTGCTGATAACTGGGCAGGCAAATAAATGGGAAGCACCGGAGTGTTCCAGAGTATCATGTATTTGGGTTTTCATTGGGTTTTAATCCTCACTCTACTGTTTAGCTGTGTGACCTCGGTTACTTAACCTCTCAACTTACAGATAGTTTCTTCATCTGTAAAATAGAAATATTAGTACCTACCCGACAGGGTAATTGTGAGAATTAAATTACGAAAAGCACTCAGTGTAGATGCTGGCACATGACAAATATTCAGTATATATTAGCCATTTGCTAGATCATGCAATATGTAGCATAGATCACCAATCTTTTTTTAAGATATGATCAATCTTAAAAGCAAAAATAGTCAAAGCATAAGTGTAAGCAGGGAGCACTGAAATTGCTTTGCAGTCAATCTGTTCATAATACAAGCAAAGTATTCATTAAATAAAAGGAACAGTCTCCTTACTTAGCCCTCAGTGGCTGGGCACAGTAGCTCACACCTGTAATCCCAGCACTGTGGGAGGCCAAGGCAGGCAGATCACCTGGGGTCAAGAGTTTGAGACCAGCCTGGCCAACATGATGAAATTTTTATGTATTTTTAGTCTCTAAAATACAAAATTAGCTTGGTAAAAATACAAAAATTAGCTTGGTGAGGTGGTGAGAACCTGTTATCCCAGCTACTCAGGAGGCTGAGGTAGGAGAATCGCTTGAATCCTGGAGGCAGAGGTTACAGTGAGCCAAGATCGTGCCACTGCACTCCAGCCTGGGATATAAAGCGAGACTCCATCTTGGAAGAAAAAAGAAGAAGAAAGAAGGAGGAGGAGGAGGGAGGAGGAGGAGGGAAAGAGGAAGAAGAAGCCCTCAGCTGAGAAGCAGCTTTGAAATTCCCAAAGGCAAGGGTTACAATATACAGAGCTTAGATTAATACATCTTTTGATATTTCTTATCTATTTCTCAGAAAATAGAGAAAAACTAAGAATGGGTGTGAGGTGTCAGAGTGAGTGGCAGAGTTAACAAAAGTATAGAGAACAGAAAAGACTTTTGCTGATTTGACTAAAATAAATTATCACAAAAGTAACACAGTGACCCTTGCCGAGATGTCTGTGAGGCCTCAACACCACCAGGGAGGAAGAGAAACAACACAGCCCCGTGGGAAGGGAACAGTGGAAAAGCAGAAATGGCTCCCCTTGTACCAAATACCCACCGCATGCTTGTAATTTAGGGGCAATTCATTAATGAGACTGGGAGGAGGGCACAACTGCAAGAACTTCAGAAGCAGAAGAGGATTGCTTGTGGTGAAAACAAAGATTGCTCCACCACCATACACATTTAAGGAGTATTACTAAGTCATTATTTAACCATCAATTGTCAATAATGTTTGAGAAGAGAAAATAGGAGCTACATAGTGGCCAGTCGTAAGTTGAAGTATGGTTGTTTTTGCTAGTTTACATCTAGTTGAATGTGTTATAATGATTCCATCCTAGGATGTAATCTAGGATGACTCGATTACACAGATACTGGTAGAGGAAGTTCAAGGCAGAGTAGCTGATTTGAAATAGAGTTTATTCCCACTCCCCAGGAGAAGCATCTTACAGAGCAGCCGTTGTCAAAGTGTGGAATGTCAGCATCCCCTGGGAACTTGATAGAAATGCAGAATCCCAGGCCCCACCCCGAACCTACTGAATCAAAAGCTAATCCTTGTTTGGGCAAGTCTTCCATGGGATTCTGAAGCACACTGAAGTTTGAAAACCATGTGTATTAGTTCATTTTCACACTGTCATTAAGAAATACCTGAGACTGGGTAAGTTATAAAGGAAAGAGGTGTAATTGACTCACAGCTCTGCATGGCTGGGGAGGCCTCAGGAAACTCAGAATCACGGCAGAAGGGGAAACATGTACCTTCTTCATAAGGTGGCAGAAGAGAGAGAGCGAGTGAAGAAGGAACTGTCAAACACTTATAAAACTATCAGATCTTGTGAGAACAGCATGGGGGAAACCAACCTGATGATCCAATCACCTCCCTCCCTCAACACATGGAGATTACAATTTGAGATGAGATTTGGGTGGGGACACAGAGCCAAACCATATCACCATGAATATAGATGATACATTAGCAGCAAAGCGTGGTGGCAGTATTGTGAGCTCTTCAGCAGAGGGCTTGGACTCAAAACCTATGTCAGGTGTTGTGAGTGAATCTGTTCAAGGTACTCAAACTATTAAAGGGATGATAAACTTGTAAAGTTGTTGTGCCAGTCTGTTTTCACACTGCTAAAAAGAAATACCTGAGACTGGGTAATTTCAGAAGGAAAGGGTTTTAACTGAGTCACAGTTCCACGTGGCTGGGGAGGCCTCTGGAAATTTACGATCATGGCGGAAGGTGAAGGGGAAGCAAGGACCTTCTTTACATGGTGGCAGGAGAGAGAAGTACCAGCAAGGGAAATGCCAGATGCTTTTAAAACCATCAGACCTCATGAGAACTCACTCACTGTCATCAGAACAGCATGGGGGAATCTGCCCCCATGATTCAATCACCTCCTTCCTTTGACACATGGGGATTATAATTAGAGATAAGATTTGGGTGGGGACACACAGCCAAACCATGCCAGTTGTTGTGAAGAAAAGATAATGTATGTTAAATGTAGTGCTGATAGAAACTGATTAATATATGTTTGCTATTATTTTCATTGGTGAACAAAAAAATGCAGACTTCCAATAATAAAAATTTCTCACGGCCATACAATGTCCATTGAACTATAGTTTTGTTTGGACCCAAAAGAGACAGCATTGATGGAGATTATCTTTTAACTGGAACATGAAGGCCAGTTAAATTTAAAGTAATTACTGATATTTAGGAACTAATAGCTTCTATCTTACATTATGCATTCTACTTATTTGTTGTTTCTTTTTCTGTTTCTTGTTTGTGTTTTATTAATTCTTGTCATTTAAATATTTCCCCTCTACTAGTTTGGAAGTTTTTGCATACTTCTATTTGTTTAGTGGCAATCCTAGAAATTACAACATGGATAATTAGCTTACTGATGTCTACAGTTAATCATTGCACTTACCCTTTGTCCACAAAATATGAGGGTTTATGAACATTTTACCTTCAACTATCTCTGCTAATTAACTATACAGTTGTTTCAGTTACTCAGTGCCCCTTTCCATTAGGTCCATTTATTAAGGCCCCCTTCTGGTGACACTTTTTGGAGGGGAAGTGTGTATTTCTGCCATAATAATCATAAGGCTTTGCCATGTACTTGGCTTTGGCCAATTGATTGTGAGTAGCAGTGATGTATACCATATTCAAGCAAAGCAGTAGGAGCCTGATTTGGTTCAGCCTTTGCTTGATTGCCTCTGCCAGATATGGTTTGCTCTTATAGCCTGTATCCCAGATTGAAGAAAACACAGAATGAAGAGCTGAGCTTCAGCTGGCTCCACCACTGATGTATAACTTAAGTGAAAAGTGAATTTTTTTTTTTTTTTACAAACCACTGAAATTTAAAGGTGGTTTGTTATCAAAGCATAACATAGCTCAGGGGGTGGCAAACATTTTCTGTAAAGGACAAAATAATAAATATTTTAGGTATCATAGGCCACAGACACTCTCTGACACTTGTACTTCTTTGTTTATGTTTTTAACAGACCTTTAAAAATGTAAAATCCATTCTTATCTCAGACTCCAGACAAAAATGGACTGAGGGACTTGCCGTAGTTTGCCAACCATTGACCTACCCTACCATGATTGATAAAACACTGAAGGAGAATTTGTATACAGGAAACTGAAGGTAGAAGAGATCAGGCTTCATGTTGGTGACATAAGTGTGTAGACAGTAATGGTAGTCATTAGAGAAGAGATTCTCAAAGAGACTGGTTGAAGTGATATGCCTCTCCCGCCTCTCCCGCCTCTCCCGCCTCTCCCGCCTCTCCCGCCTCTCCCGCCTCTCCCAACGTATGTCAGTGGCGTCATGTATTTAGTTTGCTCTTCTTTTTCTGGTTTCTTAAGGGGTAAAGTTAGATTACTGATTTGAGCTCGCTCTTCTTTTCATCATGGATATTTACAGCTATAAATCTCCCTCTGAGCACTGTTTTTACTGCATCTCATAAGTTTTGATATGTTGCATTTCATTTTCATGAGACTCAAAACATTTTCTAAGCTCCCTTGTAATATGCTTTTTGACCTGTTGGTTGTTTATGGCTGTGTTGTTTTATTCCCACATATTTGTAAATTGTCCAGTTTTCCTTCTATTATTAATTTCTAGTGTTATTCCATTTTGGTTAAGGAAGATACTTTGTATGATTTCAATTTTTTTAAAATCTACTGAGACATTTTATGGCCTGCTATGTGGTCCATCCTGGAGCATGTTCCATGTGCACTGGAGAAGAATGTTTATTCTGCTGTTATTGAGTCAAGTTTCTATATACATTTTTTAGGTCTAATTGATTTATAGTCTTCTTCTATTTTCTTGTTCATCTTCTGTGTAGATGTTCTATACATTATTGAAGTCTCCAACCATTATTGTAGAACTGTTTACTTCTCCCTCAACTTTGTCAATGTTTGCTTCATACGTTTTGCGCCCTGTGTGGAGTTGTATGTGTGTTTACATGTGTGTTTATAATTGTTATTTCTTCTTAAAGAATTGCCTCTTTTATCATATATAATATCGTTTTATGCTTCTTGTAACCATTTTTGACTGAAAGTCTTTTTTTGTGTGATGTCAGTATAGCCTCCTGTCTTAGTCCACTTGTGCTGCTATAACAGAACACCATGGGAGGTAATTTATAAAGAACAAAAATTTATTTTCTCAAAGTTTTTGAGGCTAAGAAGTCAAAGATCAAGTCACCAGCAAGTTCAGTTGTCTGGTGATGGCCACTCTCTTCTTCTAAGATTGTGCCTCGATGCTTTATCCTTTGAAGAGGAGGAATGATGTATCCTCACACAGCAGAAGACAGAAGGGCAAGAGAGAGAAACTCCCTCTATCAATTCCTTTTATAAGGGCACCTAGTCCCATTAATGAGGGCTGACCCCTCATGACTTAATTACCTCTCAAAGGCCACACCTCCCAATACTATTTAATTGGAGATTAAGTTTCAACATGAGTTTTGGAGGGAACGCACACATTGAAACCATATCACCACCTCTGCTCTCCTTTGGTTACCATTTCCATGGAGTATTGTTATCCTTTCACTTACATCTTTTTCTGTCTTTGGATATAAAGTGAATCTCTTGTCAACAACATAGAGTAGGATCATGTATTTTTTTCAACCCATTCTGCCAATATTTCCTTTTTATTGGAGAGTTTAATCCATTTACATTTAAAATAATTACTGATAAAAGGACTTACATCTGCCATTTTGCTATTTGTTTTCTCTGTGTTTTATACCGTTTGTATTTCTTACTTCCTCCATCTCTGCCTTCTTTTGTGTTTTATTTTGTTTCTTTAGAGTGTATCTTTTTGGTTCCCTTCTCATTTCCTTTTTGTGTATATTTTGTACATATTTTCTTAGTGGCTACCATGCAGATAACAATTTAAATCCCAAGTTTATAGCAATGTCGTTTGAATTGACATCAACTTAGCTTAAATTGCATTTAAATAACCTCTGCTCCTATACAGCTCCATTTCCCTTTATTTTGTTATTGTGACAAATTACATTTTATGTATTTTATGTATTTTATGCCCATTAACATGGTTTTATAATTACTTGTTTACATATTTGTCTTTTAAATTAAATAGGTAGTAAAAAGAGGAGTTACAAACCAAAAATACAATAATGCTGACTTTTGTGTTTATCTATATTGCTACCTTCAGCAATTCATTCTTTTTTCACTTCTTTTGTTTTGTTTTATTTTGTTTCGTTTTTGTTTTGAGATGCAGTCTTGCTTTGTCACCCACACTGGAGTACAGTGGTGTGATCTCAGCTCATAGCAACCTCTGCCCCCCAGGTTCAAGCAATTCTCCTGTCTCAGCCTCCTGAGTAGCTGGGGTTACAGGTGTGCACCACCATGACCAGCTGGTTTCACCGTGTTGACCAGGCTGGTCTCAAGCTCCTAATCTCAGGTGATCTGCCTGCCTTGGCCTCCCAAAGTGCTGGGATTACAGGCGTGAGCCACATTGCCAAGCCTCTTTCATTTCTGATTCAAGGATCTCTTTCTGCACTTTTTGTAGGGAAGGTCTACTAATAACAAATTTCATTAGCTTTTGTTTATTAGGAATGTCTTAATTCCTCCTTTCTTTTTTTTTTTTTTTTTAGAAATGGGCTATCACTATATTGCCCATGCTGGAGTGCAATGGCTATTCACAGGCATGATCACAGCACCATACAGCCTGAAACTCCTGGCTTCAAATGATCTTCCTATCTCAGCCTCTTGAGTAGCTGGGACTACAGGCACATGCCACTGCACTCAGCTCTCCTTCATTTCCGAATGTCAGTTTTGACAGATGTAGAATTCTCAGTTGACAGGATTATTTTCTTCTGGCACTTTAAAAATGTCATCCCACTCTCTTCTGGCCTTCATGATTTTTGATGAAAAATCTGCTAGATCAATGCTCTCTGGGATGTCATGAGTTGTTTTGTCATACATTTTGGAAGATTATCTCTTTGTCTTTGTCTTTCAACAATTTCATTATGTGTCTCTGTGTGGTTCTCTTTACAGTTATCCTTCTGGAATTTTCTGAGATTCCCAAATATGTGATTTTATGTCTTTTATCAAATTTGGGAAGTTTTCAGCCATTATTTCTTCTCTGCCACTTTCTCTTCTTTCCTGAGATTTTCATTATGAGTATATGAAAATGCTTGATGGTTTCCCACAGGCTTCTCAGGTCTTATTTTTCTTCATTTTTTTTTCTTTTTGCTTCTCAGACTGGGTTAATTTAAGTTGATCTATCTTCAAATTTCCTGGTTCATTCTTCTGCCTGCTCAGATATGCTACTGAAACACTCTAGTTGGTTTTTCACATCAGTTATTATATTTTTCAGCTCCAGAATTCTGTTTGGTTCCTTTTTATAATGTCTATTTCTTTTCTTTACTGATTTTTATTTTTTCATACATGGTTCTTCTGGATTTATTTAGTTCATTGTTGACAGTTTTCTTTAGTTTTTCTAGTATATTTAAGACAGTTGACTTAAAGTCTTTTTCTACTAAGTACAGCATCTGTGCTTCCTCAGGGACCCACTTTCTACTGAGCAGATTTTAGCTATGGTTCTCTCTCCGATTTTCTTGTCTCTCCAGATTTCAGGGTGGCAGTTTTCTCTGTCACCGCAATCCTCTCATGAGTCCAAGAAAAGTAACTGATTTTCAGTTGGCTTAGTTTTTCTATTGTAAGAATGAAAATAGTAACTTCTAAGTTCCTTATGGGGCTGAAGTTGGATTTTTTTTCCATTTTTTTTTTTCCTTTTTTTTTGTTTCTTTGTTTTAATTTCCTTGTTTTCCTGCTATTTAAAAATATTTGTGAATTTCATTTTCATTTATTAAATTATTTGGACTGCATCCTTTTATATCACTTTTTCTAGTTGTTTCTCTAAATATTACATTATATATACATAACATGATGATATGGTTTGGCTGTGTCCCCATCCAAATCTCAACTTGAATTGTATCTCCCAGAATTCCCACGTGTTGTGGGAGGGACCCAGGGAGAGGTAATTGAATCATGGGGGATGGTCTTTCCCGTGCTATTCTCACGATAGTGAATAAGTCTCATGAGATCTGATGGGTTTATCAGGGGTTTCCACTTTTGCTTCTTTTTCATTTTTCTCTTGTTGTCACCATGTAAGAAGTACCTTTTACCTCCCACCATGATTCTGAGGCCTCCCCAGTCATATGAAGCTGTAAGTCCAATTAAACCTCTTTTTGTTCCCAGTTTCGGGTATGTTTTTATCAGCAGTGTGAAAACAAACTAATGCACATGGTATATGTAATATATATAATGTATTTTACACACACACACCAAATTTTCTAATGTTTTGTATTTGATATTTTGTTATCCTATTCCTGGATGGACTGCTCCTCTTAGGGCTAATAAATTCCTAGAAATAGAAAATGACTGGTCTGTGAATGCACCTTTCATATACAAACTAACCAACCCAAAGCTCAAATTTCCAGTGATCTTTATCTAGTAGTTACATCTACATCTATATCTATCCATCTGTCATGATCACTTCAGGGCCAGGTACCAGACAAATCAGTACCTTACACCCTAAAGCCCACTGAAATTATTCAAACTAGCCAACCCTAACCCTGTTTATCCTGTCTTGCCTTGCCTTTCCCACAAAGAAAACACAAGAGTCTCTTGCCCACATTTTCCCCTTGCTCCCTCTGCCTCCTGGCCAACACTGGCCCTTCCCTGTATGGCCTCCCTGTGTCATGTCATGCCTCCTGTTTCTAGGAATCTGAGTATAAAACTTTTGCCTTCATAAAAGTCTTTTTCATGTCTGTGTGTCTTGCCACACCTGATTAAAACAAATCCCAGTACCACAAAAACAGTCTACTAGTGTGACTTCACCAAATAGTATGAAGTTAGAAAACCTACCTCCCTTTACATACCATTCCTATTTATATTCTCATTGTCTTAAGTATTTCATCTGCATACATTTAATGACAACCAGACATTATTATAACTTTTGCTTCAACCATCAAACATAATTTAGAAAACCTAATAGGAGAAGGAAAATGTTTTGAAATTACCCTTATATTTACTCTATTATTCTTTCTTTCTGATATGCCAAAAAATGTTCTTCTATTATTATTTCTTTCTATTTAAAGAACTCCCTTCAGCCAATCTTTCAGGGTAGTTCTTTTGGCAACAAATTCTTCTAGTTTTTCTTTATCTAATACTATCTTAATTTCCCCTTCATTCCTGAATGATATTTTTGCTGGTTGTAGGATTTTGCGTTGGCAGCTCTTTCAGCACTTGAGAAGTGTGCCAGTTCCTTCTGTCTGTCATAATTTTTAGTAAGAAATCTGCAGTCAAATTCTTTTTCTTCTATAGATAAGCAGTCATTTCTTTCTTGCTGCTTTCAAGATTTTTGTCTTTAGTTTTCAGAAAATTGACTATGTCTTGGTTTATGATTATTTGGGTTTATACTACTTTATATTTATTCAGCTTATTGAATCTATAGTTTATGTCTTTTGCCAAATCTGGGGAGTTTCCATGCACTATTTCCTCAGGTGCTTTTTTGGTCTTGTCTTCTTTCCCCTCTCCTTCTAGTAGTCCTATGACACAAATGTTTGAGCTTTCGTTATAATCTTACAGAAGTAAGGCTCTAATCATTCCTCTTCCAGCCTACTTTATCTCTCTTGTTAAAAGTGGATAATTTATATTGTTCTACCTTGAAGTTCACAGATTCTTTCCTGTTTCCTTCATTCTGATTTTGAGCCTGTTTATTAAGTTTTAAATTTTAGTTGTATTTTTCAGTTCTTAATTTTCTATTTGGTTCTTTTTCATATCTTTTTTTTCTTTAGTAAGACATTCTGTTTTTTCATTTGTTTCAAGCATGCTTATGATTACTCATGGAAGCATTTTTTAAAGTTATACTTTAAGTTCTGGAGTACATGTGCAGAACATGCAGGTTTGTTACATGTGCCATGGTGGTTTGCTGCACCTATCAACCTGTCATCTACATTAGGTATTTCTCCTAATGCTATCCCTCCCCTAGTCCCTGACCCCACAACAGGCCCTGGTGTGTGATATTCCCCTCCCTGTGTCCATGTGTTCCCATTGTTCAACTTCCACTTATGAGTGAGAACATGTGGTGTTTGGTTTTCTGTTCTTGTGTTAGTTTGCTGAGAATGATGGTTTCCAGCTTCATCCGTGTCCCTGCAAAGGACATGAACTCATCCTTTTTTATGATTGCATGGTTCTGTGGTGTACATGTGCCACATTTTCTTTATCCAGACTATCATTGATGGGTATTTGCATTGGTTCCAAGTCTTTGCTATTGTGAACAGTGCCACAATAAACATACATGTGCATGTGTCTTTATAGTAAAATGATTCATAATCCTTTGGGTATATACCCAGTGATGAGATTTCTGGGTCAAATGGTGTTTCTAGTTCTAGATCCTTGAGGAATTGCCATACTGACTATGGAAGCATTTTTATAATGGCTGCTCTAAAGATTTGTACAAGATCATGCCAATATTTCTGTTATCTTGATGTTTATGTGTATTTTCTTTTTTATTCAAGTTTACATTCCCTTGTTCTTTGTGTGATGTACTAGTGATGCTTCTATTTAAATCTGGACATTTTGAGTATTATATCAAGAGATTTTGAATTTTTATAAGTCTTCTGTTTTAGGTGACCGTCTCTGACACTATATTGGAAAGAGAAGAGGAGAAGGATAGTCCTGCTGCACTACTTCTAGGCAGAGTAGAAGTCCAGGTTCCCCACTGGGGCTCTGTTAACACCCAAAGGGGTGAGGGTCTCCTTCATTACTGCTGGCAAGAGGAGGGAGCTCCCACTCCCTGGAAGGTCTCTGCTGATACTACCCTGACTGGGAAAATTAGGAGTGCCTTGTTCCTGCCCTCTACTGACACCACTTGGATGTGGTGGGCAAGGGTGAACCGTCTCAGTCTTCACTAGGTCTCCTTTTATACTACCTCTATATGTAGGGGAAGAAAGCATCATTATTGCTAGGTGGAGATAGAAGTCAGTCTCCTCACTGATGCTGTGAGTGGGGGGATGTCTTCATCAACATCCAGTAGGAATAAAGTCCCAGTTTTCTGCTTAGCTTGCTCTAACACCACCCCACAGCAGGAGCTTAGAGCACCTCACTACAGCATGACAAGGGTGGAAGTCTAGGCTCCCCACTGCCTTTTCTGGTATAGGCGGGAGTGGGGCCACTGTTCTTTCTGTGGTTTTTGGCTGGAGTACAGCAGCTACTGCCTAAAAGGTTTTGATAAAGCTAGGCTGCTTTTTCCCTCTCCTTTGGCTTGAGAGAGCGGGCTTTTGGGGGGGCCTTTGTCTGCATTATTGGTGCTTCTGGGTTGCCATCTTCTTTAGCTCCAAGTCTGGGATATGTGATGAAAAAAAAATCTATGAAACTTATCTCTGTTTTATTCCTTTGGTCACCAAGTTTCTAGGTGGATGCCTCATCTCTCTACTTCTCAGAGTCTTACATTTTAGTTTTATATATAATATAGAGGGTTTTTAGCTGTACTTAAGAGGAGGAATAAGGAAAAGTACATATTCTATTTTCCCCAAAGCAGAAGTAATTATCTCATTTTTTAAACATGTAAATCACTTACTCTTTGGAATTCATCCTTCTAAGTAGACAATATGAGTCCAACTTTAGTTTATTCCAGATGGCCACCTAGTTATACAGAATTCATTTATGAGAAGTTTGTATTTTCCTCATTGGTTCAAGATACTTTTTAATACTTACAGATTTCTACATTTGAGTGTATTTCTGGACTTTCTATTCATTTTCATTGAGCTATCCCTTCATGCACTGGTACCATACTTTTAAATATTGGGTAATTATAATATTTATAATATGTTTTGAATCTTATAGACAGCCTTCTTAATTTCTTTTTCATATAAACTTTAGAATCAACTTCAGTAGCTCCAGAAAAACACTATTCGCTGTCTTTGGATACATTAATTTAAGAAGATTTGAAATATTTTGATGATGAATCTTCTTTCTTTCTCTTTTATCACTTTTAATAAGTGTATTTTCTTTCCAAAATTTACTTTCTCAACTGACATTTCCTGCCTCAGCCATAATCTATTCTAGTTTTGTGACCTGGCATCAAATATTTTGCTTTTCCACTTTGTTCACTCTGAGGAGAACGCTGACCTTACAGGCATAGCTTTAGAAGGTTGGGTCTGTTTTCTCTGTTATATAAGTGCATTTTTAAATTTAAAATTCAGAGTTTATTTTTCAAATAAATGTTTATTCTTCCCATTAAATGTTAAGAGACTTCTCTACTTGAAAGCGTAGCTTGTGTTTTATAAATTTAGTTTGAAATCTTAGAGAAGTATTTGTCATTCAAATAGCTATTAATCAATTGAGAAATAACTTTTTGAAAGCAGAGGCTGTGTGTTATTCACTGTTTTCTCTCTAGAGCCAGGCACAGTACCCAGAAATTCCATAAATATTTCAGGAGATGGGTTGAATACTAATATATGTACAAAGTAAATGATGAATTCATGTAGATAATAAACACCAGAAGAGAGAAGCCATTTCAAGCAGCAATTTTTATGGTGAAATTTTACCAACAAGGTGGAATTTGAGCTCTGCTTTAAAGAATGAGTTAAAGTTATAGAGGCAAAGATGAAGAGGAAGATAACTTTATTTGGATGTAGTGTGAGTAAAGGTACAAACACAGAAATGCACTAGACATTTTGAAACCATTAGTAGTCAGAAATAGGCTTATGAAGACAAGTAGATGAAAATAAAGTCATAAATTCATGTTGCAGCAAACCAGAGAGTTGTACTTTATTCTGTGTGCAATGGGGATCTACTGTAGGCTTTTAGAATGTGCTTCTTAATGCATAAACACTATAGGAACTTTATTCTTTATATGATTAAAGGTACTTTCTTCTAAAAAAAAATTGTAACAAAAATTAAAAATAAATTTAAAATGGCAGTTACATTTGGGACCAGCTTTTATTTCATTGCTGCTCTAGTGTTTTTTAAAAAAACAAATGTAGTTTTTTGGTCTTATTGGATCCTATTATGGATAATGTCCTGTGGAAACAAAATAAAAAAGGTAATGTAAAATTTAAAAAGACCACCCTCATGGATATGTATATGCAAACATATTAAAGACTGAACAAAGTCTGTTCAATATTCTGTCCTAAAGTTAATATATTATTATTATTATTTAATCAAACAGAGATTTATTTTTCTCATATAACAAGAGATCTGGAGAAAGGTAGTGGAAAACCAGAATGGACTTCTACAATGCTGTCAGGGACCCAAAAGCTTTCTAGCTTTCTGCTGTACCAATATTGGTAGACATCTTTCTATCCTTCTATATCCATTCTCTTCTTCCACTAGTAGTATAATTTTTTTGGTGATAAGTTTAATATTTTATACGTATGTGTATATATATATATTTAATTTCAATATCTTTAGAGTATGAGAGTGGCTTTTGATTACATGAATGAATTAGATAGTGGAGAAGTCTGGGGTTTGAATGTACCCATCACCTGAATAGTGTACACTGTACTCAACAGGTAATTCTTCATCCCTCACCCTCCTCCCATCCTCCTCCCTTCTGAGTCCTCAGTGTCCATTATACCAGTATTCCTTTGCATACCCATAGCTCACTTCCCACTTAAAAGTGAGAAGAATATGCAGTATTTGGTTTTCTGTTTCTAAGTTACTTCACTTAGAATAATGGCCTCCAGTTCCATCCAAGTTGCTGCAAAAGACATTATTTTGCTCTTTTATATGGCAGAGTAGTATTCAACGGGGTGTACATATATATCACATTTTCCTTTTCTTTTTTTTTTTTTTTGAGACGGAGTCTCACTCTGTCACCCAGGCTGGAGTGCAGTGGCATAGTCTCGGCTCACTTCAACCTCCGCCTCTGGGTTCAAGCAATTCTCCTGTCTCAGCTTCCCTAGTAGTTGGGACTACAGGTGCATGCCATGACAGCTGGCTAATTTTTATATTTTTAGTAGAAACAGGGTTTCACCATGTTGGCCAGGATGGTCTCGAACTCCTAATCTCAGGTGATCCACCCACCTCGGCCTCCCAAAGTGCTGGGATTACAGGCATGAGCCACCATGCCCGGCCATATATCACATTTTCTTTATCCACTCAGTGGTTGATGGGTATTTAGTATGGAACCAGCATACTAAAGGTGATGTATTATTAAAGAAGTAATAACCTTTTTAATTATTTGAAAATTAACCAGCCTGTCCACTCTACTTAGAACAATATTTGAGAAACAGCATAAATTGGTGGTTAGAATCTTGGACTCTTTCTCTGACTGGGTCTAAACCCCATCTCTGCCATGTATTAGCCATACAATCATGAATAAAGTATTTAAATTATTTAACACCAATTATTCATCCAAGAAAATGGCATTAGTAATTGTGTTAGTTTTATATTACTGCATAATACATAAATTATCACAAACAAGTAGCTTAAAGCAGCACATGTTTATTATGTCACAAATTTTGTGGATCATGAGTCTGGCCATTATTTAGCTGGGTACCCATCTTATGGCTTCAAAAGCCTGCAGTCAAGGTGTAGGTCAGAGCTGCAGCCTCATCTGAGGCTCAAATGGGAAGTTATCTACGTTTGTTAGCATAATTCAGTTTCCTGTAGTTGTAAAGCTAAAGACTGCAGTTTTTGTTTTGTTTGTTTTTGCTTTTGCTGCCTATCACAAGATCACTCTCAGTTCCTTACCCAAAATAGGCAGCTCAAAACAAGGTAACTTACTTCTTCAAAGCCAGGAAGAGAGTGAGAGAAAAATCCATCAGGGTAGACAGTAAAGTCGTATATGACATAATTGTGTACACAAAATTACATATATCTCACCAACTTTGTCTTAGTTCATTGGTTAGAAGCAAGTCACAGATCCCACCCACACTCCAAGGGAAGGAATCACACAAGCCAGGAGTGGTCGGGGGGGCACCTACAGGAGCCCAGCTGCCACACCAGTGATAGCTACTGGGTTTTTAGGGAGGGAAAATATCAATACTTCCATCTCCCTGCATGTATTCTAAGTCAGTTTCTTTTTCTTTTTGAGACGGAGTCTCACTCTGTTGCCCAGGCTGGAGTGCAGTGGCACAATCTCAGCTCATAGCAACCTCCGCCTCCTGGTTCAAGCAATTCTCTTGCCTCAGGCTCCTGAGCAGCTGGGATTACAGGCATCTGCCACCATGCCTGGCTAATTTTGTATTGTTAGTAGAGATGGAGTTTCACCGTGTTGGCCACACTGGTCTCGAACTCCTGACCTCAGGTAATTCACCCATCGCGGCCTTTCAGAGTGCTGGGATTACAGGTGTGAGCCACCCCACAAGCCCAGTTTGTTATTTTCACAAGATATAATAGTTAGAAGTGCTGAAAGTAAAATACCATCTTAGTTAAGGACAAGCTTCAAGACTTAACTCTCCAGCCAAAGGGTTTTTCAATATTCCTTTACCCGCCCCTCCCACCGTCACCATAAGTAAATTTTCCCAGAAACAGAACTGGATATGAGCAGGCCATCATGGCAGTCACTAGTCACTTAAAGTGAGGCAGAGCAAGAAAATATGGATCTTGGTGTTTTAACCCATCAGATGTTTTGATGTTTCAACTCATTAGCATTGTGGCATTTCAACCCATCAGGCTTACCAGTCAGGCCTATAGTTAATAGGTGTTGTGGCTATGTCCTCAAGAGCAAAGTCAGTCATTTTTCAGGAACTTCTGCTAACATCGTCATGAATTTTGTTCCCTCATACCAACCATTGCTTTTTTGTATGTCTTCCTGGGATCACTTGCAGGCAGTTCAGCTTTTGTCTTGAATTGAGTCAACCCTAAGGCCATTCTATAATCTAAACTAAAAATGCATTCATTTTCATTTTCCAACGAAAATTTTGCCAGTATATATAATGTGTTTAAATGACAAAATAAAGATACTATAATAATGCAAGGTCAATAATTTTTGTAAAGGCTCAAGATTGCATAATACAGGTTCCTTCATATTATTTTATTTCTGGAGAAATAAAGTAAAAAAAAAATTTGTGTTCCTATTTTTTTCTATAAGTTAAAGTTAAAGGCTCAAATTCTCTAATGCAAAGAAATTAAAAGGCTGCAGGTCTGTCTTCCTCATTCCCTTATTTTGCACAGTGTTTGCCAATAGTTGAAATATCAGTCTCCTGGATGCTTTAGAGGTTCATTCAGCTTCTTCAGCATGAGTTGTTGTTAGAAGGAATAAATGTAAGTTGTTTGGGGAAAGTAGAAAATTGAAGAAATAATATTTGAAAACTTTCTAAGCTTGATAAACATTCTGTAGCCACAAATCAATGAGTCCCAAGCAAAAGAAACTCAAAGAAAAGCATACAAAGATGCATTATAATGAAACTGCTGAATATCCATTATAAAGAGAAAATATTAAAAGTAGCTGAAGAACACATTACATTTAAAGGCACAAAGATAAGAATGGTAGCAGACTTCTGAGATTAGGTAGGTCAGAAGACAATGGAATGGCATCTTCAAAGTACTGAAAGAAAAAGAAAATCTATCAGGCTATACATCTACGCCTAGCAAACATATTTTTAAAATGAAAGAGAAGATAAAAACTACATTAACAAGCAAAATTGAGAAAATTCATTATCAGAGGAATAAACTTCAAAAAATTAAAGAAATGTTCCAAGAAGAGAGAAAATAACCATATGGAAATTTATACTACACAAAAATGTAAAGCTGATTAGAAATAGTAAATATCTGGGTTAATTATTTTCTCATTTGCTAATCTCCTTAAAAGATAATGAATGGTTTTTAAAAATAACAATGTATTAAGGAGTATATATTTTATTTTTTTATATATATATATGTAGATACAAATGTGTGAAACAATAGAGCAAAGAGAGAAGGAAAAAGTATTTTATGCTATACACAAAGTTGTGCCAATATTATTTGAATAGACAATGATGGCTGGCACGGTGGCTCACTCCTGTAATCCCAGCACTTTGGAAGGAGGAAGTGGGTGGATCACCTGAGGAAAGGAGGTTGAGACCAGGCTGACCAACGTGGTGAAACCCCGTCTCTACTAAAAATACAAAAAAATTAGCTAGGCATGGTGGCAAGCGCCTTAATCCCAGCTACTTGGGAGGCTGAGGCAGGAGACTTCCTTGAACCCAGGAGGCAGAGGTTGCAGTGAGCCAAGATCTGCGCCGTTGCATGCCAGCCTGGGCGACAGAGTGAGACTCCGTCTCAAAAACAAAGAAAATAGACAATTGTAAGTTAAAGTCGTTTATTGTAAACCCTAGAACAACAGTGCAAAACAAAACAAAGAAGTATAGCCAATAAGCTAATGTTGGGGATAAATTGAATCATAAAAAAACCAAACACTCAACTAACAAAAAGTAAGTCAATAAGAGAGAGAGAGAGAGGAACAAACAATTTAAATTTGAAAAACTAGAAAGATGATAAATTTAATCTAATTAATGATAATTAAACATAAGTTGTCTAAATCTCTCCTATCAAATATGATAACCACTAGATACATATTATTATTGAATATCTCATAAATGATTGGTCTAAATTACTGAATTTGGAAGACTTCACACAAAAAATGCAAAATATCTAATCAGTGATTTTATATTGATTACCTATTGAAATATTTTTTATGTATTGGGTTAAATAAAATATATACTTCAAATTCAACTTACCTTTCTTTTTACTTTTTTAAAGTGGATGCTCAAAATTTTAAATGTGCATATGTGGCTCACATTATATATATTTGTGACAGCTCTGATTTAAATATTCCAGTTCAATTGCAACTGCCAGATGTGATGGAAAGCAACACCCAGCTATATGCTGTATACAAAAAGCCAGCTTTGAATGTAAAGACATGGGGTAAAAGAGAAGATGTTTTTAAAGTATGCCATTAGGTTGGTCAAAAATAATTGCTGCTGCAAAAGTAATTGCAGATTTTGTCACTAAAAGTAATTACTGTTGCATCAACCTAATAGTAGACACAGCTTTAATCCAAGATGTGAACCTCAAAATTATATGTACTGTTTCTTTCCAGATATTTTTAGACCCTTCATGTTTTAGATGTCTGAAATACAAAGTAACTTCCAAGTGTAAGCATTACACTAAAGGTCAACAGATACAATACAACACACCAAGAGTCAGGAAAGTTTCCTAGTCGGCAAAATTTATTCTTTGGTGTCTTCCCAATTCCCTGCTGCTGTCTTCATGGGAATGATACTGAGGATGCTTTTCATTTCATGAACTCTCTGCTGCCAGCTTTTCTCCCTTCCTGCTCTCCTGTAATTGTGAACTAAATCCAGATAAAAGAAAGGTTTAAATTATTGCCTACATCCAATGACATATTTTACTAAGGGAATTTAAAATGCGTGTAGAAAAAATAAACTTCGGCATCAAGTGAATAAATCCAATCTTTCAATCACTAGAGGTTGAAGTACAGACTCCCTGAAAGGCCATACTTGGGAACAAAGGACTCCCCCTGCCATTCAAACAAAGCCATAGAGTTTAACTGATGAGAAAGTTAATGCTATGTCACTGTCATCAACAAATGGTTACCACCCAGTTCATAACAGATTATTTTACTAGATTCCATTCTCTGGACTGGTCACAACACATCTGTAGTAGCTTTTGGAAGGACACTGAAAAACAGAAGTATATCCAGAGGAAGGTCATCAGGATCACAGGGGGACAGAAAGTGATTTCCATCAAGGAATATGGAAAAAGTTGGGAATGGTTAGCCTGGAAAAGTCTCAGGATGAAAATAATACTCCTCAAAAATGTAATGGATAATCACAGTAAATGAGAAAAGATTTACGCTGTGGTTTCAGAAAAAGCTGATGAGAATAAGATGTTGAAGAGGCAGCTATGAGCTGTCCATCAATGCAGTGAGGGAATGGAATGGGGTCTGCCTCACCGAATCATTCAGATAGCGGTGAATGAAGGAGAACCTGTCAGGGATGATAAAGAAGTAACGTGTGACTTGGGGAAATTGTAACAAGATGCCCTCTCAGAGATTTCCTTCAACAGCTATGATGCTATAAGTTCATGTCCTGTATGTTAATTTTGCCCCTAGAAGCAGCCACATTTTAAAGAGAAAAAATCCACTTTTTACATTTCTGTGAAACAAATTATTTTCAAATGTTACATGATACAGTTTTGCATCACTTAACAACGGGGATACATTTGGAGAAATTTGCCATTAGGTGATTTTATCATTGTGTAGACATCATACACAGAGTGTACTTACACAAACCTAAATGGTATAGCCCACTATAGGCCATGGGGAATAGCCTGCTGCTCCTAGGCTGCAAACCTGTTCAGCATGTTACTGCATTAAATACTGTGGGCAACCGTAAGGCAATGGTAAATATTTGTGTATCTAAATATATCCAAACATAGAAAAGGGGCAGTGAAAATACGGCATTATAATCTTATGGGACCAGTATCACATATACGGTCCATTGGCCAAAACATCATGAAGCACATGACTGTATATAGAATGCGTTTCTCCTATTTGTGTTTTAACATACTCTTCCTCTTTATAGGGTAGTCAACTGAACTTCTGCATAGTAATAAAAGATATTGTAATAAGTAATAAGACTTGTAGTCCATGCTCTTGTTGGGTATGGTGTTCAAGTTAGGCAAATAGTATTATCTCAACATTTTAAAATAGAAATAATGCTTATAATTCTGTTTTTTAAATAATCTCTTTTATGAGGAGGAAATAGGTCCCTTACTCTTCTGTGAACCAGCATATGCAGGCAATTGTAATACCAACTTCACTTCTGCCAGTAATATAGAAAACATCAGAGGGATGTCAAAATAATAGGAGTTAAGGCCACAGACAATTTTGACAACTTGTATCAGGCAATATATTCAGTATCATGCCTATTAGTAAACTGCTATATAACCTAATTATAAGATAAAGTAGACAAAATAAGGTTAAGTTATTGAGTACTGATTTGACATTAATAAAGAAAATGCTGGCTGTCACCATAGATGGTGGCTTTTCTCAGTCTAGCAAACATTGTATATTTGACTGAATAGTGTTAGGACAGGAAGGCTTTCCCTTGATTTTTTAATGCAATGTTTTCCATATAAAAATGTGTTCTTGGGCCAGGCACAGTGGCTCACATCTGTAATCCCAACACTTTGGGAGGCCAGGATAGTGTATTACTTGAGCCAGCCTGGGCAACATAGCAAAACCCTGTCTCCACAAAAAAAAAAGAAAGAAAGAAAGAAAAATAAGCCAGGCATGGTGGCATGCACTTGTAGTCCCAGCTACTTGGGAGGCTGAGTGGGAGGATCACCTGATCCTGGGGAGGTTAAGGCTGCAGTGAGCCATGATAGTGCCACTGCACTCCAGCCTGGGTGACAGAGCAAGAACCTGTCTCAAATTAAAATAGTTAAAAATGTTTTCTTGGTTTGTGTAGACCTTGAGGTAAAAGTCTCCAAGCGAATCTAAGTGTTTAAATAAATAATATTCATATTGTTTAAAAATAGGTCTTCCAAGTATGTAGCAAGTTGTTACATTTTAATTGCTTGCATTGTTCTTGCACCCAGAAGAATAAATGAGCTTTCCTCTATCTGGCAAGAAAAGCATTGTATGAAATAAAATGCAAATACAGAGTTCTGATTTCATCATGACGTTATAATCTCATTATGTCTGTGTGAATACATGTTTACTCATCTGTCAATTTCACAATCTCTAGAAGCTGTTACTACTACTTGCTCTCTTAGCTGTGGGCTGAGTCTTATCTTTTTAGCTGAGAGAGAAGACACGTTATAAAAATCTGTGAATACATACTGTTCATGGAAGACTGCTAACAGTTCCTTAAAATTTGATCTTCCTTTCTTCCATATTAATTCAGTGTAAGCTGAGCCACGGCCACCTAGCTACAGACTGTGTTTCTCAGCTTTCCATAAGTGAATAACTCCCATAGGGCTGGCTTCTCACGGATGAATTCTTTCAGCAGGCTGTTTTCTGATGCCTGGCAATGAAGTAGAGAGGACTCTGAGGAAATGACGTTTCTGTGTCCTCCTCATGCTTCATAGACCTAGAGTCTCTTTTAAACTAGTACTGTGAGATTATATGCTCAATTTTCCTAAACAATATTTTAGATTGGAGGATATGAATGAAAGTGATACATGCTTCTTCTGTGTCACTGGCCCTCCACACACCATGGACTAACACAGGAACTAGGCAGTGGCTCAACTCCCCCACACGGATGAAACTGATAGCCTTGGGATGGTGAAGCAATGACCTGGGTCTCTGAGCAACCATGTGGAACCAAGTCACCCCAGTAGCAAGGATCTCTGATGAGCACTAGGGTTAATATTTGCCAATCCTTTGTCTTTTCAAACAATAGAGTAGGCAGGAGCTTCGCGTCTGCACAATGGCTGCTGACTACCAACAGAAGATAGAGAAACAGTTCTCTTGTTTGGTCAACTATCAATACAACTCTCAGCCATGTGCCGAATGTAACCATAGTAGTTTACTTCAACATTACCACTGAAATCAGGGCTACTCGTGTGAATGATTTAGAATGTTAAGGTGCAGTCATTCTTCAGTCAGCAGACTACTTGCAGAATCCAAAGCTTAGGGGAAAACAAGTGGCTTCATTTGATATATCATTATCTCCCACAGAGGCATATATTTTTTTAAACTGCTATTCAAAAACTTATAACAAAAAGAATGTTGAAGTCAGAAATCAGAATCCCTGAATAAAAGATCCCATTTTTACTAGTTGGTCAACTATGGACATATCTACTAGTCTTTATGAATTCTAAAGTCCTCATGGGAATACTGACCCCTGCCTCTTCACAGACTTGAGATGCTCACCTGAGATAATTTGACTACAAATATATTTCCCTAGAAGATAAAGCACCTTATTGCAGTGCATACACAAAGAATAGAGTGGGGTGGGGGGCAGTGTTTCATCCATTAGAGAGGAATATTTTATCACTGACATTGTTTAGAATTTCTAATGCATTGTGATAATGAAAAGCAAACTGCCTTTTAATCGGTTTTATTATTGTTTTTAAATTCTCTGCAGTTGATTATCTCCCTATTGCCTGCACCAGGGAGTTTCACTCCCAACACTCCACATATCCCATGCCACTGACAAACCCGATTGGATTTTGCACAACTGTTTTTCAGAATAGCTCAAACCTCTGAAAAGCCAGGATTCAACTTTTTGTGGCATTTGATAAAGCAAACTAAATGAAACACCATTAATAAATACTAATAAAATAAATTATTCTCTGCAGATCCCTTTAGCAGACACTGTTAGTGGCACACCAATATATCCTTAGCCATTTACCATTTCCATGCATGCCAGGCCAACTTTCAATTGCCCTTTATTCTCCCAGCCCCAGAAGTGGTAGATGCCTCCTGCAGTTACTATTTTTACATTACCTTTTTAGTCCTCTAATATCTGTTTAATCAATTCTCCATATTAAATTATTTTTCTTAAGATAACTGGTGCCATCTCTGTTTTCCTGAGTGGACCTTGATTGATACAGCATTAAAACTGTGAATCAAAAAAATTTAAGTCATTTAAAAGACAGACTTTTATCTTCATGGTTAAAAGGAATTAGGAAGGATGTATCATTGTCTCTCACAAATGCACATTTTTTTAAAAAATCATTTTTAAAAATCTTATAAAGTATATTGAACTCAGAAATCAGATTCCTTGAATAAAATATTTCATTTTTACTAGTTGGTCAACCATGGATATATCAACTAGCCCTTCTGGGCTCTGAAGTCCTCATGGGGATATACGGACCCCTACCTCCCATAGTGCTAGGATTATAAGCATGAGCCACAGCACCCAGCCAGTCTTTCTACTCTCTGAAATAATCTATACAGTCATGGTGTTTTCTCCATATTACAGAGGTCCTCAAGAAAAAGTTGTATAACCATATGGCTAGGACTGTCTAGAGAAAATCCAGACAGTACAGCCACCCTAAAACTGAGATTCTATAATCCCATAAGTCTAACCCCACATCCTTTCACATCTCCACATAGGTGTCTCTTTATTTTCCTTCTTTCTGACTCTTTCTAAGCTCTTTAAGGTCTATCCTATGGCACTTTTTACTAAGAAGTGGAAGAGCTTCTTTAAGCTAGAAGGGCTTCTGAAATGTATTCAAGTGTGCTTTGATTTCTTCTTAAAATTCTGTAGCATGAGTCTTTGTCTAAGTCTTCTCTAAAGAGGAAGATATTTAAGTTAGTCCTTTCAGTTGTGTGACATGCTAAAACTGGACTTTGCAGAACTTCTCAATGAAGTATAAAACTTTCCTTAGTTTTCCCTATATGTAGGCAGGTTCATATGTTGACATCTTAGGTGTATTTATTCCATTATATTATTATGTAGCTTTCATTCAAAGCTTTGAAATAAAACTTTGCTGACACTACTTGATATGGTTTGCTCTGTGTCCCCACCCCAATCTCATCTTGAATTGTACTCCCATAATTCTCACGTGTTGTGGGAAGGACCTGGTGGGAGATAATTGAATCATGGGGGTACTTTCTCCCATACTGTTCTTGTGGTAGTGAATAAGTCTCACAAGATCTGATAGTTTTATAAGAGGAAACCCCTTTTGCTTGACTTTCATTCTCTCTTGCTGCCACCATGTAAGAAGTGCCTGTTGCCTTCTGCCATGGTTGTGAGGCCTCCCCAGCCATGTGGAACTGTGAGTCCATTAAACCTTTTTCTTCCCGGTCTTGGGTATGTCTTTATCAGCAGCTTGAAAACGGACTAATATAGTAAATTGGTATCAGTAGAGTGGGGTACTGTTGAAAAGATACCTGAAAATGTGGAAGTGACTTTGGAACTCGGAAACAGGCAGAAGTTGGAACAGTTTGGAGGGCTCAGAAGACGGGAAAATGTGGGAAAGTTTGGAACTCCACAGAGACTTGTTGAATGGCTTTGACAAAAATGCTGATAATGATATGGACAGTGAAATCCAAGCTGAGGTGTCTCAGAGATGAGGAACTTGTTGGGAACTGGAGCAAAGGTGACTCGCTATGTTTTAGCAAAGTGGCTGATAGCACTTTGCCTCTGCCCTGGAGATTTGTGGAACTTTGAAGTGGAGAGAGATGATTTAGGACATCTGGCAGAAGAAATTTCTAAGCAGCAAAGCATTCAAGAGAGGACTTGGGTGCTGTTAAAGGCATTCAGTTTTTTGTTTTGTTTTGTTTTGTTTTTTGAGATGCAGTATTGCTCTGTCACCTAGGGTGGAATGAAGTGGTGTGATCTCGGCTCCCTGCAACCTCCACCTCCCAGGTTCACATAATTCTCCTGCCTCAACCTCCCAAGCAGCTGGGACTATAGGTGTAGTCTCCACATCTGGCTAATTTTTTATTTTTAGTAGAGACAGGGTTTCACCATGTTGCTCAGGTTGGTCTCAAACTCCTGACCTGAGGTGATCTGCCTGCCTCAGCCTCCCAAAGTGCTGGGATTACAGGTGCCCAGCCTGCATTCAGTTTTAATGGGAAAACAGAGCATAAAAAATTCAGAACATTTGCAGCCTGACAATGTGATAGAAAATAAAATTCCATTTTCTGAGGAGAAATTTAAGCCAGCTGCAGAAATCTGCATAAGTAACAAGAAGCCAAAAGTTAATCACCAAGACAATGGGGAAAATTTCTCCACAGTATGTCAGAGAGCTTGTGGCAGCCCCTCCCATCACAAACCCAGAGGCCTAGGAGGAACAAATGGTTTTGTGGGCTGGGCCTAGGGTCCCTCTGCTGTGTGCAGTCTAGGGACTTTGTGCTCTGCATCCCAGTTGCTCCAGCCATGGCAAAAAGGGGTCAAGGTACAGCTCAGGCCATGGCTTCAGAGAGTGCAAACCCCAAGCCTTGGCAGCTTGCATATGGTGTTGAGCCTGCAGGTACACAGAAATCAAGAATTGAAGTTTGGGAGCCTTCACCTAGATTTCAGAGGATGTATGGAAACACCTGGATGTTTAGGCAGAAGTTTACTGCAGGGATGGGGTGCTCATAGAAAACCTCTGCTAGGGCAGTGCAGAAGGGAAATGTGGGGTGGGCACCCCCACACAGAGTCCCTGCTGGGGTGCTGCCTAGTGGAGCTGTGGGAAGAGGGCACCATCCTCCAGACCCCATAATGGTAGCCACCAACAGCTTGCACCATATGCTTGGAAAAGCTGCAGACACTCAATGCCAGCCATAAAAGCAGCCAGGAGTGGGGGCTGTACCCTGAAAAACCACAAGATTGGAGCTGCCCAAGACCATGCATCAGCATGACCTGGATGTGAGACACCAAGTCAGAGGAGATCATTCTTGAGTTCTAAAATTTGACTGCCCTGCTGGATTTTGAACTTGCCAGGGGCCTGTAGCCCCTTTGTTTTGGCCAATGTCTTCCATTTGGAATGGCTGTATTTACCTAATTCCTATGCCCCCCTTGTACCTAGGAGGTAACTAACTTACTTTTGATTTTACAGGCTCATAGGCAGAAGAGACTTGCCTTGTCTCAAATGAGACTTTGGACTGTGGACTTTTGAGTTAATGCTGACTTGAGTTAAGACTTTGGGGGACTATTGAGAAGGCATGATTTGGTTTTAAAATGTGAGGACATGAGATTTGGAAGGGGCCAGGGGCAGAATGATATGGTCTGCTTCTGTGTCTCCACCCAAATCTCATCTTGACTTGTACTCCCATAATTCCCATGTGTTGTGGGAGGGACCTGGTGGGAGATGATTGAATCATAGGGGCGGTTTCTCCCATACTGTTCTCCTGGTAGTGAATAAGTCCATGAGATCTGATGGTTTTATAAGGGGAAACCCTTTTTGCTTGACTTTCATTCTGTCTTACTGCTGCCAAGTAAGAAGTGCCTCTCACCTTCCACCATGGTTGTGAGGCCTCTCCAGCCATGTGGAACTGTGAGTCCATTAAACTTATTTTTCTTCTCAGTCTCGGGTATGTCTTTATCAGCAGTGTGAAAACTGACTAATACACTACTAATAATAGAAATTTTGGAATTCCCAAAGTCTGTGAGCAATCACTTAATTCCCAGAGTTTTTGAAGATCACTTGAGAAACGAATGCTTTTGAGACACCACGTTTTGTATAAAATGTAATCACAAACAAAACTTTGGAATTTCTGCTTGCTTTTCTTTTTTTCTAGCTGGAAGAAGTTAAATGACTCACCCTTATGAAAACATAAAACTTTAAAATTTTACAAATATTTTGGTGATCTCACCCCCCTTACCTTGTAATTCTGCAGTCCTCCCACACTGTGATGCTGAGCTTAGCCATGTGACTTGTTTTCACTAATGAGACAGTAGCAAACTCAATGCAAGCAGAAGCGTATAAAGGTGCCTTCACGTGTCTCCTTGCTCTCTTGGACACCTTATCCTCCCGTGAGCACAAGCTTAAGCTAGCTTAGTACGAAATGAGAGGCTGTGGAGAACAGGTAAGCTGCCCTAGCTAGCAGTCACTCAACTTTCAGAATCAGAGTCACTTAGCTGACCTCAGGTTGACCACCAATGCATGAGGGAACCCAACAAAAACTCGAAGAATCATCCAATTGAGTCCAGCCTAAACTGTCGTTCTACAGAATCATCAACTAAACATAGTTATTATATGAAACCAGTAAGTTTGGAGTGGTTTGTTATGCAGAAATTGCTCACTGGTACACCACACCAAATAAGCATTCACCTCCTCCTTTTAGGAAAGCAGAAGAAAAATCATGGTGTCAATAAAGGGGTGCTGTGGTTCAAAAGAATCACAGAGGCTAACTCCTTTTGAAAGACATTTAACAAAGGAGGTGAAAAATCTTAGAAAACATTTCAGATTTTTTCATTTATCAAGTTAAAATAATTAGTCATAAGTAAAGAATCATCCACAATTAAAAGAACATGGAAAACACAATTTTTAAAATACTAGTTTAAGACATGAATAACAGATTTGATACTGAAAAAAATTAACTTTGAATGAGAAAGTGTCCTTCCGGAAATAGAGTAAAAGTAGAAAAAGATAGAAAAGGAAGCTCAATTTAAGATATCCAAATGACAGATCATAAGACTCCCAAAGATAACAAATTCGAAATTTAGAAACAACAACCCCCCAAAATAGAAGGATGCTTTCCTGATCTAAATAAATAAAACGTAAATCTAAACATTGAGACTGTACTTCATGTTATGAGAAAAACAATTTCAAAAAAGACATTCTGCTTGAATGTTGGGAGATTAAAAGACTCTAAAAGCAATTAGAAGAAAATGCTCAGGCTACCCACAAAGAGAAATACATCGCGTTGGTCCCAAAGTGCTTCTCAAAATCAATTAATGCTAGAAGACAATGGTGTGACACCCAAAGCTCCCAGTAGAAAAAAAAAAAAAACATGACTGAACTTTATACATAAAGACCAAAGAATGTCACGAGTAGAGGTTCAACGGCAGAAAAAAACAAATTTAAAGAACAATAAAAGAGCTTGAGAATGAAAAAAGTGACTAGAAAGGATTAGCAGAGAATTTTGAAACCAGGTAGAGATACAGAGGTAGATATAGCAGTTGTTTTAAATACTCACATAATTGATTTCACATAACTTGTTTGAAATTTGAAGGGGTTACCTACATTTTAAAGTTAGTAGGGTGTTTATTGTGTCAGATAATAAGGATCAGTAAGGGCGAACAGGGAAGAAAAGGGAAGTTATTTGCTACAAAAGGTATTCAATTATATTTATATTATAAATATGTACATATATATGTATATATATAAGAAGAAATTGACTTATGCAATATGGAGGCTGAGGAGTCCCAAGATGTGCGATTGGGGAGTGGTAAAACCACGGAGCTGATGCTGTGAATGCCAGTGAGTCTGAAAGCATGAAAAGCAGGCAGAATTATCAGTTTCTGGTGTTATCTTGAGCAGCTGAACCAGCTCTGGGCTACTCGCCCCTTGATTTTTATAAAGTGAAAAAAAAAAAATGCCTTCTTTGTAGTAGAGATTTCTATTTATGTTGAATGCAATGCAAACTGATATTCTACAACAATTACATTTATGTACTATTGATGTAAGGAAAGACATACAGAACTATTGGGCAGAAGGAGAATCCAGAAATGTAAGTTGTTATATAACCTAATATAATAATAAGCAAAGTGTGATAAATTACTCAGGTAGATGAATTACATAAATTATTTCCTGTAAGTAAAAACAGAGCTTTCCATAACACACATTAAATTCCAGGTGGATCAAGATTTATATAAAATATAAAACTATAAACAAAAATGTATTTTTCAAGCAGATGCATTTTATTATTTTAATATTAAATATATTTAAAATATATTTTTAAAATTTTTAACTTCAAAATGGAGAAAGAACTTTCCAAGTTTAAAATCATTGAAAGAAATCCTAATGAAAACAATGGATTCATTTGATTTCACGGATATAGATAAATATTTTGTACGCACACACAAACATAAATTTAAAAGTCAGTCAAGATATTAGGAAAATATTTACCTCAAATGTGATAAACAAAGGCTACTTTCCTTAGCATATGAATATTTACATATTAGAAACAAAAATGACAAGGAAAAATGAGCAGATGGCATTTCCAGGGCAATTCATGGGAGAAAAAAATGCAAATGGCCGAGTCAGGCGTGGTGGCTCACACCTGTAATCCCAGCACTTTGGAAGGCTGAGGCAGGTGGATCACTTGAGGTCAGGAGTTTGAGACCAGCCTGGTCAACATGGTAAAGCCCCATCTCTACTAAAAATACAAAAAATTAACTGGGTGTGGTGGCACACACCTGTGGTCCCAGCTACTTGGGAGGCTGAGACAGGAGAATTGCTTGAACCTGGGAGGTGGAAGTTGCAGTGAGCTGAGATCATGCCACTGCACTCCAGCCTGGGTGATAGAGTGAGACTGTCTCAAAAAAAAAAAAAAATGCAAATGGCCAATAAGTATAAAACATATTCAACCTCACTAATAATCAAAGACATTTAAGATGAAACAAAATATTTATCTCAATATTTTGAGTTTAGCTTATCAAACAATGTATCATAAGAAAATAATCATAAATAGGAATCATAATGTATGTACATATATATTCATCGGATTGCTACCTGAGCTGAGTTATTTACATTGGGTTCGTATAAGCAGTTGCATTTAACATAAACTTGAATCACAAATTATTGCTTCTAATGATTTAAAATTATTCTAGATGCATACTTCAAACAAAAATTATTTTGTGTTCAGAAGATTGCCTGTCATGCACTTGGTTGGTCACACACTAGGCAATGGCATTAAATGCTGTAGAAATTGATCTCAGTCTTAGAATTTTCAAAGCTAGGAGAGGTGGCATGACCAATTCAAGAGTAGTGAAGGACTATTACTCAGGCCTCAAATCTATTTTCAGAAGCCCCGGCTGATGACCAAGAGAAAGTAGGTATTGCAGATAAGAAAAACTTGGAATAAGTTTAACCAAATAGGAAATGCAGCAAAACCCTGACTTTTTTCAGTGTATGTCAAAATTATATTTTCATTTCTATAACAAATGAAGAAGTGATGATAACAGGCCTGGATTATAAAAAGCATCACATCACTCTAATGCTGGTGATAGCTATTGAAGGCTCAAAGCCATTTATGACATTAACTGGACTAAATAAAATAGAAGATTTAAAATAATGCATTATGTGTTATATTTTAAAAACTTGTTTTCAGTAAAATGTTATTAAGTTAATAACGTATCTTAAAATTGAAAACTTCCAAGATCAAGGCAATATGGTACACGTACATATAGGTTCCTGGCAGCATATAAGACAAAACATTAAATATAGTTACCCCTGGATTATGGAATTATGACTACTTTGGGTTGTCTTTTTACTACTTTTTTATCTTTGTCAGTTTTCCATAATGAGCTTTATCCTTTTATAAAACCAGGATCAGGAAAAATATTTTTACAGTGATTGAATGTCCTCTTTCACTTAGCCTGAGTGTAGAAAAATTCCCCATTGACGTGCAGTGTAGTTTTGGACCCTATTTATTTTTCAAGGTTGAGTCTACCTCTAAAAGGATGGGAAACCTAACTGTTTTTCCTACTGTTACAGTCAACAATGAATACTTCACCACCGGTTACCAAAATGTGTGGGGAGTTCTCCCCACCAGCAACCAATCAGTTCTGCAGTGGACACCAGCTAGGTATCGTCTAACTCAACTCACTTCTGTCACTATCTACCTGGAGATAGCATCAGATACCAAGTAGTAGGTTGTCACGTATACTCCTGACTGACCAGTTATAAATTGAGAGTTCTCATGATGGACCCCCTCCTTGGGCTTGATTAATTTGCTAGAGCGGCTCACGGAACTCAGGGAAATACTTTACTTTCATGTACCATTTGTTATAAAGGACACTACAAAAGATATGGATGACCAGCTGGATGAAGAAATACACAGGTAGTTGACACGGAGCTTCCATGTCCTCCCTGGCACACAACCCTCCAGAAACCACCACGTGTTCAGCTCTCTGGAAGGTCCCAGAAGCCAGTCCCTTTTAGGTTTTGATGGAGGCTTCATTACACAGGCATGACTGACTCTACTTCATTGGCCATTGGTGATCCAGTTTACCTTCAGCCCTTCTCCCCTCCCTGGAGACTAGGGGCTGGAGCTTGATAAAAGAAAAACTTCAGCTGAATTAAATTTAAAGGAGTTTAATTGTGCAATGAACAATTGGTGAACTGGTTCATTTCTAGTTCAGTGCTGTTATGAATAAGGCTGCAATAAACATTTCCAAGTTAGCCTACTTGCTGCTGTTGAGCTTCTAATGTTCTCAACGTAACAACTGCTTTCATTCAGCTCTAAAGGATTCTTTGTCTTCAAAAGATGTGATAAAGGTGTTCAAAATAGCTTAGCATTGGCCTTAATTTTTAAATGCAGCTACTATAAATTTCAAAAGTAAGACTTAGTGACTATTACCAGTGGAAAATGTATCCATAGAAAAGAGTATTATTTATTCAATAAGCATTATCAATAACAATCTGATGGGAAGTCTTCATGGTAGATTATGTTATATATATTATATATTTATATTTGTGTATATTATATATTTATATATTATATATTTATAATTAAATATATATTATATATAAAACATACCATGACTTCCCTTCAGATTGTTTTTGATAATGCTTGAGTAAATATATACATATATAATATACACAAATATAAATGTATATTATATATACATAAATCTGGTCTTTATCTTGCTCTTTATCCATCATTGTAGGACTAAAAGCATTCTGTGTATCATCTCTATAAATATAGGAAGCTGTAGATAAAGGTGCAAATAGCTAATATAGTAGGTAACAGTATCAAATTAGCAACAGTATGCATAATAGGAGAAAATTTGCCAGAGAGTTTGTAAAGGTGATTCCAGAATCAGGGAAAAACTGAAACTTAATCAGTAGTTCCCCAGTTAGACCATACATTGAAATCACACAGCAGGAGATATAACCAGAAGGAAATAGAGGAATGTGATGAAAATAATGTTTTTTAAAATTAGAAATTACTATGCCCCTTTATGATCATGAGTGATATGATTCTGTGGATTAAGGTGGGGCTAAGAATTAACAATTTTAAGATGTATCTCTGGAAATTCTGACACATTTGTCTGGATGAGAATTTAAGACCTAATTTAGAATAAGGATTGGATGAGCTCCAAAACCTTTCTGAGCTGAAGATACTATATTCCTACTAATAGTTTAAATGCCTTCTGATATCCTTGAACTATGCTGAAGCCAGATGCCTTCTTAGCAATGCCAAAAGGAATTTACAATGATGTGATAATACTTCTCTCAAAAGACAAGGGAAACATCATAAAGAGCATAGGTAAGGATGGGCAGGACCAGAGGAGATGCAAGGATAGAGGAATTAAGACCAAGAAGGGATGATGACAAAATAATTCCCAGGAGTGCGGCTTCTGATTTTATAAATTCTCAAAGTTTCTACATACTTAAAATGTGAATGAATTTTCTGTCATTATCTGAAAAATGGACTGGCATTTCTCTTGTGTTAAATGGATGTAAATGGAGTGGAGTATAGATTCTGCACCAGCAGTTTAAGCTATAAAAATATAATTGCTCCCAAATTGAGATGTATTATCAATTTCTAGTTTAATATTGGTTCAGAATTAAAGGGCATTAATTAGCATGTTTGGCACAGGCAGAAGTGTAGAGCAATAGCAATAGGTTTTTAAATTTAGAGAATCAAAACATTAGTTATAATTTTTTAAACTACCCACTATAGGATGGGTTTTGTGCTACGTATTTTACTTAGTCTCTATTATTTATATTCAGTCCTGCAAATTAGGTGTGGAGTATGCTATCTCAATAGACAGAGACATGTACTAGAAAGAAACCTGGGAATAGGATTTTAGTCCTAGCTGTGCCACTAATTGGGTGATCTCTGTCTTGTAACTACTTAACTCTCTCAAATTAAGGTCTGCAAAATGAAGAGTAACTTTGAGTTTTTTAACAGTGTGTTAGTGAGGATCCCCCTGTACTACACAGCTGTAACAAACAGTCCCATTAACTCAGTAACAGGTTTTCAGCATGCAAAGTCCACTGTAGGCCTGGCTGACTTTCCAGACCAGATTTCCTCCATGCGGTGATTCAGTCAGCTAAGCAGCTTAGAGCCCCAGGTTTCACCATTTCACAGGAGGAAGAGAGACCCCAACAATCTCCAAGGCTTTTCACTGTCTTAAAAGTGGCACCTCATGTCTTCTCAATTTGTCATTGAGCAGAACAAGACATAGGACCCCATCTGGCGGGAAAATAAAGACTCCTATATGTCTAAGAAGGAAAAAGTGGGTTTTGGAAAGCACTAGCAGGGTCTACCATAAATTGTCCCTTCTCCTTAAGTGCATGAGTACATACGGCCTTCAGGATACTTGGTTAAGACAGGTTGGATTCAACGTTTTTTGTAAATGGGTAGGGAAAAATAACCTCAATAATTACCCAGGCTGTTGCTATTGATCACCTCCAATGAGGGTTTATTTTGTGTATTATTATTATGACAACAAGCAACCTTTAGATATTATGACGAGACACTAAAAATCTTAACTGAATAATAATAATAATAACGGCAACATTTATGGGAGCTTGTGTCGTCCAGGCATTGGGACTAAGTGCTTTAATGAACTAAACTACTTTAGTCTCACAGCTCTATGACATAGGTATTTTTGTAATCCTCATTTCACAGCTTCAAAACAAAAATAAAAGAAAATCTTTTTTTAAAGCTTAGGTTATATAACTTATCCATATTTAAATCATTAGTAAATGCCAGAGCCTAACTCGATCTATGCCTGACCTTGAAGCTCAAGTTCATAACCAAGTCATATTTCACTTTGTCTTGTTAACAAATAAGGAAGCTGAAGCTTGGAGAAATGCATACTTTTTTATCTTTGTCAGTTTTCCATAATGAGCTTGACTGGTTGCTGGTGGGGAGAACTCCCCACACATTTTGGTAACCGGTGGTGAAGTATTCATTGTTGACTGTAACAGTAGGAAAAACAGTTAGATGACCTCTAGTGTCATCTTGAAGGCTGAAGTATCAACTTCATCTTGAAGGCTGTGAACTACAATGCATGTATCCTCTGAAGTTGGAATATTTACTCTGCATTTCTTCTATGGCTCAGTTGCTTATGATAAAACACGGTGACTCCGAGAATAGCCCCAAATGCAGAAGTTTTTCTGTTACATACACTTACACTCAACACCTTGGCCATGCCTCTTAGACCTACAGTCTTTCCCGGGTTTCTTTTCTTTGGGTTTATTTTCCTTGGCCATGTCTATTGTGTTGAAGGACATTCAGAGTCCATTCAAGGGCACATCACTTTTGACCATAGCACAGAAGAATCTTGGAGTACAAATTTCCTATTTTAAAAAAATATTTTAAAAACTCTTCTCCTGTTCAAATCATTTCTCCTTGAGGAGCAATTGTATCACCAGCCAGTAAACGTTGGTTGAAATAAATGAATTGAACTATTAAGTCAGAATTCAGTTGAATGCATTAATAAAGAACTTCTTTTGTGTCAGGAGTGAGATGTTGTTAAAAAGGTATTGTATGTACCTTTCCTTCCATTACTCAAGAACAGCTGCAGTTAAACAAAAGAGAGGGTGAGAGACTTAAATTACTATTTAAGCAATTTAGGATTGGATGAGCACTAAGGCCCTTCAGAGCTCATCCAATTGCCATAAGAGTTGTGCTCTAAGAAGAGACTGTCCCTTTTGTTTCTGTCCTTTAGAACATCTCTTGTTTCAATAAAATCTCATGTTTCCCTTTGCTTATCTTAAGAACCTAAAAATGTTCCTAGGGTCTCTTGAATACCATATCAGAGTAAAGTTATAAGAAAAACTAAATTATATTTAAAACTGTAAGGATATATGTTTCTCTCTTTTCCTTTCTCTTTCCTCCTCCTCCTTTTACTACTCCTCGTTCTTTTCTTTCTATTTATCTTTCTCCTTCCACCTTTCTTCCTGAAAGGTATGCTTATCCTTATATTAACTACTAAATGAAGTATGGGAGTTACCCATCTTGGGTGATAGATGGGGAAAATCCAACACAGTAACACAAAATATGAATAACATGTAAAATTCATTGTATCTAGAATGTTTCTGAAGGGTAAAATAGCTTCCAGCAGTGACTTGAAGGCTAATGTTAGATGTTAATTTTAACCAGGCCCTCTATGTTTAAACACTTGGAAAAGAAGGAAAATTAAAAATAAAAATAGGAGAATAAAAGAAAATATGAAAAGAAAAAATCTAAACAGAAAGGAAACAGGATGTAAGAAGCAATGGAAAGCATGATCAATTTATGGGTAACTATAAATAAACTCTAAGAATAATTATAAAAATGACAAATACCTGTTATAAGCAAGATGGGATTAAAATACAGAGCATCAGTAATGTGAGAAAATATCTGAGTTTAAATGGTCAGAGATTCTTATATTGCTAAGGAGAAGGCAGAGATGTTAACTGAGACTATGTCAAGTAAGTGGGAATCACTAAAAGACTAGAAGTAAAATATGGTGGAAATTAAAAAGAAAGAAGAAAACTCCACCAGTTCAACAGAAGTCAAAGAGGAGGAAAAGAAGCACAGTAAATAGAAAAAATAAGACTGATAAAATAAATCCATGTATCCTGACAATCACTTTGTTATTTAATGAAACTCCTTGTAGAAGACGAAGACTCTCCAATTAGATTATTTTCAATAAAGCAATTTGTGGTTTATAAAAATTATACTGAAGATATAATGACAAAAAAAAGATTGAAAGCAATGGATTAAACACGGTGACTTCAATATACAAGTTTGCATCTTTTTCCTACAGCACCACTTTTAAACAAGACAGAACTTTAAAAAGTTGTAGACAGGAAAAAAGATGACAGCAATACAATTTTGCTGACTGTAAGACAGGTGAATATTAATTGGTCTTACAGATTGGAAAATTTTGAAACCTAACACAGCATTGGAGAAATCCTAGTGAAGGCCAGAAGCAAACCGAGTCGTTTTGCAGAACCCCTGATACAGAGGAAGTAGAAGTGATACAGGAGTTACAAAGAAATTATTTAGGCAGTTAGTGAGGGTAAGAGAGTCTTCGGTAAGGCTTTCCTTTTAACAAAAAGCAGCCCCCAAATCATTTCTTTTCTAACAAAGGGCAGCCTGTAAAATCAGGCTGCAGACATAAATAAGCAAACTGGAAGCTTGCATAGGTAAATGTCAGCAGTTCTGTCAATAGGAAAAGGCTACCTGGGGGCCAGGCATGTTCAACATGGAGGTTCCCTCTTCCCTTTTCTTTGACATCGTAGGTGCAGTAAAAAAGCAGGCAACATGGCGCCAGCCAGGTAGAGACCCCATCTGCATAATAAAATATTAGGGTGGGAGATGGCTAGCCTCTTCACCGCTATGTAAATGACACACCTGGTCCAACCAATCCTCTGGGCCCTATGTAAATCAGACACTGCCTCTTCAAGCTCATCTATAAAAACCTGTGCATTATCGCCTCAGAACCAAAGACCCACTCGGCAGCCCCTTTCTCTCTGCAGGAGAGAGAGCTATTCTCTTTCTTTCTTCCATTAAACCTCTGGCCTTAAACTCACTTCGTGTGTGTCTGCGTCCTCGATTTCCTTGACATGAGATGATGAACCTCAGGTATTTACCCCAGACAACGACACCACTTCAGAAGCACCAGTCACCTCTGAAAATGGGCACGGAAGAAGCTAAAAACACAGAATTGATTGAAAATCTGTAAGAGAAGCAGTTAAACCCCTAGATCCCTCCTCACTCCCCCTCAGCTAGGTAACTACCCTGCCCCAGCCCAGCAGGAGGCTGGAGGAGACTGCATCCGAGGTGCACTAGTTCTGGGGACCCTTAGCTCCCTCACTCCCAGTCCCACTCCCAGGCAGAAAATTAAACAGCGACTTTCCGGTGAAATTTGCCAAGAAAAGAGATCTACTAACAGCTGATACTTCAGACACTGGACCCAAGCTTCCCCAAGGGAGCCTTTCAGCCTGTCACTCTCAATGAGGCCTACCCATAACAAGGAGCTTCTAATCAGTGTTTTAGAGTGATAGTCTTGAAATCGAATGGATGACTAACAGCACCAGACATTCGTAAAACACCATTAATATGGAAGACAGAGACCAAACAGAACAAATTGGAAGGAAGGAAGCCAGGAATGGTGGCTCACATCCATAATCCCAACACTTTGGAAGGCTGAGGTGGGAGGATTGCTTGAGACCAAGGGTCTGCGGCCAGCCTGAACAACATAGCAAGACTCAGTGTCCACCAAAAAAAAGAAAAAAAATCAGCCAGTGCTGGTGGTGCGTGCCTGTAGTCCCAGATACTGGGGAGGCTGAGGCATGAGGATCAGTTGAGCCCAGGAGTTCAAGGCTATAGTGAGCTATGATTGTGTCCCTGCACTCCAGCCTGGGCAACAGAACAAGACCCTGGAAAAAGGAGAGGAGGGGAGGGGGTAGGGAAGAGGAGGGGAGGGGGTAGGGGAGAGGAGGGGAGATCTTTGAGGAAACATATGATGTAAATAAAAAAAAGAAGAAACTTTGACAAGAGATCTTGGACATTACATCTATGTAATAGTTTCCTAGGGCTGCAATAACGAATTACCACAAACTGGGAGGCTTAAAGCAACCAAAGTTTATTTTCTCATAGTGTTGGAAACTAGAATTGGAATATGAAGGTGTCAGCCAGGCCATGCTCCCTCTGAGACTCTGAGCAGAACCTTGCCTACCTCTTCCTTGCTTCTGGTGGTGGCTGTCAGTCTTTGGCATTTATTAGCTGAGGCTGCATCCCTCCAATCTCTGCCTCTGACATTACGTGTTGTTTTCCCTGTCTTCTTCCTATAAGGACACCAGTCAGATTGGATTAGACCCCACCCTATTACCTGATCTTAACTCTATTCTATCTACAAAGACCCTGTTCCCAAATAAAGTCACCTTCTGAGTCACTGGGGGTAAGGACTTCAACATACCTTTTTAGGGGACATAATGCAACTCATAACAATGTATGACAGCAGGAAAAAGTCAGTAGAAGATTTGAATTACAAAGATTTTCTGGAAAGAAAATCTCCCAGAAAGTGGAACAAAGGGCAAAGAGATGAAAATTAGGAGAAAAAATAGAATAAATTTAGAGGACAAGTCCAGACCATCTAAAATTTAAATAGTAGGAGTTTCAAGGAGAAAAAAAAATGCAGAAGGGAATTACTAAAAGAATAATTCACTGAATGACCCACCCACAAAATGAAACACAGTTGAGGACTGTTACAGTATAGGTGATCAATACATAATCCTGAGGGGGGTAAAACAGGTAATATACAAGGATTGTCACAAAGAATGGCATAGGAATTCTCAAAGGTGACATTGGAATCTAAAAGACAAAACAAACCTTAGAATTTTGAAGGAAACTGATTTCGAAAGTAATGTACTCAACCAATCTCTCAGGTCAGTCAGGTATTAACATATTGTAAAGACAGCTCAGACATGGTAGGCCTCAAAGTGTCTCTCCCATAGACCATTTTCCAGCCTTCAGCCATGTTCTGGAGGTTGTAAATCAATGCAAGAATTAAGGGATTTCCCAGATGAGAACCCCAGAAAAGAGATGTACAAGAAGTGCAAAGAACAATGTGTATATATCAGTGCAAGAGAATCGAGGCTCAAGTATGGGTCTCTCTAAGAAAATGAATCTGAGGATTATACTATATGTTTGGCTGTTTGGGGAAGACAGTTAAACTTGCAGTAGAGAGTCCAGGATCAATTCATGATGATATTTAGTCACCTGAGCAGACAACAATGAGGCAATGATTGACCCAAGCAAAAGAAAATTGTCCCATGTAGAAAGAAATATATCATAGTGCACTACTTGGTTCCACTGAGAGTAATTTTTACATATTGATAATAAGGCTAACAGTTAAACTGATTTCATTTGGTCAGTCATAAGATAATTTACTGAACACTTACATCAAGTAACACTTACATCAGATTGGCATCAGGTATCCATCTAGGCACCAAGCATACATCCATGAGACAACTAACTTAACTAATGAGGTGAATATAGTTTTACTACCAAAATCAAAAAAGATAGTAAAAACAGGTAATATACAAGGATTGTCACAGAGAATGGCATAGGAATTCTCAGTGGCGACATTGCCATCTAAAAGGAAATCCTATCAGCTGTTTTTAAAATATATGCTGGATCTAACCAATTTCCACAAGCTTCCCTGTTATCGCTGTTGGGGGAGACAGCCGGCTGTGGGCTCTGAGCCTTCCTGCACACTGCTGCATGTGCCACACTGCAAGGATTATCCTTTCCTTAAATGTGAGTGGCTTCTATAGCTGGTAAAGAAGGCAATTAATACATGGGGGCAACCGTAGCTTGATTACCGTGTGACTTCTTGCCCCCCTGGAGACATGGACTGACTTGTTTGCTATTTGCTACAAAGGGTTCTGGACCCTAAACCCTGGTTCCTCTACTGCTGTGCAACCCTCTGCAGGCTGAGCATCTATCTAGGCTCTTTATGGGACTTGAGGACAAGGTAAACTGGCACAATTATGCTGCTGCTGTTTTCTGTGCTGTGAGTAAGTAACGGTCTTAAGGCTTGTTGTCTGCTTTTCTGGAGTACTCATGGAGCTGTGGCACCCTTCTTGCTTGCCATTCTCTATTAAGTTGAGGTTCTGTATATATCACTGGTAAAAAGGTAAAAATCAGGGAGTGGCTTTGGAAAATGGTTTGACAGTTTCTTAACATGTTCAACATAAACTTTCCATATGACCCAGCAATTTTACTCCTAGATATCTACTTAAAACCAATGAAAACTTAAGTCCACTCAACATAAATTGTTCATACAGCATTATTCATAACAGCCAAACACTGAAAACAACTCAAATACCTGTCAACTGATGAATGAATAAACAAAAGGTAGTATATTCACACAATGGAATACTATTAAGCGATAAAAAGGAATCAGCTACTCATACTTGCCACAACATGGATTAATCTCAAACACATGCTAGTGAAAGAAACCTGGTGCAAAAGACTACAATACAAATCTGTACAGATAGAAAGCAGATTAGTTGTTGTCTGAGGATGAGCATGGGAATGGAAATTGACTGTAAATGGGCACAAGGACCTTCTTGAGGTGATGGACATATTATGCAACTAGATTGTAGTGGTGGCTGAACAACTCTAAATTTACCAAAGATCATTGAATTGCACACTTAAATACAGTGAATGTTATATAAATTGTACCTCAGTAAAGCTGTTTAAAGAATATATTCCATTCATTAAACAAGAAAAGGATACTATAAAATAGAAACCATAAAAATAAATAACTCTTGAAAAGTAAACATGATTTTGAAATATCTTTAAATGTAATAGAAGTTTGGAAGGTTAAAGTGAAGGAAATCTCCTAGAATACGAAACTGAAATACTGAGGCATGAAAGATAAGAGAACCTAATCCAGGAATTTTAAGAGAAAACACAGATCCAAGAAGAAGTAATGAAACATTTAAAAACCCTCTAAATATATTGCTATGAAATTTCGAAATGCTAAGGGAAAGGAGAGGGCCCTAAAACTTCCACATTGCAAAACACAGCAAATGAGACTCGGCCAGGAATTTAATGTCTCATCAATAACACTAAATGGACACAGGCATCAGGGCATTGGACCATGGAGAATGAAATGAAATCCTAGCACTTTATTTTACTTTGCAACAAACAAAATGCAAATCGCTATTCTTATGTAAATACTATTTATCGCTTTTCAACTTTTAGAGAAGGTAGTTACAAAGCAGAATGTAAATATCATCAGACGCCTTGATATTTCAGTTCTGAGGAAAAGTGATTTTAAACCTAGACTACTATGCCCACCCAATTTTTCAATGAGAGTTAAGACAAACAAAAGCATTTTTAGAAAAAAGCTCAGAATATGCCCACCATACATTTTTCCCCGCTGAGGAGAATAACAAGGGTAAAGAGAAAGGAAATCATGGGGTATAAGAAATAAGGAACCTTACTGAGGAGCTCAGTGAAAATGTTGCCAGCATGATAGTTATGCAGAATATCTAATTTAATTATTTAATTATTATTTTAATTAATTATTAATTTGAACAACTGGTTCAAATTAAAAATAAGAAGCCTGCCAGGTGCCATGGCTCAGGCCTGTGATCCCAGCACTTTGGGTGGCCAACGTGGGTGGATCACGAGGTCATGAGATCGAGACCATCCTGGCCAACGTGGTGAAACTCTATCTCCACTAAAAACACAAAAGTTAGCCAGGCGTGGTGGCGTGCACCTGTAGTTCCAGATACTCAGGAGGCTGAGGCAGGAGAATCGCTTGAACCCGGGAGGCAGAGGTTGCAGTGAGCCAAGATCATACCACTGTGCTCCAGTCTGGCGACAGAGCGAGACTCCATCTCAAAAAATAAAAAATAAAAAAAAGAAGAAACCACTGGATGCTAAGAATAAAAGGGAATAGGATGGATTCCAAGCAGTATAACAAGACTACAGAACTATCTTATATTAGTAAAAAGTGGTAAAAATCAAAACAAAAACATGTCTCTACTCACAATAAGAGGGGGAGGAATTAATTAGAACAGTTAAGAAAGCTATAAAACTGTATAAGAAATGCACGTCCAAATACATTGCAAAGTAAACTATGGCATGACTTTAAACAATAGAGAAAGTCTAAGAAAAGAAACTCCACCTAGGTTCCACACTGTGAATTGTCTCCTTCAAATGACACGGGAGTTAGGGCATTGCACCCATGGAGAATGAAATGCAATTCTATTTTACTTGGCAAGAAATAAAATGCAAATAGTTTACTTACATAAATTTATTTCTTTTCAACTACGAGAGATAACTCATTGAATTAATCCTCAGCCTTAAATATAGTTAGAAAACAGAATGTAAACATCAACCTTGATGATATAAAAGAAGAGTGTAGAAAAAAAGGAAGTAAATACTAATATCCTCATCTAATATAGTAGAAAGTCAAGATATAATGGCTTAAGTTGGTGAAATAAGAAATAGAAGTTTAAATATGACATTTAAAGTTACAAAGGCAAGCAACATAACTAAAATAATCACTACCAAAAATCAAAATGGAGAGATTAAAAAAACGTGGATAAGTTATGGAAGTAAATCCTCATCTTTCATAGTGGAGAGTTATTAGAAATATGTTAAATGTATTAATAAAGAAATAATGACATATGCATATTCTCACAAATATGTGGGAGCTAAAAACATTGATCTCATGGAAGTAGAGAGTAGAATGGAGAAACTCTCCTCTTACTGGAAACACTTTAAAGCTTCTACTCGTTTTTATAGTTCCATAATGTACAACTTTAGTTCTAGCTGAATTAGCCAGGCGTGGTGGTGCACGCCTGTAATTCTGGCTACTCGGGAGGCTGAAGCATGAGAATTACTTGGACCCAGGAGGCAGAGGTTGCAGTGATCCAAGATTGGTCACTATACTCCAGCATGGGCAACAGAATGAGACCCTGTCTCAAATAAATAAATAAATAATTCTAGCTGAAGTTCCACTGAAATTGTCTTTGTACCAAACAGAACCATACTTCTCATTACTTCTCACTTTCATTATTCACTTAGCACTTGCAATGAATCAAGTATTTCTGGAATACAGAGAAGCCGAAATCAAGAGAGAAAAGTCTTATAGCCTAGGCTGGATTGAGTATTTATTGATTTTTTTTACCATCATTTACATTTAAAAATAATTTAAAGGATTTTACAATTCTGAAATGGGATTGTTGAGAAAGAGGGAAAGGGAGTGGAAATCATTTTCCAGAAGAGGCAATTTTTAAAATACCAATAGACTATAACCCTGCTATGCTTGTTTGTGCAGTGCAAACTCTGATAAGTCACAGGTCACATGAAGCTGTTTATAAACTATTGCTACTTGCAGACAGGACCTAGGCAGCATGCTTTACCTATGCAGACAGGAAAACATCTTCACTGGTGTGCACTGACAAAGAAGCTTGGGGAAGTCTTCCATAATCAAAAAGATGGGCGGGATCCTCCATAGGTCTCCTGTGTCCCCATCCTTCTCAATTCCTTCCATTTGCATATAGGAAAGTTCCAAACAGGACATGAGATATGGTAACAATAAACAGTTCTGTACAACAGAATTCCTCCTCTGCAGCAGTTAATACACTGAAAACCTATCTGAATGTAGTCTATTTACGCCCTTTTTCTCAGCTGTTTCCTTGGGAGAACCGAACTGCTGTTTAGACTCTCATGGCTTTTGCTTTGCTATAAACATAATCTCCATGCAAGCCACCATTCATTGAAAAAACAGACCTTTCTCCCAAATTCACACAATTGACACTCCTTCCCAATCTAACGGGCACTCAGTGTTAGACTTTATTCTTCTCTTGTTCTTGGCGTGTTTAGAGGGCAAATATAAAGTTCTATTTGTAGGATATTCAAAACAATATAAAAGTCAAAGTCCACAAGGGAACTTTGTGTAGACTTAGGGGGTTGCATAGATAGTAAAGGAATAAGAAGAGTTTATACAATGAGGATATATTACACCATTTATTTGAACCATTTTGGAGCAAACATTCTACACTGTCACATATCCAGTGCAGGGGAATCTACAATTATCATATGGAAAAAATAGTCTAAATTAAAGTCAAATAATGAGATGAATATCTGAGCCATTAATAGAAACCAACTAACTCCCATTTTATTGAGCAGTATTTTTCAAGAAGGCGTTGTGCTGTAAAGTCAAGCGTGTGGAAAGTGAACACGACTGCATTGTGATAAATGCAAATAGCTATTCTTATTGGTAGAACAGGTTAAGAAACTAACTTAACACGAGCATTATGCTGAAGATAGTTCACAGGGAAAAAGGAGCTGGTGGAGAGCCTTGGCTGACACCAAGTTGCCTCCAATTGCATTTCTGCTCCTTCTTTTGCCTCCTATGCACTTAAACTTCACTTTCCTGCCATGTAACATGGGGAAGAATAATTACATGTCACACAAGGTGGCTGTGAGGAAAAGATGAGTAGCATTCATTAAACATGAACTGTAGTGATGATTATTACTACTTTTTCCTCAGTTAAGACATAAGATAATGAGCTCAGAAGAGATTGTTACAGCCACTTCGTTCTAACTGGGTGGCCACAATAAATCTTATTTTATTAGCAGTCGTAGACTAGGTAAGCAAGTATTTTTAAAAATCGATGTGTTGCTGTGTGTTCCCTGCATTCATGGTATCCAAACCCAGAACACCACTTAGATATAACGATGGAAGGACTTATATAAGAGTTAGGAGTAATATTTACTTTGTCACATTGGAAATGGCTGGTTTGCTATTTTATTATGTTATTTTACAATAATCTATTAGATGACCTCGGAGTCTGAGGTATATGCAGGAGTGTGCTGAAGCCAGCCTATATCAAAACCCAATTGTTCGACATTCAAGAATTTTGGAAGCTGGATGCTAAATTATTGATGGCTTGAAATCAACCACAGTGGGAGTATTTACACCATAGAAATTGGCAGCTGCTACAAATTGGAGTCTTTACCAGCACACCCCTCAGTGTGTGTGTTTCCTGGATAACAGGTGGAAGGAAGTGAGGACACTCAAAAGTAGTGACTTGTTCTTTCCAAAGTGTGTTTCCATCCTATCCAAATAATCTTTACACCAATTTGATGACAGTGGCAGCATATTATTTATTCTTCCTATTTCACATATTAGGAAACTAAAACAATGACACAAAGTAACACTAGAATTAACCCAAAGTAATGCCTATCAGGGCAGAGGTAGGAATAAAACCCAAGTGACCAGACTTAACCACAACACCTATTCTATTCTTGTTTTGAGATGTAGCATCACAAGATTTTATCTGTAGCAATTCGGGACTCCCAATTAATTTTAAGAGGTGCTACAATATTTTCTAAATAAAACAAAATAAAGAAGGGAAGGGAAGAATAAAGTAATCTAAATTAAATACCATCCATATCTCATTTCGTTGGGAGGGCAGAGGATGAAGAGACAGTTGACAACATGGTAAAGATTTCCTATGGAAGTAAATATTTGTCAATATGAGGTGAAGCGTGTGCTTGTTGCTTTTGGGTATGTACTATTATTTGAATATGGTTTGAGTTTGTCCCCATCAAATTTATGTTGCAATTTTATGCTCAATGTGGTGGTGTTGGAGGTGGGGCCTAGTGGAAGGTGTTGGGGTCATGGGGGCAGATCACTCAAAAACGGTGTGGCATGGTGTTCCCAGTAGTGAGTTCTCACTCTGGCAGGAATACATTAGTTCTCTTGAGAACATTCTTTGAAAGTGGTTTGTTTTATTTTCTTTTTAAAAAATCTTGCTTTCGTTTCTTTCTTTCTTTCTTTTTAAATTATACTTTAAGTTCTGAGATACATGTGCAGAATGTGCAGGTTTGTTACATAGGTGTACATGTGCCATGGTGGTTTGTTACACCCATCAACCCATCATCTACATTAAGTATTTCTCCTAATGCTATCCCACCCTTAGCCCCCTACCCCCGACAGGCCATGGTGTGTGATGTTCTCCTCCCTGTGTCCATGTGTTCTCCTTGTTCAACATCCACATATGAGAACATGTGCTGTTTGGTTTTCTGTTACTGTGTTAGTTTGCTGAGAATGGTGGTTTCCAGCTTCATCCATGTCCCTGCAAAGGACATGAACTCATCCTTTTTTTAATGACTGCATAGTATTCCATGGTGTATATGTGCCACATTTTCTTTATCCAGTCTATTGTTGAAGGGCACTTGGGTTGGTTCCAAGACTTTGCTATTGTGAATAGTGCCGCAATAAACATACGTGTGCATGTGTCTTTATAGTAGAATGATTTATAATCTTTTGGGTATATACCCAGTAATGGGATCCCTGGGTCAAATGGTATTTCTGGTTCTAGATCCTTGAGGAATCACCACACTGTCTTCCACCATGGTTGAACTAATTTACACTCCCACCAACAGTGTAAAAGTGTTCCTATTTCTCCATATCCTCTCCAGCATCTGATGTTTCCTGACTTTTTAATGATCGCCATTCTAACTGGAATGAAATGGTATTTCATTGTGGTTTTGATTTGCATTTCTCTAATGACCAGTGATGATGAGCTTTTTTTCATATATTTTTGGCCACATAAATGTCTTCTTTTGAGAAGTGTCTGTTCATATCCTTTGCCCACTTTTTGATGGAGTTGTTTTTTTCTTGTGAATTTGTTTGAGTTCTTTGTAGGTTCTGGATATTAGCCCTTTGTCAGATGGGTAGATTGCAAACATTTTCTCCCATTCTGTCGCTTGCCTGTTCACTCTGATGATGGTTTCTTTTGCTGTGCAGAAGCTCTTTAGTTTAATTAGATTCGTTTTGAAAACCGGCACAAGACAAAGATGTCCTCTCTCACCACTCCTATTAAACATAGTATTGGAAGTTCTGGCCTCGGCATCAGGCAAGAGAAAGAAATAAAGCGTATTCAAATAGGAAGAGAGGAAGTCAAATTGTCTCTGTTTGCAGATGACATGATCATATATTTAGAAAACCCCATCGTCTCAGTCCATAATCTCCTTAAGCTGATAAGCAACTTCAGCAAAGTCTCAGGATACAAAATCTATGTGCAAAATCACAGGCATTCCTATACACCAATAATAGACAAACAGAGAGCCAAATCATGAGTGAACTCCCATTCACAATTACTACAAAGAGAATAAAATACCTAGGAATCCAACTTACAAGGGATGTGGTTTGTTTAAAAGCCAGGATGAGGATGCCCTTGAGTTTTCCTTCTTCACACATGTCCGCTTCCCCTTGGACTTTCTCTACCGTGTCTCATGTAAGCAAATGGTGGTCATCAGAAGTTCAGCAGATTCGGTGTCATGTTTCTCATAGGTCCAGGCCCACAGAACCATGAGCTAATAAACCTCTTTTCTTTATAAATTACTCAGTCCTAGGTATTCTGTTATAGCAACACAAAAGGGACTAAAACATTGTGGAAAGAGGATATTAAAGAAGTGGAACACGTACACTTTTCCCTGAGAAAGATTTCATTATCATTAGGAATCCTGAACAGACATGAAATGCTTAAAAATGTTTACCAAAAAAATAAGCAATTTTTGTTTAGGAACTTATATGTTGAGAGGGTGACCAAAGGAAGCTTTCTGGAGGGAGGGAATTTTGTGGTGTGTCTAGCAGGTGTCATTTAAATCCGAATTTCTGAAGAGGAGATGCAAAGATATTGACAGCCAAAATGCTAACATGGCTAATCAATGACTTCCTTCCCCCAAATACCTCCAGTCTTCTGAATATTGCTGTAGATAATGGAACCTCCTCTAGGGATAGGGTGAGGAAACTTCAACCAGACGATGTCATTAACCTTTTTCCAGTCCGTTAAAAAGACCGAGATTGAAAATTGATCACAAAATAGACTGAAGTCTGGAATTTTTATTTTCCTTTCCACCACTTTCCTTAGTCTATTGTGACATTCTGGTGGACAAGTCACTGTATCAAGCATGGAAATATCTGTGATAATTTTCCTGTTGTTCTCTCTGAAGCTACATGGCATATTGTTGCACCCCAACTCACGAAAACCTAACAGACAGATACTCGGACTCTTAACTAAGTATTGATTGGTGTGTGGTTCTTTATATCATGAAAGAGATCTTATAAAAGGACTTATCACTGTTTTATAAAGTCAGGTTTTTTAAGAGACATTTAAGTACTGTCTGTATTTCAGGCACTGTAGACACAAAGCGGTATAAAACAGGGTTCACTGCCCTCCCAGATCTCCGAGTATACTGGAGGAGACCACACTGTTCTGGCATAATTATAATCAAACCCAGGTGTTATAATAGAAAGAAATGCAAATGCTTTAGGATTAATGTTAGGACAGTTAACTGCTGCAGGTATTGGACAAGTTTACCAAAAAAAAAGGTGATGCTTCAAGTGGAAATGAACAAGTTCACCAGATAAAAAGGGATAGCTTCCCTCAAGGATGACAAAACAGAACAGTAAGAGAGTGCTTTAAAAAAAAAAAAAAAAAAAAAAAAAATCAATGTGTTGCCATGGTTTCCTCTGCATTCATGGTATTTCAATCTAGAAGACTACTTAGATATAATTACCAAAGGACTCATGTGGGATTAGCAGTAATTCTTACTTTATGTCACCAGACCAAGAAGTTTGTTGTTGTTACTGTTATAATTGGAGCAGGAAAATTGAAGTTTCTGGAGACAGAGATTAAGGGTAAGCAATAGGAAACCACTGAACGTTCTTAGCAAGAGAATAGTCACATGCTCTGATTTTTAGGGCTTAAAAAAAAAAAAAGATTATTTTAGACATGGTATAGAGAGTAGATTAAAGGGTAGAATTCTTTAAATAGGATCTCACTTGTTACATTTAAAATATAAGTTTATTTACAAAAATTCCTCTGCATAGAGCAAACCCTTATCCACAGTTGCTTAGCAAACTGGCAGACATGCCCTGTAGCAACTGGGACACACTGCTAATATGGGAGGTGATGTGTAATAAAGCCTAGCTTGTCTGTCATAGGGTTTTAATGCCTTGTTTCTTTATTTTTCGGAGGCATACAGCATTTTTGCTTAGAGCAACTGCCCCAACTGTAAACCTGATAAACTATGATTGACTTTGCATCACCTACACTAAAAATATTTTCAAAGTATCAAAACAATGGCACTAAATAATTTAGATGTATAAGTTTTCTGTCATTTTTCTTCCATTTTCCCACCAAAAATCTCCACAAGTTCTTTGAAACCTACAGTAACATGCATTTTACCTCTGGACTATCTGCAAAGTTGGAATGGGATTTAAATCATTCTTTAAGATAAACGAGGAAAGCCTGTAAGGAAATTTCTCAAAATGAGGTCAACAATACATATATTCCTAGTCATTTTTTTCCAAGGAATTTATAAATTGAGTTTAAAGTTTGCTACTGATGGCTAGTATCCTGCTAAGTTAATAATTTTCAAATTTAGAAGACATAAAATAATAAAATTAAGTTGAAAAAAGCCACGATTGTCCAGGTTAGTGCTTTGGAACTTCCGGCGATATGGTCAGGGATCTTGTCAAGCAGTTGGCTTTATTCTTAGATTTTAAATAATATTAATGTGGAAATCTTTGGTCACTTATGACTCCAATTCTACTCTGATGACATAGTATAGGCATCTTTGGGCACTATTTTTCATTTTTTACTTTTAAAAGAGGTGACAGACTTTAGAAAACTCAAACTTCTCAAAGCAAAGGATCCAGGAAAATGAAGCTCTGTCTGCCATTTGCAAATAACCAGGAAGATCATATTGTAAGTCAGAGAGCTTGAAAAGCAGTTCACCCTGCTTCTTTTTTCTCTTATTTTGGTTGACAGACTGTGTTTGCCAAGCCAAGAAGGAGGAGAAAAGAGGCTAATAATGGCGAATTACCTAGGATTGATTCAGACTGGTGATTGATGAAAAATTTTTCAGCCATTGGCTAAAAAAAAAACAATCTAAGTGTAAGGTTGCTTGTATACATAAGTCATTTCAATCCCAGGTTTATTTATCACAGTCCAATGGACTTTACGGTGATTCATTCCTTTAAGACCCAAAAGCTTAGCCTTTGTCAGCATAGGAACTCAAGAGTCTCTGCCCAAAATGTTAGGTAGTTGGCTTTGAAAACTTTTAGTCAGTGCCATTGAGGATGGTGATGGGAAAGCAGTAGCCTGTTGTACAGAACTGCTCGAATAATGTTCTTAAAACACCACTTTGATCCTTCTTATCAGGTCAAGACTAAATTCTCTATTCATGGATCCAATTCCTTCCACACACAGCTTCATGGGCTATCTCTGAGCACCTCTCTCTTACTCTCCCCTGGTGTCACCTACTCATCAAATTGTACCTTATGCTTGGCTACTCCTTTTTTTTTTTTGAGACGGAGTCTCGGCTTGTCGCCTAGGCTGGAGTGCAGTGGCTGACCTCGGCTCACTGCAAGCTCCACCTCCGGTTCACTACCTCCGCCAGCCTCTCCAAGTAGCTGGGACTACAGGCGCCCGCCACCACCGCCAGTTTTTTTTGTATTTTTAGTAGAGATCGGGTCACCTCCTTGTTGGCCAGGATGGTCTCAATCTCTTGACCTAGTGATCTGCCCGCCTTGGCCTCCCAAAGTGCTGGGATTACAGGCATGAGCCACTGTGCCCAGCCTTACTCCTTTATTTTTATGGCCTGTATTTTATATCTTTGCCTTTGGTTTACATGCTCAGCCTAGGATACTTTCTTAAATCTCCCTTAAACAAAACCTTCAAATTCATTCCAGAGTTTAGAATCTCACTTTACCAGACTTAACCCCACCTCCGAAAGATATTTTGGTACCCCATGAGGGAAGGGAAGGTACCACCTGGTAATACTTTGAACTCTTTGTCATGCATTATTAGCCCTTTCATTCACAGGTCATAGGACCTTAGAACTGAAGGGATCCTAGGGATCACTTACAGAAGGGATTATTGAGGCTTTTCCAATGACAGAGAGAGTAAAGGATTTTCCCAAAGAGCCGAAGCAGTGCAGTGAAAACTGATGTTTCTGTAGACAGTCTTGAGGCTCAATGACCTCAGGAGATGATTCACAGTCCTCAAGGACGGTTCTCTTATGTTCCTGACAGTTCAGAGTTAAATCTGAATCTCATAAACCATGTATCCCATGTAACTCTTGTGTGACATCTCTCAGTTCAGAAGGATAGATACACGTCAGAGCATCACATTGTCTACCCACTCCAAGAGCAGAGAGCAAGTGCTACATTCTGGAAAGTTTCCTTGGTTGTTTGATGTAAATTAAGACTTCTTCCACTTTCTTAAAGTAACCATTTACTCTCTCAGAGCAGACCTTTACCTTTTTATATTTGAATTTGCCTGTGATTATTATGTATTGCTATTATTATTTCAATAATAATTTAATTATTATATTATAATTGGACTGTAAAAATCATGAGGGTAGTGGCTGGGATTCCTTTATGTATCTTTGTATCTCAGTGTCTAGCACATGCTTTGAACATAGCAGGTACTCAAGAAATACTGAATGAATAAATGTATATTTGTGCCTTATTTTTCTAGTTTAAGTGTAAAGTCTATAGGAGAGGGACTTAGTGCTTGTTAGCTTAAAGTAGGTGACTTAATGCCAAATCAGGGTTTTTAAAGAAAATTCACTAGAAAAGGGGTCAAAAATTTAAACACCTATAGATGCAAGCAAGGAACACGAATGAGGAAAACCAGGCTGGGTGTGAGAAATGCAGCATAACAGTGTAGGATTTTTCTTCTCAGTTGCTTTCCAAGCCAGGGACTCCTGGCTGGTGATGCCCCTCCCAGGCCTTGCTTGGCCACATTGGCATGCCTCAGCTCACCTGTGTTCAGTGGTTCCTAAGCTCTTGTACTGCGCCCATGAAGAATGAGGATACGTGGGACATTGAAGGATGAGAAGGGTGGAAAGATTTTTATTGAATGGTGAAAATGGCTTTCAGCAGAGAGGGGACACTGTTGCTGGGGGCGCGGGGATGGTTCCCCTCCCCAAAGACGGGAAAGATCCCCCTGGTGGCTGGGTCTGGGGCCTTTTTTGAACTCAGAGTGGGGAGTGTGTGCTGACTGGTTTGTGAGTATGCTAAAAAAGTTAAAGCAAAGGCACCACTCAAAGGTGGGCACGCCAAAGTAGAAAAACCAATTAGGAAAGGGTAGGTATATGTAAAACAGGGGAAGGGTGGGGACCAATCAGAGGAAAGCTTGCCAAACAGGAAGACAAGATCTCAGTCTGAGTCCAAAGATTTAACTTGTAGGTTGGCTTTCAGTGTTTAAACTGTCTTCAGCTTGGAGGTGAGTTTCACTGAGAACCCACTTCTGTCTGCCTAGCATTTCTCTGCCTCCTGCCTCTATCACAAGCGCCATGATTAGTACATGATACCCAGAACCAGGGAGGCAATAGAGAGTGGAGAGAAATGTGGCAAAGGAAAGAGCATAGGCCTCCTCTAAATGGGCAGGATGTTACCAGGTAGAAATGGAAATCCAGCGTAACCAGATCTTCTGATTTTTCTAGAGATTGAACATCTAGATTTTGATATAAAATATCACAATATTAAAATATTGATAATTAGTTCATTTTAGAAAGAAAAACACTGTGTAGGTAAAACAAATCTTTCTATGGGAAGCCCAAAGGCTATAAGTTACCAGACTCCTGGTCTAAAATCCAAGGAATGTGACTAGGCAGCTCTGTAAGGGTAATCGAACCCAGTCTTCCCCATCTTTCCTGCATACCATGGGACTGCCTTCGGTACGTAGTGTCATGATCCAAATGCTGGTTCACCTGAGGGCCAGATGGGCCAAACCTTTTACTTTAATCCAGGACCTACCAAGGCCAAAAAGAGATGGCACAGATGTGCCCTGCTGGCAGACTCTGCAATTTGAGTCAGTGAATTTTCCCCATCACTCTACCCCGAGTCTTCATTTTTCATCTGAATTAGTGCAACAACCTCCACATTGGTCTTTCTGCTCCTAGACTGACTCCTTGCCAGCCTGTCCTTCACATAGCCACTCCAGTTCTCTTTCTAAGAGGCCAAGTTGGTCATGCACAGCTCTGCTTAAAACCCTGCAATGACTTTCCATTCTCTTTAGAAGCAAAATCAAGCCACCTACCTGCTTTCAAAGCCTTCCAGACTCTGACAGCTGCCCAGCTCTCCTGCCTCCATTTTCTCCTGTTTGTCATCTTATACATAAGGCCAAATCCCCTCTTGCTTCTAAGCCTTTCGACATGCTATTCCATCAACTTGTAATGCCACGTTTTCTCTTCAATCCAGACTGACACCTCCTTATGGCTAGGCAAAATCCTATTCAACCATCAAGTCTAGCTTACATTTTACTTCCTCAAGGAGATCTTGCTGAACCCCTAAATGGGTAAGAGCACCCTCTACTTTCCTTGTGATAGTAAATTTTATGCATTGTTGTGCAGTGTCTGCCCTCCCCACTAGTCTATAAGCTCCATGAAGAGGGGACTCACTTTACATAGCGCTATTCCCCCAGTACCTAGCACAACAAGGAGCATATTCTAGAATCTCAACAACACGTACTGGTAGAGAAAGTGATCAGGTTAATATTTCATACCAGTTTTTCCCCCAAGCTGCCTGTTGAGTGCCATGATATCGGCTTCTTTATTCAGGGCTTGTATTTGTAATCAGACATCGTTCTTAATTTTGGCTTATGTTCGATAGTCCCTAAGTACCGACTTTATCCACTAATTTCCATTGATAACAATATGCCACCATATTTTTCACTTTCCAAAAGCACCATGAAATATTAGCAGTCAGTTACAAAACAGGGAGCTGGATATACGTCTACTCACATTAGAACTCTCTAGATATTTTAGTGAGTAAAGCAAGTTTTTAAAAAATACACAAAAGAATGTTACATAGTTCTACAAGATTATTTTAGAATATTATTTTAGAATAATAGTTCTAAAAAATTATTTTAAGAAATTTGTAAGCTCTAGGAAATCTTAAATTTTGAAGACATTACTCCGCCTAATTTGAGACCTTTTTCCTAAATTAAATATAAATTTTTTGTTGTAAAAATCAGGAAAGATTTTTCTAATTTTGCTTTTGAAAAGACTTGGTTACAAGTAACTTATTTACTTTGTAATTAATTATGGTTTTTCAATAATTATCGTTTGTACTTGGGAACATTTGTGAAGTAAGGAAAATCTAACCTACCCATTGTTTTCAAATGTAATGACTTATTTATAAATGCTAAATTTGGTAATATTAAATTTGGTAGAGTTTTAAGCATTATTTTGAAATTTTGTAACTTTCTATACTTTAGAGGCAATAAAGAATGTTAGGACTTACACATGGCTTCTGTAAAGTGGGTAAGCATTAGTCATTATGCCAATAGTGTCCAACCAAATGGCTATATGGCTATAAATATAAATACAGATATAGATGAAAATGTATAGAAGAAATAAAAGATCTGGAATCATATACAAAGAACTGATAACACTGGTTAACTCTAGGAAGAGAGCCAGGACTGAAAGTAGAGGGCTGAAAAACACTAACTTAACCCATAATGTTTAAGTTTTTCACAAAGACAGTGTATTCCTATATTACTTTAAAATACTTGAGTGGGAAATCTCACAGATATGATTTTCAAGGAGATATGTGTGTTTATTGATAATGGAAAGATTTCTAAGCCTGTTTTTGCTAGACTGTAACATACTTAAATAGATGAAATAGTGTTGATTTTATACAAAACAAACAAAAAAATCTCCAAGATAATTGTACAAAAATTTCACTGAAGTATCTGACTATATCAGGTCTCTTAGAATAGATAATTCAATTTATAGCTTTTGTAATAAATCTTCCCCAATGCTAATATCTGATTTTATAGCTTCTGGGTGCTTGGAATGGAAAAAGAAATTGATTTGAAAATTCTAGTATTCAAATGATGATACTCCAGAGGAAAAAATAAGCAGACCGTGTCTCATTAATGTTACTTTGCAGCAGTTTGGTTTGGTCTCAGCATTTATTCCAAGACTTGGTTAGTTGCAATAAGGCAAAGAATTTTCTAAAGACTCTAAATCAAAAGAATTTTCTAAAGACTCTGAGATGTTATCGCAGAGAAAGATATTGGAATTTCATGTAACATTACCCTCATTCTTTCAACATATATTTTAATAATTACTTTTGAGAACGTTTGCAAGCAGATATTTATATATGAGCATAAGAAGTACAAGTCTGTTCAAATGCATCCCAGAACACCGTGCTTCCACCCATTCAGAAAAGACAGTATTCTTTTAAGCGTCAGAGTTTTATACAGTCTGTCAGTAAAAAAGTATTTCTCTAATAATCTAGTTACCACATGATGTTCTCCTGCATTACTTAATTAATTCTAAAAAGTACTTCTTTATATTCTCTTCTTGATAGCCTTCTTTTGTCCATTAATTTTCTCTCAACAGACCCAGAACCTGAATTGACCAGGATGAGCACAAGGAGGATCTTCTGTTCTATTTTTTAGCACGGAAGAATGTATTTATCTTTTTATTTCCAAGATGAGTAGAGAAAATGTTAATTGATTCCTTTTGGCAATACTTGAGAACTGGTAAAAGTATCATTCTAAAAACATGAGATAGCAAACAGTGCTAAAAAGAAGACTTAGAAAGCATTCAAGTCCAATTTTTCAAAATGACATATCATGAAAGGGACAAGAAACAGGAACAAAGAAATCCATCAACCTGATGAGAGAGATTTCATTAAATGTCATAATATTCAAATGAAGCAAGCAGTAAGAATTTAAGGCATCACTGAAAAAAACTAAGAATTATGGATGTAAAATGGAGTTGTGAAGAGGAAAATGTAAGATATTAAGAAAGTTAACAAATTGCTGTTTTTAGTGGGTTGCAGCACTTAGATAAGGAAAAGTAACATGGAAAAGAAATCTGTTTTTAGACCTTGATTGTATGAATTTTGTCACCTGAGCCAAGTGCTATGAAGGATCAGTCAGCTAAAACTCTTAAGAGGAAAATTTTCTTCTTCCCTATAGGAAGCCTTGGTCATCCGATTGGAGAATTTCGTTCTATTTTGACATTGTATTGGTATTTGGGATAATGCCGAAAAACAGATAAAATCTGAGAACAAAATCTGAGCCATTCCAGACATAGATGTTCTGAACCTGGGCTTCGCCCAGAGCATCTCATTGTTGCTCTGTTTCGGTTTGAGTTTGGCACAGCCAGGCATTTTGTGACCTCTGACCTATTTCTCTGAACACAAATACGTATGATTTCCAATTTCCCTCCTTTATTTTAGACTGACTGCAATGGCTATGCTTCATTTTGAGTGGGTCTTAATTTATGTTTAAAACTCTTGGAGAGAAACAAAACTGAACCTAAACATTGAAGCCACATGTGCACACCACCCAGCACCCCTCAACCCCATCCCCATGAGCCTGCGTCCGCCCTAGCAATACATGAGCATTCCAGGTCTTCCTGGGCAGGGAGGCAATATTCATTCAAAATTCCAGAGGGTGATTAGCTGGGCATGGTGGTGCACACCTGTAGTCCCAGCTACTGAGGAGGCTGAGGTGCAAGGATCACTTGAGATCAGGAGGTCCAGGCTACAGTGAGCTGTGATTGTGCCACTGCACTCTTAGCCTGAAAGACAAAGCAAGACTCTGTCTCAAAAAAAGGAAAGAGAAAAATCCACAAGAACATTCAAAAATGAATCTCAGCACTATCTGGTTTCTGCTGAAATAAGGTGGCTGCTCATGAGGGCTGTTTTAACTTTCAAGAGTTTCAGCACATAAAAACAATTATTGCTGTGCCACCAAGGTTGAGAAAAATGAAGCTGGCTGTTAACATTTTTCTCTAAATCCATCCCAATGATGTTGAAGGGTTCCTTTTCCTTCTGTGTCCCCCTAGATCTTGACTTGATAGGCATGATCCCAGCAGCACTTAGCTAAATGCACAAGTCTTTTTCTTTGTTACAGCCTTCTCATTTTAATCATCAAAACAGGCCATCAACCAACATTCCGTTTGTGGTTATAAACATGAGAAAAATAAAATAAAAAGTGCTTGGCATGTCATCATTCCACGATTGTATTACTGAATGCACTTTAAACTATGTCTTTGTGGAGCACAGTGTGGCAATTCCTCAAAGATCTAAACCAGAAATACCATTTGACCCAGCAATCCCATTACACCCAAAGGAATATAAATCATTCTATTGTAAAGTACATGTACACATATGTTTATTGCAGCACTATTCACAATAGCAAAGACATGGAATCAATTCAAATGCCCATCAATGATAGACTGGGGAAAGAAAATGTGGTACATATACACCGTAGAATACTAGCCAGCCATAGAAAGGATGAGATCATGTCTTTTGCAGGGACATGGATGGAGCTGGAAGCCATCATCCTCAGCAAACTAACACAGGAACAGAAAACCAACACCACATGTTGTCACTTGTAAGTGGGAGTCAAACAAAGCGAACACATGGACACAGGGAGGGGAACATCACACCCTGGGGTCTGTCAGGGGTTAGGGGTAGGGAGAGTATCAGGATTAATAGCTAATGCATGTGGGGCTTAATAGCTAGGTGATGGGTTGATAGGTGCAGCAAACCTCCATGGCACGTGTTTACCTAAATAACAAACCTGCACATCCTGCACATGTATCCCAGAACTAAATAAAAATAAAGTAAAACAAAATGAAGATCTCTTGAGCATAACATCCACAGGCCCTTTCTGATCAGGAAGGAATCACTCTTAAGCTTTTCTCTTGTCCAATGACTTGCACAGCATCTATCCTGCTCTGGGGTCCACTCATCTTCCAGAAGAGTGTCTGTTTTAAATACCGTGTCCTTCCATTGCCTTAAGACATTGGATGTAAAGTATCCCCGCCCCTCCCGGGATGCTCATGGACCAAACTATCTATCCATGGGTTAGGGAAATGTTTGGTGTAGGCACTATTTTCTCACAAGTCTTCACAATAAGCTTTCCTATTGATCACTATAGTGATCTAGGGCATCCCAGGATATCTGGTATCCCAGGGAATCAAGCTTTCAGCCAAGGTTTTACCCTTGAAAAAAATGGGCATCACTCAACCCTTTCAACAGTGAACTCAAGGATAGCCCATTACCAGAAGAATCCCATCACACTCACAGCCAATCACAAATATTCTCAGAGTACAAAGGCTGGTATAAAATATCTTCTCACTGGGTCACTTCTCAGACACGCAGAGGCCTTCGCAGATGAGCATCCACAAGTTCCTCTCCCTTGGTTTCCTTTCTTCCTTTCTTTTTCTAATCTCTGTCCACCCCTAGAACCTCCTTTGTTGCTGGTCCTGTGTCTGAGCCCTTGGAAACCCATTCCTAGTTTCATTCAAGAAGGAGATGGTGAGTTCTTACCTTCTTTAAAGCAGAACACTTTCAAGATAAACAAATCCCTCTTGTGCATAACATGGATGCATTATTCTGCTGCAAAAATCCCTCCTGGGCAAGGTGAGGAAACATGAAAATGTAGGTGGTCCAGCGGACAGAAAAGCCCATTCTGTCACAGTTCAATAACAAGAATTTAAAGAGAAAAAAAGTTAAGACATAAAAATATATTTTTTTTTTTCCGGCAGTGATGGCTCCTGCCTGTAATCCTAGCACTTTGGGAGGCCAAGGCAGGCGGATCACCTGAGGTCAGGAGTTCGAGACCAGCCTGGCCAAACATGGTGAAACCTCATCTCTACTAAAAATACAAAAATAAGCTGGGCGTGTTGGCATGCACCTGTAATCCCAGCTACTCAGGAGGCTGAGGCAGGAGAATCGCTTGAACCCATGAGGCAGAGGTTGCAGTGAGTCGATATCATGCCATTGTACTCCAGCCTGGCCAACAAGAGCGAAACACCATCTCAAAACAAACAAACAAAAAACTTAAAATATTTTGTTTCTAAGAAACTACTCTCTCTATATATATATACACACACATATACATATATCATATGTGTGTATATATGTATGCATATATATGTCATGATGCTTAAAGTTGAGACAGTGTCTACCAAGATAAGCATAGTTAATATCATTGAGTACTCTCTTTGTGCCGGATTCTAAGTGTTTTATTTCTATTATATTGTTTAATCCTCAAAACGACCCAAAGTAGTAGATGTTACGGTTGCCATTTTGCAGATGGAGAAACAGACGGGAAAGTTCAAGTTGCTTGGTTACAGTCAGACCACGCCTTCTGATTTGGGCCTGCATTATAGTTCTTTGAGAGTGACAGTTAATCCTTGATAAAATTGAAAGCATCTGAAAGTCGAAAAGCTTCATACCACCTCTCCCCGCTGCTCCACTATAACTTAGAACAATGACCTGCATACACGAGGAACTGACAAATGTTTGTGAAATGTATGAAACCACAGCAGAATTCTGCATAAGTTAAAAATTAAATTCTGCAGAAACAGAACCACATTTTTGGAGTTATATCCAAGTGTTCACCCTTTGAGGTCACACATATAGTAATAAGTGAAATATGGTGATGACAGGAACACAGTTCAAAAGGGAACAAAAAAACTTTAGCCAGAATCAACAAAACAAATGTCTTCCTGCACCAGAAATGGAATAGAGATGCAAAATGGTGAGGTGGCTGAGACCAGGATCCCAGTAGGCCCCGAGTGTGGAAGCAGGCGGTGGCTACCAAGAGATAATGTTCTGTTGGGTAATGGGGACTAGGAGTTCTCCGTCAAACACAGGGCAAGGACAAGGCTCGCAGTTTGAAGGCAGGAGCTGAGGAGGGGCTCTCCCTAATCACAAAAAGAGACTAAAGAAGGAAAAACTAACACAGCACATGTCCCCTGGAGAGATGGTTTTGGAGAGCAGCTCCTAGTTGCATTAGAATGTGACAGTAAACCTCGTTGCCAGCTGGCTGAGTGAGAGGATCTACCATCTCCAACATCACAGTGGAACAGGCATCTGAAACTATCATCTGAAACAACAGCTAGGGACAGTGTTCTGAATCCTCTTAATCCCAGAGGCTCAGAGGACCAGGAGGAAGCAGTTGCAAATCTGCTAGTCTGAGAGAGAGATGCATTATGCAATCTAATACTAAAAGAGACAGCCAACAAAATCAACCATCAAACTATGAATTTACTCCAGACTTCATTTTATAGAATTTTTTTGGCAAAACCTTCAAATATGTAGGCTAAATGTATTCAAAAAGATAAATGAGGCATAACATGTTTTAACAAGAAAAAGACTGCATAAAATACAAACAAGGAGAAATGAAACAAGTACAAGTAGCACCGAAAAAGAACCTACTATAAATGCGGAAATGAAAGATGTAATAATAAAAATTAAAGTACACTCAATAAATTAGTACAGAGTTGAAGAAAGGTGAATGATGTGGCCGGTATTTAAGAGAATCAAGCTTGCTTTTCAGTTCACATCAGGAAGAAAATACCAAACAGGTCTTGCTTTTTTCTTCCAAAAACAGTCTACTACAAGCCACGGGGCGCTTTGGGGCTGCTTGAGCTTCCACAACCTTCGTTCAGCAACCGTCTTTGATCCAGAAAATTAAAGAATAAATGTGTCCTGCGTTCTGTGCATTAAGTATTGGCTATTCAGTTGCTGTAAAAGTACAAGTGAGTCCCTCTTTGCTACAAGAGTTTTAAAGCAGGCCGAGCGCGGTGGCTCACGCCTGTAATTCCAGCACTTTGGGAGGCCGAGGCGGGCGGATCACAAGGTCAGGAGATCGAGACCATCTTGGCGAACATGGCGAAACCCCGTCTCTACTAAAAATACAAAAAATTAACTGGGCGTGGTGGCGGGCGCCTGTAGACCCAGCTACTCGGGAGGCTGAGGCAGGAAAATGGCGGGAACCCGGGAGGCGGAGCTTGCAGTGAGCCGAGATCGCGCCACCGCACTCCAGCCTGGGGGACAGAGCGAGACTCCATCTTAAAAAAAAAAAAAAAAAGTTTCAAACTGGTTGGAAGTGACTTTCCCATTTCACTGTTTTCACATCCATTTTAGGGATCAGAGGCAGGAGACAGGAGCAGAGCCTCTGGGATGGGGGCTGCCACCCTGAGCAAGTCACTCCTGTGTTCCAATAGGAGCCTAGGGTATGAGGGGCCCCACCTAGATGTCTCTTCAATCCCAAGATGGATAAGAACAAATCTTTCAATGAAGGCTCTTTCATGTCTATTGCCAGGAGCTGCAGAGGAATCAGTGTGAGATTTAATAGAGGTTTCTATTACCTTGGCTGAAGAGAGAGCTGGTGCTGCTGTGTTGTCTGCATTCCAAGCTCCGAAAGAAGGCTTGTGTGTGTGACTCTGTGAGGTGACCCCATTCCTGACAGAGTCTCTAGGTACATGGGAAATATGGTGCATTGAAAATGGCACTCATCTGGGACCCTCTCAAGCTGTTGCCTCTGCTAAAGGAGCCATCCCCCTCCTGACTGGGAGGGCTCCTAGCTAGGGATGGTGCATCATCCCTGTGACAGTTCCTCTTAAAGATGCTCTCCACTCAGACACAGGAGGCACGCTGAGGAACTGAGGGGCACTAGGAGACTTGGGGTTGCAGAATGGAACATGTACATTGGATTTTCTTTCAATTTATTTAGTCTTTTAAAAAAATGCTATGGAGAGTATGCTTGACATTTGAAAACTTGATGCTCATCGTCACTGAGGATTTGAGCAAAGTGAATATTCCCTGAAGACTTTCAATGCATAGGCATTTAAAAAAAAAAAAAAAAAAAAAAGCTACATAAGTAACAATGGAGCCATGAAAGCAGATTGAGGTGGATGAGCCATTTTATTTGGAGGATCCTCTGAGCAGTGATTGCCTTGAATAGTTTTGCCTGTACCTTGACCTTGTCCAGTCTCACAGTGAGCGGTGAGCCCTCACCTCCTCCTGGCTTCTCCATGGGGCCAAATCCAAAGTGTGTACGTTGGACCTGGAGTCACCCCTGCCGTCCCCGCTCCACATGTGACCTGCTGCTGCTGCTCACTACCTCTGTGGTCAAGGCTTCCTGCTGTCCTTTACAGGCTTGTACCTCGCCAGAAAATTCTACCTTCACTCTGTCTTGCTTAACAGTGTCTTTTTATATTTTCCTGTGTTATTTATTTTGCTTAGTTTCCAGAGAAACATAAGACTGGAGGATACTGTGGGGATTATCTACACCTACATCTTACGGATGAGAAAACTGAGGCCCAGGGAGATGAAGTTAGATTTTGTTTTTAGTGAGCCATGGGGGAAAGAAGGATCTTCATAAAAGGACCTGGCTCCTCTCAGAGAGCTGGCTGTGTTTCCAGAACTTTGCGTCAATGAGTTTCTCAGGGTGGCAGGTTATTCTTGCATCCCCAGAGCACCCCAGAAGCCTGGCATCAGAGATCATTCTGAGAGTATCTGCACTCCCTCTGGGATCGGCTGACCCTGCCTCTGACCCTTTTAGACTCTCGGTGTGGTCTGGTCAAGCAGGCTTCTTTCCCCGGCTTCCTGGCAACCGTGATGTCATCCAGAGTGTTCTCTCTCTGGCCTGACCTGATTTTCCATCTTGCTGCCTCTGTCTAATGCTGCCACTCTCCTTGCCATGGAATTTGCCAGTGGGCCCATCAGCAGGGTGCCTCCTTCTGCCCCTCCTAAGTGTCTTTGGTGCCCTCATGCCCATGAGCAGGAGTTCGTCACGAGGCTGCATTTGGACCAGCCCCCAGTGGAGTCTCACTGTTTTGTTCCCAGCTCCACAGCGAGGGCGACATGACCCATCCCCACCTGCACACAGTGCCTGCCAAGGCATGACGTGCTGCGGAAGATGTTTGCAGATTTGAAGGCTGATGAGGATAAGGTTCTGATGAGGATAAGGCTGATGAGGATAAGGAGAGTTCCTGCTGGACATCTGTGGCCCAGGGCTTCTCCTTATGGAGAACAAAATGAGACAAACTCAATTGGCCTCAGAATTATAGAAGGTTAGAGCTGAGTCGTAGGAGATCATCTAGATGGGAGACAGTCCACTAGGGATCAAATTTCATGTCCACCCAAATCACCGTAGGTGGTTATTTAAAATTCAGATTTTTGGGTCCTACCCAGAGAGATTAGGAATTTAGTTGGTCCACAGTAGAGGCAAGGAAAATGACTTTTTAATAAGCATAAGTGGTTCAGATTTGGATCCCCTCGAAGGTGCAAATAAGGAAGGCAAGAGCCGGGTCCACAGCGTCCACTGCTTGTCGGTCCCCACCCAAGTGATGAAGGCTGTGACTCCCCAGCCTCTGCAGAGGGGAGCCTCTGATCTTGCACCTCTGCATGACCTGGTCTTCCTTTTGTTTCCAGAACACTCCCTTCTGTGTGTCCCACCCTGGATCCTCCAGAGGCAGGCTGTGCTCCCAGAAAGGTACCTGGAGGAAAACACAAAGGTATGAGGGAGGGCAGCACAGAAAGGAAACTTAATGAGCAGTGAATACAGCTTCAAAATTACTTCACGATTTTGCCAAGGGAAATTGCTGAGCCCAAACATCCAGTCAATTGGGTTGAAAAACAGCCATCAAGCCATCTGCCAGCCAATTAAATGTGTGGTCAGTTACTCACCTAATGCAACACCAAACAAAAATATCTGCTTCGGCTGTTCCTTCCTCCTCCATCCTCATCCTCCCCACTTCTTGCTTATTTTACTTCCTGATGATGTGAGAAACCAAGTCAGAAAGAGAGATTAAAACAAAAGTTGCATTGTTTACCAATGTTAAACTTGTTTAACTTATTTTGTCAGAGTTTTTCCATGTGACATTGTGCAAAGAAAAATATGAAAATGTGATGCGTGACCAGGTCATGCAGGAGTGAGGCAACAGGACAGGAACCCAGAGAGGCACCAATGATTGGATGTTGCATACACAGGGAGTACAAAGGGTGGGGGAAGGGGGTGCATTAGCCATTTTCTAGTAGAGATGCCTTTTAAAAAGTGATTTTTTCGGCCGGGCACGGTGGCTCATATCTGTAATCCCTGCACTTTGGGAGGCTGAAGTGAGTGGATCACCTGAGGTCAGAAGTTCAAGACCAGCTTGGCCAACATGATGAAACCCCATCTCTACTAAAAATACAAAAAATTAGCCGGGCGTGGTGGCAGGCGTCCATAATCCCAGCTACTCAGGAGGCTGAGGCAGAAGAATCTCTTGAACCCGGGAAGCAAAGGTTGTAATGAGCTGAGATCATGCCACTACACTCCAGCCTGGGCAACAAGAGTGAAACTCTGTCTCAAAAAAAAAAAGTTATTTTATCCTTCGAAGTTCCTCTTTAAAATTAAAATAGCCATTCAACTCTTTTGGGCCTAGTGCGCAATTTCAAATGATTTCTTCTTGCAGTTTTCTCAGTGCTTGCCAAGACCTCACAGATGAGAGGATGTTTTATACCTTCAGGATGAGTTTTGTTCCATTCACAGACATTAATCACCAAATGCCAACAAGGGGCTGATATATGGGACACAACCACCAGCATGAATTACATTTTAAGGCGCTCAGATAAGAGCAAAGTCAACATCTCTATGTACCACTTCAAATTCCTTTTGGAATTAGATGGTGGTATAAATCTCAAGTTATAAATAAATGAGACATTTCTATACCGTGTTATGCTACCATCACAAAAACAAACCACTCTTTTCCTTTCCTGAGCGTGCCTGAGTTTGAACCAGAAGTAAAAAATAGTTAAAGAAACACAGAAGTTTGCTAAATGAAAGAGAATTTAAAATAAGAATTTAAAAATCATGAAATGCAAGTGGTCATCACATCTTGTGGCTACTTAAGAACCTAAATCACATGGTGACAAAGATGGTCTCGGGCGAACGATCCTCTTCCTCTTCTTCCTCTATTGGGTAATAGTTCACATGTGGATGACTTACTTAAAATGCTAAGGTTATAGGGGGATCATGACTATAAAAGTTATCTGGTTAAGAAAAAACAATGGTGGATGTTTGATGATAAAATATGAGAACCCTTTGTCGGCCTGGAAAATCTCACACATAAATGTATTTTGTGAGCTCATTTGAGTATCAGTTCTCAAGATGTGCTAGGAGGAGCTCTGAACCACCCTGCTGGTGAAGTAGAAGTGAGACTCACAGCCATTACTCAGAAGATGCTAAACAAACCTTAATGGAATAAAGATGTTACATAAGATAGTAACATCTGCATCTATTTATAGTTTATGGACACACAGAACACATGCTATGCACAAGGTACCTCTAGATTTTATGAAGAACTTTTGGGGGAAAATTAAGTACTTTTCATCAAATTGAAGGATTGAAAGTGATTTTATTGTGGTTTTATAGGAGAAATACTATGTTACTCATAAAAATAAGGTATATTACTTATTAGAACCAATATAAAAATCATAATCAGCAGTATTCCAACATTCTGGGCAAAAGGTGTAAAATCATAGGGATAGAAAGAAGTATATTGATATCAATAAATACAAAATGCAACAAATTAACTGATGGATAAAATCCTACATCTTTTATATGATACTATAAATGAAAATAACAATCTGCTTTTCTGAAAATGCTGGTACCTAAAAAGCCAGTCATGCTATAAAACACATGTAAATGGATTGTTATATTAGTGCCCTGGACCAAGTAAATACGTAAGTAAAAATTGAAAGAAGCAAGTAGCAAGATATAATAAATTTGAAATTAATTTATATGGAGCTGAAGTACACATAAACAAAAAAATAGTAACTGATAGAAAGCTTTAAACTAAATAATAAATTTGAAAGAATTCCAATATCATGCTTATGCAGGCAGCAAAACCAAATACTTCCCTGACTGTGAGGAAACAATAAGAAACAAGGGAAAACATGCACTCTAATAGCTACTGCCTTGAATCTGTTGTTATTGTAACGATTCCATTAGTTTTGACTCATAGCTTATGCTAAGGCAAATTTATACCCAAGAGGTTAGCGAAATAATCCCAAATCTGCTTCTTATCAGCTGCGTGACTTGGGTTTATTATTCTTCCCATGGGTGCCAGGCTCCGCTGTTAGGAGCAGCAACAGCACTTTCTCCTGTCGTCCACCCCTCTCCACCTCCTCGAACCTTGGGGGCCTGGGTTGACAACTGGAGCAAGAACCCATTGGATAGAGGGAAAACCTTTTCTATTTGGGGAAGGGGAAGAGTTATATCATAACCCAACAAGTACAGTACTTGTGTAGAACTTTAATAATGGCTGATATAGGAAAAATAGGTTTTGTTCATCATTTTAATTGCCTCTTTGGCAACAAGACTCTTCAATATTCAGTGGCCAATAAGCCAAATGTTTTAGTCAAATACCTGAAGATTATACTAACACATGGCAGCTGGTTAATTTGCTGACCAGAAGGGAAGAGGACCCTGATTGGTTGTTCGATGAGGGCAGTGTTAGACCTGGGAGCAGAAAGCACTGGGGAAGTGACTATAAAGAGGCATAACATGTGACATTGGAGAGAGAAGGGGTGGCCCACGCGGACTAGGAACCTGTGGTCCAGGACCTGAACAACCATGTACTAAACAGTGCTTACAAGCAAAAGGACCTAATAGCAATCATTAGAAAGGCTGCCTTAATTAGATCACTAATGTTCTCAGAGGCAGCTATGCTCAACTCCTCGGGAATTCATTTAGCTGGTGTAGCCTCAGGCCACACTTTCTTTATGGGAAGCAGGTAAATGACTGTGATGCAAATTGATAACAGGGAATTTCCAAAGCACCCATCACAAAAACACAGACACATTTCAGGAGCACAATTGTGTCTGTGAGCCTTCGGAGCACAAGCTATTCAATCTATATCTACATCTGAGTCTATTAACTATGAACTGAGCGCTTGATACTTATATTCCCCAGGGCTAATTATGCTCCAATGTTCCATTTAATCTACTGTGTCTCATAAGACAAGGAAATGTACACTTTAGAAAGTTTCCCATTAAAAATAAATTACAAAATTTAAGAGGTTAACTAAGCTTTAGGTATCTGGGTAAACTAGGCCATCCAGAAACTCTTATTCCCAAGCCCTCTGGATTGGAGAATCGTTTAAATAAACAACGTGTGGATTGATTTGGATTATATGTAAATACTGTTTCCTGCTTAAAAGTTATTTGTCATGTCTCATTTTTTTAACCTATCCATATACTATGAGTGTACATTTTGATGCACAGTTTAGTTTTTGAACTTGGCATAAATTTCATCTTTTTTTAATGAAACTCTTTTCCTTGTTTTAGTCTCTTTCTTCTCTTTCTCTCTCCCTTTCCTTTCGGAAGCTGTACTCACAGTGATGACAAAGTGCCGACCTGCTGAATATTCTTTATTACAATTCACAATATGCTCGTTGTTTCCCTGAGAAGAAAAATAAGAGAATCCCCAGTGTGAGGGGAGACTGTCCCCCAAAAGGGTCTCAGCCATTTTCTGCTGCTCTCTGAGCTCCAATCCTAGAATTCGAGCTTGAAGAGGTCATCCATGTCATCTGGCCTACCTTTCTTATTTTGTAGGTAAGGAAATTATGACCCCAAATGTACCTTCCTCCAACATCACACTGCCGGCTAGCAGCAGTAGGGTGTCATATCATTTTCCCTAGCTGCTGTCCAGTGCTTGTCCCATTACGTAAACACGTTTCCCTCCACTTCCTTTCTTACTGATGGTAATGTCCACTTAAGGCTGTAATTTGCTTATTTTGAACGATGAGACTAAAGTGGGTAGTGGGAGGAGAGTTACATGGATACTGCATGTCTGTTTTCTGTAATACGATGAAAGGGTGTGAACATTTCAAATAAAATAATTATGCTGTTACCAGCAGCAAATCCATATGGGTTTGCAGCAGTCTCAATTCTTGCCTCCTCAGAAGGAAGAATTCGACTGAGGGGCATAAGGCAGAAGAAAAGATGGAGGCAAGTTTTAGAGCAGGTGTGAAAGTGTATTAAAAGCTTTCAAGCCGGAAAAAAAGGAAGGAAAGTATACTTGGAAGAGGGCCAAGCAGGCAACTTGAAGGACAAGTGTGTGGTTTGATCTTTTGTCTTGTGGTCAAAAGACCCCCCTCTGCGGTCTTGCAGTCCTTCTCCCCTGATTCTTCCCTTGGCGGTGGGCTGTTTGCACGTGCAGTGGCCTGCGGGCACTTGGGAGGTGGGCAAGCGCAGTGTGTTTACTGGAGGTGTACGCATGCTCACTTGAGGCATTCTTCCCTTACCTGTCAAATGTCAATGGAATGTCATAGACCACTTAAACTCCGTAATTTTGCCTCTTAATGCACATGCTGGAGCCCGCTGCCCAACTCCAGAGATCTTATCAGGAAACTGCTGATCACCAGTTTCAGGTTTTTTTCTATCACAGGGAAACTGCCTTTCCCTGGCACTGACTGTGACCAACTATTACTTTAGAGAGACAATTACCAACAGCCAGACCATCACCTGATGTCGCCTGACATTCTTGGGGCGGGGTGGGAGAGCTCTCTCCTTTCTTGCTCATGCCAGACCAGCTACTTACTATAACAATATCTCCTCAAGGAAAAAGCCCCAAAATAAATGTAAGGCATTAATAAGAACCAAAGAGGGTTTGCTTGATCACAGCATAAATTAATATCTAGATATGAAATGTAGAAATACATGCATTCAGAAATAATCTCCTTTCCTTCCGGAACACTCAGATTGACCAGGAACAGAATGTAAACATCTACAGTCTCTCTGTGGCTATGACTAGGATTATGAACATTCCCAACAGTGTTGTAGATATGTCAGCGAAATGCTGAGGAATTTCTTTTTCAGAAAGCATGTAAAGGCATCTATCATGGTGCTTTCTTCAAATCTGAAACAATTTGTAGGCAGGTACAGGTTATTGTTTTCCCCATCCCGTGAGCCAGGATGCCAGCACATATATCTGGTCAACCACATCTCAGGGGTTCTGCTTCAATTTTCCCAGATTTTCTTCTGTGTCCCCCAGTGATCCCTGGAAGCTCGCCACCTCTTGGCAAGAATACGACATTGCCGGGAAGGTGCCAGGGCAGTTGGTTAACCATTGGTCCAAAGAACTTCCTGTAGCTTGCAGGGATCTTCCCCATCGAAACCCTCCTAGGTAGGTAAAAAACACTTGCAGTTGACATGCAATGCAAGTCAGGGCCAACCAAAATTACAACCAGGCAAGAGTCACTTCTAGCATATTCTATGCCCTTTGCCCCATGGTGACTTAGTGATTTTCAGTATTCCCACTTTTACAGAGCAAGTTTTAAGGGGTCTGTGAAGTTACTTTAGCTAAATTAGATATTATAAGTAAAAATTGGTGGTTCAACTCAAAGGATATTTATATGAAAGAAATACTGAGCAGCAATTTGGGTATAGAAAGAAACTTAAGAACTATCTACATTCACACCAAAATCCACATAGAAAGGCCTGCCCAGATGCAAAAATACTTTTGGGCTTATGAAAAAACTGAGGTGGAAAAAAAAGCTTTTCTCAGGAGAAAGACAGCATTAGTTATTTTTTAAAAGGCAATTTTGCTAAGTTGAAAATCCATTAAGTCAATGAACTATCACTTTCTGAGTTCAAAAAGTGAGACTTTTACTTGCTTAATTGTCCTTGCACTCAGTGCCTTCAAACTAAAAACGATCATTTTTTTAACACTTAAAAAACCCACTTCATTCTCAAAGACCTTTGCATCTCCTCTTCATGCCATCTATATGTACTTAACATTTTTTTTTTATTTCCTTTTCCAAAAGTCTTAAAGAAAATAAAGATCTAACAATTAGGGTCTTAAGTTAAAATCTGATAACACTTTTTATTCATCTCAGTTTCTGCATCCCTAACTGCAACAAATTGAGTGTCTTCAATAACTCTGAATAGCTTTTGACAATTTGAGAGAAAAGGGTGCTGATTAATCTACTGAGTCATTGATTAATCTACTGAGTCATTGACTTGTACTGGGTGACACTAGGAACTTGAGGAAGAGATGACATTGATAAGACGAGGAGGCAACATTGATAAGGCCAGGAGGCAGGGAAATACTGGGTAGAAGACGGCAGAGTTCCTGACGAGGGCTCCACCCTTAAGCCTAGACCCATGGCCCAAAGTGAGAACCATCTCTGTTTTCTTGGCCAAATGTTGCCTTTTGGCCCACCTCACCCCCTATCCTGTGCCCATAAGAACCCCAGACCCCAGACTCAGCAGTCATACACACAGAAGAGAGAAGTGTCTGAACATCGAGAGGAGAAGAAACAGCTGGACATTGGAGATGATGGTCGGAGAGGAGTTCAGCTAGGGACTGCTGGACTCCAGGGGAAGATTATCTTCCCACTCCACCCACTTTCCAGCTCCCCCTTCTGCTGAGAGCCACTTCCACCACTCAATTAAGTCCTCCACATTCACCACCCTTCCATTATTTATTGTGACCTGATTCTTTCTTGATACCAGACAAGAACTAGGGTACCAAGAGGGCAGGGTATAAAAGGCTGTCCCACTCACCCTTCACTGAGCTGGTTAATACTTAGCTGTCCATGGACAGCAAATGATAAAAGAGCACTGACTGCAACACCTGCCCTCTGGGGCTCCGGGGGGTTGCAGACATCCCCTCCCAGACAGCAGAATTAAAAGAGCGTTGTAACACACTTGGATGCTGCCACGGGCTCGCACAGAATCTGCTCCTGCCAGAGAGAAGCGACCGGTCAGTTCCAGTGTTCATTCGCTTGGGTTCCCATACCCATGTGCTAATGTGCTCCCTTCCATAAGGGACTGAGTGCTGCACGCGAGTAAAGGAGTCAACCCCTTCACAAGTCCTGCGGAAGGGGTCAAGGGAACTCTCCCGTTTCAACATCACTATCAAACATTTCAGAAGCATTTACATGTGCTGTGGTGCTGGGACTACTACATCCTGGACAAGACCCTGCACGCGTCTTACCTGCCCACCAACCATACTTAAACTTCCCCAGACTGACCCAGAGCAGCAATCCTGCCCACCCCCCACAAGCCCTTCACTATCTAAATAAGCATCTTCCCATTTTCAACAAATATTTGTTGAGCAATTATTATATACCAGGCACTGTTTAAGCTTCTCACCTTCACAGAATGCACATTTAAATAGCGGGGAGAGAGAGAGAGTTACGATGGCATCTCATTACCTCCAGAGTTCGGTACTACAAGTAAAAAGAGAATCAGATGTTGTAAAGACAGAGTGACTTCACTGGGTATCAAAAGAGCTAATGAGGGAAGGCCCCTTGGGCTGTTTCAGATCCTGTGTTGGCTGCCTTTCTTCTGCTGTGCCACAGCTCAGAAGCTAGGTCTGAATTCCTGTCAGAAGAAACCAAACAGCTTTTTTAAAAGAATATTGTGAAATACGCGAGAATATGCAAGCGTGTACACTTAGCATGTAAACACTGGAGGACAAAAGAGAGCTGAAAAGTAAGAATATCTATTTTAACAAAACTGGTGAAGTTGTTAAAATGGCTCCAAAATATAAGGGTCTTGATTTTTGCCCCCTTTCACCCTAAGAGCCAGGAAGGCAACTGAAAAGTTACCATGGGAGGTTTGTCTGATGTCCAAAATCTCCAGGATAATGCTACCATCCCCTTCTGCCCCTAAAAGACACAGTGTCCTAGGAAGAGACAAGATGAATGTAGTTTAAGGGGAAAGGGTGTCAGAGGGGCCATCAGAGACTTGGCAGGATCCAGTTACAGCCTCACCTGGAGGCCACATGGTCTCCACCTTTGGGCTTCCCAAAACTCCAGAGAGCTACAGCTCCCAAAGAAGGAAAGGGTGTTTCCTTTGGTTATTGGAGTCAGATGATGAAAATGTGGTTCTAATTTGTTCCAACCATTGCTGTGTTTCCAATCCTATGTTAGGCTTGATATTGATTTTGTGTAACCTTTATTTTTTTCCTTTTTGATCCTAAGCAGCCGAAAAAGTGAAACATAGTATTAATCACACAAGCTTACTGAGTTGATCCCGCTGTTTATGACGTCTCCTTCCTTCCTAAGGTCCCGTAAAATCTGGGCAGGGTGGCAGGAGGGCAGTTGAGGGAATATTCAGCAACCCACATATAAGCCCACCAAGTCACTTTCCCTTTGCAATGATCTGAATTATACAGGGCATTTCACAGACCTTCACGAGGTCCTTTGTCACACAATCCTGTCCCTGATTCAAGACAGAGTTGCTAAAAAGGAGGGATTTCTCGTTCTCAGTTTCATCACTTGTGTTAATAGATCGTATTGGCTTTTAACAGAAAAAATAAAACAGAATAGATTTTAAAAATACTTCTGTCTGAACCTTTCTTATTTATACCGTTTTTGGACTTTCATGATAATTGTTTTTGTGTCTTACTTTCTTTTTTCCTATGAACCTTAAACATTTTTTCCTTAACTAAAACATCTTCAGAATATATTCAAAGTATTTTGTTGAGCCTATGTATGTTGCTAATGCAGACGAAAATTCTGCACAAAATAATACAATTGCTTATCAGTCAGGGGTTGACCTAGGTCAACAGTTTCTACTTCTTAATGGCCACGGAAACCATTTTTCCAAAGAGAATCTCATATGGGGTACCAATACATAAAAGGATAACATTTGGATGTTCTCACTGAAACAGGGACTAAAAGGTCTAATGTCCTCTCTCTCTTTCATCTTTCCCTGGCCCCCATCCTTTCATACCCACACACCACACAGGCCTCCCCCACACACGAGAGGTACACACACCACATGCCGACCAGCATCCTGGCTTGGAGGAACACGATTTTAGAGCCACAGCTCTCAGGGAGCCTCATTCCCTCTAGTCTCATGAGACCACATTGTATCGGTGGCCACACCAGATATCCTGAATATGATTATCTTTTCAGCATGCCCACCACTAGACTTCTGCATATTCATCTTCAAAGACCATCCAAGAAATTTAAAAGGCAATGCATTTAACTCTTGTTTATTTCTCCTTGCGCTTTTATGAAAACTGAAATAAAGATCAATTATTGTAATAAAGTTGCTTAGAAGAAAATTAGAGGTATCACCTGGTGCTGCTCTTAGGTTTAAGTTTATCGTTAATGTGTTAAGCAAATATTCACTGAACTCCTCCTACAGGCAAGACAGTTAATTGTCTAAGCCAACCAGATTAAGGCAGCATGGTTAAATGGAAAGGATATGATCTTTCTGTGTTGTCCCACAGGCCTCAGTTTCTTCATCTGTAAATTGGGGATAATGATGTCTAACTTTCAATGTGTTTGCGAAGCTCAGTGAGATAAAGCGTACGAAAATATCTGTTCTAGCACTTGGCCCAAAGCATACTAAATTTCCCTTGGGGTGGGGTGGTGTAACAAGTTTTCTGTGCTGGAACCACAGGGTGGAGAGTAAAGCCTGCCATCTAGTGGCCAAAGTGACAGCTGCACTTCACTTCCTGTAGGGTTGAGTCTCAGAGGTTCCCAAATTTGGATGTGCATCAGAATCACCTGCAGAACCAGATCCCTCTCCTGGAGATTCTGATACTAGAGGTCCAGGCCTTAGCTTGAGAATATCTAGTTTTAAGAGCTCTCTCAAATGATAGTATGTCACCTGCCGATCGTAAGTTGTTTGACATCACTAACCTGAAGTTTCAGGCAGGAGAGGCTAGTAATTGAGAAAGGTTATTTTAAGCTCTTCATAACAAGGAATCTTGTGCCTGCAGGACTGCAAACACAAGAAAGCACTTTATTAAAGAGTCAATTTCCAGGCATGCAAAGCCAAGCAAACTAAGCTAAGAATGATCCCATGGAAAAAAGCAGTAATTTTTGCTCCTTCTATGTAGTATATATACTTAAGATTGAGATAAGCCTACAAAGAAACACCACACTTACCTTCTTCTCACAGTTATTCCCTGAGAAACCTGGAAAACCCATTATATCATTTCCACACATTTGACAAGCATTCATCCAAAAATATATTAATTTTGCACCAGCTACGTTCCAACAGCAATGTTTGTCCTTGAGAATATCAGTTGCATAAGATTGACTCAGTGCATTCTCTTACAGATCTTATGGGCTACTTAGGGGACAGCAAGTAATAGAGCTATTGAAATAGAATCTGCAGTGTGAAGACATAGAGTGTGGAAGGTGTGGAAGCACAGGGAAATCCATCTGTATGAGTTTCCTGTTACTACTGCAACAGACTGCTACAAATTGAGTGGCTTAAAACAACACAAATGGATTATTTTATAGTTCTGGAGTTTAGAAGTCCGAAATGAGTTTTACAAGGCTAAATCAAGGAGTGTGCAGAGCCGTGCTCCTGTGGACACTCTATGGAAGAATATGTTTTCTTGCCTTTTCCAGCTTCTGGAGCATCCACAGTCACATTGTCTCTGATTCTGACTCTCTTGACTCCTTCTTATTGGGATCCTTGTGATCACACTGCTCATCTGCATCATCTAAGATTATTTCCCCATCTCAGTATTCTTGACTTAATCACATCTGCGAAGTCCTGTGGCCACACAAGGTCACATATTCACAGGTACGGGGCATTAATGACATGGACATTTCGGGGAGCCAGTACTCTGCCTCTCACATCATCTCATCCAGACTTGGGGAATCAGGGAGGCTTCCTAGAAAAAACTTCTGAACTGAAACTTAACTGATAAAATATTATATTTCCAGAAAATGTGGGATAAGTGAAGGAGGAGGGTCAGTCACAGTGAAAAGAAGACTTCCTAAACAGAGGAAAACGGAGATGACTCAGAGCTGAACCAAAGAAAGTGCTTCAGCCAGAAATAAACCCAAGCATTTGCAGTCAATTGATTTTCAATAAAGGCACCAAGAACACACAATGGGGAGAATCTCTTCAATATGTGGAGTTGGAAAAACTGGATATCCACATGTACAAGAATGAAAATGGGCCCTCATTTCACACCACATACAAAAATCAACTGAAGATGGATTAATGGCCTTGGTGCAGTGGCTCACGCCTGTAATCTCAGCATTTTGGGACACCAAGGCAGGTGGATCACGAGGTCAGGAGATCGAGATCAGCCTGGCTAACATGGTGAAATCTCATCTCTACTACAAAAAAATTAGCTGGGAGTGGTGGCACGTGCCTGTAATCCCAGCTACTTGGGAGGCTGAGGCAGGGGAATCACTTGAACCTGGGAGGCGAAGGTTGCAGTGAGCCGAGATCGCACCACTGCACTCTAGCCTGGGCAACAGAGCGAGACTCCGTCTCAAAAAAAAAAACAAAAACAAAAAAACACAAAAAACAAACCAATAAAAAAAGGTGGATTAATGACTGGAATTTAAGACCAAGACCTGAAACTATACAAGAAGAAAACATAGAAGGAAAACAACATGACCTTTTTCTGGGCAATAATTTTTTGGATATGACCCCAAAAGCACAGGCAACAAAAGTGAAAACAGACAACAGGATTACATCAAACTATAAAGCTTCCGAACAGCAAAGAAAACAAGTGATAGAGTGAAGCAATGACCTATATATTGGGAGAATATATCTGTAAATCGTATATTTGATAAGGGGTTAATATCCAAAATATACAAGAAACTCAAATATGTCAACAGCAAGAAAATAAATAACTCGATTATAAAATGAGCAAGGACCTGAATAGACATTTCTCAAAAGAAGACACACAAATAGTCAACAGGTATATGAGAAAATGCTCAACATCACTAATTATCAGGGAAATGAAAATTAAAACCACAATGAGATATCACCTCACACCTGTTAGGATGACTGTTATCAAAAAGATAAAGGATATCAAGTGTTGGCAAGGTTATGGAGAAAAGGGAACCTTTGCACACTGTTGATGGGAACGTAAATTAGCACAGTCACCATGGAAAACAGTATGGAGGGTCCTCAAAAAACTAAAAATAGAACTACCATATGACCCAGAATCCCACTGCTGGATATATACCAAAAGAAAGGAAATTAGTATATCAAAGAGCTATCTGCACTTCCATGCTTACTGCAGCACTATTCACAATAGCCAAGATATAGAATCGATCTAAATGTCTATCAATGGATGAACAGAAAAAGAAAATATGGTATATGTACAATGGAATACTGTTTGGCCATAAAAAGAATGATATCCTGTCATTTTCAGCAACATGGACGAGCCTAGAAAACAATACGTTAAGTGAAAAAAGCCAGTTACAGAAGGACAAATATTCCATATTCTCACCCATATGTGAGAACTAAAAAAAAAAAAGTTGATCTCATGGAGGTAGAGAATAATGTTTACCAAAGGCTGGATGGGTAGTGGGGAGTAATGAAAAGAGGTTGGTTAATGGGTACAAAAATACAGTTAGAAGAAAGAAAGCCTAATGTTTGATAGCACAGTAGGGGGACTATAGTTTATCAACAGTTTATTGTATATTTTTAAATAGCTAGAAGAGAAGATTTGGAATGTTCTCAACATAAGGAAATGATTAATGTTTGAAGTGATGGACATCTCAATTACCCTGATTTGATCATTATATGTTGTATGTTTATACCAAAATACCACATGTATCCCATGAATATGTACAATTATTATGTAGCAATAAAAAAGCAAGTCAGGTGGCTAACGCCTGTAATCCCAGCACTTTGAGAGGCTGAGGTGGGTGGATCACCTGGACCAGCCTGGCCAACATGGCGAAACCCCATCTCTACTAAAAATACAAAAATTAGCCCGGCATGGTGGCAGGTGCCTGTAATCCCAGCTACTAGGGAGGCTGAGCAGGAGAATTGCTTGAACCCAGGAGGCAGAGGTTGCAGTGAGCTGCGATTGTGCCCCTGCACTCCAGCCTGGGCAACAGAGTGAGACTCCGTCTCAAAAAAAAAAAAAAAAGCAAGTGACTGCAACACAGTCCTATTTTTATCTTTTTCTAAAAATAATGAAGGCTATTAGTGAAAAAAGGGTCAAATTACAATAAGGTCTTTAATAATATTATACCAGTGTTAATGTCTTGTTTGTAATTATTGTACTATGGTTTTACAAGATGTTCCCATTAGGGGAAGCCAGTTGAAAAATGTAAAGGAACTGTAGTATTTTTATAACTTTTTTGTAGGTCTAAATTAGTTCAAAATAAAACAGATTTAAAACTTTGGGGAAAAAATTAAAAATAAAAAATTCATAATAGCGTAAGTGGGGGGAAGTGTATTTGGGGAAGAGATTAGAGGGAGATGAATATTAAACAAGAAAAATTATTTTTCATATAATGAAATGTTTCCTTTGGAATAAATAATACTTTTTTAAAAATAAAGTGCTTTAGGGCTGTGTGGTGGGTGGGGGAGGGAGGAAATGGGAAGGCCCTAAAAAGTAACCAGAGGTCAGATAGTGGGGAACAATGTCAACAGCTGCATATGGGCTTTGGGATTTACCCTAAGGGTAGAGGGGAGCAGCTAAAGAACTTTAAGTAGGAATATAATTTTACTCTGGTGTGAAGTGAAGCTTAGAAAAGGGCATGGCTGGAGGCCATTAAGGAAATCCAGATGCAAGATGACAGCTGCCTGAACTAAGGGCTCTGTGGTAATGGCGCAGGTTCATAATGCAAAGCCCTTTCACCTACCAGCTGTGTGACCCTCTCCAAAGTACTTAACTTTTCTGTACCTCAGCCTCCTTATGTGTAAAAGTGGGAATACTGCTAGCACTCACCGGAGCTTACCCAATAGTATTGTTCTGAGGGTTGTATGAGGAAACACATACAAATAACTTATTACAGGGCCTGATACATAATAAAGGTCCAATAAAATTTAACATTTGCAATTTAACGATAATTTTAGCAGGAAAAAAGGGAACTGTGGGATTTGAGAGATGCTTAGGAGAAACAAGTAATAGAACAAAAGACAGGCTGCTAACAATAGGGTGAGATCAACCAGGAAGCCCAGGCTAGAGCTCTGGTGATGAGCTGGGCAGCTGGCCTGGTGATGCTGCAGGTGATGGTGGCTCAGAACACAGAAAAGCCTGGGTGTGGGTGTGTGTTGGAGGACAGGGAATGATTGCTTCTGTTTTTGACACATTGTCTGTGAGAGTGATTTTGAGACTCCTAAGAAAAGAGGCCCAAGAGACATTGTTTGGATGTGTTTAGAAAGATTTGAGCTGGAGATCTCTACTTGAGAGTCATTAATTGAATCCCAGAGAGTAAAAGAAATCACCTTGGAGCACACAGAGAGTGAGGAAAGGAGGACCTAGGACAGAACCCTGGAAAACATGGATGAAGAGGCCAATTGCCCTCTCATGCCATTCATCACTTTACTGTAGTTGTTTAATGTCTCTGCCACATAAACCCATTAGACTGCAAGCTCCCTGAGGGCAGTCACTGTATCTAACTTGGTCACCATGTATCTCCAAAGAGTAACATCTAGATGGCACACACCTCACTCAATAAATATCTCCAGTTCAATGATTAAATGATAGGCACCCTTTAAAGCCACAAAAAGAATAATAAGTATAATATATAGGTCTTTGAAAGTTTGAGCATGAAAACAATTAGTCTTGAGCAATAGCAAATTGTATTAGAGAGTTTATAATGTTGGGGTGTATGAGAAGTTGGTAAGTAAAGGCAGAAGAATTACTCTAAAATGAACCATGAGGGAAGAATTGCCAGAATGTGGTTATTGGATGATGATGATGATGATGATCATGATGATGGTGATGATGATGACGATATGCAAAAAATGAGACTTCTGGAATGATAGTGTTATTAAGAATAGGACAAATGGTCACCTATATCCCCAGGTGATTGAAGTACAATCCTTAGTAGAGGTCTCTTTCTGACTCAGTAGTCCTGGGGTGATTGCAGCCCCACATGGGCATCCTAGGCCAATATCTAAAATACTCCCTTTTGTGTATTTACGCATTCATTCCACAAATATTCATTGAGCATGCCAGGACACAGAAATGAGTGAGACATCATATTCCCTGTGTCTAAGAAATCATCAGTGTGATAGAAAGAAATGTAAACAAGTTAACAAGCTACAATATTGGTTTTATAATCTGGATGTGGAGCACTACATCAAAATTTCTTTATCAAACTCAATAATGACCTTCATATTGCTAAATGAAATAATTCTATGTCCTCATCTTACTTGCCCCATCAACACCATCTGACACAGTTGATTACTCCCTGTATCCATGGTATGTTCTTTCCTCGGCTCCCTAGTTTGACTCCTGGCTTACTTCCTATTCCTTTGTAGTATTCTTCCATGACTCTTCCTCACCACCATGACCTCTCAGCATTGGAGTGCCTCAGAGCTTACTGCTTGGACCTCTTCTCTATCAATAGTCATACCTTGGTGATCTCATTGAATGTCTCGGCTTTAAGTATCATCTCTATGCTGAAGACTCTTACATCAGGTCTGAACTTTTCCCCTGACCTGCGGGCTGTGTAACCAAACATCAAACTGCCCTCCTCATGGATGTCTATTAGGCATCTCAAAGTTAACATGTCCAAAATCCAACTCCTGATATCTTCCCCAAGCCAGCTCCTCCCACAGTCTTCTCATTTTCATAATGGCAGCTTCATCCCTCTAGTTGCTCAGGTCAACAAGCTTGGACTCATCCTCACCTCCCCTCCTTCTCTCACACTCCAGAGACAATCTATTGGCAAATCTTCAGGCCTTGCTGTCATGTGATACCTAGGAGCTCATCCCCTCGCCACTCCTGAACCTGCCCATGCCATGGGCATCTGTTGGTGCCGCAAAGAATTCCTACCTCTTCTCCCTGAGTCTACACCTGCTCCTTACAGCCTCATCTTAACAGAGAAACCGGATGATCTTTGTTTTTTTTATTATACTTTAAGTTCTAGGGCTATGTGCAAAATGTGCAGTATGATATGTATACATGTGCTTACAAGTTATGCCGCACCCATTAACTGTCATTTACATTAGGTATATTCCCTAATGCTATCCCTGCCCCCACCCCTACTCCCCACCCCTACCCCCACCCTCTCCCACACATTAGGTCTCTGGTGTGTGATGGTCCCTTCCTGTGTCCAAGTGACCCTCATTGTCTGAAGTTCCCACCTAAGGAGTGAGTAGAAGATGCAGTGTTTGGTTTTCTGTTCTTGGCGAGCATTTGCTGAGAATGATGGTTTTGCTGCATCCATGTCCCAAGAAGACACAAACTCATCCTTTTATGGCTGCATAGTATTCCATGGTGTATATGTGCCATATTTTCTCTCATCCAGTCTGTCACTGATGGACATTTGGGTTGATTTCTAGTGCATTTGCTATTGTGAATAGTGCCACAATAAAACATAATGTGCATGTGTCTCTCATAGCAGCAAGGATTTTTAACTTTGCATATACCCAGTAATGGATGGCTGGGTTGAATGGTGTTTCTAGTTCCCAGATCCTGAGGAATTTCCACACCGTTTTCTGCCAATGGTTGAACTAGTTTACAGTCCTACCAACAGTGTAAAATGTTCCTATTTCTCCACATCCTCCAGCACCTGCTGCTTCGACTTTTAATGATTGCTATTCTAACTGGTGTGAGATGGTATCTCATTGTGGTCTTTGATTGGTGCATTTCTCTGATGGCGAGTGATGATGCACATTTTTTTCATGTGTCTGTTGGCTGTATAAATGTCTTCTTTGAGAAGGCGTCTGTTCATATCCTTTGCTCACTTTTTGATGGGGTTTTTGTTTTTCTTGTAAATTTGTTTGAGTTCTTTGTAGGTTCTGGATATTAGCCCTTGTCAGATGAGTAGATTGCAAAATTAATCTCCCATTCTGTTATTGCCTGTTCACTCTGATGGTAGTTTTTGCTGGGTAGAAGTTTTAGTTTAATTAGGATCCTATTTGTCAATTTTGGCTTTGTTGCCATTGCTTTTGGTGTTTTAGACATGAAGTCCCGCCCATGCCTATGTCCTGAATGGTATTACCTAGGTTTTTCAGGCTTTTATGGTTTTAGGTCTAACATGTAAGTCTCTCAATCTATCTTGAATTAATTTCTAGGGAGTAAGGAAAGGATCCAGTTTCAGCTTTTCACTTATGGCTAGCCAATTTTCCTAACAGCATTTTATTAAATAGGAATCCTTTCCCATTTCTTGTTTCTTTTTTGGTTGTGGTTTGTCAAAGATCAGATGGCTGTAGATGTGTGGTGTATTATTTCTGAGGGCTCTGTTCTTGTTCCATTGGTCTACTCCTCTCTGTTTTGGTACCAGTACCATGCTGTTTGGTTACTCTAGCCTTGTAGTATAGCTTTGAAGTCAGGTAGCGGATGCCTCCAGCTTGTTCTTTGGCTTAGGATTGTCTGGCAATGTGGGCTCTTTTGGTTCCATATGAACTTTAAAGCAGTTTTTTCCAATTCTGTGGAAGAAAGTCATTGCAGCTTAATGGGATGGCATTGAATCTAAATTACCTTGGGCAGTATGGCCATTTTCACATATTGATTCTTCCTATCCATGAGCATGGTATATTCTTCCTTTTATTTGTGTCCTCTTTATTTCACTGGAGCAGTGGTTTGTAGTTCTCCTTGAAGAGATCCTTCACATCCCTAGTAAGTTGGATTCTAGGGTTTTTTCTCTTTGAAGCTAAATTGTGAATGGATTTCATTCATGTGATTTGGGCTCTCTGTTTGTCTGCTATTGGTATGTATAAGAATGCTTGGTGATTTTTGCATTACTGATTTTATATCCTGAGACTTTATTAGTTGTTATCAGCTTAAGGAGATTTTGGCTGAGACGCATGGGGTTTTCTAAATATATAATCATGTCATCTGCAAACAGGGACAAATTTGATTCCTCTTCTTTTCCTGACTGAATACCCTTTATTTCTTTCTCTTTGCCTGATTGCCCTAGCCAGAACTTCCAACACTATGTTGAATAGGAGGGTGAGAGAGGGCATCCCTGTCTTGTGCCAGTTTTCAAAGGAATGCTTCCAGTTTGTCCATTCAGTATGATATTGGCTGTGGGTTTGTCATAAATAGCTCTTATTATTTTGAGATACATTCCATCAATACCAAATTTTTTGAGAGTTTTTAGCTTGAAAGGGTGTTGAATTTCACCATTGCTGAGGCTTAAGTAGGTAAACAAAGCTGCTGGGAAGCTCGAACTGGGTTGGAGCCCACTGCAGCTCAAGGAGGCCTGCCTGCCTCTGTAGACTCCACCTCTGGGGACAGGGCATAGCTAAACAAAAAGCAGCAGAAACCTCTGCAGATGTAAATGTCCCTGTCTGACAGCTATGAAGAAAGCAGTGGTTCTCCCAGCATGGAGGTTGAGATCTGAGAACGGACAGACTGCCTGCTCAAGTGGGGCCCTGACCCCTGAGTAGCCTAACTGGGAGATGTCCCCCACCTGGTGCAGACTGACACTTCACACCTCACACAGCTAGGTACACCTCTGAGACAAAGCTTCCAGAGCAAGAATCAGACAGAAACACTTGCTGTTCAGCAATATTCTATCTTCTGCAACCTCTGTTGCTGATATCCAGGCAAACAGGGTCTGGAGTGGACCTCAAGCAAACTCCAACAGACCTGCAGCTGAGGGTGCTGACTGTTAGAAGGAAATCTAACAAACAGAAAGGACACCCACACCAAAACCCCATCAGTATGTCACCATCATCAAAGACCAAAGGCAGATAAAACCACAGAGATGGGGAAAAGGCAGTGCAGAAAAGCTGGAAATTCAAAAAATCAGAGCGCATCTCTCCCTCCAAAGGAACGCAGCTCATTGCCAGCAACGGAACAAAGCTGGATGGAGAATGACTTTGACGAGGTGAGAGAAGAAGCTTTCAGTCGATCAAACTTCTCAGAGCTACGTACCCAGTGCAAAGAAACTAAAAACTTTGAAAAAAGAACGGAAGAATGGATAACTAGAGTAACTAGTGCAGAGAAGTCCATAAACGAACTGATAGAGATGAAAACCATGACACGAGAACTACTTGACAAATGCACAAGCTTCAGTAACTGACTCGATCAACTAGAAGAAAGAGTATCAGTGATTGAAGATCAAATGAATGAAATGAAGCGAGAAGAGAAGTGTAGAGAAAAAAGAGTCAAAAGAAATGAACAAAGCCTCCAAGAAATATGGGATTATGTGAAAAGAACAAATCTATGTCTGATTGGTGTGCCTGAAAGTGACGGGGAGAATGGAACCTACTTGGAAAACACTCTGCAGGATATCATCCAGGAGAACTTCCCCAACCTAGTAAGGCAGGCCAACATTCAAATTCAGGAAATACAGAGAACGCCACAAAGATACTCCTCGAGAAGAGCAACTCCAAGACACATAATTGTCAGATTCACCAAAGTTGACTTGAAGGAAAAAATGTTAAGGGCAGCCAGAGAGAAAGGTCGGGTTACCCACAAAGGGAAGCCCATCAGACTAAGAGCAGATCTCTCGGCAGAAACTCTACAAAGCAGAAAAGAGTCGGGGGCCAATATTCGGATGATCTTGTTAAACCTTCCACTCACTCTTCCACTCAGACTCTACTACTCATCTCACTCTGAGAAAAAGGCAGTGTCTTTACAAGGCCTGGTTCCCTCTTCAACCATAAATTTTCCCCTGCTCCCTCTTCTCCTGTCACACCAGGCCCCTTGGTATTTCCCCCACATGCCAGGCACTTGTTCGTTCTCCTGCCTGGAGCAGTCTTCTCTGATAGCTGAGCAGCTCATTCCCTTATCTCCTTCAGATCTCTGCTCCCATGTGCAGTTGACAAGAGAGAGGCACAACTGACTCTTGTAAGCCAGTCCCAGCACACTCCGGGAGGTTGAGTAACTGGCCTGAAGTCATTCAATGTGTTACCTCTGTGTGATTTAAAGACCCATCCCTTCAAATGTCTGAAAATTTCTGAGAATACGAAAATATCCACCTTGGAAATAGCAAATGATGTCTCCTGCCTTGAAGGTGTCCCTTCCCAGCAAAGCACAGAGAGTGACCTGATTTGCCTCAGCCCTTTGGTGTTGGATGCAGGGCAGAGGGAAAGTGGAGGGAATGGCTGCCCAGTGAACGCTGCTCACGCTCAGCTCCTGAAGATCAGACCTGGGCAATATGCTAGATGATAAGACAGTTCTTGACCTCAGAAGCTCGTGAGAGAGATGCTCCACTCAAAATCTCTGCTGGGCAGGATGCAATGCCCAGTTAAAGCAGCAAGTAGACCCAGATATCAGAAAAGAAAAATGAGAACAGAGTTAGATGAGCAGATTTATCAAACCCTGTAATTGTAGGACTTATCAGTCCCAGGGCAGCTGTTTTCCCTTTGAAAGGGTTAGAGAGGGAACATTCTGCTTCTTGGAAGCACATCTAAGATGATCTAAATAAGGATTAAATATATACTCCCAGCCCCAAGTAGCCTGCCAATACGAACCCCAAAATATAAATAAAGTTTGAAGGGAATGAAAAGCCTTTCTAAAAATGCTTAAAATGTGCCAGATACTGGGAGGACTATTTTACATAAATTAGCTTATTTAATCTTCACAACCACTTTCAATTTCTCCCATTTTGCACAGAGGATATTAGGTAAATTGACTCAGGTCAGTGGTAAATGACAGGGTCAGCGCTATTGACCTCCAAAGCCTTGCCTCCACTACATCAGGCACTGTAGACAAGTAAAGGAGTGTAGGCACTGTCTCCCACAGAGGAGAAGGCTGAGGACAACGTTGATGGCCCCGCTGAACACTTCTCCATGAACTTCCTCCGTTCCTCTCTGGGCCACCCATTCGGTAAAGCGGCTGCAGATCACAGCCACTAGAGGGCAGGCACGGCGTGAAAAGCCACTAGCCCTTCCCGGCTCCTTTGCTGGTCTTGCTCAGACCAGGGCGGCAGGAAGAGGCACTCGGGCAGAACAAATGGCGGTAATGATCATTTACATTTCTCAAGGCTTTCACAGTCCACAAATCCCTTCCAAGTCACATTTCATCTTTGGCACGGCTTTGTCAGGTAGTTTTTTTTTTTTTTCAATCATCTTCATGTTACAGAAATATATATAAAGTAATGAGACAGATATCAATGAATCAATGATTTCACTTTCAGTATTTTTCCTAGACTGCAGAGGCTTACTAGAACTGTGGATTCCTCAAGGCAAATTGGTCCATAGGACAAGCAGGCCAAAGCATAGAGGGTAGGTAATTAGAGGGACTGTCCCGTTGAGCCCCTTGCACACAAGCGTTCAAGGAATAGTATTTACTTACCATTAATAAACACAATAACTAAACTAACTGAAGAAAACAGCCTCAAGAATCTATTGTGTCCAGGCCACGACCTTCAAGATTTTACAAATAGGGCTACTTGTGATTATTATCCCATTGTAAAAGCAAAGTGGCTGCGCGAGGTTACTTAATGCCTGTAATCCCAACACTGGGAGGCTGAGCCGGGTGGATCACCTGAGGTCAGGAGTTCAAGACCAGCCTGGCCAACATGGCAAAACCCCATCTCTACTAAAAATACAAAAATTAGCCAGGTGTGATGGCAGACGCCTGTAATCTGAACTATTAAGGAGGCTGAGACAGGAGAAATCGCTTGAACCCAGGAGGCAGAGGTTGCAGTGAGCTGAGGTCGCACGACTGCACTCCAGCCTGGGCGACAGAGTGAAGACTCCATCTCAAAACACAATAATAAATATAAAAATAAAATAAAAAATAAAAGCAAGGTATCTACCCTTAAGCCACAAAGTTTTTCAGTGAAAAAAGTGGGACTTGGACTAATTTTAGAACCCTTTTCACCACGTCTCACCATTACCAATAGATCGAGAACCCAGAAGAAAATCAAAGTTCAAAGAGACACAACTTGGTCATCAGATTCTAGGAGGCTGGCTAAGTTCCGCTGGCTGTCACTGAGGTGACGAGTCATCAGTGGCTTGTCCCAGCCACTCGGTTGGACCAGAGTTAGAGAAATCCACTCACCTCACCTCATTTTCAAGGTTGTAGCAGGTAACAGATAACAACGCGGCACTGGCTGAATACTTTGAAGGCTTCCTGTTAAAGGAAAGATTAAGAAAAATGAACTCCAACGAGGTGGTTAAAATGACCTACCAGACTAACTGGTAAGAATTTCTATCAAGCTATGTTGATGATATCTGAACTAAGACAATGGCAAACAATGGTTTGAAACATCTCTGAATGAAACAGTAAAGGAGCAAAGTATCTTAAAGAGCTTACTCCACTTAATAGTTCTTCACCAACTAGGTTCCAATCTTTTAACCCTGGCCTCTCTGAGGAGACCCATCAACCACACCTCCCAGCCATTCCTCAGCCCAGCTGGCTTACTGTGCCTTGTTGAACTCTTGGTTGCTGCCTCTTCAGTTGACATTTCCTTTGGACTATCTGTTTCATTCTCAACTCTGGCTTCACCCTGGGATCGTAGTTTGTGAGTGCCCTTAACACCATACCCTGACACTTTAGCACCAATCCACCCCTCCTGCACTTGTGGTCCAGCCCCCAGAGTGCCATGCTGTGTGGAACTCTGATCTCACTTTCAGTAAGGAAGTACCCACAGGAAGGGAGCCATTTTCATGCATCCATTCAACATCATTCAGCAAATATGGATTCCGCTTCACCCAACTGGTATTTATGATGCACATTCTATGTGCACGGGTTGTGTTTGGTACAGGTGAGGATATAAAGAAAGTGAAAATAAAAATCCGCATCTTCATGAAGTTAGATAGTCTATTGGAAATGGGGACAGATTAGAGAAAGTTAATCTTAATATATAATGAAACAGGTTGAACTTCATCGTAAGTTTAAAATGCTATAGGTGTCCAGAGGAGGAACAGAAAACATTCAAAGTAAAAGGGTCAGGAGAATCCTTGTAAAGGAGTTGACACTGAATAAGTCTTAGAAAGGATCAAAGCATAGGAACTTTCCAGAGAGAAATAACACCCGTAAGAGCATGTGCAGGGAAAGCACTGAAAAGGTGTGTAGATTTGCACAATGGTCCAATGTGGCTGAAGAGGGAGAAAATGGGATTCTGGAAAGGAGTGGGGTGCTGGGGAGAAATCCATGTGGCTTCCTGAAATGCCAAGAAGGGGGTAAAAGAAACTGATCTTCTCAAACAAGGGGTACAATATGTTCTGGCACACCAAGTGTTGAGCAATGTTTAAGTTCTAACTTTTCCACCAGGCCAGCTTGTGCTGGATGGAGCGGCCTGTTGCTGACAGACTCACTTCATGAACACTTGTCTGGAACACTTCTCATGTCCCCCATCACCATTCACTAAGCTCTTTCCCTCTGCTGCAAGACATCGTAAAACTCCCACCTCTTCTTCCAAACCTTGACTCATTTCCTGGAATCAGTAATTTCACCTTTACCATTAGTAAATACATCACCCTGGGCCATCTCTCAGAGTTCACTTCATGCTCTCTCCTACAACCCTCCCACCCTCCATTCCTGTCAGGCACTTTTGTTCATCCTTTGTGTTAAACTGTGCTGATTAAATGTTGGTTATGCCTATTTCCATCCCCGTGATGCTACCTGTCTTTGATGGTGAGGTCTCCTTAATGTGGCTCCCCTCCACTGTTTAACTGGAAACAAAGGTCAGGAACAACTCCAAGGCCCAGGCTGGTAGACCATTCATTACAAAATAGATTCTTTTTATGGTTAAAATCTATCATAGTAACAGAAATTGAAACCTCAGGTAAGAAAACTCTTTTGAGAAGTAGCTCAGGAGTGACCCAAGAAGGCAGTACCCAGTGATGGATTCATTTATTAATGATTTGCTGTTATTTCCTTGACCTTTGTCAAGTGCTAGCACTTTGGGCAATTTGAGAATGCGCTGAGAATTTGCCTGAGAAGGTGCTTGTTCTACAGGGACTAGGCTTCTCAGTAAATGGCTTTCTCTAGGTCGATGATGCATTCGACATTCTCAGAAGAAGAATGAGGTTGCTAAAGAGACCTTCCCTTCCTATCTGTGTGTCCGTTTCCATAAAATGTGTTGTGAAGTTGTCTGTAAGAGCCAGGAGACCTTACTGATTAAAGCTCAACTGATTTCAAAAAAATCTCCACTGACTTAAAATTCAGAAGCTTTTGGAAGGGCACCATAATAGGCTGAAGTGTGTGTCCTCCCAGAAGTTTGCATGTTTAAGTCCTAATCCCCAGTACCTCAGAATGTAACTTCATTTGGAGATACAATCTTCAGAGACATGATTAAGGTAACATGAGGTCTTTAGGATGTCTCGGGGGAGAGCTAATGACAGTCACACTGGGGAGACCAGGAGGAGGTTCAAAGAGGAGTCTGAGGTTATAGGGGAGTTTGTAAACAGTGGGGAGTACGGGGGTGTCGGGTGTACTGGTTCGGAAGGGAGGATTATGAGGGCGAGTGGGACCAAGCACTGGAAGGATGATATTGGAGTGAGGAAGAGGCAGGAGGCTGGGCTGCAAGGACAAAAAGAAAGCATAACCCAAAGGAAGCCCAACTCAGATGGGTTTGCTTTAGCATGTTAACTGAGTGGTTTTGGAATAGACCTTATAGAAAAAAATACCACGTGCACATCCTGGAGTTTGGGGATTCACAAGAAGAAACCAAACAGGACATGTGCTGACAGCTGAGTGGTTCACACCAACCAAGGTGGGTTTGATGTGTCTGACAGATCTGGTTCTTTCAAGTTCTTGTGGCTTGAGGACAGGCCAACTTATTATGTCTGGCTTCAAGCTCATCGTGAGATCATAAGAAAATGTCACCCAAACTAGGAATGCTGAAATCCTTCCTTCCTTTGTATCCAGTTAGCAGTTCTGAACACATGGCCATAGAGAGAAGAAATTATGTGCATATGTGTTAAAATAGTACTTAACAATGGTCTAGTGCTTGACCTTACCTTGCTCTGTGCAAATGAGGGCAAACTGTTTAAGGAGTAAATGTATGTCTGGAAAAAATAAAACACCATTAAATGTGTGTGCAGTTTAATCTGTATGGTTAATTACAGGTAAAAGAATGTACATAAGCCCTCATATGTACTCCTTACATTCCTTAAATCTTTTGGTTGTTGCTATTTTCCTATATGCATAGTTTTCTCATAACCTTCTTAGCATTCAGATTTCTGAAACATGATGAAAATCATGCAGTCGAGAGTAAAACTCTAAGAATCTCACCCCACTTCTACATTCTATGAGAATATTTAGAATCTCTTTTTGTTTTTCTATTCCTTTAGTACCAGAGCCAATGTGCCTTTTAATTCATCCTCACACCTACTACTAATAATCAGATCAATGAGGTGGGAGAGAAATATATATATAAAACTGAGAAAATTCGTAGGAATGTAAAAGGAGGGATACTGTAATCAAAGTTGCTTACTTAGCAAAGACATCCCTCCCTACAGATGATATAAAATGAAAACAGGTACAGATCCTAATTCTGTACCTTTAATAAACATAACAAAGTACCACAGACTGGGTGGTTTAAACAACAGAAATTTGTCTTCTCACAATTCTGGTGGCTCAAATCCAAGATCAACGTGTTGGCAGGATTGCTTCTTTCTGAGCCCTTTCCTTGGCTTGTAGATGGTCATCTTCTGCCTGTGTCTTCTCACGGTCTTCCTACTGTGTGCACCTGGCTCCAAATTCTCTCTCCAGAATGGGGAGCTGTTAATATTCCATCATTATAATTATCATTGTTATTCCCCAGGTCAGGAGGTGAGGGTTATTGTCCTGTCCACCTTCCAGATCTCTTCTAGACCTTTACTCCCCCACCTTGTGGTGAAGGCCCCTGCCTCTGTGGAGCATCTGCTCCCCGGCACATGGTCCCAGGCTTTGACCTGGAACTGTCAGCAAGGCCCCCAACTCACCCATACTCCATCTTGGCCCTATCCACAGCCCTGCCTCTGTTCACTTCCCTCCCTTCCTCTGCAATTTAGATTTCATGGTGCAGCATCTCCATCCCACTCTTGCCTAAACCGTAAACTCCCTTATCCATCTTCCTTTTTTTTTTCTTATGTACCCAGGCAGATTGTATCCTTGAATGATACCAGGTCTGTCTTCTCTGCGCCAACACCTGAGTAAGGAAGCCCTGGACTCAATTTACTCACACTTACACAGGATTTTTCCATGCCTTTTATAAGACGGATTATTCTGAAGTTTCTTTCTGTGCTATTATACAAATCAATAAGTATATACAAAGGTTCTGAGTTGACCCAAACTCTAATTATAGCAGACACTGCTTACAGAAGACACCGACATGGCTGCAGATTTCCCAAAGCCTAAAATACTGGCTGCAGGTCTGTAAAATCACTGGGGAAGCATTTCATCTTTGTATGCTGTTGACGAGTTTCAGCACAGGAATCAGCCTATCCCCTAACAGTTTCGTAATGATTTGTGTTGGTTGGTTTTAATGTGGAGGTTTGGCCTTTGAAAATGAGAATCATTAAGAAACAGTAGTTATTTAAGTCAACACATATGCAGTAATAGAACCAGGAAGGAGCATTTGACTTCAAGCATTTCTTTGAGTTCTGGATTGTTCTTCAGCCATTTACTGTCAGGCATCTCCTGAGACTTTGGTATTGAATTGCCTGGTTGCAGACTATAAATGAAAGCAATTATTTAAGAGGTTGCTGAGTGACTTTTGGGGTACAGAACTCCACCTCCCTCACCTCAAGGCTGCAATGTGGAAACCCTGCCTGTAGATTTCAGACCCAAGACTGCAACAGCAACTCCTGCCTGAATTTCCACCCTGCCAGGCGGCCTGACAGATTTCAGACTTGCCAGCCCCCACAATCATGTGAGCCAATTTCTGAAAATAAGCCTCTCTCTCTCTCTCTCTAAGTATATATATATATATATACACACACATATCTCCTATTGACTCTATTCTGGAGAACCATGATTGATACACATTTCTGAAGGTTTGTTACATTTATAACTGTCCCTTCACTTTCCAGGGACCCTGGTCTGTTATTATTTTCCTTTCTTTGGAGTCACAAGCAACACAATCCATCATTCAGGGCCTAGAATTTCATGAGCATTTGGGATTACCTAAACCCTCACATGCTTTCAAACAATAAACTCATGGAGTCGCTGGAGGATATAAGACCTGAGGAAACAGTCACAAAATAATATAAGCTTTTTACAAAATCGATACAAAATTTATAAATACTTGGCACATCATGCCAAGTGTACTGGTTCTTTCAGTTCTGATTTTTAAAAAAATCATTCCTATAAGGAATGACTCTAATTTTGACTTTTGAGGGTCAATAACGAAACTGTAAAAAAGGGGGGGGGCATTGTTAATCTCTTTGAGGTAGGATTACATACAGAAAGTTTTTTCTAAGTTGTTTTATAATGAACATATACAGCTCTTATAATAGAAGGATATAGGCCAGATGTGGCGGCTCATACCTATAACCCCAGTGCTTTGGGAGACCAAAGTGGGAGGATCACTTGAGGCCAGGAGTTCAAGACCAGCCTGGGCAACATAGCAAAACCCCATCTCTGCAAACATTTTTTTAAAGATTAGACATGGGGCCGGGCGAGGTGGCTCATGCCTGTAATCCCAGCACTTTGGGAGGCCAAGGTGGGCAGATCATGAGGTCAGGAGATAGAGACCATCCTGGTCAACATGGTAAAACCCCATCTCTACTAAAAATACAAAAATTAGCCGGGCACGGTGGCTCAAGCCTGTAATCTCAGCACTTTGGGAGGCCGAGACGGGCGGATCACGAGGTCAGGAGATTGAGACCATCTTGACTAACACGGTGAAACCCCGTCTCTACTAAAAAATACAAAAAAACTAGCCGGGCGGGGTGGCGGGCGCCTGTAGTCCCAGCTACTCGGGAGGCTGAGGCAGGAGAATGGCGTGAACCCGGGAGGCGGAGCTTGCAGTGAGCTGAGATCCGGCCACTGCACTCCAGCCTGGGCGACAGAGCGAGACTCCGTCTCAAAAAGAAAAAAAAACATAAGGCTGTTAACTGGGGCCCTGGGCCCTGGAGTGAGGCACTGTCAGCTCATTGGCCCTGGCTGGGAATGATTAAAATGCAGTGGAAAGACGAAGTTAGAAGTGGCTGAACAAGAAAAGAGGGCTTGGGAAGAAAATGCTATCCAGAGAAACTCAATGATGAGAGGACTAAGAAAAGTGACTCAGCTCTTGCCCTGATTTTTTTCTTTAAAGGAATGGATGTCCATAAGTTAAACTGAAATGCTTTCCAGCGGAAAACACAGTAACGAAGATGAGAAAGACATTCAGAAATATATTTAAACTTTGAGAAACTTTATCAATCAAATGCTACCCAAGAAAAGGAACCCTTCTGGATAAAAATCCTTTCACCAAATCCTGTAAAGCCTTTATGAGTTCTTCAGTGGAAAGGCACCCTGGAAATTTAGGTTATTTTTATCACTTTTGCTGGAAAGGCCACTTCTCTCCTCTTGGGCTGAATTCTTTGATGCAAGTACGAGTGAATCTGAATGCAGTTTTCAGAGCAGTGAGAAAAATCAGGCACTGTTAATATTCCAAGCTTCCTGCAAGACATTTTTTGAAAAGAACTCATAAAGATGTCTAGGTTTCCTCTGAGTTCTTGTGAGATATGCCTTTCAAAGAAGTTTAGAATAATACTTTAGTATGATTACATACTGTCAGATTCTAAAATGCCAGGTAGCAATAGAACAAAAGAAGCAAAATATATTCATTTTTAACTCATTGTGGACAAAATGCATAGATACAGTCTCTAATTTCAGGGTAAGTGGGTGGATCTGGATATACCTGTCAAGTTATCTTGTTGATGGAGCCCAGCAAACAATATCAATGCCACAGCCACAGGTCAGTAGGAAGGAAATGATTGCATCAGCCACTTCAGGCATTTGTCAAAGAGGTATCAAATGCCAGGCAGAAGAAATGGGTTAGAACAGAAACAGTGTAACAAAAGTCCTCTTGAGACCTAAGCTAGTCTATGACCTCCATAATAGCACACAGTGATCAATACCATCCTAAAACAAGAGAAAGCATAGGATAGTTTTTGGAGTTTGGGCATCCTGTAGATTGTTTGCTTTCGGCATCGTATTGCTTCTTTGTAACACAATTTGAACTTTAAAATGTCTCCTGTGTACTAAGAGTCATTCATTGAATAACAATAGTCAGCACATACTATGCTTTTTATATACATAGCACTATGGTTTACAGATATTATCTCATTACAATCCTTTTAGATAGGGGATTGTTTCTGTCCCCATTTTGGGTGAGAAAACTGAGTCACAGTGAGGTTAACTTCCCCAAGGTTACACAACGATGCAGTAGCAGAACTATGACTTAAGCCTGGTTAGTCCAGCTAAAAGTCAAGGCCTTGTCACCACTACATCAATGGCAGCTTACGTGTTCACTGAGCATCCAGTAAGGATGTGGCACTTCAACAGCCTCTGTAGACGGTGTGATGCATAAGACAGAAGTGTACAATTTTTAATGACTAAAATTCAATATTTTTCTGCTTCGCAAAAGCCTACATAAGTATATGCTTAGCATCTTGCCACATAGCCTTTGATACTATCTGTACTAAAAATTCACAAAACAATGAAAATCACTCACTGGCAGAGAAGAGCTGCTAACAAAACACCTAATACTCAGGGGAGCAAACAAATGGCTCTGCGATGGTCCTCTGGGCTGGAGGCATAGCTTGCTCCAAGTCTGCCTGTCTGTAATGACAATCAGAGAGCTGCCCGTACCTCCTCATTGAGCCCACTCCATCTCCAAGAGACCAAGACCAGGAAAGTGGCCTGTTCAGGCCAAGGCTCACTCTGTGGTGCCCTTGGATTGCCTTTTGCTATAAAGTCTCATGAGGATAACAACAATAAGAACACATGTATGTTGCTTAGTGCAGTCCTATACGGCACTGATTTGCTGTAATACTCTGGTCATAGAAACATCTTTTAATTAAAAATATAGAGAGAGACTGTATAAATCCATTCCAGTAAGGAAGAGTACAATTATTAGGGTGAAGCATGTGAAGTTACCAATATTCAATCTTTTTGACCTACAAAAATATTTTCTTATATAGAGTGAGTGCAGTAAATAAAGTGCTATCCAAAGCTCTCAGCCGATGAGCTGACATCTCATAGGGTGCTTTGTCCAGTCAGGATGAAGTTCAACTCTCTGTGGTCGCTCTTTCTTCCATTATGGAATATTCTAGGGTTCAATGTTGACTCACAAAACAACCACAAAGGGCGCACAAGCAACAGTGCCACAGGTGCTGCAGAGGATGGAAGAGGTAGAGGTTGAGGTTGAAGTGCAGCTTGGTGGCCAGTGGCCTTCTCAAGGAAATGTCAGAGAAGCACAGGGGGCAAATCAGCTGCCAAGTGGGGCGTGGTGCAAGACCTGTGATATTATGAAGAGCATCATAAGGACCATCATTGCACAGGAAAAACAAAACAAAACAGAACAGAGGCAGGTCACAACTGCAGGAGGTATGACAAGAATGAATGACTGTTGAGCTTGCCTTTTGGTAGGGATTATCCTCTGACAGCTTCATGCTTCCAGAAAGCATTCTCTGTGCTAATCAGATATGCGTAGAATAATAACGGTAGGCCAACACTTCCTGAGGACTGATGGCCAGCAAGGCACTGTGCCAGAGGCTTTGCGCATATGTATTAGTCAGAGTTCTCCAGAGCAGTAGAACCACTAGGATATAAATACACGTTGTGTCTTATTCCAAGGACCTGGTCTATGCAATTGTGAGGCTGGCAAGTCCAAAATCCATAGGCAGCCGGCAGGCTGAAGCAGAATTTGAAGCAGAATTTGAAGCAGAATTTCTTCTTCCCCTGGAAATCTCAGTTCTGCTCTTCAGGCTTTTCAACTGATTGAATAAGGCCAACTCAGATGATAGAAGATAGTGTCCTTTACTTAAAGTCAGCTGATTGTAGATGTTAACCACATCTGCAAAATACCTTCAGAGCAACACCTAGATGACTGTTTAATTAAATAACTGGGTACTGTGGCCTAGCCAAGTTGACAGGTAAAATTAACATCACAACATATATGTTCATTTTCTCCTCATTAAAAATCCATAAAGTAGTATCATTTTATCCCCACTTTACCGATGAAGAAATGAAGGCTCAAGAAGGTAAAGAATTTGCTCAAGATCACACAGATTATAAGGAATAGAGCCAAGCTTTAAAACTAGTGTGGCTTCAGAGCCCATGAGTTTAACCACCGGGATTATCTGTCTCACCAAGTGCCGAGGATTTTCTGCTAAGGATGCTGTCATTTGGGAGTTGACTAAGGAAAAGCTGGCAAACAGTTCAGCCAAGAGAAGGTCAGCGTCAACTTTTGTGCATCAGAGAATTGCAAGCTCTCCATTGTTACAGGCTGCACAGTTCAGTGCTCAGCCAGTATATCCAGCCTCCTTCCCAACCATGCCCCTTCCCCTTTCATCCCACCATGCAACAAGCACAAGTGAGTGCTCACTAAATTAGCCACTCTATAAATAAAGGGAAGGTTATAGTATAGTGGGTACAGGGAATACCAGCTTGTATGAAAAAAATTAGATAAAATTGGATTACATATTAAGACAAAAGTCAGAAGGATAAATAAAAAAGTCATTATTTCTGCCACTCCAAATAAACTTCTTCCGAAGTTCCAAATTAATCAGAACAGCAGCATTAGCAGGATCTGGGAAATCTGCCCCTTTGAAGCTGTGACAAAGTGGACATAGAAGAATGTGGAGATAGGGGACTCCAGGGAAAGACAGGCTGACAGCTACTTAAGGTGAGATTTTCCTTCCCTCCTTCCCACAAATAGAATAAATGCTTCCACTATCTTAAAAATACCTTGCTTCTAGATAATTATAATAAACATAAATGAACTAAATGCTTTAGAAATGGCAATGTTTGATCAGAGAAAATAGGATTTTAAAACCATATTCTGATTCCAAGAGACAAGTCTTGAATATAAGGACATAGAAAGATTGAAAGTAGAAGGATAGAAAAAGATATTCCTTCCAAACCCTGAGCAAGAGATAGTAAATATCAGATAAAGAACACTTCAAGATAAGAAATATTACTAGAGATAAAGAAGGAAATTTCACAGCAACAAAAATTTCTACTTACCAAGAAGATATAAAAAAGCTCTAAATCTGTTAATGGTTAAATATACAATTCAAAATTTGTATGTTTTTCTAAGACAGCAAAAATTAACAAAAGTAAAAGGAGACGTAGTTATCAATAATGTACTGTGGGTTTTAAGACACCTCCGTCAGTAACTTACAGAACAGAAACTTACATAAATAGTAAGGTAACAGATGGTTTATCAACATGATGTAACTGACATATCAGTAAACTGAGCTATTGATTGAATATTGAAATGCACCATGACTATCGCTAGAGATGCTCAACCAAAATAGGAACACATATGCACCCAAAGACATTTGCAAGAATGTTTATAGCAGCATTATTTCTAATTGTCAAGAAGTTGGAAACCACCCAATAGTGTCATAGCAGATTGAATAAATGAATTGTGCTTTGAAAAAAAAATTTACTTCAACTCTGATTTCCCCCTCCCCACCAAGGTACCAAAACTTTTGTCTTCCTATTTGCCAATTTTAGGTAAAAAAAATTTTTTAATTCGCTCTATTTCCTCACTTCACTACACTGCTCAATACTCAGCAATACTTTTAGTTAATCCCCATCTTGCCACAGAAATTGTTCTGGTCAGAGTGGCAGTTACAAAATTCTGTTATTTTGTTTCTTCCTATTCTGCTCAGCCTCTCTGTATCATCTGACACTGAGGATCCCTTCCTTTAATCTGAAAATCTCTTCTTTCTTAATTTCTTAATTTCTCTCTCTTGGCTTTCTCTCTGTTGCTAAGACCTTAGTTTTCAGGTCTTCCATAGCCTTTTGTTCCATCATTTCAGGTACGAGGAGTCCTGGTCCCTACTCATTCTGGGTGGTGATATTCCATCCCATGGCTTTGGCACCATCTTTGTACTGAAGCAGTAGGCACAGTGATGTGATTGAAAATAGACTTTAGAGTCAGACAGAAGACAAGCGAATTCTGCAAATCAAGGTCTCTAAATCCAACCTTTCTCCTGAGCTTTAATCCGAAGGGCACTAAAAATAAACTTGACCCAAGACAAAACTGTGTTGAGGCCGGGCGCGGTGGCTCACGCCTGTGATCCCAGCACTTTGGGAGGCTGAGGTGGGCCGATCATGAGGTCAGGAGATCGAGACCATCCTGGCCGACAATGGTGAAACCCCATCTCTACTAAAAATACAAAAATTAGCTGGGCGTGGTGGTGCATGCCTGTATCCCAGCTACTTGGGAGGCTGAGGCAGGAGAATTGCTTGAACGCAGGAGTCAGAGGTTGCAGTGAGCTGAGATTGCACCACTGCACTCCAGCCTGGCCACAGAGAGAGACTCCATCTCAAAAAACAAAAAAACCAGAAAACAAAACAAAACAAAAAAAAACCTGTGTTGAGAGCCAATTTTACATCCCTCCACATTCATGAATTATTGAAAGCCCATATCCTACTCTCACAATACCAGACCCAGTTCATGTACTTCTCAGATTTGGTTGGCTATGATTTTTCTGCTCAGTGCTATGGGTGACTCTCCAGGGAGATTTCTTGGCACCAATGGCATTATCGTTGGCACAGAGAGAAGATGTCCCTCTTTGCCCGCTGAGTTTCGTCCCTGCCCACTCAGGGGAGCTGCTCAGCAGTTGACCCTGCTGCAGCAAGCAGCTAGTCCTGAAGTCCCGTGAAGTTCGAAGAAGAACCAGGCTGTGTGTCATGTCACACCTCCGACCTCACACTGCAGGGCCGTCATCTCCCACCCTTGAGCTTTCCTGTCAATGCTAGGTGCAGATGCCAGAGGCCTCCTAGGCCACCCAACCCACTGACTTTCCAAGATGGGTCTTCAAAGCTGCATGTGGCAGAGAGACAGGTATTAAATGTTTCTGGCTCATGCCCTTTCATTGGCTCAATGCCAGCACTCTTGTGGCAAAAATAACCTAGAAATCTAGGTGAGTTGACAATCCAATTGTGCCAGTGGGGGCTGGATTTGGCCAACAAGCAACAGGAGAAAGAAAGGAGCCAACAGATAGATTATTCTCTCCTCCTCCTCCCGAGAAATTGTGCTGAGACGCACACTTCCATATGCCCTCCCTGGTGATGTCCTGCATAACTGAGCAACAAGGATGTTTTCCGGTCCAGTCTAGACAGCTTGGAAATGTACCATCCTGTACTTCTTCTCTTCCTTCATCTCATTTACCTGATTCCTTCACTTTTGCTTCCTTGGATTCCCTGGATTGCACTCACTCAATAAAATTTTGGCCACGTAACCTCCTGACAGGCTCAGGCTACAGACACCATTCATCAAGAAAGGAAAGGGAGATTAAAATAAGGATTAAACCTCTTGGTTCCCCACTAGGTGCCAGTATTCTTGCTAAGCAACTTACATTTGCTATCTCTTTTAATCTACACAGAAAACTATGCAATAGGTATTATTTCCCCCAATACAGTGAGGAACTGAGACTCAGTGAGGCGTTAGTAACTTACCCAAGATGACAGAGCTAAGATGCTGACTTCGGTGCATCTTGCTTCAAAGTCAGCATTCTTCCCTCTATGCCTGTCTCTATTATGGAACACTGAGGCTGAGGAATTCTGTGAAGGTTCCACGTGGTAATTCATTAGTAGGGATTTTCAGAAGCTTTAGGCTGATTCAGTGAAGACCCTTTTAAATATCTAAGCAGAGCATGATAATAAAGTCCTAAAATGGCAGGCTGGGCAATCAGTTAAAGTGATGGTTAAATTACAATTATTATTTGAAATTTAGATATCATTTTAGGTAGTCATTTCTGAATGGAATCACACTGATGAGCTAACTAAATTAGATCACGAAAGTTACTATTATAATGGTGAGAGCATGAAGGGTTGACATATCCCTTGTGATAGAAGAGATCCAAGAAGAGAAATGAAGGAAAGAGCCTTCTCCACAAGCCCATCCCTGTGCTGCATCCTCAGCATGAAGCCATTTGTCCACCTGGCCCTCTCCTCATCCACCCCATCCAGCTCTGTCTGTTCTGCCCATGAAGATCTTTGGGAACAAAAAGTACAAAGTTTTAGCTAGAAAATCAATCTCAAAACAAAATAGAGGGGTCCTGACTGCCAGAGACTAAAATGGAAAGGATTTCCTCATACTGCACAAGATGTAACTGGCGGGGTTCTATGCTTGTGCAGAGGTTTGGGCCAGAATTGCACTTTGAAAAATTGGAAGAAGACTGAATTTGGACCCTGTCACGCATCTCAGTTAGCATCTCTGCATGTCTTGGATTATGGAATGATCTGTGTCCTCCTGTGGGAGGAGGGAAATGTATTTTGTGCAATTAAAAAGTCAGGCTATTTGTAGGTCTAATTATTTTCTCTTGTCTGATCAGGTGCTGAAGGATTAGCCCCCTTGAAGATGGCTGCTAATCCTTAAATGCGTAACGACAAACACATGGGTTTGCAAATCTGTGGAGAAAGCATTAATAGCTCCTGCCTGATGCAGAAATAGGCAGGTTTCATTTAAACTTGATAAGTGACCTAAAGGCGTGAAGAAACTCCGCTGTACCACAGAATGGGTTAGTCCTCTGAGCATGGTTGCCTCCCGAGGCTGTGATCTTAAAGAGGCTCTTTCCTTTTCTGCATTTTCCCAGTGAGCTGTTCAGTTGCGTAGCTGCAATGAAAATCTCCTCCCAAAGAATCAGCACTTGTCTCTTAAAACATGGAACTCTCTCACCCCCAACCAAAACCTGTTCAAAGAGCTTAAAACAAGACTTAATAGGTCCAACTTTTAATCTAAATCACCTGGGGATCTTGTGAAAAAGAACATTCTGATTCAGTAAGCCTGGGTGGGGCCTGAGATTCTGCAAGTCTGACAAGTCCTAGGACATGTCGTTACGATCGGCCCACAATAAGCATCTTGAGTAGCAAAAGCTTAGAAGAGCATTTGGTTTTTCTTTTGAAATTTTTGAAGATTATTTGGTCCTTAGAAAGCTCCTTTCAAATGCCTCAGTGTTATCTAAAAGCTGTTCTGGGAACCACTGCAGAAATTTTCAACCAGATGGGGCTGAAGTTGCGAAGAGTGAGAACATGATGTGTCAGCTTTTCTCTTGGGCCACATTCTTAAACTCAGTGCTGACCTAATGACTTGCAATCAAAATTAGACATAAAAATGGATTTTACTAACACTAGTTGACTAACTGTGCTCGTCCCTGAGACCACTAGATTCATTTTATTCAGTCTCAGATTGGTTATTTTCCATCAGGTAGTTTCAATTATTGCATGGGGTAAGAAGATTTCAATGTTAAAGCACATAAACAGTAGTAGTTTAATTGTGCACTTAAATTTTATATTTGATTGAACAGAAGTAATACTTGTTATTCCATCTCTATTTCGGGATTTCCATTTTCTGCTTGGAGAATTCAGTCATTTTAATATCCAAAGAAACTATTGTGGAAAATTCAGCTGGTCCAAAGTAGGTTTAACTGTCTAGAACAGGTGGGGGAAAGGGGTATTTTTCCAGATGCTTTAGAAATGTTTAATATGTATTTCCTCTTACTCAAAAAGCATAGCTACATATTATCTTATGCAGTGAAATGCCTTATTTGGAGAAAAATAAATATAAACATTATGGTTATGTATAAACTATGCCAATTCTTGGACTTAGCCCTTATTGTTATTTTTGAAAACCACCTGCCTGGATTAAATCTTTGCCACCTGTATTTCAGGAACATCTTCTGGTTAGTGTCTCTGTCTCTAGGTGCTAGCGATTCTAAACAGATATCTGCTCCAAAATATATTTGCTAAAACAGTCTCCTTAACTTAAGGAGATTAAGACCTTAAAAATCATTTACCGTATTCTCCTACTTCAAGCCATTTGCTCAAAACAAAATTCTGGAAAGTGGCATCAGCAACATGAAGAAATAGTTGCTCCTGGCTACCCCTCCTCCCACAGATGCACCAAATAAACACATGGATCAGTTCCCTCCAGGAGAAAGCCAGAAACTAGTTGAAAGACTCCTGAACACCAAACAACTGAGAAAAATATCCACATTGAAACAGGCAGGAAGAGTGGAGATGTACTCATCCACAAATCCCATCTTCAGCACAGCTCCTTACAATCAGGAATGAATCCTCAACTCCCAGCTTCTTCCTGAAGAGTGAAGGGTTTGTATCATGCATACAGCATCCAATCTTTTACAGTCCCTGCTGGAGGGTTCGGCTCTAAAATTGTTAACGGTAGTGGGTGTCCAGGTTCTTGGCGTCTTGAAGAATCAGACAAAACACACAAACAAAGCAAGGAAGGGACGAAGAGATTTATTGAAAATGAAAGTACACTCCACAATGTGGGAGCGGGCCCAAGCATAGGGGCTCGAAGGCCCTGTTACAGAGTTTTTGTGAGTTTAAATACCCTCTACTTGGGGTACGCCCTATGTAAATGAAGAGGATGAAGTAAAGTTACAAAGTCATTTACTCGGCGTATGCTCTATAGAGAGGATATTTCCTGTCATAGCTGAAGTATGAATCGGCCTTATGTTCCCTGCCTCCACACCCTATTTTACTGCCTCATCTCCCCTCTGAGAGACGTGATCCCCATAAATCTTTATGGGAGGCAGAAGGACGGATGGTCTTTTTTCTGTAACTGCTTCATGCTGGCTCCAGGTGTAGTCCCCACCTACTGGGGATCATGGAACTCTCGCCCGGCTCCAACTAGTGGAGGCAGGGTAGCTTTCTGATGGCCAGTGGTGGTGTCTTCACCTGGAACTGGCTGGAACCTTTGTTGCACGATCATAAGTGTGATGGTCTCTAGGCAAGAGGAAATGAATTTCGTTAAAAGATGTAACGGGAACTTTAGGGGATGGATACCTATGCTATCAGAAATGTTTGTTATAGAGATCTGTAGGAGGAAAACAAAACCTGGTCTGCTCTAGAATCTCTGTGTCTCCTTAAAATCTTAGCACAAGTGACTCCATTTTGGTTTGGTTTGGTTTGTTGGGGCCTAGTGCATGAACTCAGTCCAAAACAATGGACTCCACATCAAGGAGGCCATTCTCTTCTTGGGAAAACTTCCCTGGTTAGTTTTACCCTGAGGGTTCCAGTGAGTGCACACCTCCAAGAGCATGTAAGGACCCTTCTCAGTTGTGAGATTATGAACTCAAAGTTCAAGGTTCCAAAATTTTGTTGTAGCGTGGATGGCAAGGACAGTCTTTCTCTGATGTTTCCAGAAGATTCAATCATAAAAAGTTTTCTGGCCAGGTGCAGTGGCTCATGCCTGTAATCCCAGCACTTCAGGAGGCCAAGGCAAGTGGATCGCCTGAGGTCAGGAGTTCGAGACCAGGCTGGCCAACATGGCGAAACCCCATCTCTACTAAAAATACAAAAAAAAAAAAAAAAATAGCTGGGCATCGTGGCGGGCGCCTGTAATCCCAGCTACTTGGAAGGCTGCGGCAGGAGAATTGCTTGAACCCAGGAGGCGGAAGTTGCAGTGGGCTGAGATTGCACCACTGCACTCCAGCCTGGGCGACAGAGCAAGACTGTGTCTCGAAAAAAAAAAAAAAGCTTTCTTTACCTAGTGAAAATACATTGTAGCATAATAATCTACTGTTATAACATCAGCCCTTTTGCATGGGAAAGCTTTTATACAACCAGAAAACACGCCTTGAAAATAACAATTGAATGAAATCCCTTTATAAATGTTTAAATGGCTGACCTGAAGCTTTGTTTTCTCAGGAATATGGGATCAAACATTGATTATAAACTATTTTAAACAATTTCAGTATTAGCTGGTTTAACATGAAATTAATATTAATTAATGATATTTAATTTTTTGTTTTATTTGCATTAGTAGCTTTATACAATTTGGGGATCTATATGAGTATTATTCACAAAAATATAACCTAAAGAAGATTAAACGTCATTTTTGCAATCCCATGTATGTAAACATGTCAAGTAATCCTACTTACCTCTTTTCTGGATGTTTTCAGGCATTAGGAAAGACAATTTTAAAACTGAAGTTTGATTTTGGGATTCCAGATTCCATAAATTATTTATTTGCCAAAATGATGACTCAGAAGTTTTGAAGAAGCAAAAACCTTTTATATCCTTTTACAAGAAAAACTCCATATTCTACTGTTCTTACACACCTTGCATGTAAAACTGTTTCTAGTAGTCTTAATTGCATGCTACAATGGCGACTCTTAGCAATTTTCACTTTAATGAAAAACCTGGTAAGTTACATTCTGATAAGGTTTGACTGTTTCCAGCACAGCTGGGGCATGGCCAACTCCCCATGTCCCCAGGCCTTACCTAGCTGGAAAGCAGGCAAGTTAAACAATTTTCAAAAGCCAAAGAAGCAGCTTATGGCCTTAAAGCATTTATAAAACCTAACAGTTGAACATAATTTTAGACCATGTTTACATTTTGAAGACAATTGTTTTGCTAACAATCTTTAAAACTGTCTTTATTTCCCAAAGATTACTCAAGTCACATGAACTAAATAAAAGGCATTTTACGTTTTTCACTTTTCTGACAAAATATTTAAGTTCTTCTTATTATCCAACCAATTAACTTACCACTTCACAGAGGAGATTCACCAGTTTGCATAGAGAGAAAGAGGCCCAAGACTGACTGGTAAGAAATTCTTACTCTTGCGCCTGCATGCCAGGCCTCTGCGTTCTCTCTCCCTGAGCGACCCTGGTGACCCTGCTTAAATGTATGCAAACGAACACATGAATTAAGAATATTCATGAATACTTTACAAATATTGGAGAAGTTAGGCAGAGAGAGAGAAATATGACTCAAATTCTATTTGTGAGAGTGTATTCAACACACTTAATACCAGGGAGGCTAAAATCCAAGGTTGGTTTAAGGATAAAAAGCTGGTGTGCTCCATTAATTCCTGCAGGCCCAGCAAAAGTAGTTCAGGAATTGCAGATAAGTGGAACGGATAACGACCTGCTAGAAGTGCACAGGAAACAAAATAACTATTCACAGAACCAAATAAAGAACCAACTAAAATCATAAAAGCATGATTTTACATATATGGATACACAAGCAAAAACCAGAGGAAAATAAACAGCCAAGGAATGAAAACTGGAAGCAAAAGCAAATAAACAGGAAGCCAACCCTAAGTGTTCATACTCAATTTACCCTGGAGCCTACAGTGTTACCTACGGCCCCAGAAAACCTGCATAATGAATATTTTATTCCTGATACTCAATTCCACATCCCCAAGTTCACCAACACCATCGTACATCCTGTGCAATCAAGAAATTCACTTTAGGCACACGACCATGTACCGCACACTATCCGTGTACCGCACACTATCCATGTACTGCGCACTATCCGTGTACCACAGTAAACATATCATGAAGCAATGCAAGCACATATGTGAAATTTGGCTCCATGATAAATCCAGCTTCATGCTTAACTATGTTAAAAACAGAATTGTCAAATTGCCCATGCATTTTTACAATACTTCTTACTTTAATGAAGACTAAGAGCTTTAACTATGAAAATGTTAATTAGCCAAATGTTTCCAATTCTTTATTAGGTTTTAAGGAATATTTTATTGTTTGAACTTTTCCACATCTTTCACCCCTACTTAACGGTTCCTTACAATATTGTTTCACAAATAACCTTTCCTTTCTTTTAGAAAGAGTCTCGCTCTGATGACCTGAGGTAGAGCTGAGACACTGATGCTAGCACTGGGGAGCAGCTGCAAATGTAAATGAATATTAGCAGAAAGGTTTGACTGCACAGAGACCATAATCAATCAATTGCTTGCAGACTCGTATCAAAACCCTATCAGTGAGTGGCAAGTGACAATTAAGCTGCATCTGGTGGGAGACTTTAAGTCAGAATCTGACATTTATTTTAGTCCATGAGTGGCCTGACCATTATTCTATTTACCACTTTCATCCAGGCCTCTTTCTCACACCGTCCACTTGTCTCAGTCACAGTTTTGGTAGGCCCACAAGCTAATCCTAGCCAAAATGAGTAATATACAAACGTCACTGGAGAGCTTCTTTGAAAAGGGCAATAGACTCAAATGATGAGACAGCAAAAGACTCTAAGGCTCACAACAAAAAGAAAGCTGCATTTAAAAGAAAATACCAAGACTTCCACTTAAATTACAGCTTCATCGCAACAGGTGATTTACATTCTCCAAGCCCACTTTGTATTATATGTGGCTACCGGCTACTCAACGAAGCCATGAAACCTTCAAAACTGCTTCACCGCGTGGAGACAAAGCAACCTGCATCAAAAGACAAGTGTTTGGAGCCTTTCAAAAGAAAACACGTAGCCACAAAGAACAGAACTAATTGCTGAAGGCCACCACTTCATCAAACATGTCTGTACTGAGAGCATCATTCTTCGTGGCTAACCACATTGCTAAAGCTAAGAAGTCCTTCACTATTGGTGAAGAGTTGATCTTGCCTGCTACTTAGGACATTTGTCATGAAATTTTAGGAGAGGCTACAGTTCAAAAGGTGGCACCATAACAAGATGAATTGATGAAATAGCAAAGGATAGATATTGAGGCACAATTGTTAGAGAGGATTAGTGAGTCACCATGGTATGCAATCCAGGTTGCTAAGTCTACCAATGTTAAAAACAAGACAAAAATGCTTGTTTCGGTGCAATCTATTTTTCAGTAGGATGTGAATGAGGATAAGTTATGTGCACTTGTGTTGTTAACCAGCACCACAGCTGCAGAACTATTCAAATCTTTGAATGATTACATATCAGGAAAACTGAATTGGTCATTTTGTGTTGGTACATGCATGGGCGGCTTTCTGTTCACTACTCAAGTCAAAGAGGTCCCTTCTGAGTGTGAGTCTATGCACTGTGTCATCCGTGGAGAAATGCTGGCTAGCCAAACAATGTGACCGGAACTGAATGTTTTGCAGGATGTGATTAAAATTATCAATCACATTAAAGTACATGCCCTTGTCTGGGTGTGGTGGCTCATGCCTGTAATCCCAGCAATTTGGGAGGCCAAGTCAAACAGATCACCTGAAGTCAGGAGTTCAACATGGTGAAACCCCATCTCTATTAAGAATACAAAAATTAGCCGGGCATGGTGGCAGATGACTGTAATCCCAGTTACTTAGGAGGCTGAGGCAGGAGAATCGCTTGAATCCAGCAGACAGAGGTTGCAGTGAGCCAAGGTAGTGCCAGTGCACTCCAGCCTGGGCAACACAGCAAAACTCTATCTCCAAAAAAATTTTTAAATTAAAAAAAAGGTACATGGCCTTAACTCACATCTGTTCACACAGCTTTGTGAAAAGATGGGCACAGAGCACACAGGTCTTCTCTTATATACAGAAGTGAGATGGCTTTCTAAGGGCAGATCACCAACCAGAACGCATTGGTGGAAGAAGACACAGGTAGCTGGAGGTCGAGAGGAACACATTAGGGGAGGAGCACACAGGAGGCTGGACACCGAGAGTCACACATTGGCGGAAGAAGACACAAGTGGCTGGACGTCCAGAGGAAAACATCTGCAGAAGAAGACAAGGTGGCTGGATGTCCAGAGGGGCACATCAGTCGGGGAACACAAGGGCGGCTGGATGTTGAGAGGAGCGCACTGACAGGCACCAGCACACCATCAGGCCACCGACTGGCAGAACGACGTGGAGTTTGGCTGGGGCAGTTGGAGGAGAGCCCAGGCCACTGAGCGGCCTGACTCCAGGGGAAAATCATCTCCCTTATGGCTCCCCCATCTGCTGAGAGCTATTCCACTCAATAAAATCTTGTACTCATTCTCCAAGCCCACGTGTGATCTGATTCTTCAGGTACACCAAGGTACGAACCCCGGAATACAGAAAGCCCTCTGTCCTGCGATAAGGCAGGGGTCTAATTGAGCTAACGCAAGCCACCTACAGATGGCTAAACTAAAAGAGCACTCTGTGACACACGCCTACTGGGACTTCAGCTGTAAAAATTCACTCCTAGACACTGCCATAGGGTTGGAGCTCCGCAGCCTGCCCATCTGTATGCTCCCCTAGAGATCTGAGCAGTGGGGCACTAAAGAAGCGAGCCACACCCGCATCGTGCACCCTGTGAGGGGACAAAGTAACTTTTCCCATTTCACTTAGGTAAGATGTTTTATTTTTCTGGGTCTTACCCAGTTTTTTAATGGAAAAATGAGAGAATTATATCTATTGCAATTTAACCAGATTTTGTAATAACTACAGTTTTTTCATGTTAACCTACTTTAAGAAGATTATTTTCTGTTTGTTAATTTAATAAACTCTCTTATAGTATTATTTGCCAGCCAGTGACCTAAGAAATTTACAAATATGAATTCATTTAGGTCTGATAAGAATTATATCTTCTTTATCCAGTCCATCATTGATGGGCAGTTAGGTTGATTCCATGTACATATACATCATGGAATACTATGCAGTCATAACAAAGAATGAGATAATTCCTTGGCAGGGACATAATTCCTTTGCTACAATAATGCTCCAATTATTACCTCCTGTCGATGGGTTAACATTTAACTATTATCTTTATGAAGCTCTTTGGACATCATTCAGTAGATGACAGTATCCACCCTTGTCTCTTTAATTATAATCAAAATTAGATTTTTTTTTTTTTTTTGAAACGGAGTCTCTCTCTGTCCCCAGGTTGGGGTGCAGTGGCGCGATCTTGCTTCACTGCAAGCTCTGCCTCCCGGGTTCACGCCATTCTCCTGCCTCAGCCTCCCGAGTAGCTGGGACTACAGGCACCTGCCACCACGCCTGGCTAATTTTTTGTATTTTTGGTAGAGATGGGGTTTCATTGTGTTCGCCAAGATGGTTTCAATCTCCTGACCTCATGATCCGCCCACTTTGGCCTCCCAAAGTGCTGAGATTACAGGCGTGAGCTACCGCACCTTGTCTCAAAATTAGATTTAAAAAAAATTTTTTAACTTTTATTTTAGAGACGGGGGTGGGGGTACATGTGCAAGTTTGTTACATGGGTACATGTGCACCCAGGTAATGGGGATAGTTCTCAACAGGTAGTTTTTCAACCCACAGCTCTCTTCCTCCCTCCTTCCGTCTAGTAGTCCACAGTGTCTGTTATTCGCATAAAACTAGATTATTTATACTAACTTACAGTTCAGATGGTAGACAAAGAACTGTGGATTACTTTCTTGGGATTTTTTTTTTTTGAAGCCAAGTTTGAAAAAGATAAATGTGGAAACTCTGCTTTTTTAGCGGCCTTTTAAGGGACTCCATTCTAGTTAGTGTGAACCACAGTGAAGTGGATTGAGAGCTAAATACTGCATGCTTTGTATCTGTTTCAGAAACAATTTAAAAAGAAATAAAATGAAAATAAAAGTATGAAGCAACAGTTCCATGTATTTTTTAATCTTTTATTTTGAAATGATGTTAGAGTCACTTGTCCAATTTCTTCCCCTTCCCCTACTGTAGCCAGGTGTTGATTTACTGTCTTAGTAGACATTTCTTGAGTTGGTTCCAAATCTCTGAATTATTTTTTGTGGCTCGGCTTTTCATTTGTTTTTATTTAAAACAGACTTGGATCTATTTTGAGTCTCAATTATGAAACTCTAATTTCTAGAATAAAGTTTTCAAACTATGGTTAAATAATCCTTTTACTAAAAGAGCTTTTCCAAAGGCAAAATGGTGCTTCTATCTGCCTCAGCTGTATGGTGTTTCAGTTTAAATTGTTATAAGAAAGTATTTATTTGCATTTTTTTTTCAAGGACTCTATATTGTTTACTTCTGTGAAAAAATAAAAAGTTAAAAAATGACTTCAATAGTCAAGCAAAATTGACAGGCACAATGTTGTTGTGAATTCTTGATATTACAACTAGAATCATACTTATATCAAATACACTACTCAGAGTCAATTTTCTACAGGTTGAATAGTAATATTTTATGTGGAACAATCTAATACATGATTGGAATAATCTGATTCCTGAAAGTTTGGTAAAACTCCTCTATGAAACCCTATAGGTCACACTCACACACATACACGCACACACATACACACACAATAAGTTCATGTAAAATCTGGCAAAAACTGAACAAGGTCTGTCATCTAGTTAATGGTTTTGTACCAGTGTGAATTTCCTAGGTATTTTTTGTGGGAGTGGTTTGGGTTTTTTTTTTTTTTTTTGAGACAGAGTTTTGCTCTTGTTGCCCAGCCAGGCTGGAGTGCAATGGTGCAATTTTGGCTCACTGCAACCTCCACCTCCCGGGTTCAAGCGATTCTCCTGCCATGATCTTGGCTCACTGCAACCGTTGCTCTGGGGTTCAAGTGATTCTCCTCCCTCAGCCTCCTGAGTAGGGAGGGATCACAGGCTGCCACCACCACACCCAGCTAATTTTGTATTTTTAGTAGAGATGGGGTTTCACCACGTTGGTCAGGCTGTTTTCGAACTCCTGACCTCAGGTGGTCTGCCCACCTTGTTCTCCCAAAGTACTGGGATTACAGGCGTGAGCCACCGTGCCCAGCCAGAATTTCCTGGTTTTGATATCATGCTACAGTTACGTAAGATGTCACCCTGAGGGAAAGATGGGTGTGATGAGTTCACAGGATTCTATGTGCTCTAAAATTATTGTGACTCTAAAATTAAGAACTTCTGTTAAACAAAAGCTGTCGTAAAGTGAAAAGATAAGCGAGAAAAGCAAGAAAATATTTACAACAAATTTAACTGATGAGTAGTCATTATGGAGAATTCTTTACAAAAATCTTAAAACCATGTACAAATGAATTAAAAAGTTAAACCAATGAGGGAGGGAAATGGGAAAAATATTTAAACAGGTATTTATTTCATACTGAAGAGAAAACGCTAATGGACCTTAGATACTTGACCTCATTAGAAATCAGGTAAATGCAACTTCAGATCATTCTGAAATACCGTTTAACCCCAGGGAACAATGGAATCCAGTAGGACCCCCAACAATTTCAGTGGCATTAGTACTCTTCCAGTTGCCTTTGTACCTTTGTGCATTTTTCTTCATGACTTGCATATATTCTTTTGTATATGTCAAATATTGTATAATACAAAGTTAAAGAAAAAAGAGAAGCTTTCTCTTTGGCTTCTACAAATCTCGTTTTCTGTGGAGCACGTGTGTCTGAATAGCAAGCATTTGTTCCTGTCAAGACAGATCAGAGCCATGCCTTGGCTGATGTGTATCTGAACAGCAAGCATTGTTCCTTGCTGTCAGACAGATCAGAGCCATGCCTTGACTGACACCAGAGGCTCAGGTCTCAACCATGCTCCAGGTGGCCCCGCTGAGCAAGCCATCCCTCTCCACCTTCATTTGTTCGTGTGGTGAAGAAACGTCCTGCTTGTTAACAGTCTCCCACACACCCGCCCATGGTGTGGGTCAGAATGCTGTCTATCTCATAGTTTCCTCTTCCCCTACCCTACAGATGCAACGCTAGCATTTCAGTTCCTAACTTCCTCTTTGGGATGCCAGCCCCTTCTTAGATTTCCTTGGCAGTTCCTATTCCCAAGTTTACAATCTTTGAGCTACCAAGCAACTGCCAGCTCCATCTCTAGTCCCTTTCCTCAATTCTTGTCCCCAGTTCTGTGACCTTTCTTCACACCTGAAACAGAATTCGCTTTGGAACTATCCGCCCCTTTCCCTTTGTTTCTTTTCTTTTACTAAGTCTTCTTCTTCCTCTTACTTTTCTCCATGAAACCCTTCCTGAATAACCTAGAAGAAAATTTAGAATCTCTTTACCTTAATTTTTCAACCATCCCAAGGATATATTAAAAATACTAGTTTTGGCTGGGCATGGTGGCTCATGCCTGTAATCCCAGCACTTTGAGAGGCTGAGGTGGGCAGATCACGGGGTCTGGAGTTTGAGACCAGCCTGGCCAACATGGAAAACCCCATCTCTACTAAAAATACAAAATTAGTCAGGCATGGTAGCAGACGCCTGTAGTCCCAGCTACTTGGGAGGTTGAGGCAGGAGAATCGCTTGAACCTGGGAGGTGGAGGTTGCAGTGAGCCGAGAATGCACCACTGCACTCCAGCCTGGGTGACACAGCGAGACTCTGTCTCAAACACACACATACACACACACACACAAACTTGTTTTCAGGCCAGGCACGGTGGCTCATGCCTGTAATCCCAGCAATTTGGGAGGCCAAGTGGGGGCGGATCATTAGAGGTCAAGAGTTCAAAACCAGCCTGGCCAACATGGTGAAACCCCATCTCTACCAAAAAAAAAAAAAATTATCAGGGCATGATGGCACGTGCCTGTAATCCCAGCTACTGGGGAAGCTGAGGCAGAAGAATTGCTTGAACCCAGGAGGTGGAGGTTGCAGTGAGCCGAGATTGTGCCACTGCACTCCAGCCTGGGTGACAGAGTGAGACTCCACCTCAAAACAAAAACAAAAAACGAAAAAAAATCTAGTTTTCAATTAAAAAAAAAGGGAGATACAGTCTGTAAATATTGTCATGCCACTCTGCAGAAGGGAGGGCAGATTTTAAATTGAGTATCTGCTCCCTCAATCTTGGAGAGGTAGCTGCTGGCATCCAACCCGGCCCCTTCACGATAATTACCCGCCTCTGGTTCAATAGCAATAGCACCAAGTCCCACATGAAAGGAAGGGAGTCCCCCTCCACTGAAGGGGGCAGGGGGTCCATCAGTAATGATCCATTCCAATGGGTCCTTCCCCTCATCTACATCTCGTTGTCTTCACTGCCTCACCTGGAGTATCCTTCTTTCTCCAACCCTCTCTTACCTCACCTCTCTCTAGCTTTTCGGTTTAGCAGTGTGTGGTGTCCAGTTCATCTACTTCTCTAGCTTCAACCGGCCATACCTCAATGTGTGACTTATTCCCTCCCTTCTAGCAAGATTTCTGTTGATGGTTGTTTCAGAGGGTGGCCTCCCCATCCAACCACTGGGACTCTCTCTTCTTCCTTCTCCGTATCTCTCCTACAGACTGGCCTGACAGCCTCAGACCTGGCCCAGGGTCGGCAGGTCAACGGCTACTGTATAGACACCGAGAATGTCTCTTTTTCTGACATCTTATTCTTTTATGATATAAAGATACCAAGTGGGCTCTTTGGGAACCTGGTGAGACATTTCCCAAGTCTGAGCTGAGACCCATTCAGAACACAGTCCCTATTGTCTGCGGTAAGAACTGGTGGCTACTACTTCCTACATTCCTAACTATGGACCAGCTTCCCAATGCTGTAATCATCATCACCACAACAACGACTTACTAGCTTGCAGGGACACACTATGTGTTTGACGCTACTTTTAAAGCACTTTGCAAATCGTCTTTTATGTTTACACAACACAATGAGAAGATACTAACGTTACCTCTAGATGAGAAAACTGAGGTTAAAAGAGTTGTTCTGCTACTCACTGGTGAGGCATGGATTCCAGTCCTGACAAACTACCAGATGCCCCCAAATCCCGAACGAAATACACAAATACAAAGAGAGAGAGAGAAAAAAACTGAATCATGCCTGATTTACCAGAAAATTCTTAGTGTGTACAAAGCACACAAGGAAAGCCAGGTGTCCCTGAGTGGATGCTGTCAAATTCTAGTCTCTGCTAGTGAAAGACATCGGTCACAGTTTGTGTCCCAGGAAAGAGTCTTTATTTTTATTGAGGGATGTCAGAGAAATATGCATTTTTAAAAAATTTATTTAAATTAAAAAGATATTCTTGGCTCCTGTTATGCTAACAATTTTGGGGACCATATACATATATACACAGACATAAACTGTAAAGGACAGTCATCATAATTGCTCCCTTGTATGGCTCTCCCTTTGTATGGCTTCATCAAACTCACTAATGTGGCCGGAGGAAAACACAGCCACATTGATTGTCTTACTTTAAATTCATGATCTTGAAAGTCTAGTGGGCCCTGATGGCTGCCCAACAATGGTATTATACTTCCCTAGTTCATGCACTCTCCTATTCTTCTAGACAATATAGTCTATTTTTATTATTCACAGTAGCTACGCCCCATAAAGTTGTCAGGAATGCTGAATTAACAAACACTAAACCATCGCTGTTAGGGGAAATACAGAGTCAGATCTCTGCAAGCTTCTGGCCACAACATTTTCATCAACCAATAAGCATAATCTTATTTTAAGTATGTTTCTGTTTAAGGACACCTTCTTGAATATATATTATTGATTCATTAACATTTAACTCACAGACAAAAGCATGAAAACGCATTTCTGAATAGAGCTGCTCAAGCACACGTATTTTCTGCATAAGGCACATCACAGCCTTTCTTGCACTCAGGAACCCTGGGCAGCACTTGAGCACTACACTTGGACAGGGGTCATTTTAAACAGCAAAGTCACCAATAGAAAGCACCAAAAAATGCTAAAAACGTGGCACTAAAGAGACCACAAAGATGACACTTGCTTATAGTATACGAGCTGAAATGTGAAGGCAGACTGTGGCCTTATTCAGCCTCAGCTGGGAACATGCACCTGGGACGACTGAGATTTTTTGCAGCCCTGAGCATGCGCATGTCTGCAAATGACCAGAAAAGCACTGCGAGTACTAATCTGGGGAATGAAAATTAACTTTAGCAAGTAGGTGAATGTGCAAATATAGAATCTACAAATACTGAGAATTAACTGTATTTTACGTCTTCTCACCCCAAACCTTCCGTATCTTCTCCTGTACTATCAAACTCATGACCTTGTTTCCTCTTTCACTAAGAAAGCTAAAGCAATCAGAATAGAACTGTTGACTCCTACCACCACCCTATCAGCCTTCTAGCATCTTCTCCCGCATATTCTACCTGCCTGCTCATTACCTGAGATGAATTCTCCTTATTCTTGTTTAAAGTGCTCATCTGTGAACTACTGTGGTTTGGCTATTTGTCCCCTCCAAACCTCATCCTGAAACTTGGTCCCCAGTATTGGACATGGGGCCTAAGGGGAGGTATTTGGGTCATGGAGTTAGAGCCCTCATGAATAAATGAATGCCTTCCCTGGGGCAGGTGTGGGTGAGTGAGCTCTTGCTCTATTGTTTCCCCAAGAGCTGGTTGTTAAAAAGAGCCTGGCACCTTGCCCGTCTCTCTTGCTTCACCTCTCCAGCATGTGGTCTCTGCACTCACTATCTCGCCTTTGCCCTCCACCATGAGTGGAAGCAGCCTAAGGCCTTCACCAGATGCAGACGCCCAGTCTTGAACTTTCAGCCATCAGAGTTGTGAGCCAAGTAAATCTCTTTTTATTTTTTTTTGAGACAGAGTTTCACTCTTGTTGCCCAGGCTGAAGTGCAATGGCGCAAGCTCGGCTCACCACAACCTCCACCTCCCGGGTTCAAGCGATTCTCCTGCCTCAGCCTCCCAAGTAGCTGGGATTATAGGCATGTGCCACCACGCCTGGTTAATATTGTAATTTTAGTAGAGACGGGATTTTTCCCTGTTGGTCAGGCTGGTTTCGAACTCCCGGCCTCAGGTGATCCACCAGCCTCGGCCTCCCAAAGTGCTGGAATTACAGGTGTGAGTCACCGGGCCCGACCAATCTCTTTTCTTTATAAACCACCCAGCCACCACTTCTGGGTCAGTATCAGATCAATTGATCACCCCTGCTTCAGTCAGATATTCTTTTATAGCAACACAAAACACTCTGAGAAATGCAGTAAGGTCCCATCTCTCTCACCTACTCAAGGACATTGATTTCACCATTCTGCCTTCTCTTCCAACATTAGTTTTTCTCTTACTTAGGTCAGTTATTCCCACCAGTACAAAAATACTGTTCTCTATCCTTTCTTGACAACCTGTTTGGAAGTTACTTTACAGTACTAAGAAACACTTTTAAGATTTTTTCATCCATTTTGAAAAAGACTCCTATGCCTGTCCTTAATACTAATGAAATAATAAGAAATAAGCATTAAGTAGTATCCACAAGGTTATTAATTGCAGATTTGTAAAAGCAAACAATTAAAAGCAATCTAAAGAAATAATGGTTGCTTAAATACATACAATAAAATACTATGAAATCGTTATAAACTGGAAATGAATATTTACTTATGTGGAAATAGTATAAATTGAGTGGAAAATTAAGATTTATAAACAAATTATAAAATATGGTTCTACTTTTATAGAAGTAGAAAATATGGATTTATTTTGCCTGTGTGGGTTTGCACACTGAAGAATAATCAGAAAGACATCTGGAATATATACCAACATTGAGCCCTGGTTTGCCTGACTTTAGAGCCCAGGGTCTTAGTTACTCTGCAAAATTAAGTGTGGCTGCTTTCAGCTACGCTAAGAATGAAAGCCACAGGCATGACCCTACGTCTTGGCTCAGAAAGGCACACTAAAACTACACATTTCACTTATTGGCTCCTTGAATGTAAAAAATAAGCTAGAGTCATAATATCTCTTTTTTCTTTATAGATACTCCCTATTTAATTGTGAACTTGGTGAGAAAACTAAGAGGTGCGTTAAATCTAATAAAATGGCTGCCAAAATAGTCAGCTGAGTTCATCCCCTCATCAGACTCAAGTCCAGCACACTCTGTAGGATAAAAACCAACAGCCTTTTGACAGCAAAACCAACTAAGAATTAAGTGTCTCCTGACCTGTGTTTAAAAACAAATAAAGGAACTCCAATTTTTAAAGAGCAAGTGGAGCCCTTTCTGAGGTGGGTGAGAGGTGTGTTAATTATAGGCTGAAGAGCTCAGTAGCAGACGTCCATCTTGACAGCTGTTCTAATTCTCACAGACTGTTGCCAGGGATACTCCTCAGCTAATCTCCACCAGATGTTTTAAGAGATTGTCAGCATTTCCCAAAGCTATCCCAATTCCCCAAGACAATTAAGACCTATAATCAGATCTCAAAGGACACCTTCCTACGATATTAAACTACAGTACCTTACATCATGAGAAAATCAGAATAAACAATAGAATTTACATTGAGTACTATTTCAGTCTTCAAAGAGCTTAAGTAAATTATGTTTTTTATCTTCGCAGCACTCCTATGGCACAGGAACAGGCGGTACTGTGTGGCCCTGTCTGACTGCTGAAGGAAGTGAGGCTCGGTGGGAGCCCGTGCCTTACTCAGTCACACTAAGATGGCAGCACAAGAACCCAGGCCTGCTGCTCCTGGTGCCCCACCCTTGGCATCATGCCTTCCTGGGAAACATCTTCTCAGGCCTTTGAAGTATGCACCCCAGAGTAATCATACACTTGCACCCCCATCTCCTCTCTGCTCACTCCAAACCCATGTACTCACTGCACATTCACACGCTCTAGCAACCCTGTGCCACTGTCTGCCCTGCAAGCATCACCCCAGTCAAGGTCAAGAACCAGATTCTACCTCCACAGAAGGATACATACATATTCGGGTGACAAAGATGTTTGCTCAATAATTATCCTTTACATCAGACAGAGAGTTTTAAGTACTCTTCGGCATTCTATCTCCAAAAAGAGGAAAAATTAAGAGAACATTCTATGATAAGGAAAGTGGTTCACTTTCATCTTTTTAAAAAATTATATTCTTTCCTTGCCTGTATTTGTGGGCAGGTCTTGACAGAATTTTCACCCTTTCATGACCCCAATATTTGCCTGGGGGTTCCTGATCTCTGTCCAGTCAGCTGTCCTCTTTGCTCGTGACCTCCCCAATCTGGTCCTAGGTCACATATTCCCCCCCAGGCAGAATGGACCTCATTAACCAAAGAACTAGGCTCTTAAACTCAAGGAACCTAGTCTCAAGGTCCACCTTGCCCAAGTGTGGACACAAGGAAACACCAAGAATTATTTAAGTTAGGTAGGGCTTTATGTGAAAATCGCAAAAAGGATATATTGAAAACGACCAAACACATACTTTGAAATGAAAATAATACATAGTCTGTTATACACGCAGAAAAGGACATTGTATCCAGGCCAGAGCTGAGAAACCTTAGAACTCATGACCTCTGACCCAGAGGTCAGCCTCCCTGCTGCAGGCAAACGGCTTCTTAACTGTCACAGAACTTTGAGAAAGCTCTTAACTGCCACTGACACGGTGTCCAGCCACATCTCTTGATGAACCTGAAGGAGCAGGAGCTCCACAGGGATGTTTGAAACCAATGATATTCAGATATTTCTGCTGGACTGAGTGTCCCAGAAAGAAACCAGACTGAAGGGAAAAAGTAGAGCAGTTCCAGGAGAAAATCCTTATGAATAAAGAAGTTTATCCAAGGCCACAACAGAGCAGCAAAGCATGTCGGCCAGGCAGCAGGGGTGGGAGGCTCCCTCAGAAGCTGGGCGGAGCTCCTGTGGCTTCCCCCTCCTCAGCGCAGTATGCTCCAGAAAGGAGAGGGCTGGGGTGTAAAGGAACCGTGCCATGTGAACTCCAGTGCTAACAGAGGGGTGATCCAGGGGAGCTGGTGGCAGAGGGGGAGTAGCCTCTGTGAGGGGAACGGAGTAGGAGAATGGAGGAAGGGGGACTGTCAGGCACAAGACGGAAGTGGTCATGCCTCCTTCCAGGTGCTTCTGGGAGCAAAGTGATCTAGTAGAAGGGGCCATTCAGATCCCAGATGAAAACACACCTAGAAATCCCGAGGAATATTTTGGAAGGGGGATCGTGAAGGGGTAAAATAGAATTTTTGCTAGGAAAAGAAGCAGGACGGAGAATTACAAGGTCATTGTAAATGTGAAGTGTGTGTACTTTCTGACAAATGAAACTTGCTAGAAACTAAAAGGTTTGTAGGACGGGTGCTGCTATGAGCCTGGAATTTTTCCGTGCTGTCAAATGGATGGTAAGCTTTAGCCAGAGCGGGGAGGGAAACATCCCAGTTAGGTCTCAGTCCTCTTCCTTGTGTCCTGTGTTCCATGTCCCATGGAGCAGATTGTCACTGGGGGTCCTCTTCTTGCGGTGGTGTCCTTATTTCTGAGACCTGGACTTTGCCTAGGCAGGTGCTGGAGGAACAGCCTCTGAGTGCAATGTTGTTGTTCGTTTCATGGGCAGCTGTGCCTCTCTCCACTTGGGCTGGTGAAGTTTGTGGTGGCCACTAAAGACCTCTCAGGCCAGCCCAAGCTTGCTGTGCCTGTTTCTGTGTTCTCTCTGGCAACTGCATTCTCTCTTTGGGACCCAGCTTCTTCCTACATGCTGTGGTCATCAGAGAGGTTTTTTAAACTAATGCCAACAGCTAAATACAAACTCAGAAAGACTCTGTTGGACAAAGAAAAAAAAAATGGGCGGGGAGATAGGGAATGAAGTTTACATTTTAACATAAAAAGCTCCTGCTTGAAATTAGAGGTGAAGTTTCCCCTTTTAGTCTAAAATATGGATACCCATCCATTCCTCATGCAACGAGTGACAATGAGCTTCTCTCCAGCCTCCCATCCCACACGTACTCTTGTCATAGTTGCAATGACAAATGTATTTGGTCACTTTCGTGCCCATGAGTAAAAGGAACTTCTGTAGAGGAGGCCCTCAGCCCCGAGACTCCACTGAGCACCTCTAGTCATTTTGTTTCTTAACTTTCCCATCCCAGTGTCCTGAGGCCCAACCTGTTGCCAACCATGACCTGGCCGAGCTTCTTGCTGGCCTCCCTTTTGTCCTTTTCAGAAGGCCAGCAGGACCCAGCTAACAGAGCTATCGTTTACAAGGAGAAGGGCCTTAAAGGTGGGGTAGTCAGGATGTTGAACTCCAAAGTAGATTGAAGTTAAGAGGGAAAAGTAGACACTGCAATCTATAGAGGCAGGTTCAGAATTTGGAAATGCAGGTTTCCTGGAGAATCCCCTCGGGTGGACGTTCACACCTCTGGCAAAGGCCTCGTAACACTGTGGAAAGCTCACAGGTTTCGGTTCTTTTTCTGCGGTGATCGGTGATCCGTCGGGTGAGTTTGGACAGGCCACTGACTTTCTAACCTCAGCATTTTATCTAGATTTCCGGGAAGCTGTGAGAAAGCTGCAGAGGGTAAACCCTGAGAACTTTGTGGCTCTAATGATTAGAAGTAGGGGCAAAAGAGAGCAAGAGGAGGCACTGTGGTGTCAGCCTCAGGCAGCGTTAGCTCTGCACTGTGCGGTGTAGTACCTGCCAGTTCTGCACGGCCCTTCAAAGCTCCTGACGCTGATGTCTCTGTGTCTCCTGACTTCTGTAGCTCATTAGCTCACTTGCTCCCAAGACATTGAGGACCCCCAAAAAGAGAGCCCAGTGAAGGGCACTTCCTATCTGTTTTCATTACTATTGTATTTCCCAGCATGTTGAACAGCATTGAATAGAAATCTTCTCAGCTATAAAAAAGACACTGATGTCTGACACCAGAGCAGCCTCATTTTGTCATCTTTTCCTTTCTTTTGATTACTTTAAATTATTTTTAATGTTTTTTATAAAAATGTCTATCTTATAAGTTGTGTGACATTTCCTCACTTAAAAGCTTAGATGAAGCCCCATTGTCAACAAGTTAAATCCTGGGCCTGAAATTTTTTAATTTTTTGTGATCTGGTCCAAGCTTTCTAATGTCACCTCCTGTCTCTTCTTCCCTCTCTGTTATGTTAATAATTCAGAGCTTATCAGTGAGGCCTGATGCTAAACAAAACACTCTCATATCTCTGATTTTGCTTATATTGCTGTTCCTTCTCTCTTCTGGGGAACATCTCCTCTGCCTGTAAAACATTCTTCTACCATAATTTCTTCTAAATCACCTTGTTACCCCACCTGCTTCATTTCTCCTTCAAAGGCACCTGGCCTCCCCACACCTTACTGCATACTCCCCCAAATCAACTTCATTTATTGTGGTTGTATACAGCCTTTTATTATTTAACTTTTCATATGTGTCTTGTCACTTCAACTCTTGTAAGATTTTTAAGGCAAGAGGGATGGTTCTTAGATTACTTTTATACTCCTCATGTTAACCGACACAGTATTACCCATATAACTCTACAGTAAATATTCAATTAAAATATAGTAGGAATAGATGCCAGATGCAGTGACTCACCCCCGTAATCTCAGCACTTTGGGAAGAAGAGGCTGGGGGATCGCTTGAGACAAGGTTAGAGACCAGCCTGGACAACACAGTGAGACCCCATCTTTACAAAAAATTTAAAAATTACCTGGGTGTGGTGGCACACACCTATAGTTCCAGCTACTTGGGAGGCTGAGGCAGAAGGATTGCTTGAGCCCAAGAGTCCAAGGCTGCAGTGAGCTAGGATCACACCACTGCACTCCAGCCTGGGAGACAGAGCAAGACCCTGTCTTTGTATACAGATGTGAATAGAAGACATACCAACCAATCCCTTTGAAAATATACCCACCTAGTGTTTTCTTTCTAAACGTGCCATATCTATGTCTAACCAGGCACTTTTCCATCTTTTAACTACCTTCAGTGTTCTAAGTCAGTTGACCAACATCAATTGTGTTGTGCATGACTAACTCTTAGGCAGGAGGTCACTGAAGCCAGTTTTGCAGACATGAACCAACAGCCAGTAGATGTGTTCTGGACATTGGTGCATGAGTCTGTCCCACTGACGTGGACTGAAAAGCCACGAAAGGGAAAAGAACAAGTGGCCTAAAGATATACCTTTAGCGAGTGAGGACAACAGTTAGAGCCTCTCTAGCCATTCTTATTTTAGGTAGACAAATTTTGTTTATTAAAGTTCAAAAAGGAGTTCTGGAGAAAACAGAATAGGTAGCTCAGTACAGCTTTCATTTTTGTGTATGTCTCTTAGGTGCCAAATTATGTCGTAAAAATGTTTCTTCTCAAAAGAAATCCAACCGAGTTTCCTCTTCTGTGATTTCCCTTGGGAATGAAGAGAGTAGAACGATTTACTGTGGATACTTGGAGAATTGAAAGGAGAATGATAAAGTATGAAGAAAGCTACTGTAGCATTTTAGATCATTCTTACCAATGATTCCTAGGATATATATCGTAAATACTTACATAATATAGATAGTAGTGTATATCAGAACCCAAACACAGTGTATACTGTCAGTGCACCTTGAAACTTAAAAAATAGCCTTAAAATGAATGCTATACTCCTCTTGACTGAAGAAAGCCTTTGATCCTAAACTACAAAATTCTGCAAAAAAAATTAACATTGTCTTGGGGTGACCTTTTCTCATGTTCTCCCCTAGCATTCCTCAGTCTTTCAAAACAGGGCTAAAAAATACAAGCCTTCCTAGTTATAGTAAGTTCATCCTACTGAGAAATCAATTTTTTTTCCAAAGCAAAAATAATCCATGAATTCAGCCACTCATCCAGACTTGGGGATTATGAAGGTTCCTGGGTCTTGGGCTATTACTTGCTTGTCAGAAATATCAAAAGACATCAGGGTTTGTTATCCTTAACATACAACCTATTTGATTCAAAGATACTTTCAGAAGTAGTCATGCACACAATGATCATATCCTAAATCCTGTCTATGTTCTGGACAGACACTGGATGGCATTGCAGCAAGAGCCTATGACAGAGCGTTTTCCATCCTGAAGTCAGGATCCACTGGATAAAGTTTATCAAGAGGACTTCGTCTTCTTAGTATGTGGTTTCCAGAAATGTGGACATTGAAGGAGAACACATATCCTCTTATCATTTTCACTTGTGATGCTCTTCTAACTGCACCCCACAGCTCCCTATCCCTTGCCACTCCAGTCTGTTCTCCACAATGCAGATCACAGTATCTCTGCAAAATGCCAATCTGATTATGTATCTTCCCTATTGAAAATGGCTTAAAAGCCCCCATTGCTCTTAGGATGAAGTCCAAATTCCTTATTTTGGCTTACAAGCCAAAATCCAGCCCTGGATCCAGTCCTGGCTTACCTCTCTAAATTTTTTTTTTTTTTTAACTTTACCACCTACCACCTACCACCACTACACATCTCCTCTGTTTTCCAACTATGTTGAAAAGCACTTAATTCCGTATGCTCTCTTGTCTCTGTCTTTGGCATTTTGTTCCTTCCTCTCCTGTTCCCACGTACTCTTAATGTAAACATTATTTCATAAACACACATGCTCCTGTTTGCACAAACTCATGTAAGAGTACGTGTTTCCGGTGGTATGAAGAGTAAGATTTAACTGCTACTATTATACACTACCAATTCTCTAGTGATACTACACACCAGCATGTAACTTGGAAATCTAAACACTGTCAAATTTTTGTCTTGATGACCACCTTCCTCCCCCTCACCAAGTGAGTTTGAATGTTTGACGTTAGAAAATAGATTCTATTTCAAATCAAAGACAACGTTACTATGGTAGAGTGCTCTGGCCTCCTCTCTGGATGCCTTTCATTGTTCACTAATGAGATAAAATGTGGTGGCCCCATCTGTCTTTGTTTGTTTTGGCTTGGTCTTGACTATATAAAAGATCATACAGTAACATTAACAAGATATTTAATTCACTAAAGACGTCTTTAACTTCCTCATTTGCTAAATTAATAGGAAGATAATCTAGGGAAACAACGAAATACAATTCACCTACCCAATTTTTAATAGACCTGACAGTCTCTGGGCCCTTGGAAAAAGCATCATGGTACTTTCTGTAGTTCCACAGAAAAGTCATTTTGCATTTGGATACATTATCTCTCTACCTCTTAAGCTTAAGCTTTCAACTACTGAAATGCAGACTCACATATAGTAAGAATCCAAATATTTTGTTGGTTATTGGTTATTGCCAACATATCTGGTAAATGATCTGAATTCAATTTTAAGCTGTCTTAATGCCAAAAAAGTATATCCTTAACTCAACTTTAATCCAGTAGGTTTTTACTAAGAATTTACTGTGTTTTAAGGCTTTTGTTCCTTGAAAAAGCCCTCATTTAGATTGACGTCTCTGAGTAATTATTAGGTGTGCCCGGGATACACTGGAGTGAATGCTCAAACATTGACCTTGATGCTAGGACTCCCCTGGGTGGTGATCTGGCTTCCCTGAGCCTCCTGATACTTTGGGAAGAGTTGGAACCCCTGCCTGGTTCTTTTCCCTCAGAGGCTTACATGGCTATATGCAGACAGCCTGTGTGTCACCTGTCTCACTATATGCCTTTGTAGATGTGCTGCCTGGATGGGTCATGAGAATGAGGGATTTGCCATATTAAATTCTTAAGATTACTTCTTACAGAATTCCCAAAATCAAAGATTTATACCATCAGGGTCACTATCCAGCCAGAAGTGATCCAGAATCTCCTGTTTCAAGTCACCCAGGAGGTCCTGGAGTTGAATTAAACCAACATATTTGTGAAGTGACTGCTGGAGACTGCGCACAGGGCAAGGGGCCAGGGTGGTCTCGATAGATTCACAGCCCAGCCCTGCCCTGTCTGGACAATCTTACTCCAAATGGCAGGACCTGAGTCTTGTGCTCCCAACCCTGCCCTGGCATTCACAGAGGCACTACATTAATACTGAATCAACAAATGAAGTGGGAAGCTTTTCGAACCAGAGGAGCTTGTTATCCTAAAGAACAAAACCAGCCCTTTTTAAAATACTTGAGAACAAAGTCTAAACAAGATGCAACCAAACTTGAGAATTCATACACTCAAGGATAGATTCAGTAGTATGTCTGACAAGGATTTCATTTTCTATCTAAAACACAGGCAATCTACTGAGAGACAAGTTGCTATGCCTCTCTGCAAGCATGCTGCTGGGGGTCAGGGGAAAGACTCTAGAGGTGTTGCAATAAAAAGGTGCCTCACGAGGGTGTATGAACCTTTTAAATTAGTCCCAGATGGCCGTTGACAATTTGCATCTAGCAACTGGTAGGGGCCGCTCCTCTGTTGCCTCCCTAACACAAGCAGGTGAAGTTGTGGGGCCAGGTCCTCCTCACACAAGGGAGATAAAGGGAGTCCCAGGAATTGGGGACCTGGCCTAAGAAGGTGACAACTAAGAGGCTGGCCTTTCCCTGACCCCTTCACGGTCATGCTAAAAGGGGGATATAGGTCAGAGAAGAGAACTGGAAGGCCCACTTGAATCAAGGGGGTCCATCTTCCTCCCCTCAATCCCCAGAATCACCCAGGGCTCCTAAATGGCAATGATGATCTGAACCACCAAGGCCAGGAAAAGGAACCCTGGGACCCATCAGCCCTGCTGTTCCATTTGCAACACCGGCCCTGGACCCGGTGACCCATGTCTTGGGAATAGTCCGCCCTCCAATAGTTTACATTTGCAGCAGTCAACAGGTGCATCTTAGGAATTCTGGGGTTTGTGAGCCTGCAAGGTGATTATTACAGCCTCTGCCTTTTTCTTGAGTCGCCTTTTCCTCTCTTGGGCCTCCTGATTCCTACTGTACAAGACCAAGGTGGCCACTTTCAGGAGGTACTACTTGATTCTGTGGCTTATTTCTGCAGCTTCCTCCTGATAAGAGGGGCTGCCTGATCTCTTAGGACCGGCTGTCCCTCTATTGAATCAGGAGATAGAGGGGTATATTTACCAAGACCCCTCTTAGCCTTTCCAGGAAGGTACTGGAACTCCCATCCAATCCCTGATCTACCATGGATAGCCCAGGGCAATTGAGAGGCCCAGTCCCAGTCCCAGTCCCTCACAAGCCTTCCAATATACACACCTGAAAGTTTTTCCTTCCATTGTCCCATTTCATCACTGGGGTCCTATTAGGGTCCTCCAGTGGTACTGCTATTCTTCCAACTGGATAAGGTTCCACCCCTTCGCTGGCCCTATACAAGATGTAAACAAAACTCATCCCCAACATTCTTCCCCACTTGCTGAGAAGGGCCTACTTTTCAGGGTTTGATTCAACAAGGAACATGGCCATCCTTCCAGAAGAGTTTAAATACTTGGGTTAAGTTCTAGAAAGCCTCTATATACCCATCAGGGCTGTCTGAAAACCTGCCAAGATCCTCCTTAATTTGCCTTAAGTCCTGAAGAGAAAAGGTGACCTGATCCTTAATGGGGCCACATTCACCAGGCATCTGTCGTAGGGGCAGTTGAGACTGGGACCTGCCTAAAACCAGGATTCCTAGGCTGGGGTAAACTTGAGAGATAACCTGGATAGGGAGGAGCAGAGAAGATTGATTCCCCTGCTGGAGGTAGCTCTGGGGTTTGCTTCCCTACTTCCCTGGGATTGCCCTTGTAACCTCTCCTGAGATGGCCACTAGGAGGGCTGAATCAATCCTACAATGTTGGCAAAGGTCTGGGTTGGGGTTACACTGCAGGGCAAAGGAGGCCTGCACATAAGGGACCTTGGACCATTTGCCCTCATGTTTACAGAAAGCTTCCTTCCTGAGGCAATGCTTTTTTTCTGTGCCTCAAGGTGGCAACCAAGTAAACTACAAGGACATTTTCACCATGAGTTTACTTACCGATACCAAAGCACACTTTGCTTTGTGCTACTCAATCTTCTATTTTATACTTTCAGTGACTAAGCTAAATGCTCATTCTACGCAGTAACATCCCTGGTTTACAACAAACATCCTTAACATTTAACACTGAATAGAAAAGAGATAGGAACCATGACAGCCACCAAAGAAAATAAGAAATAAACAACAATAGGAAAGACTGGAAGTCCTGGTGCTGACAGGTAGTTGGGGACTGGAGTTAGTTCAGAGGCCTTTGGATAACACTGAGGCGTGGTCTTGGCCAGATAACCTCAGTTGCTCCAGGACCTCCTTCCAGTCCCATGCAATGGGTAGACCTCTGGGAAGGGAAACTGGGTTGGAACAAAGCCAACATTCCCAACACCTAAGGGTGATGGGGGATTGATGATGTCCTCCCCAGCAAGCCTGTCCTCTGTGTCTTAAGTCCTGCAGCTGCTCTAGTCACTTTCAACTGGCTGACAGAGGCCCGGTATTTTTCCTTCATTTTGACTATTGTGGAGTTTAGAGACTCTGAAAAATAGGACAGAATCATTTTTACCCTTCCACAGATCCCGAACAAGCCCCCAAAATGTTCACAGGATCTCTGGAGTGTCGATTTTTCTGGCCAAAACCCTCTGTGGCCATGGCGTCTTTGCCCAAGTTCTTGTCCTGCATCCAGGAACACAGAAAAGTGAAGGGCAAAAAAGAGGAAATGTTTTACTTAGTGTTAGAACAGCTCAGAGGAGTGGGTAGCTCCTCTCTGTTAGCAGGTTGTCCAGTGTTTGGTTCTCATCAGAGAGGAGGCCCTAGAGAGAAAGGCTCCTCTCCACAGGCAAGTTATTTGAAGGTCTCTTCAGGTCTCTGAACCTCTAAGCAGAGAGAGTAGCTCCTCTCTGCTGGCAAGTCATCTCTGCAGCTGGTGGTCCCATCTCTCTGCCCTCTTCTGCCTCTGGTCGTCTTCTGCCCTGCTCTGGCTGAGCCTGTGGCTTTTACGGACCTCAGAGGGGAGGAAGTGCATGCCAGTTGATCCCTGGGTGGCCATGGGTGGGCCTGCAAGAGGCACCATGAGTCCCCACTCCAGTCAGTGGGACTGGCAGCCAGGCCCCCAACCTTCAGGCTCTCCCTGGCCTGAAGGTGGGGCCTTACTGGGCACCTGCCCCTTTCTGGCCAGAAATCAATCTGCCTCCTACTGTCATTCATGGCCCCAGGGCTCTGCCCCAATCAGCCTCTCAGAAATCTGAGCAGGCGCCCGGAGCAAAGAGGCCAGGCAGTGGGAGCAGATACCCCGAGCCTGCAGGGATGGTGGGGTTGAGAGGGGTTCCTTCCTGGGGCCCCCAGTGGTGCAGGCTGCAGTGATGCCAGGGTCCTGTGCCTCGGAGGACAGCCACAGCTGCCCCCAGGAGCTCCCGCCCTGCCAACTCAGAAGAGGCAGGGCTACCACTTGTCCCCATCTCCTGCCTACTTCATGGAGTGGGAGGTCCAGGTCTGCAGCCATGGCAGGAGGGCAGATCTTGCCTGTTCCCAAGCTCCCCCAAGAACACAGGGAGGCGCCAATCCACAGCTGCAGTTTGGGCGGCTGTACCTGTTCCTCAGAGCAGGAGGCCTGGGTCTGCAGCTGTAGTTTGGGTGGCTGCAGTGGCACAGAGAGCTCCCCTCCAAACTCAGAAGGGGCAGGGGCCGGCCCTCCCCCACCCGACCCCAGATCTATGGAGTATGCAGCCCCAGCTGTGCCTCCCTGCTGCAGCTGGAATGATGGTAGCAGTCACTGCCATCAGAGGCATCAGGAGAAAAAGAAGCAATGGAATTTGGTCTCTTAATGGGTTAGGAAAGACAGATAATGAGGAGACACAGAAATAAAAAGTGGTTGGCCCCCGACTCCCCTGGGTGCCTGTTCCTCTCAGTGCACACAGCTATCCCTTAGCCCTGGAAGGAGGCCACGGCCTGTGGGGCACTGACTCACACACTTCTGTGTGGGACATGGAAATGGGAGGGCAGGTAGGGTAGTCTGTTAGTATCTCTGCCATCCTCCAGTGCTCAGCATCCTGTGCTACAGGGATTGCTGCTCACTGCCAGAGAAGATTTCTTCCAAAAGCCAAGCCAGCTATAGTCTGTTTGGAAGCTGTGTGAGAGGAGGGGTTCAGGGCAGGCAGGGGAGGGGAAGAGAGCGAAGTAAACGGAGGAGTGGGACCTACAAGAGACTCCTTGGATATCACTAATGTTGTGCTTTCCTTGAAAATTCACACAAGTGTTGGCTTTACAAGTATTTGTTAAACTGCCTGAATTTATGCATTTTTCTGTATATTTTTTTCACATTAAAAAATGTTCAAATGAAAACAAAAAGAGCACAAGAGCATGAGTTAAGCAAGCCCCTTCTGTGCATCTTAGTAACTGTAGGACTTTGGGCAGTGAGAATAAGAATAAAAGCTGTTGAATGTTGCCTGTGTCCCTGTACTAAACGTGCGCTATCCAACATTCCTGGGAGTTAGACATATAGTGCCCTTTCTACAGAAGACACTGCCTTTAGCAAGGTGAGGAGGTCTGCCCTTCATCACACAGCCCTTGACAGGCAGAGCCAGGTTTGGACATCAGGTCCTCTTAGGTCTACCCAGAGCCTGCCCTCCTGCAGCAACGTGGAACATGCCCTCCAAGGCCTGCTTGTGACTGGCGGGGGCACTCACAAATAAAACCACACTGTCAGGCTATCCCTAGAGATGAGTCCAGAGAAAGGTCCCTTTGTGAGATTGGAATTAGGAGATTTGGTCTTGACAGAGAACTTGAAAGTCTGCATTGGCAGTGTACTTGAAAATCTGCACAGGCAAGACATGCCTAATTAAATGTGATGGTTTTAATTACTTCTAAGAGTGTACTTCAGGTTGACGCAATGTTTCTGCTGGGTTGTATAAAGGAAAATGCCTGTTAGGTTTGCTGCTTGAAATAATTATAGCTAGAAGAGTTTAAAGTGCTTCAAGTGGTTATTTTTGTTAAGGGGTGTATCAAAATACGGATACATAATTGACTCCCTCTGTGGTTCCTGGTGTGGCCTCTGGCTCTGAGACACATCAGCCAATACCCTGAAGTCAGTGTACAATTGTCCCTCTGTCCCTAAGGAGCAGTAGCATGTACAGTCCCTGGATCCTGATGACCCTGAAGAGCCACGGCTGATGGAACTCAGCTTCTCCCAGTCTGGAAAAATGACTCAGCACGTGGAGACTAAAGACCATCTGAAGCATTTCTCCAATTGCTATCTTCTGCTGCATAAGCAAGGGTTATAAAACCATGCATGGATGGAGGTTCAGGACGTGGGGGCCTTGACTGACTATAAATGGCTCTATTTACTTGAGCCAAGTCCTCAGTTTCTGTGGAAATGTATTTCACTGTGACCCACCTGGTTCCTGAAAGTCCCTGTGCTTATAACCCCAGTACTATAATGGCATCCTCATATTTCCCCCAAAAAGAGGGGTGCTTAGGCCTGAATTTAAGTGGCAGAGGGAGGGTCAAGGAGACATTCAACCACTAACGTGTACATTTTCCTAAAGTATTCAGTTAAATATTGTTAAGATTGTATTGCTGAACGCCAGGAGTTCGGCCTAGGCCAAGTGGCTTGTCCCAAAGAATGCCAATCACTGAGACGATAAGTACTGCCAGGGAAGGAAGGCTTTATTGCAGGGGATGTCAGCCAGAGAGACAGGAGGCAAGTCTCAAATCCATCTCTCAGCTCAACTAAAGTTAGGGGTTCATATAGCGAAGAAGGAAAACGGGGGGTGGGCAAGGAAGAGGAGTTGGTCAACAGGCAGCAGGGGATCAGATGAGAGGTCTGGTGCATTGTAACCATGTGTGTGCAGCAAAACAGGAATGAGGGAGGGGTAAGGAAGAGGAGTTGGCAAACAGGAAGCAGGTATATCTGTTGTCCAAATGCAGTCACCTGGAAAGCCTCAGTTCCCTGATATGGTCCAGGAGGCCTGATGGTCAATTTCCTGAGACAGGAACTCAGATAATAGAAACAAATGTAAGTTTCTTAAGCTTCAGTTCTATGGGAAACTGGACTGGTCTCAGTGCCCCCTTTCTATTTAGTCAGTTCCTTAATCATGAGGAATCTGGTCATTGATCTTTGGCTGCTTGATACTGCGGAGGGGCATACTGGGATAATAAGGAAGAATGAAAATGTTGCATGTGTAATCGGAAGTACTCATGAGTACCTGGTTGGCATCCAGGTTGGAATACCATGATCTGCATACTTTTATTAATGGTTTTAGAACAGCATCTTAAGCCACATTGAACTAGGATGATCAATAATATAGATAATCCAAATTTTAAGATAACAGAGAATATGGAGGGGATCCCCTGGGGGAATCTAAGAGAACAATCTTATGCCTACCCACAAGTCTTCCTGATTCATCACATCCCAATCAAATGGAGTGCTGTTCAGGTCACCATCAAGGGAAAAGAGGCATTTGCCTTCTTCTAGGAAACCAGGGGGACTTTGTAGTCCCTAAAAGGTTTTTCATATAAGGCATGCTCAGTATGTTCTTTTAGGGGTCTACAGATGTTCAAATGTGCAGGTAGGGACATGCAAAAAGCTATGAACTGGTTGGATTAAGGGGTTACTATGGTCTAGAGCAGATTGGGTTTTTTTGTTTTGTTTTGTTTGAAACAGAGTCTCACTCTGTTGCCCAGGCTGGAGTGCAGTGGCACAATCTTGGCTCACTGTTACCTCGCCTCCTGGGTTCCAGTGATTCTCCTGCTGCAGCCTTCCAAGTAGCTGGAATTACAGGTGCATGCTACCACAGCTGGCTAATTTTTGTATTTCTAGTACAGACAGGGTTACACCACATTGGCCAGACTGGTCTCGAACTCCTGACCTCAGGTGATCCACCTGCTTTGGCCTCCCAAAATGCTGGGATTGCAGGCATGAGCCACCGCACCCAGCCATATTGGGGTTTTGAGTGACATATATAACAGTGGCATAAATTGGCCAATGAGGCAAGAGCTTGTGAAATATAAATTGATGAGTCATCCATCCAGGAGCAGGAAGGATCTGGAGAACAATAACAACCTGAAAAGCACATGTTTCCTTTATGATTTCTTATCTAGAGTTCTTTGGCTGAGCTTTGAATATTAACTTAAGGCCACGGAAAGGTTCATGAGACCATGACTATTTCCCCTGGAGGGATCCCAGAGGGACTGATTGGTGAATCCATGGTTTAACACTGGCTAACCTGACAGATGAGTTGAGTGGTCAGTAGCACCTCAAAAGGGCTGACCCATTGTGGTTGCAGCTGGTCTTCTGCCTGGTAGGATTTCCAGGTCTTCAGCAAGACTTGGTTCCTGGTTTCAAAGAGTGGAGAGGCATGTCTGTAAGGAAGTGGAGTCTGCTGGAAACAAACTCAGAAAGACGAGTCAATATACTTAGTGTATTTCCTGTTTTCTATGTGACTTAGCTTCTGTTTCAGGGGAGGAAACATCCTCAAGTGACAGGGAGTCTGGGAGTCAGGGAGATGATCTCCCACATAATATTTCAAAAGAGCTCACAGCCAATCCACTTTTGGGGGCCTACCCATATCCTCAGCAGGGCAACGGGAAAGTTCTTTTCCCAGATGAGATTGGTCTCTTGGCAAATTTTAGAGACTTCTTTAATGTCCTATTCATTAGAGTTCTTAGGAGTCCATATCAAGGAATTATTTTCTCTATTAGAGCTTTTACAACTTCAGTAGATTTCTCAGGCCTGGTCGGGTAAGCCTCAACCCAGCCTGTGTAAAGGTATCAACCAAAACCAACGAATATCAAAAATAATCCAGGTGCCAGGGGCATTATGGCGAAATCTGATTATGAGACTTCTCTAGGATTAGTACCTCTCCATTGAGTTCCTTGTTTAAAAGGAGCTTTTGTGCCTTCCAGGAGCTTTGGATTATTTTTCAGGCAGATAGGACAACTTTGGACTATGGTTTGTATTGTTCATTGAAAGTCAGGCCCAACAGGATAAGACTGTATTCAGCATAAAGTAGCCTTGCACCCATAATGGGTGTTTTGATGGATTTTCTCAAGAATCAGTGTAATCAAAGTTTTTGGAAGGGGAATTTTTATTTCATTAAGTCATTGATGGTTGGCATGTTTAGAAAACCCCCATTCCTCAGCTCTTTTAAGATCAGCCTCCAAATATCTTGGGCAATGGGTCTCCAAACAGAGTGGGAACAAGAGCCATCTGGGCAGCAGGTTCCTTGACTGCCTTTTTCGCCTAGCTAGGCTAGCCTTCATATTTCCTCGTGCAACATGAGTGCCTGCCTTCTGGTGTCCTTAACAGTGAACAATTGTTATTTCCCTGGGCATTTTTCTGTTTCTAATAATGCAAACACTTGAGGACTATGCTTTATTTGTTATTGAAAGTGAGGGAGGCCCCTTTCCTTTGAAATTACCCCCATGGAAATGGGCCATTAGAAAAGCATATTTGGGTGAAACATTGAATTGCTTTCCCTTACCCAGATGTAGAGCTCTGGCTAAAGCTCAGTCCTTTGGGTGCATGTCCCTGGGGGGAGGGCCTGCACTTCAATTACCTGCTGAGCAGTAACTACAGCATACCTGGCCCCTCTGACTCCTTTTTCTACAAAACTTCTTCCATCAGTGAAGAACTTTTCATTGGGTTCTGTCAATGGCAAGTCTGTGAGGTCCAGTCTGCTAGAGTAAACTTGATCAGTTATTTGAATGCAATCATACAGGAAGCTGGAGTTTCCCTGGCAGCAGGGTAGACAGGATTCAGAGTAGAAGCAGCCTTAAGAGTTACATTTGGTAGCCAAAAAACATAGGAGAAATGATCAACATTATTAATCATCTTGGAAATGCAAATTAAAACCACTATGAGATACCACCTCACTCAGGCAGAATGGCCATTATTAAAAAGTCAAACAATAGATACTGATGTGTATGTAGTGAAAGGGAATGCTTATACATTGTTGGTGGGAATGCAAAGTAGTACAATCTCTATGGAAAACATGGAGATTTCTCAATGACCTAAACGTAGATCTACCATTTGATCCAGCAATCTCACTTCTGGGTATCTACCCAAAGGAAAAAGAGTCATCATATCAAAAAGGCACATATATGTTTATTGCAGCACAATTCACAGTTGCAAACATATGGAATCAACCTATGTTCCCATTAACCAATGAGTGGATAAAGAAGATATAGCACATACATACCATAGAATGCTACTCAACCAAAAGAAAGAATGAAATATAGTGCCTTTTGTAGCAACTTGGATGGAACCAGATTCCATTATCCTAAGTGAAATAACTCAGGAATGAAAACCCAAAAATCACATGTTCTCACTTATAAGTGGGAGGTAAGCTATGGGTACACAAAGGCACAGTGGTATAATGGACACTGGAGACTCAGAAAGGGGGATGGTAAGAAAGGAATTGAGGGATAAAACATTGCCTGTTGGGTACAATGTACACTATTCAGGTGACATGTACACTAAAAGCCCAGACTTCACTGCTATATAATTCATCCATGTAACCAAAAACTACTTGTACTCCTAAAGTTATTGAAATTAAAAAAAAAAGAGTTACATTTGAGTTATAGTAGCTTGTTCTAGCATCAATCAAAAAATTGACCAATTTATCACTCAATTTAATGGCTATCCTAGGCCCCTGGCAGGTAACATTAAGAAAGGTGGAAAAAGCCTTAAAGTCCCAACATTTCAGGTCATCTCCATTGAATCCAGCCTTTGCAAGGCTGGTCTTGGCCCGCTTTCTATTCAACTTGGGACAATCTTTGTTCTACTGTCTCTCTTTTCTGCAATCAGCACACTGGTTTTTCCTCAGGTATGTGTAGGGGGGTGGCTTTTGCCCTTTTTGAGGAGGCCATTCCAGACTCTTAGCTAAGTCTGCTGCTGAGAACTTAGCCTGCGGCTTCATCTTCCTGCAATTTTTGTTTCTCCTTTTGTTGTTCCTAGTCTACTCTAGACTCAGAAGGACCTTGTATGCCACGTCAACCAAGTGAGACATTGGCAATGTTAGGGTGCCCTCTGATCTTTGCAATTTCTGTGGAATGTCAGGCATACTCTGCCCTATAAAAGTCATATTAATTAACCTGGTATTTTCAAGACTGCAGCTGCATCTGTATCTTTCCAATAAGCCTCCAAAATCCTTACCCAAAATGCTAATGAGCTCTCTTTCACTTCTTGTCTAATTTCCTCAATCTTATTTATGTGTTTGGTTTTTCGGGACACCCTTCCTGAGCCCCATCAAAATACAATCCCAAAAATGTTGGATTTTATCTTCCTCCCTGTCATTCAGGTTCCACTTGGGGTTTTAAAGGGGCATTGCCAGATTGGTGCTGGCCCTCACCTGGTTATTAGGATCTTCTTGTGTGTGACTGGTCAGCCTCCTCCTGAGCCTTTTCTAGCATTAGACAATGTTTTTTGAATGCCAACAAAATGCTAAGGAGGCTCTGAACATCAGCCCAGGTGAGATGACGATAGACTCAAAAAGTTCAGTTATATGTTTCTGGTCATCCCTATAAGCCAGTGTATTAGTCCGTTCTCGCATTACTATAAAGAAATACTTGAGACTGGGCAATTTATTTAAAAAGAGGTTTAACTGGCTCACAGCTCTGTAGGCTGTATAGGAAGCATGGCACCATCTGCTCCTAGGGATGCCTTGGGAAACTTACAATCATGGAGGAAGGTAAAGTGGGAGCATTCAGTTTACATGATGAAAGCAGGAGCAAGTGGGCGGGGTGGAGGGGGGTGGCACTACCCACTTGTAAACAACCAGGTCTCACAAAAAGTCACTATCACGAAAACAGCACCAAGGGGATGGTGATAACCATTCATGGTGAGGATGATGATAATAGTACCTACCTCATAGAGTTGTTGTGAGGATCAAGTGGGTTAATTAGTGTAGTACCTTTAAAAGGTGTCTGGCATAGCACATGCACTCAGTGAATGCTAGCTAGCAGCAGTGGTGGGAGACCTACGAGCAGGAGAAGGAAGAGGAAGAGCAGCCATCCTCTTCAGAGATCCCAGCCTGGTGCTCAAGGAAAGCCAACTATGCCCTTAGCTGAAGTTCTCCTCTCTGATCTGTGCTCTATTTGCTTTCAGTGGTTTTCAGTGTTATCATGATGTTTTTAAATCCATAAGCAACTGCAGGGACTTCTTGAGAGAAATAGTTACGAGCTCTCTGGGGTCATGGGATAATATAACTCCTTATCGCTTCCTCACAGAAGCACGTGAGTTCCCTGTTTGCTTTCCCCAGGTGAACAAAGCAAACATCAGCTGGAAGAGGAAAACCTGGCCTCTGGATTCCGCTTGATTTCATTTCCATTATGTTCCCTTCCACCCAGATCCATGCCAGAGGTTTTTCATTACTAAACAGAAAGAGAAAAGAGAGAAAAACAAACTTAGCTTTTTCACTGGATCCTAAAACGTTTTCCTCAAAGGCATGGGAGGCTACACCATTCCAGTTCAGTGGCGTCACTAACCACTGGAGGTCAAAAGTGGAAAAGACATTTCTCCCAAGATACCAATGTACAAGTTTTTCAAGTAAAGTGGAGGAACTCAAAGCATAGCCTCCTCATTTAACATGTTGGTGTAGACATCCAGAAGCAGCAAAGGACAGGTTGCTGGGCAGCTGTGGCCTGCTATGGCTTCTAGGCACTGTCTGAACCTTCCCTCTTCTCAGGCCGTCAGGCTAGGGCATCAGCAGTGAAACTCTGTAAGACTCAAAGCACTTGGCAAAGGAGAGGTGATGATAACAGAGAGCAGAGGGAAAAGATTATCTTCCCACCTTTTGAGTTTCAAAAGCCTAGTACTTTATGGGAATAGAAAAGCCTCTGGCTCAAAAGATTTGAGAGAAAACCCGGTGGGTGGGTGTCCAATGCCCTACTCCCCCAACTGGCCCCAGGGATAACAGAAGATGCTTCCTGGGGGAACTGAAAGAGAGGAAGAGATATGAGGGCTGGTTCATGGGTCTCTGGAAGAGACCCCACTCTCCTTGTCATGCCCTGCAAGGTCTGTGGGGATCCCAAGAAGAGAAGACCTAGGTCTGTGATTTATTTTCCAGGGAAACCCCTAGAGAAGCAGCTAGACTAAAAATATATATAGATGGTTGATGGGAGTAACAAAAGACGGGGTCTTAGATGGCCACCAAAAACTTCCATACAGCTCAGAATAGCTTGAAAATCAGAAGTTACTTCCTATGTGCCAGAGACATGGTATATCAATGGAACTGAAAGGGAGGGGGCAAGAGGGTGGGACCCGGGAGCATCCCTGCAGCACCCTATATAGTCCAGCAACTGTGGGCCCAATGCAATAATGGACACCACGGTGGATGCTGTATAGACAAGTGACACAGAGAATCAGTGGGCTCTCTGAGGACACAGGATATTATAACCCTTCTCTCTTTCTCATAGAAGCACTTGAGTTCCCTGTTTGCCTTCCCCAGGTAAACAGAACAAACATCAAGCCAGAAGAGGAAAACGTGGCCTCTGGAAGCCACTGGATCTCATTTTCCATTTTCCTCCTGAGCCTTTTTCAAACCCTTGTATTAGTCTGTTTTCACACTGCTGATAAAGACATACCTGAGACTGGGCAATTTATAAAGAAAAAGGTTTAACGGACTCGCAGTTCCAAGGGGCTAGGGAGGCCTCACAATCATGGTGGAAGGCAAAAGGCATGTCTTACTTGGTGGCAGGCAACAGAGAGCATGTGCAAAGAACCTCACCTTTATAAAACCATCACATCTCCTGAGACTTATTCACTATCACAAGGACAGCATGAGAAACCCCCACACCATGATTCAATTACCTCTCACCAGGTCTCTCCCACAACATATGGGGATGATTACAATTCAAGATGAGATTTGGGTGGGGAAAAAGAATCAAACCATATCATTCTGCCCCGGCCCCTCCCAAATCTCATGTCCTTGCATTTCAAAACCAATCGTGCCTTCCAACAGTCGCCTAAAGTCTTAACTAATTTTGGCATTAATTCGAAAGTCCACAGCCCAAAGACTCATCTGGGACATGGCAAGTCCCTTCTACCTATAAGCCTGTAAAATCAAAACTAAGTTAGTTACTTCCTAGATACAATGGCCGTACAGGCATTGGGTAGATACACCTGTTCCAAATGGAAAAAAATGGCCAAAATGAAGGGGGGCTACAGGACCCATGCAAGTCCAAAATCCAGTGGGGCAATCAAAGCTCCAAAGTAATCTCCTTTGACTCCATGTCTCATATCCAGGTCACACTGATGCAAGAGGTGGGCTCCCGTGGCCTTGGGCAGCTCCTCCCCTGTGGCTTTGCAAGGTACAGCCCCCTTCCCAGCTGCTTTCATGGGCTGGCATTGAATGTGGCTTTTCTAGGTGTGCAGTACAAGTTGTTGGTGGATCTACCATTCTGGGGTCTGGAGGATGGTAGCTCCCTTCTCACAACTCCACTAGGTAGTGCCCTAGTGGGGTCTCTGTGTGGAGGTTCCAACCTCACATTTCCCTTCCACACTGCCCTAGCAGAGGTTCTCCATGAGGGCCCCGCCCCTACAGCAGGCTTCTGTTTGGACATCCAGGCATTTCCATACATCCTCTAAAATCTAGGCAGAGGTTCCCAAACCTCAATTCTTGACTTCTGTGCTCCCATAGGCCCAATACCATATGTAAGCCACTGAGACTTGGGGCTTACACCCTCTGAAACAGCAACCTGAGCTGCATGTTGGCCCCTTTAGCCATGGCTGGAGTAGCTGGGACACAGGGCACCAAGTCTCTAGGCTGCACCCAGCAGAGGGGCCTTGGCCCAGGAAACCATTTTTGCCTCCTAGGCCTCTGGGCCTGTGATGGGAGGGGCTGCTGTGAAGGTCTCTGATATGCCCTGAAGACATTTTCCCCATTGTCTTGGTGAGTAGCATTTGGCTCCCCATTACTTATACAAATTTCTGCAGCCGGCTTGAATTTCTCTCCAGAAAATGCATTTTTCTTTTCTTTTGCATCGTCGGCCTGCAAATTTTTCAAACTTTCATGCTCTGCTTCCTCTTGAATGCTCTGCTGCTTAGAAATTTCTTTCACCAGATACCCTAAATCATCTCTCTCAAGTTCAAAGTTCCACAAATCTCGGGGCAGGGGCAAAATGCCACCATTCTCTTTGCATAGTAAGGATGACTTTACTCCAGTTCCCAACAAGTTCCTCATCTCCATTTGAGACCACCTCAGCCTGGATTTCATTGTTCATATCACCATCAGCATTTTGCTGAAAGCCATTCAACAAGTCTCTAGGAAGTTTCAAACTTTCCCACATTTTTCTATCTTCTTCTGAGCCCTCCAAACTGTTTCAATCTCTGCCTGTTACCCAGTTCCAAAGTTGCTTTCACATTTTCAGGTATCTTTATATCAGTGCGCCACTCTACTGGTACCAATTTACTGTATTAGTCCATTTTAATGCTGCTGATAAAGACACACCTGTGACTGGGTAATTTATGAAGAAAAAGAGGCTCAATGGGCTCACAGTTCCATGTGGCTGGGGAGGCCTCACAATCATGGCAGAAGGCAAGAAGCATGTCTTACATGGCGGCAGGCGAGTGAGAGCATCTGCAGGGGAACTCTCCTTTATAAAACCATCAGATCTCGTGAGACTTATTCACTATCACCAGAACAGCATGGGAAAACCCATCCCCATGGGTCAATTACCTCCTACCGGGTCTCTCCCATGACACATGGGGATTATTACAATTCAAGGTGAGATTTGAGTGGGGACATAGCACCAAATCAAATTACCCCTGGACCCTAGTAAAGGCCCTAGCCAAGGCCCTGGGCTAATAAAAGAATGAGACTCCCTAATTTGTCTGGGATTCATTTCCCATCGCCCTATTAGACTGACAGCTTGAAAAACAAATTCAGCTTTATATTTGAAAGAGATATTTCTGCAATCTTTGGCCTGCAATACACATGCATCCTACAAGTATGCATAATATTGTATAAACCATTGAACCTGAGTTATCACAACTGAAGACATCTCTTCAAATGGCAGATTAGTAAACTTATGAAAAGCAAGTAAAATTTGTTGTGGGTTGATTATTTGGAGGATTTATTCCATGTTTGGCAGGACACTGCCCACACCGTAGCCATAGGTAAGGGTAGGCTAAAGAGGAACCTTACAAGCCATAACCCCCACCTGTTCCCATGCGGCATAGAGAAAGTTGACTAATGTTCCCAGATTCCCAAGGAGATTTTAGAATTCTGAGAGGAAAAGTGGCCCAGAAATGGTCTCAGACTTGGAAGAGAAAGTTACAGAGGACAATGGCAGGGACTTTCATCAGCAGGGGAGGGGAGTACCATATCCTGGTGGATGCCAGTATTAGACACCTGAAGCTCAGGCCCCCAGCCACACTGCAGCAGTTACTACAGGGGCAGAGAGTGACACCTATAGACTGAGCAGGATGAAGCCCCGCAAAGAGTGCCCACTGGAAAGCAGCTCCCCCTTTTCCAATGCTGGAAAATATATCCTCCCCATCCTGCTGCACTTATGTCACCATCAGGAAGAAAGTCAGGTGAAAATAAAGAGGAAAGAAACTGTGAAAAACAGCATTTATCCTACAATGATAAGCTTTGAACTTGACAGTGATTGAGAAAATAACATTTGAGTGTGGTTGAAAAAAAATCCCTGGATTAGACTGGAAATGCCAGAATGGGAAAGATTGAATTATCTTTTTTCTCAAGAGCAAAGTTGAGTTCAGTATTTGAAAATAAAGTCACGTTTGCTCAAGCTCCTGTTCATGATGGTCTGATATAGACCAATACCGGGCAAGAGGAGTACAAGAAGAGTAGGATCGCGGGAGTGTTCTAGGGGAAAAGAGCAGAAAGCAGCAGGTTACTTTGAGCAGGGGAGTCCATATTACAAACAGATGTAATCCTAAAGAGGGGTTTTTATAGGGGGGCAACACTGCATTTAGGCTAGAACATCACATTAAGTTTCACATTAGGAAATTCACAAAGGTAGCAATAAAGATAGATGAAAGATAGATGGTTTCTTCTTTGTTGGAAGCAAAGGAACCAGAAAGGCAGCAAATTTACCTGTCCGGGAGATAGGAATAGCAAGATCAGAAGAAGAGATGGATTTTAGAGAAATTTAGAACGTGAAATAATAAAGAGAACTTGCTGTTTGGTACCTGACTAAAAAGAGGGTGAGGGATTTCAGGTAATTTGTCAAGGGCGAGAGATTGCAGGTAATCTGCCACCGGCTCGTTCGGACAACTGAGTGCATGCAAGTGTTATTCACTAGTTTTACTAGGAAAGGCAGGCTGAGGCGTGGCTGGTTAGGTGGTGATAGGAAATAAAAGTGACTTGTTGAAGATGAGGCACCTTCAAACATTCAGTTGGACGGTTCTGCTAGCCAGAAATTCTGAGAAGAGATCTGGGACGGAACGAATTCTTGGGAGTCGTGGACATACACATGATAGCTAAGGCCTTGCAATGCATGAGGTTACTTGGTAGCCAAACACAGAGTGAAAAGAGAAAAAGGGCTCAAGGGCAAAGATGTCAGGAGGACGGATGTTGGGCACAGCAAGAAGAGTGCATGATGAGCTCTGGTGATGAGCAGCCAGGAGGTTGGGGAGGGAACTCGAACCAGGCTGTACGGAGAAATGAATGGAGGGTTTGCAGAGGAAGTGGAAGCCGCATCAGAGTCCTGGAGGAGCAGGGTAAGCTGGCACCTGTGGATCAGAAGCTCTGAGTGACAGCGTCGCTGCATTTCTTCTCTCTTCTATGGCTGCATGATTCTAGATGAGCTCGGGGCCGCTGTACACTGCCTAACTGCCTAATTGAACCACCAACCCGGAAGGGATTTTACTTTTGTTTTTCTCCCATCAACTCCCCTGATTTATCTTAGAACAACTAAGTTCGCCTGAAAGTGACAGTAGAATGGCAAGGACTATGTACTATGCGGGGGCAAATCCAACCTTCTGAGTGGACCCCAGCCCCACTGTCCCTGTGAGACTTGCGTCTTCTCAGCACCTCCCCTGAACTACAGATGCTGGAGCTAAGAGTCCCCAGACTACTTTGGAGAAAGATGGAGTTTCTAAGTACCCTGAGAACGATGCCAAGGCTGTGGAGCGCTCTCACAGTGGCCCCCAGATAGGATAGATCCATGCTCTCAACTGTTTTCTAAAATTTTCTATAGCCTTTTTAGTTTCTTTAGGAGCTGGACAGCACTCGGTGCTAACCTTATTTTGCTTTCTGGACCTTCATAAACTTCTGGTCCCTTTTCATCCCACCACATTGGTCATTCGCAGTATAGGCGAGCATTTTGTGCTTCAGTCACAAATGGAATCCAAATGCATTAATCACACTCTGCTAGCAGGGCGCACGCGAAAAAAGCAGCGAGAGTTTGGCTGAAGTCAACCCTGCTCCCCTCCCAGGAGCTCAGTGCCCAGCGAAAGGGTCGATGGAGGAGCCTCTCTGCTCCCCTGGTGCCTCTGACGGTCTGCTGGCTGCTAAGCTGTTGGGGAGCTACTCTGCCCCCGAGACCCAGGGCAATGCTATCAGTGGCGATGAGACATGGCCTGGGAACAGGGTGGCCAGCTCGTGCAGCCCTGCCGCACCCCCTCACACCCAGGCTGAGGCGGGGGTGCTGTGGGGCTGTGCACCTTTGGCGCTGCTCCCCTGCCTGGAATCCCTTTGCTCTGGGGCCACAGCACCCCCAGACCACCAGCAGACATGCCCTGCAACCCGCTCTGACTTTGGCCAACACAGGACTCCGTTAGTCCCCGGGGAGTTGTGGGTCCCCTGGATATTTAACCCTATGCGCAGACCATCCCTTAGGGAGGGGCAGCGCAGCCCGGCAAAGTCCCCATTGGGACAAAGGAAATGCAGAAGCGACGCCAATTGCTGAAAGGGGCACCTCCACAACCCCGGAGGGGACGAGGTCCTGTCTCACCCCAGACCCCCTTCCCAATGCAAAGCAGTCATTCTTCCCTTGGGGGCCTGCTGAGCACGCACTGATTAAAGATTCCACGAACTGAGGATGGGTTACAGGAGCGGATTGCTCTCCTGCAGCTGACAGTTTATAAATACAGACTTTCCGGGCCAACAGGAAAAGGAACTATTTCTTTGATGCTGCAGGTTTAGCCACAAGTAAAATTATGGTCAGAAGAGGGTCTTGCTATGTCTGGTCTCTCTTGTCAACAAAATAAGGATTCCCGGCTTCCAGAACATCCGCTTTGCCAACAGTCATGCTCAATAAGTCTTTTATGAGTGCATCAAAGGAATGAATGAAACCAATGAAAAAGTGAGCAAGCAGCACCAAGCTCTCCGAGCCTGCAGGCTAGTGATAGAGACATAATAGAATACAAAGCAAGAGAATAATGTCCCACGGGGACTCTGCACTTCTTTTAATCCTTTTTCTGCATCATCTTCTTTTCTCCATGCCTCTTACACACCCACTTCATTCATTCAACAAGTATTTACTGGGCAGTACCAGTACACCCACCAGCAGTGAACAGCTTACATTTTGATAGAAAGGGGCTGAAAACACAGGTTTTATGGCTGCAGATAATTTTAAAGAAAATGAGTGTTATTAAGGCCATAGCATAGGGTGATGGGACAGTGATGGAGATTGGGGGACAACTTCAGATAAGACAGTCATGAAAGGCTGCGCTGATGAAGCAATATTGGCCGTCCGCTGGCTACTCAAAAGGAGACGGGCCTTTCCGCAGATGGTATCATCAAGAAGAGTGAATTTCAGACTGGAAAATCCCAGCAGAGGTAGTAAAGAGGACATTCACCTATGGAAGTAATAAAAGAGTCTCTAGCAGCTAATGATTTTAAATCCTGCTCAGAATAGCTAAAAGCATGAAGGAATGTACAGACATAACCCTGGAAATTGAGTAATCTTTGTGGTATGGAGGATAAGAGGGGAGCTAAACCCAAACATGCTGATTATTCACCACAAGGGAAGAAAATGAAGATTTGAGTCCAGGTTGCTGAGTTTAATGTGAATTCTCAGCAAAATGCAAGACTTTCAAAAAGCTGGTTCACATGTCCTCAGGGATCTTCTTGTCTGCTCAGCAGGTTGTCCACCTGACCCTGAGCTGAGTGTTCAGAGCATGGAATGCCTTTGTCCAAACCTGAGTTCTTACACCCCCAACTCATCTCTCCTTCATTTTCATTTAATGTACTCACATTCATTCATTCATTCATTCATTCATTCATTTCACAAATACTTAGTGAACACTAAATGGCAGTCAGGATGCTACACGCTAGGGATACAAAGAAGCATAAAGTGCAGTGTTGCCCGCAGCAACTTCAGGAATTAGGCGGTAGGAATTCCACCCCAGGGCTGCCGCTCAGCTGGCTGTGTGCATATGGACAAATTCCTTAGCTTCTCTGCAGGCGGCTGCTTCCTCATCTGTCAAATAGGGATGACAGCACAGACTTAACAGTAAAGTATGTATGAAAGGAAGGAAGGACAGAGAGAAGATGGGAAGAAGGAAGGAGCTGAGAGGGGAAGAGGGGCACAGGGAGGAAGAATTGGCACTTACCTCAATTGTGAGGACTGGCTGAAATAGAAACACCTCACACAGTGCCTGGCACATGGTAATATTTATAAATACTGCCCCTCACTTCAAAGAGCTCACCACCGAGTGAGGAGATAGGAACACAGTTCAGATAATGGCGAGCATTTATTGAGTGCTTATAATGTGCCAGTTACCATTCTAAACTGTACACATTTGGACTCACTTCACCCTCAGCGCTTGGTGAGTTTGGGTCTCTTACTATTATCCTGACTCCATAAACGAAAACTGCAGGCATAGGAGGGTTAAGTAACTTGCCCGAGGTCACATAAGGAGTGAGTGGGCAGCAGAGCTGGGATTCAAGCCCAGACACTTTGGCTCCAATCACTGCACCCCACTGCCTCCTACAAGTATGAGCAAGTGTGAATACTGCCATGGGCACATGCTATTATGGGGGACTTGCAGCCCAGTAAGGAAGCGATGTGGCCAAGGAATTCTCCTGGGGTAGGGGGACTTCTGCATTTGGGAATCTCAGTATGCCCATGAGGAGGGAGTCAGAGGAAGAGGAGGCAAAGGGCAGCAGAGAGAAGAGGAGCAGAGAACTGGAAGGCACAGAGGAGCAGATCCATGTTGAAGCAGGGGCAGGTGATGAAGGTCATGCTGGTCATGCAGCCACATACACCATGCGAGGGGCTTGGACTTTATCCTCTAAGCAATGGGAGTCACAGGAAGCAGCGTGATCAGAATTACACTTTAGAAAGATTACTCTGGGGGCTGAATGGTCGTGGAAAAAAGAGGGTCATGGACTAGGGAGAGCCAGTTGGAGGGTTGCTGCCAGGGTGCCTCCAGGATCATGGCCAAAGGTATGGACTGGTTCACGACATATTTGGAAAATATAATTAGAAGAAAGCAGTTCTTATCAAATGAAAAGGCTGAACAAGAAAGAGGGGATGAAGACAACTCCCATCCCTTTGGAAACTGGAGGGAGACGGTGATAGCAGCTCCTGGACTATGGAAATGTAGGAAGAAACAGGGATAGAAAGCTCTCAGGAGCAAGTAGCTGCCTGCATCCCAAAGTCAGGGAGTTCTCCACCTCCCTTGGAAAATATTTCTTTTAGAACAAAAAACTTTAAATATATGGGAAAGTAGGGGGAATGGTACAATAAGTACCCATCACCTAGAGGCAGAAAGAATGAGGGTCATGATCAACTCAGTTTACCACTGGAGGCTATATGAGTAAACAGCAAACTGTTCTCACGAAAGCAGGATGTTGGCAAACTGACAGACTGAGTCCGCTGCCCAGAAGGAATGCTGAGGGCAGTCATGCCTCAGGCATAGTGTTTCTTATGATTATCTACAGGCACAACTGAAGCCTGTTAGCAATAATATGAACCTGTGATCAAGCAGCTAATCAACTGTGAGCTCCTCCTCCCTGCTATTGCTACCCAATAAATACAAAGGGCTGTAGAAGCTCAAGGCCCTTGCTTGCTAGAAGCAAGGAGCCCCTGGCCCCTTCTTTAGAACAGTTTCTTTTGTTTTGTTTTGATTTCTGCGTTCATCCCCCTTTGTTCAGTCCCATAGTAACCATCACAACTCTTCAACTTTTCCCACATCTGCTTCACATATACATAATATATATTTTTATTGTTATGCAACATTTCATTTTAGTTTTTATTGTTGTCAAATCATTTTAAATAAGCTACAGACATCATTACATTTACCCTTAAATACTTTAGTACATATCACCAAAAAATATTCAGCTAAGCAATTACAGTAACATTGTTGCACCTTGAAAAAATTAACTATTGAATATCATCTAAGACTGTATTAAAAGTTCCCTAACAGTCTCAGTATTATTTTATAGTACTTTTTTTTTTTTTTGAGATGGTGTCTCATTCTATCACTAGGCTGGAGTGCAGTGGTATGATCTTGGCTCACTGCAACCTCTGCCTCCTGGGTTCAAGTGATTCCCCTGCCTCAGCCTCCTGAGTAGCTGGGACTACAGGCGCACGCCACCACACCCAGCTAATTTTTGTATTTTTAGTAGAGATGGGGTTTCACCATGTTGGCCAGGATGATTTCGATCTCTTGACCTTGTGATCCACCTGCCTTGGCTTCCCAAAGTGCTGGGATTACAGGCATGAGCCACCACACCTGGCCAGTACTATTTTTTTCAAAACAGGATTCCATTAATGAACCCATATTGCTTTTGTTACACTTCTTTAGTCTCTCTAAATCTCCAACTGCCCTTGCCACATGATTCTCCTGAGTATTTGATATTGACTCGTTAAAGAAACCAAGTCAGGTTGCCAGGTAGAATACCTCACAGTCTGGATTTGTCTGATTGTTTCAGCCCATGTCACTTCTAATTTGTTCCTCTCTTCCTCACATTTCTGGTAAACTGAAAGTTCTAAAGGCATGACTGGATTCAAGTGAGACATGTTGATGAGCACGTGTCATTGGTGACACCATGGCATTCATACAGCATCCGATGCCAAGGTTTTGGTTTCAAAATACCATCCTGCTATTATGCTACCAAATGGAACCTGACAGATTCCAGGTTTGGGATGGGGAATGAAGTGGGTGGGCCTTGTTCTAGAAAGCACAGAAGTACCCATTTACTAACAGGTCATGTCAAAAGAACCCAAGAGCCAGCGTAAGGCAAACTCTGGTCAAATTTGGAACACCCTGAGCATCAAAATGAATGACGGGAATTGATTAAAACACAATACATAAAATTGTATAATACTCAATAATCAATCCATAGTCAAAAAAAAAAAAAAAATCCTCTGTTACTTTGAGAAGCAGCAGTGGCCCAGGTACTGTTGAGGCCGTTTGCTCTCAATAGCAGCTCAATCTGATCTAGGATTCTGTGTCTTGAATCCAGAATACTCTGATCTTGACTTAAACTTGGACCAAGAACATAGCTACCCCTCATGTGTGTGTCTGGAACAATCTGGTTTAGGTATCCACGATGATTCCCTGCTGGCAGGAAACTAGTCTCCACTAATATTAAATAATTGCATGGTAGTTTAAGCACCAGGCAACTTGACAGGTTCTATAAATCCCAATGTTACTTGTCAAGACTATAAGGTTCTTGAATCGGTTCGAAGCCCGAGTGCACGCCAACAGACAACATGAGGTTGGGTGGAGCAACATGCTATTTTAATGAGCACCTGGGTGCTGGCGGGCTGAGGCCTAAAATGGTGTCAGCCCCAAGTGAGGATGGGATAGGGGTTTTATAGTCCTCTGTAAACAGGAAGTGTCCTAGTCTGACGTGACTGCTACGTAGTACCCGGATGGCCTCTTCTTCAGGGCTAAGTGTCTTCTAGCCAGGGTGGGTGTCTTCTGGCCGGCTCCATTCCTGCTTCTGCTATCTTGCTGGTGTACGCTGCCGACACAAGTGGCCTTATGCCATGGGACTGACCTGAGGAGGGAGGAGTTACTTATTCCTTCAAGCTTTCGAGCTGCGGGGAGAATCTTTCAAAGATGTTCTAAATTAAGAATTTATTCATCATTTTTGGAATTAGCCTTAAAAAAGCTCAGGTTGCTAAGAGATGTAATTTTTTGTTAACTACAGAAGTTTTTAATGTTACATTTTGCTGATGCAGCACTTCCTCAGGATTAACTGGGTTGCCCTCTCATCGTCAGCCTGTACGTGAGCCACCTCCCAATCTTTGTAGCCATCACTCAACATTAAGTTGAGAATATCCTGAATAGCCAGGCTTGTCAATTATTCAAGGGAAACCAAGAAGGCAACACTAGCATATGATAAATAGACCTTTGTACTATTGGAGGAAAAAAAAAAAATCTTTCTTTGTACTTTCAATTTCAGAGGAAAGAGGTAAAGCCATGATTCTCGTGGGCATTTAATCAGCAAACCTATGTTTAATTGACAACTAATATGCAAGCTCCTGGGCCTCTATCAAATTTCTTAAGAGTAGCGTGAAGCTCCTGATGTCTTCCTGCCTTCTCATCAATCACATTAATGGTCTCTACTGGAAACAGAGCTCCTGACTACAGACTAAGCTGTGACCCAGTTGCCAGGGTACCGTTAGAGTAGGAGAAGCTCTCTTTCCCAGGGCTTCTCTTTCACCTTAAAGAAAATATTCTTCACAAGTCTTCATGGTTTAGACAGTGTAACAAGTGGTTTAAGTCATCCTTACTTACAGCTTCCTTACTGGCCATTGTGAAGGCTATAATCTGACACTCCTTTAATAAGCTCCCTATACTCCTTTTCGAGACAAGCAGCCTTGGCAAGAAGTATAATTCAAAAAATGGACTGCCCAGAATAAAATTCCCAGCTCATATCACAGGCAGAGCTATTATCACACCCATTTTATATTTCTGTCTGTATTTATATTTATATTTCAGTCTGTATTTCATGCTTATGGGCTCATGGCCTTCTAAAATCTGATGCTTTTAGTTTGGAAACTAGTTTCTTGAGTTCCATCTCTTATGTGCAGTCAATTCTCTCCAAACCATTATGAAGGCATCCCTCTTTGCTGAGGTTATGGCAGAAACAGATTCACTAGACTCTCTCCATTGGGTGGTGGCTTTGGTTTCTCAAAAAGAAGGTCAGAGAAAGGTTCCTAGAACACAAACTCTATGGAAGCATGGATCACGGAGATTCAAATAATTTCCTTTGCAAAGACTTCAGTGAATTCCCTCTTCAAATCTTTTTTAGGACAAGACTGGGAGTGTGAACATTTCTGTCAGCTTCAACTTCTTTTTCCCCCAACACTGTTAAGTTCTACCGAACATTTTAAGTTCCAAGATACACGTGCAGGAGGTGCAGGTTTGTTACATAGGCAAAGATGTGCCATGATGGTTTACCACACCTATGAACCCATCAATTAGATATTAAGCCCAACACGCATTAGCTATGTTTTCTGATGCTATCCCTCCCTCCACCATCCACCTCTGACAGGCCTGTGTGTGTTGTTCCCTTCCCTGTTTGTTGGCAGCATGTATAGCTTCTTTTGAGAAGTGTCTGTTCATGTCCTTTGCCCACTTTTTAATGTTTTTTTTTTTCTTGTAAATGTATTTAAGACTCTGGATATGAGACCTATATCAGATGGATAGATTGCAAAAATTTTCTCCCATTTTGTAGGTTGTCTGTTCACTGTGGTGATACTTTTGCTGTTCAGAAGCTCTTTAGTTTAAGTAGATTCAATTGTCAAGTTTTGCTTTTGTTGCAGTCACTTTCCACTTTTTCATCATAAAATCTTTGCCCATGCCTATGTCCTGAATGGTATTGCCTAGATTTTCTTCTAGGGTTTTTATAGTTTTGGGTTTTACATGTAAGTCTTTACTCCATCTTGAGTTAAGTTTTGTATGTGGTGTAAGGAAGAGGTCCAGTTTCATGTAAAAAAGGGGTCCAGTTTCAATTTTCTGCATGTAGCTAGCCAGTTCTCCAGCACCATTTATTAAGTACGGAATCCTTTCCCCATTGCTTGTTTTTGTCAGGTTTGTCAAAGATCAGATAGTTGTAGATATGCCATCTTATTTCTGAGTTCTCTATTCTGTTTCATTGGTCTGTGTCTGTTTTTGTACAGTGCCACACTGTTTTGGTTACTGTAGCCTTGTAGAATAGTTTGAAGTCAGGTAATCTGATGTCTCCAGCTCTGTTCTTTTTGCTTAGGATTGTCTTGGCCATATGGGCTCTTTGTTTTGATTCCATTTGAATTTTAAAGTAGTTTTTCTAATTCTACGAAGAATGTCAGTGGTAATTTAATGGGAATAGCACTGAATCTAAATAAATTACTTTTGGTAATATGGCCATTTTCATGATATTGATTATTTCTATCCATGAGCATGGAATGTTTTTCCATTTGTTTGTGTCCTCTCTGATTTCCTTGAGCAGTGGTTTGTAGTTCTCTTTGAAGAGGTCCTTCACTTCCCTTGTTAGCTGTATTCCTAGGAATTTTATTCTCTTTGTAGCAATTATGAATGGGAGTTCATTTATGATTTGACTCTCTACTTGTCTATTGTTGGTGTATAGGAATGCTTGTGAATTTTGCACATTGATTTTGTATCCTGAGACTTTACTGACGTTGCTTATCAGCTTAAGAAGCTTTTGGGCTGACGATGTGGTTTTCTAGATATAGGATCATGTCATCTGCAAAAAGAGACAGTTTGGTTTTCTCTATTCCTATTTGAATACACTTTCTTTCTTTCTCTTACCTGATTGCCCTGGCCAGAACTTCCAATGCTATGTTGAATAGGAGTGAGCTTCCATTTCTTTACCTTCATCAATTACTTTTTCTTTAATCTCTTGCAACTTCCTTGGGGTAACCTCCCATGGCCACTCACCCATCACCTGATTCATTGCTTCAAGAAGCAGCTCTCCTGTCAAATGCGGAAAGGCTGCCAGGGCATGGATTCACCTCATAACCCCCAACATCCCGATATTCATTAAGAATGCTGCCACTGGGACCCAGCCTGAAGCACCACTTCCACCAGGCTTTGCTTTCTTATGGACGTTTCTATCTTCACATCATGTTTTCACCTGTGTTTTTTCCTCAGAAAACAAAGTCTTCCAACCTCCACAGTCCTGCCAGGGCAGTTCAGAGCAGCCTTGCCCACAGCCACAAGGGCACCTCACCCCATCCGACTTGGAGGGCACGCGGGCAAATGTGGGGGCCCAAGTCCACACCCAGCTCTGGCCCCCACATCCCCTAGTCTGTGAGGTGCTGCCACAGCAACTGCTCAGTCTGACCCCAAAACCCCTACTGTTATTTGATTCTAATTGCCACCCCTCATGTTCTTCTACAGGTAGTGTTGTCTCCCAATTGCATAAGAATGCTGAATAAGATTTCTGAACTTTCATAATAGAATGGCAATCCTACCCCTGCCTCTTCTAGCGTCCAGAACACATAAATGTGTATTTAGCCCCATATGAAGTAGACAACACACCAAATCCTTTTGGAGAATTGTAGTTTTTTGCCATCCACTGCCAGCAAAGGCTCCACTAAGACTTGACAGTGAACACCCCTTAGGCAGCCTTTTTTTTTTCTCTATACCCCACCACCAGGAGTTTCCTTTTTTTTTAACTTCTATCAACTATTTCTACCCATTCTTGAATTTCTTGTAAAGGGAATCCTATGCTTTCTTTTGTGTCTGCCTCCTTTTGTTCAATATACCTGTGAGAATCATTCACATTGTAATGTCTACCAATAGTTTTCTCATTTTAATTGCTGTGAAGTAATTATCCATCATTGTATGCATATATCATAATTTGTCCATCTCTTCTTGGTAGACTTTTTTTTTCAATTTGGAGCTGTTATAATGAAGCAACTATGAACTCTGAACATTTCATTTTGTGGAACTGTGCACTCAGGAGAGGAATTACTGAGACATAGCGTACACCAGAGGTCAGCAAACTTTTTCGGTAAAAGGCAGATAGGAAATATATCGACTGTGCAAGCCATACACTCTCCATTGTAATGAGTCAACTCTACCATAGACAATATGTAAACAAATGGGCATGCCTGTGTAATACAATTTTGTTGACAAAAGCAGGTGGTGGCCTGGATTTAGCCCATGGGCAGCAGTTGGCTGAACCCTGGCATAGATATTTGGTTTGCTTTAGTAGAAAATGCTGAATAATTTTGCAGTATGGCTCTTCATTTAGTACTCTTAAGCAATACTTTATAAGAATTCAATAGATGCTTCACATTTTTGTCAACATTCAAAAGTATCAGGTCTCTTTAGTTTTGCCATTGTTGTAACCACATAGCATGCCTCACGGTGGGTTTATGTGTGATTTCATTAACGATATTGAACACTCAAAATACATGTATTGGCCATTTGTATTTCGTCTCTTGTGAGGTGCTTGTTCAAGTCTTTTGGACATTTTTGACTGCGTTGTGTTCTTGGATTTGTAGGAGTTACATTGGCTATGAACCTGTATTATCTACTGCTGCATAGCAATATTACCATAAACTTAGAGATGCAAATAAACATACATTTGTTATTTGACAGTTTCTGTGGGTCAAGAGTCTCAGCATGGCTTAGCTGGGTCCTCTGCTTTAGGATGTCTCACATAGCTGCAACAGTTACGTTGGCCAGGGCTGTGGTCTCATCTTTTGCTCAAATGAGGAAGGATCTTCTTTCAAACTCATGTGGTGGCAGCATTCAGTCCCTTGTGGTATATCCACCTTCCAGTCTGCTTCTTGCTGCCTGTTGCCTACAGGTTGCCCTTAGTTTCTCGCCATGTGGGCTTTCCCAACATGACTGCTTGTTTCCTCAAAGCCAGCAAGGAAGAGTATCTCCTCATGAGATGAATATTACAGGCTTATGGAATAGAGTCACATACACATAGTGACATACATCCCACCACTTTTGCCACATCCTATTGGTTAGAATCAAGTCACACAGGCCCATGAAAACTCAAGGGGAGAGGATTACACAAGGGTATGAATACCAGGAGTCAGGGGTCATGGGGACTAATTTAGAGTTGTCTGTCACAGAGTCGTTGTCAGATATGTCATACATATCTTCTCCAGTCTGTAATTTGCCTTTTCCTTTTCTTTGATAGAAAAAAAAAATCCACTTTTTAATTTTGTAGATAGCGTTTTGTTGTTGTTGGTTTGTAGAGTCAGGGTCTCATTACATTGCCTAAGCTGGTCTCGAACTCCTACCCTCAAGCAATTCTCCTGCCTCAGCCTTCCAAAATGTTGAGACTGCAGATGTGAGCCACCACACTGGCCCTAGATAGTGGTTTTTTATTACCTGTTTAATAATTCATCATTTACCTAAGATCATGAAGATATTTTAGTCTGGTTTTCCTCTAGACTAGTGTTTCTCAACCTTGGCAATACATTTGAGGCTAGATAATTCCTTGCTAATTATTCTTCTGTGCATTGCAGGGTGTTTAACAGCAGCTCTGGCCTACCCATCAGATGCCAGTAGCACTTCCTTCCAGTTGTGACAATCAAAAATCTTGCTAAATGTCTCCCAGGGCTAAAAGGCCCCCAGTTGAAAAGTACTGTTCTTAGATGCTTTATAGCTTAATTTTGGAATATAATGTCTATAATCCGAGTTAGTTGCTTTATATTGTTCCATATATCTAATTTCTCTACATTTACTGAAAAGTTCACTTCCCTCATGAATTGCAACTTTGTCGTACATTAAGTAATCATATATGTATGGATTCTGTTCAATTTATCAACTTCAATCGTCATGCCAGTAAAACACTTCCGTAGTTTTTTGGTAGGTCTTGAAATCTGTTCTTGTATATCTTCGAATTTTGTCATCATAATTGGCTATTCTAGGTCCTTTGCATTTCCTTCTATATTTTGAACCAATTTGTCAATTTTTACACACAAAAAAGTCTGAGATTTTTACTGGAAATAAATGTATACATCAATTTGAGATAATTGTAGTCATAACAATATTATTTCAGTACATAAAATGATAAACCTTAGTTCCTTTTTAGTATCGCTCAAGATTTTCTGGTTTTCAGCATAGAGATCTTGCAACTATTTACTTCTAGATATTTGCTAATGCTTTCCAGCTTTACTGAGGTATACTTGACATATAAAAAGAGTGTATACTTAAGTGTACATGATTGCATATATGTATACATTGTAAAATGATTGCCACAATCAAGCCAATTAGCATATCCATCCATTCCTGCACGTTTTTGTTTATTTTTGGTGGTGGTAACATTTAAGATCTACTTCCCTAGTATTTAATATTTCTTATACCATTGTAAATAACATTGTTTTCCTAATTTTATTTTCTAATTGTTTGTTGCTAGTATGTAAATATACAATTATTTTTTATATCAGTCTTGTATCTAGCAATCTTACTAAATTCATTATAAGATACTTTGAATTCTGTGTGTATGCAATCAGGTCATCTGTAAATATCTTTTTACTTCTCTTTACTCTTTATATAATTTTCTTTTCTTTCCTCTGACTGGGATCTCCTAAATGATGTTGAACAGAAGTAGTGATGGTGAACATTCTAATCTTTCCTCCAAATTTAGGGGGAGAAATAATTCAATATGAAAGCATTAGGTATTATGACACTTTTTTTGTAGACACTCTTTATTATATTGAGGAATTTACCCAGTTTCTGAAAATTACAAGGTTGGCTGCTGAATTCTGTCAAATACTTTTTTTCCTCCTTTTTTGTGCAGCTATTAAAACGGTTATACATTTTTCTCCTTTATTCTATTAATGTGGTCAATTACTTGATTTTTGAATGTTATAGCAGCCTTGCATCCCTGGAATAAACCCATTTGGTCATGAGTCACTATCCGTTTTATGTAACCTCTTTTTACATATTGCTGGTAATTTTGTTTAGGATCACTGTCTTTCATGTTCATGAAAGGTGTTAGTCTGTGATTTTCTTTTGTCAAGTTTTGGTGTCAGAGAAATCTGGGTCTCATAAATTCAGTTGGGAAATGTTTCCTTTTTCATTATGCTCTGAAAGAGTTTATGTTCCATAAACACAGTATTTCATCTTTAGATGCCTGGAGAAAATCACCGATGAAACCATCTGGGCCTAGAGTTTTCTTTGTAAGAAAGTGTTCAACTTTTAATTACATAATTTAGTCTATAGAAATTACATTTCTGATTACAAATGGAAGACAATAGAAACATTCTTGAAGATGTCAATTATATTAATTTTTGAGGAAATATACATAACTATAATATATAGAGATGTGGAAGCACAAGAGGTCTTCAATAAACCCAGAAATGCAGAGAGCACTGATATTTACATACCCACACATAGCATCACTTTTAATTTAGCATGCTATTATTGTTTTCTGCTCCCAGGCGTCCTAGAAAGGTTATTTTCATGTCTGGATTTCTGATTTAGCTGCAAGATGTAAAAATCCTACATAGTCAGACAACCCGCTTTGGCTATATCATCAGGAATGGCTTAAAAGCAAAAATGACATTCCAGTTATTCCACACACAAATCCCTGATATTAACATCCCTATCCTAAAAACAGCCATTTGGAAGGAAAGCCCTATTTCAAAGTAAAGGAAATGTGAATAAGACAATATCTGCTCCTGGAAATGTCAGACTCAAAACTGAGTTCTTTAGATGAGAGTCGATTCTAAAATAACATCTCTGACTTGTTATATAATAAAACATAATGGCTTTATAAACTTTATATAAACATTGTCAATTTCTGATGATTTTCTCTTAAAGGGGTAGCTCTGAAGTGATTATTCTCTCTTTAAACTGTATTTACTGGGCTGCTGACTTTTTTCTCTGATTTCATTCATTCCTTTTCCCCATCTCCCCTTCCCCTTCCCAGTCTAGACTAATGAACACAATATTTGAGAAATAAAAAACTTAAGCAAAGATCTTTTATTCGTGGTTAGGCTTACACGGTTCCAAAAAGTAAACATAATTACCAAAACACTTAAAAGTACCAGAGGAGGTGCCCCGGTATCAGTAGAAGGCACTGATCAGACCAAAGAAGAAAGCTTGACACGGATCGTCATGTACAGATGCCAGCTTCAGTCCTGTCAAATGAACATGTTGTTCTCTCAGTGGTAACAGTTAGTAGGCCGGAGCAGAACTGGAGACTCTTCTCCACTGGTGTAGGCAGCCAGGGCTCTCCAGGAGTATTATTATAGATGACGTGAAGGTGACTACCATGGTGGCAATGACAACAATCTCAGTTACAATGACAACAAAGCTAAGGCCATCAGTAGAGGCTTGATACGATCTAGAAATCCTTCTGGAGCCTCTCCTCAGCTGATCATCCCTGGTACATCTCTTGGATGGCCACAAAATCCATTTTCACAAAACTGAATCCAATGCATTGTGTTACCACTGCAACACACACGAGTTCTGGTAGTTGCTAATTTGGAAAAATGGTAAATACTAATACTATTGCATCATTTTGGGAATGAGTCAAATCTATACTACAAGAAAAACATAGGAACACACACACAGGTACTTTTGGTGGTATGGCTTTAAATTCTGTGCTTGGCTATAAAAAGCATTATAAGCAAAGTTAATGAATAACAGTTTTTATTAAAAAGAAAAAAAATAAGTAATTTACTATACCAAAATCAGTTTAAGACATATTAAATCAAATTTTACACAAATACCTTTACAAAAACTGAATTATATAATTAAACAGAGTGCTCTTCATACATTAATACTGAATATGTTAAGTTACTATATATTAAAGATATAATTTGAAAACTAGAGCTGTTTCAAAATACTGTGTTCAAATGTCATTCTTTGGGGACCCAGAGAAATTGCCTGATCACCATGTTGTCCTTCCACAAGGGGCTTCTCTTCTGAGTCAGAAGAGAGTCATTAAGTAACATTAAAAAAAGAGTAAAACATAAGGTCCAAATTTAATTCACTTCCTGAGCCTCACATAGAGCTTGCTGACTTGAACAAAACACATCAACATTGTTTTAAAATATTGAGGACACTATTTTCTGGCAGCATCTACTACACTTTCATGTTACAAGTAGGCCATAAAGATAGGGCTTCAGGGAGAAATAGAACACAGATGAACTTCTAAAGCAATACGAAGCTCTAGCAGAAGACCTCATTCTCTTTATGAGGCACAAACAGCAAAAGAAGAGATAAAACATAACCACCATGATTACAGACTTCAGGGGATTTCATATCTAGAGTTTCATGATGTTTTATGTACAGTATTATTCCTTAACACAGTATTATTATTCCTACTGAGTTCCCAGGAAATAACTTGCATCATCAATAATATGGTTTAAAAGTTCATACCATTGCTTACATCCATGTCAAAAGACTTTCACTCTTCTTTTTATATATACAAATAGAACTGTAGACAGTCCCATCTCTCCAGGCTCATGCCCAACTGAAACTTCCATTATAATGAAGAGACAGAACAGGAAAGGGACTTCTGGTACTATTTATTTTCCTGTGACAATAATAAAAACTGCTGTATCACAGCTTGTATAATAAACAGTCATCACTAAGTGTTAAAACAACTGCGTAAGTCAAAAGCAAGTGATTTTTCCCAGAAAAAAAAAAAAATGTTTCTCCTATGACCCCTTTTCTTCCTCTGTCAAAAAATACCATACATAAAATCTCCCCCTAAAGTCAGGAAGCGTCCAATGCCATGTGGCAGACACACGCGTTGTGAGCACAGCACAGTGGGATGAGGCCACAGTCTCCAGTTCATTCCCTGCGCAGGCTATGCTCACAGGTCACCCTGCTTTATAACTCCTCTCGAAAACCTTTCTGTGTGTCCTGCCGGGCTTTGGCTTCCTCAGTGGGTGCCAACCATGTGAAATACACCTTCACTGGATCGATGTTCCAGTGTTTGTGGAACGATATGGGAACCTGATGAGAAAGGTAGTCCTTAGGGTAATCCACCGGCCGAGCCTGCAGGAAAAAGAGAGAGTTAGGCTTCCTTGTTGATTGAAAATAATTTTGCTGCAGAAGAGCATTTGAGTTGATAAAGTGGATTGCTTTACTTCACTACTTAATATTGGCTATGGGAATCTAAAAGCAAAAAGGAAACTATTTTCTGATCTCTTTCTTCTAATTCCAGGTTCTTTGCTTTTGTGTCTCCAATTACCTTAATACCCCAAATGCACTGCTTTTTGCTTCTATGTTCCACAGTCTTGCCTCTGGGAGATTCCTGAACCATAGTAATAAATACAAAAAGCTTTCTGTGGTAAGCCATTTAAGTTACTATTATCACTTCTGCACAAAGACAGAAAAACTGTTACATTCCAGGTACTTCTAAGGAAACTCTGGCCATATGTGGGTTGTGGGGGGCCAGAAGTGGGTTGTGGGGGGCCAGGGCAAAGATTTCTCAGATTTCCCTTGGCCTGTCTACTGCTCTAATGTGTAATTAGGTGACGTCATTTGAAGAAAGAAAAGGAGCTCACTGGGGGAGAAGGATAACATAACTCATACTCTCTTCCTGCCCAAATATCTAGTCTAGTTCCAGAGGTGTAAATGAGGTGTAAATGAGAATTGCAAGTAACCCAAAATTGTCTGCGAAAGGACCTAAAAAGTTTTTATATTATCTACATTGCAACATTTTTTAGAGGTTAGAAAATAAAACTTAAGCAGAACTAGATACAGGTTAGAATAAGATTGAAGAAGTAACCTATGGGGTTAGAAAGAAACTGAAATCAGATACTATGTTGTTTTCTCTAAGCAAAGTATCCAGTTTCTCTTGGGAATCTGGGAATCACCTTTTTTTTTTTTTGAGATGGAGTTTCACTCTGCCGCCCAGGCTGGAGTGCAATGGGGCAATCTCAGTTTACTGCAACCTCTGCCTCCTGGGTTCAACTGATTCTCCTGCCTCAGCCTCCTGAGTAGCTGGGATTACAGGCATGCACCACCATGCCTGGCTAATTTTTTGTATTTAGTAGAGACGGGGTTTCACCAAGTTGGCCAGCCTGGTCTCGAACTCCTGACCTCAGATGATCCACCTGCCTTGGCCTCACAAAGTGCTGAGATTGCAGGCGTGAGCCACTTTGCCCGGCCAGTAACCATCTTAAATTTGTTTATTAATTTATATGGGCCATCTGTTTTATAAAGTAACTCATTAGGTCATCGATACTACAATTGTCTTGACTATCAAAACCAGATGTGATGCATCTTAAAAACAAGCCTTTTGTAGGCTACTATTTTATTACAGTCTGCCTAAATCTTTGATATGAATAAACTCCCTTAAATGGTTTACAGAATACCTTTGTTAAATTTTATCTCATTTAATCCTAGAAACAACCTTGTAAAATGGACAGAATATTATGGTTCACTTCCAGTTTACTGCTGAGGAAACCGGAGCTCCCAGAAGTAACATGACTAGCAAACACTGGACTAGAGACCAGAGAGAGGTGCTGAGCCCAGGGCCAGTGCTCTGCCAGGGCACGGGCTGCCTCTGCTCAAGCCGTCTCACCACCGGCTGGGCACACTCAGCAGCGCCTGGCCTAACCTACCTCCACCAGCACAAATACACTATTCAGACGAGTGTTCCAACAATAATATCTGCGGAGAAAAGGTCAAAAGAATCTAAGGGGAGAACTTTCACAACTGCTATTTTTAAGAAATTGTAACTGCTCATGGAGATAAAAATCTAAGAGGAATTTTAAAAGGAAGAAACAGTGAGACAGACAAAAAATACACACTGGAATATAGTCTAATAGAGTTGGGAAAGGTTTGAATATTAGGTGAAGGAATTCATTTATTATATGATGTTTCTTTGCAAGGCCCTCTGAGAGAGTTTACTGGCAAGGAAGAAAACCAAGGACAAACACTCTCTCAATTCCGTTAGAAGATAATTCCACAATGATCCCAGAAGAAAGCGTAGTCCCCCTTATCCATGGTTTCACTTTCTGAAGTGTCAGTGTCCCACAGTCGATTTTAGTCTGAAAATGTTAAATGGAAAATTCCAGAAATAGACAATTCCTAAGTTTTAAGTTGTGGGCCCTTCTGAGTATCAGGATGAAATGTGGGGTGTCCCACTCCATCCCGCACTGGACAAGAATCCTCCCTTTGTCCAGCACCTTCATGCTGTCTACACTCCCCGCCCCTGAGTTGCTAGAAGCCGCCTCATTATCCAAGTCCACTGCTGCAGTATCACAGTGCTTGTGTTCAAGGAACCCTTATTTAAGAATAGCCTAAAGCAACAGTAGTGATGCCAGCATACAGTTATAATTGCTCTATTTTATTACTGTTCATCTCTTACTCTGCCTACTTTCTAAAGTAAACTTGATCATAGGTATGTAAAGTATAAGAAAAAACAAAGTATACGTAGGATTCAGTATATCCAAGGTTTCAAACATCCACTGGGGGTGGGGGGAGGGGGAGTCTTGGAACGGTACCCCCTGTGGTTAAGGAAGGGCTACTGTAAAAGCAATGGAAACAAATCCTTGCTTGTTTTTCACCTTTAAAAATGAACTGTTGAAGACAGAAATGCATCTAACAGGAAAAAAAAATAAACCGTAACAATTTTTCCCTCAATTAATGCAGATTCTAGAAGTGATTCACTGCATCTCAGGGAGCCTATGCATGCATTAAAAGAGCTGACTTATTAAACATTACAATTTGCTGGTCATTTTTGACAAATGAGGTCATGGAAAAGCATTAGACAAAACTAGAAAAGTGAAATACATCCAAAATGGTATCTTTAATACCAAGAAGTCTATGCAGCCTCTAATAATCATATCTCTCTGCCCAAAATGCCAAGAGGAAATCCCAAACAGGAGGGTGAGGGGTGGGGAAGAACTTGAGGAACAGAGTGTAGTAGGCATCTGCATACAGGAAGAGAGAGAGGCTGAAACTGCATAAGACAGACCTACAGCCGGACGGGCGTGGTGGCTCAAGCCTGTAATCCCAGCACTTTGGGAGGCCGAGGCAGATGGATCACAAGGTCAGGAGATTGAGACCATCCTGGCTAACACGTGAAACCCCGTCTCTACTAAAAATACAAAAAATTAGCCGGGTGAGGTGGCACACACCTGTAGTCCCAGCTACTCGGGAGGCTGAGGCAGGAGAATCGCTTGAACCCAGGAAGCACAGGTTGCAGTGAGCTGAGATCATGCCACTGCACTCCAGCCTGGGCAACAGAGCAAGACTTCATCTTGAAAAAAAGAAAAAGGAAAGACCTCCTACATTGGGCAAAATTAGAACTTTTCATCTGTAAATACTGGAGCACACTAAACAGGGCAACAAATGGAGACTAAAATCACATTTCCTTAGACAAATGCATTTTTATAACTGTGTTAAAAAAATGATTTCCATACCACACAGTTCACCCACCATAATGGTGGTCTAAAACTTTTTGGGAAATTTCCGGAGTTGAGCAACCACCAACCATTGCACACTGCCATGTCCATTAGTGGCACACAATTTTGGAAGAACAGAAAACCACATGCTCTAGGTGCTGTGCTTTCAACAAAGGGAAATACTAGGTATTCCCTGGAGTCCCCTTCTAAATCTGTGAATTCACAGTAACTTTCTCTAAAAACAGAAGTAATGTGACGGCCCAGGCAATTCTGCATTTGAGACTGCTTCCAAATGCCCACTCTGTCTCTAGCTCATCAGGATTCTTACATTTTATCGCGTTGCCTCATATTTCTTTGTGAAGATGAACAAACACAGTTTGGACCAGTGTTTAAACACTATAAATGGAAAGCAATGTCCAAATCGTTATCAAACTCTCTAAAAGAGGCTTAAGAATTGGAAGATACAGGCGTTATCTGTTGGGGAGGATAGGTTTTAAACATATTTTATGATTTTAGAAGAGTTTAAAATGTATGTGAATTGGGGAAATCAAGGGTTCTGAAGTGGGGGAAACAACAACCTTTTTTAAAAAAATTATCTTCAAAGGACTTTCGCCTATAGATGATTTTCCTTCTTTCTTTTCTCCTTATCATTTTACTAGCTAATTTATTCTTCCCTAAATGAAAAGGGCTGCTATAAAAATCTAAGACCTGTCACACTAAACTTGATAAATTATTTCCCTTATACACTAACAGTTTTAATTACCCCTTTTATTGCGTGACTGAAACACCATGAAACAGAGCGAGAGAGGGAGCCGCAGAGAATAACGCTTTCTTTCCTAAGTCATCCTAACACAACACAGGCCTAAAGCGGGTAAGACCTCTGAAAGTCCTAAAGGACAAATAAGTCTCTTCTAACTGACATCAGAAAGGTTTTTCATACATTTCCTTATATTAAAGGTCTATTCGTATGCTCTGTTATTGTCTCAAGGATACAGAAATGGATTCTGCCTTTCCTGATGATGCAAACACTTTCTTAGTCTTATTTGAGTTGTTTTCTATAGTACTATTTCTGTCATGCTAAGTTTTCTATATTGCTGTGATAATGTTTGCTACTGGTTACTAAATAAATAAAGCACGGGCCAGGTGCAGTGGCTCACATCTACAATCCTAGCCCTTTGGGAAGTTGAGGTGGGAGGATCGCTTGCGTCCAGGAGTTTGACACCAGCCCAGGCAACATAGTAAGACCCCCATTTCCATAAAAAAAAAATTTAAAAATTAGTCAGGCATGGCGGTGTGTGCCTGTAGTCCCAGATACTTGGGAGACTAAGGCAAGAGGATCATTTGAGCCCAGGAGATCAAGGCTGCAGTGAGCCACGTTGCAGTGAGCAAGACCCTATCTCAAAATAAATAAATAAAAATAAGTAAATAAAGCATAAAAACTATTTTCAGTATAAGAGAAGGCACCTAAAATACATATGCATACACACTTCAAGTTTCAAAAACTTTAAATTTCTTGAAGGAGGATATTAGATGGGTATGGATCTATGGTTATTTTAAGTTTGTGAACATCTGCTATTATTCTTAGCAGAAAATTCACTGACTTGGTTCGTAAAAGATACTAAAAATAAAGCAGAAGGATTTCCTTCTCCAACCCCCAAACTGCAATATGGGGAGGCTATAAGCACTACTCGTCCCTGGTAAACATAAGCTCATGTCTTCTGTTCCATAACCCCAAGAATATATGCTTACTGAGATACCCAATTGCAATTTAATAGATTTTAGCCATTCAGTTTAATGGCAAGTGAAGGAGAAAAATCTCAGTAAAAAGACAGACAGTGTAAAAACTGAGGATGGTGTAGAATTACATAGACTCAGTGGCCAGTAGGACAATATTAGGTCAGTACTATGTATTTCTAGGCAGCATCCAGTAATTTTTAAATGCCACCAATCTTTCTAACTAAAAAACAAAAACCAAAAAAATCTGGGCGCGGTGGCTCACGCCTGTCATCCCAGCACTTTGGGAGGCCGAGGTGGGTGGATCACGAGGTCAGGAGATCAAGACCATCCTGGCTAACACAGTGAAACCCCATCTCTACTAAAGAATACAAAAAATTAGCCGGGCATAGTGGCAAGTGCCTATAGTCCCAGCTATTCGAGAGGCTGAGGCAGGAGAATGGTGCGAGCCCACGAGGTGGAGGTTGTAGTGAGCCAAGATTGTGCCACTGCACTCCAGCCTGGGCGACAGAGCAAGACTCCGTCTCAAAACAAAACAAAACAAAACAAAACAAAAACCCAGATTTTCCCTGGTCCTACATGTGAGGATCCCAGTCAAACGTCACTTGGTTTTCAGTATGTTTTTGCCTCCCGTCTTCATGATGTACATGATGCAGTGTTACATCAAACAGGGTAACAGTCCTGTTAAGGACGTTCCCCTGGAGCCTGTCAACACAGTTCTTTGTCTGTTTCCAGGATATGTGAAGAGAAGGTAGTCAAATTCTTAAGTGAGAAGAACCTGTCCCCCACCCGCCGTGAGGGAAGAATAAAAAGCATTTCCTCACCTGGTGGAAGAGAGGGCTGTGTGTCACAGGGATTCCCAAGCCACTGAAGCACATTCCCAGAACCATATCATCGGGAGCATCATTGCTGTAGCACCGACATTTACTGGCGAGAAGTCTCCTGATGGCTTCTCTGCTGAAGACCATTCTAGTGGGAGCCAGAGCAGAGAAAGGGGTTAGAGCAGCTCCACAGGGACCGCTGCGGCACAAATGGGCCCCGGGAAACAGGACTCTACTCCTCCAGACTGACAGGCAATAGCAGCTTTCTCTAGTTACTGAGCTCAGGTAAAACCCTACCTGTTGTCTTTTAGTCTTCTGGCCCTTTCCAACACTTTTGTACCAAGTTCCCAAAATAATTTCTCTTTGTTTTAAAATACAGTTTGGTTTCTCGTTTCCATTCTGATCCTAAGGTAGAAATGAATCTTTTTAACAATCATAAAAAGCTCAAAAACCGAAAGGGCTGAAGGAAAAATACGATTCACAAGTTCAGTCTCGATCATCAAAGACTTTCTTTAAGGCAAAACTACTTAAAATTCATCCATATAGTCCCATTGCCACATATAGGGCCTTGCCCACAGCACTCAATAAAAGTTTGATGCATCAAACAAGCGAGAACAAAGTTGCCTTTGCAAAGACCTTCTTCCTGGGGGAGGAAACATTCTGTGAATCATTCTAGGAGGAAGGAAAAAAGGACAAAGAGCTTGAATCCCTGAATCAAAAACACTGATTCCACATGCTGGGCTCAATTCGTCACAGTTTTACCTAATGCTAGTGGCCAATCCCCTCCGCCATCCCCTGCGACAGTGCAGGACTTCCTACCTGCCCTTGACTAGACAAGAGACTTTCTTTACATAAGATGTTGTAACAAAATAGGAAGGTATAAAAAGAAACGAAGTTCCTGTCAACTACAGAGAAAGGAAAACTGCAAGTCTGAAAACCCACCATAAATTGCCTTTCTCTTAGAAAGCCTGCTGTCCACAGTGAAACCTCCCCCGCCACATTTTTTGTGGCTGAGTGGAACTCCTACACCCAATCGGCCACGTTGGGCTCAAGCTACTGACTCTGGGAAAAGAGCGTACATGAGAATATGGGTGGGCAGTAAATAGTAAAAATGCTTTTTTTCTTTTGTCAGCATCCAGTAGAATGAGAAAAATAAGAAAGCCTTTCATTTTTTTTGATCCGCTCTCTGAAAAACTAACTTTATAGGAAGATGAAACGTGAGCATGAACTTTTAATTTGTAATTATTTTATACTTTTGCCTACTCAGTCTCACATTAATTATTCGCATAAACTAAGTGAATATGAGCCGTCAATAACACTTGTTTATTAGCATGCTGATGAGTTCTTTCCAAATAAGGTTGCTCGCCAAAATGGAAAACTACCAGTCATATCCTGGTTGGAAAGAACACTTGTCTGCTCTGGCCACCAACTATTAAATGTTAACAAGATGTTGAAAGGCTACAGGATTATTTTATTTCCCTCAATATACAATATACAAATGTCTAAAATAAGAAAAACTGAAATGAGAGTCTGGGACTTGCTCAAGAACACAGTGCAGATCAAGAAGATGTAGGAAGGGAACATGCATGAGAAACACGCCTGCCCCTCCTGGCCTTCAGCCCATAGACAGGTCATGGTGGTCTCTCTGGGTAACACTTCCTGCTGCCTCTTCTGAGGACACTGCCCAACATCTTATTCTGGTGTAGTCATTTGCTCCCAAGGCTGCCAAAAGGCTGATGATAGATACCCTAAGCACAGCTTCCTCCCTAAATGCACATATGTAAATAAGTATTTTCAAAAAGAAACGGTCAAAACATCACATGTTCTCACTTGTAAGCAGGAGCTAAGTTATGAGGATGCAAAGGCATAAGAATGATACAATGAATGAACTTTGGGAACTCAGAAGAAGGGTGGGGATGAGGGATAAAAGACTACACATTGGATACAGTGTACACTACTTGGGTGATAGGTGCACCAAAATCTCAGAAATCGCCACTAAAGAACTTACTCATAAAACCAAACACCGCCTGCCCTCAAAAACCTATTGAAATTTAAAAAAGAAAAGCAACTTGTTTTCTCCAAGTACCAAAACTTTCATGGAGTAAGCAACAAAGTGAAAAACAGACACTTGGATTCAAATAGTACAAAGGTCTCATGCTCCAAATAATGCAAAATACCTACACAGAAACCACAGGAACCTGTATGTCTGACTCGGCTTTGTCAAAACATCCTTACCTACGACAGATGGTTTAAGGTAGTGGTTTTCAAAAATTTACGTGACTGTGACCCACAATTAGAAATCAAGAAATGAATTTCACATTGCAACCATTTATGTTTGGTGCGTGAGTCTGCCTGGGTATGTATAAAGCTGAAACAAAACTGTCACAAACAATACCTACCTTTATGACATGGAATGCACTCTGATATTTTCCATTTTATTCCATTCCACTCAATAGTTCATTAATTTAAAATGCTAGTTATGGTCCATGAATTGGTTTTACAAGCCACTGATTCTGACTTGCTGTTAAAAGGCATATTGGTTCTCAAGCTAGAGCATCAGAAAATTCTACTGTAATACTAGAGAAACTAATCAACATTACGTCTTACAGCTTTTATCAAAGGTTGATGTAAGAGACAATCTCATGAAGAATGTTTCTGCATCTTTGTAAAAGTGCTATTAAAAACAGAACATCACATTGGTCAATGTTAGTTATATAAAGATCAGGGCCTTGGGTTCATGGATTTGTTTATTCATTTATTCCCTGTACCTTGAACAACATGAGTCCTTATGCTAAGAAGTGAGGAAATAATGAGAAATGAAACACACAGGTACTGCCTTCAAATAATGCATAATGTAAGTGGAAAACAGAAAAGTAAATAGGCAATTAAATGATAATGGTTTGCATAATATGCTATGAAAGTACATTAGAAATGCACTAAACCCAGATTTGAGAGGCTAGACTGGGCTAAAGGCATTCAAGAGTAAATGGTGATAGCTACGGTGAGTCCAAAAGAACGAGGAACTAGACAGGCAGAAAGTTGGGGAAACAGTGCTATGCAGAGACCAGCAAATGTCATATCTTGGGAGGAGAGGAAAAAAATAGTGCTTCAGAGAAACTGAAACAAGTTCAGCAAGAGTTCTTTAAGATGAAGGTGTAGATGGATGAGGCTAGAAAGGTAAAACAGCATCTGCCAAGATCATGAGAGGTCTTATAAGCCTTGGAGTGTGGACTTGGTCCTAAAAGCAATGGGAGAAGTTCTACTGCCAGTTAGGATATCAGAGGATGCAAAAGACTTTCATGCCATGATAAAGTAACACTCAAAAATATTCAAATAATAGGAAAATCATACGTAATTATGAAACTGAAGAGAGGTAAATGCCACGAAGCCTAGATGAATGAATTTCTAGAGAGAAAAATCCTTGCTAGGGGAGTAGCAGGCCAGCCATGGCAGCTTTCAGCAGCAAACTGGGCCTAGTAAGTAGGTAGAAGACAAAACTACTCTTGGGCCTTTGGGCCCAAAGCAGTGGCCTCATCAACACCCAGGGAGGCTGTTAATCAGGCAAACTAGAGATGATCAAAACTGAGAACTCATCCCAGATCAACTTGACTCTTGTTAAAATCTGAATGATCATCTCTTTGTCTTAGGTGCTAAAGTAGAAAAAGGTTCACACTCTTGGGGAAAAGTAAAGACAATGAGAAGCCATTGAGGGCATCTGAGCAGAGGGGAGAGAGGACCAGATCTGCTTTTAGATAGGTCCCTTTGACTACAGTGTGGACAACAGCATGGAGTGGAGTTTAAGACAAAAAAGTAGGGAGAACAGGAGGCTGTGGCAGGAACTCATACAGGAGATGACAGTGACCTGGTTGAGATTACTGGAGGTAGAGAGAAGTATTGATGAAAGAGCGATTTAGGAAATAAAATGGACAGGACTGGGTGATTCAGTTGATTGCAGGGAGTGGGGAAAGAAGGAAAGAAGGAGAGAAAGGGTGAGAGCTGACTCACAGACTCCTGGGGTAAGAACTCATATATGCCAATGTCTTCCCTGAGAGGGGCACATTGGAAGAACCAATCAGGGGTTACAGTCAGCAATGACAAGGTGCTGAGTGTGATGTGTCTGTCAATCAGTCAAGTGGAGATGCCCTTTGAATCTATGAATCTGGAGGCCAGCAGAGCTCCAGACTGGAGAAAGAGTTCTGGGTACATTCAGCATCAAGCTATACGATCATCCAGGGACAACACGGGTTGAGAAGGAGGACTAGAAAAGATGCCTGAGAAACATAAGACATTGGAGAAACATAAGACATTGAAGGGATAGATAGAAACAACCGAGAAGGAATGACCAGAAAGAAGGATGAACAAGGACAGGATGCCACTCTGGAAAGCAAGAGAAAGGAGTGTTTCAGGTCAACAGTCACCGGTGTTAAAGGTTGCTAAGAGGTGAAATAGGATAAAAACTGGAAATTATTAATTTTATTTAGCTACAGCAAGGTTGCTGGAAACCTCAGTGAGATAGTTAAGGAGGCTGGGAGTTAATGACTCGTAAAGGGCTGAGCATGGAGCTGAGAAAATGGAGATAGAGTAGTGAACTCAAGATGTTCTGCAGGGTAGGAAGAAGATGGCATGGTGGTGGTGAGAAGTTTTAAGATGGAAAAACTAGAGGGTGGTGAGAAGTACCCAGGAGCAAGGTAGACGCTGAGCACAGAAGAAGTGAAAGGTGCCACCTTGGTGGTCTAGCAGGGCCTGCCAGGGGCAAGGGAAGGGGGAGCAATGACAATTGTGCAATGTATTTGCAAATCTGGCACTGGCCTCTGAGCTCCTGTGGGGAAGGGCTGTGCAGCTTTCATCTGTGCATTCCCCGTGCCTGGCCCACACAAGGCCAGTTGAACGAATGAACAACTGGGATGATGAAAGGCAATGCTAGATAGGTAAGGTAAAGTGAGGTTTCAGAAGGCCTTGAGTGCCAGTCTTGGAAACAACAGCTAAATCCAATACGCAATGAAGACAACAAAATGGTTTTCTTGCAGAAATCACATAACAAGTCACTTCTGTTTTAAAAATATTATATGAACACTATCATGCTATAAAGTATACAAACCCATATACAAATAACAGGGCCACTTTCAAAGTGGAACATCCTGGCTCGATGGGTGCCATGCTCTGATCCTTAATCGGCCCTAACTCTTCACCCCGAAAGCCCAACGCATTACAGTAAGGCTGCAAATAGCTTGAACCTTTTTTGATAAGGAGGTCAACACTCCTTGGGCTTAATCTAGTGTCTTTTCAAAGGCCTCCCTGGACTCCCCCTCTTGTTGTTAATGACCTCAGGCAGATGCAAGCCATAGACTAACAAAGATCAGCACACATGCTCAGGTTTGGTTATCACTACAAAAGAGCCACCTCCATAACCGTGTTATCTTCACCACTGAATCGGCTAGACCAAATCAGGATGCCTGTCGTATGACTGTTGAGATCCTGCAGGTTCCTGTAGGAATTGTTCCAATCTAGGGAATTGCAAAGTAGGAATTTAAGATCCCAGCCCTCCAGAAGTGTATCATCCATTAGATTATAAACTAGAATGTTGCCTGGCACACAGCAGACATAAATATCTACTGAACGAATTTAAATGACTACAGTTGATAAGATTTTGCCTACACTCACCAATAGTAAGACTATAGAAGTAATAGGGAAAACTGCTTAATTGATTCACCCATATACATCGAGTTAAAATCTTTCTTCATAAGAGATTAGGCAGATGCTTCATTTAAAACATTGATTTTTAACTGTTATTTAAAACCTATAAATCCTACACAAATATCATTTAGTTGCCTAAGTAAGCTTCTATACTTCCCCAAAGGTGATTTATTAAGCATTACATAATTTAATAGTCTAATGGCTTATTCTCTGAGATTAAAATCTATAACTAATTGTTTTTTCCATTTAAACACAATCAAAACTAGTTAGCTGCCTAGAAGCAACCATTGTTAGGGACATTCTACCAAGTATGACATACTTTTTTATATCATTTCTTCAAGGGCTAAAATATTCTTTACTGTGTGTTCTTTTAATATTTAGCAAATATAATGTTCACTTTCCTATCATACTAACAACCACCATTCACAGAGTACTCACATATCAGTAGAGATCCCAGTGCCAGAGACCCACCTCTCAAGTGGAAAAGAAAGTTTATGTTCAAAGTAGTTGAAGAAAGCTGTGATCATAGTTACCCTCCTCCTCCCGTGATGTAGCTGTAGCCGCCGGTGCCCAGGCCGTAGCCGTAGCGCTCTCCCAGAAACACAGGCTCGTCAGAGTCATAACAGCTAAGCAAGTGCTGGAGCCTGGAGATACTGAGATGCCAAAGGGAACACAAATTATGATTATTTGATTCAAATGTGGTTACGGAATAGTTTATGGTTCTTACATCCCACTCTGTATACTGCGTCACACTAAACTGAAATAGTTAAGAAATTTGAGTGACTTATAGAATGAGTAAAATTTTTAAACAAAAAAAGAAAAGAACACATGAACACTGCACATTACTGGGAACAGAAGAGAAACTGAGACACGAGTGGCTTGTTGCTCAGTTTTTGCAAGCCCCTGCCATAATACGGCTGCCTGATTTGCGTGGTGAGAGGCAGGTTACTGAAGTGAAGTTGGCCAGTGTGCTCTAGATCTTATTTCTACCAGTCCTGTTTCCAAGTGAGTGTGAACTAATCCTCACATCTTTTCAGATGAATTTGGTATTTAAGGAAAAAAATTTCTGATGGCCTAAAAAGGAGTCACTGAGATGCAAATGCACGTTGGGCCCCTGGCTGGCAGGTGGGGAAGAGAATTTGGGCAGTGAGGCTACCCTATAAATCCTCAGATAATGAGGCACAATCGTGCTTATGTTTCCCTTAACAAGGCCACCCAAGTCTGAGAACTTTCTGTGTCTAACTGCTTATACTTTTGAATACCTTTTGGCCCCTATCTGCCTTTAACACACGTTAGCAACAATAGCTTACAAAGGGCAGTGTATTAGTCTGCATTCTCTAAAGTCAGACTATCCATGAGTTGGTCATAAAAATGCCTGCAACTGCAGCTGCTGTTCGGATGAAAACAATGAATTTATAGGAAAAAAAATCAAAAAATAACTTTTTTAAGTAGACACAAAGGGTAGTGCTAAGAAAGGCTATTTTTTCATGTTTTAAGAATTTACACCACTTAGAAATGTCCCTTCCACCTATAAGCCTGCAAAATCAAAAGCAAGTTAGTTACTTCTAAGATACAATGGGGGCACAGGGGACACAGGAGGTAGATATTCCTGTTCCAAATGGGAGAAAATGGCCAAAACAAAGGGGCCACAGGCTCCATGCAAGTGCAAAACCTGGCCAGGCAATCATTAAATATTAAACCTCCAAAGTCTCCTTCATTCCATGTCTCACATCCAGGACACGCTGATGCATGAGGTGGGCTCCCAAGGCCTTGGGCAGCCCCACCCCTGTGGCTCTGCAGGGGACAGCCCCTGTGGCTGCTTTCACAGGCTGGTATTAAGTGCTTGTGGTTGTTCAAGGTGCACAGAGCAAGCTGTCACTGGATTTACCATTCTGGGGTCTGGAGGATAGTGGCCCTCTTCTGAGCACTCTACTAGGCAGTGTCCCAGTGGGGACTCTGTGTGGGGGCTCCAACCCTACATTTCCCTTCTGCACATGGTGCCATAGCAGAAGTTCTTCATGAGGGACCCACCCCTGCAGCAGACTTCTGCCTGGACATCCAGGTATTTCCATACATTCTCTGAAATCTAGGCAGACGTTCCCAAACTTCAACTTTTGTCTTCTGTGTACCTGTAGGCCCATTGCTATGTGGAAGCTGCCAAAGCTTAAGGCTTGCACCCTCTGAAGCAAAGGCCAAGCTGTATCTTGGCCCCTTTTAGCCATGGCTGGAGCTGGAGCGTCTGGGACACAGGGCATCAAGTCCAAAGCCTGCACAGAGCAGTGGGGCCTGGGCCAGGCCCATGAAATCATTTTTCCCTCCGAGGCCTCTGGGCCTGTGATGAAAGGGGCAGCCGTGAAGATCTCTGACATGCCCTGGAGACACGTTCCCTGTTGTCTTGGCTATGAACATTCAGCTCCTTGTTATTTACGCAAATTTCTGCAGCAGGGTTGAATTTCTCCCCAGAAAATGGAGTTTTCTTTTTTACCTCATGGTCAGGCTGCAAATTTTCCAAACCGTTATGCTCTGCTTCCCTTTTAAACATTAAGTTCCAACTTCAAACCATCTCTTTGTGAATGAATATGACTGAATGCTTTCAGAATAAGCCAGGTCACCTCATGAATGCTTTGCTGCTTAGAAATTTCTTCCACCAGATACCCTAAATCACCTCTCTCAAGTTCAAGGTTCCACAGATCTCTAGGGCAGTGGCAAAATTCCACCAGTCTCTTTGCTAAAGCATAGCAAGAGTGACCTTTGCTCCAGTTCCCAATAAGTTCCTCATCTCCATCTGAAACCACCTCAGCCTGGACTTCACTGATCAAAACTATTCAATAAGTTTCTAGGACGCTCCAAACTTTCACTCATCTTCCTGTCTTCTTCTGAACAATCCAAATTGTTCTAACCTCTGCCTGTTACCCAGTTCCACAGTCACTTCCACATATTTGAGCATCTTTTCAGCAACACTCCACTCCTGGTACCAATTTAATGCATTAGTCCATTTCACGCTGCTGAAAAAGACATACTCAAGACTGGGGGGAAAAGGTTTAATTTGACTTACAGTTCCATGTGGCTGGGGAGGTCTCACAATTATGGCAGAAACGAAAGGCACTTCTTACATGGTGGCAGCAAAAGACAACGAGAAAGCAGCAAAAGCAGAAACTCCTGATAAACCCAACAGATCTCATGAGTTTTATTCACTATCATGAGAATAGCATGGGAACGACCGGCCCTCATGATTCAATTACCTCCCACTGGGTTCCTCCCACAACACGTGCGAATTTTGACAGATATAATTCAAGTTGAGATTTAGGTGGGGACACAGCCAAACCATATCATTCCACCCCTGGCCCCTCTCAAATATCATGTCCTCACATTTCAAAACCAATCATGCTTTCCCAGCAGTCCCCAAAGGTCTTAACTCATGTCAGCATTAATTCAAAAGTCCATAGTCCAATGTCTCATCTGAGACAAGACAAATTCCTTCTGCCTATGAGCCTGTAAAATCAAAAGCAAGTTAATTCTTCCTAGATACAATGCGGGTATAGGTATTGGGTAAATACAGCCATTCTGAATGGGAGAAATTGGCCAAAATGAAGGGGCCACAGGCCCTATGCAAGTCCAAAATCCAGTGATGCAGTCAAATCTTAAATGTTCCAAAAGGATCTCCTTTGACTCCATGTCTCACATCCAGGTAACACTGATACAAGAGGTGGGTTCCCATGGTCTTTGGCAGCTCTTCCCCTGTGGCTTTGCAGAGTATAGCCTCCCTCCTGGCTGCTTTCACGGGCTGACATTGAGTGTCTGCAGCTCTTCCAGGCGCATGGTGCAAGCTGTCAGTGGATCTACCGTTCTGGGGTCTGGAGGACAGTGGCTCTCTTCTCACAGCTCCACTAGGTGGTGTCCCAGTAGGGACTCTGTGTCGGGGCTCCGACCTCATATTTCCCTTCCCCACTAGTGGAGGTTCTCCATGAGGGCCGCCATCCTGCAGCAAACTTTTGCCTGGGCATCCAGGCATTTCCATACATCTTCTGAAATCTAGGCAGAGGTTCTCAAACCTCAATTCTTCTGTGCACCTGCAGGCTCAACACCACATGGAAGCTGCCAAGGCTTGGGACTTCCACCCTCTGAAGCCACAGCCTGAGCTGTACCTTGGCCTCTTTTAGATACGGCTGGAGTGGCTGGGACGCAGGGCACCAAGTCCCTAGACTGCACACAGCATGGGGACCCTGAGTCCAGTCCACAAAACCACTTTTTCCTCCTGGGCCTCTGATGTGGAGGGACGGGAGTGGCGGAAGGGGCTGCTGCGAAGGTCTCTGACATGGACTGGAGACATTTCCCCCATCTTGGGAATTAACATTAGGCTTCTTGTTACTTACACAAATTTCTGCAGCTGGCTTGAATTTCTCCCCAGAAAATGGGTTTTTCTTTTCTATCGCAAAGTCAGGGTACACATTTTCCAAACTTTTAGGCTCTGCCTCCCTTATAAAACTGAATGCCTTTAACAGGATCCAAGTCAGATCTTGAATGCTTTTCTGCTTAGAAGTTTCTTCCACCAGATACCCTAAATCATCTCTCAAGTGAAAGTTTCACCAATCTCTAGGGCAGGGGCAAAATGCCACAAGTCTCTTTGCTAAAACAAAGCAGGAATCACCTTTACTCCAGTTCCCAATAAGTTCCTCATTTCCATCTGATATCACCTCAACCTGTAGTTTATTGTTCATATCACTATCAACATTTTGGGCACAGGCATTCAACAAGTCTCTTGGCTAAAGTTCCAAACTTTCCCACATTTTCCTGTCTTCTTCTGAGCCCTACAAATGTCTCTAAATTATTCACCAAGATATCTTTTCTCACAGAGCAATAGTAACATTAACAGTTCTGGTGTCTCATTTTTTGGTGGGAGGGATGGGTAAGAAGAAAACAAAGTACAGAGATCACCTTTCCCATCCCCACTCGCGAGTCTTACAAAAATACCCTAGCTAACAAAGCTAAAGCTGAAAGTGAAGAAAACAAATTTAATATATGAAAAGAAACTCTGACCAGTGAAAAGTGTCCACAAGACTTCCAGTCAGGTTTGTATCTGTCTGAAGATCAAGGCCTCTGACAATGTTGATGGTTTCTGAGTGACTAGAAAATGTTCTTTGAATACTATCCTGTTTTCAGCACACAAGGTGACTCTAGGACTGCTTCGTAATAAGAGTGGTGTAAAAATCTGGTCTGCTGTTCTCTACAAGGAGTTTGCTACTAACCTCTGCTATTTTATCATTGGTTTTGTTTAGTTTAGTTGCCAGTGATTTTCTAACTTTTAATTCTTGTAGATAGAGCTGCTTATATTTTTCCAACTCAGTTTTATTAGTCTTACAGAAAGTTTTCATTTTCAAGAGTTCAGATTTCAGATCTTTCTCAGCTCCCACCAACTTCTTATCGAAGCACTTTTATTCTCTCTTAACTAAGTTCTCTCAAGATGCTGCTTATGTCTGCAAAGACAGATTTTCTTTTAACTTTTCTATTATATCTTGTTTTCTTTTTCTTTGGTCTCTTTCTTGTACTAAATTTGTTTCCACATTCTTGTTGTACTAAATTTGTTTCCATATAAGTTTTGGGGCTTTCTGTTTTTACTCTGTAGTCAAGATAATCCCTCTTTTACAGACTTCTGCTTTCCAATGTATTTACTTACTTTATCTTATTCATCCTAATACATTTGTTTGATTTACTTCATTTAACACTGTGTTTGGCTTACACACAGAGTATCCTTGACAATAAGTAACTTCATCTCAGGAAAAGACTCCATCTTACATTTCATTAGGCACTTTGCCAACAGGGACCAGATGTTTTACTTGATCAATAAAGACTCTATTCAATCAAATGAGGACATAACCAAGCACACTCCTCCATTTTCAGTCCTCACCAGAGGACTCTGTGGCCATAGAAAGAGCAAGACTTCAGCAGCTCAAACGGCCATCTTAACCGACAGCCTTGCTGTCACTTGTGATAAGCACCTGGTATCTGCCACTGAAGACTCTGCCCACATCAAAGTCTCTTCCTTGCAAGACTGAGGGACTGCCAGGCCCAGACTAGGATATTCTTTTTGTCAATGTCTCTCTCCCCGGAGTGGTTCATTAACCCTTTTTCCTATCCCCTTTTTCTTGATGTTAAATGTTAACTTTGTTATGGGAAGTTTAATCTATAAAATTATATATTAAGTATACTATTAGGGTTTGCAATATTGACTCACTTGTGGAGTGGCTTGAACCTGTGTGCCTATGGCTCTACTGACTGAAAAGGAAGTACTGAGAATCAGTTCCTTGGGAACTCCATGTAGCTCATGGCTTTTGTGGCTGAAATAGCATCAGTAAAAGTCTGACATTGTGGAAAGACATAAACACATGTGGACCTGGTTATCCCTGACCTGGTGTCATGCATGAGGGCTTAGGTTTCTTTGTACAGATTCTAAAACCAAGGTCTTTTCTCTGAGAGCATCACTTGCATGATGGAGATCAATTTCTAGGCTACTGAACTTACTTTCAGCTTTACAAAGTGGTTGAGAAAGAATATGCTTATCTTTCAGGTTAGTCGCATCAAAATTCACTGTGTCCTACAAACAAAACTACTCATCTCTTGTTCTCAGGAAAGCAAGTTCTAGGTCTCTTATTGATGTGTGACAGATCACAATCATGGAGAGCAGTAGCCAGTCTAGCATGGTGCAATTCAACTCTGTATCCAGGATTTCCTTGCTGTGTTTACATTCTCTAGTTTAGAATTGAGCATTCTATTCTTGCTGTCAGACTACTGAGCTGTCCACTATCCTGGTGTGATATTATGATTAGATATTGATATGGTTTGGCTGTGTAAAAATGGACGAATACATATATATTGGTTTTCATCCAGAGTTCCTGGCTTTTAACTCCCATAGCCCTTGTTAAGTCTTTTGTTATAATGCTGGGTTGCTTTATTAGGCCTCAGGAGCAGATCTCAGGAAACAGTCTCTCTCTGACCTTCTCCTGTTGACACAAGACTCTTTCAGTGCTGCTTCACCAGCCAGAAATCTCCAGTCAGCCAGCGGCACCTCTGGTCAGGGCCTCACTCGGCTCTGGGCTTGCCACTAGACTTGCTCTGCCCACTAAGCCTGGCAGGCTGCGCTTAGCTCATGTTACTGGCCCAGGTTCCATGCCTGCTGTGGCTCTGTGCTCAGCCCATAGCTGGGCTGGGCATGCTGTGACCAGCTTCTCCCTTGGGTGCCAGCATCTGGACAAGGGGTGGGGGACGCAGCAGAGCCTGAAAACTTGGAGATGCCAGCAACTGTGGAGCCGCAAGGGTTGTTACCCTTTTGCTCAGGGAGTCCTAAGCTCTGAGTCCCCAGGAAGCATTGCAGCTTGTTCTTGTTATAGCTCATTCATTCCTACTATCTGCATGCTTCGGTGAATGGGGGTATGTCCCAGCTCATTTGGTCCTGCCGCCCCACTCCACTCGTGGCTCCTGGGCTGGCCCAGCCTCATCACTGCCAGTTCTCATCACCTGGGGCAGCTGCCTGGTACCAGCAAGGGGTGGGAGGATTACAGTGTTACAGCTCCGGCTCAGGAAATCCTGAGGTCTAGGCCCCCAGAAGGGTTGCTGCTCTAGTGAATGGGAGTGCGTCACCGCCCTCAGCTCAGTAAGCCAGTCAGGAAAGTGTTACAACCCTTTTCACTCCCACTGTTCAGCAGGTCCCAGGTTCTTGTCCCACGTCCAAGAAGAATGAGGTTACACACACACACACTGGAGAGTAAGCCAGGTGGGGTATGGTTTTTTATTGAATGAGATAACAGCTCTCAACAAGAGAGGAGACCCAAAGTGGGTAGTCCTCTGTGTGACAGGGTGCCATAAGGCAGGTAGTCCCAATATGTGACTAAGTCTGGGGTTTTTATGGGCTCAGGATCAGAGAGTATGTGCTGACTGGTCCATGGGTGGGCCTCGGAAAAGCACCATTTGATTAGCTAAAAGGCATTGAGGAAGTTCTCACTCCTGGCCGTGGACTCTACCCTGAGTTGATAGCCTGGCTGTCACGCTTCAGTCTGTCTTTGGCTTGAAGGTTGGGTTTCACTGGGGACCTGGCCCTTTCTGCCTAGGAATTTGTGTGCCTCTTGCCGCTATCAATGTCCTTATACCTGCCCAAGGTAGGAATTTAATCTGACTGTGGGTCAAAAGACTCTAATTCCAGAGAATGTCCTGCCCCATAACCTAGAGGAAGAAATACTACACAGAGAGGCCAAGAATAGTCGAATAAGGAGGTCTTTCTGGGTTTAGAACATGTGCTTTTTGTTCAATCACATTTTTACATGGTTGCCAATCATGCCTATATAAGGAAACCTCCATAAAACCCCAAAAGGACAGGGTTCGAACAGTTCTTGGATAGCTAAACATGTGCAGATTCCTGGGGGTTGAGCACCCAATGGGGGCACAGAAGCTCCACATTCCTTCCCCCATACCCTGCCCTACATATCTCTTCATCTGCATCCTTGATAATATCCTTTACAGTAAACCAGTAAACATAAGTGTTTCCCTGAGTTCTGTGAGCTGCTCCAGCAAATTAAAGGAATCTAAAGGAGGGGCTGTGGGAACTCCAACTTAAGAGCCAGTCAGTCAGAAGATCTGGAGGTCTGGACTTACCACTGGTGTCTGGGGAAGCAGTCTTGGGGACTGAGCCCTCAACCTGTGGGGTCTAAGGCTACCTCCAGGCAGATGGTGTCAGAACTGAATTGAATTAGAGGACACCCAGCTGGTAGAGGACTGCTTGTTTGCTGGGGGGAAGAAATTCCCACATATTTTGGGGTCACAGAAGGCTTCCTCGTTGATTGTTGTGGTATAAGAACACACACACACAAAAATGTTCTGAGAGTTTTTCAGGAACAATTGGTGTTAGTGAAGTGAGATTAGCTAGAATGGCTCAGGTTCAGAGAAACATTTGGTTTGAGAAGAGAAAGGATAAAAGTCTAGGGGATGAGAAACCCTTGATTCCTGGGCAGCCAAATGATCACCCATGACATGGAGCCACAGTGCTCTGTTCGGTTACTAAAGGTAAAAGTTACCACTGGAATTTTGAGATGGAGAATTGGTTCACCAGAGGCACAATAAAATGCAAACTAATCAGAAAAAAGTAAACTATTCAATCCCTTGATCACTGTTATCCATATTAGCTAAAATAAAATTAAAAGAGAGTACTGGGTCAGACCCTGATGCTACATAAACCAAGCTTACATTTCAGTGAGTCTGAGCTTCAGCCACTAGCCTCGGAACCACTGCACAACGGCAAAATTATGCAGGAACAACAGAAAGTACCTCTGAGACCTGTGGTGACCAAGAGGGTAGTCAATGTGGGAAAGGGAAAAACCAAATAATTATTGAAACTAGATGAATAGAGAAAACATTGATAGGAGTGAAAGTAAGAGGAAAAAGAAAGGGGAGAGCCATGGAACTCATCCCAGGAGGTGGACATATTTAGGTGGTTATTAAAAAATGGAATGAAGAAAATAGAAATTGATGGGGTTAAAAAACAAAGGTCTTAATACAACATTATTGAAGACTGAGTGGAGGAAAGGGACCCCCAGCTGATCTCTCAACATTTAAGGGCCCAAACCAGTTTGCTGTATTTCCCCCAGTTTGGAGAACTTTTAAAGACAAGAAGATAAAGATTAAAATGAGAAACCCAACCTAGAATTACCTGTTAGACTGGCTAATCAAGGTAACAACTAACAGAGAGGCCAGGGTCTCCTGGCGGGACTCCAGACTGGGGATCCAAAGCCTTTTGCAAAAGAGAGGGTAAAATGATCTGGTGATAAAACAGGGAAATTCCTGGGACTAGAACATAAAAGTGTAAGGGTTGTTAGGATTATGAAAGCTGGCATATTTGAACATACTTCATGTGAAATGGTTTTATCTCTTTTACCTGATTGCATTATGGGAAGAGACATTTTATCTGACTGGGAAATGTTCCCCCTATCCAGTACTGTAAAACAGAAGGTATGTAAATCCTTTGAGCAGCATTAATGGAATATGCTAAAATTGGAACCGGTTAGGATTTCCCAGGCCCACATAGTGCAGAATAGAAACGGAAGAGCTGGTGGGGACAACTTCCCCATTTGATATAGCCCTCTGCAGAGTACCTTCTGGGGCTAATGGGAAAGGTTTGTGAGTGCCTCCCAGCAATGACAACTAGGACTTTGAACTAGAGAATTTCTACTTGAAGGGCATTTACTTCCTTGCTACAGTACATTAACTGAGGCTACGACTGAAGGACATAAAGTGATCTTGATGAAACCCCCTTTGCAAAGATTATGACAGTGAGAGAAATTTAGCTTGGCTGACTCCATCTTGCTTCTAGTCTCACAGGCTGGCTGTCTTTACTCATTCCTGGGCATAGGTCAAGCTAATCATGGCAGGAATTCAGTTTATAGTTTAACTTGGAAGGAAGGATGCTACCAGTCTCTCCCTAAAGCTAATCTCCTCCTTGCTCAGAGACCAAAAACTAATGAAAGACCACAAGATTAGGATCAGGGGAGGGGCCTGAACTTCGCTAAAGTGTATTTTTTATCATCCCTTACTGCTCAAGAATCATGTGGACAGAGGTCACAAGACTTGACATTTCCCCAATTGCTCCTATAGATAACATTACTATTGTAGAACCTAAGACTGGTCTTTTGAGATGTTTTTCAGATTTTTGCCTTCTGGCAAAGAACTGACCCCACTCAGACCCATGACTCGTGACTCAATCGGCCTGTGGTCCCCAACCAGAGGCAGATTCAGTGTACAAGGACCATTTTCCACATCCCTACGACTTCGTTCCCAACCAATCAGCAGTAACCATTTCCTAGCCCCCTGCCCACCCAATATACCATAAAAATCCTAGTCTCTGAGTTCTCAGTGCGACTACTTTAAGTAATAACTCCAGTCCTTCCACTTGGCCAGTCTTGCATTAATTAAACTCTTTCTTTACTGCAGCATTAGAGTCTCGATGAACTGGTTTTATCTGTGCAGCAGGCAGGAAAAACTCATCAGACAATTACAATTATACCTGAAATGCCCAGGCTGTTTTGGGTGATGTCAGAGAAACACTCTAATAAGGGAGGCAATGCCCAAATGAGGTCCATTATAAAACAGAATTTGTATGGGATAAAGCAAGGAGGAGACCCTCACAAACAGAGGGCCACTTTTCCACTAAAACTGACTCTGGAACTATGTGAGGAGCCACTGGACTCTACAGTACCCTGTAAGCAGCTCTTGACTGACCAACCAAGAGCTACTTGGTTTGAGGATGGCAATTCCAGGGTAAATGAATACCATCTTGTTTAGAAGTTGCTACTTTGACCACAGGAGGTAAGAACAAATAATCTTGGTGGGCTGTATTGCATGCATTTTCCTAACAGTAATGGAAGAATTGAACACTGGTAGAAACACCTGTGTTTGGGATTTTACTAACTCATAGGCAGTGACCAATCACCTGCCCATACAGTCAGGCAAGAGGGCAACGGATACTTGGTCTGTTAAAAGGATGCCCATATGAAGCATGGCCCCATGGACATTTGAGGGGTGCATTAAAGCAGAACAAGTTAATGTCAATCAGAAGAGCCCGTTTCCAGGTTTGGAAGGTGACTGGAATTGACAAGCAAGTATCCCTGTGTACTCCCTTGAGGTGGTGACCTGGATCCATGAAATTAGTGGATATGGGGGTACGGCAGCAGGCAGAGATGAGCTAAATCTAGATATGTTCCTTTTGAATCGAGCCCCTTTCCAGGTTTGGAAGATGACTGGAATTGACAAGCAGGTATCCCTGTGTACTCCCATGAGGTGGCCACCTGGATCCATGAAATTAGTGGATACAGGGGTACGGCAGCAGGCAGAGATGGCCTGAATCTAGACATGTTCCTTTTGCATCCTCTCAGGCACAAAATGCCAATAAGAACTGTTCTGTACACCAGCAAAAAAGACAGAGACTGATAATGACTATTGGGCAGATTCCCTGGTGCAAAGGCCCTAAACAAAGCTGGCAATACAGAGACTGATGCTAGTGGCCCTATGGGACCACCAATGGGTCTTGACAGGAATAGACACTGACTGGCATGGCTTCTGCTTACTCAGTGGAACATGCAAATACTCTTGAGTACCATTAAAAAAACAACAGAAGATATTGCATGGATCTGTATGGCCAATCGTCATTTCTTCAGATCAAGGAACACACTGTACAGCCTATAATGCCCAACAATGGGCACAGAGATAGTCTCCTTAGAGTCATAGTTTGATAGACGAGTAAAACAGGTATTGAAAACACTGGAAACATAAAAGGCTGGCTTACATGCCTTCAAGAGTGTGTGCTCATACTCAACATGAGTGGGACTAAAGGAGTCTGCCCACGAGATGTTCCTGTTTTTCTAAAGCTGATCTGGAGAAGAAGGGATGAAGAGGATGCTGGGATGACTATGCAAATCTTGCCAAGCCAGGAGTACACTGGAATAATGACCATTTTTTCTTTATTCCCCAAATCAGCTCACTAAAACCTTTTCTTTCCCCCCTACCTGATGTAGTGGTCCTAGGACCAGGCCTGCAACTGCCAGTGCTGGAAGCAGGGCTGATTTCCAAGCAAAAAACCATAACTATGTTTTTAAAACTTATGTCAAAATTCCTTAGGGCCTGATGTGACTGGGTTGCTCCTTCACCCCATTTAGCAAAACTGGGGCTGAAAGTGAATGCAGCTATATTGCCTGGTGGTAAAAATAACCCACTAGCTGTGCACCTACGTAACTTTACCCTACCTGCATGGGAATGGACTGAGGAGGATGTACCTGCCAGACAAGCATTGTTGATTGCAATCTAAACCGGAACGGCAGTGATTCTGATGTCTCTTCCAAAGGTGAAAACATTTGGGTATTAACGGAGAGAAAGAGAAATAGCAGTTGAGGGTAAAGGAATGAATAATGGATTATAAATTGAGGGAAATCCAACATTACATTAACACCTTGAAAGACACTCAGAGAAACAGATGACATTGTCTCTCACCTCAGTTATAACAGATATCTAAAAAGGGAAAGCTGTTTGTTTGCCAAGACTGCTCCAGGTTTGGAACCTGACAAGATTGAAAGGAAGCCTGCAAACCTGAGTGGACTCACCCTGGGAAATATTAATACAATACAATGGACTAGACTAGTTATTAATGATGCAACGAGACTCTAATGTGGCAATATCTTTTGAGTTATATGTTCTTTTGATGTAAGGTATCTGAAGACCAAGGGTAGACTGTAATATTAAGAAACATATATTTGGCTTTCAACACCCATTTGCTGACATACCAATCCTAAAATCTTTGGAACATCCAAATTGCTATCTTTTTGTAGGCTACTGTTCACTGACAGCTTCAAGATGGGACTCGTCACCAGAAAGACAAAGGCATGATTAGAGAGTTGGGACTTCCAGTCCCACCCCCCAATCTCCTGGGAGGGGAAAGCAGCTGAAAGTCAAGTTGATCATCAATGGCCAATGGTTTAATCAATTGTGGCTACATAATGAAACCTTCATAAAGCCCAAGAAAGCAGGCTTCAGAGAGCTTTAGGATGTCTGAACATGTATGTAGAGGTTCCTGGAGGGCATGGAAGCTCCACGCCCCTTCTCTCATACCTCACCCTACACATCTCTTCATCTGTATCTTTGTAATATCCTTTATAATAAACTGGTAAATGTGAGAAAGAACCCTGACATGAAGCTCATCAGTCAGAAGTTCTGGAGGCCTGGACTTAACGACTGGTGTCTGGTGTATGGGGTGGTAGGGCAGTCTTGGGGACTGAACCCTCAAACTGTGGGAACTGGCACTATCTCCAGGTAGACAGTGTTAAAACTGAATTAGAGGACACCCATTTGATGTCCACTGCAGAACACACTGATTGCTCGGTGGGTAGCAGAAATCTCCCTGCTCCACACTTTTGGTCACAGAAGTTGTCTTCTGTGTTGATTATTGCAGTGTGAGAACAGAGGGGAAAATAGGTCAGTTTTTTCCCCACCAACTAATCATTACGGAAATGCAAATCAAAAGTCACACCCACTAGAAAAACAAAAACAAGAACACCCAGAAAACAATGGGGTTGACAAGGATGTGGAGCAACTGGAAACCTTGTGCACTTCTGGTAGGAATGTAAAACGGAACAACCTCTATGGGAAAACAGTGTGATGGTTCCATTACAAATAAAATTACCATATGATCTAGTCATTCAATTTCTGGGTGCATACCCACAACCCCATGTTGAGGGAGTGTCCATCAACAGATGAATGGATAAGCAAAATATGGTCTATCCATACTGTATCCATGGAATGTTATTCGGTCTTAAATAGGAAGGAAATTCTGCAATATGCTACAACATGGATACATTTCGAGGACATTATGCTAAGTAAGCAAGTAAAAAACAAGTACTGTATGATTCCATTTATATGAGGTACTGAGAGTAGTCAAAATCATAGAGGCAGAAAATAGAATGATGGTTGCCAGGGGATGGGGGTAGGGGAGTATAGACAGTTATTGTTTAATGGATATAGAGGTTCAGTTTTACAAGATGAAAAGAGTTATGGAGATGGCTGCACAACATTATGAATGTATTTAATACTACTAAACTGTACACTTAAAAATGGTTATGATGGTAAATTTGATGTTGTGTGTACTTTACCACAATTAAAAAAAAAAGGGAAAAAGAAACATATTGTGGATGAACCAGATGGTGATGGAAAAAATAAGTTACATAATTTTACAGTGTTTCTCCATCATCTCTATTGAAAAATAGACCCTTCTTAGTATTTGATAGTCTACACTAAGAGAAGACTAGTAGCTGTTATGGAATGAATGTTTGTGTTCCCCCCAAATTTTATCATATGTTGAAATCTAATTCCCAATATGAAGGTATTTAGAGGTGGGACCTTTGGCGGGGGTGAAGAGATTATGAGGGTGGAGACCTCATAAATGGGATTCATGCCCTTCTAAGAGGCCACAGAGCTAGCTTGCTCTCTCTCCACCATCTAAGGATACAAGAAGTCAGCATGCTGCAACCCAAAAGAGAGCCCTCACCAGAGCCCAACCACGCTGGCACCCCGATCTCAGGCTTCCAGCCTCGAGAACTATGAGAAATAATTATTAAACAAAAAACAGGAGATGGCTGGCAAGATGGCTGAACAGGAACAGCTCTGGTCTGCAGCTCCCAGTGAGATCAGTGCAGAAGGCAGGTGATTTCTGCATTTCCAACTGAGGTACCTGGCGCATCTCATTGGGACTGGTTGGACAGTGGGTGCAGCCCACAGATGGCAAGCAGAAACGGGGTGCGTCATCTTACGTGGGAAGCACAAGGGGTCGGGGAACTCCCTCACCTAGCCAAGGGAAGCTGAGAGGGACTGTGCTATGAGGAATGGTGCATTCTGGCCCAGATCCTACGCTTTTCCCACGGTCTTCACAACCCGCAGACCAGGATATTCCCTCAGGTACCTATACCAACCAGGTCCCTGGGTTTCACGCACAAAACTGGGCAGCCATTTGTGCAGACACCGACATAGCTGCAGGAGTTTTTTTTATACCCTGGTGGTGCCTGGAATGCCAGCGAGACAGAACTGTTCACTCCCCGGAAACGGGGCTGAAGCCAGGGAGCCAAGTAGTCTAGCTCAGCGAATCCCACCCCCACAGAATCCAGCAAGCTACAATCCACTGCTGGAAATCCTTGCTGCCAGCACAGCAGTCTGAAGTCCACCTGGGATGCTTGAGCTTGGTGGGGGGAGGGGCATCTGCCATTACTGAGGCTTGAGTAGGTGGTTTTCCCCTCAGAGTGTAAACAAAGCTGCCTAGAAGTTCGAACTGGGTGGAGGCCACCACAGCTAAGCAAAGCTGCTGTAGCCAGACTGCCTGTCTAGATTCCTCCTCTCTGGGCAGGGCATCTCTGAATGAAAGGCGGAGGCCCAGTCAGGGGCTTATAGATAAAACTCCCATCTCCCTGGGACAGAGCATCTCGGGGAAGGGGTGGCTGTGGGTACAGCTTCAGCAGACTTAAACGTTCATGTCTGCTGGCTCTGAAGAGAGCAGTAGATCTCCAAGCACAGCACTGGAGCTCTCCTAAGGGACAGACTGCCTCTTCAAGTGGGTCCCTGAATCCTGTGCCTCCTGACTGGGAGACTCCTCCCAGCAGGGGCTGGCGGACACCTCATACAGGAGAGCCCCAGCTAGCATCTGGTGGGTGCCTGTCTGGGACAAAGCTTCCAAAGGAAGGAAAAGGCAGCAATCTTTGCTGTTCTGCAGCCTCCACTGGTGATACCCAGGCAGATGAGGTCTAGAGTGAACCTCCAGCAAACTCAAGCAGGCCTGCAGTAGAGGGGCCTGACTGTCAGAAGGAAAACTAACCAACAGAAAGGAATAGCACCAACATCAAAAAAAAGGACATCCACACAAAAACCAATTCCGAAGGTCACCACCATCAAAGAGCAAAGGTGGATAAATCCACGAAGATGAGGAAAAACCAGTGCAAAAAGGCTGAAAATTCCAAAAACAACCAGAATGCCTCTTCTCCTCCCAAGGATAACAACTCCTCGCCAGCAAGGGAACAAAACTGGACAGAGAATGAGTTTGACGAATTGACAGAAGTAGACTTCAGAAGGTGGGTAATAACAAACTCCTCCAAGCTAAAGGAGCATGTTCTAATCCAATGCAAGGAAGCTAAGAACTTTAAAAAAACAGAGGAACTGCTAACTAGAATAACCAGTTTAGAGAGGAACATAAATAACCTGATGGAGCTGAAAAACACAGCATGAGAACTTTGTGAAGCATACACAAGTATCAATGGCCTAATCCATCAAGTGGAAGAAAGGATAGCAGAGATTGAAGACCAGCTTACTGAAATAAAGTGTGAAGACAAGATTAGAGAAAAAAGAATGAAAAACAAAGCCTCTAAGAAATATGGGACTATGTGAAAAAACTAAATCTATGTTAGATTGCTGTACCTGAAAGTGATGGGGAGAATGGAACCAAGTTGGAAAAAACTCTTCAGGATATTATCCAGGAGAACTTCCCCAACCTAGCAAGACAAGCTAACATTCAAATTCAGGAAATACAGAGAACACCACAAAGATACTCATCAGGAAGAGCAACCCTAAGACACATAATAATCAGATTCACCAAGGTTGAAATGAAGGAAAAAATGTTAAAGGCAGCCAGAGAGAAAGGTTGGGTCACCCACAAAGGGAAGCCCATCAGACTAACAGCGGATCTCTCAGCAGAAACCCTACAAGCCACAAAAAGAGAGTGGGTGTCAATATTCAACATTCTTAAAATAATTTGCAACCCAGAATTTCATATCCAGCCAAACTAAACTTCATAAGTGAAAGAGAAATAATATCCTTCACAAACAAGCAAATGCTGAGAGATTCTGCCACCACCAGGCCTTCCTCACAAGAGCTCCTGAAGGAAGCACTACATATGGAAAGGAAAAAGCGCTACCAGCCACTGCAAAAACATACCAAATTGTAAAGACCTTCTACACTATGAAGAAACTACATCAACTAACTGGCAAAATAACCAGCTAGCATCATAATGACGGGATCAAATTCACACATAACAATATTAACCTTAAATGAAAATGGGCTAAATGCTCCATTTAAAAGACACAGACTGGCAAATTGGATAAAGAGTCAAGACCCACCAGTGTACTGTATTCAGGAGACCCATCTCATGTGCAAAGACACACATAGGCTCAAAATAAAGGAATGGAGGAAGATTTGCCAAGAAAATGGAAAGGAAAAAAAAAAGCAGGGGTTGCAATCCTAGTCTCTGTTGGGAAAACTGGCTAGCCATATGCAGAAAACCTTCTTACACCTTCTACAAAAATTAACTAAAGATGGATTAAAGAGTTAAAGACCTAAAACCATAAAAACCCTAGAAGAAAACCTAGGCAATACCATTCAGGACACAGGCATGGGCAAAGACTTCATGACTAAAACATCAAGAGCAATGGCAACAAAAGCCGAAATTGACAAATAGGATCTAACTAAACTAAAGAGCTTCTGCATAGCAAAAGAAACTATCATCAGAGTGAACGGGCAACCTACAGAATGGGAGAAAATTTTTGCAATCTATCCATCTGACAAAGAGCTAATATCCAGAATCCACAAAGAACTTAAACAAATTTACAAGAAAAATACAAACAACCCCACTGAAAAGTGGACAAAGGATATGAACAGACACTTCTCAAAAGAAGACATTTATGTGGCCAACAAACATATGAAAAAAAGCTCATCACTGGTCATTAGAGAAATGCAAATCAAGACCGCAATGAGATACAATCTCACAGCAGTTAGAATGGCAAGCATTAAAAGTCAGGAAACAACAGATGCTGGAGAGGATACGGAAAAATAGGAACGTTTTTATGCTGCTGGTGGGAGTGTAAATTCAACCATTGTGGAAGACAGTGTGGTGATTCCTCAAGGATCTAGAACTAGAAATACCATTTGACCCAGCAATCCCATTATTGGGTATAAACCCAAAGGACTGTAAGTCATTTCACTATAAAGACACATGCACACTTATGTTTATTACAGCTCTATTCACAATAGCAAAGACTTGGAACCAATCCAAATGTCCATCAATGACAGACTGGATAAACAAAATGTGGCACATATACACCATGGAATACTATGCAGCAATAAAAAAGGATGATTTCATGTTTTGCAGGGACATGGATGAATCTGGAAACCATCATTCTCAGCAAACTAACACAGGAACAGAAAACCAAACACCGCATGTTATCAGTCATATGTGGGAGTTGAACAATGAGAACACCTGGACACAGGGAGGGGAACATCACACACCACGGCCTGTTGGAAGGTGGGGGGCTACGAGAGGGGTAGCATTAGGAGAAATACCTAGTGTAGATGACGGGTTGATGAGTGCAGCAAACCACCATGGCACATGTATACCTATGTAACAAATATGCACATTCTGCACATGTACCCCAGAACTTAAAGTATAATTTTAAAAAAATACTACCAATGTTATTGGAAAATGCCAGATAAAATAATTTTAAAAATCCATTCTAGCAATCTGTATCTTTTAAGTGAAGCATTTAATCCAGTTATATCCAAGGTTAATCTTGATATCTGAGGCTTTGTCCCTGTCACACTGTTTACTGTCTTCTAGTTGTTTTACAAATTCATTCTTTCTCTCTGTTGTTGTGGTTTGATGAAATTTTGTCAGATTTCCATTTGATTCCATTCTCTGTTTTATAAGACCTGTGAGTTTTATATTTTCATGTGTTTGGATGATAGTATCAACCTGTTGTTTCCATGTTCAAGACCCCTTTGAGCACTTCCTGTAGGGCCAGTCTAGTGCTGACAAATTCCCTCAGCATTTCCTTGTCTGGGAAAGATTATTTCTCCTTTATCTATAAGGCTTATTCCGGCAGGATATAAAATTCTTGGCTCACAGCTTTTTTCTTTCTTTCTTTCTTTTAGCACGATGGCTAAAGTGCCATCTCATTCTCTTTGGCCTATAACATTTCTGCTGAAAAGTCCACTATTAGTCCTTTATACGTGACTTGATGCTTTTGCTCTTGTAATTTTAAAGATCTTTCTTTCACTTGAATTTAAACATTCTGAATATAATATGCCATGTGAAGTCCTAATATGCCATGGGAAGTCCTTTTTTCAATGTATTTACCTGAAGATCACTGGATCTCCTGTATCTAAACATCTCTTTTGCTAGATTTGGGACATTTTCATCAATTATTTCCTTCAGTAGGATTTCTAAACTTTTTGATCTCTCTTTCCCCTCAAAAATATTGATAATTCATAAGTTTGGTCATTTTGTGTAGTCCCAGACATCTTGAGGGCTGTTTCCATTCTTTTTCATTTTTTCCTTATTTTTGTCTGGCTGGATTATTTCAAAAGATCTGTCGTCAAGTTTTGAAATTCCTCCTTCTGCTTGGTCTACTCTATTACTGAAGCTTTCAAATGTATTTTGTATTTTCTTTAATGAATTTTCAGTTCCAGAATCTGTTTGGTTTTTTAAAGATATCTGTCTCCTTGGTATATCTCTCATTCATTCATATCTTGAATTCATTTTCTTATTTTTGTACTGGTTTTCACATTTCTCTTGTGCCTCAATGAGGTTCTTTAAAATCAATATTTTGAACTCTTTATCTGTTATTTCAAGGAATTCTTACTGATTGGGATCTCTTCCTAGAAAATTGTTGTGGCCCTTTACTGGTATCATATTTTCCTGCTTTTTCATGTTTCCTGTTTCCTTCCATTGATATCTGCATATCTGGTACTGTTTTTCCAATTTTTAAAAATTGCTTTTGTAGGGAGAATATTTTTCCTGAAGATGTATATATGTTGTTGGTTAAGTAAGACACCTTGGCTTTCATTTTTGGTGCTGTTGTAGCGTGGTCTTTGTGTGACTTTTTCAATAGTACACAGTCCACGGTATGTGTAATTTCCTCAGTGGCTTAGGGTATGGTTAGTAGCCAAAGCTGTGAAATTTTGCTGGGGACTTGGATGCCAACTGAGTCAGTCTTTGGGCCCCAGTGGTGGCAGCAGAAGGGTGAATATGCGTGTTTTTAGGCCCTAGAGCAGCTTACGCTGGCTGCAGTGTTACAGAGTTCTGAATGGTTGATTCTTGGGCCTGCAGGTGAATTGCTTGCTTAGAAGCTAGTAATGAGGGCAGTGGGCTAGATGGGTAGACAAGTTGTCAGCCCCCTGAGTAGCTGGTATGATATGAATGATGGCAGCAGTGGTGGTGGAGCAACCCAGAGACCCAAGAGGTCCGTGTTGGTGTTGCAGGTAGCTGCAATGGGTTGAGCATGCTAGTTCTCAATTCCACAGCCACCCAGAGCAGGGCAGTGGGTACTGCCGTAAGTGTCCATTATGGCATTCCTGGAGGTGGCTGTTCTCTGCTTTTGTGTTCATGGTGTGCCTGGGGTTCACTGAGACTCTTGGATCTGTGGGTTTACAAGTTTCATTAAATTTGAAAAATATTTCTTTAAATACTTATGTGCCCCTTCTCTTTGGAGATTTCAATTGTACATATTCAAGGCCACCTGAAATTGTTCCACAGCTCAGTGATGGTGTTAATTTTCTAAAATTATTTTTTATCTTGGAGTTTCACTTTGGATAGTTATTATTGCACTGTCTTCAAGTTCACTGATACTTTTTTCTTAAATGTCTGATTTGCTATGAAACCCATCCAGTGGGTTTTTCACCTCAATCAAGAATGTAGTTTTCATCTCTAGAGGTATGATTTCAACTTATTTAAGACTAAGAGACATTCCATGTCTTTTTGAACACATGGAACAGAAGTATAATAACTATTTAATAGTAACAGCTTAACAACTTCTAACCGTGTATAAATTCTGAAACCATTTCAATAAGCTATTTTTTTTTCACTTCTGTATTTTCCTGCTGCTTTATATGCCTGGCAACTTTTGATTGGATGGCAGACATTATGAATTTTACTTCATTAGATGTTGGTTATTTTTGTACTTCTGTAAGTCTTCCTGAGTTTTGTTCTCAGACACAGGCTATTACTTAGAAACAGTTTCATTTTCTTGTATCTTGCATTTCAGATATGTTAGGCAGGACTAGGAAAGTGCTTAGTCTAGGGTTAACTATCCCCTCTATTGAGGCAAGACCCTTTTACGTACTCTTTTCAATACCTTATGAATAGGGGTTTTCCAGCCCAGGCCTGTGTGAGTGTCAGTAACCATCCCCTCTAATCTGGTTGGATCTTTCCCCAGCATCGGGTAGTTTCCTCACACATATGCACTGATCAATACTCTACTGAATACACAGGGGGCTCTTCACCTATCTCCAGTATTCCCTTTCTGTATAGCTCTCCCCTCTCTGGTACTCTGTCCTGCAAACTCTAATAGCCTTGGTCTCCTGAGACTCTGGTCTCCATCTTTTCCACCCACAGAGTCTGTCAGGTTCCATCTGGTGCTCCCTCCCTAAGCAGTAACTTGGAATTCTCTTAAGGCAGTCAGCTGTGGCAGTCACAGAACTCACCTCATTTGCTTCATGTTTCTTTTAGATCATTTTCCTTTGCACCTAATATTCAGTATCTTAAAAACCTTTGTTTTATATATTTTGTTCTTTTAGAGGGTTGGTTCAGATAAAAGGGTAAACCCTGTCCCCATTAATTCATCTTGGCCAGAAAAAGTACCATCTAGTTTTTTGAATATGAATATATGTAGAATTTAAAGCCATTTAGGATGAGGATGACTCCTTACCTTATTAATGTATCATCATCCACAATGACTAACCATGCTGTTTTGTCCTGGCTACGATTCAGAAATCTTTCCAATATGGCAAATGTCTTTCCACAATGACCTAAAAAAGGCAAGAAAAAACTTACAATGTATTATTTCCTATAAAATATATAGAATTCATTAATTTCTTTTGAGTTTTGCAGTGTTGTAAGAGCTTACACACCAACATGCAGCTTAAAAGTTCAAAATTTTTAAAAATAGCCTTTCTAATTTTCACAGACACATTGAACCAGTAGGAACTTTAGAGATTATGAAAGTCAAGTCATTCATTTCACACACGAGGAAATGGAGACTTAGAGAGATTAGTGGAATTACACAGTCACACAGATAATTTGAGGCAGAGATAGAATTAGCATCTTCAGTCCGGGCAAGAAAGTTTTAAGACTCACAGCAATGAGCAGTGGTATCCTTTCTTTGATACGCTTATTCTGAAGGAGGTGTTAGAACCCCAGGCACCACTGCCACAGGGAAGCAGCAGTGCAAAGGTGGATGCTTATACCTCTATTTATTTTGTAAATATTTACTACCACTAAGTTTCTAATATACCAGATACTGTGGCAGGTACTAAGATATGCACTGAAGGATACAGTGCTGAGTAAGACAGAGTAACAGTCCTTCGGATACCAATAGATAAATTGCAATGCTTTAATGGTAACTGCTGGGACCAAAATAAAACACTTGGGAAGAGCAGTCAAATTGATAAACAGGAATATGCCCCCTCATTTTAATTATTTGGTGACACAGTGGAGAACAAATATTAACTTATATTAATGACTATCAAACCACTCAATTTGACCTTTATTTTCTTTACTCTTGATCTCTGTGTATTTTTAACCATTACAATATGTATGTTTGAAAGCCATCTCAAATCCCTTTTAGAACAAATATACATATAGGCAATAAGGTCAGACTAGAAATGAAGAAATCAAATTATTAAACCCAATCTAAAACAGTTTTTCCTAATCAAACAGCAACAGGCAGACTCAGTAATACACTTCACCTTGTCAGAAGAACTGGTAACTACAGAAATGGCATATCTGATTCTACACTGTACTACATTAATGAAAGAATTATGAGTGACACTAACATAAAATAATTAAGATAAATTGTATAGAACATAATCAGTTTGCTACTTCTTTTCTTTACTCATACAAGGGCGTGGGGAACAAAAAAATAAAGAAAAAAGGGTGGCAGAAATACTGGATAAAACTTAAGATGAATAAAGACTATTTGAAGATGAGGTGGCCAGATTTACACTTCCATTTTTGACACAATTTTTTAAAATTTTTATAGATTTAAGAGGTACAAGTGCAGTTTTGTAACATGGGCATATTGCACAGTGGTGAAGTCTGGGCTTTTGGTGAAGCCATCACCCGAAGAGTGTCTATCGTACCCAGTGGGTAATTTCTCATCCCTCACCCCTCTTCTACTTTCCCACACCTTTTGGAGTCTCCAATGTCTACCATTCCACTCTCTGCGTCCTAAAAAGTGTTTTTAATTAGAAAGCTTGCAATTTGAAGAGAAAAGCAGGTTTATTTCTAACAATTTACTAATTAAAATCTTAACATATAGAATAGAGTTTATTCTACATATAACTAGTGTAGAATGTGATTAGGTGGCACTCACAGGTAATATAATATGTGAACTAGACTATAATACTGACAAGGATAGAAGCTTTGTGTGGGAATATGACAAATCAACTTTAAGCACCCCATCATGACCACAAAGAATTATGAAGGTATGAAAAATCTATTGTTAAATTCTGTTGGAACTATCATGTGCTCAATTACAGGATGCAGTCTACTAAACACCTGCAACACTTTGTACTATAAAGCCTTAGTTTGAAAGAACCAATCTATATCCGTGAGGGAAGAAGGGAAAAAAACTAATATGAGGCAAAAATTATAGCACTTACAAAGTATTTCATTTTTATCCTAACCTAATTTACTGTATTTACAGAATGGGGGTGTTTAATAAGGAGACTAGTAAGAATTATGGACTCACCTCTATCTGTATTAGGAATTCCCAAATCCACAGTAGGAATGGAATTTTCAGTATAGTCACTATAGTATTCAATGAGACTTGCTTGGCTCTCCCAAGTCTGCTTAACAATAGGTACTGAAAAAATTACAGAGATGACAATCACCGGCACAGTTACACAAGGAAGCTTAAAAACTCAAAATGGCAGTATAATCATCTACAAAGGAAGAGAAACATTATCTGTTGTTCTTCAGGTGTTCCAAGAGTTGCTTGCTTCCAATCCTGAGAAATGCCAACGTTGTTGACTAAAACCCTCTTCTTGAAGCATTTTCAACATTCTCTAGAGTAAAGCATTTCTCATTCCTGGTGATGAATGCACTTACTTCCATATACTGACAAATTTTCTAGTTTGATTATGCTATTGTGTTTACATTAATGTTAACTAATTTTTCTTTTACCATGGAGCATGGTAAGAGAAAATCCATCCCTCTTACCATGGAGCATGGGAAGACCTTTGCAAACTATGCATGTCCCCACCCAAAGATTCTAAAGAACCACCCAACCCTACAAAGGGCATGACCTTGCCAAATAAGAATCACTGCATTTGATGACTGATATTACGATGTTGTACTTTTGAAAAATGTGGAAGTATTAACATACAAAACTACTACAGGCTTTAAAATTCTATCATTAGCAGCTAAATGTTTTAACACAAACACAACAGAAAGCTGTCCTGGTTTTCTGTATTTTTGCTTTGGATGCTCAAAGATAGCTCTGTCTGCATACCTGACATAGAGCCTTACCACTACTTGATATTAATTCACCTGACCAAGTAATTATTTTCTTCTATACTTAAAAAACAAATTACTGCCTATGCATCTCTGAATTTTAAAAAGTGGTTTCTTGTTTTTTCAATAGAAAAAAATCATTTAGATATTATATACTGTTAATTTAAGAATCAAAACTCTGATGAACCAAATCTTCACTTAACTTTTGAGAAGCTTTATCAGACCATGTATCTTTCCCCGTTCCCAAATCAAATAGAAATAAATGCAAAAACTGATGTTTCAATGTAAAATTTAAGTGTTTAGCTAGTAAGTAAGCAAATTCTGAGTCCAGTTCAGACGGCCCTTAAATAGAAAATACGAAAGTGCATCATTTCATAATCTCTCATTCATTGGCTTTTAAAAAAAAAAAAAAACTGAGTTCTGCACATCTACTAAATTATTACCAAATTACCAGTTAAATATTATTTTCATATATTAAAATATAATTTTTCCACAACCATAAAAAAGCAGATAGTTCTAAAGGTTTCTACATGTCAAAATGGTCAAAGATGTACTAAATAATAGATAGGGCTACTGGGGGACAAAAAAAGGAAAAAAGAAATTTTAAAAAATTTTACTCTGTTCTACTTCCAAATTTCAGCACAACAAAAATGTTAACCTTGGCACTGCTGTGGCAGTTTGCTTTGCATATAATAAGCAACAGAACTTACCCCAGAAAGGGCTCCCTGCAGCTTGCAGCCACTAAAAGTTCACACTGCTGGGTAAAATATCCTCCGCTGCATAACGCTGGAAGAAGCTGTGAGGAAAGGTCAAGAACTTTCCTCAGTCCCCCAGCAAGGGCCCTGCAGGCTGCGTGAATTTTGCTTTCAATTTCCTCAGCCTTTAGGCCTTCAGTCCTTTTTTGCTCTAATAGGTTTATTAAACAGCACAGGTGTGTCTTCTCAATTAACGGATTTAAATAAAATTAAAATCAAAATCAAGGGTGAATTAGCAGTTTTGCTTTCTCTTTTACTTTGAAACAGGTAAAATAGAAATTACACTAAAGGGCCGGGCGCGGTGGCTCAAGCCTGTAATCCCAGCACTTTTGGAGGCCGAGGCGGGCAGATCACCAGGTCAGGAGATGGAGACCAACCTGGCTAACACTGTGAAACCCCATCTCTACTAAAAAATACAAAAAACCAGCCGGGTGAGGTGGCGGGCGCCTGTAGTCCCAGCTACTTGGGAGGCTGAGGCAGGAGAATGGTGTAAACCCAGGAGGCAGAGCTTGCAGTGAGCTGAGATTCGGCCACTGCACTCCAGCCTGGGCAACACAGCAAGACTCCGTCTCAAAAAAAAAAAAAAAAGTAATTACACTAAAGGTAAGAGTTAATGTGTATATGACTCATTTCCCAACACCTGGCACAGTGCCTAGTACATAGTAGGTACTCAATAAATAGTTGAATGAGGACTGAATGTTGTAGGCATTTCAATAAAAGGCCCAGGATTATTTGTGGAAACTTGTTAAAGGAAGGTTTTATTCATAAAGGCAATTCAGCCTTTGATTAATCATTTTAAAACAAGCCAACCATTTAAATATACTGAGATATTATGATTCTATAACACCTAAAGCATTCAACAGTTTGTACATCTCTCCCCTTGTCAATACAACCTCCATGTGTCTGTCATATCTCTTAGCCGTAAAGGATTTAAAGTCTTCCAAAAAAAACAGCTTAAGGCTTTATTTTCAACCATGGTTGATTCTAAATTAAACTTTTAAAATAATGGCCTATTTTATTAGCATCATTTAAATTCTAAAATGAATTCATTCTATTGTTTACAAAATATTTTATATTGTATTGAGGCACTGTATTCCTAAAGATATTAAACTGTGAGAAAATACTTTAATAAGTTACCTGACACATTATCTCCTTTTCAATAAAGAAGCATACTTCCTATCACATAATAATAGTGAATGCCTACTTCAAGAAAGTTTATCACAAGATAAACTTGGAGCAAAGTAAAAAAATTTTACTATAAAAATGCCAGCTGCACAGATGGCATAAATCTTTCTTAGAGCTTTCTAGACTCTAAGCAGAAGATGTGTCTCACTGTGAGGACAGAACATGCATTTTTACCCCCAGGGAAGTGACTTGTAAAGCTGTCTCAGGTTATAAATGAAAATGAACTTGACACTTGAACATTTTATTAAAACTACCACACCATCGAATGTGAATAGTTTTTATTTTAAGGAATCCACTATTTTCAGCTTGCAGATGGCCCTTTTGTCTCAGTATGCAAGTCAGTGGCCACAAAATCAGACCCTGATTGCACTTCTCAGGAGTAGATTAGGGACACACACACGAGTGTGTTCTAATTCCTCATTTTAAAGACTAAGGTGTACCTAAGCCTGAAAAGTATCCCTCCTGGATGACCTAACACAACATTGTAGGGCCATCTGGAACATCAGCTGTTCAACAGCCAGGGAAAGGCAACACCTGACTCCTCTCCTCTCTTCAGTCATTGATCTAATCACCTCATTTGATTAGAGTCTGGCCTTCTATCTGCTGTATTCTAATTCAAGCCTCGCCTTTTAAGTAAGCAGATTGTACCACAGTACGTGTAAGCCTCTTCAGTCAGAGAGAACACCAGCCTCCTAACACCCCTTTCAATCAGTTTGTTCAGATTTGCCTCTAGACAAGACGACAGCAGTAAAGATAGCAAACAGTTTTTTTTTTTCAATCTGAAAGGAATATAGTGCTAATTTTTAAGAGCTCAGGAAGCTATGGAAAGGAACTAAAGGCTGAGCAAACGGCAATTTAACCTCTTTAATTAGAGGCAGACTGCAGGAGAGTGTCCCATCACCCACCATTTGATGAATAAAACCAGTGGCTGCCACGGGGTACATGAGACATGCACGCAAACTGCATGGCAAAATGATCCAAAGAAAATTCTTAAGGTTTTCTGACAGCTCAGGTCCCACAGTGGGAAACACAGAACCCAAGACGAAGCAATCAAGCTGAATATTAAAACATCAGAGATCATTTCCTTGCTTAAATATCATTTTATATGCTATGCCCAATTCATCACCTTATGTAATCGTTCCCAAGTTTCTTTAAAACCCTACTAAATGCTTGCCTCTCAGAGGGTGTTGCTGTTTCAACTATGTCAATATGGATTACTTCCTTGAGTCAAAAGACAGAATATAGTTTTGCTTTGTGTTCTAAGAATGCTGTTTTACTTAAGTCAGAATCCAGACAAAAGCAATTACATAAATGTGTCATTGTTAAGCAAAGAAAGTACAATGTTTAAAATATTTCTTTTCATTTTGAAACTTGGTTTTATTACCAGTTCTTCCATGAGAGTATAAAAAATAAATGCAATCTGTATTTTCCCTTGCTGTGACTAGGGCCTTGAACACAACATGTTCTGTCTCTCCTTCTCATCCCGGAAGGTAACCAACACTATAATGAGCCAGGAGTGGGGGCCACCACCACTCAGTGCCAGGGGACACTGTGCCCACAAGTAACAGTACAGCCCACTCTCAACTTGGCAAAGACAAGCACAGTTTCTCTAGATTGTTTTTCCTTCATCATTTGTCCTTTATGACTAAAGTATTTCTACCATAGAGCACACAGGGAAAGGAAAATGAAAAAAAAAAAAAAAAAACCCAACACCCCAGACCATGTGTTCCGCTTGACTATAGCAGTGACATGCTTAGACAGGAGTGGCAGTCTTAAATTCTCAGCTCAATTTGTATTTTAGATCCTGTGTGGGTTTCAATTCCTTGCCATACCCATTGCTACTAAAAATGGAAAGCCTACTTTCGCAGCTTCTGGCCAAGTCAAAACTGACCTTGAGCGTAGCAGGACATCAATGTGAACACCAAAGACTATTTATCAAGTATTGAGTTTGTAATACATCCAAGGAGATTACAGTATAGCTGTGCTGTGGTAGAAAAAAAAAAGTGGGATTTAGGAGCCAGAAAACCTAAGTTCTTGGCTCTGCTACTCAATAAGATACAAGAAACTGGGCCAGTTGTGTATCATTCCATACTCAGCTTTTTCTACAACAAGTGAATAACAATAATTATCATATCACAAGGAAGTGTCAACATGAAATTAGATGATAGAACATATGTGAAAACCACACCAGAAAATGTAAAAAATATTAGCAGTTAGAAGCAGTTAGTGTGGTGTTATCCTTGTAACCGATATTACTGGATAACTCTTTGGGCCAACTGGTGGCTGGACTAGGCTTCTAAAATGAGGGGCAGAGCCCAGTGGCCTGGCAGGCTACATGAAGTCATGCAAAATGGACTTCAAAGTCACTGAAATCCTGTTGCCTTAGACTATCTTTTCAAACAAACATATCCAAGTTGCAAAATGGTTTACCACAGAAACCCAAATATGAAAACTTCATGATATATTTTAGGCCTCATGCTTCAATGATACCAGATTCAAATTAACAGCAGTAAATCAATGTATCTGGCTTTGAAAGGTTTGTTTCTAATGCTCCTAGCAGGCTTTTAAGATTTTGTAATTTTTAAAGACTTTTGAGTCAAAATTCAAATAGAAAAGGATTTCATGAATATCTAAAAAGAGTATCTCAAACTTATACAAAATAAGAAAGCAGTAAACTAGATTCAAAATTACTAAATCAAAATTAACAAACTATTTTTTTTCATTTCTGTAGAATATAAAAAATACAAAAGGGAGTGTCCCTAATTTTACTGCGTCACTGTGACCTGAAAAATGTGTTTCAAAGAAAAAGTACCAGCACCACTATCCTTAACATTCATATTGTGAAAATAATCACCACTCCAAGTGTAGCTTCAAGATCAATTAAATCAACTCAAACAGTTCCTGTTTGCTGTAAAAGAAATAAAACAAAAAGCAGTATAGTTCATTTCCCCAATACCTATTTAAAGAAGGTATTTGTCAAAATAATCCCAAAAAACCCTTCCATATTATGAAAAAAGTAAAAGGATATTAAATTTAGGTTAAATTTATGATAGAAAATTTTAACTGCTATACTGATTCTTCATAGTATCTTAGGACTCGTTGTATAACAAATGTATATATTCACTTAGGCTGATTTAATAGGATTTGGAATTTAATGTGGCTATTTTAGGCAAATACGAAGGTTTATAGTTAATGTATTTTTAAGATATAATTGATTATAGCTGGATTTTAATTGATGTTGATGTCTTAAACAATACTATAATCTCAAATTACAATATAATTTTATTTGGAAAACATCTTCCCCTTTAAAATATAATTTGTATGTATCATATTATCACATAAAATACATAAATGAACTTCCTCAGTAGTTCCAATCCCATGAAAATGACAGTTGGTTTAGAAATCTCTCCTACATAAATATCACATTCTTGGTGAAATCGACAGCCTTTTCATGAGGAAAAAAAAATAAAATATGCACTAAAATTAGAAAATGCAAAAGACTGCCTAATTTTCAATTTCAGAAAAGTGTTGCTTGAAATAAGGTGCAAAAAGAGAGAAATTATGTCTATTTATATTTAGGATGGGCTTTTTTTTTTTACATTATCATCACAACTTAGCAGAATTCTGTAATGACATCAAAAACCTGAATAAAAACAACATTAATCTGCATGCCAGGATTTCCTTAAGAAGAGATTCACTGTTTGTACAGCGGCTTTTTCTTCTTCTCCAATATTATCTACTCATGAGCAAATACATCTCTTAACTAACAAGTTCCAAGGTAAGCATTTGAAATAAATTGAAAAAAAAAGAAAAAGTCTCTATTCCTTGTTGGCATGCTGTTACCTTGAAATCCCCTCTTGACATTCTTCATCCCGTTTAGAGACTGCGCACAGACCTAATATGTTGTTTGAACCTAATACGTTGTTTGACAAAATGGATTGTTTTTCACACAGTCTCCAAGACTGCCACACCGAGCTTTTCCATTTCCAATTTAAAATACTGCTAGAAACAGTATCGGCTACGACCACTCATGTTTCAGTACAAAATTTTCCTTCCTAATTGATCTTGGTGATCGAAATGGTGCAATGAGGAATATTGATTAAATAACTGCTTTCACTTCAACATCCGGATTGTCATTATCCCTTTCCTGAATTTACACTCAAGAATTCATTCGTACTTTTTTTTAAAAGGTAGTTTGGATTTTAGCGTTCGATAAAATGAATAACCCAAAACATACTTCTGTCACCATGAAATTTCTTGCATGTTTTTACTGCAACAAAAATATCCTCCTTCTTCACTGGCTTTCCCTAAAAAAAAGAAAAGAAAAAATATATGCATATGTGAGTCAGCGTTAACTTCACACCCACGTTAGATCTCACATGCTCTAGAGTTCAAATTAACCAATGTCAAGGATATCAAACATATTTGGGACGAAGTTTTAGGGGAGAAATGGAAACATAGGGCAGCTGACAATACAGCCTTTCTGTCAGCCAGCCCTGGACCTGCCTGCTCCACCGTGCATGGACTGTGCATCCCCTTAACAAGTTTCTTAAGCTCTCAGAATTTCAGTCGGCTTGTTTAGAAAAAAAAAAATAATAACCACCACAAGGCTGCTATTATTACTATAATTTTTTAAGCACATAGTAAGTGACCAGTAAATGTTAGTTACCTCTCATTTCCTTTCTCCAGCTGGTGAAGATTTTGACAAAGAGAGAAATAGGAGGATTTTTTAGTGTAAAATAAGAGATGTTGCCCTTTTCTGGGCCTGGCCTTACTTTAATGTTGAAAACATTTTTACAGCAGCCTCTTTACTGGTGATCCAAGTCTAGGCTAAGGATGTTTTCTCCTCTGACAAAGGTAGGATTCCTTCAAACACCTGGTGAAGGTGGGGTGGGGGCAGTCCTGGAGCCCAGGATGATCACACAGATGAAAGGGAGCACCAAGAGGGATCTGTCAACAAGGCACACCCAAGCCCTTCCTGACCCCTTTATTACCTGTCTTAGGCCTGCAATCATATTCAATCATGACTCCTACATAATTTGGGGCTGGTTTACAGTGACATCTAACCACAGCTTTGTCATGTCACTCAAGGCAGTAGGAGAGCACTGAAAGAGCAAGCAAGCATTCTGCCTGGAAAGACTGGTCCCCGGCTCTGAAACTGCAAACACATTACGATTCTCTCTCAGTGCTGCACTGTGTTTTGGGGTGTGTGTGTGTGTGTGTGTGTGTGTGTGTGTCTCTCAGTGCTGCACTGTTTTGGGGTGTGTGTGTGTGTGTGTGTGTCTCTCTCTTAAAATGGCACACACAGACTTCTGTGTGACTGACTTGAGAATAATGACAACATTTGAGGTTGGTGAACATATTTTTTCTTATGAGAAAAGCAGTTAACAACCTAGTGAGTGTCGGGGTCTCCAGGCTCATACTGGGGCTGGACCTTGATACTGGGGCTGGACCTTGGGTCTGCCAACACAAGTGAATTCATTCTGAAAGTTCTGGATGGCTGTCAGTGAGATGAAAGGCAGAGCCACCTGCTGAGACAGTAAAGGGTGCAGGCTTGTGGAGAAGGCTTAGGTGTCACACAAAGTACTGGAAATGGCCTTTCCAGGAAATGGAACAGAAATTCCAATCAATGCATCCTACATCATCAACAAAAGAAATGACTGTGGGCACACTAACCCTAAAGCACTATGATGGGCAGTCCTTCACAAAGGCTCTGGATAAAGGGGAGCCCGTCAGAACCCTTGCTTCCCTCCCTACTAGCTACGTAGTCATAAACAAGCACTTGGCTTCTCTGCGCCTCTCTCTTCTCATTTGTAAGATGGAGTTACAATAATACTAACCTTGTATGACTGTTATTACTAGAGTCATGATATATAGTTCTTACCCGGCACAGGGAAAATGTTGATTTTCTTTTTAGATGTAAAGTGCTAGTGCAGCACTAGTCACAATAGCAAAGACATGGAATCAGTGAAGGTGCCCATTAATGGTGGATTGAATAAAGAAAATGTGGTACAGATACACCAAGGAATACTATGCAGCCATAAGAAAGAATGAAATAACGTACCTACAGCAACATGGATGCAGCTGGGGGCCACTATCCTACGCGAATTAATGCAGAAACAGAAAACCAAATACTGCATGCATGTTTTCACTTATAAGTGGGAGCTAAACACTGGGTACACACAAACATAAAAATAGGAACAACAGACACTGGGGACTCTAAAAAGGTGAGGAAGGAAGAAGACCAAGGTTTGAAAACTTCCTATTGGGTACCATGTTCACTATTTGGGTGACAGAATGAGTAGAAGCCCAAACCTTAGCATCACGCAACATACCCTTGTAACAAACTTGCACATGAATGCCCTGAATCTAAAATTTATTTTAAAGTGCTAGGATGACATTATGCACAGCATCTAAATTTTTCCTTTGATATGCAAAGAAGTTTTTCTTCTGTTACTTACACAAAGTGGTAGAAAAGAATGGAACGTGGTAGCACAGTAGAAGTCCACGTCATCTGTACAAAACTCAGGCACTGGGGTCAGGGGAGGTCCTCCGCCTTTGTCCCAGATGTAGAGGGCAATCTGCCACAAGACAGGAGACAGGCAGTGACGAAAGAACTCAGTCAACACAAGTAAAAGAAGGGACAAAAGATCTCAAGGGAAAGCAGAAGACACCTTCCATAGAGAGTAGGTTGAACCATATCAATTTGTCAGTATTCAACGGGACTTTTTAAACTTAAAAAAATGACAATTCCATGTGAATAAATGTATTCTATTACTAACAATAAGCAATTAACTATGAATCAATATTCTGACCGCCAAAAAATTCCAAGGTATGCGGTTTTAGGAAAGAACACATTCTACAACATCACAGAGAGATGTAAGAAAATATTATTACGGCTCCAGTTTCCTTAGTATGGTAATTACATACCCCGAATACTCAGCTTGCTTAAAACATCTAAAAATGCTGGGTAAAATGCCCTTAAATATTTAAATGTATTGCTAAGTTGGCACAAAAATGTGGAATCTGTGAGAACAAAAATGGGAAAGTGAGATCCTGGGGAAAAAAGGGCACCAAGGGTAGTTTTCCCTAGTAGGTATCAGCTGACCTCTGGCAAGGCTGAGTTTCTGATGGGAGTGAAGAGACTGAAGGCTATGACCCACCCAAGGTGGGGTGTGACTAACAGCAATCCCATACATAAAGCTAGGACCACGGGTCTAAACGGAGGGAAAAGAATCATCGCTAAATCTCCTCTTAGATTTTGTAACCAAAAGCCAGGCCTCCTCAAATTGTGCCACTATGAGGTCCCAAAACACGTCAAACTGATAATCTAAATTATCTCAAGTCAGTATAACTCATTAGCAACAGGCAGAAGCTAATGTAAATCCTTACTAAGGAACCACAACCTTAATAGAAGGCTCAGGGGATTTTTCTAAAGGAACAAGGGTGCTTACAGAACAATCACTCAGAGGAAAAAAACAAAAATCACACACAAAAAAGAAATAAGATAATGAACAAGAGCCAGCAGACATAATTTAATCAGACTCAAAAAACTTCAGATATCAGAATTATCAAACAGATTATAAAATTACTATGCTTAATATATTTTTATAAAGAAAAACTTTAAAACATGAGAAAAGATTATTTTAAAAAGATTACACAAAACAAGTAAGCACATTTGAAAAATAACTGAGGCTGGGTGTGGTGGCTGACACCTGTAATCCCAGCACTTTGGGAGGCCTGATCCTGGAGTCAGGTCAGGAGTTTGAGACCAGCCTGTCCAATATGGTGAAACTCCATCTTTACTTAAAAATACAAAAATTAGCTGGTCGTGGTGGTGCACACCTGTAGACCCAGTTACTCAGGAGTCCGAAGCGGAAGAATTGCTTGAACTCAGGAGACGGAGGTTGCAGTGAACTGAGATCACACCACTGCACTCCAGCCTGGGTGACAGAATAAGAGAGACTCTATCTCAGAAAAAAAAAAAAAAAAAAAAAGAAAGAAAAAGAATTCAATAAAACTTGTGATGACAGAAAATGACTGGCAACCTAGAATCATCTACATGATGTAAGCATGCTTCAAAAACAAAGTTGAAATAAATATTGTTAAAGAAAAAATATTGAGAGAATTTACCACCTCACTAAAAGAAATTCTAAAGGATACACTTCAGGAGGAATAAAAATGATTCAATCGGAAGGCCTAAGACACAAGATGGAATGATAAGCAAAAACAATGGCAAATATATGACGAGTTAATACCAATGTTAACTGCATAAAATAATGATAATATCTAAGTTTCCAGGGTAAAAAGAAAAAGGGACAAATACATTGAACAACAATTGCATACAAGTTGGGAGTGGGATAATCAGAGTTAAAGTATCCTAAGGCCCTCAAATTTTCTGGCTGTTAATTAATAAACCATTGTTAGGTTAAGAATGCATGTTAAAATATTTAAAATAACCAGTAAAGTACAGACAGATTGAACTTCTAAAATAGCAGACAAGAAAAAATATGGACTAATAAATAAATAAATAAGAAGACAAGGAACTTTAAAATAGAAAAGTAGAGGGGCTGGACACGGTGGCTCACTCCTGTAATCCCAGCACTTTGGGAGGCCGAGGTGGGCAGATTACGAGGTCAGGAGTTCAAGACCAGCCTGGCTAAGATGGTGAAACCCTGTCTCTACTAAAAATACAAAAAAAATTAGCCGGGCGTGGTGGCAGGCGCCTGTAATCCCAGTTACTCAGGAGGCTGAGGCAGAGAACTGCTTGAACCCAGGAGGAGGAGGTTGCAGTGAGCTGAGATGGCGCCACTGCACTCCAGCCTGGGTGACAGAGCAAGACTCCGTCTCAAAAAAAAAAAAAAAAGAAAAGAAAAATAGAAAATAAGGAGAGGGGCACAAAATAAAGTGATAGAAATCAAATATATCAGTAATTACAATCAACATCAAGGTAAATTTGCTATCTGGTTTAAAGCTAAAGATTTTCAAACTGGAGGGTGGGGGGAAAAGGAATGTCCATAGACTGAGTGGCGTCTAAACGATAAATTTATTTCTCACAGTTCTAGGGGCTGGGAAGTCTAAGATCAAGGGACTGGCAGATTCAGTGGTGAGGGCCTGCTTCCTGGTTCATGGATGGCACCTTCTAGCTGTGTCCTCACATGGCAGAAAGGGCAAGGAAGCTCCCTGGGGCCTCTTTTATAAAAGTGCCAATCCCATTCATGAAGGCTCCACTCTCATGCCCCTGTCACCTCCCACAGGTCTACTTCCAAAGACCATTTCACTGGCGCTCAGGTTTCAAGGTATGAATTGGGCGTGGGGGGGCATGATCATTTAATCCATACTGGCATATGTACAACCGAAGCACCATGTAAGAGCAGAGTACTTCTAATGACATTTTTGCATGTTTTTAGAAATCTACCTCTGGACCCATCCATCTAGCTTAAAAGTAAAGAATCATGAATCACAAGATGCAACCTTTTTCACTGTTCTGTCTTCACCTACATAACTGAAATGAGCTTAAAATACAAGCAACTAATTCACTGGAGTGTTGTGAAATTACCTCTGTGGGGAGTAGATGTGGGTGGGGAAACTACACGATTAGGGAATGCAAAACACCTTTTACATAGAAGGACGTGAATTCTTGATTACTAGGACTTTTAATCAAATGAAACATGACATACCTCATGTTTTAAATCTATTGTAAAGTCGGATTTCAGGGATTCACTCTTTAGTCTCTTGGTAAGCCTAGAAAATAGAGACAATTTGATTTTTTTTAACCAAAAGAAGTGTCAAATAAGACTAACACATTCTTGAGACTTTCTAGTGTTTGAAAACAGATAAACATACAGATTTAAAGATAAAAATAACAGTTTAATTTCCTTGAGGGAAAGGACTGTGAAAAATGCAACGGATGGCTGACCAATAAATGAACGCAAGGAAAGTAGCATTCATTATTCCAACATCTGCCAAATAACGTACGATACAATACAATGCCTTGGGGGGAAAAGTCACGAGCTTTGTTGACTCCTGATAATCTTTAAACTAAATAATACAGAGAAAGAAAAAGGAAAGGGAAAATAAATTGTGCTTGAGAAACAGACACGGTCACTTTTTGTTTCTTACTTTAATGAATCTTGCTGAGTTTCATGGGGGAAAAGCATGTGGTTTTGGGGAAGAATAACAGTTTTATTGCAAGTCACTGTCTTGTTTAAACATTTTCAATGGCTCCTTTCCCATACAGAATAAAGCCCCAAACTCCCAAGCCAGTCTCCAGGCTCCTACCATTCCCAGCCATCTCTAGCATCACAGCACCCACTTGCTACACCCAGTGCACACGCCTCCCCATTGTTCTCTCCTGCTGGACATCTGCCTAGACTGCCTGTTCCCAACCTTTACGGAGCAAACTTGTAAACACAAAACTCATGGGTACCTTCTCTGTAAAACTTACCCAGATTTGCCCACCAGAGTAAATGGAAACTTCCTTGACTGCCAGAGTACAAAGCACAGACCTATCAGCTTTATCACATGCATTAAAATCTGGTGTATACATAGCTCTCTCTGTGTTATACTTTCTTCTCTGTCTTGCCAGCACTGCCCACCGTACCAGACCACAATGAGCACTCAGTGAGCTCCCTGAATGAACTAGACAACATATTATTTGATTCAAAGCTAACGAGGGAGGAATACTTACCCAAATCACCAAAATACCACATGGTTTTGTATTTACTTATAGAGCTGAAGACTAGACTATTAGTTTAAATTACAAACCTCCTCATACATAATTTCACTACAAAGAAATAATAGTGATTTTAAAGGCCGGGCGCGGTGGCTCAAGCCTGTAATCCCAGCACTTTGGGAGGCCGAGATGGGCGGATCACGAGGTCAGGAGATCGAGACCATGCTGGCTAACACGGTGAAACCCCATCTCTACTAAAAAATACAAAAAATTAGCCGGGCGAGGTGGCGGGGGCCTGTGGTCCCAGCTACTCGGGAGGCTGAGGCGGGAGAATGGCGTGAACCCAGGAGGCGGAGCTTGCAGTGAGCTGAGATCCAGCCACTGCACTCCAGCCTGGGCGACAGAGCGAGACTCCGTCTCAAAAAAAAAATAGTGATTTTAAAAAGGAAGAGTAGGTTGGGCACAGTAGCTCATATCTATAAACCCAGCACTTTGGGAGGCAAAAGCAGGAGGACTGCTTGAGGCTAGGAGTTAGAGCCCATCCTGGGCAACATAGTTTAACATAAAATTTAAAACAAAATTAAAAAAAAATTTTTTTAATTAGTCAAGCATGGTGCATCTGTAGTCCTAGTTACTCAGAAGGCTGCGGTGGGAGGATCGCTTGAGCCTAGTAGTTGAAGGCTGCAGTGAACCATGATCACACTCCAGCCTGAGCAACAGAGACCTTGTCTCGAAAAGAAAAGGAAAAAAAAAAAAAAGAAAAAAGAAAGAAAAATTTTAAAAGAAAAAGGAAAAATAGCAATAAATTTCAATTTTTTTTCCAACTGTTTTTAATTACATCTTTCTGGTTGGGCCACGAAAGATTTCTATAAAAATTCACCTCTGATTCTCTGATTAGAAGAAGACAGAAAGCAGACACAGGATAAATGTGCTTCATTACAAAGCATTTGTCTCACAGCTGATACTAACATAGCTTAGTAGCAGGTAGCACCAAAAGAAGCCCCATATAATATCTGTCACATTCCTGCTCAATACTCGCCCACAGATCTGTGAGTGTAAGTGGGGTGGACTGAGAGTCTACATCCTCAGATACACTCCAAATATATACTTAGAGAAAAAATGTCTGCCCTGGCAAGTGAGATCTTGTCCAATATGAATTCTTCTCAGTTGGAGCAAGTTTTCATAAATAAACTGTATCAAGCTAACTTTGGGATTTGGACTCATGCCACATGCCTTCAAAATCTAATTAGACCACAAAGAGTAAGTCTTCACTTCATTCAGGCTCCAAAGACAGAAAAGTCATACCCGGGCTTATTGCCACAGGCGAGGAACACCAAGTTGTGATCAGAATACAAGAAGCATGTGACCTCCACTGTTAGATGGCCGTGTTTCATAGGCCCCTTCACAACCGTCAATAAACACCTTAGTACTGTTACCTTAAACATGCTCTCCATCTTTTTGGCTTTTCAAGTTTCTCATTCAATCCTTGAAAATTCTTTTTCTTTGAGGGAAACCTCAGAAGGGGAAAAAGTGAAAACCACTGATAGAATTTCTGAGACAGGGCCAGGTGTGGTGGCTCATGCCTGTAATCCCGGCACTTTGGGAGGCCGAGGCGGGTAGATCACCTGAGGTCAGGAGTTCAAGACCTGCCTGGCCAGCATGGTGAAACCCCATCTCTACTAAATATACAAAAATTAGTCGAGCATGGTGTTGCACACCTGTAATCCCAGCTACTTGGGAGGCTGAGGTAGGAGAATTGCTTGAACCCGGGAAGCTGAGGTTGCAGTGAGCCGGGATTGTGCCACTGCACTCCATCCTGGGCAACAGAACAAGACTCCATCACAAAAAAAAAAAAAAAAAAAGAATTCCTGAGACAGAAAAGGACTGATAAGAGGACTAATGAAAATGTACATGGCTATCTTTCAGTGGCAATCTCTTGCAGTCCACAGAGTGTACCATAACCAAGTCATATTTACGTAAATATCACAGACTTCTGGTGGAAGAGTTAGCCTCATGTGCCACCTCAGGCCTGTGTCAGTCACCCAGTCACCTTGCAAACAAGTTCAAGTTCTAAGAGTGTGCAGGGTGACCAATGGCAATACCTAATAGTGCTAACTGGATTTCGTTTTTCTATGAAGCAAGATATGAAGCAGGGTTTTTCCAATGCTAGTTTCAGTAACCAACAATACCAAAAAACCAATGAAAGCCAGAAATTCCAGTTACTTAGATGAAATGTTTCCTCATTAAATATTCAGTTCCTGGCAAATATGAAGTTTTAGCTTTCCCAATTTTTAGAAGTTATTGGGCCGGGTGTGGTGGCTCATGCCTGTAATCTCAGCACTTTGGAAGGTCAAGGCAAGTGGATCACGAGGTCAGGAGATCGAGACCATCCTGGCTAACACGGTGAAACCCCATCTCTACTAAAAATACAAAAAATTAGCCGGGCATGGTGGCGGGAGCCTGCAGTCCCAGCTACTCGGGAGGCTGAGGCAGGAGAATGGCGTGAACCTAGGAGGTGGAGCTTGCAGTGAGCCAAGATCGTGCCACTGCACTCCAGCCTGGGTGACAGAGCAAGACTCTGTCTCAAAAAATATATAAATAAATAAGTTAAGTCATGCCCCCAATGGCACAGTTCTAACAACACAACCACCTAGGCTACAGACGTGCAAATGACCGAGGGCCCTTTCAACTCAATACCTAGCTGGCTTTTTCAATCCCACTTGTCAATCAGTCAACAGAGCAACCTGCTGAAGGAAATCTCGATAAGGTTTGCTGGTGGAAAAACAATGGCGAAAACCAGAAACAGTGTCCTGTAACGATTTTTTTAATAAGATGATTTTTGAAGGAATCATCTTATTGGAAGTTAACGAAAATTTCTCCAAAAAGGAAAATATTTATTCATAAATAAACTGTATCAAGGTAACTTTGGGATTTGGACTCATGCCACATGACTTCAAAATCAATTTGTTTTAATTGATCAAATGGATGGATTGCCAGGAAATATTAGGCAGTGTGAACTCAAAACTCACTGATGTGGAATTGTTAGGCCAAATAAAATTTCAGTGGGAAATAGTCTAAGAAAGCGTGCCTCATGAAATATCTTTAGGTAACCAGTTGTGCTGGAGACTAGGGCAGAAGAAATACTTAAGTAACTGTAAGTTGTTACGTTACCTACAATGTGGGCCATAAAGTCAAGGAAAGGACACAAAGGGAATCAGCATTCCTGGACTGGCCCTGTTGGTTGTCCATGTAAATAGTTTCCCCTTCATTCTTCCTAAACAAATTCTGGTTTTGATTAATATTAAGCCCAACAATTATACAGGCTCCAGAGTCAGAGACTGATTACTCTGGGCCAGCCAGAATAAGCAATGAAATTCCCTGGCAACTGTTAATACTCTGGGGATTAGAACTGAAAATTCCAATAATTCTAATAATCAATGAAATTCCCAGGCAACTGTTAACAGTCTGGAGATTAGAACACATATGCAGTTGGCCCAACCAGACTGAGGATTAAGCACTTTACCATTCATGGTCGGGAACAGGCTGTCTACTATTGGATACAAACAGGAAATACGTAGCCCTTATTGTCTTGAAACCACAAGAGGAACCAGATTTAGGATAAATGGATTCTGTGTACTATAGGATAGAGGGACAGAGAAAGCGTGGGTCCTCAATGATATCGATAAACTGCCGGATCAACCAACCACAGACCTCACTCACCCCAATTACAGCCAAAGTATTTCCTTAATCCAGTTTGAGTTGCTTCCTATTACTTGCATCCAAAAGCATGCTAATTGATATAGCTGCCAATAATAGGAAGAAATAAAGTCAGCACATTAGGGAAAAACTGGGAAAAAAACAACTAGGAAGATCCAATGTTGCAGCTGATGGGGCTAATGGATACTTTATCCTTCCTCTAGTCCTGAGTATAATACCAATTTCTTTTTTTTTTTTTTTTTGGAGACGGAGTCTCGCTCTGTCGCCCGGGCTGGAGTGCAGTGGCCGGATCTCAGCTCACTGCAAGCTGCGCCTCCCGGGTTTACGCCATTCTCCTGCCTCAGCCTCCTGAGTAGCTGGGACTACAGGCGCCCGCCACGTCGCCCGGCTAGTTTTTTGTATTTTTTTTAGTAGAGACGGGGTTTCACCGTGTTAGCCAGGATGGTCTCGACCTCCTGACCTCGTGATCCGCCCGTCTCGGCCTCCCAAAGTGCTGGGATTACAGCTTGAGCCACCGCGCCCGGCCACCAATTTCTTGAAAAATAAATAAGAATCCCCACTAGAAAAGCCATTTTAAAATATATCTTGACCACAAGATAGTTGTTATGCCAGATGGGTTATATCATTTTATTTGCTTGATTACCTGTCAGCATCAGGGGGAAAGGAAATATGATCTAAGATAACTAGAATTTTAAATATGGCACTATGATAAGTCTGCATATTTATTTTGCTTTGTCTTTCCTGGCAGGGGAAAGGGAGAGGAGGTAGGGACAAGACCATGGATATCAATGAACCATACACATTCTACAGTTTGTTGGTCACTGTTGAGCATGCAGAAGGCTATCTGGTGCCTCACTCCGCTATCATACTGGAGTCACGGGGGAAGTGCTGGGAATTTCCTGAGCTTTGTGGAAAAGATTAACCTCTTGGCTTTAACTCCCTTAGTCACAGTTCCTATTACTATGGTCTGAATGTTTGTGTCCCCTCTCAAATTCATAGGCTGAAGTCCTACCCCTCAAGGTGATGTTACTAGGAGGCAGGGCCTTTGGGAGGTGAAGAGGCCATGGGGAGGGAACTCTCATGAATGGGACTGCACCCTTAGAAAAAAAGACCCCTCAACCCTTCTCCCAGATGAGGGGACACAACAAGAAGGAAAGGAACCAGAATGCTGGCACTCACCAGACACTGAATCTGCCAGCGCCTTGATCTTGGACTTTCAGCCTCCAGAACTATAATAAACTGCTGTTGTTTATAAGCTCCCTGGTTTACGGCATTTTCTTATAGCAGCCCAAACAGACTAAAATGCCTACACACCCTGCTGCAGTGACGCGGCCCTCAGTTCTCTCTCCTAAATACGGTTAAACTTGACCAGAAAGGGAGATGTGAAACCCCTATGGAAGTTGGGCACTGGCTACCTTCCCTTGTCAACAGATGGGTTCAATGATCTCACAAACACAACAGGGAAGGGAATCATGGACCTGTGGTCTCCTGTGGGACTACCTTGCAAAATGCCAGATAATCCAGAACATAAAGTCACCCCTTAACAAGGCTAACATCTCGGCTAGTGCACAACCTACAACCCTGGTTCACGAACCCCTGGAAGCTAGTCATGTGGTGAGCATGAGACAGTAATGAGGTGAGCGCTAGCCAGAGCCAACAAAGCCTGCCAGTGCTCTGGGTGCTGCTACACCTGATGGGCAGTGAAGCAGAGGGCAGAGCTTTCCTAGGACAGGTTAAACTTAACACCAGCATGTCAGCCAATAAGAGTTAGGTTGAACTGCCCTATATAGGGATGCCAGGAGTCAAAAACGTGTTCAAACAGGATCACTTCCATCAACTCGCACCTGGTTAAGACAGTAAGTCAAAGGAAGCAAGAATAAATAGTTACTTCTAACACCTAATTCAACAAAAACTGAATTGAATTCAGTATCAAGAGGTCTCCAATAAAGTCTTGCTAAAGGAAGATAGGAAATTGTGATGGGAAGAAGGAAGGTAAAACTCTAGACTATAAGGATTTGCCTTCAGGATAAGAGGCCTCCTGGATCAGAAGGCAGTGATGAAGAAAAGAGCTATACTAGCTTCAAGCAAATGATTAGACCCTCTGCTTGCCATATAGCTCTTCCTGGGTCCACTGGTTTCCTCTTTAGCCCTGAAGGAAGAAGCACCTGCTGCAGTTACAGCACTTCACAGGGCAGGCAATAGCTGTGTTTGTTCCTCTCTCAAGGGACTTCGTAGTATATGGGAAATGGGAGAGAAACAGGCTTACACAGAGGTTATAAGTCCCAAGTCAGAAAAAATCACTACCATGTGGGACTTCTCCCAAGGAGAGGTCAGACCAAATCTTTCCATACCATAAAACTAAGCAGAGACCAAATGAGGAAGGCTAGAGGAAGCCTCCTGTGGCCGAGGATGACAAGAATACTTGAGGAAGGGAGAAGGAACAGTGGCTCAGCCTACAAAGTGCAGGTCACAGCTTCTAGGCATTAAGAGTCCAGACTCAACAAAGGTGGCTAAACTGGCCCCAAACATAAGGCTGCTGGACACTGCAGGAAAAGAGTGTCCTGGGAACTCCCAGTGCTCAAGCTGTAGCAAACCAAAGTGTACTTAATTTGAGAAGAAACACGACCCGAGGCTGCTGAAAGGCAGAACATATTTCCCTCTCCCCTGCAGAGCACAGAACTAGGCAGACCAGCAGACGGTGAGAAAGGAACGACCACTACTTCTTCTTGTCTTCACTCCCCTTCCTCCTTAACCCTTCTAAGAATGAAGGGAGGGAGGCTGTGCAGATGCTGTTAGGCATGCTTGGTAGGGGACAGGAGAAAGGCATCCTTGCCTGGCAGTCCCAGGATGGAGTGTGTAAGTCAAGGATCCTTTTTTTTTTTTTTTTTTTTGAGACAGAGTCTTGCTCTGTCTCCCAGGCTGGAGTGCAGTGGCGCGGTCTCAGCTCACTGCAAGCTCTGCCTCCCGGGTTCACGCCATTCTCCTGCCTCAGCCTCCCGAGTAGCTGGGACTACAGGAGCCCGCCGCCACGCCTGGCTAATTTTTTGTATTTTTTTAGTAGAGATGGGGTTTCACTGTGTTCGCCAGGATGGTCTCGATCTCCTGACCCCGTGATTGGCCCGCCTCAGCCTCCCAGAGTGCCGGGATTACAGGCGTGAGCCACCGTGCCCGGCAAGGATCTTAACTGGAAACAAACAAACAAAAATAATCCACTCTGGCTAGTTAAAGCATAATGTAAATTCATTAAAGCATATAGATGGCTCATGGAATTACTGGAAAGTCTGATTAAACAGACTGTAAGCTAAGATTCAAGAACCCCCAGATTTGTAGCACAGAAATAAGCAGCGTAGGAACTTCAGACTCTGCCATCATCAGGAAGCTGCTGTCAATCGCAACTGACTCTTCCTCTGCTATGAGTCTCAATTCAAACAGTCCCCCATGCTTTGTCTCCTTCCCCACACAATTCAGTTCCCAAAAATAATTGTACATAACACATCTACCTAATGGAACCTACAATATATGCTGCTTCCTAGTGGCAAGGAAGGGTAGGAAACACAGGGGTTTTGTTTTGTTGTTTGGATTCTACACTGGAAAGGAGGGTATCACACTGTAGAGAACTTTCAAATGTGAAAGGAGTAGTCAAGAAGTTTTGTCCAGCCAGGAATGACAAGGTATGTACTATCCTGTATATCTACAATGGGCTAATAAGATTTTGAAGACCCCAAATCCTAGAGACAGGACACTTAATGACAGAAACTCTTTCATCTCTGAAGATAAAAAAGTCACAACTGCTTTATCAACTCTCTATTCCCTAAAGAAGAAAAACATTTAATAATTAATCTGAAGGGCTTGTCAACAACCGTATTTCTCCTGAATTACAATTTAACCATCTTCACTTTCCACATCTAACAGAGCACCATTGTGATTATACACACAAATGGCTAGCTATGATTACCTACAGTACCTTCCACTAGCTAGCTGTCCTCCTGCCTGGCCCGTGTTTAAGTATGCACACCCATGCACCTAATGAGTCATCAACTCTCAACCCCAGCATGTTACTGCTTCATTTTCTTACGGGTGAGAGAAGTTACACCTATAGCTAAGTACATCTCTTAACAATAGTAATGAGGCTTCCATGTGCATGGTTCTCAGAGCACTTCTGTCTTCTCCCTTAGTCTCACAGCTTATTATTTTGTGGATGAGTAAGAAGAATATACAGAGAGGTTGAATGATTTTGTCTGAAGGGTCTAGTCAATGACAGTGCTGAAGCAGAAACCCTCAGGCACGTGGCTCCTTTTCCAGGTCTCACCACACACTGCCGCTGGCTGAAAAACTCATTTGAGATCCTGAGAGCCATCAGTTACTGTACTCAATGAAATTAAAGTTGATGTACACCCTTCCCACCTCCCTGAAAAAAGTCCAATAAATTCTTACTTGTTTACAAGTGGAATACTTAAGGCCCAGCCTGCAGCAAAGTCTGGATACTTAAAAACTGTAGGATTCTCAGAAAAGGCATAATGGTGAATTATTGTAGATTCTTCATCATGTAATGCTTTTCCCAAAAACCATTCCTGTTAAATAAAGATATAACATGTCACTTTAAAAACAACCATTTCATGTGAGACCAATAGAAAGTTGTACTATTGGTTTTAGATAATTAAATATTTTGGGTGATAAAGAGTTATTAGCACAGATTAAATATTTCTAGAGAATGTGAACAAAAATATAATTAACACTAGTATGATAATGAATATAACATAAGCTTTGTATACAAAAAGTAGTTCAAGGTCTGATCATCAAGATGAACAAGGTATTAGTCATCATTATACCATAAATGTATAAAAGTGGTATTTTATAGAATATTCCACATAAAAAGACTATTAGGGCGAAGAAAATAGTATGCCCTTATGCCCTACTGAGGTTTTGAAAGAATGATTTGAAAAATTCCTTTCAGAATCAGTGATTATCTATTTATTTACTCATTCATTCAAAAGATTTTTATTGAGAATCTACCACACACCAGGCAGAAACATAACTTACCCTACAGTGGAGAAATGGAAATTTAAAAAGTAAGTAAAATAACCAGGTAGTGATTGAAATGTGCTTTGAAGAAAATACATCAGGGTGACTAGGAGCTGCCCTGAAAGAGAGAGAAATCTCTTAGGATGTAACAAACTGAGATGCAATAATATCAAGGAGCTGGATCTATGCAAAAATCTGTTAGTCATATAATGATGACTAGCATTTTGTTCATCCTCAGTAGCGAACTGAGATGAAATAATATCAAAGAGCAAGCTCTATGCAAAAATCTGAGGAAGAGCCGTCAAAGGACTTAATGCAAAATCCCTGAGGTGGGAAAAAGTTTGATACAGTCAATGAAAAAAGAAATCCCGTGTGGCTGGAGCTACTGGATGTGGGAGTAAGGTACAAAAGAGACAGGCAAAAGGCTGACCAGGGTGAGTTTTATGTGCCAGAGGAAAGGAGCACAGACTTTACTGAAGTGTAATGAAAGACTTCCACTTCTGACCACAATAGAATAATCTCGATCACATCTACTCTAACAGGTATAAAAGCTGGAGAAATTACATAAAGCAAAGGAGTGAAGCCATTAGAAAACAACAAAGGCAGATAGGACATAAAGGACTAAGATCCCAGAATTAGAAAGGCCATCCATGGGAGCCCCATATTGGCCTTCTCCTTTCCTCAAGGAATTTGCTGATTCCTGGAGCTGCAAATAGCACACAGCTAAAAGCAGCAGCTGGGAGCTTTTGCAGCCTCGCTGGACTGAAAGGTAGAGTCTGGAGCTGGAGACCTTGAAAGAGAAGAGATGTAAGGGGGTCCCAAGATGCTGCATGCAAGTTTCCGTCAATGACCTAAGCTGCACAAAAACCAAGGAAAAAAAATGAACCAAGCGGAAAGCAGCAGTGGAGAGGCTAAAAAGCTGAGCAAAGCCTTTGGCAGTACTGTAGTGCTGGGAAACCAAGGCTGGAGTTCAGATTGCCAGGACAAAAGGGCTCTGGAGTATGGGCAGTCTGTAAATAGACCTACCCAAACAACATCTACAACCCAGAAGATTAAATCCTTCTATAGGAATTCCTATCATCCATAGCCTTCTTAATTTTTCACATAAAACATCTGAGATTTAGTTAAAACTTACCCGGCAGAGCAAGAAACAAGATCAAACCAGAAACAAGAAAAGTGAAAAACAGAAAGAGATGCACAGATAAAGCAGATGTTGCAGTTATCAAATAAGACTTTTAAAAAGATATGGTTAATGTGTCCTTTAAGGATAAAAAGATTTTTAAAATTGCACCAAAGAACTAGAATTTATAAACAAGAGCCAAATGAAAAATCTAAAACTTAACGCAAGAACTGAAGTTAGTAACTCAAAAAAATATTACACACAATAGCTGAGAAGATTAACAGTCTGGAAACCAAGTCCAGTAAAAAATATCCAGACTGATACAAGGAAAAAAAAAAAGGGAAGAAAAGAGCTATGGCAACATGGGACACAAGGAAAATGGCTAAAATGCATGACATTAGAAACTAAGGAGAGACAGAATGGGACTGAAGGAATATTTAAAGAATACAGGCTTAGAATTTTCCAAAACTAACTAAAATCATCAAGTTGTACACTCAAGAAGCTCTGTAAACTCCAGTGAGAACAAATACAAAGAAAATCACACATAGGCACATAACGGTAACACTGTTGAAAACTAAAGATAGAGAATATCCTAAAAGCAGCTGGCGGCAGGGGAAGTCATGGAGGGGAGAGGGTATACATGTTTTGTTTGTTTTTTTTTTTTTTAAATAAACAGAAACAAGATATACAGCTGAGTTTTCAACAGAAATGATAAGAGGGGAAAGACAATGGTAGAGCATTTGTACAGTAACGGAAGAAAATTGCTCCCAACCCAGAATGCTATACCCAGCAAAAATATCTTAGGTGGAATGGGAAACCACTGAAACAGGAGGCTCTAATAACGGTCAAGGCAAGAGATGACGATAGCCTGAAACAGCGTAGTAGTATTAAATATGGAGAGAAGATGGACAGGAGATATATTCTGGAAGGAGAACCAGCTGGTCATGCCAACATGAAGTTGAAGAAAAAAAGAAGAACCAATCTCAAGTCTTAGGCTTTTAATATGAGCAACTGGATAGACAGTGACAGCGATGCATTTCTGGACGAGGAAGACTGAAGATGGAAGAGGTTTAGAAAGGCATTGAGAGTTCAGCTTTCAACATGTCGAGTTTTTGGTTCCTATTAGATAAGCAGAGGTATGAAGCAGGCAGCTTGACATAAGAGAGTACATGGCTGACTCCCTCAATTCCTTTACTCTGTTCCAATGTGACCTGATGAGTGAGGTATTCCTTGAACACCCTATATAGACAGGTAAGCCCATTCCCAATACATCCCTTACTCCCTTATTCTGCTTTATTCTTCTCCATGGCACTTGTTACCATCCGACATATTATATATTTGCATTTTTCTCTATTGCTTATCTGCCCTGAAACAAGAACACACCTCCTTGTGGGCAGGGATGCTGTCCATTTTGTTCACTGCTGTATCTCCAGTTCACCTAACATGTAACAGATGTGCAGTAACTTTTTGTCAAATGAACATAGCAAGTCCAGGAGAGATTAAAAAAGCAACTCTCCTCTATTGAAGAAACTAGAGCATAAATATGGATCAAGTACCCTAAGTTCTAAAAGTTGTGTATATTTTCTCTCTTACCCAACCAAGACCACCTCACTCTCTATTAATTTATCAGTATATAAAATCAAGAAGACACCATGCATGAGTACTCTTAGGTATTTCTTAAGAGCCTTATTCTGCTTGTGGTTGTATTGCAAATACCTCCCAGAGTCCTACTTTTCCTCAGTTTAGCAACAGATCATAACTGCACATATGTGACAGCTGTTAATTTTTAAATCTAACATTAAAACTGCATTTAGATTCACAGATCCATATGATGACTTTCTTCTTGATACTTTGCCTATGGGTATATTAAATCATTACTGGGTAAGAAGAATATCCTGTAACAACCAAGACAAACCACCTCAGCTTGAGATTAAAAATTCAGCACCTTTAAAAAAAATCTATAATATAGCTCTTTATCAAGTGACTAAACCTTAACCAATATGAAAATCACTGTACTTTACATACCATGCCAATAAGCTTGTATAAAGAAAATAAACATCTCAGTGTATTTTGAAAACTGTCTTACAAATCTTTCACTATTAAAACCTTTCACAATTAAAACCTTTGGTTCCAAACATCTTATGGAAAACATGTTGCTATGTTTTATCTCCTAATTGCAGGGTTCAGCTATTATATAGTATATGATTTTCAGTATTTTTGTGTGGGTTATACTGTAAACTACCTTTAAAAAATTATTATAGAATCTATACATAGAGCCACTCCCCTAATCTTAATGACTTCCTTAAGGATTTCATTAGAAGGACAATTATAATCAAGAAAAACCTTAAAAGAATAACTCAGTGTTCCACGAGTATCTTAGAATTACCAGTTTTTTTCTTTTTTAAAATTATGCTTTAAGTTCTGGGGTACATGTACAGAACGTACAGTTTTGTTACATAGGTATACGTGTGCCATGGTGGTTTGCTGCACCCATCAACCTGTCATCTACACTAGGTATTTCTCCAAATGCTATCCCTCCCCAAGCCACCCACCGCCCATAAGGCCCAGTGTGTGATGTTCCCCTCCCTGTATCCATGTGTTCTCATTGATTAACTCTCACTGATAGGTGAGAACATGCAGTGTTTGGTTTTCTGTTCTTGTGTTAGTTTGCTGAGAATGATGTTCCAGCTTCATCCATGGCACTGCAAAGGACATGAACTCATCCTTTTTGATGGCTGCATAGTATTCCATGGTGTGTATGTGCCACATTTTCTTTATCCAGTCTATCATTGATGAGCATTTGGGTTGGTTCCAAGTCTTTGCTATTGTGAACAGTGTTGGAATAAACATACGTGTGCATGTATCTTTATAGTAGAATGATTTATAATCCTTTGGGTATATATAATCATGGGATTGCTGGGTCAAATGGTATTTCTGGTTCTAGGTCCTCGAGGAATTGCCACACTGTCTTCCACAATGGTTGAACTAATTTACACTCCCATCAACAGTGTAAAAGCATTCCTACTTCTCCACATCCTCTCCAGCACCTGTTTCCTGACTTTTTAATGATCGCCATTCTAACTGGCATGACATGGTATCTCACTGTAATTTTGATTTGCATTTCTCTAATAACCAGTGATGATGAGCTTTTTTTCATGTTTGTTGGCTGCATAAATGTCTTCTTTCGAGAAGTGTCTGTTCATATAGTTTGCCCACTTTCTGATGGCGTTTTTCTTGAAAATTTGTTTAAATTCTTTGTAGATTCTGGATATTAGCCCTTTGTCAGGTGGATAGATTATAAACATTTTCTCCCATTCTGTAGGTTGCCTGTTCATTCTGATGATAGTTTCCTTTGCTGTGCAGAAGCTCTTTAATCAGATGCCATTTGTCAATTTTGGCTTTTGTTGCCATTGTTTTTGGTATTTTAGTCATGAAGTCTTTGCCCATGCCTATGTCCTGAATGGTATTGCCTAGGTTTTCTTCTAGAGTTTTTATGGTTTTAGGTCTCATGTTTAAGTGTTTAATCCATCTTAAGTTAATTTTTTTATAAGGTGTAAGAAAGGGATCTAGTTTCAGCTTTCTGCATATGCCTAGCCAGTTTTCAAAACACCGTGATTTATTAAATAGGGAATCCTTTCCCTATTGTTTTTGTCAGGTTTGCCAAAGATCGGATGGTTTTAAATGTGTGGTGTTATTTCTGAGGCCTCTGTTCCGTTCCATTAGCCTATATATGTTTTGGTACCAGTACCATGCTGTTTTGTTACTGTAGCCTTGTAGTATAGTTTGAAATCAGGTAGCGTGATGCCTCCAGCTTTGTTCTTTTTGCCCAGGATTGTCTTGGCTATGCGGGCTCTTTTTTTGTTCCATATGAAATTTAAAGTAGTTTTTTCCAATTCTGTAAAGAAAGTCAATGGTAGCTTGATGAGGATAGCATGGAATCTATAAATTACTTTGGTCAGTATGGCCATATTTACAATACTGATTCTTCCTATCCATGAGCATGGAATGTTTTTCCATTTGTTTGTGTCCTCTCTTATTTCCTTAAGCAGTGGTTTGTAGCCCTCCTTGAAGAGGCCCTTCACATCCCTTGTAAGTTGTATTTCTGTGTATTTTATTCTCTTTGTAGCAATTGTGAATGGGAGTTCATTCATGATTTGGCTCTCTGTTACTGGTGTATAGGAATGCTTGTGATTTTTGCACATTGATTTTGTATCCTGAGACTTTGCTGAAGTTGCTTATCAGCTTAAGGAGATTTTGAGATGACGGGGTTTTCTTTTTGAGATGGCGTTTTTGCACTGTCACCAGCGCGGGAGTGCAGTGGCGCGATCTCAGCTCACTGCAACCTCCCTCCTGGCTTCAAGTGATTCTCCTGCCTCAGCCTCCCAAGTAGCTGGGATTACAGGCGCCCACCACCACGCCCAGCTATTTTTTGTATTTTTAGTAGAGATGGGGTTTCACTATGTTGGTCAGGCTGGTCTCAAACTCCTGACCTTGTCATCCGCCCGCCTTGGCCTCCCAAAGTGCTGGGATTACAGGTGTGAGCCCCCGTGCCTGGCCACGATGGGGTTTTCTAAATATACAATCATGTCATCTGCAAACAGATACAATTTGACTTCCTCTTTTCCTAATTGACTACCCTTTCTTTCTTTCTCTTGCCTGATCGCCCTCACCAGAACTTCCAATTGCATGTTGAATAAGAGTGGTGAGGAAGGGCATCCTTGTCTTGGGCAGTTTTCAAAGGGAATGCTTCCAGTTTTTGCCCATTCAGTATGATATGGCTATGGGTTTGTCATAAATAGCTCTTATTATTTTGAGATATGTTCCATCAATGCCTAGTTTATTGAGAGTTTTTAGCATGAAGGGCTGTTGAATTTTGTCAAAGGTCTTTTCTGCATCTATTGAGATAATCATGTGGTTCTGTGTATGTGATGGATTACATTTATTGATTTGCATTTGTTGAACCAGCCTTGCATCCCAGGGATGAAGCCGACTTGATTGTGGTAGATAAGCTTTTTGATGTACTGCTGGATTCGGTTTGCCAGCATTGAAGATCTTCCCATTGATGTTCATCACGGATATTGGCCTGAAATTTTCTTTTGTTGTTGTTGTATCTCTACCAGTTTTGGTATCAGGATGATGCTGGCCTCATAAAATGAGTTAGGGAGGATTCCCTCATTTTCTATTGTTTGGAATAGTTTCAGAAGGAATGGTACCAGCTCCTCTTTGTAACTCTGGTAGAATCTGGCTGTGAATCTGTCTGGTCCAGGACTTTTTTTGTTTGGTATGCTATTAATTACTGCCTCAATTACAGAATTTGTTATTCGACTTCTTCTTGTATTGTTGTGGGAGGCTGTATATGTCCAGAAATTTATATTTTTATTTTTTTTTAGATTTTCTAGTTTATTTGCATAGAGTTGTTTATAGTATTCTCTGATAGTAGTTTGTATTTCTGTGGGATTGGTGGTGATATCCCCTTTATCATTTTTTATTGCATCTATTTGACTCTTCTCTCTTTTCTTATTAGTCTGGCCAGTAGTCTATCTATTTTGTTAATCTTTTCAAAAAACTAGCTCCTGGATTCATTGATTTTTTTTTTGAAGTGTTTTTTTATGTCTCTATCTCCTTCAGTTCTGCTCTGATCTTAGTTACTTCTTGTCTTCTGTTAGCTTTTGAATTTGTTTGCTCTTGCTTCTCTAGTTCTTTTCATTGTGATGTTAGAATGTCGATTTTAGATCTTTCCTGCTTTCTCTTGTGGGCATTTAGTGCTATAGATTTCCCTCTACACACATCTTTAAATGTGTCCCAGAGACTCTGATACATTGTGTGTTTGTTCTCATTGGTTTCAAAGAACATCTTTATTTCTGTTTTCATTTCGTTATTTACCCAGTAGTCATTCAGGAGCAGGTTGCTCAGTTTCCATGTAGTTGTGTGGTTTTGAGTTTCTTAGTCCTGAGTTCTAATTTGATTGCCCTGTGGTCTGAGAGACTGTTCATTATGATTTCCATTCTTTTGCATTTGCTGAGGAGTGTTTTACTTCCAATTATGTGGTCAATTTTAGAATAAGTGTGATGTGGTGCTGAAAAGAATGTATATTCTGTTGATTTGGGGTGGAGAGTTCTGTAGATGTCTATTAGGTCTGCTTGGTCCAGAGCTGAGTTCAGGTCCTGGATATCCTTGTCAATTTTCTGTCTTGTTGATCTGTCTAATATTGACTGTGGGGTGTTAAAGTCTCCCAGTATTATTGTGTGGGAGTCTAAATCTCTGTGTAGGTCTCTAGGAACTTTCTTTATGAATCTGGGTGCTCCTGTATTGGGTGCATATATTTAGGACAGTTAGCTCTTCTTGTTGCGTTGATCCCTTTACCATTATGTAATGCCCTTGTCTCTTTTGATCTTTGTTGGTTTAAAGTCTGTTTTATCAGAGACTAGGATTGCAACCCCTGCTGTTTTTTTGGTCTTCCATTTTCTTGGTAAATCTTCCTCCATCCCTTTATTTTGAGCCTATGTGTGTCTTTGCACATGAGATGGGTATCCCAAATACAGCACACCAATGGGTCTTGACTCTTTATCCAATTTGCCAGTCTGTGTCTTTTAATTGGGACATTTAGCCCATTTACATTTAAGGTTTATATCGTTATCTGTAAATCTGATCCTGCCATTTTGATGCTAGCCGGTTATTTTGCCCCTTAGTTGATGCAGTTTCTTCACAGCGTCGATGGTCTTTACAATTTGGTATGTTTTTGCAGTGGCTGGTACCGGTTGTTCCTTTCCATGCTTATTGCTTCCTTTAGGAGCTCTTGTAAGGCAGGCCTGGTGCTGACAAAATCTCTCAGCATTTCTTTTGTCAGTAAAGGATTTGTATTTCTTCGCTTATGAAGCTTAGTTTGGCTGGATATGAAAATTCTGTGTTGAAAATTCTTTTCTTTAAGAATGTTGAATATTGGCCCCCACTCTCTTCTGGCTTGTAGGGTTTCTGCCGAGAAATCTGCTGTTAGTCTGATGGGCTTCCCTTTGTGGGTAACCCGACTTTCCCTCTGGCTGCCCTTAACATTTTTTCCTTCATTTTAACTTTGGTGAATCTGATGATTATGTGTCTTGGGGTCGTTCTTCTTGAGGAGTATCTTTGTGGTGTTCTCTATATTTCTGAATTTGAATGCTGGCCTGCCTTGCTAGATTGGGGAATTGCCCCGGATAATATCCTGAAGAGTGTTTTCCAACTTGGTTCCATTCTCACCAACACTTTCAGGTACAACAATCAAACATAGATTTGGTCTTTTCACATAGTCTCATATTTCTTGGAGGCTTCGTTCATTTCTTTTCAGTCTTTTTTCTCTAATCTTGTCTTCTTGCTTTATTTCATTGAGTTGATCTTCAATCTCTGATATCCTTTCTTCCACTTGATCGATTCGGCTATTGGTACTTGTGTATGCTTCACGAAGTCCTTGTGCTGTGTACTTCAGCTCCATCAGGTCATTTATGTTCTTCTCTAAACTGGTTATTCTAGTTAGCAATTCATCTAACCTTTTTTCAAGGTTCTTAGCTTCCTTGCATTGGGTTAGAACATGCTCCTTTAGCTTGGAGGAGTTTATTACCCACCTTCGGAAGCCTACTTCTGTCAATTTGTCAAACTCATTCTCCATCCAGTTTTGTTCCCTTGAGGAGTTGTGATCCTTTGAAGGAGAAGAGGTCTTCTAGTTTTTGGGATTTTCAGCCATTTTGCACTGGTTTCTCCCCATCTTCATGGATTTATCTACCTTTGGTCTTTGACCTTCAGAGGGGGTCTCTTGAGTGGACGTCCTTTTTGTCGATACTGATACTATTCCTTTCTGTTTATTAGTTTTCCTTCTAACAGTCTGGTCCCCCTGCTGCAGATCTGCTGGAGTTTGCTGGAGATCCGCTCCAGACCCTGTTTGCCTGGATATCACCGGTGGAGGCTGCAGAACCACAAACATTGCTGCCTGTTCCTTCCTGTGGAAGCTTCATCCCAGAGGGGCACCTGCCAGATGCCAGCCAGAGCTCTCCTGTATGAGTTGTCTGTCGGCCCCTACTGGGAGGTGTCTCCCAGTCAGGCTACACGGGGGTCAGGGACCCACTTGAGGAGGGAGGCTGTCCCTTATCGGAGCTCAAACACTGTGCTGGGAGATCCGCTGCTCTCTTCAGAGCTGCCAGGTAGGGACACTTAAGTCTGCTGAAGCTGCACCCACAACCGCTCCTTCCCCCAGGTTCTCTGTCCCAGGGAGGTGGAGGTTTTATCTCTAAGCCCCGGACTGGGGCTGCTGCCTTTTTTTCAGAGATGCCCTGCCCAGAGAGGAGGGAATCTAGAGAGGCAGTCTGGCTGCAGAGGCCGTGCTGGGCTGCAGTGGGCTCTACCCAGTTTGAACTTCCTGGTGGCTTTGTTTATACTATGAGGGTAAAACTGCCTGAGTACTCAAGCCTCAGCAATGGTGGATGTCCCTCTGAATTACTTTTTACAAGTGTTTTATCTCTATTATCTCTATTAAATATTTATCTCTATTATCTCTATTAAAAATAAATTTAGGCCAGGTGTGGTGGCTCCATGCCTGTAATTCCAGCACTTTGAGAGGCCGAGGCAGGCAGATCACTTGACACCAGGAGTTTAAGACCAGACTGGCCAACAGGGCAAAACCCCGTCTTTACTAAAAATACAAAAATTACTCATGTGTGCCAGTGCATGACTGTAATCCCAGCTACTTGGGAGGCTGAGGCACAAGAAGTGATTGAACCTGGGAGGTGGAGGTTGCAGTGAGCCGAGATTGCACCACTGCACTCCGGCCTGGCTGATAATACGAGACTCTGTCTCAAAAAATAAAATAAAATAAAATAAATTTAAAGTCAACACACCTCATCAAATACACATATATTAATAGCATACTGTGGTTACAAAGGAAAGACTTCAAACAACATACAAAATTTAGAGAAATCACCGAGGAAGGCAATTTAACAAAGATTACTTTAATAAAAGTTAAAGTTTTACATTTAAAATATTTTATGACAGTATACATTTGCATTAGTAATAATGACTGAAAGAGGAAGGAAATAAATCAGAATCAAACAAAATACCTTATATACCCTCACACATTATATAATTATTTTAAGGTACTCAAAGCTTATTTGTGTAAATATCAAAGCCAGGTTTGCTTTATACTTTTTTCCTTTCAAATGGTAGGGGGAAAAGAATCACACTAGTTTCAGCTAACTTCAGCATTATATAATCTTTATCATTTCTTACTGCTAGTTTCAAAAGAAATAAAGCATTCTGGATTTTTTTTTTTTTTTCCACAAGGCAGAGTTCTGAAAAGAGGGAGAAAACAACTCCTTTTACTTCTGTTCTGTACTTGTTTTTCATGAACTTGCTTTGAACTTTTAAATTTATCATCCCAATTTTCATTAAAAAGCAAAGTGAGTCACCATCTCCTGTACAGAATTAGAGCTATGGATAATGGAAAAATAATCTCCAGGTGAAATGAACACTAGAAGGAGGTGAAAACTCCTACATCCTAAAAAAGATTTGGGAGTTTTTCCCAAGCCAAAAGGAAACATAAAAGCCTAACAAATGGTTTACATAAAACATGGCAGAAAGTACATAGGTGCTGGTTAGTATCATCTGAAAAGACTGGATGAGACAGGTTCATAATTCTTCCCTTTGAAGGAATTATTTTTTTAACCCAACGACCTTCTCATCCAATTATATCTAAAGCTTCTCAGAAATCAAAAGCATGAAGAAAAATCGTAATGGATCTTTCCAGCATTTAAAGATCATCAAAAGCAGTGGTTTCTATTACAGTAAAGACTTTCCAGCATTGGAGAAATGAATCTAATGATCACTGTTGCCCAGTGTCTGACATCTACATCAACAAACCGAGCAGCACCCAGAAGCTTGCCTTTTATTCCCCATGAGCTCATTACATCTGATTCATCTCAGGAGTGAGCATCCAAAGGTGGGTGGGACAGGTTTCCACCGGGACCAGAAAGGGCCCATCTCTGCTTATCTCAAGTTTAAAGAATTCCAAAAAGTGATCAGGTTGTAACCTGGGCTTCTCTGAAGGAGAACTGAATGAGCTCAATTTACTCTTGACACATGTCCAAGGCAGCTCTCTAAACCTAACGAGCCTTAGAACGTAGCCCAGCAGCAAAACTGATTATTACAGGGTTATAAAGTCATTCACAAATATTCACTGACCACCTACTAAGTGTTAAACACTCTGCTCAGGGCTAGGGATTTCCAGGCAAACAAGATCCAGTTGCTCTATCAAATCTGCACAAAATAAAAATAAGATTTGAAAACGTGAAAGTTTTGTGGACTTCACTGTGGTGGACTTCACTGAGTTCCTCCAGTTCAAGATACATCCCTTCCCACCCCCATTCTTTCTCAAATAGTGTTCCCTGCCTGGTAGACTCTCTTTTTCTCTTGCTAACTCCTACTCATCCTACAGAACTCAGACTAAATGTCACTTCCTGTCCTGACCCTCCCAGGTTAGATTCCATGCCCCTGTTATATGCTTCTAACAGCACCCTAGTCTTCCTTATTAGGGATGTTTTGCTTCTAACCATAACTGCTTCTCTAATGGTCTGTTCTCCCTGCTATTCTGTGCCACCCACATGGTCAGAATCACTGTCTGTTTTGTTCTAGCCTCTGCCATCCACAGTGCTCAGTATACAGCTGGCACTCAAAAACAATTTTCTATCTAAAATAATATACGGTCACTGTCTAATAAGGAAAAATAGCCAACTTAAGTTTATTGTTAAGATAAGCAGTTTCTGAACTTCAAGTGATAGTTTTCGACTCTCTGAAATTGCTAACACATGTATTCACAGATTTTTTCATTTAAAATGGCTCATCATAAGCTCTGTCCCTCTATAAGCTACAAACTTCAAAGAGCATTATTTAACATATCTTCCAGATATTCAACAATGTTTCGTTCTGTTTAATTTTAAACTAAGTGGTTTTTTATTAGATTCAAAAGCTTCTTAATCAAAATTAAATCTCCTTTGAAATACTGTCCCTCAAAATAAGAACTGGTATTGAAGTTATATTCACCTTAGAGGGGTCATATCTGCTGAGGGTTTCCAAGAGTTTTGGAATCTGTATTCTTGTCTCTTCTTCACAGAAGAAAATCCAAGACGAATTTCTGCTGTATGTTACAGAAAAGCTGAGCAAAAGAAACAAGTTTCAGTAATCACTTCTGTAAAATGAGTTAATAATAAGGTTTAAAACTGATCAGTGGGAAATGAATGAAGGGTACACAGAATGGCGTATCTAGTTTTTTTCTCTATATTTTTCTTCAGCTTATAGAAAAGCCAGATGCTAATGGTTTAAAAAACAGCTGGAGTTCTTAAAGCTAATTCTCTCCATAACAACACTAGTTCAGGGGATAAATAATTTTCAAATATCAACTTGAAGCATTTTATCTTTTAAGAAAAAGCATACGTAAGGCAGAGTGCAGTGGCTCATGCCTGTAATCCCAGTACTTTGGGAGGCCAAGGCGGATGGATCACAAAGTCAAGAGATCAAGGGCATCCTGGCCAACATGGTAAAACTCGTCTCTACTAAAAATACAAAAATTAACTGGGCATGGTGGCGGGCACCTGTAGTCCCAACTACTCAGGAGGCTGAGGCAGGAGAATCGCTTGAACCCACGAGGCGGAGCTTGCAGTGAGCCGAGATCACGCCACTGTACTCCACCCTGGTGATGAAGCGAGACTCCGTCTTAAAAAAAAAAAAAAAAAAAGCTACTCATGATTAAGAACCAATCATCAAGAAATTTGGTTAAGGTAATAATCATAAAAAGTAAAACTCAAATTTATTTCACTTACTGACTGAGGCAAACCACATCCTTTTAACAAAAAGACTAGGGGCATAAAAGTGTTCGGGTAGGAGTATCAGTCATCTACAGGTGAGTTAAACAAACGTACTGCGGTAACAATGGAAGTATGGTCCATGCACCTTCTTGTTTAGCCAGCTGATGAAGGAGGAGGACACTGGGGAGCTCCTGAAAAAAACAATGATCAAAGAAGATAAGTATGAATTGATCACTCCAAAAAAAGTTAAAAAAAAAAAAAAAAAGAAGAAAAGAAAAAAGAAAAAAAGAAAAGGCTTAGCTTAAAATGCAGCTATTTCTAGAGACCTGACATGGTACTCTTCAAACCACTTCTTTTTCCTCATTTTCTCCAGGAGCTACTGGGAATGAAGTATTTTGGCTGAATCCATGCAACCTCTGCACTCTGCGCCACCCACGCACCCAAATAGGGCTCAAGACCTACGAGGAGGGTCTTCCATGACTTGGAGCCAACCTGAAGTCTGTGAAGGTGACTTGAAGGGAAGAGCCTGGGGGAAAGTCAGGGATAACTCAGAGGCACAGAAGCAGTTTTTTATTTTATATACAACATACGGAACATGTGAAAAGGAAAACCCTTTGGCTAAACTAAAGGATACAATATTTGATCTACCTCATGTGCAAAAATTACTTTTTAAAGTTCTCTAAACACATTATAACACCCTGATAACAAAAAGTTTTGGTCTAGAAATATAATCCTTAATTACTCAGGCAATAATAGGAATAGCATAATAATGGAATTGACAAAATTTATAAGCATAGGAGGAACTAAAATTCAGAAATAAGGCACAACTGTGCTTACATAAATTATGTACACATATATAGAGATTAATATTTTCAAGGCTACGAGTGTTAGCTTTGAAGTAAAACACTGTTCGCTATATTTCAAGTTGTTACAAAAGCCAAAAGTCAAAAATTTCATATCTGATATGCTTAAACCTCCTCCCCCAACAAACTTTATTATATCCTGTGTTTTATACTAGCTATAAAACTATATTCCTAGTAACCATTACAGACAAAAGAATTCAAGAAGAAGTACCTAAGTATCTGAAATATTACTGCACTGATGTGGATTTCACAGCAGTCTTAAAGTTCAGATATGTATTATTTAAGAAGAGAATAGTCTTTAACATAAATCTTTGGAATTAAATTTCAAGTAAATCTCATTTATTTTATATAATATTCATTTCAAATTCCATGTACAAATATGAAATGCAAAAAACAGTAATCACAGGTCAAATAAGACAAACAATGTGGTATGTTAGAAAGAGTAAACCTTAAGGCTGAATTAGCAGTTACCCAATATAAATAATTCAGGGCTTTCCTACAGTTACTTCTGAATTATGCAGTAATTTTCATTGTATTTTAAAAATTCCAGCAAATATATATATTCATGAAGGATTACATAAGAGCAGAAAATCATGTGTAAAGAAACTAATGATGTTACTATTTGCATAAAACTTTGGAATTATGGGTAAATGCAAATGTGAGCTAGACAAGAAAAATATAGCAAATACTTTTTAAAGTTTTACATAAAAGTATCTAATGAGTTATGTATCAATTAAAATTATGCTGAAAACTTTATAGCAATGGAAATGTCCTTACGTTTAATAGAAAAAAATCAGACATGATTCCAAGAATAAAACAAAATCCTAAATGAACAGAGAGTAGAGGAACCAGAAAGTGAAAATATTTGTGTCAAGATGATATAATAATGAGATATATGCTTTAAAAATCCTTCAATTACAACATAGCTAAGGTTTTTAAAAATTGAAGGAAAATGAATGCACCTCAAAAATTTACTTCCAAAGAAGTATTATACTTCCTAGTTATAGGCTATATATAACGTAACATCAACAGCTATTAACTGAGAAAAGGCTTCCTTTGATACCTAGACAGCAACCTCAGCAGAAAGGCTACGAGGACACTTTCCTGGGAGAGATTAGAAGACAAGCTTATGAATAACTCTGCCACAACATAAAATGAGGGAGGGAAAGGTTTAGGTAGTGCAAACAAGGAATCACATCCTAGACTGAAATAAACTCTGGATTATCAGTAGATTAAAGTCACTCATAGCTCCATTACATTTGTTTACTAAATCATATACTAGATTTCATATTTGCTTCAGTTTGTGAACACAAGATCAAATTACCTGTCTCTCTGTATCTCCATATAACAATATTTCAAAAGCTAGCATGCCTTGTTACTAACACTCTCCAAAGGTGAGTACTCAAAAATACAAAGTAGGTGCTACCTTGGCACTCAGAAACCTGCTCCTGATTAACTCTTGATTAAGCCAAGGTCATCTTAATTATAAATAAATTTTAATCTACTAATCCCAAAAAATGCCCAAGAGCTTTTATTCTTGTCATATACATATAAATACACATAAAATGTATATATGAATGCACACAGAGACCCAAACAGACATAATATTACACTTAGATGTAGTAGCACCTTAAAGGTAATTATCAAAAAGGGTGCAATAAAATTTTCTATCAAATGATCTTATCTCAGTTCCTACCACTAAGGATTACAATAATTTATGTTCCATCTATCGCCATCACAAGATTTACACCTCCTTAAAGGTAGTGTCACTAAATGATACCATTTTTAGATTCAAAGCAAGTTTTTATTTTTATTTTTGGAGACAGAGTTTCGCTCTTGTCACCCAGGCGCAATCTCGACTCACTGCAACCTCTGCCTACCAGGTTCAAGTGATTCTCCTGCCTCAGCCTCCTGAGTAGCTGGGATTGCAGGGGTGCACCACCATGCCTGGCTAATTTTTGTGTTATTAATAGAGACAGGGTTTCACCGTATTGGCCAGGCTGGTCTCGAACTCCTGATTTCAGGTGATCCACCGGCCACAGCTGCCCAAAGTGCTGGCATTACAGGCATGAGCCACCGTGCCCTGGCTCAAAGCAGGTTTTTAAATAAGTAACTGGATGAATAACTAAAAAATAGTTTTCAAATTAAAATTCAAGGGGAAAATAAGAAAATGTTCTATCAACATTACCAAGAGTTGTCTGGAATAAAGACACAGTAAAGGCATTCATGCATGCAACAACTGTCGTCAATCTAAATGATGCCTAATCATGCTACTATTTCAAACCTAAAAGGTAATTCAAAATTCTCTCGATAATGAGATAATGCCCTAACAGGCAGACATAAAGGAGCTAAAAATACGAATGATCAAATATGGAAAATGACAGAAAAGGGAAGGAAAATGAAAAGGCTGATTGCAATAATTTAAACTTTAATGTCAACTGTATTTATCTCTTTGAATCAAAGTCTGCCTTTATCAGCATCCACTGGTATCATAATCACTTTGAAGACAGAAAGCCTAGTGAACTTTCAGTCAGTACTTCCTTGGAACATATTTGTTATCAAGTCATGAATTTATATTTAAAACAGCTAATAATTATTGAGAGCAAACAAATTTAAAACCAACATTCTAATTCATTAGTTGGTTCTTATGCATATTCATCATCCTCATTTGGGAAAGGGGTTTGATTCCAATATCACAGCTGAGTATTCTCACAATATTTTTTAGAATGGAGAAGGGCCATTACTCTTGATATGGAGAGGAAATCATTAAAGATTCATATCTAGAATTGTTAATAGTATGAATGAAAAAGCTAACATTTGAACATGGATTAAAATAGATGAATATATAAAATAGCATAAATAACCTTAATTATTCAGCAGATTTGGTTTTGAACCATTTTAGTTTTTCTGCATGTCTGGAAGTAATTCAACAATTAAACTACAAGCTGCTCGTCTTCCCCTTGTCAACAGACTATCTGCCAGTATTTGTCGTTTGTCCTTAACTTCTCCTCTAAACCTAGAAGTACATGGGTTTATGGTCTCATTCAGTTTTATTATTCAGACTACATGCTAAATTAGAAAGTAACATCAGCACATTGGTTCAGTATTAGGCAAAGCTTCTAAAAAACTGAACTTTTAAGACTGATTCCATTTCAACTGCATGTCTAAATTCCAACTATTACATCATTCTAAGGCATTGAACTGAGCTTTTAGAATAACAAATAAATCATGGTAAAAATTAACATCTGTTTATTGTTACAGTTTCTTCTGTAAGAGGTAGGTATGTCTTATGAGGATAACAGAGATCTATAACATGCTATTTGCAACATGTATCAGACAGATTTATTAGCCTTTAGAGATCCAGTATTCATTTATGGCCCCCAGCAGATTATATGTGATGTTATAACAACATACCTTCTAGGAATCTGAGACTGTATTACAAAAAAACAAAAGATTTCTCTGGATACCTGTCTGAATCATTAAATGTCCTTTCCTAACAAGAAAAAATATTACCTCATTATTTAGAAATTTTTATTTTTATGAACAATTTACTTTGAAATGCATTACTAAGTTTATTTTATAGCTCATACAAATCTATTTTAACTAATAATTCATTCGCTCACAAAAGGCTGTAAAGCTCAGTATTTAAGGATCTGATTTTTGGAGCCAAATTCCTTCCTCTGAACCCTGGCTCTATTCTGAGCCAAGCAACCTGAGTGAGCTTCTTATCCTAGTTGTGGCTCTGCCACCTCGTTCTGTCATGTATTGAGATGATAATGGCAAAGGGGAGCAAGTGAGTTAATACATGCCAGGCACTTGGCATGTGGTAAGCATGCGATGACTATTAACAATATCATCAATTTTGCAATATTTTTTGAGCAACTACTATGTACCAGGTACTGTTCTAGGAATACAGTAAACAGCTGTGATAAGACACGCAGAGTCCCTGCCCTCTTGGATCTCACGTTCTCGTGAGGGAGACAGGCAACAAGCAAACAAATCTACAATATAATGTCAGGGATAGAAGCCATAACGACAGAGCCATATGAAGGGACAGACTGAACAGGACCCTGTTTACCAATCGACACTGGTCTGCCGCACGAGGGATCGTGGCCCCACCTGCGTGTCAGGAGGAAGGCAGAGAGAATAAGCTTTGGATCCCCTCAGAACTGAGGTATAGGACTTACTCCACTATTTTATTAATCTCTCTAAGCCTCAGTGTCCCCTCTGCAAAATGGCAAGAATAACAGCAACTAATTCATAGAGTTCAATGAGCTGATGCTTGAAAACAGCATAGCATACTGTACCAATATGAGCACTAAGTAAAATGATGATGGGCACTCAATAAAAGCTACAATAACTACTGTAGTTTCCAACTCTCTCCACTCCAAACCCTGGGCCCATAAACTAGATGTCTCACTAATCCCTCAAACTCCACCTTTCCAAAAATGAACTCATCATCTTAGCTGAGGGTAGCTCATCCTCTTTCCTTCATCCATTCCCTAATATCCAGTGACACCCACTTTGTATTGCCTCCTTCAGTGACAGTCCTCAAGCTGCCCAAGACAGGAGTCTACCAAACTCACATTACATTTCTTCAAGGCTTAGTGCAAATGCCATAAAAAAGCCTTTACTGACATTTCCAGATGGGGTCACAGCTTTCCTTGCCTATGTTCTCAGGGGGCCATGTTTGTACTGATTCATACAGCAATTCAATCAGTGGAATGACCAGCTCCCCTCACTAGAATGAGCCTCCTGGAGGGCAGGTACCATTTCCAGCAATAGGCACTGGGCATGGCATAGTCTACAGTGACCTACACCCTGGAGAGGCCGTCCCTGCTAGGCATCACACTCCACTGGCATCATGCTCATGGAGCCCCCACCTCCTCTGCACACTTCCACGTGCTGGCTTTGCATTGGCCTCCACCGTCACCACTAGACACCCAGAGGAGGCAGGTCTAAAGCTACCTTCTTCTTGGGGTCTCCAGCTCCATACTCATCCAACATGCCATGCTGGAAGGGAGGCCCACCCTCCCCTGAGCTTGGGAAGCCCGAGCACCTGGCCTCTGTCTGCCTTCATGGGCCGAGCCCCAGCTCCCTCCAGACGCAAGGTATAGACCTCTCCAGGAAGCAAAGGGGTTCAAATGCTGGGCAGCCAAAGAGAGACAAATGGTCATGACACAGCCTTCCAAATAATATGAAGATTTCATTACTGTTGAGCAACTTGGCCTTGAGTCTCAATGTTCTATTTCCTGTGATGCATGAAGTTATATATAAAGACACACATGTATGAAAGATGTTTCTAAGAATGCTAGTTGTATATGTGAAAAAGGACAGTGTTACTTAGGTCAGAGAATGTGTATAAAAAAAAAATCCTATTTTCTCTTGGAGCATCCTGTCCAGGCCCTTGCCCAAAGTAAGTATTCAATCAATATTTGTTGAATGAATGGCTTGATAAATTTGCATTCAACAGCAATGTAATAAAGTATCGAATTTAATAAATAAAAATACAATTAATGCCTGTCAATTTCTAAAAATAAAACTTTTAGTAAACTATTAAGCATCCAACTCCTTTCACTTCAAAAGAAAAGTTTAATGATACACAGCATCAAAAAGCTGAGGCAAAATAAATCACACTCATGACTCTCAAAGTTAACCTTTTAATGAAGTAACTCACAGAGTCTCCCTGTGAATAAAAAAATATTCTAAAATTAGAAAACGCCAGGCCATCTTTCTCAAGCTTCTTTACACTAATCTACGAAAGGCTTTGCTAGCTCTTCTGGCTTAACAAATGAAAATCAGGTGGTTTTTTTTTTGAAAAAAAAAAAACAAAAAACTAATGAGGCAAGGGCCTAACTCTTCTCAAGAAAAATAGTGATTTCCAAAACTTTCTGCAAACAGCAGGAAAAAAAAAAAATTGTTAGGTTGAGATTATGCCAGGTTTTAAATAAAGGGTTTATAGTCTCACCACAAAAGGCTACAAAATTAGAAGTGTCAGTAGTCTTCAAAAGCTATATAGTTCGGGGTGGAGAGCGTAGAGGTCTCTAAGCAGCTAGGTTAGCTCCATCTGGTCTAATGCAGAAAATGTAATCCAACCTCTGACCCCTCCGACCTCTGCCCCCAATAATGAAACCCTTTTAAGCATCCTGACTTCTGGTTTTTTTTTTTTTTTTTTTGGTCGGGAGAGCGGGGTGGTATTTGCAGGTTGCCTTGCCTGGAACCATAATTTATCTCTGGTTCTGCCTATTTCTCAGCTCCTGCCTTAATTCTAAACACTGTCCTACCCCTCTCCCCAAATATTCCTTCTACAGTGGCTGACTTCTCTGCTCCCCATCCAAAGTGATTCCCTGGGCAAGCATGACCTTGGCCTTGTGCTGAGTTCCTACTTTAGTGTCTTCAAATGGTGCCCGGATCCTTGCTTTACTAGAACCTACTAAAAACAATGCAATTATGCTTTATCTTCTCTCCTTCATTGTTTCCAATTTAATCTTACATGAAGTTCCTTTGGAGAACAATAATGGTTTTAGACAGGTGTTAATATGCTTTTGAAACTACAGGAAAGATTATCTCCGCATGGGATCCCCTTGGTGGCTAGACCCCAGGAACCAGAAGAAAAAAAAAAAAAAAAACTCAGGTGACAGCTTTGCCATCACAACAAAAATTCAAGATACTTAACAGCATCATCTCTAGAGCTTGAGCTGTTTGCTCTCCTCTTTCATGTAACAAACAAAATATTTAATGTAAAAATTTTTACACAAATATCCACTCAAGAAGGAATGTTAAGTTAAAAAAAGAAGTCAAATCATAATTGATACAGATGCTGTGCACATAATAGGCATCTGAACAAAATAAATCCAAGCAGGTGATTTATTAGATCATTGCACAAACTCTCCCTTTGGGTTTCTGTTTGCCTCACCTCCACTTTGCTTTTTGTTCGCATCCCTCTTTAAATAGTCAATCTTGATCACTTCATATTACCCCTCCACAGGGAGAAAAAAACAGGGAAAAAAACAGCTCCTCTTCAAACTCTGCATTCTTCTATGTGCAGATCCACATTTAGGAAGCCATAGTCATCAGCCGCATCCCCACTCTCACCAACCCTCCTTTCCATTCGCTGCAATCTACAAACATCACATTCCACTCCCAATACACACTTTACTCATCCCACAAACTGTTCCCTTCCAAATTCCAGTTCCTACTTGGCATCCCAAAAGCAGACCTTCTGGCAATTCATGTCTTCATCTTCCAGAACTATGTTCTAAACCTATGCCCTCCAGCTAATTTTCCCTGTCTTTCCTACGTGATTTCACACAAGACTTCCCTCATTCTCCTCTCAGGCTTCACATGCACAATTAGCACAGTGTCAACTGAAAACTTTTTAGATATTGCTATACAGCTTCAAAGACATATTGTCATTCTCAAGGCCCCCGTGTGTTTTCTACAGATGTCCTTCTGTATTCAAAAATGACTAATATAACCATCGATGCCCAATTAATACTTGTTGAGTCAATTTTTTTTTTTCTTTTGAGATGGGGTCTTGCTATGTTGCCCAAGGTGGTCTCAAACTCTTAGGTTCAAGCAATCCTCCTGCCTCAGCCTCCTGAGTAGGTGGGACTACAGGCGCACCTGGCCTACTGAGTAGATCCTTTAAAACACTGATTCTGTACTTAGAATTTCTGCTTAATGATACACTCATTTACATTATGAAATAGTTACCATCTACCTCATAAAAACGAGAATACGAGTTCTACTAAATTCCTTTCTAATCCTTTGTGCCAGAGCAGCCTAGAATGATACTCTGCACATAGAACAGAACCTGATAAAGTCAGCTGAGTTATAGATTGGAAAGAACATATAATTATCAACTTCAGCACCATTATAACTGCATGATAAGCTTCAAAATTGGAGATGGAAATGACTACTTACAATGACCCTTATAGAAAACAAGGGAAACAGTTTAACTCTTCTACTAACAACTCCACGTACAGTATTAAATGTCAGATAAAAAGTTAGTTTAGGCTCTTTCTTTTTATATTCATGCTGTAATGATGAAAAATGTTAGTGTTTTTAATAAGGCTGCGTTTCAGCATCTTGAGGCAAAACAGGCATAGGTAATGACTTGCCTAAGCAAAGAGAATAGTTGGAAACAGATGCATAATCACAGAAATCATTAAATTTTTGCACCTTAATTTTTTGGCAGACTTTGTAGTCAAGTGCAACCTGACAGAGTAATGACTAAACAGCAGTTCTAGACATCTGGTATTGTGGGAGGAGTATATATTTTGAGCTATCAGATAAATATTCAAATGATAAAACTTACTGCTGACTTCTGCCTCACCAAGCAACTTTTACGAATGTTCATGGTGGGCAAATTGATGAAGAAACCAAAATTGCAACCTTCATGCTTCATAGTTGGGGTCCCAGGTGACATGAGGGTCCCTTACAGACACAGGTCCCAGGTGACATCCTGTCCCTTACAGGCACAGTGCATACCTGCCACACCAAGCTGCTGAGGCACCCCTTGGGGAGCCAGCCTGCTCCTGCTCCCACAACAGCACTGGGATGTCGACAACTTCTGCCTCTTAGTTTTTCCCTTTCTCAGCTCCCATAGCTGACAGAGTCACCAGTTCTTTTTTATTTCCATTTCTTAAAACAGCCTCCAGCAGGCAGGGCGCGGTGGGTCACACCTGTAATCTCAGAACTTTAGAAGGCCAAGACAGGTGGGTCACCTGAGGTCAGGAGTTCGAGAGCAGCCTGGTCAACACGGTAAAACCCCATCTCTACTAAAAATACAAAAAATCAGCCAGGCATGGTAGCAGGCACCTGTAACTCCAGCTACTCTGGAGGCTGAGGCAGGAGAATCGCTTGAACCCAGAAGGCAGAGGTTGCAGTGAGCTGAGATCGCACCACTGCACTACAGCCTGGGAAACAGGAGCAAAACTCCATCTCAAAAAAAAAAAAAAAAAACAGCCTCCAGCTAGGTTTTAACTAAGGAGCCCTCCTGCCTCTTTAAAGTGATTTTGCCTCCCTACGCTTTGTGAATTTCAGCATTTAATTCTCAGAAGTTGATCTTATTTCTCTATCTTCATTTAGTTCCAGGTCAACTTATCTCATCATTGCCCCCTAAGTATTGTCTACAGACCCTATGTTAGCTGTCAGCCATTCTTGTTCTTGGATCTTTTTTTTTTTTTTTGAGATGGAGTCTCACTCTGTTGCCCAGGCTGGAGTGCAGTGGTACGATCTCCGGTCACTGCAACCTCTGCCTCCTGGGTCCAAGCAACTCTCCAGCCTCTGCCTCCAGAGTAGCTGGGATTACAGGAGTCTGCCACCATGACCAGCTAATTTTTGTATTTTTGTATAGACAGTGTTTCACTATGTTGGCCAGGCTGGTCTTGAACTCCAGCCCTCAGGTGATCCGCCCGCCTTGGCCTCCCAAGGTGCTGGGATTACAAGCGTGAACCACAGCACTTGGCCCCATTCATGGATCTCTAGAGTGCTATTCATGGAATAAAGTCAACTTTTTTTTTTTTTTGAGACAGAGTCTCGCTCTGTCACCCAGGCTGGAGTGCAGTGGCCGGATCTCAGCTCACTGCAAGCTCCGCCTCCCGGGTCTATGCCATTCTCCTGCCTCAGCCTCCCCAGTAGCTGGGACTACAGGCGCCCGCCACCTCGCCCGGCTAGTTTTTTGTATTTTTTTAGTAGAGACAGGGTTTCACCGTGTTAGCCAGGCTAGTCTCGATCTCCTGACCTCGTGATCCGCCCGTCTCGGCCTCCCAAAATGCTGGGATTACAGGCTTGAGCCACCGCGCCCAGCCATAAAGTCAACTTTTAATCACATATGTGCCATAAAAAAAAAACTCTGTAGAAGAAAAAATGATCCAGAATCAAGTATAATTGCAAACCCTAAAATCTTTCTGGACAGTTCAACTTCCAAAAGACTTGTTAATCCAAAAATGAAATTACCTAAGCTCTAAAAGCTCACTCTGGATCTTGTGAGCAAATTAAAGTTTTGTCATACCTACTTTGGTGCTCTTAGCTGTCTTCATCCAAGCAAAAAATTTCACAACAATAACAGACTATCTTATAATTAAAGGGAAGCTTCCTTATTGCTTTAGTCTAGGCTCTACTTACTATCACAGAAATTAAATGCTGGGGGTGAGGGGGGTGCATTGCTTAACGATATTGGTTAATTATGTGCCTTTAAATGTAAAACCAATGTTGCCACCTAGTGGCAATCTAAGTCCGCTACTCAACAGGTTGCCTAAACAGAAAATTGCAAATAAAGGACAATAAAAACTAAGCATAAGTGTTATGAAGCTAAATAGATGCAGAGAATAAAGCACTAAAAAGTCAAATACTTTAAAGAAACGTAGCTATTTCCTAAGCTTCAAAAGCTAAGGACAACGAATCAATGGAAATACAGTTTCTAATGCTGTGTGTGGCTGGCAATCCACTACATGCTATGGGGGATGCAAAGAGGAGTAGGGAACAGGTCCCACCTCCCTCTGGAGTCTGCAGGCAGAACAGATACACTGAAGGACACAGTATACCTTGGGGATGCATACGTGAAACGCCAAATGAGCATCCGAGGAAATAGGTGTCTACAGATGAAAATGTCCATCACAGTGGACTGAGGTTACCTACAACAACACAGAGTCTGTCATAAACCCTGAAGACATTAGTAAGTGACAGAAGCCAGTCACAAAAGGACAAATACCCTAGGACTCCACTCTTTGAGAGATCTGGAAAAATCAAATTCACAGAAACAGCAAGTAGAATGGTGGTAGCCAGGGGCTGGGGGAGGGAGGAATGGGGAGCATTGAATGTTGTTCAATGGGTACAGATTTTAGTTTCACAAGATAAAAAAGTGCTGGAGATCTGTTGCACAACATGATTCCACTTAACACTGCTGAGTTGTACACTTAAGATGTAAATTTTATGTGTTTTTTATCACAATTAAAAACAAATAACAACAGCGGCAGTGCCAGCAACAACAAAGCACACTGAGTGGGATGCATCCTGAGGTCAGTGCACAGGCCACCATCCTGATTAGTCAGGCAGTCTGAGACTGGTCTCTCTGAGGCCTCTCCGGAGAATGTCGCATTACTGATGGTAATTTGATGGGCCGGTCCTCAGGTCCCCAGCATCCCAAACCACCCCACCTCTCTGTATCCCTTCGTATGGCCCTTCAGTCTGCTCTGACTCTGCCCAGCCCCTAGACACTGGTCTTCCCCCAGGGCCCTTGGCTTCCCCTGGAAGCAGCACCTTCAAGCTTCCAGCCACTACCTACGTATGTTGCTGACTCTCAAATCTACCATCTTCTGGCCAAATCTTTCTCCTGAGCGTAAAACAAATATCCAGCCTCCAGCTGCTCACACGCTCACTTCAGATATGACACCCGAAGTCATCATCACCCTCTAAACCAGAGAACCTTCCTCAGTCTCACTCAGCAGCCCCACCTCATCTGAGTCCCAGCTGGGAGGTCCCTGACATTCTCTCCAGCCTGGGTCCATCTCCCACCATTCTGGCCCTGCAGCACCCCTACGCGCCCCCTGGCCAGATCCATGGCCCTGTCCCCAGCCCAGGGCTTCTCAAACTGCTGTGGTGGAAGGCACACAGCAGTCTGCAACCCGCCCTGAGCAGCATGGTCCAAGACTAGTCCCACGGCCTTAGAATGAGGTTCCTCGCCCAGTCCTGGCTCTCTTAATGCCATTCCCCCTAAGGCCACCAGAGGATGGTTTTAAAACACAAACTCTACCAGGCCTACTCCCTAATGGCACTCGCTGGTAGTAATCCTCAACCAAGGGGCACTTTTAATTGTAATAGTGACCAGGGTCACTGCTACATGTATTGCCAGAGACGAGAGACGCTAACCACCTTGTATACCAGAGATACACCTCAGAATACCAGGAGAGTCTTCAGAGAAGCCCCCAGAAAAGTCTGGCTCCCCAGAGGATAAACAATTCTATGTGACCATGTTCCCTCCTGACTTTCCAGGCCTGTGGCCCACACTGCCACCCCCCATCTGCTGACCCCAGGACAGCATTAGGGCACACACATCTGTGCTTCCGCCTCTCATCTGGCCACCTTACCTGCTGTCCTCCTTACCCAGAAAGCCCTCCCCTCCCGCCTCAGCCTCAACCTAGCTAGTGCCTAATAGGTAGGCTCAGTTCCAGGCTCAGCACTTTCAGAAATCCCTCCTTGAGCATCACATTCCCTCCTCAGCTCCCCTGCCCCACCTCACCATGGTAGGGGCCGGCCCTCCTTCGTGTTCCACGTATACCCTTCTATCACTGCCCTTCCACCTTGCTTGAAAACTGCCTGGTTGGCCGGGCACAGTGGCTCATGCCTGTAATCCCAGCACTTTGGGAGGCCGAGGTGGGTGGATCACGAGGTCAGGAGATCAAGACCGTCCTGGCTAACACGGTGAAACCCCATCTCTACTAAAAATACAAAAAAAAAAAAAAAAAAATTAGCCGGGCATGGTAGCGGGTGCCTGTAGTCCCAGTTACTCGGGAGGCTGAGGCAGGAGAATGGTGTGAACCCAGGAGGAAGAGCTTGCAGTGAGCCGAGATCACACCACTGCACTCCAGCCTGGGTGACAGAGCAAAAAAAAGAAAAAGAAAAAAAAGAAAAACTGCCTGCTGATGGCCCTTCTCCTCTCTGGGACTGTGCATTCTTCAAGAACCAAGATTATGTCTTGTTGATCTTTGTATTCCCAGTACTTTGCCCATAGTATGTCTTCAAATAGGAAAAGAATGAATGAGAGGTTAATAAATAAATTCCGCAGACTAAGTGAGTCCTTGATATGGAAACAAAATCCTGACTTTGGCAGAGACGTTGATTTGTCCCTCTGTATCCATGCTCCCTTTCCCTTCTAAAGATTAGAACCCCTTGAGTTCTAGCTGAATCCAGGACCACCCAACCAGACATTACACTTCCCAGCCCAGGTGTAACCCACATGATATACCCTGGACATAGGTACATAAAGGGACACAACATATACAATTGCAAGGTACAAAATCCTTAAAAGGAAGCAGCTTGGCCTCCACACGCTGTAATGCAGAATGTAGGTCAGTTTCAACCAAGCAGGACAAGACACTTCATCCAAGTAACAGGACAGAGGAACCCGGAGCAGAGCTGCCTCCCCAGGCCCCCACCGACTGGACTGTTGGGTGGGGAGAAGTACATCTTCCATCTTCTTTTTTTTTTCAATTTTGTTTCAATACTGAAGGATTTCCATCTTCTTTAAGTCACTATTATGTTGTCTGTGTTAAAGTAGTCAAGTGTATCTTCTGGTTCTTTTTCATATTATCTCCAAAAGATTTAATTATTCATAAGATCATATTTTTCTAGCACCAGCTCATACCTAATTTTTTTTCTACTCTTATTCCTAAACTCTGTGGTTTCACTGAGAGAAGTAAATAGCTACTATATTTAATAAGAGGGAGGTTGGCCATTATCCATTTAAGAGTTAATAGGAATAAAATACATAAGTTACTTAAATTTTCATTTTCATTTGATAAATTTCTTAGAGTCAATTCAGTTGCCATATGGTGAATACCTACTATGTTCAAGGTGTTATGGAAGGATCCAAAGAAGTGTCTGCCTTCAAAGAACTTATGATTTAATACAGCATGTGTGTGCATGCTTGTGTACGTACGGGTGAAGGTCCATACTGTATGTAGGAGAAATATAAGGAAACTTCTATTACAGTAGAGAAGAAAGTAACTCTGGGAAAGAAAAGATCATGAATTTCAAGGATTCAATGCTTGGTTCTGAAGAATCAACTCAGAAGACATAGTCTATTCTCTGCTCTCAAAATTTGTAAAAGAGACAGGTAAAAAGTATACAACAGAATTTTGTCCAAGATACAAAAGTGGAACCAAAAAGGAAGTAGCTTAGCACGGCGGGTCAAGATGGTGCACAGAATACCTTTATGGGGATACATAGGCTTGACAAGAAGACGGGATCTACAATACACAAAGCCACAGGGGCATAGCAGGTGATGTGGTCTGAATCTGTGTCCCCACCCAAATCTCATGTGGAATTGTAATTCCCAGCGTTGGAAGCAGGGCCTGGAGGGAGGTGACCGGATCATGGGGGCAGTTTCTCATGGTTTAACATCATCCCCCTTGGTGTTGTCATGAGGAGAGTGAGTTATTGAGAGATGTGGTTGCTTAAAAGTGTGTAGCACCTCCCCTCTCTCTCCCTCCTGCTCCAGCCACATAAGATGTGCCTGCTTCCCCTTCACCTTGTGCCATGATTGAAAGTTTCCTGAGGCCTCCCCAGAAGCTGTCATGTTTCCTGTACAGCCTGTGGAACCATGAGCCAATTGAACCTCTTTTCTTTATAAATGGCCCAGTCTCAAGTATTTCTTTATAGCAATGCAAGGATGCACTAATATGGCAAGTGATCCTAGAACCATACCAAGTTTGAAGTTACCGGCAAATAAAGTGCCAGGGGGTGAGCGGTAGAAGATGAAGCTGGGATCCAGAGACAGGGACTTCAGTTAACAAGCTCTGGTGCAACTATCCTGGCACAAGGTAACAAGCAATGGAGGTTCCTTCTGCTCTGCTGGATCCACACCTGCTCAGCTGCCTACCGTCTTGCCTCAACCCTGACAGACACCAAAGAGAACTATAACACACATTCTCCATTCCTATATACAACTGCCAAGTTCAGCTTACACAGGAACCTCTAACCATCCTCCCCAGAGCCTAGAGTCAGTTTTAAGCATTCGGTGCTCTTGTACCTGGGCCCTATCCTTTGCAGAGCCCCAGAGCCTCTCAAAGAAGCAGGCATATCCAGCCCCCAGCAGCATCCTGCCAACTCTCATTTTTCCTAAGGGGAAGAGGAGAAGGAGGAATACTTTATCATTTCTATTGCTTCCCACCAAAACATACCCACATGCCTTATCCCCACTGTAAACCAAGTCCCAGGAACACTGCCCTGCTCGATGGTGCTCTGAAAACTACTCTTCCCAGAAGAACAGAAGCGGAAAGACAGGTAGAAAGCCAGCAATGAATGTCCATTTGCACAGAAGTAAAATTGGCCAAAAATAAGAGTAGATGAACAGTAGAGGAAGTATAGGGGCATATGCAATCAACTAGGCTTAGATGGCAAGGGGCATCGCTATCCATATCAATGTCAAGGACTACTGGGGAAGATACATAATCTAAAAAACACAAATCTGTATCTGCAAAACGAAAGGTACTGCTGGGAGCGGCAGCATATGCAGGTGACGTAGGGAAAAGTGTGCTCTTAATTCATATGAACAAGGGATGCCTAACTGTGGTTCTGATGTCATCACTGATCACACAGTTTGGGGTAATTGCCAAGGTCTGACTGAGCAAAATCCAGTTAGAGCTTCCCTGGACCCACCTGAGGGATGGATTAGCTGGGCTTCTGGCTCCTCCTCCCCCCTGCAGCGGCCTGCACTTGGCTACCCCACTAGTGCCTCCAGCAGAGCAGACGGAAGAGGCCAGCTAGTCAAGGTTGCTGCATGTCTGCTTCTCTAATACAATCCATGAAGGTTTAGTAGGAGAAAACCTCCAAAAGTTAGGTTTCCAAAAAAAAGAAAAAAAAAATTTTTTTTTTTTTTTTTGAGACAGAATTTTGCTCTGTCACCAGGCTGGAGGTGCAGTGGTGCTATCTTAGTTCACTGCAACCTCTGTTTCCTGGGTTCAAGTGATTCTCCTGCCTCAGTCTCCTGAGCAGCTGGGACTACAGGCGCACACCACCACACCCAGCTAATTTTTATATTTCTAGTAGAGACAGGGTTTCACCATGTTGGCCAGGATGGTCTCAATCTCTCGACCTCATGATCCACCCACCTCGGCCTCCCAAAGTGCTGGGATTATAGGCATGAGCCACCGCGCCCAGCCAAAAAAGAAAAATTTTTAACTTATCAAGCTGCTCCTATCTCTGACTACTGAAAAACAATCTATCTATAGCATGTATTACTTTCCTCTCCTTTGAGAAAGCATGATGTTTCAAGCACAGCAGCCCAGAGAACCTGGCCTTGCAGGGACACAGGACAGTTCGATACATTTATATATAAAACATTTAGAGATTAAGCATAATAAACCCTATTCCCAGCAGTTCCTTGCCTTGAATACTGTCAAGGCTGTTTATGTTTCCACTGACATTTCTGACCCTTTATTTTCCAGTACCCATGAAGAGAAAGAAAGCAATCTGTCAGCCACATATGTCTCCTGTCAAAGAGTTCTTTCCTGGGAGAACAAAGGGATAGCATTTAACTACAGGCAAGCACTTCAGTCTTGAAGGCCATCACAACATAGTGCAGAGGTCTGGATGGACTTACTTAGCTAAAGAAGGAAAGCACCTATAGGGCAGCATAAGGTAGATCCGCCCTCACTCCAAACCTCCAGCATTATTCAGAGCAGCTTTATATTCTGTTCATGCCTATTTTAAATGTTATTAAAATGTACCTACATGAGTAGATTTTTCTCTCCATAATCCTTCTGGAATATTACATTATAAATCAAATCAAAAGTTAAATTAATGACATCCAATTAAAAAAGCAGATTAAGAGACTCATAGAGGAAGCACTGCACTAAGATTAATGAAAATGTTATTCCAACATGAAAATTGCCTTAGGACTTGTTACCAAAATTTTGAACGTTAATTATCTCTATTTTAAGCCTTGCCTTTAAAAAGTTATTTCTTCTACTTGCTTTTATCATACTTCGTGACAAATCCACAGTTGCCCCACACAATTATATAGTTCTCTTAAATTTATATATATATATTTATACACACACACACACACAAAAAAAATAATTCAGAATATGATAATTTGTGCATTAGGAATTAACCAAAACATTTTCTTTCTTTTTTTTGAGACAGAGTACCACTCTGTCACCCAGGCTGCAGTGCAGTGTTGTATCTTGGCTCACTGCAACTTCTGCCTCCTGGGTTCACGCGATTCTTCTGCCTCAGCCTCCCGAGTAGCTGGGATTACAGACATGCGTCACCGTGCCTTGCTAATTTTCGTATTTTTAGTAGAGACGGGGTTTCGCCATGTTGGCCAGGCTGGTCTCGAACGCCTGACGTCAAGGGATCCACCCACCTTGGCCTCCCACAGTGCTGGGATTACAGGCGTGAGCCACCACGCCCAGCTGACCAAAATATTTTCAACAACAAATACTCAATATTAAGTAAGCAAAATGAGCCAGAGGAGTTATTCTCGTCTAAATAAAAACCGATTCTCCACAGATCCAGTGTTTTGGAAAACATCAAGGTAATCAAGAAATCTGTAACTGGCAGCCCCCCAGCCATTGCTACGTACCTGTGTAAGGTCTGCAGCCTGCTTTAAGATGCTTTTTTTTAACTGTTCTGCTCTCTTTGCATGAAAAGAATTACTTTGACTCTGGATGACGAACACAATTTCTTTTAAGTCTAGAACAAAAAAAAATTTAGTTTTCAGGTATTTCTTTTTATACAATTATTAAAACAAACTTGAAAACAAGTGAAAAAATAGCTACAAGGCAAACCTTCAGGCAATAAACTCTTAAGGGGAAAAAAATCAATTTGTACGTAATTCTAGAGACAAAATTTTCCCTCTTTTTAAACTGTTTGCCAAACTTTCTTCCTACAAGTTAGCAAGCAAATAAGCTGACTGTACCGGACCCAGTCTATGGCACCAAACTGAGAATGTGCTCTCGCATCTGTCAGAAAGAATGACTGCAAATGTGTGAAAACATCTAGAACGCTAACCTTCCTAGTAGCTGAAAATCTAACGTTCACAAGTAGCTTTTAACGATTCCCACATAATCCTACACTGTGCTGCTACCTGTTATGAGTTGAAACATGTCCTCCAAAGTTCATATTTTTTAAGTCCTAACCCCCAATACCTCAGAATGTGACTTCATTTAGAATCGGGTCTTTACAGAGGTAATCAAGTTAAAGCGAGGTCATCAGGGTGAGCCTTAATCCAATATAACCAGTCTCCTTAGAAAAAGGAGAAATTTGGACACATAAATGACACACACAGAAGGAAGATGGTATGAGACACACAGAGAAAATGGCCATCTACAAGCCAAAGAGAGAGGCCTGGAACAGCTCCTTCCTTCCCAGCTCTCCAAAGGAACCAACTCTGGCCACAACTTGATGTCAGACTTCCAACCTCCAGTACTGTGAGACAATACATTTCTCTTGCTTGTACTAAGCCACGTTTTGTGGTACTTTGTTATGTAGTCCTAGCTCACTACCACACTACCTCAAGAATGTTCTGAATGGCCCTTTAAGATGACACTCAACAGTAACTGCCCATCTCCCAAGAGTTCACAACGGTTTGCAAATAAGTAACTCAATAATCCCTACCCTACCTCATAAGGCACCTAGCCAGGATTAGGTGTTATCTCCAGGAAATCGGCCACAGCAATTCCTCAGCAACAGGGCTTTAGCACGAAGTCTGCAGAAAGACCATCTACAACACCCCATGCTGCCAGTATTCACCAGCCTGCTACAGATGCACCTGCAGGCAGCCAGCTTTTTACAACGGCGAGCAGGAAGGAAACCCGAGTATGTCCTGCCCACAAAGACCATGAGAGGGCTTGCCAACGGCGGTAGCAAGGCTGCACCCCAGAGAAACACGTTAGGCCTCCCCAGGTTCTGAGCCTATAACAAAGAAATGGATAAAACAGTGATTGTGTCAGCACCCTGCCACCAGACAGGAATGCTGGCAGAAGAAGGTGCCACATAAATTGTAGCATTCAGCCAGATAGTCAGCGAAGCCATGCGGGGTTGTTGCTTGTACTAACTATATTTTATATATATATATATATATAAATACATAAATATATAATATATAGTAACTATAAAAATCAATAGTTCGCAACAATATAAACATAAATATATTAAATTGGTTGGTTCCTTGGGAGAGCTGGGAAGGAAGCTCTCCCCCACCAAGAATATTTCTCTTTAACACCTCAGCTCAGAGACCCTAATTTGATTTTAATTTTATTCCATTCTATTTGATGGTTCTTATGTTCTATTCTATAGCTCCATTCATTTATTCACTTGCTCAAATATTCACACAACAGATAGTTCTATAGTGTAGCCATCTAGATTCTAAAAATAATCTAAAATGCTCTTTGGTTAAAACTCAATGAAATATGTAAAAGGAAACGCTGAACAGCCTACTGAATATGACCTAATTCCTTTCCTTTAGGAGTTTATATAAATAGGAACATTCCATATACCTGTCTCTATTTTAAACCAGCTTCTCAGCTTTATATGCTGGACACATGGGTAAGACTTAAACAGGTGTCTTCAGTTTCAACTGAATTCTTATCTTGGATGTACTACATCTGAAACATTAATATAAACTGACACATCTAAAGAGGAGTTATAAAGATTTCTTCTTGTTAAGAATGCAGTAAATAAGCCTCAGAGTGTAATTTTTCTAAAATTTAATAAAAAGGATGCACATTCCCAGTGATTCAGAAATTCCACTCTTATTAATCATCCTTGAGAAACTCAGATGTGTGCAAAAGGATATATGACAAAAGTGCTTACAGTGGCACTGTGTAAAACAAAATACGGAAAGCAACAAAAATATCCACTAACAAGATATATTAACTGGAATACTACGCAGCAATAAAAATTAACCAGTACTACATGTATCAATCCAGATGGATATGGCAGATAAATCCCATAGTTATAACGCTGAAAAAAGCAAGCTGCAAAAGAATATACAAATCAACAGTTTGCAACAATATAAACATAAATATACTAAAATGTATATATACCAAACATATACACACATAGTAAGTGAAGGTATAAAAGATTACATGAGTATGATAAATACCATATCAGGATAATGGTTAAAAGGTTTCAGCTGTGTTAATGGTATTTAATTTCTTAATCTAGGTGATGTTTTATTTCTTAACCTAATGAACATATAATACATAAATGTTCATTATATTATTCTCTTTATAACTTCTTACATGTTCAAATTATTTCATAATACATTTTTTACAGAGCAGATTTCTCTATCAAAAGGTTAATCCTGGCTGGGCATGGTGGCAAGGACCTGAACTCTCAGCTACTTGGGAAGCTGAAATGGAAGGATTGCTCGGGCCCATGAGTTTGATGTCAGCCTGAGCAACATAGCAAGACTACATCTCTAAAAAAAAAAAAAAAGTTTAATCCTTCACTCACCATTCATCACAGTAACCAACTCCTGCCACTTCTACCAGCTCAGCAAAGCTCCCACTGTCTTCTCATGAAGACAACAGCACTTCCACGCAGGGAAGACGATTTGCAAGAAGATTAAAAAGCAAATTCTTCCCATCCATACCTAGGTCATGTCCTGTCAGTTGTATCTGTCCTCTTTTTAACATAGCTACTAAGAAATCATGCTGGCCTCTCCCTTTCTCCTACACTTCAATCATGCACGCTTCATTCATTCATTCAGCAAACGTCTTCTGAGTACCTCCTCAGTGTAGAGCTCTGTGATACAAGAATGAGTGAGCCCAGTCGCAGCCCTGGAGTGTCTGAGCCTCGTTCAGAGGCAGGCCATTATAACACAAAGCAGTAAGTGGAAAGCCAGAGCTAACTGAGCACAGGGGACTGGAGTCCAGAGGACCGGGGGCGAGTGCAAGGTGAGCTTCCGGGAGGAGGTATGTCCTGAGTTTCCTTTAAAAAGCAGCAGACACACACACACAGGGTAGCAGATCAGTGGGATCGATCACCACAGAGCCCACAGCCTGGGTTTTCTCTGCAGTATCCCTGAGGGAACGACCATGTCTGTCAGGCATTTCTGAGAAAAGGAGCGGGGCAGGGTACAGTAGGTGATACAGTTAGAAAGGGAGGCAGATCCGTTAAGTCAAATCATGAGGGATTTATATACCATGCTGACAGGCTTGGGCTCTAGATTAATACTTTCTTTCTTTTTTTTTTGAGATGGACTCTCACTCTGTCACCCAGGCTGGAGTGCAGTGGTGAGATCTCAGCTCACTGCAAGCTCCGCCTCCCGGGTTCACACCATTCTCCTGCCTCAGCCTCCCGAGTAGCTGGGACTACAGGCGCCTGCCACCTCGCCCGGCTAATTTTTTGTATTTTTTAGTAGAGACGGGGTTTCACCGTGTTAGCCAGGATGGTCTCAATCTCCTGACCTCATGATCCGCCCGTCTCGGCCTCCCAAAGTGCTGGGGTTACAGGATTGAGCCACCGCGCCCGGCCTAGATTAATACTTTCAAATGGGGGAAGGGCCTCAGGAGCGAAATGGGGTCCTAGGCAGCGGAGCCTTCCCAAAGGAGGGAAGGAGGACACTCTCCCAAAGATGGGGAAAAAAAGGTGTGGAAAGACCCTCCCCACAGAGGGAGTGGCGAAAGTTTGGGACAGAGAATCAAATTTAGGGCCAGAAAATACTAACGGTTAGGTATGGCCAAGGAACAGGATGCAAGGGGGTTAACATCGAGGACAAGGCTAAAGGGGAGGGGAGTTCCTGTGACCCTGATCACAATGAATGCCAAAAGTTCACTGACATGCTACTCAGCCCCAACCCAATCCAGAAAAGAACTAGGTTAGTATAGTTAGTACAGTTTGGTGCTGAAAACAGCTTATGTGTTTAAATTCCTCCGTTCTTCACACCAGTACCAAGAAATATTTTCTGACATACAGCCTAAGCGATCCCTTCACTGAATCACATTCTGGCTGAGTCCAGATCCCAGAGCTTATCTTGGTAGCTGTCTTCTTTGTGTATGCCATCCAAACACCTGACTCTTAAGCTCCTGCTGCCCAGTCAACAGAGCTAAATAAGACAATTCCACGATTTCCTTATCATCTTGGCTGTACTTCTTTAAACTCACTGCAATCTGCCTTCGGCAAACACTGTCACAACTCAAAATGGATCGTCACTGTTTCTCCTCCAGGAATGGGCAATAAACGGGCCACACACTAAGTGCCTGACAGTAATAATCAGAGCGACAGGCTAGAAGGGGAAGATAAAGAAATTAGTCAAGGATACCTAAAGGGCCAATGCAATGCCAATGCCAATGGTGAGTGGCAGAGAGTGCTCAGGAAAGGCAGCAGGGCAGAGAGATAGTTAGAATAGAAAACGGATGCTGGAGAGCAATGATTCTTCTTTGAAAGCCGGAAGAAACCAAATGCTCTCCATGTCTTCAGTTGCTGAGCACCTACCATGGGCAAAGCATTCTACTGTAAAATGCTCATCTTCCTGGTCAGAAATTACCTAGAAAAATGGGTTTCATCATGCTGGTGTTTTTCTGATGAGAAACCAACATGATGTTCTTCTGATAAAAGCTGAGTAACAAGCAGCCTTATGATTTAACGCTGAGGGATAAATATGCATGCATACACACACACCCGAAAACACACATGCACAAAGCGCCACTCCAATTATGTTTACTTGGTGAGAATAATCATACACTAGTGAATCTATCAATCAGGCAGCAAGCAGGAGAAACAGCGTCCCGTGCGTGGAGGCTATCTCCCAGCTCTGACTGTGAGCCATGCTCTCGGTGCCCTGAATCTACTGTTGTCGCTGCACCTGCACAGGATCTTTAGTAGCCTCCTGGTCTTGTAGGCTCACACAAAGCTTGTGACAAAGAAGCCCCCTGGGTCTTTTTCAGATGAACTGATACCAAGTCAGGTTTCGCTCGACTTGCCATGTGCAATTGCAAGAATATAAATTTACTTGTCCAAGGTAACTTCCCCTTTGTAGTTTCAAGCCCATGTTCCAGACTTGCATCATTAATTCATTTAATAACCAGAGACTCATCTGCTCCCATCAACTACAAATAAATGCTCAAAGCCACCAGAGTTGGTAGCAGGAAAGAGAATCTCCACATGGAAAGGTGTGGCTACACCATACAGGGTGTGATAATACAGAGAAGAAAAAGCAACAAATTGATGTGGTTCCTTAAATACAGCTGCTGTCAGACCCCACAGACCCCAACACAGTCCCCTGTGGGCCCTAGATACGCCTCCCCAAAACAGGTCATTCTCCCACTTCCACGCGGGGGCAGGGCAGGCTCTCCTGCACTTCTGTACCCCTCAGAACCCAGGCCCAGGAAGAGAAGGCCTAGAAAGGAACCCTTTCCTTTATCCTTTTCCCTCTTATCTAGAGCTCGCCTTCCAGGTCTCCATGGAAAATAGTGGGGAGGAAGCAAGAAGAGTATATCGTTCCCTTCTTGTTTCCTGGAACCCAGGCTTATCCATCATGAAACTAGAGGTGAGCCAACCACCTGTGTCTGCAGGGAAGCTTCTCCCATGGACCGCATCCCCCTGACATCATGGGCCTCTTGTGAGGTTCCACTGCTTCTGGTGTCCAGGTCCTGGCTGACTGAGTTCCAGACTTGGGTCATTCTTCCTACCCTGGGAGGAAACACACTGACAAAGTTCATACCCTTCAGGGACAGACTCACCCCTACACAGAGGTGTGGCCTTACACACTGGGCATGCTTCCGATGAAATTTTTGTTTTAAGTCTAACCCATGGTCACATTCCTGAAGATACTTACAATATATGGCAGGGTAGGTGTTTCAAAAGGAGTACAAATAAGGAACGGGCTATGATAGAAGTATAATGCCTTACAAAGGAAGGGCTTACAGCTTCCAGGCCAGGAGGCTTGGGACGAGTCTGGCAGACGTGACTGGTGAGCTGACTCCTGAAAGGCACGGAGGTGTCTGCAGGCCAGCGAGTGGAGAGCCTACTCCCGGGGGGCACGCGTAAACGCCAGTTTGTCCTTTTCTCCCACACTGTGTGGGTCCTTAATAACAGAGACCACGTCTCCTTCCTCTCTGCATTCCCCCACAGAGCCCACCAGGCATGGGGCTTTATCCTTATCAGAAGCTCAATGAATGATGCCAGAGGGAATTAAATACAACATATCTCACTGAGTAAACAGAAGTCCACCACATGCCAACATGTCCATCTGAGAAGTGCTTGCCCCACATCTTCAGTAGAACAAACATTAGGCTGGGCTAAAGACAGACTATTTGGACAACAATATTTACCCCATAAATAAAATCAGGAAAAAAAAATCACTTCATGGCAATATAATTCATACAAAATACACCTGAGTACACACTCTTAGGTTAAAAAAATCATTACTTACCTAGGTCATTTTTCCTTGATATACCACTTTTCTCCAAATCCTGTATTTTAAATGAAAGAGAAAAAGATGAATCTCGGTACATAATGAAGCCAGCAATACACTGAGTAAACATGCATGGTGCATGGTGGGTATCAGCGCATGGGAGGAAGATTTGAAAACGGGGGCTTGGAAACACTTCCCTAAAGAAATGAGACGGAAACCTAAGGGACCACGGAGCAATGATGTACTTCTGCATCATGACAGACCTCTTAGGCTGGGCTGTGCCCTTCTCATGCGATCTTGGGCAAGTCGATTGAGCTGAAGCTCTTTCCTACTGTATAAGATGCAGTGACCACTTAACTGGTTCATGAGATTCTCAGGAGGGTTCATTTTTAAAGCTCTGTAAACCATAAAGCATTATGAACATATCAGAGGATAGTCTCGATTCTGGCAGGGTGCTCCTCATAAAGATAAGTTCCACGAATTACCGTACTTCATCATCTTTTGGGTGCAGACATACTGTCTTCCAGAATATTACCACAATGTTCTCTCCTATCTGAGTAGTCGTCCTAGGGGCCTGCACAGGGCCTCGGAGGCCAGCCTATGGCAGTCACTAGAATTCGGGAGCACAGAGGCCAGATGCAATGGCTCACACCTGTAACCCCGGCACTTTGGGAGGCTGAGGCAGGTAGATCGCAAGGTCAGGAGTTTGAGACCAGCCTGGCCAATACGGTGAAACCCTGTCTCTACGAAAAATACAAAAATTAGCCGGGGATGATGGCGGGCGCCTGTAGTCCCAGTTACTCAGGAGGCTGAGGCAAGAGAATCGCTTGAACCCGGGAGGCGGAGGTTGCAGTGAGCTGAGATCGTGCCACTGCACTTCAGCCTGGAGGACAGAGCTAGACTCCATCTCAAAAAAAAAAAAAAAAAAAAATTCAGGAGCACAGAAGGGGCACTATAAGAGCTGGAGAGCCCCAGACATAGAAATCTGGATGTGGGCAGAGAAATACCTGACCTCGACTCTGTGTAAATCAAGGGAGGAACTCTCAAAAGATTTCTCTAGCAAAGTGCAAAGCGTCAGCAGCTAAATCTGCCATTTTCATTGTCTTCTCTGCAGACTAAGAAGGAATTTTCTCCCTAATTGCCCTTTCCTGCTTTCAACTGCCATATGCTATAATTATGACAATTGGACGGTGGCAAATATCCTCCAATTGTCTTCATGACTGCAACAAGAAATGTGGTCGCGAGCCCTTACCAACAAAATTGGGAGCAGCTTAAAAGCCAAGAGATGTATCCACAGAGATACATCCTCTAAGAATACCAAAGGGACCATGAGAACACTCGGGGAGGAGAGAGCTAAACACAGGGGAGCAACCACCTTTAGTGGCATATTCTGAAATTATCTTTGTCTCGAGACTAGAAATGCCACTGAGTAGAGGAGAACCTAGAGTTATATGCTGATTTGTTAACTCTCAGGATGGATCAAGTGACACCCAACTTAATCCTGATAAAATACGAAGACCTGGAAGAAATTACTTAAAAAGACTGGAAAGCTCAATCCAGTTCTCTGAATGCACTGAACCAAAGCCAGGCTATCACCGTAAGTCAGCATGCGCAGACTTACTCTAAATGCCACTCCTGACCAGGAAGACAACCTGCCCTCAGGGAAGGCGTCAGCCTCAGCTCCAGAGGAGCCATTTGGCTCCACTGGCAACCCGCCACCTGCCCCAGGCCAAGCTGCCTTCTGGATGCCACAGCTTTGGCTGCCAGCTGAGGCTCCTAGAAAAATAGAATTGTTAGATCTAAAAACAGCACTGGAGATGATTCAACCCAGCAATCCCCTTTTGCAAATGAGACAACAGAGGCTCAGAAAAGATAAATCATTTTCCCAAGGTCCACCAGTCATTCTGGCCACAGAACCAGAATTGCAACCCAGGTCTCCTAACTCGGTCCCAGTGCTCTTCCTCACACCACCATGGTAACGCCTGCCCAGCCTTCCTCGGGAGAATGTAGAAAATACACATCATTAGATGTGAACAGATTTTGAGAGTGAGCTAAAAAATAATATAGAAAGCAAAAGTCACCTTTATCAACAAGTTAGAATGCTACAGTTCTAGACTGAGCAACTGAAGCTGCGAAACCAGCTGGGCTTTCCATCAGATAGCTATCTTTGTGAAATCAAAGAAAAGCAACGAAATGATACATCCTTCTCTTTGCTATTAAGCACAGCAGCTCTGTTGACTGACACAACAGCTAGGAAATGATTAGCCATTTCAAGGGGTTCAATCTGTAAACTGTAAAAATAAAATATGCAAGAAACAGTTGAATTAGGTGAATTGAGATGGAACCAAAATGGTCTTGACTAATTTCCCCTGTGAGAAAGAAAATTAGACTAAATTAACAGAACAATTAAAATTCTGTCTCCAGCTTCCCTTGTGAAAAGACTTAGTTCTTCCTAAGATGAAGGAAACACATGGTTTGTTTTATTATTTCTGCTGCCACATGTTTCTTACGCTATCAGTATCAATCAAAATGTGCTCACTGTCAAGGTTTTATAAGTCAACTGAATTGCTATTCACATACAAAAGAGATTTGTTATTAATCTCTACCCCACAGACAGCTCCTATGCTAGTCAAGAAAACGCATATTAAAGTCACCCTTTGACACAGGTTTTATTTTTCAACTCACAATAGATTTGAACACTTGCAATCCAGACATGTAATGCTTAGTTTATAAGTCCTTCATTAAAAGAAGATAAGACATCCTCAAAGAATTTGATATGGAATATTTTAAAGGGAAGGGGAGTAAAATGGAATCTCCCACCAGTGCCCTAGAGATTCTGAATAAAATAATCAGATGTGTTCATGATCACACTCAGTTGGCCCTGGGCTCTAATTCTGCCTGTACCACCAACTATCTCAGGCCTGTTTCAACCAGAATAGGAATAATAATGACAAGACCCACTTCACAAGATTGTGTTGTAGGTTGAACAAGATAGTAAAATGCTGAGCACAGGGTGTGCACAAAGCAAATGCTCAATAATTATTGGCACCTACCTTTTTTTCATCATTATCATCAACCACTTCATATGAAGTCAACTACCTCTACAACAGAAATGTAACGGACAAAAGCAGTTCCTCTTTACTTTGATTTGTTCAGGTAGGAAAGATGGCTTATGCAACCTCTTAAAAGGCTGCTTATAGGATTTGTTGTCTTATCAGGTAAACATGTAAACAGGACCTGGCATTGTTCTAAGCTGTAAACAGGCACACTTAATCTCCAAAACAGCCCTGTGAGGTAGGTCCTACTACCCCATCTTACAGATGAGGAGGCTGAGCACAGCGAGGTTCACTAAGTCCCACAGCTGGCTAGTGGTGGAGAAGACATGAACTTCAACACTTTGGGCCAGGCGTGGTGGCTCATGCCTGTAATCCCAGCACTTTGGGAGGCCGAGGCAGGCAGATCACGAGGTCAGGAGATGGAGAACATTCTGGCCAACACGATGAAATCCCATCTCTACTTAAAAAAAAAAAAAAAATTAGCCGGGCGTGATGGTAGGTGCCTGTAGTCCCAGCTACTCAGGAGGCTGAGGCGGGAGAATGGCGTGAACCCAGGAGGCGGAGCTTGCAGTGAGCCGACATTGCGCCACTGCACTCCAGCCTGGGCAACAGAGCAAGACTCTGTCTCAAAAAAAAAACACAAAACAAAGAACTTCAACACTTTGGTTCTCACGACCAGTGCCTTATGCCTGTCATTCAGGACTCAAAGTCACAAGAACTTTGAGTGCTACCACAGGACTAGGTAGCACTTTAAATGTGTCACCAATGATCCTCATTATTGCCAAATACACACATCATAATGCATAGGGCTGTGTAATATAAAACAGTAAAGTGAGAAATATTCAAGGATTCAGAAAATTTGGATTCTAACTTTACTTTTTAATAATCATGTGTTTAGGTGATGAATCACATTTATTGATTTGCGTATGTTGAACCAACCTTGCCTCCTAGGAATAAAGCCTACTTAACTGTGGTGGATTAGCTTTTGATGGGCTGCTAAATTTGGTTTGCTAGCATTTTTGTTGAAGATTTTTGCAACTATGTTCATCAGGGATACTGGACGTTTTCTTTTTTTGTTGTGTCTCTGCCAGGTTTTGGTATCAGAATGATACTAGCCTCACAGAATGAGTTAGGGAGCAGTCCTTCTTCCTCTATTTTTTGGGAGAGTTTCAGTAGGATTGGAAGCAGCTCTTCACACATCTGGTAGAATTTGGCTATGAATCTATCGGGGCTTTTTCATAAACCACATGATCATCTGAATAGATGCAAAAAAAAAAAAGGCTTTTGATAAAATTCTTTCATGTTAAAAACTCTCAACAAATTAGGCATCAAAGGTACATACCTCAAAATAATAAAAGCTGTCTATGACAAACCCATAGCCAACATCATACAGAATGGGCAAAAGCTGGAAGCTTTCCCCTTGAGAAAAGGAACAAGACAAGGATACCCACTCTCCCCACTCCTATTCAATATAGTATTGGAAGTCTAGCCAGAGCAATCAGACAAGATAAAGAAATAAAAGGCATCCAAACAGGAAGAGAGGAAGTCAAACTATCTCTCTTCACAGACAGTAAGATACTATACCTAGAAAAGATCTAATCAACTTCAGCAAAGTTTCAGGATACAAAATCAATGTACAAAAAGCAGTAGCATTTCCATACACAAATAACATCCACGCTGACAGCAAATCAAGAAAGCAATCCCATTCACAATAGCCACAAAAAGGCCAGGCACAGTGGCTCACACCTGTAATCCCAGCACTTTGAGAAAGGCTGAGGCAGGTGGATCACTTGAGGTCAGGAGTTCGAGACCAGCCTGGGATACATAGTGAAACCCCATCTCTACTAAAAATACAAAAATTAGTCAGATGTGGTGGCAGGCGCCTATAATCCCAGCTACTCGGGAGGCTGAGGCAGGAAAATTGCTTGAACCTGGGAGGCATAGGTTGTAGTGAGTTGAGATCATGCCACTGCATGCTAGCCTGGGTGACAGAATGAGACTCCCATCTAAAAAAAAAAAAAAAAAAAAAAAGTAGCCACAAAAAAGAATAAAACACCGAGGAATACAGCTAACCAGGGAAGTAAAAGATCTCTATGAGCATTACAAAACACTGCTGAAAAAAATCAGAGACAACAAAACAAATGGAAAAACATTCCTTGTTCATGAATAGGAAGAATAAATATTGTTAAAATGGCCATATTGCCCAAAGCAATTTACAAATTCAATGTTATTTCTATCAAACTACCAATGAAATTCTTCACAGAATTAGAAAAAAAATTCTAAAATTCATTTGGAACCAAAAAGAGCCCAAGTAGCCAAAGCAATCCTAAGCCAAAGAAACAAAGCTGGAAGCATCATATTACCTAACTTCAAACTATACTTCAAGGCTACAGTAACCAAACAGCATGGTAGTGCTACAGAAACAGACACATAGACCAATGGAACGGGTTAGAGAACCCAGAAATAAAGCCACACACCTATGACTATCTGATCTTTGACAAAAACAAGCAATGGGGAAAGGACTCACTATTCCATAAATGGTGCTGGGATAATTGGCTAGCCATATACAGAAGATTGACACTGGACCCCTTCCTTACACCACACACAAAAATCAACTCAAGATGAACTGAAGACTTAAATGTAAAACCTAAAACTATAAAAACCCTACAAGAAAACATAGGAAATACTATCTGGACATTGGCCTGTGCAAAGACTTCATGAGGAGGACTACAAAAGCAACTGTGAGAAAAACAAAATTTGACCAGTGGGGCCTAATTAAAAGAAAGAGGTTCTCCACAGCAAACTAAATTATCAACAGAGTAAACAGACAACTGACAGAATGCAAGGAAATATTTGCAAACTATGCATCTGACAAAGGCCTAATATCCAGAATCTATAAGGAATGTAAGCTAGTCAACAAGCAAAAAACAAACAACCCCATTTTAAAAATGGGCAAAGGACACGAACAGACACTTCTCAAAAGAAGACATACATGCAGCCAATAAGCATATGAAAAAAAATGCTCAACGTCACTAATCATTAGGGAAATGTAAATCAAAACCACATGAAATACCATCTCACACTAATCAGAATGGCCATTAATATTAAAAAGCCAAAAAATAACACAAGCTGGCAAGGTTGCAGAGAAAAGGAATACTTATGGCTGGTGGGAATGTAAATTAGTTCAGCCACGGTGGAAAGAGATTTTTCAAAGAACATAAAATAAAACTACCATTCAACTCAGGAATTTCATTATTGGGTATATACCCAAAGGAATATAAATTGTTCTGCCATAAAGACACATGCACACATATGTTCATCACAGCAGTATTCACAATAGCAAAGACATGGAATCAACCTAGATGCCCATCAGCAGTAGACTGGATACAGAAAATGTGGTATGGATACACCATGGAATACTACACAACCATAAAAAAGAATGAGAACATGGACTTCGCAGCAACATGGAGCTGGAGGCCATTAGCCTAACCCAATTAATGCAGAAACAGAAAATGAAAAACCACAAGTTCTCACTTATAAGTGGGAGCTAAACAGAGTGTACACATGGACACAAATAAGGGAACAATAGACACTGGGGTCTATTTGAGAGTGGAGGGTGGGAGGAGAGCAAGGATCCAAAAACTACCTATCAGGTACTATGCTTCTTACCTAGGTGACAAAATAATCTATCCATCAAACCCCTGTGACATGCAATCTACCCCTGTAACAAACCTGCACATGTACCCCTTGACCTAAAACAAAAGTTGAAAAGAAAAAAAAAAAAATCATGTGACCTTGGTCAAATCAGGTAACTTCTCTGAGGCTAAGTTTTCTCTGTTGTAAATGGGAATATTTGCTTTAACAAATAACAGGATCATTGAGAAGATTAAATTATATGTGTGACATGCTTTATTAATCATAAAAGGTCTTAAAATCGTAAGCAATTAGTATTATCATTTCCCCTGTGTAAGAATCTCATAGTACAGTTAAAATACTCTGTTGATAAAAGAAACATACTATTAAAAAAACGCATTTACACCAATTGTGGGGTAAAAAATAGAGTCAACTGAGCTTTAACTAATATGACAAAAACAACTGACATTTTAAACTACTGTTTTTCTTTTTTATGTGCTAAACTGATCTAGTGCAAAGCCCAACTAATAAACATTTAGAGCCGTTCCCTGACTACAACCAATGATTAAAAAGCAGCAGCTCCGAGATTGGGATAAGCACTGCCTGCTCTCTGCGAGTCCGCTGGCCTAGCTTTCTGGTTCTGACTGTCTGGTAGTAGAGTCACCTTTGGGGTCTCCCACCCAGCCCCCAGCACACCCTCTCACACACTGCCACCTTCAAGGTGAGACTAATCAGGTTTCTGTGACATAGTAAAATCCTTTCACAGACTGAGATAATTAAACCCAAGGTTAAGATATTTGCTAAGACTGGGCCGGGTGCAGTGGCTCATGCCTGTAATCCCAGCACTTTAGGAGGCTGAGGTGGGTGGATCACCTGAGGTCAGGAATTTGAGATCAGCCTGGGCAACATGATGAAACCCTCTGTCTACTAAAAATGCAAAAATTAGCCGGGCATGGTGGCGCACGCCTGTATTCCCAGCTACTGGGGAGGCTGAGGCAGGAGAATCACTCGAACCCAGGAAGTAGAGGTTGCAGTGATCTGAGATTGTGCCACTGCACTCCAGCCTGGGCGACAGAGTGAAACTTGGTTGCAAAAAAGAAATAAAAAACAGTATTTGGTAAGACTGGGGAAAACTATGGTATCCAAGCAAGACTATTAAAATGTACAACTCTATGTCAAAACACCTTTTTTCTCAAAATAACTTTAAAACCAAGTGGATCAGCCTTAAATATTAAAGGATTTTTAAAAAGCAAGTCTATCTATAGGTTGCGTTAGGGATTCAAAATGTGTTGACCAACAGTATATGAATTCATATAACAATAAAAATGATAACAATTGAAGAATGAAATGATTACAGTTCCCATTAGAGAAAATACAAGGGAATCTTGGAAGGAAAAGATTTGATCATTGGGATTAGTACCTGAGACTGCTTGACCTCTTTCTTTGTATCTTCAGAAGCCAAACCAAAAGCTGGAAAAAAAAAAAGAAACATTTTTACATTAGAGTTAGCAATTCAGGTTAATTCTTATATCCAACAGTTTTGCTTATAATAAAAAAAGATACTTTAACAAGACATATTTTGCTCATTTTTAAGCAGCTGCATTGCTGCAAACTTGTTATTACTGGCTTTCTTCATCTCAGACCTAAAATTATTCATCAACACGAAGCCAACACGCTTCGGCTACCAAGCAAAAGAAATAGTACATCAGACAAATTCAAAGCTGTGTATGCCATTTGTGTCTATAGACATAAACCATAAAAGAGATGTGTACAAAATACTACTTCTTAGAAACCTTAAGTGTGGTGCCTTCTTAAGCAAAGGGGAATTCCTGAGAATCCAGGAGGAAGAAGTACAAATTCTCACCCTCAAAATCACTCCCAGAGCCTGGCAGGCAACAGAGCTAAATTTAGAGCAAGTTTTTTCCTAAGGGCTGCAAGGTTAGAAGTGTGATGCAGATACTGCTACCAGCAAGCACAGAACCTACTAAACCCTAACAGAACCCTACTAAAGCAATGGGGCTGGGAGAGTGAGGGAAATTAAAATCACTCTCCATTTAGAATGAATGAATGTTTCGAGTCAGAGCCATAATAGGCAAAGATATCCCTAGAGCCACATTTAGGCTCTGCATTAAAAATAATAACAACAACATGACAGTAACACTCTGAAAATATAAAGCAAAATGACAAGCCAAACAGGAAGCTTAACAGAACAAAAAATAGTACCCTTCATTTTACAGCACATTTCTCCTCAACAGCTAAGAGGAAAGCACTGCAGAGTTCACTTTCTCCAATTAGCACTCACAGGAGTAAAAGGCAGTGCCATAGGGCAATGATGTACTAAAAGAGTGGGAGAAGTGACACCATGGAACAATAATGTACAAGGAGTGTCAGCAGAGGGGCTCCTTGGTGGCAGAGGGGACCCTACTCAGAAGCAGGAGACCACTTCACCCATTTGGATCCCTTCTAATTCCTCCCCATCCCCACCCCCAGACATCCATTGCCTCAAATATTGCATTAACATTTGCTCAAAAGAAAGAATCTAAAACATCTTCACACTAAGAAGCAAATGACGAACATGGTTTCATCATTTCCATTTCCAGAATGACATTTCAAAAGGCAGGGTGAAACTGAAATCTAAGCCATATGAACCTCTATGTGAACAATTTAGGTAACAGTAGACATTATACAAGGCCTCCCTGAGACCATCTCACATAAAATAATAAATCCCCAATTCCACACCCTCCTTATCCACCTCAGTCTGCTTTACTCTTCTCCAGAGCACTTATCACCAACTGACCTATATATTTATTTATTACTTATCTTACGTCAGTTGATTATAAGCTCCACAAGGGCAGGAATACAGTTATACTGGGTTTGGGTGGGGGTGGGGGTGGGTTTGTTTTGTGTTTTTTGAGACAGGGTCTCACTCTGTTGCCCAGGCTAGACTGCAATGGCACAATCTCAGCTCACTGCAACCTTCATTCCTGGGCTCAAGTGATCCTCCCACCTCAGCCTCCCGAGTAGCTGGGACTACAGGCATGTGCCACCATGCCCAGCTAATTTTTGTGTTTTTTGTGGAGACAAGGTTTCAACATGTTACTCAGGCTGGCCTCAAATTCCTGGGCTCAAGCAATCCGCCCACCTCGGCACCCCAAAGTGCTAGGATTACAGGCCTGGGCTACTACCCCACCAGGAATACAGTTTTATCTACTGTTTGCCACCACACCAAAAGCACAGCTAGCACACAGAAGGAACTCAATAAATATGTACTTAATAAATGAATGAGTGAAAGTCTTCACTCTGGAGGACCCTAGGGTCACATCACATAAGGACTGCCCGCTCCCTATACTAGGCAGCGCCAACCCAGTAGAACAAAGAAGCTTAGTGCCTCTCACCTTTATTTTCAACAGGATCTAATGCATTTTCTCACTTTACACACACACACACACACACATGAAAAACAAAGCCCAATCATCACTTCAAGTTCTAAGAAGAAAGGAGAGATTTAATTGCAAAGCCATTTAAATTCTGCTTCTGGGTACTTAACTTTTTGGTTTTATTTTATTTACTTCTAAGCTAATATGCACATTTAAAACCCTGCAGAAGATATCAAAAACAGAATTACTTAAGGAATATCATGCAGGGAGGTTGCAACATGTTAACACATCTTAGCACCACAGAATTCCAGAAAATAGAATATTCTGAGAACTTGCAAGATACAAAAACTGTGATCAAACTAATTCATGACTTTGATTCAAAAATCCATCTCCCGCTGAGCGTGGTGACTCACATCTGTGTAATCCCAGCACTTTGGGAGGCCAAGGCAGGAGGATCCCTTGAACCCAGGAGCTTGAAACCAGCCTGGGCAACATAGGGAGGCCTTATCTCTACAAAAAATAAAAAAATTAGCCAGACATGTGGCTGAGCATAGTGGCCCATGTCTGTAATCCCAGCACTTTGGGAGGCTGAGGCGGGGGGATCATGACGTCAGGAGTTTGAGACCAGCTTGGCCAACATAGTGAAACCCCATCTCTACTAAAAATACAAAAATTCACCAGGCATGGTGGCAGGTGCCTGTAGCCCCAGCTACTAAGGAGGCTGAGGCAGGAGAATCACTGGAACCTGGGAGACGGGGGTTGCAGTGAGCAGAGATCACACCATCACACTCCAGCCTGGGCGACAGAGCAAGACGCCGTCTTAAAAAAAAAAACAACAACCAGTTATACTAGAGCACGCCTGTCATCCCAGCTACTTAGGAAGACAAGGCGGGAGGATCCTTTGAGCCCAGGAGTGAGCTATAATCATGCCACTGTACTCCAGCCTGGACAAGAGTGAGACCCTGTCTAAAAAAAACCCATCTCCCCCTCCCCAATTAATTCCTAATTCCAAACAAGGACAGTCAAATATCTCTGGGGTTAGAATTTCTTCTTTTATCAAATAAAATAACTTTCTTAATGTAACAGGTCCAGTAGCATCATCTAATAACACATGTTTACTTTTACTTCACTTTTTTGCAAGGCCAGACTGAGCTATATGACCACGAAGTGCATGTGAACACAAAAGTCCCTAGCCCTTAGAATGTAGAATATAGTGCAGGGAAGGTATCTTTATTTGGTACTGGTTCTTAAAATTACTAATGTATCACCTTTTGTAAGTAAGCAGCTAATATTATTTGATGATGTAACTTTAAAGTAGGAATTACATACAGGAAAGATATTGCCAATACGTCAAATAAATTCCACAAATTCTGCTTGTTGTAATCGACACACCATTCCTTTAGCCAGACAAAGCTTAACTGAGCTAAGTTAAACTAGATTCTAGCTCTGTCCAAAAATATAGACCTAGAGTTAAAATATCCATTTAAAAAAAAAAAAACCCAAACCAAAAAAGCCTGTCATTTCTCATCACTCTGTCGTGAAATCTAAAATTCCTTTTTCCCATGATAGACACAAATTATAATATTTAAAACAATGACATAAAAAATGCATCAGAGTTACTTTCCGTTGTAGGAACAAATCATAAAACAAGATAATCCTTAAAAAAAATGCCAGTTGTTTTTTGTTTTGTTTTGTTTTGAGACAGGTCTCATTCTGTTGCTCAGACTGGAGTGCAGTGGCACTATCTCAGCTCATTGCAACCTCCACCTCCATTCAAGCGATTCTCTCCTACCTTAGCCTCCTGGGTAGCTGGGATTACAGGCGCGTGCCCTACGCCCAGTTAATTTTTGTATTTTTAGTAGAGCTGGGGTTTTGCCATGTTGGCCAGGCTGGTCTCAAACTTCTGACCTCAGGTGATCCGCCCACCTCGGCCTCCCAAAGTGCTGAGATTACAGGCGTGAGCCACCATGCCCAGCTGCCAACTGGTTTTATCTTTACATTTCTATAATCTAAATAAATCAAAAGAAATCATCAAAGAACCAAATGTGGCCGGACGTGGTGGCACATGCCTGTAATTCTAGCACTGTGAGAGGCTGAGGCAGGTGGATTACTTGAGGTCAAAAGTACAAGACCATCCTGGGCAAGATGGTGGGACCCCATCTCTCCAAAAAAAAAAGAAAAAAATTAAAGCTTAGCCAGGCTTGCTAGTGCACGCCTGTAGTCCCAGCTACTTGGGAGGCTGAAGTGGGAGGACTCCATGTATCCAAAAGCTCAAGGCGGCAGTAAACTATGGTCATGCCACTTCACTCCAGCCTGGGTGACAGAGAGAGACCCTGCCTCTTAACAAAATATAAATAAATAAAAATTAAAAGGAACCAAATGTACTGTGAAGGCACAGAATATGCTATACCACTAATAAATCCAATCTTAAAATAACTAACCATTTACAGAATTCTTACCCATAAAAATCCTGGTTTCATGGAAATGAAAGAGAAATGGTGCAAAGAGATGAGCAAAGTGAGAAAAATTAGCAAGGGAGGTAGGAAATTGCCTGTCACCTTCAACAATGCTAACAAGAGTGCATACTGCAATTTGAGTCTGGGCTAGTGAGTGACAAAGAAAAGGAGGAGCGAGGGAAAGATTTCTCCATCCTGCCCCCAACCAAAGGGGCACACAGGAGTGGCTACCTGAGGCTCAGTGTTAGCTGTTTGCTTTCATATTAATTTCCAGATTCAGTAGGGAAAATATTGTTGAAAATTTGGCCTTAGTGCTTTAATGTGCAGTTGGAGAAATATTCCAGGGTAAATCATGCTTTATATGCCAAACTGCTGTTTAAAAGTAATTTCCCCTTTTCTATTTTCAACGTGAATTCTGGTAAATTGCAACAGGGAACTATATTTAAAGTGCAAATCAGGGCAGGCAATAGAAATCGGACCTTTTTCATGATAACTTTAAATAACTCAAGCCAACAAATGTGTTAGCACGCCTAGATGGAGAGATAAATCAAGATTTTACAACTAACCTGGGACTAAGATTTATAGGCCAGCCTAAGCCCCCGAGTGTAAGAAAACTGGCGAGTAATTAATTGCAACGCATTTAAGCAGCACTAATCAACTCTCTTTCCTTGTCCCTGTGAGGGAGCAAGGGACCCCCATTCCCATGCAGGAAAGATGATTGTGCCTTCTACCTCCTCACCTGATTTTGTTCCAATTCTCTTAATTCGTTTTCCCAAACTTTCCCAGGAACATCTCTCATAGAAACCAAATGAAATACTAAAAACAAGAAAACCACTAAGCTGCCAAATAACTCCACCTCAGAGGGCGCTGTCAGGAACCAATGAGACAATGCCTACAGCCTTTGGCATCAGCTCAGAATATATAAAAAAGCTCAGCCAACAGCTGTGGCCATGCTGGTGACCACAGTGATAATGACTGGCAGTCTGGGAAGTGTCTAGGTGGTTGCCTGCCCTGCACAAAAGCCAGGAGGACACAAAACCCGGTACCTGTGGCTCTGCCACCCAGGCCAAAGCTCACAGAGAGCTGTCTTGGAAGCACACATGGCTCAGGTACCCCCTCCAGGCTACGCAGGCTGCCACTTCTTTTCTAACACGCTGGGGGAGGAAGCCTTCGGGGCTTCACTTTCTTTCCTGTGACCTACTTACAAAGCATGTCACCCAGCCGGCTCCAGCCTCCAGCAGCTGCCTCTCTGTGGAGCTTTCCAGGATTAATTCCAGGTCCTCCAGGGGGCCTTAAGCTCCAGGATGCATGGCGCATAGCCAACTTACTTGTTTCCAAGTACCCACTTTGAAGATAATCCATGGCAGCAGAGGGACAGAAACAAACACCCCTGCAGCCCAGCGACAGGGGTAAAGTCTGCCTTTTCTCCACCCTACTGGGACAAATCCACTGTCCCCTGTCCCCACAGCAGCAGACAAGCTGGGTAGCAGCTCCATTTACCATGGGACACCACCTCCAACCATGGGACAGAAGGCCCCGCCACTCCATACTTTTTTTAAAGGGCATCGGGTTTTAGTCTCTCCCTCCTGGGTTTTATACAGGGCAGGCCAAGGGCAGGGTCAACACACATGGTGGCAGAAATACCTCAGAAGAGGGAGTGACCCAGGCAGGGTCCCTTGATGGGAGAGGATGACCTGGTCAGGCAGGGACCCCTGTGAGGAGGGGGTGACCCAGGCAGGGACCCCTGTGAGAAGGGGGTGACCCGGGCAGGGACCCCTGTGGGGAGGGGTGGCTGGGGCTAGAAATGAGGCTGAAGGTACCAGGGGCCATATCATAAGAGCAGGTGGTACTGGCGAGTCAGGTTTTTCTGAGCCAGGAACAGCTGTTTGAGGTTTTAAGGAGGATATGCCATGTTGAGACCTGTGCCCAAGACAGCTTTCTGGAGTGTGTGGGATGGCTGTGGGAGGACAAGAAAGGACACAAACATGCCAGTGGGAAGGCCACTGGTGTCAAGCAAGGAGCGCTAAGGGCCTCAGTTAAGGTGGCAGTGAGCAGGGGAGGGGTGGGGCCACTAAAGAAGCCGAAGCTGTAGACTCTGAGACAGAGCACGGGGTGGGTGGTGACACGGGAGGGGAGGGCCTGGGGCTTCTGAGAATAAAGGAGGATAGCACGTGTGAGGGAAGGCAACTTGGTCCCCAGCGTCCTGAGGATACGTTTGAGTGCAGATACACAGGACAGCCAGGTGCAGGGGTGAGCCCAGCACAGGGGTGTGCGTGCGATAGCGGCTGCAGCACTAGAATCTTCACAGCGCACCAGAACGGAAGCCAAGGCTTGTGAGGCCAAGGACGGCTCAGGGGAACCCCAACATTTAAGGACAAAACTGCAAAGGAGACTAAAGCAATGGCCAGATGGGGAGGAGAAGCAGGAGAGAAGGCAGCTGTTTAACGAATCTGTTCAAAGAACTCTCTCCTTAAAGCTACATGGTACAACAGAAAGATGTGGCAGCAGAGGAGACCCGGGCCAGGGCCCTGCCTGAGAAGTCGTATAGCATAAGGTCAAAGTACAGAGTACAAAGACAAAGTACACTGAAACCTCCTAGGTTCAAATCCAGGCTCTGCCACTTAATAGTTAAGCCACCTCTCTGAGCCTGTTTCCCTCCCTGTAGAGGGAAAAAATGGAATAAGAATTAAGTGAGTTCATGTATGTTCAGGTTCAAAAAAGTACCTGGCCTATGGTAAAACCTATTGAGCCTTTTGCTCAAGTGCCAAACAGTAAACTCTTAGGAAAAGAGATCTGCTGCTGGGAAAGATGCCAGGACAATTCAGCCAGCGGAGAGAAGTAGTGAGGAAGGAGGCCAAGCCTCCTACCACAGTGAGGCAGCAAGTGTGCAGACACGACATTCCCCCATTGAGCCTACTATCGACTCAGATATGATCTAGCTCCATCTGAAACTCCTCTCCTGTTTTATCACAGAAGTCATGGGAAATACTGGAATATTAGCTTTTCTTCACTTGACAACAAAGTTTGAGGAGACCAACATATTCTATGGGCCAGAGAACAAATATATTTACAGGAAGGACAGTAGATGGTGGGAAAAAAAAGAGAAAAATAGAAAATAACTATATATATATGAGGGAAAAGATCATTTCCTACTTTGATTTGCATCTTGTTTAAAAACAATCACTCAGGATATGCAAACCAGAAAATTGCAACTCAAAACAGTTTTGGGGGGTGAGATTTAAAACCTCACCCTCACTAGCATGTTCCATAGCCTAAGTCATAGGAAGAGTCAGAAAAATCCCGGGTCACACAGCCTACTACAGAACACACCAAAGAGGAACACAGCAAATATTCAAACAAAAAAAAAAATTAGCACTTTACGTAATTCCTTTAAATTGCAAGTGTACTACTGAACAGTTAACTGTCAGCCTTAACTTATAAAAATTTATGATTAACTTTTGGGCATCTTATTAATTACAAGAAGTGGATTTTTAAAAGTACCCCTAGTGTGCAGATGGATGGATGGATGGATAGACAGACAGATAAGGTAAGCACTCCTGTCAGTACCACTCAATCCATGGTACACACAATCTCAGACGCTCTAAGCCTTTAGAAACTTATTTGCATATTGCCCAAAAACCTTTGCTTTAACAACTCACGGCTCTAACTTTTGATACTCAAGCTCCACGGACTATGGTTTCCTCAACAGCATTTAAAAATTTGCCAAATGATCCTGGAGCCTGAGACAGACTTCTCAGTTTTAGTTCTGGTGTTTCCAGTTCCTTTCCCAAGTACACAAAAGACCTGACTGAGTAGGCCTCAATGCCACACTTTGCTCTCTCCAGAACAACTCCTTACTTTTTTTAAGGCAAAACAACCATCGATCATCTTTTTTTTGTTTTGTTTTGTTTTTTGAGATGGAGTCTCGCACTGTCGCCCGGGCTGGAGTGCAGTGGCGTGATCGTGGCTCACTGCGACCTCCGATTCTCCCGCCTCAGTCTCCTGAGTACTGGGATCACAAGCACCCGCCACCACGCCTGGCTAATTATTTTTTTGTATTTTTAGTAGAGACAGGGTTTCACTATGTTGACCAGGCTGGTATTGAACCCCTGATCTCATGATCCGCCCACCTCGGCCTCCCAGAGTGCTGGGATTACATGTGTGAGCTACTGCACCCGGCCTCGATCATCTTTATATTCCACAGATGTTCACAGAAATCACCCAATAAGAGTCCTAGTTTATACCCGGGCCTATGGTGGCCCAGGCAGGGTTCTCACACCTGGCTTCACAGACAACTTACCTGGAGATCTCATTTCAGATCTTCTGAATCAGAAAATCTGGAGCTGGAACGCAAGAATCTGCATTTTAACAAATAGGGGCTTCTTTAAGACACTCAGATGATTCTCTGAAGTCTGACAGCCACTAAGATGCACAACTAGACAGGAACTCAAGGTAACTGAATGTGGCTATTTTCACAACAGGCTGTGGCCGTTTAACTTCCTTGACTTCATTCAGCTCATAAACGAAAAACAAGCTCCTCCATCTCCCCCCTCAAGGATCCAGAGAAGATAAATTCAACGTGATATGTAAAGAGCCTTGAGTTTCTTACGGGGAAGTAATGATGTAAACTAAAATATATCATCTTTTCAGCTACATAAAATATTCTTTTAGGAGAGAAAATAAGTCATATCCCTAGGAGGAAATGACACTGCTATACTTAAGATACGTTCACCTCTTATTTGACGACACTTATACTTGTTTTTGTTTTTATTTTTGTTTTGTCTAAACCCTCAGCTTCACAACATGTAGATATATGTAGATAAAGACTACTGTCCTCTCCAACTTCTACCAAATCTTGGTATATATACATTTTGAGTAAATGCTTAAATGAATTTATTCTGTTAATCAAGGCTCTCTTCCTTTAAAACACACACACACACACACACACACAAGAAAAACACACAATAAAACAATCAAGTGCAGTGGAACATGCCTGTAGTCCCAGCTGACTGGGAGACTGAGGCAGACAGATCACTTGAGGCCAGGAGTTCAGGTCCAGCCTGGGCCACATAGCCAGACCTGCCAACTTTTTTTTTTTTTTTTTTAGATAGAGTCTCACTCTGTCACCCAGGCACAGTGGTGCAATCTTTGCTCACTACAACCTCGGCCTCCTGGGTTCAAGCGATTCTCCTGCCTCAGCCTCCCGAGTAGCTGAGACTACAAACACACGTCACCACACCTGGCTAATTTTTTTGTATTTTTAGTAGAGACAGGGTTTCACCTTGTTGGCCAGGCTGGTCCTGAACTCCTGACCTCATATGATCTGCCTGCCTCAGCCTCCTAAAGTGCTGGGATTACAGGTTTGAGCCACCATGCCCAGACAGACACCCAACTCTTTAAAAAAAAAAAAAAAAAAAAAACCTACTCAAATTGCCACCTGATATAATGACCCCCCAAAATACCTTCCAGCCAGACCTGTCCTCTACAGACCCAAATATCTAACTGCTCACCTGACACGGTACCTGGTCATCTCACATGCATTTTGAACTCAGTTTGTCCAAAACTGAACTTATGCAGCTTCACCTCCCACTAAAATTAAAAGTCAAAGTACATTTCAAAAAATGGCGTAAGTACTTAATGCCACAGAACTATACACTTAGAATTCATTACACTTAATAAACCCTATGTTATGTACATTGAACTATATAAAACTGTTTCTGAAAACCTGGTCCTCCTCCTTCAGTGCCCAAGTTAGTAAACAGCACTACTACCCATGGTGGATGTGACGGAAATGTATGACTCATCCTTGCCCCCACCCTTTCTCTCAGCACACGAAACCCAATCAGTCCCAGAGTCTGAGAGATTCTTAACCATCTCTCACAACCTGTCTCCAGCAGCCTCCTCACAGTTCCCCACAGCCACGACAGCCCCCTCCAACTCCTGCTCCATGGGACATCCATCACGAAAAGGCAGCCATATCACATACTGCCCCATTACAGCCCTTCAAACACTTCCCCCTGCTCTGAGGACGACCCCAAAATACATCCCCCTGATCTGCAAGGCCCTGCCTAACCTGGCCCCTACTGATCTTGCCAGCCTTTCAGTCCTCTGTCCTCTCTCCACTTGGTTCTTTCACCACCAAGTTCTGCCCCCCACTTACCATAAGATCTCTGCTTCCCCTTCAGGTCTGAGCTCTAACGTCACATCTTCTAGGAAGCCTTCCTTGACCCTTACCCCACAGTTGCTCAACCTTGGCACTGTTGGCATTTTGGATCCAATAATTAATTGTTCGACGGTAGGGTGGAACTGTCCTGTGCCCCTGTAGGATGTTCAGCGGCATCCCTGACTCTAGATGTCAGTAGCACCCTCTGCCAAACCAGCCCCTGGGATAACCAAAAAGTATCCAGACAGCAACAAACGTTCCCTGAGGTGCAAGATGGCTCCCTGTTGAGATCCATCTCCCCAGTCCAGGCAAAAGCCATCTGTCTCCCTGTAACATGTTCTCACAGCATCCTGAACATCTCTTCCACAGCATTTAGCACAGACACAATTCGTTCTGCAGTCGTTACTGTTTAATATCACCTTGCCTTTTGGGGTGCAAGCTCCCCAAGGGTAGAGACAGACTAGATCTGTCTTGTTTCTGCAATATCACGATGCCTGACACACAGTAGGTACCCACATTACTCTGAATAAATGAGACACTTTGGGCAGTTTTTCCTTTTAACACGATTTTTAAATTGACATTCTTCGAGTAGTTCAAGTCAACACCTACATTAAATCAGGTTTCTTTGGGGGTTGCTTAGTGACTAGAACTTTGAAATCATGGTAGCAAGGGAGAACTTCCTCAATAGGTCTGATGAACCCTTGAAACTCACAACTTTTCCTTTACCATGGGAAAGATGAGATTAACCTATGGAGACTCCCAAATATTGTTCTTAAGAAGTAATCTGTGCAAAGCCAAAGATGGACCACACGGAGTGCTACAAGAGGAAAAACATAGAACATTTGCAACTTTTCTCTAAGTAATACCTTTATGCCTAAAAATTATGCTTGCTTGTTTGCTTCATAACAAGTCTAGTAAAACACACAAAAAAACCTGGCTCCAAGAGCCAATTATAAGGAAGTGCTCAAATACCGAGCCCACAATGTTTGTCCCCAAGGAAGTTACCACATCTCCTTTCAATTCACACTGCTATTTGAAACAGATGCTCTCCCTCCCTCCCACTAGCTTAGCTGTTGGCTACCGGCAAACTCCCCTGGGTCAAGTCCATGACCGGGGGGCCATGCCAATTCGGGGGTCCTGGATTACAAAGAATCCATCCAGAAGATTAAAATCTGTGCCAGTAATATCTGCATACTGCTTAAGAAACGAAGAGGTTTTAAGAATCAAAACACACAAAACAACCTGGAATTAGGTCTGACTCTTGGTGTCCTAAAATTTCTGACTCACTGCAATGAAAGGAATCTGGGCAAGACCTGGCTCAGAATGAAAAACCATCCCCAATTTTGGCAGGTGCTAAGAAATACAAAATTGGCTCACACAGAGAAGAGACAGGGTTGTGAAAAATAAAAGCTAATACCTATTATTTTATCAATATAATTGGTTCAAATAAGCTTCTTCTATAATTAGGATTAGGTTTGGCAATAGGATTGGGTTTGGTTGCATACAATCTCATGCAATACAAGTCTGCAAACAGGCCATGCAGAGTTGGCATGATGCTCCACATCCATCTGGCATCCAGGCTTCTCCTACCTTTCTCCTCTACCATCCTTATGCTGGCTTCCATCTTCAAGGTCACCTCATGGTCACAAGATGGCCACCATGGCTCCATCCATCAGATCCACTTAATAGGCAATGGGAAGGAGGATAACACAGAACAAAAAGGCATGCATCCCAGCTGAGTCGGCCACCTTGAATGAGCTTTACGAGGAGCCCCACCCAACAATCTCTAAAGATAGCTCTGTAGAGACTAGCTGCCCCCATATGCAAAGGCCACTGAGAGAAATGTTTCACATTGCTGCTGCCACCGCTGCCACCACCACCCCACCATCATTCCTCCACCCTTCCCCCCAACCCGGATTATATTAGTTTTGTTAGGAAAACAGGGGCCAAAGGGTTATTGCGCAGGCAGCTGGCAGTCTCTGCTACAATGGGGTCAGTATGTTAAAACTGCAAGAGATGGCAAAATGCTAGCATTCTATCCAGTCCATGCGTCCTGTTCATATGAGAAAACTGAAGCTCAAAACCACTAAAAGCCACACAGCTAACAAATGGTAACCTGGAGGCTTGAATCAATCTTCCCATTCTGAAACTGGCGCCAGACTTTAGAACCAAAGTTGCAGTGAACCGTGTCTGTATATGCATGTGGGTTTAAAAGAAATTTTCTATATTGACTTTTCTCTAAACACATAAACAAGTATGTTCTAGTTTGTGGGAAAACTATATAGTCAGGCCCATTTTATATGGGAATATTTAAGGTATTTATAAACTATCAAGATTGTTCACATGCCTCAAAACGGCTGTCACATTGTCTGTTTCAGCAAGATTCCAAGAACATCATAAGTGGGGACATCTTTATACGTGTCAGTGCCCTTCCCCTAAATCGAAGCAGAGCTCCATAAAAGGTATTCATGAGTCACTTCAGAACTCGAAGAATACAGCCTCCCGTCTGTGCCAACCCATGAAAGCCAGTTCACAAAGCCCAAATGTCTCACAGGGACCTTTTAATGCATTTTATGTCTTATTTATTGTGCTTATCTGACAACTTCACAAGGCTAACAGACATCTCTAAAAATGTGTTGACATTTTAATGCATTCTGAATGTCCTTCAGTGTATTATCAAATTTGGACAGTGCAAATATTCCCCCACGGGTAGTAAAAAATACACAGCAATACAAATGTGCATTTCAGCCCATATGTTGTATATATTATATACAAATATTATACCCCCAGTACAGCATTATAAAGTGCAGTGCTATAAATAGAATGCCAATTTCAGCTACCACCCACCCATTTGGTTAGTTGCAAAACATCCAGGCAACAAGCCAACTGATGCAGCCAGGAGTCACCCAGTCGCTTTCCCAAACCTCCAACCTCCCTTTCTCCCAGGGCTGCCACCCAGCAATGCCTTTCTTCCACTGAAGCCGATTCCAGCCAAATTCAGTTGCCCCCCAAGACCAACTACAGCCTTCTCTGCCCAAGTGCCCTAATATTTTTAATTACACTGCTGGCTAATTAATCATGCATGTAAACAATTACCAACTAATCTTGCTCTTTTCCCGTACTTATTGAGCGCCTATAGAAATGCCAGAAGTACACAGAAGCAGCAAATTAATCCTTATTCGAAAACCTTAAATACAAATAAAAACGGGCTTTAAAGGCTCCGGTGGGCTAACAAGAGCAGTGCGCAAAAACGCTACGTCTTTTCCTAAACTGCACCATTCTGCCATTTGTAAAAAATCTGAAATTACTGCCTTTTCACAGGCTGGAAACATCAGCAAGTCTGGGTTAGAGGACAACAACTCTGCAACAGTCTGAAAAGAAAATAATTTTTCGCTCAAGATTTCAAACTTGAACAAATCTTATCATAAAAGTCAATTACAAGGCTGCTTTTTTTGGTTTTTTTTTTAAACTTTTATCACATCGTTTTACGATAAAGGAGGGAAATGCCCTTGCGAGGAGAATGGAAATAAAAAAGGATGGACATTACAGCAGCAGGAGACCGGGCAAGCACTGCTCGCAGACGTGTCCCCTGATGTTCCCAGCGGAGACCCGAGACAGGAGCAAGCCTCCCCACGGCGTCCTCCCCGCCGCGCCCGCTCCCGCGGAGGCCCAGCGGGCGCCCCTGTCCTCCTCCGGGTCGGAATCCGGGAACGGCTGGCGCGGAGCTGGCCGCTTACCCTCAGGGGCCAGGGCACGTCCTGAACGACCTGCGGAGAGGTGCGCGGACACCGGGACCGCTGTCCCCCCTCCGGGGGTCGAGCAGGAGAAGCGAGACCTCGGGGGCCGCCTCGCCGGCTCCCGTCCAGCCTCCCGCCCGGCGCGGGGCGCGCAGGACGGCGGAGCGCGGGCGGAAGGCAAGGGGGCGGGACCGCCGCCGCCGCTCGCGCTCTTTCAAAGTTTCTTCGGTGGCACAGTTCCTGCGCGCTTCCTGTGGGGGCGGCCGCTGCGCCCTCGCCGCCCCGCCGCCCGCCTGCTCGGGGCGGAGGAGGCATGGAGACGCCAGTCTCGGGCCGGGGCGGCTGTGGGGACCCAGGACCGAAAGGGGCCGAGCGGGCACGCGTTGGGTCCCGGGGCCGAGTCCCACCTGGGCGCCGCGAGAGGGCGCTGCTGACGGCGCGGCACGGCGGGGACCGGACGGCGGGACGCGCGCCGGCGGGGCAGGGCTGGGCCGCCCGGCGCCTTCCTCCCCGCGCTGACCGGGGCACGGGCGACTGTGCCCGCGTACCCCACGCCTCGCCTTTGAGCGCCTGGCCGCCGGCTACTTACCCAGGGAGCAGGTGAGGAGCGCCAGCAGCGCCGGCGGCGCGAGCAGCCACCAGCAGGCGGGCGGCCGCATCCCGGCGGCGGAGGCTGCGCGCCCTACCTGGGCGCGGGGACTGGAGACGCGCGGGGAGCGGAGCTGCGCCGCTGCCGCTGCCGCCGCCGCCGCCGCCCTGCCGCCGCGGCTGACCCTTCTCCGCCGGCTCCCCTCCTCCCTCCTTCAGCTCCGCCGCGCCATCGCCGGCCGCGCCCTCTGGCGGCCGGGAGCGGGAGCGACCCTGTGCGGGCTTCCAGCGTCCGCCCGGCTCGCTGCAGCGGCGGGTGTCCGGCCCGACGGGCTACGGTGGAGGTGGCCTCAGCTTTGCCCGCACGGCTCCCGCCTTCGAGGCGTCTGACCTCTGCCCGTTCCGGCCACCAGCCTCCACCCCTCCTCGCCCTTCCTCCTCTGCGTCCCTCCTGACCTAGGCCCCGTGCCCTCCCTTTATGCCCTCCCACCTTACCGCGTCACCCCCATCAGTAGTTACACCTGTAAAGTGGAGGTGAGCAGTAATCACTTTTCCTCCCTGCTAATGTATTATCTGCTGTGAAAAATAAAATGTAATCAATGGTTCAACTCTTAATATTGTTGGCACCAATGCTCTACTTTGATGAAGGTGTTTTTAATCAGCTCAACTAATTTACTTAATATCCCCTTTAAATGGATTTTGGCCAATAGCCTAGGTCTGGGATTTGGCTTTTAAACAAGTTTGTGTAAATGTAATTTTCTATAAATGTAATTTTAAGTGTTCACCATAATGGAAGAGAGTGGGTGTAATTTTATTCAAAATATAAAAATTAATTAAACTGGAATACAGAGAAGTGGGGCGATGTGGGAGTGCCTCCTGTTCCCGCAGGACTGCCAAGGGCCTCCCTCCCCAGCCCGGTAGAGTGGTGGCCCTGATAGGGGACTAGCCCTGTTGCGTTGTGTGGTGCACTGAAGGGGAAAACAATTACAAGTAGGAACTAGAGACTCCTTCAGTGGTTCTGAACTCCCTCGTGCCTCCCTCAAGCCTTGACTCACTTCTATTTCCAAGGAAGTGCACAGGGCCAAGTGCTTTTCCCGGCCCTAGTTTAGCTCATGACCTCTCGAAGGCAGTATCTGTTTTCCTTCATATTTAGTCACTTGTTGGATACCTACTATGTGACTGCAACTCTGCTAAGCACCCTAGGAATGCCAGTATCTTTCACATGGACATACAACATTCACCTACTTGCTAAACATTTAATGAGGATGAGGCCCTGGGAATACAAGTAGGATGTCGTGGAGACAGAGAAGCAGGTACTGAATAAACATTTGTAGGCTTGAGCCCTCTTTAACTTGAATGCCTTTAGGGGACTTAGGCTCTAATGCATTAGGACATTATTGTCTGCAGTTGTGCAGTACCTGCTGCAATTGTTTTGAAAAGGAGGCCTGGAGACAAAGAATTTTCTCTCTGTGGTTTGTATTGACTTCTTAAAAGTGGGAACTAAATATTTCACGTGTGATCTGTTTAGTGTGAATGCAAATAGTTCCCTTTTGTTCCATTCGCCCAAGGTTTGTGGTCTTGGGTCAATACTATTTTGATGGGAGGAAAAATAAATGTAGGGATCCTTCCATTTCATTTCTTAGTTTAGCATGTCAAATCTATGGTTGACTGAATTTGTTGCTTTTATCCTTGGGAAATTCTCAAGCTTACCTGCCTAGTTGAGATTCTAGGTTGTTTCCAATTTCCAGAGCTGTTTTTGCTTTTTTCCAAGAAAGTATTCCTTGCATATGTGGGGTAGTAAACATGTAACCAAACTGTGTTTGATTAGACACAGAAGACTAATAAGATCAAATGCCTGCTCCACGTGGGTAAGCAACTCCCGGTGCTTAATCAGTGTTTTCATGGAAATTCATCATGTTAGAGTATTACTATATTCCAGAACAAGGTGTGGAAAAATTAAGCCCCAAAGACAACAGAGAACACACTGTTTAAGTAATAAACTTGCCCTGGCATCCTTCCTTTCCACACTCGACATAGATAAACGGCACATTACAAAGCTCCATCACTCACATTTTAAAAAGAATTGCCTTTCACTTACTCTAGTCATATGATAAATGGACTTCTGGGAGTTCTCTCTCCCAGTCACATGTCGGGAGAGCTTCCTAGAGAAACATACTCATGAGGATACTGGCAGATACGTGATAGGCACTGCTTGCCTATAACATTGACTGTAAAGGAACAACTCTAAGTAGAAAAAAAATCCCATAAACTCTAAGATTGTGATATGAAGCAAGCCATCTACTTGGGATTCACTCAACATAATCCCAGCTGTCACCTCCATGCTGGCCCCTGAAACTTTCCTTGTTGAGGGGCAGGGGAAGCGGCAAGAAGCCATCTTTTGTTGGGGAAGGCGCTGTTGCAACGTGGTTAAAACAGACTGGTAATTTTAAAGATAATTTTGTAAATACTAAAAGAGAATGTAAAGACATACTAAAACCATTGAGAGCCAAATAATCTAATGAACAAGTTCCAAACAGATGGTTTCTGATCTTACAACAGCTATACTTGAGGCTCAAAAGGCTGAACTCCATTCGTTCATTCAAATGATAGGGAGCACTTCTAGCTGATGTGCCCTTTGCTAAGCTCTGGGGCAGATATTAAAGAGCATAAAACGTGGCCCTGGGCCCAAGAACTCACAGTCCAGTTAGGGAGACAAAAATGTTCATAACTAACTTTGCTACCTTGTTATAAATGCATGGCATGCATAGATCAGAGCACTTTGGAACACACCGGAAAAACAAAATTTCTCAGGGCCTTTGGAATCTGTAAGAAGCGACTGTTGCGCAGGATCTTAAAGGAGAAATAGCAGGTTCCTGAGCTGAGAAAGGAGGACAGGTGCCCCAGGCCGAGGCACAGCAGGAATGTGCAAATCAGACAACAGCGGTGTGGCGGGTGGGGAGAGGGGCTGCAGGACGGAACAGCTTCTCACTCTGCCCCCTCCAGCCTGCTGCCTCTCTCCTGTGACTTGGAAGGGGCCCCCCGCGACACCATGTTTCTATACTAGCAAAGCCCAAAGGGCATATTCCAACTCTTCCCAGTCTCTGGGCCCTCTCACTCAGTATCAGGCCTAAAGTGGATTAGCAGTCAACCTGTTTCAGGAGGACTGTTCTCTTCCTGCATCCAACAGCAGCTTTATGAATTATGAGTGGTCTTGAGGATTATTTTCCAAACCTAAAATCAGGTCTTAAGGTTTAACAGTGAAATAGAATGTCTAAAACAGGGTCTCTGGGACTTAAGGTCATTATAATATCAGACCTACGCTACAGTACTTTCATCATCTGCTGACCATCCCTGTACCCCACAATCAGTGCACACTGAGGGGTTACAGGAGAAAGACTCATCACTTGTACCTTATGCTTTAGTGTGGAAGATAATCTATGTTCCCCATGGATAAGAGCAAAACAGGAAGAGAAGAGAGGGAGCAAAACTTTCATCACTCAGAGAGGACCCGGGGCCACAGCCCCACTGCACGTGCTCAGGAAGAATACGTTGATGACATGCGATGGTTTCTTTAATGCCCTCAATGAGCTTGTCTCACATTGCTTCCAAAGCTATTCAAATATTATAGGCAAGGCCAGGTGCCGTGGCTCACACCTGTAATCCCAGCATTTTGGGAGGCTGAGGCAGGTGGATCACTTGAGGTCAGGTATTCGAGATCAGCCTGGCCAATGTAGTGAAAGCCCATCTCTACTAAAAATATAAAAATTAACCGGGCATGGTGGCGCACGCCTGTAATCCCAGCTCATCGGGAGGCTGAGGCAGGAGAATCACTTGAACTGGGGAGGCAGAGGTTTCAATGAGCCGAGATCGCGCCACTGCACTCCAGCCTGGGCAACAGAGTGAGATTCTGTCTGGAGGGAAAAAAAAAAAAAAATTATAGGCAAAACCCATTCTGTCAAACCAAACTTTCAACCAAGATTTTTATTCAAAGAGGCTTAACGAAGGGATTCTCACAGCCTAACAACCCTGAACGAAAATCCAGGAAATATAACAGGTTACCATCTCAGCAGACCACCCACGAAAGCCCAGAAATCTGAAGCCATTGACATTTGAAGACACAGAGTGTTATAAAGCCTGTCTACAAGAATGAGCTATCGTAGAAACTTTTAATCAGAAATAGATGATCTACTTGGCTGTTTTGCTGTCTTTTTTAGAATTACATATCCTCCTGTTCTTAGTAAAGATCAGGAATCACTCAGCAGGCATGACAGGAAGTGTCTGCATTTGACTTTTACTAAGAACAGAAGGCGTGGGACATGACTGTTCAGCAGCCTACACGAAATGTGTTGGTGTTTTTGGTGCTGTTGCTAATAAGTAGTTGTTCATTTTACAACAGCTGCTTTCAGACGTAGGATCCTGCTTAATAAACTCAACAAAAATTGTATGTATTTGTGACAAATGTATCACGGAGTAACTGCATGTGCAAGGCCCTCATATGGCAGGCTGAGTTTGGAGGAAAATGCATTTTCCTGGGGCAGACCACAGTCTAGTTAGGAGGGCCAAGACATACAGAAATAGCCATCAACTCACCCAGAACATGGAAATCCCGTAAGCAGCGTGCAAACAAGGGCAAGGAGAAGGAAAGCACATTCGTCAGTGGGGCTGTGTGGGGCCTCACCGAGATGGTGCAGTTGCCGAGAGAGAAGGGGAGAAGGCATTCCAGGCAGAGGGGACGGGCAAGAAATGCCGTGGAAGACCGAGAGTTCAGAGACTGAGGAGCTATTCAGTTTGGCCATCACAAGAGGGAACATGGAGGGGAGGCTGGTTAGGACCACACTGAGCAGGGGCTCAGGCACCATGCTAAGAGAATGGCCTTCCCTTGAGTGGGGCAATGAGCAGTGGATAGATAGAAGGATGTTTCAGCAGGTGATGACCAAAACCTCCACTACAAGACTGTAGCTCGTAAGGCCTACCTGTTGTCCTAACTCGGCAACCCTTATCAGAAAAATAACGAGTATTTCAATTGTGATGAATTCACACGATGAACACTCAGTTCATGTGAGTTCGGTACTGATTTAATGATTGATCAGTGCTGTGAGAAGTTTAATTCAGTGGTAATGTTGTGGATGGATTAGAGAGGGGAAGGAAAGAAAAAAGCGTGGCTTAAAAGAATTACGAGGAAAGGGGAAAGGAAGGAAAACTAACATGTACTGAACACATGCAATAGCTAGGCACTCTGCTAGTTACTTTCAAATATATTATTTCAGTTAACCCCACACCAAAAAAAGAAAAAAGAAAAACCCGTGACAGGACTATTATTCCCACTTTACAAGATTAGTAAACTGAGTCTCAGGCAGGTCAAATACCAACAGCCAGAACTGCCTTCAGTGGAAACCCTGTTATTTAACGGAGGTAGTAGCAACAGGAATAGAAGGGAAGGGATTGCTGTGAGGGCACAACAGAGGTCAGATCAATTGTACTTGCAAGTGAGTCAAGACTGGCTGGAGTAAAGAGAGAGGCCACAGAGGAGACAAATGAGGCAATTAACTAAAACGGAGATCTGCCAGAGGAATGAGTTTGTGGAGAAAAAGGAAAGATTATCATTACTGCTAGTGTAAGTGACAGCAATGCCCTCACATTATCAACAGATGCATAGTAATAGCTAACCTTTACTGAAATGCTTGTTATATACCATGCACTATACTAAATGCTATACATACTTTATTTCATGTTGAATAATATTTAGTTTTCTAAACAGCTTTATGACTGTCATTCCTACTTTAGTAGCTTGCCTAAGGACAGTGATTCTCTTAGGGGTCCCTGACACTCAGGGTATCCAGGTTTGCAAGGTCAAAACTACTTTTATAGCAATACTAACACATTACTTTTACTGCGTGTGTATTTCCACCAATGGTGCAAAAGCAATCAAGGATAAAAGTGCTATCTACTGCTGTAGCACTAGTCAAGGTAGTGGCACCAAACTATGCTTACAGTGGGAAAACAGACAAACAAAATAAGCCAGGTTCACTTACAAGGTCCTTGATGAAGCAGTAAAAATTACTAAGTTTATTAAATTACACCCTTGAGTATTCATCTTTATAATATTTTGTGTAACGAGTTGAGGGGTAAGCATAAAAGTACTTCTACATATTAAAGCATGATGTCTCAAAAAACACTTGTGAGATTGCTTGAGTTGCAAGCTGAACTAGCTGCATTTTTCATGTAATGCCATGTTTAATCGATTTAAAAAATGGCAAACTTATTCAGGTTATTCAGGTTTAGGTACTGGGCATTTTCTCAAAAATAAAAGGAGCCTGTCACTTTAAGGAAAACAACGATGTAATTTGTTTACAGTAATACAAATCAACCTTCCAAGTGAAATTAGAATTTTGGAAAACGTGTATGTGCTGCTATGAGTTTAACAGCTTCCCCATCCTTAAAGACTTTGTAATGAGATCAATGGTGGTGTTCACAAATGTGATTTTAAAATATTGTGTAATGAAATGTCTCAATCCTTGGAAGATTGCATACTCTGATGAAACGGTATTTTCCAAATGACCCTTTTTCAACTACGTATCTGTGTGAGGCTGCATTTTCTTCCTTTATGTCATCCAAAATAAATGAAGAAACAAAGTATGAGAATCTACCTGTCTTCTATTAAACCAGACATTATAGGGATCTACAAAAATGTAAAACAATGATATGCTTCTCATGAATTTTTTTGTTCGGAAAATATATTTTTCATAAAAGCATAACATACTAACTAATATGGCTTGTTGTTCATTTAAAATGAGTTAATACATATGTTTAAATTTCTGTTTTAATTCTAATACAGAAAATATTCACAGATGTAACCCAAATAAACGAATGCTGTTTGGAGTCCTCAATTTTTCAGAATGTAAAGGGGTCATGAGACCACAAAGTTTGAAAACTGCCAGTTTAGGATGCATAATTTGTACATTGTGGAAGCCAGTATTAAAATCTGGATCAACCTAACTCCAAAACCCTTTCTCTTACCCACTGCACTTGGTTACTCCCTGTTTAGTTTTAGATCTGCTGTATTTGAGGTGCCAGATTTCTAAGAAGCCAACTCGGGCTCAGAGTCACCTTTTACCCCCAATCATTAGAGATTTAAAATAATAAGTATCAGATGGGCAAGGTTATGCCATGGTAACAAACAACCCGACATTTTCAGTGGCTTAACATAAAGGCTTTCCTAGTCATACCAAGTAATGCCAAGCCTGCTGCAGTGCGGGCGACCCTCCAGGCCAGCTGTTCCCCATTGTTAGTGCTCTGGGCTGGCCGCATCTCAACTCAAGCTCTCCACAATAGTTGTTGCCAGGGAAGGGTGTGCTGGAGAGCCAAGCACCAGCAATCCAATGCTCCCAGTGAAAGTGTCACAAGTCACTTATGCTCATGTTTCATTGAAGGGGGAGAAAGTGCTGTCCCAGAATAGAGGATAGCTGGGTTTTGGTGGTGGTTACCAGTTGAAGGTGTCCAGATTCTTGGTGTTTTGAACAAAGAATTGGGCAAAATGCACAAATAAAGCAAGGAAAGAATGGTGCAACAAAGAGATTTATTGGAAACAGAAGTACACACTCTGCAGAAGGGGAGTGGCCTGAGCATAGGGGCTCAAGAGCCCATTCCAGAATTTTTTGGGGTTTAAATACCCTCTAAAGGTTCCCATTGGTCACTTAGTGTACACCCTATGCAAATGAAGTAGTGGTCCGCAATCAGAGGGTTAAGTTAACATAAAGTTACACCCTATGCAAACGTCTGATGGGTTGTGGAAAGCAACCAATCAGAGGCTAAAGTGAAGGCACAAAGTTACACTTCTCTGCACACAAAGACTTGACCTGCAATCAGTCTGATTGGTTAAGGAAAGCAGCCAATCGGGCTGAAGCAAAGTTACAAAGTTACACTCCTATGCAAACTGATTGGTTGTGGAAAGCAACCAATCATTGATACTTTCAGTTTTCCATCTGCCACACAGAAAGGGGGTTGGGAGTTTGCAAAAGTAGTCGTCTCAGGTCCTTTTATTACTTAGGTGTGGAAAGTTGGGGTTTTCCTTTTGATTTAGTTCTAGGAAGTTAGCATGAATTGGCCTTAGGTTCCCTGCCTCCAGACCCTATTCTCATGCCTCAGTGGCACTGCATTGCCAATAATTCTCCCCTTGCTCTACACATCCAAGCTAAAACACCTCATCATCTGCTTTGAAAAGATGCTGTGCTAGATGCCAGGGCATGAAACAAGGCTGAGAATTCAGCTTCTGCCCTTCAGGAACTCACAAAATCTCTGAAAAGATAAAAGTACAAAGAATGTCATCTTACTTTAGTATAGCTCTTTACCACCTACCAAGTAACCACACAAATAATTACCGAACAGGGCAGTTATAGGAGAGGTCCAGATGGAGTGTGCTTGGTGAAGGAAAACTCTGACATGGATGATTGAGGATGGTTTCAGGGAGAAGGTGGGATTTCAATAGAGGTCGTGAAATGAGGGAAGACTCCAAAGTAGTAGAAATAGAAAAGGGGGAAAATGAAGAAGACATGAAGTCAGTGAAGCAAACGATATTTGCAGGATGGAAAGCAGACCAGTGTGGCCACAGTTCATCATGTCAGGAACAGTATTGCTGGCACACAAAGATGGGGTGAGAAGACAGGAAAGGTGTCTGGAGAGGCCAGTAGCAAGCCCAGCAATGGGGCACTGGCCTTGGGGAGGACCCAAGTCCCAGCCGAGGAAGAGAAGGAATGGCTGACCAGATCCACTAGAAAGGAGGCCACAGGGCCCCGAGGACTTCTAGTCATCTACAGGAGGAATGTTAGGCATAGAAATACATCATTTATTTTCACTGAAGAAGCTGGAACCAAAACATTCTTTATGTCTTTTTTTCCCCTAAAAAATGTATTTGCTTCATTAATTTCCCAACTGCCATAACAATAAAATAGCTGTGGCAAAATTGTTTCACACAAATGAAAATATAATTTTCAGAAATAGCATTTTACTAGCATTAAGTCAAATGGATGTTGGAATTATCTTGTTTAAATTAAATTGTCATGTTCTTTGGCTCTACAGAGCAGGCAAGTCTTGTTTCCATCTCCCTGCTGTGTACGTTGACACCTACTTTGGGAGAGACATGAGATAAAAGAGAAGAAAGCAGGAAACCCCACATTTTGAGATGCATGTGATGTCGTGTGCTCAGGGAAGCTGCATGATTCATTGAAGGACCTTGGGGGACCGATTGACAATAGGAAGATACTAAAGTAGGGCAGTGGTAACAGAAGAGCAGATACTGCAAGATGAAACATTACAGGTATAGAATTTAAGGGACCTTGGAATGATCGGAATCAACGTAGTCTTCTTTCTATCATCCCACTAGATAATAACCCTTAGTTTGTTTAAATGTTTGAAGTAAATTTTAGACTATACAATGTTAGAACAAGTAAGGAAGTTGTGGCAAGACTCTTGACGGCTTAAATGGCAAGTTTACAAAGCTGTACTTTCTTCTGTAGTCAGTGGGAACCGTTGTGTGTTGAGAGACTAACACTTAGATCTAAGTGGCCCACTAAGAGAACTGTAAGGGCAGAGTCCAGGATGTACTGGGGAGAGTCTAGACAGATGCTAGTGAGACTTGCTTGAAGACATTTGCAATAGTCTAGACATAAGTTAATAAGGAAATGAACTAGAGTGGTGGCTAGAGAATTAGTAAAATAAGGTGGATGAAAGAGCTATCATGAAGGATATATCAAAAAGTCTTAGGATTAACCAGACTGAACTAAAAATGATTCTGAAGTTTAGAATCTGAATGGCTAAGTACCATGGTTAGAGAAGTTAGAGAGAAGAGCTTGTTAATTGAAAAGATCTGGTTTTCCATTTTGGACAAATTGCATTTGAGGTGAGGGTGAACCATCTGCAAAGAAATGTTCAGTACTCAGGTAGACACAACGACTGGAGCTTAGAGAATAGTTATCAACTAAAATATAGATGTGAAGTGACCCACAAAAAGATGAGAAGAGAAACGGGAGTTATTGAGGATAGGGAGAGAGGGGCGATTGGAGTAACACCAAGGTGGAGACATCAGCTTGGAGCTGTTCAGTTTTTTTCCTCTTGACACCAAACTCCGTGTCTTTTCCAACACTACTCCAACGCTGACACCAACTGGGTGTCCAACAATTCAATTCAATTCTGACACTATGTACCTGAAATTAGCATCACATCTCACAGGTTAAAGGGCTCAGTCCCAGAAGACTGACCCCACTTCAGATGCTACTCACAAGTCTGGGGTACTTCTACTTCTGTTCTCACGACCTACTCAGTTTCAATAATTTGCTAGAAAGGCTCATGGAGCTCAGGAAGGCACATTATTTATGTTTACTGGTTTATTATGAAGAACACTATTAAACATAAAAATGAGCAGCCAGCTGAAGAGGTACATAGACTGAGGTCCGGAAGAGTCCTGAGCATAGGAGCTTCTGTCCCTGTGGAGTTGGGCTGTGCCACCCTTGCAGCACATAGATGTGTTTGCCAACTCAGAAGTTCTCCAGATCCAACTATTTAGGGTTTTTTGTTTTTATTTTTGTTTTTGAGATGGAGTTTCACTCTTGTAGCCCAGGCTGGAGCGCAATGGCGTGATCTCAGCTCACTGCAACCTCCGCCTACCGGGTTCAAGCGATTCTTCTGTTCAGCCTCCCAGATGGGTAGCTGGAACTAGGCGTGTACCACCATGCCCAGCTAATTTTTTGTCTTTTTAGTAGAGACCGGGTTTTGCCATATTAGCCAGGCTGGTCTTGAACTCCTGACCTCAGACCATCCGCCTGCCTTGGCCTCCCAAAGTGCTGAGATTACAGGTGTGAGACACCCGCCCGGCCTATTTAGGAGTTTTAATGGAGGTTTCACCACATAGGCATGATTGACTACATAATTGGCCATTACTGATTAACTCAATCTTTAGCAGCTCCTCCTGTCCCCCCAGAGGTTTGTTGGGGGTGGGGCTGGGACTTCCAAGCTTCTAACCAAGGTGTGGTCTTTTTGGCAACCAGCCCTCATCCTGAGGCTATCTAGGAGCCCACTGAGACCATTAGAACAAAAGAAGCTCTTGGTACCTCTATCACTGAAGTTTCAAGGGTTTTAGCAGTTCTGTGCTAGGAACCAGGGACAAAGACCAAACATCTTTCTATGGTATCACAAGGGCCATTGTCATGAGGAAGAGAAGCTAGTGGCAAAGCAGAGAGGTAGGAGGGAACCACATTAGCCTGTGTGATGGAAACAACACAGACGTGTTTCAGAAAGGGACAGAAAGTGAACATTTAGCTTTCTTTTTGACTTGCCAGCATCTGAGCCCCTTTGCTATGTTTGGGGAATTTATCATCTATTAGGTAAAGCCTGATTACTTTCCCAGCCTCCCTCGCAGCTAGGATGCAGGGGTACAACCTGGACTCGGCCCATCAGCACCTGTGCCTCAGGCTCCGCGAAAGAAGTGAGGGATGCTGCAGGATACACGACAGTGAATGGTGGCAGCAGTGACAGCTGCAGGTAGCGTTGGTGCCTCCCACAGTGTAAGCAGCAGCATCCAGGGCTAGCAGCAGATTCCCTGGATCCATCTTCAGCATGATTTTGGGACTTATTCTTGGCTTCCTAGCCTCCTTGACTGATTCCCTGCCCATCCACCATGTCCACCCTGTTCCCCTACATTATTTGAGCCACCTAATATTCTTCTCTTCCTTTTCTCCCTAAGTCAGCTACAGTTATTTCTGTTGCTTGCAACCAAGACCCACAAATAGTATGGAAAGACTGTCAACAATGTGAAGTACTGCAGGTTGTCCAAGAAGGCATTTGGTTGCATAATTTGGATATTTGTGATTTTAGGCAGGTGTCTAGCAATCAGTATAAAATATCACTAGGAGTAGAAAAGAGAGTGAATCCAAAGATAACGCTTATCTGACCCTATGTCTGAGATCAACACTGTGCTAACCAACAATATGGATTTGGTTATAGACTGCAGGAGGACTCATTATGGACCAATTGTTAAAAATATGAGGGCTTCTCATTCTCAGGGCTACATTTTGTATGCTAAGGAGTTTTTTGATTCTTCCTTCTTCCTCCAACAGAGGCAGGCCCACTCTTAGCATCATAACTAAGAAGAAATCCCACAGATTTGTCCACTGGGGCCGTGGAAAGATCTGATTATCCAGAAAACCACCATGTCCTTCTCTTTCCCCCCACTCTTCTTCACTTGATAGGGTAAACCTGAGTCTTGAACTTAGCACCCTAAGCTCTTCACACTCTGGGCTCAACCTTTCTACCATCAGTTCTGCCTCTCTCTTCCCTCATTTGCCCCAAGGTGCATCAGGACTCTTCTGGGCCACACCACATTTTGTAGAAGTCTTTTCTTCTTTCAACCATATAAGAAAACACTGCAATGTTTTCCTTTTTTTTTTTTTTTTTTTTTTTTTTTTTTTGGGGTTTTTTTTTTTGGCCTAGGCTGGAGTGCAGTGGCACCATCTCGGCTCACTGCAACCTCCGCCTCCCAGGTTCAAGCAATTCTCCTGCCTTGGCCTGCCTCCTGAGTAGCTGGGATTACAGGCGCACGCCACCATGCCCAGTTAATTTTTGTATTTTTTCGGTAGAGACAGGTTTTCACCATGTTGGCCAGGCTGGCTTTAAACTCCTGACCTTGTGATCTGCCCTCCACAGCCTCCCAAAGTGCTGAGATTACAGGCGTGAGCCACCGCGCCTGGCCGCAATGTTTTCCTTATAACTAGTATACCCACCCCTGACAATTGTTCTACCTGTAGAAATCACAGGGCCGCCTGTAAGATTCAGGTGGAATATCGCTTAGTCAGGAACGTCATCCTGAGTCCTCCACACCTTGGATCAAATGACAGTGTCCCTGTTCCTGTTCACTTTTATCAGAGCTCCCTACACAGCTGTGCACCGTATCTGCCTATATCTAGTTATAAACTGTGTGTGTGCTGCTGCCACACATAGTACCAATCATGTATATTAAAACACACAAACTTAGAACAAATTAAAGGACGAAATAAAAAATGTTAAGACAAGTTTTTATAGTTTTTTCTTCCCATATCTCAATAGATTGTCTTGTCTCCACCGCCACCCCCAGCCCAGGGTGCACACACTTCATCCATATTTCTACTGCATTCATAGCATCAATCACATTCTATTATAATTCTGTTGTGATACCTTGTCCAGTTTGTCATTGCACCTGCACAGTACCTGACACAAAGAAGGTCAGGTAATTTCAGTGCTGAAATACCTGCTAAATTAACTTATATAACATTAGAAATAGTTTTTTGTTTGTTTGTTTTTGAGGCGGAGCCTCCCTCTCTTGCCTAGGCAATCTCGGCTCACGGTAACCTCTGCCTCCCAGGTTCAAGTGATTCTCCAGCCTCAGCCTCCTGAGTAGCTGGGAGTACAGATGTGCAACATCATGCCCAGCTAATTTTTGTATTTTTAGTAGAAACGGGGTTTCACTATGTTGGCCAGGCTGGTCTCAAACCCCTGAGCTCAGATGATCCACTCACCTTAGCCTCCCAAAGTGCTGGGATTACAGACGTGAGCCACCTCGCCCGGCCCTTAGAAATAGTTTTTTAAAATAGATAGTTTTCAGTTCTCATCATTTTCTTAGTAGTGACAGATTGCAGAAGTTGGTGTTTTGACTGGCTTATCTGAATAACTGCAGTTTAAAAGTCAAGTGAATTCCTTTCCTTCATTTAAACAGTCCTGACACGTGTGTTCAGTTTGGTTGCCTCTTCAGTCAGTCACGGATTGATGCCTTAGAGCACAAATGAATGACAATCCAATCCATAGTCTACGGCTATTTTAAAAATCCAGACATGGGTTTGTTTATTAAATGAAGTATTTACATATTACCATCTCAGCTAGGACTGGGTCATTAATTTGCAAATGTGAAAGTCTTCCCCCAAACAAGCCAAAAACCCAGTTATTCATGCAGGTCTTGAATCAGAGAGAGAGAGAGAGAGAGGAAAAAAAAAAAAAAAACCAATAGGAATATACTTTATACAGTCACAATTCCCATTTCTGAAAATTCTATTCAGTCTGGACATTCAAGCCTCAGTGCTTTTTCTTATGAGAATTGTCTGACTGTGAAGTACTTGGAGAAAATAGAATCATTTAAAAACACTCTTATATTGTGGTCCTCCACAGCTTTCTGCCCAGTTGTTTAAGTTGTATTGCTGATAGCAGAGCTACGTAGGCAACAATGTATTAATGTGTTAATAATTAGGCATGTGAGTCCAATGAGGACAGCCGTATTCGCTTGCTCACCATGTGACTGCTTGGTGGGGACGAAGCTGGGTGGATGTGTCTTGGCTCTGCCCTGTGCTCTATAGCTTCATTACTCAGCATCCCTAAAATTAATCCCCAAAGCATAACCTCTTTTATTTTTTTAATTTGAAAAAAGAGTAATTTGAAATAGGTCTCTAAAGCGTCTTAACTGAGTACTTATTCTTTATTTTATTCCCTGTTCACTTGTCCCTCAAGACAACATTAAATTTCTGCTAAGGGCTACTCTGTAACAATAACATGGGCAAATACACATGCTGTCTGTTTGGAATGCTGCTTTCGTTTGGGAAACTGATAAGGACATTGGCTGTAGACTGTGTCTAGTTACAGGAGTCCAGGTTTGTGCTGGGGTTTGGGGTAATCAGACGACTCATTCAATCTTCCCTCGGGGGGTTTATTCCTAAGTGTCACACAACCAAGGAACAGTAGCCAAATACTGCTTGATCAATAACTAGGTAGGCCCTATTGCCAGATGAATAGTTAAGCTGAATCAATATGGTAGAGGTCAGGAGGCTTGAGTGAAGTATCGTGCTCTTTATTCCTTCCCTTCTAAATCTTACATGGCTGGGTCTGCATGCAAAGAGAGTCCACCTATCCAGGTAGTCAAATAAACAGGAATGATGCACTGCCTCGGAGCAAGGCCCTGTGGAGGCCGGAAGTCAAACAGGACGTTAGTCCTGATCTTTAGGACAAGTAGCAGAGCACAGGTCCAGGAAGGTGTTAAACCTAACCAATCAGGCCAGCAGGCCTCACTTCTGTGAGAATGCTCATCACATGGATATTCAGTTCTGTGATTTACTTGGGTTTCCTAAATTTTGTGGGTTTGATATTGTGTTACATACCAGGTTGTCGTGACAAATGACGCCCATACTCTCAGAGGCTTACATAATAAGGATGTGTTTCTCTCTTACCCTACATCACCATCAAGGGCCAGGTGTAGTTCTGCTCATGTCACCTTGACTCTAGGACCCAGGATGACATAGCAGCCTCTTCCCGAGACTTTAAAAGTTGCTATGGGGGAGGGGGAAAACACAGCAAATTACATATCATTTTTGCTCCATTTCATTGGCCATAGTAAGTTGCATGGCCACATGTGAATTCAACAGCAAGGGGGTGTTCATCCTTTCATAGAAAAGGTCACCACAAGCACGCCACTGCATATGGATAAATAGCATTACAATCTAATGGGTGCTGTTGCATTCTTATCTTCTACATTGACCCCAAGAGCTTTGGAAAGTGAGACACAAAAGAGACCTGGAAATGAAGAAATGCAACCATGGAAGTGTTTTGGGTTAGGTTATGCTTCATTGTCAAATAAATCTTTGGAAAAGAGGCTTACTTTTTGCTCACAGGACATATTCATCTCAGGCAGTCAGGACCTTGGCTTCTCAGAGACACAGGCCTCTGCCTGCACCATCCGAAACATGGTGGACCCAAGGCAGGTAAAGAGAACATAATTGCACACTGCCTTAAAGACTTTCACCAAGAGGTACCACAGCACGTTTCTACTCACCTTCTAGTGACCAAAGGACATCACATAGCCATGCAGAAATTTAAATGGAAAGTCCTACCACACAACGTGCCTGTAAGGAGAACAAAAGTATAAGTGAATTGAAGGAGTTATATATACATATTTTTTGAGACAGGGTCTGGCTCTGTCACCCAGGCTGGAGTGCAGTGGTGTGGAGTGAAGGTGGTGACCGTAGCCTGGACTCCCAGGCTCAAGCAAACCTCCTGCTTCAGCACTCCAAATGACTGGGACTACAGGTGTGCGCAACCATGCCTGGCCAATTTTTTTTTTTGTAGAGACGGGGTTTTGTCATGTTGCCCAGGCTGGTCTGGAACTCCTGAGCTCAAGTGATCCACCAGCCTCAGCCTCCTAAAGTGCTGGGATTACAGGCATGAGCCACCACACGCGGCCTTGAAGGAGTTATATTAATTGAAGTGGTTAATAGCTCAGGGTGGGCCATTAAATCAAGAATCTAGACTACCAGGCACCTGAGACTCTCTGGCTAGACTGCCTAGAATAGGGGAAAATGGAAAAAGTACATGATTTGTATGTCTCTTCCATTTTAATTTTTTCTGTGAGAAAAAATCAGAGTCCATAAAGTTAAAATACCATATGTGACACAAAGTCACATACAGAGCATTGTATTACTTCGACTGGATTCATACCAGTGCTCTCTATGAAACATAGTTGGGCATTGAAATGGTTTATAGATGACCTCTCAGCCTGTTGCAGAGTGGGACTCCGAGTATAACAATGAATGCCTTGTCTCGATCCACCTTAGGGGTCTCTGGAGCCACATCTAAGAGACGTTCATAAAGTCCTCAAGGGGCTCAAATGCCCACTTTACTGATTCGGGAGGGCGGAAGCAGCACAGAAAGGATGGGGAGGGCAACTATGTAAAGGGTCAGGGCCAACTTCTCTATTAGGCATGGTGGGCACAGTACCTAGGGTTTGTAATTCTTTTAGGGGCTCCTGACAATATGTTCTTTTAAAATCAGAAAAAAAAGGCCGGGCGCGGTGGCTCATGCCTATAACCCCAGCACTTTGGGAGGCCGAAGTGGGTGGATCACCTGAGGTAAGGAGTTTGAGACCAGCCTGACCAACACAGAGAAACCCTGTCTCCACTGAAAATACAAAATTAGCTGGGTGTGGTGGCACAGGCCTGTAATCCCAGCTACTTGGGAGGCTGAGGTAGGAGAATTGCTTGAACATGGGAGACGGAGGTTGCGGTGAGATGAGATCGTGCCACTGCACTCCAGCCTGGGCAACAAGAGCGAAACTCTGCCTCAAAAAAAAAAAAAAAAAAAAAGAAAACGAAGAAAGGAAAAAAAACAACTTTCATATTGAATTTTTTTTTCCTTAAAGACAGAGTCTTGCTCTGTCACCCAGGCTGGAGTGCAATGGCCCGATCTCGGCTCACTGCAACCTCCGCCTCCTGGGTTCAAGCAATCCTGCCTTAGCCTCTTGAGTAGCTGGGACTACAGGCGCCTACCACCACACTTGGCTAATTTTTGTATTTTTAAAACATTTTTATTAGTAGTATTTTTCAAGACAGAGTCTTGCTCTGATCCCCAGGCTGGAGTGCAGTGGCACAATCTTGGCTCACCGCAACCTCTGCCTCCCAGGTTCAAGCGAGTATCCTGCCTCAGCCTCCCGAGTAGCTGGGACTATAGGCATACGCCACCACAGCGGGCTAATTTTTGTATTTTTAGTAGAGACAGGGTTTCACCATGTTGGGCAGGTTGGTCTGGAACTCCTGACCTCAGATGATCCACCCGTCTCAGCTTCCTAAAGTGCTGGGATTACAGGCATGAGCCACCGCACCCAACCTTTTATATTTTTAGTTGATACAGGGTTTCACCATGTTGGCCAGGCTGGTCTGGAAGTCCTGACCTCAGGTGACCTGCCTCGGCCTCCCAAAGTGCTGGGTTTACAGGCATGAGCCACTGTACCCGGCCGAAAATTTTTAAATATATTAGTATAGACATCAATTTACCAGCCCAATAGTAAACACACATATATGTATTTTTTTCTCAATGGAGGAAAGGGTTCATGAAAATTATAATGTGACCCTAGAATGGGCACTCGGAATTCTCCTCTAAGCTTTCCTCTGGAGAGCAACAGAAAGTTGGTGGGACTCGGCTTGTTCATCCAGTGCATTGGGGTTAACAAGCTCTAAAAGGAAAAACTTTAGACAAGTTAAATTTAACTGACTTTGCCTGAGCAAAGAGCAGTTCCCCAACAGGACAGCCCTCAGAGCCAGACAAGCGCTAAGAACCCTGGCCTACAATGTGGTGGGGCAGCATTTATGGACAGAAAACGGTAGTGAGGCAGAGAGGCTGCTTAATTGGCTACAGCTCACCTTTCGCCTTCTTTGAGTCCTTTGCCACCTGTGATTGGCTGAAGTTCAGCTGCTGTGACTTGCTGAGACACTGCAATTTGTTACAAGGGTATACTCTTAAATTAGGCTTTCAGTTAGATTAAGTACTAAACTAGGTTGCAGTCTGTTACATAAGGCATTCTCATGTAACAAATTTAGTTGTTGACTTCTCAAATGTAATTGTTTTACAAAGCCAAGAACAGAAATGAGGAAAGTGTGGCTTCCAGGGAAAAACAGGGCTTCCTCCCCTCCCCTCTCCTCAGAGGACACTTTGTGGAAGAGTGCTGCTGCCCTAGGTCAAGCTCTACATGAATTATCAAGTAGTGGGTGGGAGGATGAAGAGGTGGCAGAGCCTCCGAAGTGTGGAGCGTGATGAGGATGGACGGCAGCTCTAAGCCAGCTGAGTTCTTTCAGATTGTTTTCTTCCAGTATGGCTGTCACAGGTATGCCCGGAGCTATTCCCAGTCGGGCTCTTTCATCTCCCTGCAGGGAGCAGGGGTGAGAGTCAGCAAGTTGTACCCTATGCCTTAGGAGAAGCTATTTTTTAATGGATTGCTCACCCTTGGAGTGCTTTCGCCCTTAGCCTCGTCATTATCTGTCATCTGGACCAGTGAAGAGCATCTTTCCTGGGGACCCTGTGTTCACCCAGCCCCCTATAGTCTGAACCTGTACTATAGTACCATATGGTAACAAGCAGAGTTGGGGAATTAAGCCCTTGAAATGTGATGATTCTGGATTGAGATGTGCAGTAAGAGTAACATGCACACCAGATTCCAAAGATTCTGTATGTTAACAAAAAATATAGGCTGGATGCGGTGGCTCACGGCTGTAATCCCAGTACTTTGGTCAAGGCAGGTGGATCACCTGAGGTCAGGAGTTTGAGACCAGCCTGGCCAACATGGTGAAACCCTATCTCCACCAAAAACACAAAAAAAATTAGCCAGGGATGGATGGTGGTGGGCACCTGTAATCCCAGCTACTTGGGAGGCTGAAACAGGAGAATTGCTTGAACCCAGGAGGCAGAGGTTGCAGTGAGCTGAGATGGCGCCACTGCACTGCAGCCTGGGAGACAGAGCGATACTCTCGCCTCAAAAAAAAAAATATATATATATATATCTCAATAATTTTATATTGATTATATGTTGAACTGTTAATAATTTAGATATATTAGGTTAAGTCAAATATATTAAAATTATTTTCATCCATTTCTTTTTACTTTTTCATGTGGCTACTAGGAACTTTTAAAATGACACATACAACTTGCATTTGTGGCTTACATTATGTTTCTGTTGGGCAGCACTGCTCTGGACTTCATGCAGTACCCAGAGTGAGCCTTGGAGAATCATGACTATCACATCGTTCCTCTGCTAAAAGCTTTCCAATGGCTTTGCATTTCGCTCAGAGGCAAATAAAAGATCTGCTCTGTCTTACAAGGACTTAGGTGGTTTTAGATGACCCCAACTGCCCTCTCTCACCCCCTCTCCTATCACATTTGCCTTTGCCTCTCCATTCAGGGCATACAGGCCTCCTCGCTACTCAAAGAACATGCCAACCAGGCTTCGACCCCAGGCCTTCTGCATGTTTCCCTTCTGCTTAGAATCCCTTTCCCCAGGTTGTCTGCACGTCACTCCTTCACTCTTTTCAGCCTTCTGCTCATTGGTTACCACCTCCTTTAAAGTAGGAGTGCACACACACGCACACGCACGCACACACACACCATTCCCTGTACCACCTGCCCCCTTACTCTGCTTTAGTTCGTTTTTTGTGTTTTCTTTTTTTTGGAGACGAAGTCTCGCTCTGTCACTCAGGCTGGAGTGCAGTGGTGTGATCTTGGCTCAGGCCATTCTCCTGCCTCAGCCTCCCAGGTAACTGGGACTACAGGCACCCACCACTATGCCTGGCTAATTTTTTGTATTTTTAGTAGAGACGGGGTTTCACCGTGTTAGCCAGGATGGTCTCAATCTCCTGACCTCGTTATCCACCCGCCTCGGCTTCCCAGAGTGCTGGGATTACAGGCGTGATCCACCGCGCCCGGCCACTCTGCTTTAGTCCTTCCTGGTGCTTACCACAGCGATTTTTTTGTTTTGTTTTGTTTTGTTTTGTCCATCTCCCTCTGTCAGAACATTCGTGTCTTAGTCAATTTGTGTTGTTACAGAGGAATACCTGAGGCCGGGTAATTTATAAAGAAAAGAGGTTTATTAGGCTTATGGATCTGCAGGCTGTACAAGAAGCATGGCACTAAGCATCTGTTTCTGGTAAGGGCCTCAGGAAGCTTCCAGTCATGACAGAAGGGGAAGGGGAGTCAGCATCATATGTTGAGAGGAAAGAAGCAAGAGAGGGGAGGGGTGCCACATGCTTTTAAACTATCAGTTCTCTCGGGAGACTTCACTCATTACCGAGCCATTCATGAAGGATTACCCCATGACCCAAACACCTCCCACCAGGCCCTACCTCCAACCCTGTGATCAAGGCGCGATCTCGGCTCACTGCAAGCTCTGCCTCCCAGGTTCACGCCATTCTCCTGCCTCAGCCTCCCGAGTAGCTAGGACTACAGGCACCTGCCACCACGCCCAGCTAATTTTTTGTATTTTTAGCCAGGATGGTCTCGATCTCCTGACCTCTTGATCCTCCCGCCTCGGCCTCCCAAAGTGCTGGGATTACAGGCGTGAGCCACCGCGCCCGGCCTAAATTTCAACATGAGATTTGCAGCACAACTAAAACAAAATACCCTCTTTTAAAAGTTTTAGGTAAAATAAAAAGAATGCTTAGAAATGCAAGTAGCATAAAACCAATTACTGTTGGGCTCGGGCCATGCTCCTAGAGTAACTAGAGTCAACTCACAAATGGATTACATTTCCAAGAGGGAGGCCTCGGTTCCTCTGGCTTCAGCTTTCATCTGCCTCCAGGTCACATCGGCTCTGGATGTTATCTCATTTTCCACTGCCTAGTGTACTCCTGAACACCGTCCTCAATTCAAGGAGAAACTGAAATGCCAACTTTTCTTATTACAAACCCTTTCCAGAGACCTCTAGTTCACAGTTTATAGTCAAACACACTCTAAATGCAGTTAATCCTCATTTTTATCCAGTCAGTCACCTTCTCTGCCCCAACTGGCCTCCAGATTCATCTCTGTGGCCTGCTCACCCTCTACTGGTCTCAGCGCAGCCCTCTGACAACATTTAGCAGCTTGGTCTCAATTACCAGGGAGATTGAGCAACTGAAGGCCGAAGGCCCCAGAGGATAGGAGAGTCTCTTAGGGCTGGACTCACCACCTAAGGCAGCTTTCAGACCCCTCCAGGGCCACTTCACCACAGGCAGGTTAGTGATCTGCTCTGTATGAGATCAGACGTGAGGACTGTCCCACCCAGAATCCTGAAGCCTCACCCCCTCCCATCCCCACAAATTTTTTTTTTTTTTTGAGACGGAGTCTCACTCTGTCACCCAGGCTGGAGTGAATGCAGTGGCGCGATCTCAGCTCACTGCAAGCTCTGCTTCCCGGGCTCACACCATTCTCCTGCCTCAGCCTCCAGAACAGCTGGGACCACAGGCACCCGCCACCGCGCCCGGCTAATTTTTTTTTTTTTTTTTTTTGGTATTTTTAGTACAAACGGGGTTTCACCGTGTTAGCCAGGATGGTCTTGATCTCCTGACCTCATGATCTGCCCCCCTCAGCCTCCCAAAGTGCTGGGATTACAGGTGTGAGCCATCGGGCCCGGCCAACTTACGCTTCTAATAGAACAAAAATTGTGCCCCATTCACCAGGACTTACTTGTCAGAGATTTGGTGGCTTAGGCTCTGCTGAAGAAAGGGAAGAAATTACTGAAAGCGCTGTGTTCTGTTCTCACGTTGCCTGTGTCCCCACCCACCACCTCTGTGGCTCCCAGTCTGCTGAGGCCAGTGCCCCTTCCCTTCACTTTTCCTCCCCGTTTGATCAAGCAAGGGTTTGGGTCATAATACCTGGCTCTCCTACCAGTCTAATTACTGATTGCATCTTTGTGACTTTCTTACAGTAAGAACTGTGTTACCCTGGAGCTGCAAGGTCTGCCTTTGCCCCTGTATGAGGAAGGCCCATCTGAGAAGGGAAGCAGAGCAGAGCAGAGTTTAGCTGAGAGATGGGCAGAGAGAAAGTCCTGAGGATGTCACTTGAGCTGCCGGATATGGCCGAGCCTAAACTAGATACCCCCTAAAACTTCCAAATTATGTGGATCCGTAAATTCCTATTTTTGTTTTGTTGGTTGCCTGATTTTTTTGTTGTTGTTGCCTGCAACTGCCAAAATCCAAACTAATATACTGTTTTTCCCTGCCCTGGCTCGTAACTTTGACAGCTTGTGTAAGATTTTCATGAGTCTCTGGCTCCCCTGGGTGGCAAAGAGAATAAATTCACATTTCTAGGAGTCCCACTCTGCGTTAGCATGCTCCTTTCTACAGTTTATTTATGTTTCGACTCCTCTAGTCTCAAACGTACTTGTGTGTAATCTTAGCCCACAAATGTTTTGGCAGAAATTTCTTTTTCATGGTTATACTGCTTTTCTAGCTGTGGTGGTTCTGGGTCTGCAGTCGGTCAAATCTCATCCCTGGTCCTGCTTTGGGTAGCCATTGAATTGGGTTTGAGTCAGTGGTACAGTGAGTGGTTTGAGTCAGTGGTACAGTGAGTGGTCCGAGTTGGGGGGCAGTGGGTCACCCTCTTCTAGAAGCAGTCAGGGACACAAAGCACCATCTTGATATTATTAGAGGGTTGTGCCAACCAGCTACAGGAAACAGCCCAAATGCCAACATGATTTTAAAAGTCCTAGCCAGAGGAATTACGCTCATCCAGATTATGCTGTCTGAGGAAGAACTGACTAATGAGAAAAAAATTACAAGTCGATAGCCGTTTTCATAATGTAATTTGTTAAGAACCTATTTAAGAACATGAAGGTGTGGCCATATTGGTTTTATTTTGTCAAGATGAATTCCTGGGGAGCCACTGCTACTGCAAAAAGGTCCCTGGAACACTTAACAATCTTTTAGTACTCAGAGACAGCCTGGAAACACATCTGTAGTATGTGCCTCTCTGAGCTGGGCTCACCTGTTACATCATTGTTGCTCATTCCTTATTTTGACCCTTGAACTTCAGAATCGCTAACCTGCTCTGCATAGGTATCTGTTCATCTCCTCTGTATTTGCATACTCTGGCAGAGAAACGGAGTCCTCTTCCTTCATCCTACTCACTTCAGCTCAGGCGTCACCCACCTTATTCCCCGTTCCGACACCCTTGGCCCAGGTGAGCTACGTGCCCCACTTCTATGTCCAACGATTTTCTGTGCACAGAGCTGTCATTATAACGATTCCATTGCATAATTATGTTTATGGGTGTGTCCTCAACCAGACCGAGAAGCTTGAGCCACAGTTTTTAACTCTTTTTTTCTTAAAGCCGTGTGTCTCCTGGCTCAGGGTATGGTCCATAGCAGACACGCAAAGTTTGTCAAATTAATATGTTCATTAAAAGTACAGGGTCAATAAAATAGCATCTGTTGAGGAACTACTGTCTAGATGCCATAGAGAACTGTAGTGAGAATTTAACAAGAGCATAAATAAATGACAAGGAGATGTGCCTAGCACAAAGGCGACGTGGTTGTTGAATGAATGATGGAAGATCCACATTTTGAAGATGAAAATGATGAAGTTCGGAGAGCTTAAGCTTTTTCCCAGAGTCACACAGTTAAAGTGAGAGGTGAGACTTCAATACAGCCCTCTCTGACCCCTGAGCCCTTGGCTTCCCCTACAGCTCCTTGTCACCTTCTGCATTATACATCTTTAGGTCTCTTGCCCCAGCAGGCAGGCAAACATTTTCATTGTTGACAATGATCCTTCAATCAACTGTAACACTTTCACATGATGGCTTTTCATGGGAGGAATTCCACAGATATTTGTTGCATGAATGGATGAATGAATAGACCTGGGAAATTTCCAGTGCTGAACAAAGGTGCATGGACTAGTCCATTTAGTGCATGATACTATATATCCCTTTAGAACATGTACCAACATCACTGTAGCAATCCACTGAGCAGAAATATAACGTGTTATAAAGTAACACTGGAGACAGGGCCAAAAGAACAATGTCATAGAAATAAAGGTAAAGAAAAGAAAGTTAACCTTTCCAGGACAGTGATAGATTTTAAATCCGTAGTATTCAGAATATTGTTATGAATTTTTCACAATGGAATGGAGGTATTTTGACCTCCCCTCTAAAATCTGATTCTCTCACTTAGAATTATCTGCAAAGATATTCACACAGATATACGTAGTTTTTTTTGAAATTTATGGACTGTCAATTATATAAGCAGTCATGCAATATGAACAGCACAATATGAAAGATAAGGATAAGGAAACAGTTTTGCTGTTCTCTCTCATAATCCTGGGAAAGGGTTATGAAGGGAATGAAGTTACTTGGAAATGTCTTAGGTAACCAAGCATTAGTAATCAAAGTAATAATAACCATAGCTGTCAACTACGTGTGCCCTTTTTATGAAAGACATCTGGCTTAGGTGATATTAACTGCTCCCCACAACACCACAATGAGGCAGAATTTCTTTTCTTTTTTTGAGATGGAGTCTCACTCTTGTTGCCCGGGCTGGAGTACAGTGGCATGATCTTGGCCCACCGCAACCTCCACCTCCCAGGTTCAAGCGATTCTCCCGCCTCAGCCTCCCCAGTAGCTGGGATTACAGGCGCCTGCCACTATCCCCCGCTAATTTTTGTATTTTTAGTAGAGACGGGGTTTTGCCATGTTGGTCAGGCTGGTCTTGAACTCCTGACCTCAGGTGATCCACCTGCCTCGGCCTCCCAAAGTGCTGGTATTACAGGCGTGAGCCACCACGCCTGGCCGAGGTAGAATTTCTTATCCACATCTTACTGGTAAGATTTTAGAGGAATTAGGCAGTTTGCCCAAGAAAGGTTGCAGATGCCAGGATTTATACCCAGCTCTGCCTGACTTCAGACACAGTCTTTAGAGGGTTGTCTTGTTACTATTACTATAATACCAAATGCACAGTACAGCTGCCCAGGCCCTTAACCTTCCTGCAGTTCTGAGAGTTGGCTCCCTTTCAGTTTCCTGAAGGCAGGAACGTGGGCTGTTCGTCATGGTATCACCAGCACAAAGCAAAGGGCTGCCACATTGCAGGAGTTCATCCAGATCACTCTGTATGAGGAAAGTGTGAAGGTGACTTACTAGAATAAAACATTTCAAGTCAAAGGCTAATAGGTATTTTCATTATGTAATCTATAAGGACATTTAAAAGCATAAAGGTTTGGCCATGTTGGTTTTATTTTATCCTAATTAATATCATGGAGACCTACTGCTCCATATTAATAAGAATCCAAGGACCTCATTCAAAAAAGCCAATAAGGTCCTTGGATTCTTCCTTTTGTTACTGGTGGAGGGTGTCTAGGTTTTTGAAATCTTGAACAAAGAATTGGACAAAATGCACAAACAAAACAAGGAAAGAATGAAGCACCAAAACAGAGATCTGTTGAAAATAAAAGTACACTCCACATGGTGGGAGTGGGCCTTCGCATAGGGGCTCAAGGCCCCAGTTCCAGAATTTTCTGGAGCTTAAATACATTCTAGTGGTTTCCCATTGGCCATGGTGTACACCCCATGCAAATGAAGTAGTGGTCCACAATCAGAGGCTGAAGCAAAGTTACAAAGTTGCATTCCTATGCAAACATCTGATTGGTTGTGGAAAGCAACCAAGCAGAGGTACTTTCAATTTTCTGTCTGCCATGCAGGAAAAGGAGGGAGGGGCTTGCAAAGTTGGGGTTTTCCTTTTGATTTAGTTCTAGGAAGTCAGCCTAAATCTGCCTTAGGTTCCCTGCCTCCAGACTCTATTCTCCTGCCTCACTTTGGGAACAGCCCAGGGTTCCTCAATGTTATAGTCCCCACTCACCATCCCTGCCAAACACCCTCACATCTCCTTACACACAACAACAGACAATGGTAGCCTGCCCCCAGGGAAGAGTTCTGGGTCTATTCAAAGACAAATGTGATCCTCAAGGACATGCCGTAGGTCACAGTAGTAAGGGTCGAGCTTCCATTACTCCAGAGGAGAAGCAAAACCTTTTTTATTCATCTCTGCCGAGTGGATTTCCTCCTCCTAATGAGTTGTCCTCCCCACTGGAAAGCCCAGAAAGGCCAGTGCAGGTCCCAGGTGGGGAAAAGGAGGAATGGTTTGTTGTTTGTTCTAGCAGACAGGGACGGACACTTTTTTCACATTCTTGCAGCTAGTGATGTACGAAGGCCCGGCTCCCACTTGCTGGTTAGGCCTCTTAGCCATGGCAGGTCAAAAAGTAATCAGATAGGAAGAGAACATGCATGTATGGCTTAAGAACCTTGGCAGAGGGCTGGGCATGGTGGCTCACGCCTGTAAATCACCACTTTGGGAGGCCGGGGCGGGTGGATCACAAGGTCAGGAGATCGAAACCAGCCTGGCTAACACAGTGAAACCCCATTTCTACTAAGAATACAAAAAATTAGCCAGGCATGGTGGCATGCGCCTGTAGTCCCAGTTACTCGGGAGGCTAAGGCAGGAAAATCGCTTGAATCCGGGAGGTGGAGGTTGCAGTGAGCCGAGATCGCGCCACTGAGCGACGGAACGAGACTCTGTCTCAAAAAATAAAAAATAAAAAATGAACCTTGGCAGAGGTAGGTCAGGGATTTTCATTCTGGGGCATTTAGGAGACACAACCAACAGTGAATGATTAATAAATGATGAAGAGAGAAAGGAAGACAGGAAGAAACAAAGGAAAAGGAAAGGAGCAATTTTTGATTCATTCAACAAAGGCCTATAAATAAAAAGAGAAAGGACAGTGTTCGGGAGCTCACAGCCCCTGGGAGAATCCATAAACAAGCCCTAAAGTTTGAACAACTCAGACAGAAATCAGAGGCAGCTGAGCACAGCAGGGAGCGCAGAGCAGTACTCCCCTTTCTTCTCAAGAGGAATGGAGTTGGGGGGTGGCGGGGGCAGTGGGGAGCTGTTGGAAGGGAGCCATAAAGATTCTAATGCACCCAGCCAGTCTGACCACGGTAATATAAGGCAGAGTCCTACAGAGCCATATGCCCCTTGGATAGCTTCCTTTTTTCTTTTTTTCTTTTTTTTTTTTTGAGACAGAGTCTTGCTCTGTTGCCAGGCTGGAGTGCAGTGGCAAGATCTCGGCTTACTGCATCCTCCACCTCCTGGGTTCAAGCGATTCTCCTGCCTCAGCCTCCTGAGTAGCTGGGATTACAGGTGTGCGCCACCATGCCCAGCAAATTTTTGTATTTTTAGTAGAGACGGGTTTCACCGTGTTGGCCAGAAGGGTCTCGATCTCTTGACCTCATGATCTGCTTGCCTCGGCCTCCCAAAGTGCTGGGATTACAGGCATGAGCCACCGCGCCCAGCCTGCCCCTTGGATATCTTCCTATGCAGCCTTTAATATAACCAACTAGGGAAATTGGTTTTATTTAGGTGGAACTTATTTAATAAAAATATCTCCATTCTGGGAATGGAAACGTAAATCTATATCACTTGTTTTTTTCATATGACTGGGAATGATTGGGAGCACCTGTTTGATGAGGTAGCCGTGCTGGCAGTAGGCGGAGCCACAAGAGTTGGGTAGGGTGGGGTGCTGGCATTTAACAGCAGCAAAGGGCGTGAGGGCTGGCTACACACCTGGCTCGGTGGAGGGCACTGTGCAGAGAGAGATGTGTAAGCATGGATGGCACCGCAGAACCCAGGCGAAAGGAGCTTTGGGAGTTGGGAGGCACCAGCTGGTGGGGTATCTGCCTGGGCCTGGGAAAGACAGAGGCTGGAGACATGGCAGGGACAAGGAGCTCAAGACACTCTCCTGCCTTTGCGTCTTGGGCTGATCCTGTTTCCTCTTTTCAGAGACAAAGGGGAAAACATTTATGTTGTCAAAATACAAAAAGAGTTGTTAAATGGTGAAAGGCTAAGAGAACTTTTGTAAGCAGGAAATAAGGTGGACTAACATATTTATGGAGAATGTGCTTCTTTAATGAAAGTAACAAATTACATACTTCCTTGGGAAAAACAGAATTGTAACTGTTTCTTCAGGCACATGTGAAAAGAAGGAAAGGAAGGAAGAGTTAGTATCCTGTTTCTTTTCTATTCCAAATTATGATGAGGTCAGTTGAAAGTCCTGTACATAAAGATGAGTCATTTCAGTACAGACTCTTTGGGTCTAACTTACATTTCAGAATTTAAAAAGCTGGTTTCAGTGTTATTGGTCAGCAATATTAGCTTTCTAAGAGTAACTGAATTTTTTTCTAGGAAGTCTCAGTTATAAATACCTTATCCAATGCTTTGCTCCTTCCTCTCAATGTATTTTAACCTCATGTTTGCTGGTGTGGAAAGCAGCTGAATGGCATGTAGAATAATGAGTGCCTCATCGTTCAGAATAGGCAAGAAATGCCCTTTTTGCTGTTTTCCCACTGATGTCAAGGAATCAAATAAAGCAACTTTAATTTGTATGGCTTTGAGTTATGTCTCTCCTTTCCACATTATTCTAGTCATCCACCACTGGACAAGTGGTTATATATATCCTTGCCAAGATGTAACTTTGCAATCAGATGGTCAGTTCTTCTGAAGTGTCTGGAAGGAGGAATTTCATTTCACTTGGTACAAATGAGGTAAGAACAGTCTGACTTGCTCAATAAAAACAGGTACCCAAAATGTTTTTCATTCTACCACTCCCTCCCTCCCTAGTGGATTATTAATTAGTTTAGGGGAACTGAATGCACCCTTGGTTCCAACAGCTTAACAAGCTACCCAATGAGGGCATCTGTAAAAATATGCCTCAAGAGCTCAGACACATCCTGGTTTCAGAATCTCTTTGACCCACAGAAATATACGCCAACAATTTTTAGTTATTTTCCCACCAAAATGAAGGTGCTTTTTTTTTCAACACAGCAAACCCAAAGAGTCTGTACTGAAATGACGCATCTTTATGTACAAGGACTTTGAACTGACCTCATCATAATTTGGAATAGAAAAGACACAGGATACTAACTCTTCCTTTTCTGCTTTGCACAAGTGCCTGAAGAAACAAAGGAAAGAAGAAAAGAGGAATCTATTTCTGGTATATAAATTTAGTTTTCAGGGTGGAAAATCAGAATATTATGTAGGGTAAAACCCTCGTTTCTGCTAAAAATACAAAAATTAGCCAGGCGCCGTGGCAGGTGCCTGTAATCCCAGTTATTCAGGAGGCTGAGGCAGGAGAATCACTTGAACCCAGGAGGCGGAGGTTGCAGTGAGCTGAGATTGCACCACTGCACTCCAGCCTGGGTGACAGAACAAGCCTCTGTCTCGAGAAACAAACAAAAAACCCCAAGGCAAAGGAAAACAGTGAATTATATGTACCTTTCTGAAGGAAATAATTGATAATCACAAAAATACTTTCAACCACAGTTCAAGATTACCTTTTTGGAACAGGCAGTGCGCATTTGTACAACAGCAGGCATGTCTTGCAGCCAAATGAGAGATGTGTCCCTCCTCTTGTAATCTAATACAGGTTGTTGTCTGACTCATTCAGATCTGGGTTACTGTTCTCCCATCTCTTAGCCTCTGTGGCTCAGAAATTAGATAGTGCTGCATTTTCTTTCAAACACATTCTGAAACTCTGCCCTTTTTGTATTAGGCTTAAATCAAAGCTACAGCTCTTAACCAGGGACAATTTTGTTCATTGGTGACATTCGGCAATGTCTGGAGACATTTTCGGTTGTTGCAATTGGGCCAGGGGTGAGGTGGGGGGTGGGGGCAAGAGGAAGAGCAGGACAGTGCTGCTGGCATCTAGGGGGATGTGGCCACGGATGCAGTTAATTATTCAAGGCGCAGGACAGCCCATACGATGACTATCCAGCAAAAAATGTCAACGGTGCCAAGGCCGAGAAACTCTGCATTAGAGAAAAGCTTTTCCCAGTAAGTTTGTTTTTTTCATTCAACTATTCAACAAATACTGATTGAGCATCTATAATGCACTACAAAGAAGAAAAACAGTCACTGCCCTCTGAGTCAGACAATTCAAAGAAGGAAGTCACACACCCACCCCCGCCCCCACACACACACCAAGATCACTGCAGCTGTATGTTGTAGTATAGAGTGTGGTACATGTTGTGAAGGAAATCAGTGGATGGCAATAGACAGTGAACCAGGATGTGCTTTAGGTAATATGGTCATGAAAGACGTTCCTGAGGAGGTTACTTGCTTTGGGTAGCAAGTAACAGAAACCCCAATTCAAGGTGTCTTAAGTGGTGAGGAAATGTATGGCTGGCATAACTTAAATCTAGAGGTAGAGTGGGGTTCTCAAGACTGACTTAGCCCTAGGCTCCAACTTAATTTTCTTAGTTCTATCCACCTCCATGTGTCATTTCCTTTTCAGGATGATAGTTTAAGGTTGTTGTAATGGTTCTGGGCCTCATCACCTCACACAACAGCACCTGGAGGAAGAAGATGGAGGGAGTAGAAGGGGTGAAAAGGGCAGAGAAATACCCCGATATCCAGGCATTCTAAACCACAGTCCTGAGAGTCACCCTGATTGGGCTGCCTAGGTCACCTAACCATCCCTGAACCAATGATGGTGGCCAGGGGGAACAGGATGTGCTGATTGGCCTAAGCCAAACAGTGACCACCCTGGGCGCTCGGGCTGGCACCAGCTTCTCCTTAACTGAACAAAAACTGGGTATACTTTGGGGAAGGGTAATGTGCTTACTGGGTGGGCATTCAGAAACCTTCTCTACAGGTGGTGAAGATTTCAATAGGCCTTGAAGGATGAGGAACTGGCCTAGCCAGGAGCCTGAGGAATAATTTTCTAGTCAGGGGAATAAAAGAACACCTTGTGTTTATGTGGGGTAGGGGGCCAGTGTGCCTGAGCACGGTGTTCCAATGGGAAAGTGGCTCACAGTTAGTTTAGGGGACAGACATGAACATTTTCCTACACATTGAGTTTTTGTCTGCCACATTTATTACAAAATATGATGATCCTTTTTAGATTAAAAGAAACAACATTTTACATATCTTATCCATATCCTTTTCCATGTCCTAGCAGACAAAACATACTTACCTTACTTCTAGGTGTACCTTTTTATAACTCTCTGCTCCCTGCATTATTTCCCCATGCATTTCTATTTTCAGATGATCATTCTAATATAACTTAAAATAAGGCCAAAATAGGTTTTAGCAGAACCAATTAAGGTTTAAAGGATAAATTTTCAGGTTAATATATAAGAAGAAAACAAAAATCTTTTGGTAAGCAAATACGGAAAAAGGTTCAAACGGACAAGATTTCAGATAATTGAGTATTCACGATGATGCCCTAGCATTGTAGAGAAGCGACAAAACACATCTTGATTTAGAACAAGTTTTATACTACTTCTGTAACCCTCCAGCCCCTGGAATTATGCTGGTTATAGAGAAGACCGCCATACTGGTTGATACCAGAAATTGAAGGTCATAGGCCCTTTCATGTATATTACTCTATCTGCATATCCCCTCCTTTGCCCATCTCTTCCTCCTTTTAAGGAAGGCTGGCACAGTTTTTTATATCTACTGCATATTATTGCTTTGAATGGCATTTTTGTTTGGGCTTTTCTTAATTTTGCATTTTTGTTTTATTGTTCTTTGGAAGCGGTCTGTTTCTGCTTCCAATTTTGACGTCTTTGGTATTCTCTAAAACAAATATGGAATGAAACCTAATTGGACTCATAATTACATAACAAGGATTTGTAGGGATTGTCATTATTTGGTCCAAGTCTCATTTAAAAATTTTTGACATTACAATAGAAAGTGTGATAAATTCTATGTGTAATAAAAATATATAAAGTAAACATATAAATAAAATAAAATAAAGTGATAAAAGTGAATTAATTAATTTATTTCTTTATTTTGAGACGGAGTATTGCTCTGTCGCCCAGGCTGGAGGGCAGTGGCGCAATCTCAGCTCACTGCAAGCTCCAACTCCCGGGTTCACGCCATTCTCCTGCCTCAGCCTCCAGAGTAGCTGGGACTACAGGCACCCGCCACCACGCCCAGCTAATTTTTTTGTATTTTTTTAGTAGAGACGGGGTTTCATTATCTTAGCCAGGATGGTCTCGATCTCCTGACCTTGTGATCCGCTTGCCTCGGCCTCCCAAAGTGCTGGGATTACAGGCATGAGCCACCACGCCCGGCCACATTTTTTTTTTAGTAGTCTTGCTATATTGCGTGGGCAGGACTTCAACTCTTGAGCTGAAGCAACCCACATGCCTCAGCCTCCCACGTGGCTAGTACTAGAGGCAGGAGCCACTGCACCTAGCTAGGAATTATTATTATTTTTTATTTTTAGAGACAGGCTCTTGTTCTGTTGCCCAGGCTACAGTGCAGTGGAGTGATCATAGTTTACTGCAGCCTCTAACTCCTGGGCTCAAGGGATCCTCCTGCCTCAGCCTCCCAAAGTGTTGGGATTACAGATGTGAGCCATCATGCCTGGCCCAGCTAAGAATTTCAATTAGATAATAAATATGGTAGATTTTACAACCTCTTATCACTTACCTGTTGTGCTAAATAATTAAGGTGAATCGATTAAATAAAAGGGGGCTACAATATGACTATACAAAGCATCCACAACAGTACGAGATTAAAGTTTGTATTTTCACTGGATGATATTACTTCTATTACTACAATTTATTAGATACCACCATACCCTATGTTTTATTCATATTGAATCCTTCCAAAATCCTAGCAAAAATAAGTATTACTTCCATTTTACAGTCGAGGAAACAGAGGGCAAAGAGGAATCTGACAAAGATTACAGACAATACATAGGTAATATTACTAATGCTATCTGTTTAGTGCTTTATATACAGTTTCCATCATTACATAAACACTATGAGGTGGAATATAGAAAGGCTTAGTAATTATCGCAAGGTCACGCAGCTCACAAATAAGAATAGCTAGGATTCAAGCCCATGAAGTCTGATTCCAGGAGGCCTCGTGCCCTTACAAGCTGTACTTTATATAAAACATCTTAGTAGAGTGCCAAGGATTTGAACCTGACCCAAATCTGTCTGGCTCCAAAGACTGAGAACTGTTCATGTCTCCCCTTCGTACAGCAGTTAAAATGTGGGAAGCAGACCAAATAATCTCAAAGGTTCTTTCTCTTCAAAATTGCTATGTCTCCATGGATTTTATTACAAGGTTTTGATATGCAAGAAAAAGTTGGTGGGCGGGGGGTGGGGACAGAAACCAAGTTTTTGGGATGCATAACAAAAATAACTTATAGTTACAGCTAACTGTATGTCCAAATTTAAGAACACAACCCTGTGATAACTGTTATCGCTCCCATTTTAAAGGTGAGTTAACTGAAGCATGTTAAGTAAGCCACCTAAGTGGCAGGAAAACTAGCAAAAGCACATACAATTTACATGTAACATAAGCCTGGGCCTTTGTAAACCTGCCTCTGACTTAACCTACTTGTTTTGATGGACAAGGAGGAATTCTCACACTCTTTTAGATTTTTCTAACTTTAGGTTACAACCCCTTATTCAATTACACGCTTATCCAACAACACACTTGAACTGTGCTTATACTTCCACGTGCCTGACATAAGGTAAACTCAGGGATCAGAAGCAAACTTAAAAAGACATAAAAGGGTATAAAAGACCTGATAGTTATCAGCAACACAGTTCCACCTTTTCTTACCCTGTCTCTTCACTGAACAAACGTTTACGGGGACATCGCTTTTGAGGGAAAGAAAGAGAAACCGCTTCACATCAAACAAGAAGCAAAACTTACACACAGCACCAATTTATGACTAGGAGTGGCAGGGTAGAACAGCGTCGGCTTAAATCAGACGTATTAAAAATAAGCAGAAAGTGATACTGTGAACAGCCTGCCAAATGACGTCACAACTAAAAATCGCTTTCTTAAAAAAAAACCAAAAAAACAAAAACCTGACATTTTACTCCACAAAAGATCATCCTGCTGGCTGATGAATACAAGAACACTTAACAAAACCCTTTTGCTTTTATTATAAGCGGTTTAAACTGGTGTTCCTTCTCCTAAGTCGTAACGCACCAGTTGTCCGGGTAATCCAGACAATAATAGAAGCGAATACAAAACAAACGAACAAAATGACGCTTATTGCCAGGGAACCCGCGCAAAGGCGCCAGACAGAACCCAGCCCAGCCTCTCCCGCGAGTCCCAGAAGACAAAGCCGGGTCCCAGCAAGCACTGCGACAAGGACTACACATCCCAGCATGCAAGGCGCACACTTCTCCCGGCCGGACTACGATTCCCAACATGCTCTCCGGACAGCTGGCCAGCCTCCCTACCGTCCTGGTGTCTGGGGTCTCTGCAAAAATGGGGTCTCTCTCCGCCCGTTCAGCCTCCCTTTAGAGCTAAGGGTCGGATACCACCTCCCAGTAGCAAATTGTGATTATTCCGAGTTTTGGAGTCATTCTTCGTTGCCTGTTTTATTAGGGCAGCAAAATGCCTTCGGCTAGGGCGGGAGTGGGCGGAGGCAGGCTTGAGCCAATGGCACGGGAGCGGCCCTGTCGCTGCCATGGCAACGGCCACCGTTCTCGGGGGACCGGCCGCCCATTGGGTAGAATCTTTCCAGAAGGCTCGAGAAGAAGGAAGCGGAAGTGGCACGTGGAGGGGCCGGTGGAGGCGCCGGTGAGTAAATGCCGCAGATTCTGGAAAGTTCTGATCAGTGCGATACATAAGGCTGAGGAAGTGGGACCTCCCCTTTTGGGTCGGTAGTTCAGCCCCGGCGACGGTGTGCGAGCTGCGGTAGAGGCAGGCAACCGGAGGTGCGGAGCGACCCGCGGAGACTGAGCCCGGCTTTCTCCCGGGGCTTCTCGTCTGCCAGCCGCCGCTGTCATCCGGGAGTAGGAGGCGCCTGACAGGCCGGCTGTCCGTGTGTCCTTCTGAGTGTCAGAGGAGCGGCCAGACCCCGCGGGCCGGAGCCGAACGCGGCCGGGCAGAAAGCGGCGGCAGGAGGAGCAGGCAGGCGGCCGGAGGACGCAGACCCAAACCCGAGGCGGAGGCGGACCGCGAGCCGGCCATGTCGGTGGTGGGGTTGGACGTGGGATCGCAGAGCTGCTACATCGCGGTGGCCCGGGCCGGGGGCATAGAGACCATCGCCAATGAGTTCAGCGATCGGTGCACCCCGTAAGTGGGAGCCTGCGAGGGTGGATGGGAGGAGGTTCTGGGCTCTTAGTGTGGGGACCCCAAGCTGGTTGGCTACACCGATCACCGCGGCAAACGGAGGGTTTGGGCAGCGGCGCATCGTGGAACTAGGGACCAGCGACCCGGCCAGAGGATGGATGGGGGGCTTGCCACCACGAATTGGAGAAGGGATTGTCTCAGGGATTCACGGGGGCGAGAAGAGTCCCAGAGTCGAGACACTGGGTCGTCACTTTGTGCGGGCTTCCTACTGGGGGATTTCAAAACCTCCTGGGGGTCGGGCTGCGGCAAAGCCCGCGACTACGCTCCCTTGTCTTGGCAGGCTGCAGCCTGCGCCTTTCGCGGCCGCCCCCATATCCCCACCCGGCCTTTCTGAGCTGGCTGAGCCGCCTCCAGCTTGTCCTCCTCCCTCCGCGCATATCTTTGCGCACCGCGGAGCCGGGCTGCCGGGCTTTTTCTTCCGCATTGTGAATCTCGAAATGAATTGGAAGCTTCCAGAGCTTGTGTCGCTGCTTGTCCAGTGAGCAGGCGAACTGTTGTTAGCGACCACAGAAGCAGTCCTATGAAAGATCAGCCCACCTCTTTTTACCCAGTCTCTCCGTTGCTAACATTGTTGGCCTTAATGCCCGGGATCATTGTCGAAATATGTAAACGTTCTCGTTTTTGCTCTTTGCCATTCGTGAGGAATTGTAAACCGTATTTTTAAAATTAATTTTGCACAGTGTATGTAAAAGAATAAAAATTGCATACTTCTGGGCTAGAACGCCACAAGAGAATGGATGTCGTCACTGAACTAAATATTCTGTAGGAGCCTAGGGTGGGTAAAGGGCAACATTTTAAAAAGCAAGTTTCGTGAAGGGATATTTTCGGACGAGGATATATACAAACATATCTGCATGTGCACTGATGAAAACAAATGCTTCCATCTCAAGGCAATTACTGTACCTAGTAATTTTTTTCAAATGTCCCAAGCCCAGGATGAAAAGTGCAAAGTGAAAACATTGAATCCAAAGGCAGAATGACTGGGCTAATACAATTATTTGGGTGCTGAGAACGTTTATGAAAGTTGAGTGGAAAATCTGAGGCGAAAATATTTGGCAGTGTTAGTAACGTTAGCAAGACTGTTTTGAGCAACCTGCACGTCTACCGCTGCAGATATAAGTTTGTTTTTTGGTTGTGTTAAGGTTTTTCAATTGGAGTTTGGTAAGAAAGAAAAGAGTATTTCAGGCTTTCATGCTTAGGTGCAGTTTATACTTTGTTCTGGTTGATCCAATAAAAGAAAAAGCTTTTCAGAGGAGAGTAGGAAAAAAAAAATTGTGCTATACAGTGACTACTGTGTGAAACCAAAGACAAAAAGTACAGTCCTGAAAAATGTGCACTGAGGGCAATATTGGGGTTGCCCTTAATATGTTTGTTAAACTGTAACTATGGTTGACACTATTGCATCAGCTACTAATTGCTATTTAGTACAATTAATTTGATTCTCCCCTAGGAAAATGAGTAGATCCATTCTGCAAGTCTATAGTTATTCTGAACTTACAATGATGCTCTTGATTTTGGACGGTTTCTTGTCTAGCTTCTGCTTGGACACTTCTCTGGCATTTAGGCTGCTGTTCTTTTTAACACTTGCTCAGATAATGTAGTTCGAGGATGTTTCTATTACAGCAAATTTAAACTGTAAGGTGGTACTTAATGCCCTCAGTATTTTCCCGTTCTGCTCATCTCATTTACCGTTACTCCTACCTAAGCAGGTAGGAGTAACTCACCCAAAATTAGATTATATTTGGATTAGTAATCCAGAATTAGATAACTCCTTTAATCGAAAACCTAATTCACTTACTGTCTCCTCACAAGACGTTTGAGTTTGTCTCTGCTCTGGTTACTGCGCGGTTGCATTTCCATGGTGGCTGAGACGGTTGTCTCGCGGTTACAAGTCACCTTCCATCTCTTCAAAGCAGATTTGATGTAACTGATTAGTTACTCCTTTTCCTCGACATTTATATTGTTTTGCGGTGGTACTTGTTGTGCATCCTTTTTTAATTTCTCCGGTAGAATCTCCCAGATGGGAACCTCTGTGCTCTTGAAACTTCAGAGGTGTAAGTTGGGTTCATTTGTTTGCGTTAGCATAAAAACTTTGATTTCTAAAGAAGCAGCTGATATATCAGAACAAAAGTCGGTATGACAATGACATTTAGATGTGTACAGAGTTGGTGACTGAAAGGTAGAGTCACATCCTATTTTTTGTGAGTCATGTGTGTAGGGTCAAGTTAATAATACCATTTACGTATTTAAAACATTTTCAAAGTTAATGTTCAGTTCGTAATAACTGGGAACCTGGAGGATTCCTGAGCCATGAGCAGACGTTTTTGGGGTGGTAGAACTGCCACCTAGGTTGGATTCTCAGAGCAGCAGTTAAGTGGAAGCCCCCTTTGAGTATCTGATGAAAGCTATAGACTTTAAAATTGTGCTATGCTTGTTCCCTACCCCCTCATGGGTACGACATTTATATTAGAATTTTTCCCTTGTCAGTTTAAAATATCAACATTTATGCTTTTTAACATTTTTGAAATATATTTTTTTCTAGGTCAGTCATATCATTTGGATCAAAAAATAGAACAATTGGAGTTGCAGCCAAAAATCAGGTACGTTCCTTGAAAGAATTCGGATCACTTTTTAAGGGGGAGTTTTTAAAAGGGAAATCTCAGGAGACATAGAAGAGGGTAAAGTGTGCTTAAGCTTACGTATTTTTGAGTTTTAAAAATGTAATTATGAACCTTCAGATGATGATACTCTTTCCTTCTGTTCCCTTTGTCTTGTTTTATTAAGATCGACTTTAACTTTCTAATTTACCAACCTTCACTTTTTTTTTTTTTTTTTTGAGATGGAGTCTCGCTCTGTTGCCCAGGCTAGAGTGCAGTGGCGCTATCTCGGCTCACTGCAACCTCCGCCTCCCGGGTTCAAGCGATTCTCCTGCCTCAGCCTCCTGAGTAGCTGGAATTACAGGCACGTGCCACCACGCCCAGCTAATTTTTGTATTTTTCGTGGAGATGGGGTTTCACTATATTGGTGAGACTGGTCTGGAACTCCTGAGCTCGTGGTCCATCTGCCTCAGCCTCCCAAAGTGCTGGGATTACAGGTATGAGCCACCGCCCAGCCTGCCAACCTTAACTTTTAGTAACTTTTTGCTGCCTTTCATTTATCTAATTTTTAGAAATTATAAACAAGACATTTTAAGTTCGTGTGAATTTTCTCATCATACTCATTTAAGAGATTCCTTTTATAGAAGGAACTTCTAAGAAGTTACATGTTTAAAAGCCTTTTCAGGTTACTTAGTAATTAAGGTAGGACTGGGAAAATTTTTTTTTTTTTTTTATTTTACTTTAAATTCTAGGGTACATGTGCACAACGTGCAGGTTTGTTACATATGTATACACGTGCCATGTTGGTGTGCTGCACCTGTTAACTCGTCATTTACACGAGGTATACCTCCTAATGCTATCCCTCCCCCCTCCCCCCACCCACGACAGGCCCAGTGTGTGATGTTCCCCACCCTGTGTCCAAGTATTCTCACCTATGAGTGAGAACATGCGGTGTTTGGTTTTCTGTCCTTGTGATAGTTTGCTCAGCATGATGGTTTCCAGCTTCATCCATGTCCCTACAAAGGACATGAACTCATCCTTTTTTATGGCTGCATAGTATTCCATGGTGTAGATGTGCCGCATTTTCTTAATCCAGTCTATCATTGATGGACATTTGGGTTGGTTCCAAGTCTTTGCTATTGTGAATAGTGCCACAATAAATGTTAAGTATGCATGTGTCTTTATAGCAGCATGATTTATAATCCTTTGGGTATATGCCCAATAGTGGGATGGCTGGGTCAAATGGTATTTCTAGTTCTAGATCCTTGAGGAATTGCCACACTGTCTTCCACGGTGGTTGAACTAGTTTACAGTCCCACCAACAGTGTAAAAGCATTCCTGTTTCTCCACATCCTCTCCAGCACCTGTTGTTTCCTGACTTTTTAATGATTACCATTCTAACTGGTGTGAGATGGTATCTGATTGTGGTTTTGATTTGCATTTCTCTGATGGCCAGTGATGATGAGCATTTTTTCATGTGTCTGTTGGCTGCATAAATGTCTTTTGAGTGTCTGTTTATATCTTTTGCCCACTTTTTGATGGAGTTGTTTGATTTTTTCTTGTAAATTTGTTTAAGTTCTCTGTGGATTCTGGATATTAGCCCTTTGTCAGATGGGTAGATTGCAAACATTTTCTCCCATTCTGTAGGTTGCCTGTTCACTCTGATGATAGTTTCTTTTGCTGTGCGGAAGCTCTGTAGTTTACTTAGATCCCATTTGTCAATTTTGGCTTTTGTTGCCATTGCTTTTGGTGTTTTAGTCATGAAGTCCTCGCCCATGCCTGTGGCCTGAATGGTATTGCCTAGGTTTTCTTCTAGGGTTTTTATGGTTTTAGGTCTAACATTTAAGTCTTTAATCCATCTTGAATTGATTTTTGTATCAGGTGTAAGGAAGGGATCCAGTTTCAGCTTTCTATATATGCTAGCCAGTTTTCAGGACTGGGAGAAATTTTTGTCCTGACCTGTGCTGTTTAAAAAATACAGTAGCCATGTACTGTATTGAGTATTTGAAATGTGGCTTGTCTGAATCAAAATGTGAAGTATAAAATACACACGAGATTTTTTACTTTTTAATCAAATTGAAAAGTAAAGTATGGTATCTCATCAATTTTTTTATTGACTACTTATTGAAGTGATAATTTTTAAAATATATTGCCCTAAGTTAATTGAAATTAATCCAATCTCTTACTAGTTTTTAGTGTGGCTGCTAGAAAATTTTATGTAGATAGCTCCCCTTTATTCTGACATATAATTCTATTGAACAGCACTGATCTAGGCAGACCTCTTGGTGGAGAGAAGCAGTAAAAGATATATGAAATGCTCTTTGAGAGGCTCTTTGAAATAGAAGACATTTTTCTAAATACAGAAAATAGTATTGCTAAAAAAGAAAATTTTGGACTGTATCTTAGTACTGTATTGTATGTTACAGAATGTATTTAGTACTGACCTATTAAAAAATTAGGTCAGGTTTGAAAACAAAAATCTGTCTCTTAAAATGCTTATGTTGTAATAAGAAATTGGCACTTTATCAAACTTACGAATCTGCTTTCATTAGAAAATTCTTTCATGTTTTCCAATCCTTTGAATATGTAGGTTGGATTTAACTGTATTTCCTTTTTACATTGGAAGAGCGATATAACAAAAGGGTGAAAAAAGAAAGGAGAAATAGGCACACTCAAAATGATGTGTTCAAAAGGATAGTGGGACTTCAGTTGTAACAATCCTCTAAATGTGCCCATTGAGGATATTGATAACCTAGACCTAAAATTCTGTTGCATCTTTGTGGTTATGTGAGAAGGATCTGTTGAGACTCACATTTGACCAGTAGACTATATCTCAGTTTTAGATCATAAGGAATTTTAAGACCTAAACTCGCTTGAATTCTATGTTGTTTGAAAATTAGTACTGCCAAGCTAACTGTATTCTTCCTTTATTCAAAGAACTAGGTAAGAGAAAAAGTAAGTAGTAGACTGTTTTGGTATTTTTAAGCTAATAATTTCAGAATTCTTAGTTTTCAATCTTACAGTTATTTCTTGTTTCAAATGAGGTACGTTTGAATGAAATGTGCTCTGAAGTGGGGCTTTTCGATCTAGAGTTTACCTAAAATATTTAACCAAAACTATGGATTAAAAAAACACCATCTCTTACAGCAGTTTAACAAACATGTGCACCAGTTGTGTAAGATAGCAGTTCAGTGTCTTGTTTATAAAAACCATGGCTCTCAAGTCTTCACAATATGCACATGCTGTTGAAAACATTGGGTCACTTAGAAACTTTTTGAATTACTCTTCAATCTCCTACTTTTTGGTGTAGATAACTAGCATTTCATGCTGTTGCTAGGAACAGTAGCAATCCATGTATTTTCTGGCACAGAATGTCTATCCTGGCCACTTAGCAATTTATTAGACTATAAAAATCAACTTTTTTTTTTTGAGACTGAGTTTCACTCTTGTTGCCCAAGCTAGAGTGCAATGGTGCTATCTTGACTCACTGCAACTTCTGCCTCCCAGGTTCAAGCGATTCTCCTGCCTCAGCCTCTCAGTTAGTCATGCTCAGCTATAAAAATTAACTTTTTTAAACAAAATTATAATTTGACTATAGCACTACTATATCCGTTCATTCATTGGGTATAAAACTTCACAAGTTTAGTGGGGGGAAAAAGGAATGAAACAAGTGATAAAATTCTTGTGTGTTCAGAGCCTTTAGTGATAGTTTCACTGTCTTTTTATCTTACAGATTTTGAAATCTGCTTTAAAGTCTGTAGTCACACTATTTTGCCTCTTGTTCTGTCTTGCTGCTTACTTTCTGGCATTTTCTATAGGAGAAGAAAAAAGTATAAATAAAATCTGTTCATAGATGGGAAATTCAGTGAAACTGATGGGCCTCAGGGCAGCTTATGTGCACTCATGGGGTTGGTTCCGAATTGTAAAGTGACTAAATAAAATTACTGAAAGTACTGGTAGGTGGTGAAATTAGAGAAAAAAAATTAAAATCTCAAACCTCTTTTTGCAGCAAATCACTCATGCAAACAATACGGTGTCTAACTTCAAAAGATTTCATGGCCGAGCGTTCAATGACCCCTTCATTCAAAAGGAGAAGGAAAACTTAAGTTACGATTTGGTTCCATTGAAAAATGGTGGAGTTGGAATAAAGGTAATATAATTGAGCAACCTTAGATTCCTTGATAGGAGACTCCTTCATCCATCCATAGAGAAAAATACTGACTTATTAATACTTAAAAAGACGAACTTATTTGAGTTATTACTCAAATTTCTTAATTACACCAGGTGGTCTTTTTGTTTTTTATTCAGCTCTTTTTAAAGTATCGTAGATAGATGCTAAATTGTCTGAAAATTATTCAAATGGTAGTACATATGCTATAACTTAATTTGTGTTTCTTCTGACTTTTTGGCAATTATAAAATTGAGGTTTATTTGATGTTGGGAAAAATAAAAGACAAATAAAAGTCTGTTCTGAGACAGCCCAGTTGCAATTGTGGGGAGAGCAATAGTGTAATAACACCAGGAATCTTTTTTTAAACTTGCAGAGGTATTCCTGTCTTGTGATCAACACACAATAATATTTATCCCAGTGATTCATCTCTTCAGTTAGAGTGGAAATTTACTACCTTCTTTCATGTTTTGACTAAGACTTTGGGTGGGGTATATCTGCCCTAGCTTTCTTCCCCTCCCCTTCATCTTTAGGTAGAAGTTCTTTCTTCCTTTTTTTTTTTCCTCTTTTCCTTTCTCTCCCCCTTCTCTCTTTCCCCTTCCCTTTCTCCTCCTTTTCTTCCTTCTTTCCAAAACCACTACAACAATAAAGATTTTATGGAAGGGAATGTGTGCTAACATTTGGAAGTTAAATACTGGCATGTAGCTTCAAGTACTACAATGTTTAAAACATCTTTTCCCTTCAATATAGGTGATGTACATGGGTGAAGAACATCTATTTAGTGTGGAGCAGATAACAGCCATGTTGTTGACTAAGCTGAAGGAAACTGCTGAAAACAGCCTCAAGAAACCAGTAACAGATTGTGTTATTTCAGTAAGTGTAATTCCGCAAGGCAGTGTGTGTTATTTCATTTGGCATTCTTTGTATTACCTTTAAGTATCAAATGTGTGAAAGCTGTTCTTTTACTAGAGATCATGGTCTACTGGACTGTATTAACATGTGTTCCAGAGCATTACAAAGTAGATTTGAGTGGTATTTTTAGCCAGAAGCTGCAAAGGTTCTTGACTGGAAATCAAAATCTCATGTGAGGCTTTTTGAAAATACAGATTTTGAGTGGTTCCATGTGGGAGTATTCTAATATAGTTAGTTGCTGCACTATCAGGCTTGTACATTTAACACAGGAGCTTTTCACAGGTGAAAGAATTCTACCCTTCGTTGAGAAATGAGTGCATTAGGAGTTTTAAAATGTAGCCTACCAGTAGTGACAAAAGCTAAATTTTTAGCACTAGCAAGCCTGTTACCTTCAGTGGACAGTTACTAGTTAGACTGTCAAGGGGTACTTGAAATGAACAAAAGTCATCTTTTTTTTTGGACACCAGAAAGGTAAATTCTGCTCACCCAGATGTCTTGGGTCACTTCTTGATACGTTGTGGGGTATGCTTTTGGACTTAAATACAGCATGGTCTTTGCACTATAGTATGAGCAATGTGGCCAACTGAGATCAGTCAGCAAGAAGCCTTTATGAATGAATGAGGCAGACGGGCTAACATTTCTCCTATTGTCCTTGCAAGATGGGAATTGTTTTAATCTCTGGCAAAATTAAAGAATTAAGTTAGAAGTCAGTGGCTTCTCCCTCCCCAGTCTCCCTTCCTTTTTTTTTTTTTTTTTGCCACAATTTTTTTCCCCTGGTGAACTGAGAAGCTGATGGAAGAAGTGTTCTGATTTGAAAGGTGAGCAGAGATCTACCTTTGCTCTTGCTCATGTCTCTCTCTCAAGCATCTACAAATATTTTGGACAACTTGGAAAAATCACTGTACTAAACTTAGGTACTTTGCACTGAAATGATTCTATGAATGTGTTGTTAGATACTTTTTTTCCTGAATAGTAGTATCCTGAAGTGCTGCACTAGAAGGCAGTCAAAAAGAATTACAACTAGAATGGCACAAGTCAATGCTGTAAGAAACTTCAGCCCTTGAGCTGTTTTCACACTTAGGAGAATCAAAAGGCTTTGCCAAAAAGTGATTTTGTAATCTTAACATGTTGACTGAATTAAGGAGTACCTCAGTGAACTGAACTGAAAGGGTGGTGGCTGGCATATGTTAGAGTTAGCTCTTTAAGTTCCTGTAGTTTTTGCCTATAGTTTAATTGTATTAAACATTAAATGTTGACCTAGTGTTATAATTTCCTAATGCCAGTAGAAACTTATGATTAGTTTGGAAGCAGATTTAATCCGCTTTAATTTCAAGTTTTCTCTTAGATTTATGTAACTTTTAATATGTCTTATGAAACTCCTGATTAATTTTTATTTCAGCTTAAACTTGGTTATAGTAAAGACTATTTTGATCCTGTAATTTTGGGACAGTCTTTTCAAAAGTAGTTACTGTTTCTGAAGGTTAAGGAGCTTGCAGGAAACTAAAGCCCTATTTCTATTTTGTGACTTGGTGAGACACCTTAGCTGGACTGTTGTGAATTTATAAGTGGTTTGTGGCCGGGCGCGGTGGCCCACGCCTGTAATCCCAGCACTTTGGGAGGCTGAGATGGGCGGATCACGAGGTCAGGAGATCGAGACCATCCTGGCTAACACGGTGAAACCCCGCCTCTAGTAAAAATACAAAAATTAGCCGGGCGCGGTGGCGGGTGCCTGTAGTCCCAGCCACACGGGAGGCTGAGGCAGGAGAATGGCATGAACCCGGGAGGCGGAGCTGGGTGACAGAGCGAGACTCCGTCTCAAAAAAAAAAAAAAAAAATTAAGTGGTTTGTGAGGAATTTCTAAGTATATTTTGTGTTCTAGATAATTCAGAATTGTTTGTTTGTTTGTAGGTCCCCTCCTTCTTTACAGATGCTGAGAGGCGATCTGTATTAGATGCTGCACAGATTGTTGGCCTAAACTGTTTAAGACTTATGAATGACATGACAGCTGGTAAGGAAAAAGCACTTGTCGTGTAGAAGTGAATATACTATCAGAATTATGGATGTTCAGTGCTATTACTTTCGTATAGGTACAGAAACACAGCCTATTAAAAAATCGGGTCAGATTTGAAAAAAATCTACCTCTTACAATGCTTATGGTTAATGAGAAATTGGTACTTTATCAAACTTACGAATCTGCTTTCATTAGAGAATTTCATGTTTTTTCTTCCTTTGAAAATGTAGGTTGGATTTAACTTTGTTTCCTTACAATGCATTTATAGTTAGGAAGTAAGTTTTCCCACAAGCTTAAAATTCTGGGCTTTAAAACTACCTTGGCTTACAAGTAATTGGTTTAGTGTAAAAAAAAAAATTTACTGAACTGTAGATAGGTGATCACTTATCAAATATTGCTTTAAGCCTGTACTATCTGAATGTGTTACGCTAGGTATTGTGGATATACAGTGGTGATCACAGCATCTCTTCCTTGAGCTTTCATTAGTTTATTATGATTACAGATGAACAAAAAATCACTTAAGGAAAAAAGTCAGTTTTTATGCTGAAAAGTTTTACTCACATATTTGTTAGGTTTTTGGAAAACTTAAATATTGGTAAAAATACGTTCTTAGGTATACATGTTTAGAAATACAGTTTAAAGTTCAGAAGAAAAACAAACTTTAGGGTTGTTCAGCTATTTACCTCTAAAAGAAAATTGGTAGGAACTGCAGTTGCTGTAGTTGTATATTAAATTCTTAATTTTTTTGGATAAGCAGTGTCCTAGCAGGTTGTGGTTGAAATGTAAGTATTGCATAATGAGTCTGATACTCTGTGTGATACGTGGTTATGTTTCACTGTATTCACGCCATATATGTTTTGTCTGGCACATCTCCATATATTGAAAAGTGATAGAGCATTGTTCTGAAATCAGAAAGAGAGTAATAATTAATTCCAAGAAGATCAGTGTGAAGTCAGGTATAAAAGGAATGTAATGTGTTCACCTTTAATTGTTTCAAGTTAATAGTCAAGCTTCCTCCATGTGTAATTTTATGTAACAGTGAGATTCCTAAGAAAATGTGAACCGAGGAATTGAAACATACTTATTTTTTTTAGTTGCTTTGAATTACGGAATTTATAAGCAGGATCTCCCAAGCCTGGATGAGAAACCTCGGATAGTGGTTTTTGTTGATATGGGACATTCAGCTTTTCAAGTGTCTGCCTGTGCTTTCAACAAGGGAAAATTGAAGGTAAAGCCATACATTGGAACTCAGTGTCCAAAACACATTAAGTGTTGTGACTTTAAGCTACTGAGCCTCTTTACTAGGCTTTTTCTTCTTGGTAATGAAGAGTTTTATTTTAGGTAGAGATGTTAACAAGAAACGGTTGCTAAGGTTGATCTCCATAAAGATGATGTAATTGTCTTAGCATACTCTTAAGTGTTCTTGTTTCAGAAAGAAAAGGCTTTTGCAGTTATTTTCTATGTAGTCATTTAAAGGCAAAAATATCTTAGAGATTTATTCCTGACTGATTTGGATTTCATGTTATAATTTAAATATAGTCTTGAGTCTCTTAGTCTTTAATTGTTTGGGTAGTAATATTTAAGATACTAGTTACAAATGTGATTGAAAATAACCAGACTATTTGTTGTTTCGACCAAATTAGGTACTGGGAACAGCTTTTGATCCTTTCTTAGGAGGAAAAAACTTCGATGAAAAGTTAGTGGAATATTTTTGTGCAGAATTTAAAACTAAGTACAAGTTGGATGCAAAATCCAAAATACGAGCACTCCTTCGTCTGTATCAGGAGTGTGAAAAACTGAAAAAGCTAATGAGCTCTAACAGCACAGACCTTCCACTGAATATCGAATGCTTTATGAATGACAAAGATGTTTCCGGAAAGATGAACAGGTGTGTCTTGAATTCTACAGATTGATTAGATGGAACTTTTTTTGAAACTAGCCCAGGTGTCAGTTCTAGTGGGTGTCGTGAGTCTTGGCCTACATTTCAGAATTGTGCGTTACACGCCTGTGGCTGGAGATACTGTTGTTTTTATCACCACTAGCTCTAGGGGCACTTATGTGAAGAGGGCTTTTAAAAATACCTTTGCTAAGTACTCTCATGGGTCTAAGTACTACCCTCAAGTCTTCTTGGTATTTTCACTTTTTAGTATTTCTGGGCCAGTAATTGAATACTGGTTTCACAGAGATACTGTGCAGGGACTGGAAATAACCATTGAAAGTAATGAGAATCAGATCAAAACATTTAGAAGGGTTGGACCTGTTGGTACCTGCCTGTGGTCACAACTTTTCAGGAGGCTGAGGTGGGAGGATCCCTTGAGCCCAGGAGTTTGAGGCTTCAGTGAGCTATGATTGTGCCACTGCACTCAGCAAGACTGTCTCTGGGGAAAAAATTTTAGAAGTAAAATGGTGGTCATAAGCAATATAAAATGATTTATTTGAGTAATAACAGGAGAACTGATTGTCTTCCTCATTATCTTTCTGCACCTGTTTGGTATATTTATCAAAGACAAAAGAGCTGTAAACTACAGTACAGCTAAACTTGGCCCATGTGGGATCCAGGGTGTCTGAGGGGGAAAATAATGAAATTCATTGGGTTATCAAAAGTAGGACAGGATATTGGTCTTAACCTTTCTAAAAACAAGTTTTTATTTGCTAAGGTCACAATTTGAAGAACTCTGTGCTGAACTTCTGCAAAAGATAGAAGTACCCCTTTATTCATTGATGGAACAAACTCATCTCAAAGTAGAAGATGTGAGTGCAGTTGAGATAGTTGGAGGTGCTACACGAATTCCAGCTGTGAAAGAAAGAATTGCCAAATTCTTTGGAAAAGATATTAGCACAACACTCAATGCAGATGAAGCAGTAGCCAGAGGATGTGCATTACAGGTACTTTCTCAACTCTGCTTTTGCTTGGTGTACAGTCCTTGAACAGTTTCCAGTGTATGTCATCATGGTAGGATAATAAACAGAGACCTGTGTCTAGGTAGCAGGAGGACATTTTAAACAAACCGGTAAAGCTGTAGGGAGATAAGGCCACTCAAATCTAAAAGATCCAGTGAATTTCAATTAAAAGAACTACCAAGCTGGTGTTTCTCAAGCTGAGAATCAAAACCAGGTATGATTCTGAGGATATCACAGAAAACACAGCTGAAACACTAATAAACTGTGTGGTGGTGGCAGTTGTTACTTACAAAGCACACGGGGAATTAGAATCTAATCTGATATAATAAGGAATTGATTTGGGGCAAGTTTTCAGGGTGTTAGGAGTATTAACAAATGGTATTAGAAAATAGATAACCTTCTCTTATCCCCAAATTGATTTTTAATCTGCCTATCAGATAAAAAGGCAGCCCAGAAGTGTGAAGTTAGTTTGGTGAAAAACACCAAATCTGGAAGTTATTTGGTAAAAAAGAAAATTCTAGTTTATATTTAGGATATTACAGTCAAAAAAGATCTAAATAGTTTTAAATAAAGTTTCAAGTTGACATATTTGAGTTTTAAGCTAGTTAGCAGTTTTTAAAATATAAAACAGGATTCTGTAAACAAAGGTATTTAGACTGACTGCCTTTGTATACTTACAAAAGGAAGAATAGGTAGATACTAATTATTAATGATAATCCATTGTATTATCCATCCTGTTCTACGGGGTTTTTGTTTTCGCTTTTTTCTTCATAATGGAATATGCCTCCTTTAATTAACTCTGATTCCTTCAAATGTTGGAAGTTTATATTTTCTTCAGAAGTAGAGCTAATTGTGGCCTCTCTTTTGAAGGATCCTATACTAAATGATGATTTTTTTGGGTCTATTCAGCTTGATCATCTATTTAGCTATTTTTATATGTCGTGTCTAAATAGGGATTTGTCCACCTATCTGTTGGGTGTTGCCTTTCCCAAATTTGAATTTACCATTGCTTTCTTCGTTTACACAATTATTTGAAAATCTGAACATTATGGCCCTTTTGGGGGTTTCTCAGACATTTGGAAAGCAGTGTAGACAGAACTGTTCATGTATGTATATGTACATATTCAAAAGTGATCTTGAAATTGCTGTCAGCAAGGATTTCTAGAAAGACCAGTCTGTTTTCCTAATCCGCATGAAACCTGTTGTTAACTGTCATTATCTTAAGATATATTATTTGTCTTTGTACCTAGTAATTGGCATAGTATTTAGATGGTAAAATAAATTCTTTGTTTAGATGAAATACACTGGAAACGATTTTGGAATGTGAGTTTTTAAAAAAAAAAAACAACAAAATCCTGTCCATCCATTAGAATTCAGTTTTATATTAAAAGATGACTGGGAAGTGTTCATGTGCTCATGATAATTTTATTTATTTTTTTTTTAAGTGTGCAATCCTTTCCCCGGCATTTAAAGTTAGAGAATTTTCCGTCACAGATGCAGTTCCTTTTCCAATATCTCTCGTCTGGAACCACGATTCAGAAGATACTGAAGGGTATGTAGCAGAAAATAGCATTCAGATACTCTAATGTAAAGAAGAAAAATTAACAGATGACTTCTCTAGTGGGGAGTCATTAATTTACCTGGAATGTTTCAACAACCAAATCTACCAAAATATTTCTCTCATTTTGGTATTGTAAATGATGAGATAGAATTGATAAAGATTTTAGAAAGTCTCTTTTCTGTTTGTATAGCACAGTAAGCATATTTAAGTACTTCATCTGCTGAATGCCTTTTTCTTTTCTCTCCAGTGTTCATGAAGTGTTTAGTCGAAACCATGCTGCTCCTTTCTCCAAAGTTCTCACCTTCCTGAGAAGGGGGCCTTTTGAGCTAGAAGCTTTCTATTCTGATCCCCAAGGAGTTCCATATCCAGAAGCAAAAATAGGTAAGCAGTTCATTGTGTATATTTTACTCTTTAGTTAAAGACTTAGCTTCTCATTCATTGTACAAACTTTGAAAGTTTTCTTATTCTTAGCGATGTTGAGGGGAGCATAATTCTGTGTGAAGACATTTTCCATTTAGAATAATGGTGATGGAGAAATAACTGCATTTTATTGAGTCATCTGGTCTAGAGATAGAATGACTTGGTAGTTCTGCTGTTACTTGGAGTTTTGCCGTTACTTGATTATATGTGTACATATATATATATATATGAACACTTTAGTATTTTCACTATTCTGATACAGTCTGTATGTAAAAGGTTATCCCTGCTTTTAATACTAAGTTTTTCTCTAGGCTAAGTGTTATTTGTAGTCTGTTACTTCTAGTTTAAAACCTGAGTCAGCGACCATTGTGAATCCACTTCTCAAGTGTACCTTTGTGTTATCTTTTCTAAAGATAAGGTTTTTTTGGTACATATTTTGAGGGGACACTTGACACCATCCATCTACTTTTACCCATAGTAAGTCTCTTTCCCAGACCATGGGTGAAATTTGCCAATATTGCTAGGTCTTTTCAGGACACACCCTTGCCTCACACCTTTTCATAAATAAATTGTTTGAAGGAGTCGAACCTGATCAATTGTGTTTTCTTTCTTACTACTTTAAAGGCCAAAATGTTCTGACCCAGAGTTGTGGTGTATTGTTTTTAAAACAGTTTTCATGAATTTATTGTTAGGAAAAGAAATCATTGCATGTAGACTTGTAAGATTTTGATAAATTGGAATCTGTGCATTAATTACTGTGTGGAAGATAAAATCCCAGCTTTTTGGCATGGCATCTAATTTTTCATGTTTGATTGAAACTGAAAACGTCACACATACTTGAGCCATCTTACATCCCACTTTCCAGAATAAATGCTGTTTCTTTAGATAGATGGATGTTTTGGCAAATATTTCCTCAACTACTGATTTGACAATTAAGGTGTATTCATCTTTCAGTGACATTGTAATTAAATCTGTAGCTCTGTGTGTTTATATAGACAGCACTTTAAGTACTAGGCAGTTAAATCTCATTTAGAGCTTCGCACATAACAGGTTCAGAGTACTTACTTTTGACTCAGTGGTCTCTAGAGTAAAAGTACTTATTTGTGGCTATAACTTAAACCTAGCACTTGCTTCTTTAGTAAGTGCTCACTGTACTCAATCCTCAGAAGCGTAGAAAAGTTAGGTAACTTTTGTAACAGGTCACACAGCCAGGATTCAAGCCCAGATAGTCTGGATTAAAGTCTACACTTTTATTAACCATTAGTAATGTTCTGGAACCCCATTGTATTATACATAATAATTTCAGACTTTCATACAGATTTTGGCTCACCTCCCTTATTTAAAACAGCTAAATGTTTTGATTATTTAACCAAAAGAATGGTATTCTTTAAAAGGTTATAGGATTAAAATTCAGCATGTGCTTGCTATCATTTTCCTTATGCTTTCAAACAGATTTTCATGTCTAGTTTGTGCTCACCCATCTGGAGAAGTAGGGTAGAAGGAGGCAAGAACTGCTTGTTATCAGTATCTTACACTCAGTGTTTACGCCTAGTGTTAAATAAAATAGTTATAAGGGTGCCCTTATCTTTGAAAGCTTTTATGGCATACTAAGATTAATTTCAAGTATATACATTTTAAGAGGTCATAGTTATATATTAGAGGACTTCAATTTGGTAAAGACTGGGTAGAAAATTTTAAAACAGCAGTAGTTCGCAGGTGTTATTTTTTTAGCCTTTGTATTTTTCTTATCTGTCTCCTTTACACAGGTAGATTTTTATTGATTTATTAAGAGACAGGTTCTCACTTTGTCACCAGGCTGAAGTGCAGTGATGTGATCACAGCTCAATGCCACCTTGAAGTCTTGGGCTCAAGGGGTCCTCCTGCCTCAGATTCCTGAGTAGCTGGGACTACAGGTGCATGCCACTGAGCTCGGCTAATTTATTATTTATTTTTTTATTTTTTATTTTATTTTTTTTTAGTAGACACGGATCACACTATCTTGCCCAGGCTGGTCTCAAACTCTTGGGCTCAAGTGACCCACCACGGCCTCCCAAAGTGCTGGGATTACAGGCATGAACCACTTTACCTGGCCTCCTTTACAGAGATTTAGATTTAATTCTAAAATTGTGATTCTGTGATTGTTGTTGTTGTTGTTCTAGGCCGCTTTGTAGTTCAGAATGTTTCTGCACAGAAAGATGGAGAAAAATCTAGGGTAAAAGTCAAAGTGCGTGTCAATACCCATGGCATTTTCACCATCTCTACGGCATCTATGGTGGAGAAAGTCCCAACTGAGGAGAATGAAATGTCTTCTGAAGCTGACATGGAGTGTCTGAATCAGAGACCACCGGAAAACACAGACACTGATGTAAGTTTGTGGATAAACCCTTGTGTTTGAGTAGAGTTGACTTAGTTGTAAGCTATAGAAGTGGGTAGGGAAGGGTTAAAATGAATGTTTTCCTTCATAAATAATTTTGATCAGAATTTTAGGTAATGATAATAGCACTTGCCAGTTAGTGGTAATATACAGCTTGAAATTTGGTGAATTGTGACTAAATTCTGTGTAACTTAATTTGAAGTAACTAGTATATGACAGAGTAGGTGATGTTTCATTGAGTTGGGATTTTTTTGGTTTTTTGAAGATGTAGACCACACATTGAGAAGTCGAATGTTGACTGACGTTTAAGAAACTTAAAAAACAGACTGCTACAAAAACTGTTTGAAATAGCTACCAAATATTAAAGTGTTTAAAATTGTATGACAAAATTGGCTTTGATATTTTAGAACTTGTTTTTGTGTTTACATGGTTTTCTGTATTGTGGGAGGAAGGACGAGAAGTGTCTGTGTAGCGTATAGTAAGAATTGTTATCATTAGCATGAGTGCTAGTTCTGTGTGGTCAACAGAAGAATTTTAGGAAGCTAAAGTATTAGAGTAATTACAGTTTATTTCTAGGGAATAATTAGAAATAGCTTAAGAGGGAGGCAGTGTGGTGTTTTAGTAAAGATGTGAGAAAGTGCGTTATCTAGTGATCACTGTGTTACCTTTCTAGAACATCTAAGGAACATAAACATTCTGAACCTTAGTTTTATTCTCATCTAGAAAAATTCTAATGTACAGTAGTTGGTTAAGTGATGAGTGCCATATACTTTCTCAATCTCTTTAGTACCTTTTGGATATCAGGAATGCCTCGTTCCTAAATACTTCAGTGTCTATCTTAGAATCTTGAAGCTAAGAGAAGAAAAATATGAGAAGAGTTCAGTGTGAGCACAAAGTAGTTAACCTAGAATATTTCCGCCCTCTTCCAAAGATGGGTAAAGATCAAGCAAGCACTAATTTATTAGGGATTGAGGGCTACTAAAAAAGAAAATTAGGAAACTCTTAGGGTTCATTCTTCTTTTTCTTTACCAAATTTTTAATTAGGATTGTTAATATGTAGCATTTATTCTTTACTGGATATAGCTGGATCACAAAAATTGGGGACAGAGTGAGTCTTGGGTATCTATAAACTGAAGTGATGAATTCCGAAATAACTGATAATTGCCCATTTTATGTAACTGTTTAGTATATTGAAAATGGAGATAGGTTGAGATCCATGATGGCTGCTGGTAAAATAGGTTTGGAAACTTGTTTCTAGGAAAGAGGCCTGGAGTAATCTATTTCCAGTGCCTTAGAGAATTAATATCTGTACGAGCTTAGATGAGCTTCCTAAGGGAGAGTTCTTGATTCTTACCACATCAATTAAATGCTTACTTGTGTTATTTAACCATATTAACTGCTGTCATTCAAAGAATTTTTTACAGGTTTAGAATATCTACAGAAGTTTTCAAGTACTTTGTGTTCATTTTGTTTTTATTCAGTACCTTTTCTCCCCACCTGTTAAGATTTCAGAAATTGAGTGTACTGTCTTTGGTGCCCTATAACTTTAAAAATTTATACAAGTACACCTGCTTTCTACATCCTTTGTGCCTGGGCTTTCATTTCAGAAAAATGTCCAGCAAGACAACAGTGAAGCTGGAACACAGCCCCAGGTACAAACTGATGCTCAGCAAACCTCACAGTCTCCCCCTTCACCTGAACTTACCTCAGAAGAAAACAAAATCCCAGATGCTGACAAAGTGAGTGACTCTTCTAGTTCATTCCATTAGACAATGTTGCAACATGTAATCATTAATGATATCATTAAATTGCAGTTTCAAGAGCAAGCACCAAATAATTTCATTCTGTGTAGGATTTTTTTCTGTTGATTTTCTATGTATTTTTCAACTAAAACCAGTTAGATGTATTTAAGTTCAATTAAGGGAATTTAATATCCTGCTTTAAACCTAAAAGCTTCTCTTGATTAACTGCCACTCGAAGTAACAAGAGACCAATGTATACTGTTTGTTGTCTTTCAAAGAGCAGAGGTATCTTCTAATACCAAAGGCAGAACTTGATATTTCCCAGGGCTACATGATTAGTTTTCACTTGAACTAATCAGTTGATAAATACATGGGCTATAGGAGTCTAGTAAACTTCTTTCTCCTCTCAAGCCATCGGTCAAATTTAAGTAAATTAATTATGGTGGTCTGGTAATAACCAGATTGCATTTCAAGGTAATTATTTTTTTGTCCTGCTTCCACAGTAGGTATTGGAAGCTAACTTAAATAGTGGTGTTGTGTCCCTTGGAAAATGACAGCTTGTAATCAGACCTTTAAGAGTCATGGTCAGATGGATATTGAAAAATTTCTGTTGTTAACGGTGAATCACCGTATGTTTTGTGGAACTTTATTATTTTCTGTACAAGGTACATGTAAATAATTAGCCTGCTCTTGGTGATTTGGCTTCCCTTACATTCTGAGGGTAGAGTTTTTTTACCCTCAGGCAAATTACAGAATCTTTCATTGGGTCAGGATAGGTTTTTATACTATGTAAAAGTTTCCAGTTTTTAATTTTTCCATCCCCTCATTGATCCTGGGGGCTCCAGTGTGAGCTATGGGTCCTGACTCTGATTTCTGAAAGCTGCTCTCTGTTTTCCGCTGTTAAGTTGTATGATGATGGTGGTTATTTGGAAAAATAGCTGCTTAGTTTCAACAGCACACCCCTTGACTTGGGATGAGCATACACATCAGCTCTTGCTGAGAGTCTTAGTACCTGTCTAGAACATGACATTGGGTAGGATCTCATGCTCCTTAGTTGTAGGTGTGACCACTAGTCTGAAGCCTTTTTGGAGCATTATTACCCCTTTGGAGAGGGTTCCTCATCCATTCCGTGTTGAAATGCCATTTTGTGATGCTGGTTTTGTCAGTAGGTGGTTTAATTGGGTACTATCAGGTTGTCTTGTCTTGATTTAACTTCCATACATGTACTGTTATCCATTTGTTTCCTAGCATCTGTTGCTCTTGTCTTCCTAGGTGTATGTTTGATTGGATTCATTTTTCTTTCCTGTGGCTCATGCCCTCAGAGCATGCATAATATATTGAAGGGTTGTGTGCATTAGAAGGAAAATGAGGTGTGGAGGACTGCAGGCTGACTGCCTAGTTCATCCATAGTGATACAGCTTATAGCACTTGATAGGTGATTTCTAAGGAACACTGAGATCAGTCTCTGAAACATGGGATCTAGTTCCATCTCTTTAATTTTAGGCAAGTCATTGAACTTTCTAGACCCACTTTCTTTGATAAAGTGCCTAAGATTTTTAATCCATTATAACTCCTCAAAATTATCTATGGCTATGATTATTGTGCCTCATGGGCTAGTCTCTTCCCATTTTACCATCCTACCTACAGGATACATGTTTATACACTGTGGTTGTCATCTGATCTGTCATAGAACTGAGTCTGCTCATTTGTGTTCTTTGTCATTTATATTAGTAGGAACCTGCAGAAATGGAAATGCATAGCAAAGGCTTGGAAAATTGAAGGCCACAGGAGATACTTACTTCTTTAGCCCTGTATTTACATATTTTGAAAAAACTACATAAATCATTGGCATGTGTCACATCAGTCCATTTGCTACTTTAAGACTGTTATCTCTTTTTACCTTGCAAAGTTGCTTATGAGAAATGATACAATTCAAAGGTGGATAGTAAGAAGAATATGTGTGTGTGTGTGTGTATGGGGTAGAGAGAGACATATATACTCCAAGTTCCATAAGGAAATTTTAAAAGGCACTCATCAGTGTAGTGCTAGTTGTAATTGAAGCAGGCATAGTAGCATATAGGGCCTACAATATTATAGGAATTAAGATGATCCTAACCTGTTTTGCATTGGTTGAAGCTTATCCTTAGGTGACAGGTTCTAGAATCTATAAAGATAAGAATAATTTAGTAATTTTCACTTTTTGACTCATGGGACTTATAAGAATATTTAAAGGGGTTAGAAAGTAAAGACTTGTGAAGAAAAGCTTTAGCAGGAGAGATTGTTCAATACGAGAAGAGAAAAACATGCCGGTGAATTCCCAAAGGAAGGTATGGCATATTTAATAGCAGCCCTGATTTAAAATAGTGGGAATTAGGTGATTCTGTAGACCCTTCTAACTTTATGATTTTTAGAGATTTTATTTTTGCCCAAGTCATCAGTAAGTATGAGGAGATCTTTTTTGTGTTTTTCCAAGTGGGTTGTTTAAAATTTTTTCCTTTTTTTTATTCCCCTTCCTAAGGCAAGTGAAAAAAAAGTTGACCAGCCTCCAGAAGCTAAAAAGCCCAAAATAAAGGTGGTGAATGTCGAGCTGCCTATTGAAGCCAACTTGGTCTGGCAGTTAGGGAAAGACCTTCTTAACATGTATATTGAGACAGAGGTAAGTACTTCAATTAAATATTTTTATTTTGAAATATTTTTAGTTTCTTGGCCCTGTTACCTATGTTTCTAGTAGATAAATGGCCATAATTCTTTCTCATCCCAAGTTTTATATAGTTTTAGGGATAGAATGAAGCCAAAACTAATGAATTTTGCAGTTTAATTTTTTTTAACAAGTTTGTTTAATTTTTTTTTTTGTATTCATATTAGAGCTATGCCGTAGATAATTATGCTTGATATAACATGATTGGCTGAGTTCTTGTGAAAAAATTGGATGGCAGTAAATCATAACAGAGCACAGTACAGTTGGAATTTCATGGCACACTAAATATTTCTATTAAAATACATTGTGTTTTTTAGTAGTCTGAAATTCTAGAATAATTCTAGAAATGTGAAATAATTGAGATTTGGTTTTTCCATACTGAGGTGGGAACATTGTATTTAGAAGTTTATTTAACAATAAACTGTAGTCCATGGATTTATCTTTGATTTTAAAATGTGGCAAAGTGGTGTGGCTGTTATACATTGGCCAGTATTAATCCGAATATAGACAACCATTTATATACAAGAAAACAAAATTACATTTAAGCAGTAGGTTGGTTTTTTTTTTTTTTTTTTTAAGCATTAAATATGAAGTCTGTGTAATCTGTTACAATGTTAAAAAAATCAAACTTCAGCCTGAGTATTTAGAAAACGGAAATGTCTGTTGGGTTTGTAGGAAGAGTTTGACGAGGTATAAATTGGAACTGTGTTAACACTAAAATTTGTTTTGTATCATGTTTTTTAAAACCCCAGAGTCTACACATTTAAAATTTAGTTTGAGTTAACTAGAAGACCGGAATTAACCTTTCCTGTTTCCTGACAGGGTAAGATGATAATGCAAGATAAACTGGAAAAAGAAAGGAACGATGCTAAAAATGCAGTTGAGGAATATGTGTATGAGTTCAGAGACAAGCTGTGTGGACCATATGAAAAATTTATATGTGAGCAGGTATGTTTTAGAGCTCTGTTTTTGTTCAGGTAGTCTCATATAAAGTGTTTAGTATCAAAATTGACAGTTGAGGCTTAAGCCTTTACTCAGATAACTTGAACTTTTTGGAAACAGAAAACAAAAGTAATGGAGATAGAGGCTCATTGGTGATGAGCAGTTTTATTTTGTACTAGCCTACCCCTAAAACTCTTCATTTTTACCATCTAGAAGAGAGAACCTATCAAGTATTTATGTAGAGTTCATGGCATTACTGTCATAGGGTCTAGGATAAATACAAGAAAAATCTTTGCTTTTAAAGACCTCAAATGCAGTGACACTGCTGCCTTGGTAGCTTTCCTGTCATTGTTTCATCTCATAACGTGTTCAGTCATTCCCAGAGCTTACTAAGCCCTGTTATTCCCCTTATCGCTTTTCTTGACTCCTAGTTGGTATGGCTCTGAGAAAATCCCAGAAGCACAACTATGAAAGATAGGACTTAGAAAAAAGAAACTGACTGGATAAAAATCTAGAATTTAGTTAAGTGTCATTTAAAGTGAAATTTGGAGTCTGTTTTATTAATAGTTCTAAGGTCTCTGGGCTACCTTGTAACGTACTTCAGTTTTAGCTCTGTCCTGACATTCTCTGAATTTCTTATGGTGGGGACTCCAAAGTCGAGATGACTGAACGAGGCAGGACCTCCCAGGGCTAGAGTAGAAGTTCATACCCTACATAAACCGGTTAGGAATGATTTTTTCGTGTGTTCAGTGGTTGGCAACTTGTATAGCTTCCCCTTCAGTGTTTGATAGTTGTGTAAGTCAACAAAAAATTACTAAAACCCGGGTCTTTTTGGAAAGAAGATAATTGCTTTTCTATAAACCACATTTCATTGTACAGATTGGGCTTCTAAGATAAATATTTTAAGTCACTGAGAGCCATTTTCGATGTCTCTATGTAACAAGGCAGAGAAGCCAAATCAGAGTGCCTTCCTAGATACGATTAGCTACCTAGTATGAGAATACCTCTGAGAATGCCCCTTTGTTTTGTTGTGAAAAATTCTGAAGTATGAGTGCCACTAATATTGTCATATTTTGTGTTAAGGATCATCAAAGTTTTTTGAGACTCCTCACAGAAACGGAAGACTGGCTGTATGAAGAAGGGGAGGACCAAGCTAAACAAGCATATGTTGACAAGTTGGAAGAATTAATGGTAGGTCGTTTTCTCCCCCTGAAAGGTGGTACTTGTGTTTTAAACTATAGGCTTTAAAATAAAATTATGATAACTATTAATTTATTACATTTTATTTTAGAAAATTGGCACTCCTGTTAAAGTTCGGTTTCAGGAAGCTGAAGAACGGCCAAAAATGTTTGAAGAACTAGGACAGAGGCTGCAGCACTATGCCAAGATAGCAGCTGACTTCAGAAATAAGGTGAGTCAGTCTTTTTGTACATAGGGAGAAAGTTAACCTAGATTTTAATAAGCTAACATTTAAGCTGGGAATCATCATGAATAGTCTTAACTTTGAAATCTTGGTATTTGAGGTTAGAGGTAGATTGGAACTTCCTGGAAAGTTGGGTCAAATGAAATGTTATTGTTCAATAAATTCTACAGAATGACCGTGTTATTTCTGTTCAGGATGAGAAATACAACCATATCGATGAGTCTGAAATGAAAAAAGTCGAGAAGTCTGTCAATGAAGTGATGGAATGGATGAATAATGTCATGAATGCTCAGGCTAAAAAGAGTCTTGATCAGGATCCAGTTGTACGTGCTCAGGAAATTAACATAAAAATCAAGGTGAGTGTTACTGTCTCATGTGTACTGCTGGGTTCGCTTACGGACTCAAGTTGCAGTCATTTGAACCTTCAGTGTAGCCATTTTTCCTATAAATCTTTTACCTCATCCTGACTGAGACCAGCTTTTCTTAGTTTATTATTCTGTCACAAAATACAGAAGACCTCATAAGTTTGTTAAATTTTCCACTTCTCCATTTATTCATTCATTTCAACAAGTGTATTTGTTGAGCCTGTCATGTGCCAGTCCTTGTTCTCAGGATTAAACAATTAAGTGTGCAAAGTGTAGTCTCTGACCCTGTGGAACTCGTCTTGTAATGGGAGGGAGACCAACAGTAAACAAGTCTGGTCATCTGTCAGAGATGTCAAGTGCTATAGGGGAACAAACTAAGGAAAAAGGGCTTAGGAAATTCTAGGTCTTGTGTGTGAGGCTGGAAGGAAACTGGGAAAAGTGTTCTTCTGGAATAATGTTCAAACACAGTGAAGGTCAAGGAAAAGTGACCCTTTTAAGCACTGTCAGTTTCAAGCTATAAACTTGAATTCTAGCTCTTTCCTCACTGGTTTTCCTGATCTTGAAGTTACTTAACCTCTTTGAACCATCATTGTCTTCCATGAAGTGGGGATTATAATTTCTGTCTTTTAACACTGTTGTGAGGATTGAAGGAAGTCATACATGTGAGTACATAGTCCTAAGACATCATGGAAGAAGATCAATACTCTCTGTTGGTCAGACTGTAAACTGTGGTTTGGGGCACGTGTAATGAGAAAATGTAATTATTTGATGTATAATTGGAGTGGGTAGAAAAATAGTGGGTCAAGTATGTGGAGAAGCAGTTGAAAATGAACTGGATGGATCTGAGTTAATCTGATAACTATTTTCTTATAGGAATTGAACAACACATGTGAACCCGTTGTAACACAACCGAAACCAAAAATTGAATCACCCAAGCTGGAAAGAACTCCAAATGGCCCAAATATTGATAAAAAGGAAGAAGATTTAGAAGACAAAAACAATTTTGGTGCTGAACCTCCACATCAGAATGGTGAATGTTACCCTAATGAGAAAAATTCTGTTAATATGGACTTGGACTAGATAACATTAAATTGGCTTATTCCTTCAATTAATAAAATATTTTTGCCATAGTATGTGACTCTACATAACATACTGAAACTATTTATATTTTCTTTTTTAAGGATGTTTAGAAATTTTGTGTATTATATGGAAAAAGACAAAAAGCTTAAGTCTGTAGTCTTTATGATCCTAAAAGGGAAAATTGCCTTGGTAACTTTCAGATTCCTGTGGAATTGTGAATTCATACTAAGCTTTCTGTGCAGTCTCACCATTTGCATCACTGAGGATGAAACTGACTTTTGTCTTTCGGAGAAAAAACTGTACTGCTTGTTCAAGAGGGCTGTGATTAAAATCTTTAAGCATTTGTTCCTGCCAAGGTAGTTTTCTTGCATTTTGCTCTCCATTCAGCATGTGTGTGGGTGTGGATGTTTATAAACAAGACTAAGTCTGACTTCATAAGGGCTTTCTAAAACCATTTCTGTCCAATAGAAAATGACTTTTTGCTTTGATATTAAAGATTCAATGAGTAAAACAAAAGCTAGTCAAATGTGTTAGCAGCATGCAGAACAAAAACCTTAAAATTTATCTCTCACTATACAGTATATTGTCATGTGAAAGTGTGGAATGGAAGAAATGTCAATCCTGTTGTAACTGATTGTGAACACTTCTATGAGCTTTAAAATAAAGTTCATCTTATGGTGTCATTTCTAAACTGTTGATTTTGTCACTAATTTAAAAAATGAGATGGGGGAGAATATGAATTATTCTAGCAGAAATGAAGTTAGCGTCCAGTTTTTCTTTTTTACTGCTTCTGTTATCTCTTTTCTAAGTGAAAATGTTTTTCTCCTGACAGAAAAATAGCATATGTCTACTACATTAAAGCATTTTAAAAATACTATAAAGTGAATAAAACTTAAAATCTTGCCACCCAGAAAAAAAATTGTTAACACTTGGAGCCTTTTCCCCCTAATTATGGGGGTATATCTGTGTGAGTGTCTATGTTACAGTGCTGTAGGCTGTTTTTAAAACTCTATACCAGGGAAATCAGTAAAGTCAGGTGTTTGTAACTGCATAAATGTAGTGAGTTCATTATAAAGACATACTTAAAAATACCAATCTTGCTATTGGTAGATTTAGGTGTTTAGTCTCATTTTTGCTGTTCTAAATAATGCTGCAATGAATCTATCTGGTTATTTTGTAAGCACAAAATTGAAGTAGTGTTGGAGGTAGGGGAGAAGACACATGCACTTAGGATAGATGACAAGTAACCAGCTGCTCACTAGGGTGCAACAGTAGATTTTTTTTTTTGGTGGAGATGGGGTTTCGCTATGTTGCCCAAGTTAGTCTTGAACTCCTGGGCTCAAGCGATCTGTCTGCCTCAGCCTCCCAAAATGCTGGAATTACATGCGTGAGCCACCGTGCCCAGCCATTTATGTTCTTGATGAGGGCCAACTTTCCCTCTTCCACAAAGGATTAATCTTAGATCTATAGCCAATTTATTGTAAGTACTATTTAGCTACTCTGTGCTCCACACATCACATGGAGTAATATCTTCAAACTATGAGGTTTAATAACACTTGACTGCTGAGGTGTATTTCCTCAGCTCTGATGCTTCCTGGGTGGTGATGTAAGTTATTAAATTAACTCAAATTTTAAAGCTAACACGCCATTCCATCTAGACCAGGTAGCTTGTCATTTGTACATCTGATAGGTGCTTTCAGCATCTCAGAATCGGCTTATTTTTCATGAATTGCATATCGCACTCATCCGTAATATTGGAATGCAAAGTGTTCTTACTGAGGATTTTAACTATGTCAGCTATTCAACATTTCCCTGCTTTATAATTTCTAGCTGCTTTACATTTAGCAACTTTAAATTTTTATGCAGTTAATCTGTTCCTTTGTGGTTTTTACGTTTTCTGAATGTCTTTAATGCACATTAATGTATACTTAGTAGATACACATTTACACATTAAGAAGTGAAGATAGGTTTGTGTTCTGTGTACAATTAGGAAGTCCACTAAAAAAGATTTTTAAAAACTATGGGAAAATACGTTTTTCCTCCTGTCCTAAAATAGAACCTGATGATGGGAGGGAGCATCAGTCTGGCCTAAATCAGTGAGCTGCGTTTTTGGATGCGGGCAAAAGTATTGTCATGTTGATTACTTTATAATACATATTAATACCATTGGCTCAAACAGTTGTGATATATACCTAGTAATCATCTAGGGTCTCAAAGATACGCACCAGTTTGAATAAATGCTGTTTCAGGATTAAATTTTACATTTCACTTTAAATTGTCACTTGGTGACAATATTTCTAAACAATGTCCATTTTTAATAGCAGTTGAATTTTGAGTCTCTTTTGTCATGAATATTGGTTATGTCTGAGCGATGATTAACTTGCTTTTCTTGGGTAAAATCCCCAACGTTTGCTTGATTATTATCTTTGATTATTCATCAAAAAGAACAGTGCAATTAATTTGACTAGTGTAACCTGCCTTTACAAAATAGCATCTTGGAAGTTAGTTTCTGAAGGGCCAAAATCTTTAGCTACCGTGATTAATGACTTGGTTTTGTAAGCAGCATTCAAGATACTTTTTTTCTACATTATTACCACTGGTCAATTTATATCCAGACTTCTATTTTGCCTGTGGTGTTTGATTGCTGTGGAGTAATATGTCTTGCCATCTATCATATGTTTTCATAGCACAAAACAATGATAGCCGCTTTTCTGGGAAGATGGAGTCTTTACAAATATTTGGAGAGAGGTTGACTTTCTCCAAGTACTGAGTAATTTTGGTATGGTTCAGCTCTTCTAAGTGGGCAGAATGAGAGAAGTGTTCCCCTATTTGCTCTGGCACGTGTGCTGTGGTTTTCTTGTAGTGGTCCAGGCTGTTAGCCTTAGAGACTTCCTAAAAGACAACCAGTCGAAACTAGTTATCTTTGAGTCCATATTAGCATGTGATTCGGAAATGACATAAGAACAGGGGCATACTTGAAAGCTCTAGGATAATAGCTTTTCAGTCACTTGTGGTTTGGTTTTCTTAGAACTGCATAGCATAGGCCTCTTAACAGTTCTTACACTGCTTCAGGGCAGGTGGCAGGCAGTATGGTGTAGTGGAAAGAAGATCTTTTGGGGTTGGAAAGGATTTTGTTTCATGTTCAAGAGTTCATGCTGGCCCCTCAAGTGCTATGGTTTTTAGGTAACCCAGTTTCTGTGAATCCCCATTTCCTCATCCAAATCTATATAACCTTGATTGGGCCAGTCTCTGCCATGGTGGATTCCTCTGGTGCTGGTTTGGCACATTAACACTTGGGGCTGGCTAATCAATTGTGGGGGCTGTCCTCTGCCTTGTAGGATGTTTAACAGCATCCCTAGCCTCTACCCATCAGATGCCAGTAGCGTCTCTCTACCCCAGTTGTGACAACCAACAATGTCCCTTGTCCTTCAGTTACAGGGAAAGTGACTTTGAACTTCAAAATAATTGAAGAGAAGGAAGTAAACTGGCCCCTTCTGAGTACCTTTCAGCAATCCGGCACGGTGCCAGGTGTCTTTACTCAGACTTCATAATGATCTTCTCAGAAAGGCATTGTTTCCCCCAATTCCTGGTGGGAAAATGGGGTGACACTCTGACGAAGCTAAAATCTATGTTGATTAGAACTTAGATCTAACTCTAAGGCCCATGTTCTGTCCAGTGGAGTGATCAAAGTCGGCATGCACATAGCCAAGGATGAAAGTTGACCAGCACTGTGAAAATGCACTTGTATCATCATTGAAAACTCCGTGGGGGGACTCAAAATCTCTTCTCTGAAATTAGCCATAAAGTTCAACCACGTTAAGGTTCGCTGTTTTTTCACCAGGCTATATCCGGTTTTCTAAACCCATGTATAATTACATGAAACACTGAAGCTCTTCTTTACAAAATGCAGATTCTTAGTCCAGTGTTTTGTAAAGCCGATCGAGAACAGTATTTAAAAAAAAAAAGAAAGAAAATCTAATGAAACAAAATACCAATGCATCATAAGGAATTAAGGTGAGGATTGGGTTTCTGGTTTTTGTTTTTTGTTTTCTTGAGACGGAGTCTTGCTCTTGCTGCCTCGGCTGGAGTGCAATAACACAATCCATCTCACTGCAATCTCCACCTCCCAGGTTCAAGCGATTCTGCCTCAGCCTCCTGAGTAGCTGGGATCACAGGTGTGCACCACCACGTCCGGCTAATTTATGTATTTTTAGTAGAGACAGGGTTTCATCATGTTGGCCAGGCTGGTCTCAAACTCCTGACCTCAAGTGATCCGCCTGCCTTGGACTCCCAAAGTGCTGGGATTACAGGCATAAGCCACCGCACCCAGCCAAGGATTGTTTCTTGATGCTTTTATCTGTTCAGCATAAATTAGGTACAGGCTTACTAAAGATTGTGTCCCAGAATGTTTGAGAGAAACTGGCTTAGACAATTGCAATTATTCATTTAAAAAAGAAAAAAAAAAAACCCCAAAACATACCTTTTCATTGAGCATTGGACTAGAAACTGATTCTTAACCCTGGTTGCATATTAGAATTTCTCAGGAGATAATTGTACAAAATACTGACACATACCCTCAGAGATTGATTTAATTGGTCTGGGATGGGACCTGGGCATCAGGATTTTAAAAGCTTCCCAGGTGAGTGCAAGGTACAACCACAGGGCTGTTCACTGTATGTGGGGTGTCCTGTTTGATAACTGATGTCTCAGTGTTAAGAATTTGAAGTTTCCTTTTCTAAGCCCTGATGATCTATTCTGTAGATAAACAGATGATAGGCTCATCCATTTACATTTTTTCTGTAATTAGCCTTTTCACATTGGCTGTAGATGTTCAAGTATCACTTACATATACTAAACTTCTTTATACCTCTCCCGCTTCTCACAGGAGGAATTTCGGGATTGATGCAAAATGACTTCTGCACCTTTCCATAGGTTTTTGTACATGTTTAGCTGGCTTCGGCATTAATTACTGAAGCCTTGAGCCCTACTGAGAATGAGCTCTGCAGCCGAGTGAATGAAGGCAGTTGAGTATCTCGCTGTAGTTCTCTACTATTGGACTGGTGCTTTCAGGGGCTTCTTCCCTGCATCACCACCACCCCTCACCCCCCAACATCCTCTGCACGGACACACACACCATCCCCCACACAGACATACACACCATCCTAGGGGTTTCCTATCAATGTGTTCCTTTTAGTTGCTTCTGACTTTTATTATTAATAACATACAGAAAAGCATGGATAATTGGGAAATAACCACTTCTTGTACTCAGTGCTGGCCCAGCTGAGCAGGGAAGGAGCACTGGAAAGTATATTAAGTGGTTGTTTGGCTTTTAAGTCAAACGTACTTGGGTTTACATTCTGGCTGCACTTTCCACAATCCACATGGCCTTGACATTAACCTCCCCAGCTGGTTTCCTCTGTAAACTCAGTTTCTACCTCCACAAGGTAGTTGTTGAAGATTAAAGGAATTTGTGCACATTGATGTGTTGAGTGATCTTGGCACCGAGTGGGCACCCAGGAAGTTCCACAAGTTATGTTGGCTGGGGAGGTGCTCCCTCATTTACCTCTTCAGTGTCAGCTTTCTTCTCCAATATCAGCATTCACTTTTTACTTCTCCTTGCGCCCGTTGCATACACACACGCTGATGTTTTATTTCCCCAATTCGTGTTTTCTGTGAAAGTGTGGCTTTTTAAATAGACGTTGCCAGGCAGGCAGAGCAGGGCTTGCTTCCTGCTTGGTGAACCAAGTGGCTGCTGTGGGTTTAGTGGAAACTCAGGAGTCTATTTATGATTGCTGAGGTGCCTGTGGCTCATCTTGACTGCCTGTGTCTGAGCGTTTGGCGATGTTCAAAAGCCGAAGGGTGCCAAAAGTGTCTCTGGAGAATTGAGACTTTACAGTCCATAAGCAGAGGACAGCATTTTCCCAGTCCCAGAGATACAAACTATTGCCAGAGTGTGTAAGCTGTTTGGTTTCCTAATAAAATATCTCAGGTCTTTTAATAATACCTCTTTCCCTTCTAACAATGACACATACCAGACCAGCATTTTTTAAAAAATGCTCCCACCTTTTGATTTAGAAAAGTTGAAAGAATAGCACAGTGAACATGTGACCAATTACTGTGACACTTCTCACCATGTTCCTTCTTGGGACAGGGACCTTCTCCTGAAACACAGGCCATCATCAAACCCAAGAAATCTCATTGACACAATAGTATTACCAGGTCCAACTGTGCATCAAAAATGCCCTTTACAACTGTATTTTTGGATCCAGGATACAAAGATTATATACTTCGCTTGGTAGCCATGGTCAGCCCAACACTTTTAAAATGATACAAATTTTGTTTGAGAATTTTGGAGATTTTATAGCTACTATACATAAGCATGTTGCCCAAAGGATGACTTTATTAGAGGAATTAGATGATGTTTCTTTAATAGTTGTTTTTAGGCATTACTTGTAACCCCTTATATCAAAAAGCATTATTAAATGTGGCCGACCAACCAAAAGGTTGCCATAAATTATCTTGAACGTATTTGTTGACCTAACCTTAATAAAAACTACTGGAGTGGTCTAGTGATCAGAGTCATAACTGTTCCTCCATGATCGGGTGATACAAGTCCAGGAATAAACGATTCCCACTGCTTCACAGCCACAAGAATAGAATCTAGAATAGCAGGTATTGACTCTACAGTTGCTATGGCTTTCATGTGTTTATGGCACATATATTGTGTGTCCTGCACACAGGTGGGGTGATGTATTTTCCACACACAGCTGATGTGTTCTGGTTACACTCCCCATGACTGCCTGCCTGCTCATCTGGAATTCCTCCCTACAGTGTTAGTCCTGGTCCTCTGAGAAGGGGCATTGCCTTCACCGTACTTGTCAGGCCATTCAGTTGTAAAATGTCCTAAACCCACCTAAAAGTACTTTGGTTCAAAGGGGATTTATAAGCAGAAGGATGGCAGGTAATGAAAGAAAGCATTAACTAACCAGTCTGTGCATAACTCAGGGCAGCCGGGCTTTTGGAACACTGGGACTCCTCTCCACTATCCTTGCTGGTAACTTGCTTCTAGGGGAGGTTGGGAAGCACAGCCGCAACAGCGGTCCCCAGCAGACACCACTAACACACCTCCCAGGGGCAAGAAGTCCCAGGGGGAAACTTCCGTCCCTCCTGGGGATGAAACTGTGCCCAGAGTGAGCTCTGCAAGAACACGACTGCTGCCATTCTAACCATGAGTAGGTAGAGGGAAGAACATTTATCAAAACAAGTGGGATGCTGCTTCCAGGAGAATGAAGGATGCTGGGTAGACCCAGTTGCACGTCTGCCCGGCACGTAACCTAGTTTTTCTCGTTCTCCTCTGCATCCCAGGGCACATGCATTCTCCCATTGTGGCACAGAGGAGACTGACCAGGAAGTGCTTCTTCAGTGCTGAGTCCATAGGCATTAGGACCTCATGTGTAACCAGCAGACCCTGAGGTTGCACAAAGTGAGGGTGGCCCAAGATGCTGAGAACCTCCCAGCTCCCAAGGATGGATATGGGGACTCATTACTCCTTTCCCGCCACTGGGAATCATGCCTAGTAGCCCAAGCAATTCACCAAGCCGTTGCTCTGAGCAGGGCTCTTTGGCCCTCACAGTTTGCCTAGAAAGCTCATCCTCCAACCCCCAGACCCTGTTGTTCTCACCTATGTTGTGCATGGCTCCTCCTGCCCTGGTACTGTGTGGTTCTGAATACAGGGAGAGGGAGTGGGGAGTCCAGGCTGACTCCCAGGTCTCTCTGACTTTGGTCTCTCTCTTTTCAAGGTGAAAAATGGCATCCTTCCTTGAAGGAGAACACGCAGACAGCCAGCCAGAGAAGAAGGTGAGGGAGAGCTAGGTTTACCTCGACACATGTTGAATTTGAGGTGTCTGCAGAGCCAACAGCCAGCCAGTGAGCAGAGGCTCCCGGGTGTGGAACTGGGTAGAGAGCGGAGCTGAAATAGACTGCAGTTGGAGTGGACAGCCGGGCTCTGGGTGCAGACACACAAGCCGGCTGTGCACACAGCCCAAGTGAAGGACTGTTTGTCCTGTGTGTGCCCCCCATGCACCCGAGTCACATGCACCCTCCTCTACTGAGCTTTCAGCCTCATCTACACATGTGAGAGGGAAGAGGCTCAGTTATATTCATTGTTTAATAGCCCAAGTGCCTAGCACAGGGTTTGCATTTACTCAGTCAGGATTTGTCAAAGAACTGAGGTTCAAAACACAAACCCTCAGGAGGCCTATGTTAAGAATTAGGGCAGAAGAGCATCTGAGGAAACAGTGGTGGGAGAGCTGGAAGGAAACAGGTGGTAGAGGTCACAGAAGCCAAGGGAGAAAAAGGAGGAAGGGATGGAGAGGGACGAGTGCTACAAAGTGGCCAAAGGAGATGAAGACCAGAATGTGCACTAGACTGAAGCGCAGAGTTCCCTGGCGATTTCAGAGAGCAGTTGCAGCTGAATGAGTGTGAGGAAGCAAAGGATATTGCATTTGGAGAATGCTCTCCCGGGTGTAAAATTAGAAAATTGAGTGGGGAACTGGAACAATAAATGCATTCCACTAGAGTCTGGGGTGGAGTTTGGGTGGTGAATGCTCTGGGGTCAGAGGAAGATGGTTCTCTCCTTGTTCAACTTACCATGGTCTTCATATGCTTGGCTTTGGTCCCACTGAATCAACAGAGCCTGGAAGTCAGAGGCACCTGTTTCAGCCACCATCAAAATGGAAAGAACCCACAGGGTGTCCTGGATCCTCCCTTCTGTCCCTCTGGCCTCATCCAGTGCTGGTGCATTCCCCTCTGCCCATTTTCTACTTGGGACCTGGATTAGTCTGTTCTTATGCTGCCAATAAAGACATACCCGTGACTGAGTAATTTATAAATAAAAAGAGGTGTAACAGACTCAGAGTTCCACGTGGCTGGGGAGCCCTCACAACCATGGTGGAAGGCAAAGGAGGAGCAGAGCATGTCTTACAGGGCGGAAGGCAAGAGAGAGCTTGTGCAGGGGAACTCCCATTTATAAAACCATCAGATCTCATGAGACTTATTCACTATCATGAGAACAGCATGGGAAAGATCTGCCCCCGTGATTCAATGACCTCCCACCAGGTCCCTCCCATGATGTGGGAATTATGGGTGCTACAATTCAAGATGAGATTTGGGTGGGGACACAGCCAAACCGTATCAGGAGTCTCTGGGAGATCTCAACTGCAGCCACTCACTCAGCCTCCCCCTTCCCATGCTCCTCAGAGTTTTAGCCAATAATGAACTATAAAACCATTCCTCACAGAAGCTAAAAAATTGCCTGACACAAAGACTTTTTGAGATAATAGGCTTGGAAATAGGAGTCTACAGTGGCCCAATGTAGACTGCCACCCATGGCAGACTCTTTGTTTCATGGCAGTGGAAACTGGAGGACACACACTGGTCTGGGGGCTCCCCCTGGCCCATGAAAGCAGGTCTGCAGGCCAGGGGCTCTAAGGTCAATGAGACCTACCCAGGAGTGACATGTGCAGAGCTGAGATTTCTAACACAGTGCATCTTTCCTACACAAGCTCATAAACCTCTTGTTTTTAGGAAGAGAGGGGGCATCACAGCTAGTTTTGGCAACCAAGGAAGAACAGTCCTCAGTCTGAAACTATCCTCTGTGGTTGTTGGGGAGGTCCTGCACTGGTTGAAAAGGGTCCCTAAAAATGGTAATCAGCCCTTCCTCAGACATGGTGAAGTTGGAGCAGGACCTTGGCTTCAAGGAGGAAGGAGTTACCCCCAAGGGATACTGTGCACCCCAAATCCTATATCCCTGGCCATGGCAGCCCTGCTCAAACCCACCCAACCTCCCACCCTCAGGTGTACATACATGTGCATACACTCTCTAACACATACACACTGCACCATACATACCCAATGCATATGCACGCACGCGCACACACACACACACACAGGCACACTGCACCACACATACCACCCAACCCCACCCTCCGCCAGCCTTCACTTATCCATCTTCCCTCTGCTCAGGCCTCCCCCTCCCCAGGAATCCCTGGCCAGACCTCCTGACAATGTTCCAGTTGGTCCCCAACCCCTCCATGGAGATTTCTTTGTGTCTCTCCTTTTGTATTTAAAGCATTACTTTATAATCTGTTTGTAACTCTGCTGCTAGACTGTGTGTTCCTTGAGGACAGGAATAGGTTCCTAGTCCTATTCGTGTCCCCAGAGCTTAGCACAGAGCCTGACACATAAGTGAAATGTGAACTAAAGAAATGTGAGCACAAGAAATAATTGATGGATAAGCACTGGCCAGATTCCACATGCCTGAGAAAACTGTGTCCCATTCCAGAAGCCTTAGTGTCTGTATCAGCTTTCTAGGGCTGCCATAACTAACGACCACAGACCAAGTGGCTTGAAACAATGAAAATTTATTCTCTCTCAGTTCTGGAGGCCAGATGTCTGAAGCCAAGGTGTCAGCAGGACTCTAGAGGAGAATCCATCCTTGCCTTCTGGCTTCTGGTGCTGCCCTGCATTGCTTGGCTTGCAGCCACATCTCCCTATTTCTTCTTTCCATTACTTTTCCACATGTATTTCTTGTATTTCTGTTACCTTCTTTTGCCTCTCTCTTGTAAGGACACTTATGACATTTAGGGCCCACCCAGGAAATCCAGGGTAATCTCCCCACCCCACGATCCTAAACTTAATCACATCTGCAAAACCCCTTTCCAAATGAGGTCACGTTCACGGGCTCCAGGGACCAGAACTTGGATCTTTGGGTGGCCATTACTCAGCACGCTATGGAGCTCCCAAGTGGATGAGAAAAAATATTGCCTAAATCTTTCTTGCAAAGTTTTCCCGTGTTTCACCAGAGAGGAATCTCCTGGACAAGATGTGCTTGCTTTGTCATTGTCCAGGAACATCCAACCAGTGATCAAATTTGTAAGCCTTCAATCATACCTCTGTTGATAATAAAAGGTGCACAAAAATGACAGCTTTTCATGAGAATCTCCACCAAGGGCAGAAGTGAAAAGGGAGACAGAAGGGTGTGCTTCAGGATGAGAGGCAGGGGAAGGTGCAATATGTCAAACCGGCCAAATTATTTCAGACTAGCATCTAAGCCACAAAATAGAGTCTTTGGGATCTTGGGACTGATGGCAAGGGGAAGGCAGGCCCAGGCTTAACCTTAGCTCCTAAAAGGAGGAATGGGATGAGGAACAGGAGATGGAAGAAGGTCTGAGTGAGGGGGAGTAGTCATGGTTAAGATGAGACAGAGTGACCTCCAGGGTCGAGAAGAATGATGCTAGCCCCTGTCCTGATAACAGAAGGACCTGACCAAGCTTCTAGGAGCTGTAGCCAGGCTCCTCTGAGTACTGGAGCCAAGAGGAGACCGGATCGCAGCTCTGCCATGCTTGCTGATGGATCTGGACATCTTTCTTTCTCCCCCGAGCCTTTATTTCCTCAGCTGTTAGTAGGGCGTGAGAAGCATGGTCCCTCCTTGATGGACCCCTACCTTTTACCAAAGCATCCTAGAAAAGCAAACAAACGTTTGCCTGAGTGTTGGCCAAGTGGTGCTACTTTGAGTTGATGTAGACAGGAGAGAAGGCAGCTCCATTCCTCGAGTACCACTGATTAGAGACCAGGATCCTGACTACACCTCATTTACCAGTGTGTGGGGTCTCTCATACCAGGGTCTTCGGCCTCTTGTAGATATGGGTAAGGAGGAGGGAAAGACCCTGCCCAGGCTCTGAGCCCAAGATAACCTCCAGCTTTGGGGGACTACCAGGCATCCCAGCTCACAATAAAATTGTGCCTTGGTTCCATATTTCTGTTGTTCCTCATTGCATGTCTTCCTCTGGGATCTCACCAGGAGAAGGGGGTAATGGCAGGGCAGATTCAGACTCTCCTGGGACCCTAGCTCCAATGCCAGCCATCAGCATGCTGAATCCCATCTGATCCCCTCGTCCGACAACATCCCAGTCCCATCCTCCCTGCCTGCTGGCTGAAAAGCCTCATGCTTTTCTTTATGGAGAGTGAAAGACGACAGATCCAGGAAGCCAGAAACATTGATCCCTGGCTTGTTTGCAAACTGGAACAGGGTACCTCTCTGTGCCTCGGTTTCCTTATATGTTCACCAGGAGTCATCACATTTGCCCAGCCAGGTTCTGGGCTTCCTGGAGGTGAGACCTAGGACAAGGAGACTCCTTTGAGCTCCAATTTCTTCATCTGTAAATTCTGAGGAATAGCATTTGTCTCACAGGATTGTTGGGAGGGAGAATTGAAAGATGAGATGTGGAAGCTCTTCAGCAAAGTCAAAGCAAAAGAAGTTGACGATTAGATAAAAAACAATGTATAAGAGGTTGAACGGAGGAGTGCCTTAACGCAGAGGAGTTGCAGTTCAGACAGTATTTCTCAAAGGATATTGCTTGGAACACTCATCCCAAAAAATGCAGCTTGAATAAGGGGCTCCTTGGTCAAGTAAGTTTGGGAAACTGTTCCTTTCCTGAAGATTTACCAGGTGCTTGAAAATATTAAGAGCTCAGAAAAGTACTGAGGTTAACAGACCCATTGAACTGTCTTTAATCCAGCATTTCCCAAACTCATTTCTTCAGGAACCACTCCCCTACCTGACATGCCCCCACTTTAACACAGGGAACCGAGGGTACTGGTTACACTTGTCCCTGCCCCTGCTGTGATGGACCCGAAGGAGATGAGAAAGCAGGATGCTGGCTGCGGAGGCAGGAGGGAGTGGGAAGGGGGCAGAAAGAGGAGCTGGGTCAGGAAAATGTCAGATGTGTCACTACTTGGCTCCATTTTCTTCCATCCAGGTCGGACCAATTGGAAGCTGCACCTGGAGGTATCTGGAAACCTGCTTGGCATGATTTATAGAGGTGGGTTTTGTTTTGAACACTGCTGGCTTCATATAATGGTATTATTTCCTCAAGGGATTAGTTAATGGAGGGAATACTGCTCTCAGAGAAACAGCATCAACGCAGATCTCTCAACTTAAAATAGTACTGAGTAGACAGGCCATGACCCCAAGATTGAACTCGAAATGCTGCAGTCCAGAATCAAGGATGAAAAAGGAACACTTCACTGAGGAGAGACAGAAATCCACCACTGAAAGGTTTATAAAAAGCAGGGTGGAACAAGGGGTCTGGACTAGTGAGATGGATTGTTTAGGAGGCTCAAAGGCTCAGTAACAGAGGGGCAAAAATTGTGGGGGTGTGAAATGCCCCCCACTAACAGCTGAGGAAATAAAGGCTCAAGGGAGAAAGAAAGATGTGCAGACCCATCAGCAAACATGGCAGAGCTAGGACCTGGTCTCCTCTATGCCTCTGGAGCTTGGGAAAGAGAAAACTCAGAATTCAAACCCAGGTCAGGAAGGAGACAGGAAGGGAGGAGGGAAGGGAGGAGGGAAAGGAGGAAAGAAGGGAAGGAGGAGGAAAAGAAGGGAGGAAGGAAGGAAGGAAGGAAAGAAAGAAGGAAGGAAGGAAAGGAGGGAATGAAAGAAGAAAAGTAGGGAGAGGAAAAGAGAGCATGTGCATATGCATGAATATCCCCATCCCAGCTAACATGTCCAATATAGGTCTGCACCCCAACAAACCCTGGCCCCTTAACCACTTCTCTGGGCTTGGGACTGTGTGGCTCTTCTTGGGATTGATGGATGTGGGAGGAGGCCATGCTGGCTCTGAACATGGACTTGGGGCCATCTGGGCATGGGATTTCCTGGTTCCATGACCTGGAGAAGGAGGTGTGGTTAGATAGGGGCATGGCCAGGGCAGGGGTCCCCTTGCCCTGCTCCAGGAGGGGTACTGGTCATGGAGAGACCAGACAGCGTGGAGCAGGTACTGGAAAGTGTTGGACTGGAGGAGGGGCCAAGAGACTGTCTAGCTTTGCAGTTAGGGGCTCTCTGCCCCTTGTGGTCTCCATTTGCAAAGTGATGGGTTTGAATTATAGGTGGAGGTTCACAGCTCAGTGTTTGGGAACAAAGGTTTGCATTGTGAATTTTTTTGTTTGTGTGACTTTGGGCAAAACCTTCATCTCTCTGAGGACCAGCTTTCTCATCTGTGAAATTGGATGTTCCCTTTCTAGGCTGCGGTGAGGATTCCACGATGTTGGTGAAGAGATCAGCACAGTGTGTGCTTGGGAACTGGCAGCCACACTATTGTTCTTTCTGAGGTTGCTCGCTTACAGCTTTAAAGTGGCTGCTCCGGGACCCTCCTTGGAAAGAAGAGGGCAACTGGCCTCCTAATTTTATTCCCAGAGCCGATTTCCCTCCACTCTGGAGTCTGGTAGTTAAGAGCATGGGCTCTAGAATCTCCTGGGTCATTTAATTGTTAACTATTGGTGAGTCACTTAACTTCTGGGAGCCTCAGTTTCCTGGTTGGTAAAATGAGATGCTAACAGTATCTATTCCCAAAGATGTTATTAGGAATAAATGCAAATACATCTAAGCTCTGAAGCAAGGCCCGCCTGGCACACAGTTAATGTTTAAATCTGCCAGTGTTTTTCACCAATAGCCTCACGGTTCTCTCCCACTGTTCTCAGCCCACCTATAGGCAGATGCTGTAGGTGGCATTTGGATCTGTGGCAGAGGTGCTCGGGGAGCCATCGGCTCAGTTCATCAGCCCTGTGCCCTTTGCTCAATGGAACAATGGCCTCCAAGGAAGAAAAACCTCAAATCCGATTTGTTCGCTTAAATTCAAGCTCTAATTGTTTTGGGAAGAAGCCCATGGTGGCTGAAATCATTCCTTGTTTTGCTCTTCTTTGCTCCTGTCTGGCAAAGCTTAATCTCAGTCAGACCTTTTGATTGCACAGGGAAAAATTTGCCAAGAAAAGAAAATAGCAGCTGGGTCTCTTTAGAACTCAGACAAGGAAATTGCTTTATGATCAGGGCTCCTTCTGGGCAGCTTCACTTCCTTCTTCTTCCCGTGTAAGAAAATTTAAATTAAACAAATCTGAGCCAGTAATAGACAAATCTGGCTTCTCCCTGAGGGCTGACATGCAGATGACCTCGTGGCACTGGAAGGTCTGGTAAATGCTGGGCCACCCCTAGCACAGGTGCTCTCCAGGAGGGCTTGCTCTGCCCCAGCGGCAGCCTGGTGGGAAAGAACCAGGTAAGTACAGGGTGCAGATTCCTCAGGCACCTCTGCTTAAAGCGAAGACCCCAGGTGGAGCATGGCCATTGCACATTTTCCATTAGCAAAAACATATTTACGTCAATCCCTTCTACTTGGTCCTATGTCACCCACTCTTTCCTTCCGCCTGGATGCGTCTAAATCCCTCGGAAAGGCCATCTGCTTCCACTCCTCAAACCCTTTCCCTTCATCATCTTGTCCTCGCATCTGCCGCCCCCAACTCTGTGCCAACCACATTGAACTACTAGAAATTTCCAGGACATCCCCTCTCCCTTGTCTACTGGCTTTGCCTCAGGCTCTTCTCTGTCTCTAATTGTGGAAAAATGGCTGGGCGTGCTGGTTCACACCTGTAATCTCAGCACTTTGGGAGGCCGAGGCAGGCAAATCACAAGGTCAGGAGTTCGAGACCATCCTGGCCAACATGGTGAAACCCTGTCTCTAGTAAAAATACAAAAGATTAGCTGGGCGTTGTGGCTGGCGCCTGTAATCCCAGCTACTCGGGAGGCTGAGGCAGGAGAATTGCTTGAACTCAGGAAGAGGAGGTTACAGTGAGCCAAGATTGCACCACTGCACTCCAGCCTGGGTGACAGTGCAAGACTCCATCTCAAAAAAAAAAAAAAAAAATTGTGGTGAAACACGCATCTTAACCACTTTTAAGTGCACAGTTCCACAGCATTAAGTACATTCACACTGTTGTGCAACCACCACCACCATCCATCTCCAGAGTGCTTTTCATCTTGCAACACTAAAACTTTATACCCGTGAAACAACAATTCTCCATTTCCCTCTCCCCAGCCCCTGGCAACCACCATTCTCTATGAATTGGAATCCGCCAGGCGCCGCCTGTGAGTGGAATCAGTTTGTCTGTCTGTGACTGGCTCATTTCATTAGCATAAGGTCCTCAAGGTTCATCTGCATGGTAGCAGCTCTTCCTTCTCTTAAGGCTTCCTTTCAGATGGCCACATCCTACTCATCTTTCAGGTCTCAGCCTAAGTTCTCTCCCTCTGGGAAGGCACCCCGCTGACCTCCCAAGTGAGCACTTCCACCATGCTTTGCATTCTGATCCTGTCAGGGGACAGCCAGGGATGTGTGAGCTCCTTCAGGACACAGACTCCTTTCCATCCATGGCTGTATCACTGCACGGTGCCTGGCACTGAGTGGTGGCCACCAAATATTGCAAAGGGGAATGTTGAACAACCTTTCCTTGGAGATATTCATGAACAATTTTCAACAAAAACCTTCAGACCAGATCTGAATGCTCTTGATCTACCGGGGTTACCAGGTATCAACCACCCTTTCCTGGAGCACAGCTGGCCTCTGTGGCACTGTTGTCTGCCTGTTCTCTCGTTCCTCTTGCCTGACCTGTGGTCTCTGCTCAATCCGTCCCTCCTTCTCTTTGAGCACTTGAGGTGTCTGCACCCACTCTGCGCCACACACATCCCCTGGGGTCATCCTGGCCCCACCTCTCTGGAGATGATTTCCAGTTGCCTGTCATGCCTCACTTCATCCTGCACAGCCTGGGAAGCACCTCATCCCGGCCATCTCTCTCCTGCTTTCTGTGTAAGCTGACCCAGCCTCTGCAAGTCTGCAGGTTAACACCAGCACCATCACTTGGCTTGCAGTTTGCAAGGACGTGGTTGATTCCACAGCAATGTGCCGGTTGTCCAAATCTTCAGTGTTCGGAGCATTTGTAAACAACACCCCTTCCTTTGTATGCTCCTATAAAATCCCTTCTCCAAGGCCTTATCACTGTGGGGTGGCAGAAAGAGAAGTGGGATCCTATCCCTGCCTTGCCACATACTGGTGGTTTAAATTTAGGCAAATTACAAGTCCTCCCTAAGCCTCAGTTTCTTCATCTGTAAAGCGGAGATAACAAATAGAACATCTCCAGGGATGTTGTGAGAACTAACAACGGAATTCAGTGATTTCCTACCTAATGTGTGAGATATCCCTGGGTGGAAGATCTCCCACATTTTTTTGATGTTGAATAAGGTGTGTGCTGTTTGAGAAACTGGGCCCCACTAAGGCAATGTATGTGAGGTATCTTGTAGAACCAACACGAGCGCGTTGACCACAGGCCCATCGCCTTCCTCCCTCCTCGGTTCTCTCTCCCTGTCCTTGGTCCCACAGCCAAGCTGCCCAGGGAAAATGTCGATTTTATTTCTAGGGAATCCACTGCTCAAAGGATCGCTGTAGTAGTAGACACTCTCTTAGGTGAGTTGATGGATTAGCTGGCTCTCTGTCAACGCCCTGCCAAATGCCCACAGCCCTCTGAATGCTAATGCCTGGAAGGTGGTGAAAGTGGCCGGTGCACTTCGGCTCCAGCAGGTGAGGAATTGACTTGCGTGCTTAGAATCAGGTTTGTTCTCAAACCTGTTTGTGCCCATCGTGCACTTCATTGTACTGAAAAATTTATTTAAACAAAATGAAAATTCATGAAATTCACGTGAAATGTAATGAAAAGAACTTGGTGAAAGCTAAGACGAAGACTTTGAAAAGACTAGCTGAAGGGTGATACTGAATTGAGGATATGTGAAACCACTGTTAAAGTGTGGGAGAAATTATAAAAATCTGCAAGGATATTGCACTCATATTGCTTTGCAAATATCATTAAATTCTTACTCTACTTTTACAAAGTGGAAATTGAAAATCATATATAATGCATTACAGGAAGACCCTGCTGAACTCATCTCTCAGTGCAAGAAACAACCTTGGCTCTACATCAAAAGATTGGCGAAGGAATGTACATCTTAATGTTGCAAATTGAAATAAAATGTTTACGGGATGTGTACATCATTTTTTAATGGTTCCTTGCCTTTAAAGATATACAGTCACGCATCTCCATTCTGAAAAATGCGTTGTTAGGGGGTTTTATCATTATGCAAACATCACAGGGATTGTGACCCAAGAAGGCCAGTGTGGGACCCAGGGAATGAAATAACACACAGCTAGAGAGAGGCACTAATTTGCCCTGCTTCCCTGTAAAACCCACCACATCACAGCACAGGGAGACCGGGCAGGCGCACAGAGTCTCTGTGGTACCCCAGGTTTCCATAGCTTTGGGAGCCTCAGGGCCCGCCCTCCACCTCATGCTCTCAGGAGCCCAGGGTGTCTGCACAGGGGTCCTAAGGAGGAAGAGTGAGGCAGTCGTACCGTAAGTGGCACTGGGGGAAGGAACATCGGCCATGGAGCTTGGGTTGAAGAACTGAGGGGGGCCTTGACGGTGAAACTGGGGGAGCCTTAGAGTGCCCTGAATCCTGCAGAAGGACATTTGACGTGTGGGATTCGAGTTGTGACCTCAGTTATACTAACAGGATGGGGTGGTGGGGTTGGCTAAGGGACAGTGACTCTTGCAGATGACAGGGAGGCCCGGGAGGCCCCTGCCAAGAAAGGCTGCATCATTTCAGGAGGGCCCTCTCTTTGACCTGGGTGATTCTTTCAGACTAATCGCTATTGCAAAATGCATTGTTTGTTTATGCCTTCTTTCGTCTCAGCTTCAAGGATGGAATCTTCTGGAGAGAGAATGTTATCAGTCTTTTCAGGCTGGAATAAGGAACAGATATGGGCACAGGGACCCATGATCACATTGGTCATGGGGAACAAGGGCCACCTGTCCGTTACATGAATTTTCTGCGTTGGAACAAGATGCAGCCTGACTGAATCCATTAGATAACAAGAGCCTTTTCTCCTGAGCTTTGACTTGATTTTCAAACTACCAACTCATATGTGATATTTTCCGGGTGAATGATTTTCTGCATCCAGTCAACTTATTTTTGTTATGGTCGTGTTTGACCTCTGGCATCCCAGAAGAATCGTTCCTGAGATCCAGAATCCAATCAACACATTGCTTTTTCAAAATAGACATTCAGAGAAACCTGCCATTTTTAGGGCTGGAAAGAAACTTAGAGATCATGTAATCCCACTCCTCATTCGATAGCTAACTCGGTGGACATGACTGCTAGAGAAAGGCACAAACTAATTAGGGTGAACTTGAAAGTGGAACCCAGGAAACCCTAACTCATGAAGAGTGCTACAAACATTTTGTTCTGTAACTACACAATTTGGATTCCCATTGACTGGCCCAGATACACTATAGAAGGGCTTAGGTTCTTTTTTTTCTGTGTATTTTTCTTGGAAATAATATACAGACAGTTCCTCAGGTATCCATGGTCCAATTGGACAGAATCATAAACAAAATCACTCTATGGTTTTCTTACACAAGATCAAGGTCACGTGCGAAACCTTTGCTCACCCTCTCGCGTGCTTGGGGAGTGAGCATCACGTAACTATTCTGAGTTTCTCGAACTGGGTATCCTTTCTCCCCGATTCCTCCTCCATCCCTCCTCCCTCTCCCTCTGCCCTTCCACCCTTCTTTCCCTCCTCTTCCTTCCAGCTTATCCCCTTTCCTCCCTAATCCTGAAATTTGAACTTGCAGGCAGGTTTCTCCCTACATCTGCTGTAGCTCACAGTCAACCTACCGGGGTTTTTGTCCACATCAGCACCCTCACCACGCCCTTTTGTTCTTTTCTTTCCCTCACCAAACCCTTTTGTTCTTTTCTTTCCTCTCTTCTCACCTCTCCCTGTACTTTTGTTTTCTAAGTTGTGGGTCTATCAAAATTGTTTTCTCCATATCAAATGCACACTGAAATTACTGTATTTCTAAATTGCCCCACGTGTCACACCAACACATTCAGAGTCTTCTGGGAGTGACCAGAGCACCCCTTGATAATCTTGGGAACATGTCTGGGAACAACATCGTGGAGATGCGACTTTTGACAAGATAGAAGCTTTTCCTGGTCTATGCTTGGCCTGTCTCTTTGTTTCTAATTTTGAACATGTTTGGAGCTCTAAGGAGTCAGTGACTAGGTTATACTGTGTAATCAGTATTCCAGGAGGCTCCCGAGGAAAAACCTACGACACATGATTTTGCTGGCAGAGCAGGTGTTCTGCCTTGAGTTGTGACATAGCTGGTGAGCAATAGCTCATGAAATGACCTTCTTTTCAATTTATTAAAGGGCAGGGATTTCTTGGAAATCCATATATTTCACAGAATTCTAAATCAAGACTGCATTGACCAGGGCCCTCTCAAAATCTCTTGCTTTGACTGACTGTCATAGAATTGGTCATTAAACTGATCATTTCTGCCTTTCACTGGTTAGGAAGCCCTACTTTTAAATGCACCTCATAGCAGCGAGGTGTATGCTGCAATTGAACGTTCCTGGTCTGGCTTTCTCAGATGTGATAGTGGGTTGTGTATGGTGCTGTGTCTCCTTGTGTTCCAAGGTCAGGGGCAACAGCCTTTTGTTGGTCAAAAGGAGGACAAAGCTGGAAGTTCAACTCCAACCCTCCCACAGGTGGGCCAACAAGTCCTCCTGGTCCCAGTGAGTAGCATGAATATTGGGATGGAAGGAACATACTTTCATTCCTGTATTTACTTGCTTCTCCAGATCATGCCTTGACTCTTTCAAGCTGCGCTTTGTATTCTATGCTGATCTGCCTGCAAGCTACAAAGTAAACACAGGTGCAACGGACGTGCTAGCACCAACCTCAGCACGAGCTTTTTCCTCTGTCACATTCTCCTGCTCCTCCTTTCCCCTGTGCCCAGCAGAAACAGCTCTCTTCCAGGGTGAGCAAGCATGCCCTGGGGATCTGTCAAAATGTCATAGGGGACTCTCAGGTGGCTCCAGGAGGCAGGAGTGAAAATATTCTAGAGGCTGCTCTGCCCAAAGGTCCCTAGAAGGATAGAGATAAGTGAATACATTTTATGCATACGATCAGAGCAAAGCTTATTGCGAAGACTGCGAGGTCTTTTTAATCCTTGCTAGGTCATCTTAATCAAATTAAGTGCTGCCTCTGTATTTTGTTAAGAAACAATTCCAGGGCAATTGGCCTTGGGCACTGAGGCCTAGAATATCTCCTACAAAACACATCACAGGAGTGCATAGTCTACTCAGAAATATACTAAGAACTTGCAGGATAAATTCAAAATAGTCCTAGCACCTGCTTTAAGGAATATAAGCTAGGGGATAAGACAACCCTACTGGAACAAGGAAAGAGTCCCTCTGGGCAGCAAGTCAGGCTAAGCTGGTCTCTACATCCCACACACACCAGACTTCTTCCCTCCGACCCCCTAGTCCTGAACTGTTCCTACCAAGAGATGACTGTCATGATAACCCAGCTTCTCACCAAAGTTACTGCCTTCAGTTAAGCTGACTTCTATAAGTACAAATGTCTTTGATTTTATTAAATTTTGTGAAAGTAAGGTAACTTTATGCAATAGACCAAATCATGTTTCCCATTCCCCTGCCCCCAATTCATCTGCTGAATCCCTAATCTCCCAGTGTGACAGTATTTGGAGATAGGGACATGAGGGAGGTAATTATGGTTAGATGAGATCATGAGGGTGGGGCCCCGATCCTATAGGATTAGCGTTCTAATAAAAAGAGATGTGAGAGAGCTCACTGGCTCTTCACCATGGGAGGGCATGACCAGAAGGCAATCGTCTGCAAGCCAGGAAGAGAGCCCTCACCAGAGCCTAACCATGCTGGGACCCTCATCTCAGACTTCCAGCCTCCAGAGCTAAGAGAAAATGTCTTTCTGTCTCTTAAGCCACTCAGTTTGTGGTATTGTGTTATGGCAGCCTGAGCAGACTAATTCATTTTACCTCAGAGAATTCATAAATCAGTGGAGGCTACATCTTTGGCTACATCAATGGAGGACTGAGACTAGGAGGAGGCCAGGTGGATGTCTCCTAGGAGGAGGGACGGGTGTCTGCCCTGTCCCTCCCCCACAGGCACACAGTGCAGTCAAGGGAGGATGACAGCAGAAAGTTTTCTTCTATCAATTCCAAACTAATGAGATAAAAGGGGAGGATAAATTCTCCAAGGCTGCTACCTCATTAAAGGGACATCAGATCAATATGTCAGTGCTCCTTTAACTAAGGTTGGGATACAGATGCCAGGTTTATCTCCGGAAGGCTTCTTGATACCTTTCTTTCCCCACTTCCCACCATGCTCCCTCCAAACTCCCCAACTCCAGCCTTAGACATCAAATGAGATCTTTTAGATAAGACCTTGTGGATGATGGATCTGGCAGGAAGATCAAGAGGTTGAAAACAACCATCCAGCAAGAGTTCAGATCTCACCCTTGGCACTGACTCCTTTCAACCCCAGTGAAGAAAAATCTTAAACTTACTAAGCTTATAAACTTACACTACAACACCAGGTCAATTCAAGGAAAACAATCATTCATTTTGTTTTTTAAAAAGAAGGCTTCCAATCTCTTCCTTTAGTTCTATGCATGCAATATGTGTCTTGTTTTCATCAACAGAAGAATTGAAATGCTGCTTTCCTCTTTTGACTAATTCAGAGGGCTTCTGAGATGACTGATTGATTTGATCAAAATTGGGAAAATGATTTTAACTCTTTTCCAAATTCTTGAACTTGAAAAGAATGGTACTCATGATGTCACCATGCTGACATGTGCCCTTCAGAATGTCACATCTAAATTAAAAGAAAGAACATATCTAAATATGATGGGAGAGTTAACGCACCATGATGCTAGCTGCTGTGTAACCGTTCCTGCAGGACGAGGTCAGATCGGGACGTACATCCAGCAGGGAGAGAGGTGCTGCTGTGACAAAGTATTGGTTGTTAATTTGGTAAGTGTTCACTGAGCACCTGCCGTGTGTTAAGACCTTATGCCAGGTCCAAAGACCTACGAAATGAGACCTGTGCAAGGTGAACATCTTATGTTTTTGTTTTTTTTTTTTTTTAGTGCTTACAGGTTGGTAAGCATGCAGAAGTTTCCAAATAATCAAAAATCATTTTTAAAATAGCCAAGTGAAAGCTAGCCTTCAGTTCTTGGAATAAAAACAAACACAAGCCACACCATTCTTACTTCCAAATTCTGATTTCTCTCATGGTAGCACTTAAAGTTCTCCTGTGGTGGAATAGAAACAGGTAAATAAAGAGGAGTATGTGAATGTTTACCTCTAAATTGGCTTTCAATTTTACCTCTAAATTGTATTTAATGGAATATTACATAGCCATTTAAAAATGAGGTAGCGCTAAATATGATTATTTGCAAAGTTGTTCAAGAGATACAAAGAAAAAACCGAGTTCTGAAAAGGTATTGTGGTGTGTGTGTGTGTGTGTGTTCTGTATCTGAGTCCCTGTATACGCATGTATATAGATACATATGCATGCAAACCTTCTGGAAGGAAATTTAATGCAGTAACTGTCTTACCAGGAAGCAGATATGGGAGGTTAAGGTCATAGGGGAGGTCAGAAAAGCAACTACTGTTTTTCATTTTTCATTCTTTCGTACTGTTTGAGTTTTTTCTAAACATGAGAACTTTTATAATTGTATAAGAGTTTTTAAATTTTTAAACATATTTTTGTTACTACCAAAGCAATATGTACACAGAAAAATTAGAAAAAACATATTTCCAAAGAGAAAATAAAAAATCCCCATAACCTCATCTACAAAAACTTAATGTATCTAAAACTTGGGTGTATATTTTTTTCAGACTTTCGATCTTGTGTTTACTTCTGTTTTAACAAAGATAGAATCATACTGTGATACCATTTTGTGATTCGATCTTTTTTTCACTTAACAATTCATCATGAATATTTTTCCTGCAAATACATTTCCATATATAGCATCATTATTTAATGACTACATTATACTCCAACGTATTATACCATCTTGTATCTAATCCATTTCCCTTATGTTGGACAGCTACATTGTCCATTTTTCTCTCTCTTATAAACTATGTGCCAGTGCACAGACACATAACTGAATCTCTCGGCATATTTCTTATTATTTCTTGCAGCCAAATCCCTAGAAGTAGAATTGCCACGCATAGCTTTAGATACATATGGTCAACTTGCCCTTTAGATAACACACAGCAATTCCTCCTCTATTCAAGAGTGTGTGAGTGCCTTTTTTCCTGCATCCTTGCCAACATTGAATATTTTCATTAAAATATTTTCCTCTAAATCTGCTTTTAAAGATTTTAAAAGAATCCCTCCTTGCTGGTACAATTTAATTTGACCAACCAGAATATTACACTAAAATTGAAGCTGTGCTCATCAATGGAGTTTAACATGAAGTTCATTGTCTACTCTTGGGAGGCTGGAGCTCTGGTCCCTGCAGAACATACTCCTGGATGTCACAGACATGCACAAAGCCTTGCTGGTCAGCCAGGTGGGGAAGGGCATCTCTTGCAGTCACCAAGACGCTGCTGACTGGGGCTTTCCCTCTGGACTGAGACGCACACAGGGCCCCTTACAGACAAAGCTTCCCTGCCGGGCAATGGCTAGTGAAATGCTGTATTCAATCAATGGTAAGAGCTAGTCATTGTGCCTATGTCAATCCGCCAGTGAGTTAGAAACACCGTGAAGATAAATGAAACCTAGGACTTGGCACCTAGCAGAGGTGATGTGTTACACAATCAGTCTAGTGTCAAAAACCAAACCAAAACGAAACACCGAACCTGTCTCTGAAAGTGATTTCCAATGGACTCCCCAGCTTACAGGAATGCAGTTTGCAATGAGGCCCACTCCATAGAACAGCCTCCGGGAGGTGACAGAGCCTGGGCGGGAGGGAAGCGGAAGGAAGAGGGCCGCGGCTTTTGCGCTTTGCTAGGTTCCCACCAGGGGCTGGTGTCTGAGCCTGTGCGGAGAGGACACTGCAGCCTCATGACTCCTGGGGCAAACACCTCTTCTTCCTTTTCATTTATATATGTTTTCATCAGCTAGAATTCTCAGTGTATACCAGGGAAGGGGGCTTTTCCTTTTTGTGGGTTTTTATTTAAACGACTTGAGTAGCCTCTACTCAGGCCAGCTTCGGCTACAGAGGAAAGTGCAGAAGATTTGGGCTCTGATGGCAACTAATGTTTTTCAGTTTGGTGCATGTGTGTGTGCATTTATTGTAAACACACTGTAGGACTTGCCTAATAAAGGAATTTGCTGGGGATTCTATTTGGCCCACCAGTCACAATTCTCGCCTGTGGTTCATGTGTGGGTGTTCACATAGCAAGCCTTTGTGTGTATGTGTGTGTGTTGCGGGTGGCGGGGGTGCTGTGCAAACCACTTCCTCTTTCTTGGAAGCTCCCTAAAAGATCGCAGAAGCCTCCTCCTCTTTCCTCAGGGGTGGCAGGAGGTGCTCTGTGCTCCCACCCAGGTAAAACAGAAGCGATGGATGCCTCAGAGAGGAGGGTGGAGAGAGAGAGGTATCCAAGGGCACCTGGTGCCCACAGGCCAGATGCGTTGTAGCTGGGCTGTGAGCCAGGGCCGCGGGGGTGGCCTCCCTCGCCGGCAAGGAGAGCACAAGTAACCAGCTACCCCGGGACACCCAGCTCCTGGCCTCCAGCAACCAGAACATCACTGGCGGCTTTACTTACAATCCTAGAGCTTTGGAGCTGGGCCTTGGCCCACTTGTGACATTTTACTGCAGCCTGGCTCACGTTGCTTGCTCAGTGCCCGTTACCGGCAGTCTGGACTCAGAAGCCCGTTCTCGCTCCCGGGGGCCCGATCTCCAGCTCTAGAAATGAGCCAGCTCGGAAGCGGATGTCCCAGGCCCCGCCAGCTCTGCCCTGTGGAGATCCTTTGCCCAACTCTGTTGGTTCCTTTGTCGGGTTGCCTGGGGCTGCGATGGCCACTTCCCTTTAAAGGCTGTGCGTGGTGTTTAGGGACCCTGACTAAGTGATGTCCTTGGTCCAGTTGACCTCAGAGGGCCTGGGGCCCCATCAGCCCTCAGAGAGTGCAGGGAGGACCTGGGTGTCGGGTCCTTGCTCCCCAAGGGACTGATTCACTGGATGGAGGTGGAGGCGGAGCAGGCTGGGGGTGCCAGTCAGCTTGGGCTCTACAGAGGGAATACACCCCGGGAAACAACAGGGGCGCTCCAGGTGCGGGGTGGAGGCTCAGGGTCTCCTGCGTCTCAAAAAAGAGCACAGCCCAGGCTCCAGGCTCACCTCCCGGCCCACTGGCCACTAGGGAGCAGTAGCTAATGCCAGCTTCGCTGCCCAGGGCTTCAGGAAGGCCCAGCAGGACTCGCTTCACTCAGGGCAGGGAGAGGGAGAGAGCTTTGGTGGTGCCCGCCACTTCCGTTTCCACACCTGCTTCACGTTCTTTCTACGACTTACGGTTTCCTTTACCACACGGTTTCCACCACGTGTTTCCTTTACCTTTCACACAAAATTTCACCCCCACGTTTCCTTCACAATACTTGTGCCTTGCATCTGCGCTCTCTTCAGCCTTTATTCACTGTTTCCTTCATTGCTCTCTCACAGTTCCTTCACCACGGTTTCGCCACAGTTTCGACTTCACAGCGCTCTTCATTACCAGTTTCACACCTGTTTCTCATAATAATAGTTTCACTTCATATTTCGCATATCTCACAGTTTTCATTAGCTTCATACACTCATAGCGCTTCATACAGTTTCACAGTTTTCATTACAGTTTACACTACAGTTGTTCTACACTCATCGTTTTACACATCGGTTTCACTCCACGGTTTCACATTGACATCGGTTCTTGCCTTCATGGTCTCACACACAGCTCTCCCAGACTCCTTCCACTGAGCCTACTTCACAGTTCTTCACACTCACTCTGCCTTTACACAGCTTCCTCACACTTCATATTCTAAGACTCACAGTTTTCACAGTTTCTCTCACACCTGCTTCTTGTGCCCCTTTACGACTCTTGCTTCACACTCCACAGCTCTCTCACAGCTCTCATACACTCACAGCTCTCTTCACACAGTTTTCACACTCACAGCCTCACACTCACATTGTTCCACACTCCACAGCCTCACACACCACTCACACCCCACTTGTCTCACAGTCACACAGTTTCACATTTCACCCTTCAGACCTTATTTCTATCTCCCCTTTAGTTTTGTTAGCTTCTTAAATATTCTTGAGACTTATCTTCTTTATTTTTCACATTGCTCTTCACACTCCATCTACAGTTTCTACTCTCCTTTACACCTGCCTTTACACACTCCAGTTTCCTTTCACTTCATACCTAGCTTCACACACTTCACAGTTTCTTACTCATAGTTTCCTTTACAGTTTTTACACACAGTTTTAACAGTTTCTTTCATTATTTTCACTTTACACTCAGTTTTACACACAAGTTTCTTGACTTTATTAACTTTACACACTCCATGATTCTCATTAGTTTTACATTAGTTTTCATTATTTCACATTAGTTTCACACTCACAGCTCTCACACATTCACAGTTTCTCACTCATGTTCTCACACACCTTAGCCTTCTCACACACTTCAGTTTCTCACACACTCTTAACAGTTTCACACTCAGTTTCTCACATGGTCTACAGTTTCTCACACTGCAGCCTTTCACACCTGCCTCACACACTCAGCTCTCACACTCACAGCTCTCCTACTCACAGCTCACACTCACAACTTACACTCATAGGTCTCACACAGTTTCTTACACTCACAGTTTCTACACTCTTGCCTCTTTACACTCACAGTTTCCCTCACACTCCACAGCTCTCACAGCTCTCTCTCTCTCACACAGTCACGTACTCACTGCTCTCTCTCAGGTAAGTGCCCTCAGCAGCACTGGCCTCTCTGGTCGATGGGGTAATGTCAAAGAGGAAGGCTAATGGCCGTCTGTAGTTGATTAGGGGACTTGGATGTTGCCCCAGGACCCATAGGACTTTTGCAGAGAGACAGGGAATAGGAACTTGGTATAGTCTGTGGGGAGAGGCTGAGGTATCTGAGGAACTAAGCAGGTAGGCTTTCAGGGGTTTAGCCTGGGAGTCTGCAGGCCCTTCCCAAGAGGACGCTTTTCCAGGACCCCCTGGGCGGGGGGAATGCCGTTTAACCTTAATGATGCCTCTTAATGACGCCTCTTAAAGGTCGCTGGGACTCTTGCCCACATAGTGATGGATCATTATTCCTATTGCTGGTTGAGGAAACGGAGTCACACACAAGTTAAAAGATTTGCTCAAGGCCATAAAGAGATGCCCATTCCTTCATTCACTTATTTTTTATGGAAGTCTGTTAACTACGTCTAGGGACTAAGCGTGGTGCTGAGAGCAGGGGAAGAGGGAGAAGCAGAGATCAGAACCAGTCTCCCGAGAACTATCCCAGAGGAAGGAACAGAATGCCATGGGCACGCACAGAAGGAAGTTTGCTGTGTGTTGAAGGAAGAGGGTCAGAGAGGGCGCCTCAGGGGAAGCAGCATTTGATCTGGAGTCTTGAAAGATGGAACGGGCAGGGGCGGAGAAGGGCGCTGCAGGTAGTGGTAAATGTCAAACCCGGACCGCCACCACACACTAAGCCATGAATCGATTCTAAACCCCTTCCTGCCTCCCTGGTCTTCCACTCCTCTGCTGGACTTAAAGTGCCATCAACACAGGAGCCGCATCTGTCTTTTCACTACTTACCCCTAACCCTCTCAGAGTGCTTAGTACATAGAACTGAAATATTTGCTGTCGAATGAAAATCCTACAAGCCTACTTAGAGTCAAACCTACAAAGAATGTTGCTACTTGGATACTGGGAGCCTGGGCAAAGAGCTCTCTTTATCTTACCCTCCTTGAGCCTGGGGCAGTTCAGGGGGACGTTGCCCAGGCTGAGGGAGAAATGGATGTCTTATATAAATAAGGGTTTGTTAGGGAATGTTTATGTCCCCCAAATTCATATATTGAAATCTTAACCCACAGTATGATGGTATTAAGAGGTGGGGCCTTTGGGAGGTGATTTGGTCATGAGGGTAGAAGCCTTATGAATGGCATTAGTGACCTTATAAAAGGGGCCCAAGAGGGTTCTCTTGCTTTCTTTATGCAATGTGAGGGCACCAGGAGAAACCAGCAGTTTGTACCTCAGACAAGAGCCCTTACCGGAACCCAAACATGCTGGCACTCTGATCTTGGACTTCCAATATTCAGACACTAAGAAATAAATTTTTGTAAGCCATTTGTTTATAGTATTTTGTTATAGCAACCTGAATCGACTAAGACAAAAATTATATAAATCATGGTATTGGTGCTGGAGTTGTGCTCCCAAGGCTCACTATCATAACTCAGGATGTTAAGCATTCAACAATATTTATTTCAATCTGACCATGAGCTTAGCACTGGGCTGTGCACTTGGGGAGCCACAATAAACACAGCAAACTCAAGCCTCGCCCTCAAGTGGATGATGGTCATAGCCAAAATTGTCCATATCATGAACACTTTGTATGTTCTGGGCACTGAACTGGGCACCTTCTTGACATTACCATAGTGCAGTATCACAATCCTGGGTGGGCATTATCCTCCGATTTTACAGGGGGAGAGACTGCTCTTTAGAAAGAACCATGATGTGCCCACAATCAAACACAGCTACTAATGGAGGGGTTGGGATTCAACCCCAGCTGCTTGCCTCCCAAAGCCCATGCCCTTGATGTTGTCCTTTGTGATTGCCCTTAGGGGGCTGAATGCTCTCAGAGGCAGGATGGAGGGTCACCTATGTGGAGATGTGGCTCCTGCCTTGCTCTTCGGTTCAGTATCCTCCCTGATTCCCAGAAAATAACACTAGTGATTTGTGCTAAGCATTACCTTGCTCTCAGGTTACCAGGCTCATGGGAATATTGCACTTAGGGGGCAAGGTGGGAGAGGTGAAAGAGGGGAGGATGCAGCAAACACAAGCTTCCTTTGCTTTGCTTACACTCATTCCAGGGGAGAGGCTGCAGAGGCACAGAGATGTGGGCCTGCCGCCGGCTTCCCCACTTACCTGGGTGGGGCCTGGAGGAGCATTTCACCTCCCTACACCTCAGTTTTCTTCACCTGTGATGTGGGAAATTCCTACTTTATAGGGTCTGAAAAGGGATTACACAAGACACTACGTGACTAGTACTACATGACCTTACTGAATGGATTTCATGAACGCAAAGTGTTGGGCACAAAGATGCTCAACAAATGGCAGCTGTTACAACCATTGCCCTTTAATTCTCCAGCCTCAGTTTCCCCATTCATGAAAATGAGTATAATAGTACCTATCTCTCAGAATCAATATGAGCACTAAATGAGATAAAATATTAAAAAGCACTCCGGAAAATGACTGACATAGAAGAGGTACCCAACAAATGTTGTTATATTATTTTCCTAGATAAAATGCCTTAGTCTCCCAGTGAATGCACAGATTTCCTGGATTTTAGCCTGGTTGAAATTTCATGATCTTTCTCTTTCCCTCTCAAATTCTTTCTCTTTGAGGTGAGAGAAAGAATTACATCCCCAGTGTAAGGAAGAATGAAGTTAAAATGTTGGAAAGTCAGCAGAAAAAATATGTTCTCTACTCATTTGGCTTTGCTTGTACAATTGCCTTTCTCTCTTAGCTTCCCTCTTTCCTGAGAATGACTTCAGAACAGTTGCCCAGATGGTTTTCCAAATAAGATGGCGACCTCCTAACCAATCCCATATGCAAAGATCACTGTGTTTTGGTTTGTCCTTCAAGAAGAGCCAGGACTGTTCTTTTCTGGAAGTGTGGAGAAATTTTCATATATTTCTATCTCATTTTTGCAATTGTTTTCAATGCAAACATGTGAGTCATTGGTGGCAATAGTTGGCTTCGCATTATTGGAGAAGACCGGCTTCTGAAAACCACCAAAATGTCAAATAACTTTGATCAATAAATGCTTCTGTGAACAGGGTCTTACATTAGAACTGCTAGCTGAAAGGTCAACATTGCATTCTTGGCTAGTAGTCTTGTTTTCATTTTAATGGCAATGAAAATAAGTTTTAGAAGAAACTGCTGCCACTTTTTCTCCCCAAAGGTCCCAAAGAGGTTTGTTTTTTGTTTTTTTGTTTTTGTTTTTGTTTTTGTTTTGTTTTGTTTTGAGACAGCATCTTGCTCTGTTGCCCAGGTTGGAGTACAATGGTGCAGTCTCGGCTCACTGCAACCTCCGCCTCCCAGGTTCAAGCGATTATGCCGCCTCAGTCTCCTGAGTAGCTGGGATTACAGGCACCCACCACCATGCCCAGTTAACTTTTGTGTTTTCAGTAGAGATGAAGTTTCACCATGTTGGCCAGGCTGGTCTCAAACTCCTGACCTCAGGTGATCTGCCCACTTCGGCCTCCCAGAGTGCTGGGATTACAGGCATGAGCCACTATGCCCGGACCCCCAGGAGACTTTTTAAAACTTCAACACTCTCAGAAAGAGCTTCATAGAATCATCTTTTAAAAAATATGTGTAGGAAAGGAGTATAGGAATAGACTCGATGATAAATCTAGAGCTAAGAATTTCTTTTTAATCTCAGTGGTCCAGTGGTTTCAGTTTTTAATCGAGCAGCAGTGAGGACTGACTGCAAGGCTTTATCTTTATTTTACCTGTTGGGCATGCATTCTTGTTTCTGAATTTAGACTACGAGCCCCTTGAGGATAGCACCAGGCCTCATATCTCTCTGTTTCCTCTTTGCATCTCTCATGGGTTACGCCCATGGAAGCGGCTCAAAGATATTTTCTGATTGAATAAGTCATCAGAGCTTCTCCTTGACTAATGAGTTATCAAATGTCTGAAGCAAGGGATTGTAATCTGGGACTTACCACTCTCAGTATTTTCTGGTTGGGCTTCAGGAGATGCAAGAACTTCCTAAATTTAAGCAAAAATGTCCAATTCCCTGTGTCTCCCCTATTGGACCTCCATGGGCCTGGGGTGGTAGAGCCCCTGGCTGTTGGCAGGTGAGCATTTGTGGCCTGCTGCTTGGGAAGGATGGCCCTAGACTCTGGAGGTGAGGGAAGAGTGGTAGGAAGGAAGCCCACTTGGCTGTGGGGTCCAGCCAGTTCTCCAATCCCGCACAGTCAGCAACAAAACTGGTAGATATTTGGATCCTATGTTTGTTTCCCATATGTATTTATCAAATGGTTCAGGACATGGAGGGAGAGGAATGTGATTACTAGCTCTAAGCCCCAACACCTAGCACCATGCCTGGCACAGAGCAGGTGTTCTTCAGTATTTTTTGAATGAATACATAAATGCATGAACCTATGACTGCATTGGCAGAAAGAAATGGAACCCGGGCAAAAAAAAAAAAAAAAAAAAATAGGGGTATTGGGGTAGGGGGGGCACATTTTTGTAACACAATATACAGGTATTAAGGACAGACCCAGGCAGACCCAAGTGGGGGTATAAAGGTCATAGGTCACCAGAGAGGTTTGAGGATGAGGATGGCATAAAAGCCTGAGGACACCCAGTTGGATAAGGCATCAGAGAGATGACGTCTGCACTGGGCTTGGGGAGCAGGCTTGCTAGCTGGATGGAGGAGGCACATGGGGAATGGGCGCAGAAAGCAGAGGAGTAAAAGTAAGAGCAGAACCAGCAAGCCTGAGGGGCTTAGTAGGGGCAAGTTGGCAGCTGATAAGAAAAGGCTCCTGGAGGTGGTGGGTTGGCCTGACTTTGATGGACAGGTGCCTGGGGATGTGGGCTAAGTTAGGTGGACTCTTAAGTGTCCTTCCAGCTTTGGGAATCTCCATCTGACAAGTCAAACCTGAAACCAGGCCAATCCCTTCTAACTGGGAAGCAGTCCAGAACTGAGACTCCGTCAGACAACTTGCCAGGAGTTCCAGCCAGCAGGGCCTGTGCAGAGTGGCCACGGAGCCTGCCCCTCCATCTACTCTATCATCTGGGCCATCAGAGGGGCTGGGATTGTTCAGCTTCCATGATATGTGGCCTGAGATGACTTTTCAAATAACAACCTCCCCATTGTAACTGGAGAGGACAGAGGATGTCCTCCTTGGGCCTATGGTTTGGAGAAAGAAAAAAAAAAAAAAAAAAAAGAGGGACAGAGTTAAGAAATCAAATCCCAAGTCACTCCTAGTTAACTTTTATTTCTTTAATCCCTGTGACAGAGAGTACAGAGGGGTCCCTCCTTCTGGGGCTTCCCAATCAAGGGCTCACCTGGAAACCCCACCCCTCTGTGTTGGAGTCTGTCTGCAGGTCAGCCAGAGAGAAGCTACCTCTCGTTGGGTCAGTTTTATCCCCTCTGAGGCCCTTGCCCCTCCCAGGGAAGTGCTAGTCCTAGCAGCTTCCTCACCTCACCACACTGCTGGCAACAGAGTATTGACAAGGTGCCCTCACTGGGCTGAAATGCAGATGGAAATGGAACAAGGAAACCCAAGTCCTGGCCGGGAGTTTTAGATACGTACCCTGAAGAGGCCGGGCGCGGTGGCTCACACCTGTAATCCCAGCACTCTGGGAGGCCGAGGCGGGTGGATCACCTGAGGTCAGGAGTTCGAGATCAGCCTGGCCAACATGACAAACCCCGTCTCTGCTAAAAATACAAAAATTAGCTGGGCATGGTGGTGGGTGCCTGTAATCCCAGCTACTCGGGAGGCTGAGGCAGGAGAATTACTTGAACCTGGGAGGCGGAGGTTGCAGTGAGCCGAGATTGCACCATTGCACTCCAGCCAGGGTGACAAAAGCAAAACTCTGCCTCAAAAAAGAAAAAAAAGATATATACCCTGAGGAAAGGTACAAAACCAAAACGGACTTTTGAAGACCATTTTGTCTTCAAAGTGCTGCAGAGTTCAAAGAGTCCCTGATCATTCCCTCATCTTTCAACCATCCTCATTGCAGGATGATTACAATATGAAAAGAACTGGCTTCTCTTGATCCTGTAAAGATATTCTTTCTCCCGGCCGGGTGTGGTGGCTCATGCCTGTAACCCCAGCACTTTGGGAGGCCGAGGCAGGCGGATCATGAGGTGAGGAGATCAAGAACATCCTGGCTAACACGGTGAGACCACGTCTCTACCAAAAATACAAAAAAATTAGCTGGGCGTGGTGGCGGGCGCTTGTATTCCCAGCTACTCAGGAGGCGAAGGCAGGAGAATGGCGTGAACCCGGGGGGCGGAGCTTGCACTGAGCCGAGATCGCATCACTGAACTCCAGCTTGGGCGACAGAGCAAGACTCCGTCCCAAAAAAAAAAAAAAAAAAAAAAAGGATATTCTGTCTCCCTTGCCACAGAGCACCCACTGGGGACTTATCCTTGATCACCTAAGATGCCCCTTCTGCCTGAATGTAGCTGAAAAAATGCATTGTGAGACTGCTGGAGAAGAGAGGTCAATGCCATGTCCTCCCCCACAAGCCTGGGCTGCCAGGTCCCCCCCACGAACACCCTGCCCCTCCACAGTTGTGAGCACTTCGGTCTGGTTTCCTCCTTCCATAACCTCCCCACCTAGAGAATGAAGTTTATGCAGCTGTTATGGACTGAATGCTTCTGTCCCCTCAAATTCACATGTTGAAGCCCTAACCTCCAATGTGATAGGATTTGGACATGGGATCTTTGGGAGGTGATGAGGGTTGGATGAGGTCATGAAGGTGGGGCCCTCATGATGGGATTAGTGTCGTTGTGAAAAGAGACACCAGAGAGCTCACTCTCTCAGCCATGTGAGGGCACAGCAAGAAGGTAGCTGTCTGGAAGCCAAGAAGACAGCCCTTACCAGCACCCAAATATGCTGGCACCTGATCTTGAACTGCCAGCCTCCAGATCTGGGAGAAATAAATTTCTGTTATTTAAGCTCCCCAGTCTATGGTATTTTGTTATGGCAGCACAAGAAGCCTAAGACAATACCTTAGCTTGGCTTTCAAGCTGTAATTTAAAATTCTAACCTCGTTTTCCTTCTGTACCCAATGCTCTAGCCCCTCAGACATTCCATAGTCCTTCCAAACAAGCCTCTCATGCATCCAGACTTTGCTCCTGCTTTCCCCCTTTCCCCTCATCTAGACTGCCTTTCTCACCTTGTCCTCAATCCCATAAATCTTTTAATATCCTGTATGATATTCTAGCAAAGTTGGCGGTTCCCATCTCTGTGCTACCCCAGCATTTTATGCCTTATTATGTCATCTGTCACATTGTATGGTTATTATTTCCTCAGTGGTTTATCTCTTTGCCAGTCCATGAGATTCTTGAGGCTAGGAATCATGTTTTATTCATGTTTGTAGCATCTGTGCCTATCCACTGAGCTATGCAAGTGCTCAATAAATATGCATTGAATGAATGGAAAACTGAATGAATATGGACTTCACTGACTCATGCATGATTTCTGCCCTTGCAATGGCCATGATTTCCTGGGGCATTGTCTGCATAAATTTGTTCTTTCACTCAACATTCACTAAACTGCAAGCTCCATGAAGGGAGCTACTGAGCCTAGTTTTGCTCCTTACTGCATCTTTAGTGAATAACACACACTTGGTCCACAACAGGCATTTAACAGATGCTGGTTGAATGAAAACATTTTTATTGGGCAGCTACTGTAAACCAGGCACTGGGCTAAGTCCTGGAAATACCGCAGTGAAAAAGCAAATGAGGTGTGTCTTCATGGAGTTTGTATTCTAGTGACTTTTACCTTTTGGAATATTTACAGGGGACTTAAGGTAGGTGAGGCAATGGCAGATGGTGGGGCACAGTGACGTTTTTTTTTTTTTTTTGAGACAAGGTGTCACTCTTTCCTGGGCTGGAGTGCAGTGGCATGATCACAGCTCACTGCAGCCTTGACCTCCTGGGTCCAAGCCATCCTTCCACCTCAGCCTCCTGAGTAGCTGGGACTACAGGTGTGTGCCACCACACCTGGCTAATTTTAAAAAGTTTTAGTTTGTAGAGACGGGGTTTTGCCATTTTGCCCAGGCTGATCTCAGACTCCTGGGCTCAGGCGATCTGCCTGCCTTGGCTCCCCGAAGTGCAGGGATTACAGATGTAAGCCACCGCACCCAGTTGACCTTGCTTTCTTAACACATGTCTTATTGACTTGGCATCCAGACAATTTTGAGGGAGGTCAATCAGTCCAGGGAAGCTGTATAAAGTTGGAGACATTTTGAGTCCTAATAAGAATCACAAGCAGTCTCCTGGCTATAGGCCCCTAACAAGCCACAAGGCAATAGGAATATCATCTCTTAGGCTCCCTGGCTGCCAAAGGATGGCACAGTGAATGCATAGAGTTTGGTCCACCAAACAGAAGCACAGTGAAGATACTTCCTTGGGGAAAATCACACCGAACACACCCTGAGCCTCCCTTCACGTCCCCCAGGACTCTCAGGTAGAATAATGGACTCTGTACCTCTGGCTTCATGCCCCACCCTGAACACGGGGCTGTCACTCTTCCGAAAGAGGAAGTGGATCCCTGGCACTCAGTGCCTTTGGCTCAACTTGGACCTCAATCATGAATCCTGCCATAGCAGAGGTTCCTGAGATGCTGTGAGCCCTGAGGCAGACCCAGAAGACTCAGGGGGAGCCCCTGGAGAAAAAAAGACCCTCGTCGTGTGCCAGACAGACAGGGGACCAGGGCTCACCAGGTCATCCTGCCAGTATGGCTGTGGCTTCCAGAAGTGACAAAAGTCACATGGCATGTCCTGATCCAAAGCCAAAGAGGAGACATTGTACAAGCAATAAAATGAGCTGCCAGACACTTGCTGCTTCAGAGGGAAGGTGTCAGCACATTTTATAACCCTACCCCTCCCCCCCACCCACCAGTGATGCAGATTTTTGAAATGTCAAAGCAAATTCCCCGAGTGCTAGTAGGAATAAAAAGCAATCTGCTCCTGACGTTTGGGTGATTGCATTTCAGCAAATCATATGTCAACTGACAAGATCTCCTAGATGGTCTGCATAGCTTCGCCTTCGTAATAAGACCCTTTTAGCTGTTGCATGTGCTAAAACCAAAGCCATCAGCCCAGGAACCTGTAATTCCAAAAGACAAATTCAACACCAAGACTTCTCAGGTAGTCATCTCTCAGATCATTCTGCAGATGCCAGGCTTACGCTGTGAAATACAGCAGACTTTCAAATGAATAAAGAACTTACAGGGTTTAAAGACGTGGAAATCCATGACTACACAGCATAGCAAGCAAGAGAAAGAAAATGCCACGGGGAGATTTAAAACTTAGTTTTAGTCAGCACTTTCAACTTCCCCTCTTAATCCCCTTCCCCAACCTAAGCCACTAAAAAAAGTTCTTTCCGCAGAGCTGTCTGTGGATAGCATCACATCTCCTCTTTCCATTTAGAGATGAACTAGGATGTAAGGGTCAGGCAGAAGGAAGAAGGAAGAAACCGAAGGTGGGACAATTGACGGACCAGTTAATGGCAGCTGGGAGTGAGGGGATGTGGCCACAGCTGGAAGACCCTGTAGGCTGGGAGGCAGAACCAAGACCAGCCTCGACAAAGGGTAAGAAAACAGGGAAAAGAGTGTGAGACCAGGTGAAGCACTGACAGTGTTCAAGGCACAGGCTTGGTTTTGAATCCCAGGGATACCCTCTCTGGCCCTGAGAGCTGTTCTAACTAGTACTTCATCTTATGGAATGGAACTAGAGAACTCTAAAGAAACTGTGCAACAAATGCAGTAAAAAGGTTTTAGACTCTTGTTGCCCAGGCTGGAGTGAAATGGCATGATTTTGGCTCACTGCAACCTTCAACTCCCGGGTTCAAGCAATTCTCCTGCCTCAGCCTGCTGAGTAGCTGGATTACAGTTGCCCGCCACCACGCCTGGCTAACTTTTGAATTTTTAGTAGAAACATGGTTTCGCCATGTTGGCCAGGCTGGTCTCGAACTCCTGACTTTGTGATCCACCCACCTTGGACTTCTGAAGTGCTGGGATTACAAGCACTTAGCCGTATAAAGATTTTTAAAGGAAATAAGGAAGGAAAGATGGGAGGACTAAAGGAAGGCAGGCAGGGAGGGAGGAAACTCTTCTGTCTATATCACAACCTGACTTCTACCAGAAAGCAAAGGTGCAAAGGATTTCTCCAAAATCTAAGTTTAGAAGAAAAAGAATTAACAGAGAGTGAGAAAGAAGGTTCAAAGGAAAAGAACAGAGTGAGAAAGAAGGAGATCAATCTGACGGAGGGTTTTGAAATATCATCATTTTATATGTTTCACTTACAAAATACACAACTATACTTCTGTTTCACTCAATAGCTATGATACACCTAGAACAGTAACAGAACTTTCTATTTTGATATTTAAGCTTTTCCTCTGTTTAATGTTTGTGGGCAATTAATACTATGGTTTAATTTTGCCATATCCATCTGATTAACCGAGAGAACAAGAACATAATCTCTTTCGTTTATGAAGAGCAAGGTAAAATGTGATTTGATAAATTACAATCAGTTTTTTTAACCGTGTTTGAGGGATCAGGAAACAAGAATAGGATGCCCTGTAATTTCTGGGTCATCAGATGCTGCTCCATCAGCAGCTGCCTTTCTGAGGCTTGCCTGGTCCTAGGAGCATGGATCCATGGAGGTAAGGTTGAACTATGAACAGAGCTTGGCCAAGAATTGCTTTGACCCTCTGAGTGTTCAGGAGGGAATTTGGTAGATTTTTAGTCTTTGATTTATGGCAGCTGAATTCAATTACTCCAGTCTCTGACTTCTTCCTTAACCACACATTTGGTTGGGGGATAACAGTGCTTGCTTTCTCTATTTCTAAACAATTGTTGAAATGTGCAGAGAATTGCTTCCAATGTTCTGGAAGAGACTAGTTGCCTAAATTACCACTGGGGAGCAACTGGGGTCCTCGGGAATGCCTGGACACATTTTCTTCTGGAAAATTCCCTTCATTGTCTGGGTGTCTTCCTCCAGGAAAAACTTCACATTGGCCGGGCACGGTGGCTCATGCCAGTAATCCCAACAGTTCGGGAGGCCAAGACAGGTGGATCACTTGAGGTCAGAAGTTCAAGACCAGCCTGCCCAATATGGTGAAACCCCATCTCTACTAAAAATGCAAAATTAGCCAGGCTAATATCTTCATCCCTGTTCAGCCTGAAGAAGTTACAGAAGATGGATCTTCATCCCTTTGCAACTCTTAGGATTAAGGGTTCTCTTATAAAAGGGAGGAGAAAAATATCAGAGGCATTTGAACCAGGGCAACTCCATCTTGAATAGGGGCTGGGTGAAATAAGGCTGAGACCTACTGGGCTGCATTCCCAGACAGTTAGGCATTCTAAATCATAGGATGACATAAGAGGTTGGCACAAGATACAGGTCATAAAGACCTTACTGATAAAACAGGTTACAGTAAAGAAGTAGGCCCAAACCCACCAAAACCAAGAAGGTGATGAGAGTGACCTCTGGTCATCCTCACTGCTACACTCCCACCAGCGCCATGACAGTTTACAGATGCCATGGCAACGACAGGAAGTTACCCTATATGATCTAAAATGTGGAGGCATGAATAATCCACCTCTTGTTTTGCATAAAATCAAGAAATAGCCATAAAAATGGGCAACCATTTACATTCTTAATAAACTTGCTCTCACGTTATGGATATGCCTTGAATTTTTTCTTGCAAGAGAGCCAAGAACCCTCTCTTGGGGTCTGGATAGGGAACCCCTTCCAATAATAGTCTGACTAAAACTAGGGAATTTATATAGCAGGGAACGTGGGAAAACAGGGACTAGGGAGGAGTAAGAAAAAGCAATCAGGAAACCAACCCTCAGGCAAGGAACAGATCCCCCAAAATTAAGGGTCCCATTTTATACCAGATCCTGGATCCCCTCAAAAAGGGGAATTGGCCCATCTCCCACAGGAGTCTTCTCCATCAGTGGGCGATAAGAAGGTATTTCCCTGCCTTCTAGGTAGCCAGGAGTGTGTTTCTCTGCCTCAAACATGCAAAGAGCTGTTATCACCCCATAACTGCCATTGGTCATCCATAAAAGTGTATTTCCCACCTAGTTATTACACACCAAGGCTTTCTCATCATTCAAAGCAATTTTTGATACCTGCAAAAGTTAAAAATGTCAGATAACACAATGCAAAACAGAGCATAGCTTTAACTTTTGAGAGGGATCTATCTACTTTCAATTCCTGGGGTTTTATGAAGAAAACAGAGGTTTTTCCCAAGATGGGGTCTGTGGCGCCTCCTGTTTTGTTCCAGGGAGTTGCAGGCCATTAGAGCTTGCTTGAATATTCACTTTTAATTAAGCTGACTTTTAACTATAGCACTGTCTTAAAAAGTCCTTTTAAATTTCTTATTACCTGACTTTAGCCAGGCCAAACGGCTGATATTTCTGGGTTTTGAGCTTTACCAAAGGTAACTTCCTAGGTGCTCAGAGAAAGAAAAATTCAAGACAGCTTGTAGGGGGGTAGAGAATTAACAAATGGTAAAGGTCATGCAGATATCAAACCAGAAAGTACTCAGTCCCTAAGCCAGGATTGAACCAGGGCTGCTGTTGTGAAAAGCAAGCCTGAACTGCTGAGCTATAGCACTGGGCAGTTCCCACTGCTTTTCCCAGAAGGAACTTAGAGAAGCCAATGTTGAGCTTGCAATGTCTTTTAACTGCTTAGGATAGTTTTTAGGGGTAACTGACATGAACCCCTAAATTCCTGTCCTCCAGATAGTGGCGACAAGAGAAAGCATTGCTACCTGGTTGCAAGGTCAAGCTCTCAAGGACATTTTTCAACATGTGGTTTGTGGGCAAGATGGTCACCCTGAGTAATAGAAAAGGTAAGAAAGAGAAAAGAGAGAAAGGGAGAGAAAAGCATTCGCTGTGGCAGGGTGGGGAAGGTGAAGAGCTCAGGGAGGCCAGAGAAAGACCCACCCGTTGTAGCAGACACTGAATCAAAAGTTCAGGCAGCTGCTTTTTGGTCACAAAAGGATCTTTTCCAGCAGTCCCATCAGCTCTCTTTTGGGGAGAAAAAGGCTTCCCATGTCCCATTATCCTGTACATGCCTAATCCTGTCACCCATAGCCATCAGCAAAGAGATCAAGACAGATGAATCCAAAAAGAATAGTGGTTAACATCCTTTAGTGCCAAACCCGTTCTTAGCTGAGGGGGAGTTTACTGAGAGTGACCTCCAACCCTATAAATCTTAGGAAGGACTCTAACCTTCCTAAGTCGGGCCTTGAGCCCAGGTTCGGTCAAGTGTCCTTGCCTTTTATTAAGAGGGGCCTTTAACCCCCTTTGTCTTAGGAGAGATTCTAACTACCCTAAGTTGGGCCTCTAACCCAATCCCATCCTTTACCCGGGAAAATGTACCCCACTTAACCAAAGTCAGCCAAATGGTGCTGCAGTCTATTTCCTTTGGGTTGGGCAGGGGAAGTCTCATCAATATTGTCCCTCATGGTCACCAGAAAGATGTTACTGGAAAGGAGTCCTGATCCAGACACCAAGAAAGGGTTTTTGGATCTCACACAAGAAAGAATTCAAGGCAAACCCATAGAGTAAAGTGAGAGTAAGTTTATTAAGAAAGTAAAGTCTCTCTTTGGGAGGCCGAAGCAGGCAGATCACGAGGTTAGGAGATCAAGACCATCCTGGCTAACACGCCTGTAGTCCCAGCTACTTGAGGGGCTGAGGCAGGAGAAAGGAGTGAACCCGGGAGGCGGAGCTTGCAGTGAGCAGAGATCTCACCACTGCACGCCAGCCTGGGTGATAGAACAAGACTCCATCTCAAAAAAATTAATTAATTAATTAATTAATTTTTAAAAAAAGTAAAGGAATAAAAGAATGGCTACTCTATAGGCAGAGCAGCTCCAAGGGCTGCTGATTGCCCATTTTTATGGTTATTTCTTGATTATATGCTAAATAAGGCATGGATTATTCACCCCACCCCCCCCCTTTTAGATTACATAGGGTAAATTCCTGACATTGCCATGACATTTGTAAACTGTCATGGTGCTGGTGGGAGTGTAGCAGTGAGGATGACCGGAGGTTACTCTCATCACCCTCTTGGCTTTGGTGGGTTTTGACCAGCTTCTTTACTGCAACCTGTTTTATCAGCAAAGTCTTTATCACCTGTATTTTGTGTGACCTTCTATCTCACTTTATGACTTAGAATGCCTACCTGTCTGGGAATTCAGCCCAGCAGGTCTCCGCCTTACTTTGCCCTATTCAAGATGGAGTTGCTCTAGTTCAAATACCTCTGACATGATGGGAGATGGATTTTAAGACTTTATCTCTCTTTCTCCTTGGGGGCAGCCCCAGATTAAAGCTTTCTTCCCTGGCAATACTCATTGTCTCAGTGATTGGCTTTCTGTGTGAGTGAGCAGCAGGACCTAGACTGAACTCTTGGTGTTTTGATAACAGCATCTCTAAAAGACAGTGATAGTGTGGGAGGAGAAATCACATGAGGACAGCATCTTTTCTAAAAACTATCGAATGTTTCTTCTGATCTGCCACTTTGTAAAAGAGGCAGCAACATTGACATGAAAGTTCTGGGTCTCCAAACCAAAAGCCAGAAGATATCCTCTCATTGCTGTTGATTTCAAATCCCTGAGAACAAATTTTCAGTTGTGCACACGTTGTTTACTTCCCTCTGTCCTCTAACAATGCCAAGGTTTCTAGGGATGTCTACCACTCAGGTGCTTCCATCTGTTATCTGTAATATTGCAACAGGCCCATAGCATTACTGGAGTTCACTTCAGTGGTTTCAACCACTTGCAGATAACCCAAAGCTCTACAACATGCAGTGATTTGTAATATGCTTCAGGATGGAAACTGCCTTTGCAAAAGTTGTATCAGTGAGAAAATTATGACAATAAGCTAAGCTAACCCAAACCCCATCTTGCTGTTCCTTTCATTATTCCTGGGCTATTGGGTCAAGCTAACTTTGGAAGACATTTAGGCTACAGTTTAAATGATAACAGGTCTTGCCCAAAACTCAACTGCTTTTATAAAGCTAATAGGAGGCTATTAGGCTGCAGGTGAGGATAGGAACCTGGGTCCTGCTAAGGTGCAGACATTATTCCAGGGGTTATAAGACATGCAACTTCCCCTATTACTCCTGCAAATAACACTACTATTGTAGATTGGCCTTTTGAGATCTATTTCCAGGTTTTTTTTGCATTTCTAACACTAATGGCTTCACCTGGACCAACAACCCCGCTCTTGTGGCCCCACCCAGAAGCGATTCCTCCCACAGGAAGACAGCTTCAACATACTATGAGTTCATCTCTACCCCAGCTAATCAGCAGCAAGTACCTGTTACCTGGCCACCCTGACCCCTTCCCCCAAACTGCCTTTGGAAAACTACTAACCTATGAGCTTTGAATGAGATGATTTGAGTAGGAACTCCATCTCCCATGTGGCATGGTTGAACTCATATCTATTAAACTGTTTCCCTCCTGCAAGGCTGTGGTTTTTCCTGATGCAGTGGGCAGGAAGAACCCCTTGGGACCTTACAGGACCAGATTTGAATTAAGTACCCCTTGGCTGGTGATGAGGTGCTGGCATGGAAGAGTGAGCCAGAGCTTGCGTGGGCTGGGCAGTTGGGCTGGGCAGCCAGCCTGGAGCCACACCCAAGGAAGGCATCCTCCCTCTCCACCTGCCTTTCTAGGTTCAAGTCTCCCATTAAGTGCTTAAAAAGGCACTTCTTTGTTTCTTTTAAAAAAACAAAACAAAACAAAACAAAAAAACAAAGAAAGCCATCTGCTATTGCTGATAACGGAAATGAAAAGATTGAACAATGAAAATATCTTTCAAAATAACTTTAGGGTTCTATTTAGAAATCAAGAAAAGTCTAATGGTACTATTTATGCTTTCTCAGGTATACCTTACTCGCACTTTGTAGGGGGAGTTTTATACCACAGCGGGATTGACTTAAGAACTTCACAGGTTCAAGTGTCCTTCCTTTTGGAGATTCTATTCAATCAAGCATGTTAAAAGGCAACCACATCTCATATTTTAAAAATATTCCTATTTAATGTTACAATCATGTAAACAATATTTATAGTTTTAAGGTCTGTTGATAAAAATTATTTATGTTATTGTTACAAAATAAACTTCTATATTCTATATAACTATATATATAAATAAAATCATAGGTGGTATGTAATATGTTATAAACATTTAATTAAAACTTTTACTAGTTTTCATTGTGCAGTTTTCAAACATTTTCAGAGGCACTAAAAGTTGGTGGTTCTGAGTGCTATATGACCAAATGGACAACATTTATAATGTTATTTATAAATTTGGACTTCATGAAGACCTTGGTCTATATTCTTTCCTCTTCAAATGTCAACAGTGTAATGTAGTTTAGATCCTATGGATTGTGGCAGTGGCCATAATGATATTATAAAGATTTCACACAGTGCCATATCTGCAAGGTGAGCAAATACTCAAATTAACAATTTCATTCAGTCATTATTGGAGAGTTTATTAACAGCATGTACCTGCTAGAGTAATAGTTATGTGAGTATTTGTATCTCCATTCAACATCTACTTACCACCTACTGCCAGGGGAAATGTGCTTATCAAAAGTAATGTTATGGAAGAAGTGGGCTGCGTTACCATAGAATTAGAAGCTTACTTGCTAATGGGGCCATTCATTCTGCCTAGATGGGGGTTGGTGGGGGAGGGTCTAGGAAGGTTTCTCCCAGGAGCTGATATCTGAGTTGTGTCTTGAAAGAGAAGAAGGGTTTTGAAAGATCAAGAAAGAAAGAAGGCAAAACACAGATGCTCAGATCCCTGGCCTCAAGTGCCCACTGACTTGTTGGAGAGGGGATGCTCACTCACAGGAAACAAACTAACACCATGATGTTGTAACCGCCTTTGCAGAAATCATAACTGAGGAAATTATGACAGTGAAAGTGATCAGACCTAACCCATCCCATTTTCCTTCTGATCTCTAAGCTGTCTTTGTTCATTCCTGGATGTAGGCCGAACTAGCCTTAGGAAGGAATTCAGCTTGTAGTTTAAACTCTGAAACAAAATTGATAATAGCTCTTTCCCCTAAAAACTCCTTGCCTGGGGACCAGTCTGCCTTGGAGGACTAACAAATTAGCTACAGGATTAGAAATTACTGCTTAGAGGCCATGCAGCCTCTGCCTGCAAGAGTCTCTCCAAATTGCTCCTGGGAATAACATCACTTGCAAAACCTAAGATTAGTGCTTGAGATATTTTGCAGACCTTGCATTCCGATTTAGCAGATGACACCACCCAGACTGATAGTCTGTATCAACCAGTTCTGGGATCCCATCCAGAAACAGAAGTCAGCAAGAAGAACTCAGTTTGACCCCCTATTATTTCATCTTCAACCCGACCAATCAGCACGCCCCACTTTCTGAGCCCATACCCACCAAATTATCCTTAAAAACTCTTTTGAGTAATAATAAAACTCCGGTCTCCTGCACAGCCAGTTCTGCATGAATTACTCTTTCACCATTGCAATTCCACTGTCTTGATAAATCAGCTCTGTCTAGGCATCGGGCAAGGTGAACTCATTGGGTGATTACAATATGAGAAACTAAGATGGGGTGGTCAGGGAGAGGGAGGAGCCTGCGTGAGTCAGGGTAGGGAAGAGAAATTCCATGGAGATGCTGTGACTTGAGTTGGACCTTGAAGGATCACTAAGGTATGCAGAAGAGAAGGGCAAGAGGCAGGGAAGTTCCAGGTGAGATGGGAAATGGTTGGACAGAGCCACAGGGCAGGAATGTGTAGAATGCTGAGAAGGTAAAAGATCAGCTTCATTGGAGTCACAAGAGAATCTGATAAATAGAAGATAAATACTTCTTTATGAGCATGAACTCCAATACGTAGGAGCTGACCTTCTTTGAGATGTATTGAGACTGAGTTATCATAAAATAATTTTGAACAATAGGTCTTGATATCTGTAGAGAATGGGTTCCAGGACCCCTGCAGATACCCAAATCCAAGGATGCTTAAGTCTCTAATGTAAAAGGGCATAGTATTTGCATATAACCTAGCGCTTCTCCTGTATATTTCAAATTGCCTCTTGATTAGTAATATTACCTAATATAATGTATATAGTTGTTACGTTGTATTGTCTTCTATCTGTATCATTTTTATTGTCGTATTGCTGTTTATTTATTTGGAATATTTTTCGTCCACGGTTGGCTGAATCCATGGAGGCAGGATTCATGGATGCAGAGAGCCAACTGTAATCTATTTTTAAAATACTTAATAAAACCATGGTGATGACTGATTTCTGGAGCAGAAACTGGGCAAGAAAGTGGGAAGACGACTGAGTCTCCCGGGAGTGAAGCTGGAATGCATGTGACCATGAAAAGGACACGGACATGGCGGAGCCTGTGTGGGGATGCTCTAAGGCCCGGGAAGGAAGAAGGAGAGAGGGCATGGCCACATGCCCCAGGGCTGCTTTCATGTAACATCAGAGCCCAGGCCAGTGATTCAGAAAGTGACTGAACTAATATTACGAGACTTCAGAGCATTAAACCATCATGGGTGTAGCTGGGGTGTGCCTTCCCATTAGCTTGAGGACAGAAGACCATGAATCATGGGATCTGCGTGTTTTTCCTATTCAACGAGCACTGATTATGCCCCATCCCCTTTGGGGGAACACTGCCTCACGCCAGTGGGCTGCATTTGAGCCATGAACAGGATGCAGATGGCATGGGCCTCACGAGCCCTTTGGTGAGGGGCAGCAGACATGGAATGCTCTGCAGAATCCTCCAACCTGAATTAGAGTTACAAGGTGTTAGGGTGGGAGTCATCATCTCACACCATACAAGAGAATTGCAATGAAATAATGCTGCCAGGATTATCCTTCCAGATAGCTCACACTGCGGACCATGGAGAAACGGTACACGCTTTCATCTGACCATCATAGTAGACTGTCCAAACAATACCTGATCCTCGGTAGAGTAGAATTGATTCTCCCATTGTTTACTTCTAGGGACAGAACATCCCAAGAACATGCTGTTCAGTTCTAGGGTGAGGACAGAGAGGCCAGGCTCATCCTGTCAAATACATCATTGCTGAAGAGAGCAGGATGTGATACTTGCAGATGCCTGGGAGAAGCTGACCACGTGCCTGAAGACGGGGTTGTACCTGTAGCACACCATGAGCTCTTGGTGGGAAAGTGTCAGGTGAGGCTCCAGGGCAGTTCTTGCTCAAGAAAAACAGAAAGAGGATGAACACTTGAGCCAACGGCATGACATGGATACCCAGGGTGAGGCGTCCACTGCTTTGTTAAAGGATGATCATGGGGAGAGCCTTTTGGTTCAGATGATGGGTCTGTGACCTAGGGCGAGTCACTCAACTGCTCAAAACCCCAACTTCCTTATCTTTAAGGTAGGGATTGTGACATCCACTTTAAAGGACTGTTTGAAGGATTAAATGAAAAAATATATAATGTCATGAGTACAGAATTTCGCGTATGTAATTGGCATGCGATGAGCGGAAGTCACTGGTAAACCTTAGAACTGAGAACGCACATCTCCTCTCCAGGCATGAGGCTTGTGAGCCTGCAGAATGGATCTTCTTCCATGTTCATTTAGATCTTCCCCCCCACACAAGTGCGTTAGCTCATTCTGAATCCTCGTGCACGAAAGGCAGTGCTTCTTGCTCCCAGCAGTGAGAAAGCCAGGTCAGATCCTGGGGGGCCCTGCTGTGTGACTCTGGTGGACATCCAGGTACGAAGATCATACCTGAGTGTGCAGGGCCTCGCTCCACCGGCCATCTCTGGAAGGTCAGCACACAGAAAGCCAGACAGCCCTGGGGTTAAGCAACCCAACCCCTGTGGACTAATTTTCTCGTCAGCAAAACGGATCCTTGACGGGAATTTGTGAGGAGTAAGCGAGAAGGATATGAAGTGTTTTTATTTAAAGGAGGAGCTTGGCAGGCAGTGGACACCTAAGAAAGGAATGTTCATTCTGAGATCACCACTCTACCCTCTGCCTTTATCGTGGCTCCACTGCTTAGCCCCAAGTCTTGGTCACAGTGGAACAGGTGAACTTCCCACAGATCCCAAGCCTCAGACCTGGTGCCCAGATGGTTCATGGTATGGGAGACTCCTCTTCAAGAAAGAGCAGAATTTGGCATAAGAAATGTTTTCATGAAGGGTCTCTGGGCTTCGGGAAGCAAAGGTGGAGACTGGGTGTGGGAGGAGGAGAGAAGACCCTGGGAAGTCCAGGCCCAAAGAGAAAACACGGGTTGCGGGCCAGCACCCCATTTCCTTTCCTCCTTTCCCCTTGCAGCACTGCGGGGAAGGAGCCGAGGCTCCTCACTTCACAGATGAGGGTTGGGTAACTGGATCCAGGTCACACAGCTCCTGAGTGACAGAGCAGGGATGCGGGGAGTGGTGGGCGGCAGGGGGTTGGGAGGTGAACTATCTGGCACTTAAGCATTGGCACTAGAGATTGAGTCTGTGTTTGCCATGAAGTGGAATTTCAGTCACCTTGCTCCAAAAAAATCAATCAAACATGCTGTTTGCACTACACAATGCTGTCATGTAGAACAAACAGCAGCTTGATTGACGGAAGCTTCTGTTTCTCAGCTGGTTATTTTGCCATCTTGAGTGAAGACCCTGCTCCCGAGCCCGGCTGTGATGATGACTTGGCAGCTGCTCTGCTCGGGCTCTCTTGGTCCTGAACAGGAAAGCTGTTTCACGGCCTCGGCGAGCGCATCGGAAAGGGAGGGGACAGACACAGGCAGAGCCACACATTCTAAACTTCTCCATGTACTTCTGGTGTGGTGAGGTTTGATCACTTTTCCCTGAAGTTAACTCTTGACATGTGATTTAATCATGGAATCCAATCACTGTAGTTGAGAGTCTTCTTGTGCCTGTGCTCACAAATCAAGAAAGAACACTGGGGAGGCCACACGTCATGAGTTTTGGCTCAGGAAATCCAGTCATCATTACCATATAGATGGGATTTGAAATATGTAAGCTGTAAGAATCAGCTGAAAGTAAAAGCTTTCCTGCATCCTTTTTTTAGCTCCCATACACTCCTGAGTTTGGATTGGGGATATAGCTGAACACCGAGCCGGCAGCTGCTGACAGGGAGCGAGGAACGTGTTTGTGTCGGTGCGGCAAGGCGGGTAACGGGGCGATGACAGTGGGTTACTCCTGACCCATGAGTGGGCTATGATGGCAGATTTCAAAGTGCAGGTGGTGGTTGCTGACAGCTCCACTGGGTGGGCAGGGTAGGGCTCCTCCCCGGGGGAGCCTGGGAAAATGGGCATGACTGACCCTACGTCCACTGGGCTTCTCAGGACCATCTGAAAGAAGTCCTCTTTGCAGGCTCTGGAAAAAGGAGACTAATCGATGCACCTCCTATTGTCTGATTTTTTTTTTTTTTTTTTTTAAAAAGCGTAGGGCTTCTCTTTCCCTTTGAAGTCACAGAGAACTCAGCCTTTCCAATGAAAGTGGCCCAGTGCATAGAAGGCTGTGTACTGGGCATCCTAAGACAGGACAATAACCTGCCCCAGTTCTCCTCTGTGCCCTGGGGCAATGCATTCCCTTCTCTATGCCTCTGTTTGCTTCTCTGTAAAGCGTCAGAGTTGGGCTAGATGACTACTGGGTATCTGGGAGGTAGAACTTAAAACTCTTCAGGAAGATGAGGCAGTCTCAGCATAGGCAGGACAGAGATGGGCAGCTGGAGCCGATAGGGGTTCAGTGGCCTCAGTGACCCCACTCGGTGGGAAAAGGTAAGGCAGACGGCCACTCATTTTCTTTACTGAGGAGGCAATGGCAACGTGGCTTGGCAAAGATGTGCCAAAGAAACCAAGCTTGGTTTGGTTGGAAACCAAGCAAACCTCACCTGCAGAGGAATCAAGGAGGCTTGGGTCTCGAGGCATTAGAGCTCCTGGATGCTGAGGCCCTGGGCAGAAGCAGCCCATCCGGGAACCCTCCATCCAGCCTGCCTCATCACCTAGGTGTGTGCTATCCCTGCAAGGCTGTCCTGCCTCAGGGACAGGGGTCTCAGACATGGGTCACTGCTGAGGCAATGAGACTGGTGGGCTGGCCCTCCAGGGCTATCTCTGCTTGACATCTGCCAGCCAGGTCGATGTTTTTTGGCTGAATAAACAGCGCCCCATAGTAAATTTTAGGGCAGTTTACTATAGGAGTAGGGCCAGTAGATAGAATAGGCCTAAGAGATAGATTACAGGCTTTTCAATAACATAGGAAGGTGGTGCTGGAGTAATTAATGGAAAATGTTAAAGAGAGCTCACCAAAAATATCCTCCAAGCTAGGGACACAGGGCCCGCAGTTCGGGAGCCTGCACAGAGATCTTAACTGCAGAACATTAAGCAGAAGGCTGACAACAGCTGCACAGGGCTCCACAGAACCCTCTAGAGAACTGGGTGCTTGGAGCCAAGAGGACAGCTCCTTCCCTCTGTCTCAGGCACAGGAGTGCAGCGTGGTCAGTGCTCACACGCAGGGCTCGGGGGCCGGGAGGTAGAGGCAGGCTGCGAGCTCCCCTTTAACCCACGGGCTTTGGGCAAGGCCATAAACAAGCAGCTGTAGGCTTCCAGATCTCAGATCGGAGAAGGACATGGGGGAAAATGTCATTAGAGGTCTTGAACAGCCTGCCGTGTAGCCACTATCCGTCGTGGGGCCTGGCTTGGCTTGACCAAAATGTAAACACTGCCCTATACCCACCCCACCAACATAATATGTTGAAATGGGTTCATTCTCCTTAGTTGTTTGCAAAGGAAGCAGACAGGGAGGCCTGTGTGCCTGGTCCCTTCTGCCATGCTGAAGCTGCCTGAGCAGAGGGGATAGCTGCCCCCAGGCCACTCGGGAGATGTGCTTCACTGTCCCCTACAAGGAGAAAACCAGTGACATCTCTTTCCGCGGACCTTACTTTCATAGCAAAGCTGACACCATGCACCTGATTTGCGGTACAGAGCTACCTCTGCCCTCATATATGTTCCCCTTTCTTAAAACAGGTTTTCAAAACCAGTCACTAGGGAGATACTTGAAGGACACAGGGAATATACTTCAGGGTGGATATTGACTGAGCACGTAAGTCCAGAGCCACCTGCTTGGTTTGGAATCTCAGTGCTGTCTCCTAACAGGCAAGTGACTACACTCTCTCTGCCTGGTTTTTCATCTATAAAATGGGAGAATAATAATAGTACCTACCTCGTAGAGTTGTTTTTAGGAATTAAAAAACTAAAAAAATAGAATGCTTAGAATAGCGGCTACAACATGGCAATAGTACAACATGATTAAAATGATAATAGTGGCCGGGCGTGGTGGCTCACCCCTGTAATCCCAGCACTTTGGGAGGCCCAGGTGGGCGGATCACCTGAGGTCAGGAGTTCCAGACAAACCTGGCCAACATGGCGAAACCCCATCTCTACTAAAAATAAAAAAATTAGCCGGGCGCAGTGACAGGCACCTGTAATCCCAGCTACTGGGGAAGCTGAGGAGAACTGCTGGAATCCAGGAGGCAGAGGTTGCAGTGAGCCAAGATCGCATCACTGCACTCTAGCCTTGGCAACGGAGCGAGACTCAGTCCTAAAATGAAATGAAATAAATAAAATGATGATGCTATTGCCAGTGATTTCTTGTGATTGGTGTGTAAATCATGGCATAGTTCTTGTAGTATCTTCATGTGCTGTGACCTACTGAGGACTGCAAGGGAGGACTGCATCCCTGGGGGAGGAGCAGTCAGGCCAAGTATGAATCTGGGAAGATGATGTTTGTCACAAAGGCAGTGGTTGTTTAGTGAGATGACACGTACCAGATGTTGTGCTAAATTCTTTACATGCATTGTTTCATCTACTCTGTGTTGTGGGTTAAATTGCGTCCCCCTCAAATTCATATGTCAAATAACCCCCGTACCTTGGAATGTGGCCTGATTTAGAAATAGGGTTGTTGCAGATGTCATCAGTTCAGAGAAGTTCCTACTGATGAGTAGGTTGGGCCCTGAATCTTACATGACTAGTGTCCTTATAAAACGGGGAAATTCAGAGATAGACACATATAGAGGAAGAACGCCATGTGAAGATGAAGACAGAGATCCCGGTAATGTTTCTACAAGCCCAGGAATGCCAAAGATCACCAGCAAACCGCTGGCTATGAGGTGAGGAGCACGGGACCGATGTTCGATCACAGCCCGCAGAAGGAACCAATCCTGCTGACACCCTGATTTCAGCCTCTCAGCCTCCAGAACAGTGAGACAATACATTTTTGTTGTAAAGCTGCTTGCTCTGTGGCACTTTGTTATGACAGACCCAGCAAATTAATACTCTCTTAGACAGACTTTGGGAGGCAAGCACGGTCCTTTGAGTCCCAGCAAAGTTAAATAACACAACCAAGCTTACAGAGCTAGGAAGGAGCTAAACCAGGGGTTAACCTCAGGCCAGATTCCCTCCAGAACATCACAGGGAAATCTAAGAATTAGAGTGGGTGGGATATGCCTGAATGGAGTTTTCTCCTTCTGAGTCTCCAAGAAGCAAATTAGCTATGGTGAGATTTGAAGCCTTTACCTCCTAAGCCAGACTCTTATTTGTGGTTTTTATACTCTGTGTTTATTTTTCTGTAGTTCTCCCTAGCAGTTAGCGAACTCGTTTTGACAGTCCCAGCCTTTTTAATGCATGCTTTTAAGTCATGGCATGAAACAGGGGAGCTGTACTTCCCAGCAGGGCAGCATGGGGACAGCCGTAGTGCTCACAGTCCAATAATCCCATGGAAAAGGTGGCCCTTAGAGCTGCTTTTTCAAGGAGCATCCTCTCTCCTTTCTGGAATATTGGTTTGTTTGACGATGCTCAGTTTTCTGGATAGAAAGGTAACCTACATAGCTATTATCAGTCACTAATACCTCCATGTGAATTCATTGATCTGCTGATTTGTTTCACACTTAATGACATAAGATTGCTTAGAGAAGGAGGGTTTTAATGCTGGGGAAGGAGCACAGAGCTATTTCTGGAGCCTGGAAAGAAGGATGTCAGGTGGGATGCTACACAGGGACTCCCACCAAAGTCCAAGAAGGGAAAGGTGGGAAGAAACTGTTCATATTGAAGTTGAAGCTGATTCAGCAAATTGGCCTTAAATCTTCCAAATATAAATAGCTATCAAAAAGTAACCACCACTGATGTATCTGTTGTCAGTCCAGCACCCACCTTTTTTCTAAAAGTGGTCTTGGCACCCATGCCTCGTCAGTCTGTGTCCTTTCCTCCGATTGTTCCAGCTGGTGCTGGTAGTGAAACTGAAATTGGAAGATGAGTTCAGGGCTGTGGGCATCTATGCTCCCTACCATTTGAAGGGAGAAAAGCTGTCTGCAGGAGGAGCTGAGGAAGCCAAGGTGTACCAAGGAGCAGAAATGAGAAACGCAGGCAGAGAACATGCTAGCAACAGTCCCATCTCTGAACCCAGCTGCCCACGAGGCCAACTGTTCCATGATCTGGTTTCAATCACCAACAAATCCCCTTTATTTAGCTCCAGCTATTTGAGTTAGAGTTTTGCCTCTTGGGCTCAAATGAGTCACTTGGTAAAACTCCGTGTTGGTGAGCACACTTTCTACATGACTTTGAATGAGCTCAACTACCCTACACGGGGGTCTTTCACCCATTTAGTGAGAGAGTGTACAAGTGATCCAAAGAGTTAAGGAACTCAGTTCAGAAGGATTGAATAATTCACCCTAGGTCATCTAGCCTGTGGTAGTTTCACAGTTGAAACTCATGATTGTATGTCTCTAAAGCTTTCTGTCCCCCGCAGAATCTATGCTTCTCTGTCTACATGTAGAGTTGTTGCTGAGAAATGGTGCCAAATGAAGGCATGACCCAGTTTCCCTTTTATCCAGAGTGGTCGGGAGCTCAGCCATGGGATGTGAGAGGCAGTGATGCATGTGATTTCTGGCTGGGATTCATAAGAAGCAAGCGCGCCTTCTCTACTGTCACATTCCTTGAATGTGGATGCAGAGGACTCTGAGGACCTACGGCAGGGGAGCCACCCGCTGGACAGAGGCTGGCCCTCGGGTGGGAGAGAAGCGCCCACTCACCAGGGGCACTGGTGTTGGATGTCACAGAAGACAGAAACAAACTTTGGCTTTAACCTATTGAAAACGTGGGGTTTATTTGTGACAGAGGCAAGCCTTACCACAGCCAATACACCATGCCTATCTTCTTTACAAGAGATCACTTTCTTTCCATCTGAATTCCGGTCGACAAAAAATAGCTCTGTTTGTGATATGCAATTTTAAATTCACAGAAAATAACAAGTGAAAAAGGAAATCTGAATCTGTCACTTTACTCTCCTTCAGAGAATGCCAGAAACCAGCAGACTTCCGAAATGTTTTGTGTGTCCCTGTGATTTACAGGAGTTAAATATTTGGGCTGAAAAAGCAATTCAAAGAATGAAGACTCTCAGATCAGGCATGCTAGAAATCTAGCTGTTTGGCTTCTAGTTGATTAGTTTTTATTTGATAGGAATAATATATTCTGAAATAATGTACAGGCCACATTTCCAAGATAGGATTTCAATGTATTTTAAATACACATTGGGAAGTGATTCAATATGCCTGAATCATCACAGGCAAGATGCTAATCTTGTAATCATGAGTTTAGATTGGGAGAAAACGGAGTGGCACTAGGAAAAGAAAATAGGATATAAGACATGTCCCCACATACAGAATTATGATTATCTGAGGGCAGCAAATTTTTGGGGGAAAAAAGAAAAGCTCATTGAAACTATGAAGTCTCCAACTTTGTGGCTTTGGATGATGCTTTTGGATGAATTTTATCTTTAAAATAAATAAAAAAAACTGAAGTTCACAAATCTTACCATTTTAATGAAGTTTGCCCAGAGGACTGAATTGAATTTGGATCCTTGCTGTATCACCAACTTAATTTTATATCCTCATCATCACCAAGGGATGGACTCTAAGCTCACTATACAGGAGCCCTATTGGACCCATACACAAAAAAATCCCAGCACATCCCAGGGCCCCAGTACGCAGTGTCTGAAGGTTTTTTTCTTCTTTGCTCACTCTCACTCCCTTTGAGATTTCATTCATTCCATGGCTTAAAATTCCATCTAAATGCTAATGACTCCCAAATTCATATCTCTGGCCCTGGCACCTCCCCTAAACTCAGGACAACTCTATCCAGCACATCCACATGGAGCTCCTGGTTTTATGCGCCCCTCACTCACCATATTGCTTGTTTTAGTTTTTAGCTCACACCCCAAACCTTGGTGTCATCTTTGGCTCCCCTCTTGCCCTACTCCCTTAAAAATGCTTTCAGTGGTTTTCAGTATATCCACATAATTATTCAGCCATCACCACCACCTAATTTTCAGAGCATTGTCATTATTCCTAAAAGAAACCCCATACCAATAGCAGCCACTCCTTCCTCCTACCTCACCCCAGCCCTGGCAACTTCATAACTCCTTTCTGTCTCTATGGGTTGGCCTATGCTGGACATTTCATATAAATGGAACAAAATACTATGTGGCTTTTTGTGACTGGCTTTCACTTAACATAATGTTTTCTTTCTTTTTTTTTTTTTCTTGAGACGGAGTCTCGCTCTGTCGCCCAGGCTGGAGTGCAGTGGCCGGATCTCAGCTCACTGCAAGCTCCGCCTCCCGGGTTTACGCCATTCTCCTGCCTCAGCCTCCCGAGTAGCTGGGACTACAGGCGCCCGCCACCTCGCCCGGCTAGTTTTTTGTATTTTTAGTAGAGACGGGGTTTCACCGTATTAGCCAGGATGGTCTCGATCTCCTGACCTCGTGATCCGCCCGTCTCGGCCTCCCAAAGTGCTGGGATTACAGGCTTGAGCCACCGCGCCCGGCCAACATAATGTTTTCAAGGTTAATCTGTGTTGTAACGTATCAGTACTTTATTTCTTTTTGTTGCTGAATACTATTCCATTCTACATTTACACCACATTTGGTTTACCCAATCACCAGCTGATGGACATCTGGGTTGTTTCTACTTTTTGGCTATCATAAATAATGTTGCCATGAATATTCATATGCAGATTTCTGTGTAAACACAGTTTCAATTCTCGAGTACATTCCTGGGAGTAAAATTGTTGGGTCTACGGCAACTCAATGCTTAACATTTGAGAACTGCCAAAATGTTTTCCAAAGTAGCTGTACCATTTTAATTTCCTACCAGCAGTGTGGAAGGGTTCCAATTTCTCCACATCCTTGTCAACATTTGCCTATCTTTTGATTTTAGCCATCCCAGTGGGTGTAAAAAGAAATCTCACTGTGGTTTTGCTTTGTATTTCCCTGTGACTAATGACGCTGAGCATCTTGTCATGTACTTATTGGCCATCTTTGAAGAAACATCTATTCAAATCCTTTGCCCATTTTAAAACTGGGCTATTTGTATTTTTATTGCTGAGCTTAAGAGTTCTTCATACTCTGCACAGGCAACAAAAGCTAAAATAGGCAAATGGGACTCTATCAAACTAAAAAGCTTCTGTACAACAAAGGAAACAATCAACAGAGTGAAGAGACAACTCGTAGGGTGGGAGAAAATATTTGCAAACTACTCATCTTACAACGGATTAATTTCCAGATTATACAAGGAACTCAAAAAACTCAATAGCCAAAATAAATAAAATAAAATAAAATAAAATGGATTTTAAAATGGTGGTAAGAACAGGTATTCATGTCTGCTTCCTGTTTCCTGATCTTAGGGGGAAGGAGTTTTCACCAGTAAGTGTAATGTCAGCTGTGAGTTTCATGTAGATACCTTTTACTGGGTTGACATATATTCCTTGTATTCCTAGATCGTTGAATAGTTTTATTATGAAAGGGTATTGGATTTTGTCAAATGCCTTTTCTGCACCTATTGAAATAATTATATGGTCGATTATCTTTTATTCTGTTAATATGGTATATTACATTGATTTTCATATGTTGAATCACGCTTGCATTCCTGGGATAAAATCTATTTGGTCATATTGTATAATTCTTTTTGTATGATTCCGTTTGCTAGTATTTTGTTGATAATTTTTGAATCCATATTTGTAAGAGATATTGGTTTATAGTTTTCTTGTGATGTCTTTGAGCTTGGCATCAGGATACTGGGCTCATAGAATGAGTTAGGAAATGTTCCCTCCTCTTCTTTGTTTTTTTAAAAGAGTTTGTGAAGGATTGTGTTAATTCTTCTTTCAATGTTTGATAGAATTCACCTATGATTGCCATAGAAGCCTAGACTTTTCTTTGTCTGAAGCTTTTTTTTTTAAACTAATAATTCAATCTCTTGATTTTCTTTTTCTTCTTGAGCCAATTTTAGTAGTTTGTGTTTTTAGAAATGTGTACATTTCATCTAGATTATCTAATTTGTTGGCGTATAATTGTTCATAGTATTTTCTTATAATCCTTTTCATTTCTTTGAGATTGGTGGTGATGTTCCCTCTTTCATTCTCGATTTTAGTAATTTGAGGTTTGTTTTTTTTTTTCCCCTTGGTCAATCTAGGTGAAGTTTTGTCAATTTGGGTGATTTTTCAAAGGAATAAAAATTCTTAGTTCTGTTGATTCTATTGATTTTCTATTCTCTATTTCATTTATTGCCACTCTAATCTTACTTCCTTTGGCTTGCTTTGGATTTAATTTGCTCCTCTTTTTAAGTATCTTAATGTGGAAAGTGAGATTATTGATTTAAGATCTTTTTTGTTAACAGGTGTTTATGCCTCTAAGCACCGCCTTCGATGCATCCTGTATGTTTCAGTGTGTCATGCTTTTGCGTTTTTGCTCTTATTTTTAGAAACTTATCTAGTGTATCACCAAATCCTCTTGTCTCTGCTTTTAGTTGCCTGTCTTCAGTATCTTTTATGAAACCCTTTGGAATAGGTATGTTTGGAAATTCAAATAATTTTGAACTTTTAAAGGTCATATAGCACACTAATGCCCCCAGTGGACTTGGTGGCAGCACCACATAATCAGACACACTTATATTTCTGTAGCACAACCTACAAGTATTAACTTCAAGTGAGATAAAGACTGTTAAACAGCCTCAAATCAGTTCAGGCTGTTTCATTGCCAAGTGAATGTGGCTTAACCTTATTAAAAGAAATTCAGTTGTTGGCACTTTCTGAAGTTTGGAATTGTGAATAAGGGATTGTTAATCTGTGTATCCAGAACCAAATCACTCTCCAGCTCTCCTGAGGCCACCTTGTGCAAGCCAGCGTCACCTCTCACTCAGGCTGTTGCAGAAACCTCCAGACTACTCTGTTGTTTCAGCCCTGGCCACCCTATAATCTATTAGCAACACAATACGATGAGAGTCTGTGAAAATGAAAATCATATCATGTCACAAGAAACAAGAAACAAAACCAAAAACAACAAACCAAAGCCCTTAGCCAGGCTTCTACCACCCTCTGCAATACACCTCCTGCATACCATCATGTTTCCATTCGATCTCATCTCCTCTCGACTCTCACCTCAGGGCCTTTGCACTCGCTGGTTCCTGTGCCTGCAACACTCTTCGCAGATAAATACATGGCTTGCCCCTTCATTTCTTTCAGACGTTTTTGTATATGTCACCTTACTGTGGTCATTCCTGACCAGCCTATTAGAAATAGGAAACAAATTTCCTTGCTGCCTCTCTCCCCCACTGCCTGCCTTACTGCCATAGCACCTGTTACCATCTGACATACTATTTCCTTGATTTATTTTACTTATTTTCTGCCATCCCTTCTCCATCCCTCCTCCCCACAAGACTGTAACCTCCATGAGAGCAGGATATTTTGACTATTTTTGTGTGTGCTGTATCTCCCATTCCTGGCACATGTTTGGCACACGGTAGACATTCAGTAGATATGTTGAATGAATGAATAAATGAATCAGGCCTGCTCCTTGTGATCGCAGACTAGGCAAATCTATTGCATTAGTCTCCTAGGCTGCCATAACCATCTGGGTGGCTTACACAACAGAAATCTATTTTTTGCACAGTTCTGGTGGTTGGAAGTCCAAGATCAAGGTGTCAGCAGGGTTGGTTTCTTCTGAGGCCCTTTTCCTTGGCTTGCAGACGGCAACAACGTTCTTGTCTTGCAAGTCTTCTCGCTCTTCACATGGTCGCTCCTCAGTCTGTGTATTTCCAAATTGTCTCTTCTTATAAGAACACCAGCCACAGTGCATGAGGGGCCCACTCTACTCCAGTATGACCTTTGTTTAACTAATTATATCAGTAATGACCTTATTTCCAAATAAGGTCACATTCTAGGTGCTAGGGGTTAGGACTTCAACATATGTGTTTTGGGGAGGGAAGACATAATTGAGTCTATAACATCTATGAATCATTTATGATGTGAGTGGTCAGTGAGCTGGCTTCAGTATCTGTACAAAGCAGTGATATTGATCTTCCTAAGTATTCCACATTCCGTTGATTCACTCCAAACTCCCTCCCTCCAGCCCCATGACAGTCCGGAATAGAAGGTGGAAAAGTTAGGAAAACTTGTCATTTTCATTAGAAAAGCATGTGAAATGATAGCTGAAGCAGATTAATGAGACTTCTTTTTGTATAAAAAATAGTGCACTATGGCAGTCACAGGGTGACCAAATTTTAGAGGTGGACAGGATCTTACTTAGGTGTGAAGAGAGGTGGAAAGGCAAGTGAAATCAAGACGGTAATATTACTCCCTCCAGGAGGCTCAGAAATTCTAAGCCTTACAAGTGACATTTCAGAAAGGGCCCAGTTGCCATGTGTGTTTTTCAAAATAAGGTGATAAGCAATGGTGGTAAGGGCCACTGCCTCCCTGAGGCCCCATCCCATCCCCAGCAACACTTCTCCCTCCTCCGACACACGCTATTGGGACTATTTGGGACAGGGATTACTTGCACAGTATGCATACAGGGCCCTAAATCCTGCAGAGTCCACTCACCCCGACACAAAACACCTGGTATGGAAAGTTCACTGAGAGTTCAATTGCCTGCATAGCCTCTCTTTGCAAAGCAATCTCACACAGGTAAATACCATTTGAGTATCTACTGAGGCAGAGGGTCCTCAAACTGTCAAAGAGGGGAAAAGGAAAATATGAAAAGGAGACCTTCCCTATCTGAACCTGTCTTGGAGGATGCACCAAAACACAGAAGAGGGAATACCTTAATCGTATTGTTGGTGGACATGGAAAATATTTTGTTATCCTTACCAGATACGTGGATGTGGATCACTGGGGCCGTGCAGCTTCTCAGCATACCTGTTGGTTTTCTGGAATGGAAAAAGAACAGATGGACGCGAGGCAGCTCTATCTGCTATTTCTAAATAAAAATGCAAGACTAAACTTGGCCTGGATCTGGCAGTTCTGTTCAGCCTGGAGGAGGGTTACGTCTCCCTCTGAAATTACACAAGTATGTCTTGTGTGATAAAAGGACTGAAGCAAATAATACCCAGCTATAGCAACATAACTCAGGGTGAGATGAAGCCTTGGGCTTTGTTTCTCCAACTGTTGACAATAATCACTATAAAAGGAATACACGAGGAAGAGCCCAGGGTGTGGTTGGAATGGATTCCGTGGTAGTTTGTTGTCACTTTATGCAGGCCTTAAAATCTGGGGGGGCGGCTTTTTAATGTAAGTTTGTTTCAAGGATCTCTGAGGGATTACAGTGCTCTTGCAGGGTCTAAGGGCTGGGAGGGTTAGAGGTAGGGAGAAGATAAGCAGGGCCGAGGTTATATTTTTAAGAATAACCAAGTCATTGAAAAGTCAGCAAATTGTTCTCAATTACCAGACAAATGGGAGTCTTAGTAGAAGTGGGCAGAAAATAATTTCTTTCTTATTCTGCATCTGACATTGTGCTGAGTGTTTTTGTGGCTTACCTCATTTTCAGTCTTTATTACTGCTCCGGAAGGTGGATCCTCTTATCACCATTACAGATGAGGAAATGGGGGCTGTAGAACTTGGTCAGGTTGGAAGGCAGCAACACAGTCAGACCCACCCTGCTAACCTGTGACACAGCATCGTCCAGGCACCTCCTGCCACTGCTGAGCACAGGGTCCCCTTGTGGACCCCCAACCAATGCCAGGGAGGGAGGCTCTGCTGGGAACTTTGGCATGTCCTCCATGCCTTGTCCTCATCCCTCGTTCCCACTATCAACGCAGGAGAGATCAGCTTCCCATTTCCCACTCTCCTCCCATCTTCACTGCTCGGCAGAAATGACAAGCCTGCGTTTAAACCCTAATTCCGCCATTACGTCTAAGAAGTTATTTCACTTCTCTGCGCTTCAGTTTCTTCATTTCTAAGTAGGGTTGATGGGAGGTTTAGAGATAATGTACTGGGTTGTAGAACCCAGTAAAATGGTAGTTGATTGTCATTATCAAGAAAGTGTTCCTGGAGCACTTGCTCGGTAGGGCACAGGATGAAAGGCAGGGGCTGATTGTAAAGAGAACGATGTTATCCGTTGAGGGTGTGATGGTATCGCACCTTCACTGATTACACTGATTACCCTGCTAGCCCAATTCCAGGTTTTCCAGAACAATCCATTTTCTTACGCCAGTTTCACCTGGCCTTTTATGTCAATTCTGCTACACCTTAGGGATGGTAGAGTCTTTCACTGTGACAGGGCTAAACAACCCCAGTGGAGAACTGAATGAATACTTAGGGAGATCTGAGTGAGGTACACTGAAAAAGGTCCACTGATTGCACATCAAAATCTCTAAGTGCTCTGTACCGCTGATCATGGTCCACTGGAGGAAAACAGTAATCTGATTGTATTTTATTTTTATTTTTTTTTTACACAGAGTCTCACTCTGTCACCTAGGCTGGAGTGCAGTGGCATGATCTTGGCTCACTACAACCTCTGTCTCCCAGGTTCAAGCGATTCTCATGCCTCAGCCTCCCAAGTGGCTGGGATTACAGGCGCATGCCACCACACTCAGCTAATTTTTGTATTTTTGAGTAGAGACGGGATTTCCCTATGTTGACCAGGCTGGTCTCGAACTCCTAACCTCAAGCGATCCGCCCGCCTCAGCCTCCCAAAGTGCTGGGATTACAGGCGTGAGCCACCCCGCCCAGCCCTAGCAATCTGATTTTAAAAATCCTCAGCTCTGGTGAATGATGGCTTCACACAGTCTCTTTGTCCTTGTAAAGTATTTACATTTTAAATGAGTTGTAATAAACACCAAGGAATGAATCTTTAAAGGCCACAACAGGAAGTTTCGCAGGCTGTGCATATGGGGCATTACTTTTGGATGTAAATTCTTAAGTTATTCTAATAGGAATTTAGCGGCCCCCGGTCCAGTTTTCGGGCACCTTACTACATCAATGGCACTCTTGGTTGGAGAAAAACAGCTTACCCAGGCAGATAAGCATTCCAGACTCTAATTGTTTGATTGTTTCCACCTGTCAGCAGCAAGTTCTTTTACTTACGGAATGAAAATGCCCTGACTCCTTTGTAGATACAAAAGGTTGTTTGATCACATTCTGCTCGCCTTTGGGGCAAACCAAGGAATGCTTGGCCTTTTCTTGTCTTAACATCTTTTCTAACATTCCTTATCTCTTTCGTCTTTTGCTTGACATTTGTTGTTCCCATACTGCCCCCTAACAATATTCACAGAAAAACAAAATACAGTTTCTTAATATGATCAGTCAATTTCCTGACAGGTTGCTGGTTTTTAAAGGCCTCAGGTTCATTTTCAGCGATGACTAGTGTTTTCTTCTTCTTTCACCCCCAGGTGTTAAACCACAGATACTCTGAAGGATAAAAGTGATATGGGTAGGAAACACAAGATGTTTCTCCCTCCTTCTCTAATAAGAGACAAGAAAAGTCACCTGGGAAAGAAAAGTGACACAAAGAAAGTCATTGTATTTGGAGAAAACTTTTTATTAAATTTCTACCCAGCGCCAAGCCCTCTCCAAAAACAATCTTGTTTGAGCCTCCCTCGGTGAGGAAACCATCTTCATCTCCATCTTACAGGTAAGGAAACTTAACCTATAGAGGTTAAGAAGCTTGTCATCAAGAATTGGTGCAACCAATACTCAAATCCAGACTGACTTTTAAATTGGGGCTCATTAAGTTGACCTACGAGTTCCATCAACCAACCAGCAATTTTGTCCTACGATTCTGTTGGCAGATATTTTCAGGCAAATGACTTACTGGCTTATGAATCTACTGAAAACAGAATCAAAATAGTAGCATCAAACAGAAGCAACCAAAGGTCCTCCTATAGGTTTCAAACATCATTCTCACCAGAAGATCATGAAGGAAATCCTCAGTACACACATCGGGGCCTCTCCCATCTCCCCTCCACACCATCTGGCTTACTCTGATTGCTGACTTCAGCCTTGTCCAAGGGGACTGAAAGTGCCTTGGAGGAAGAAGGTAGAAGAACAATCTTCAGCTTCCCACTCCCTTCATTCCTAGACAAGAACTCTCTTCCGTCATGTGTGACTTCAGCTGTGAATTGAGGGATAATTGGTTCTGTTTGAGTGTTGTGCCTGTTACTACAAGTTACAATCCAAATATTTTTCAGGAATCATGGAGAAGAATTTTCTGTTTAGGAAGGCTCAGTCAGGTGTAGTGGCTCATGCCTGTAATTCCAGCACTTTGGGAGCCTGGGTAGGAGGATATAACTTGAGCCCAGGAGTTCAAAACCAGCCTGGGCAACATCATAGCAAGACCTTGTCCCTACAAAAAATGAAACATATTAGCTGAGTGTGGTGGTGCATGCCTGCAACCCCAGCCACTTGGAAGCCTGAGTTAGGAGGATCACTTGAGCCCAGAAATTTGAGGCTGCAGTGAGCTATGATCATGCCACTGCACTCTAGTCTGGGCAATGGAGCAAGATCCTCTCTCTAAATTTTTTAAAAATAAATAAATAGAAAAGTTCAACCCAAGTGAATGTATGCTTAATCTGGAAGGATGGGTGCCGCTCCATCCAGTAGACCCTTGTCAAGTAGAGCTCTAACACAGATCTGCTGATTTTTCAAGAGTAGTGGGAAGTCTCTATTTTTGTGAGAAAGTTCCAGAACTTTAAATATTACGCAGTTTCAAAACATGTTTTAAATACTATGCTTATCCATGACTGTCTTAGCTCATGCTGCCTCTTGGGACCCTGGGTTTAGGGGCATGTCACTATAGTGTAGTTCAGGGATGTGTCCAGGAAGGGAAAGGGTGCTCTCTTAGTCTGTTTGTGTTGCTACAAAGGAATAACTGAGGTTGTATAATTTATTACTAAAAGGGGCTTATTTGTCTCCTAGTTCTGCAGGTTGTATGTGAAGCATGGCATCAGCATCTGCTCCTGGTGAGGATCTCAAGCAGCCTTCACTCTTGGCAGAAGGCAAAGGGGAATCAGTGTGTGCAGAGATCACATGGCAAGAGAGGAAGCAAGAGAGAGGAGGAGGAAGTGCCAGGTTCTTTTGAATAGTCACATCTCACGGGAACTAATTGAATGAGAACTCACTCTTTACTGTGAGGATGGCATCACACCACTCATGAGGGCTCCTCCTCCATGACCCAAACACCTTCCATTGGGCTTTACCTCAACATTGGGGATCAAATGTCAACATGAGATTTGGAGGGGACAGATGTCCAGACTGAAGCGGGTTATCTCATCTTTCTACTTCTCCTGAGCTCTCTGACTGGCCCAAAGCCCTGACATCAAGAGGGGTTGCTCTTTCTTCCATGAGTTCTGATAGAGAATGTAAAGCCATTTCCCAATGACTCAGCTGTGTGATTTCCACATAATTTGGGGCTGCAATCTGAATCTTGGACCACCCCGGCCAGTCTATTGACAGCGACTGGAAGTAACGATGCTCTCTGTAGCGTCTTTCCACAGTGGTGAATGGCTAGCTGGGTAGGGTGGCTGGCTGGTCACTCTGGCCCTGTCCTTCCCTTCCTCCTTCAACAAACAGTAGGAAGGTAAATAGCCTTTAACTTGCAGGTCTTCTTTTGCCAGGCAGTGGGGAGGGAGGATAAGTGGTGAGCGTAATTGCTTAAGACAGCAGAGTGAGCCTGAGACTCCTGGTGAGCACTTAAAGTGTCAAAGCAATGCAATAAACCCTCCTCAAACAGCAGTTTGACACAGTCACCCTTCTTGTTATGAGCAGAGATCTGAAACTTCTAAGCAGGTGTGTCACTTTATTTTTATTTTCTTAAAGGAAGGAGAGAGCAGCTAGTTCATTTGCATGATTTCTAGCAGTTCTTTTCTGAAACAGCCAGACAGAGATACATGGTTAAATGGTTGTCATGGAAACCAGAGAGCATAGCTCTCCTCCAAGGTCTAAAGGATGGATGATGAAAAGTTTAAGTAATCACCATGGAAACCAAGAGCAGATTCAAGGCAAGTCAGATTCCCAGCACACTAACCAGCAGGTAAGTCTTCAGAAACTGGCGCCCTGGTGGAAGGGTGATGCTGACTGTCCACTGTGGCTCATAGCATCAGGGCCAGCCCAGATGCCACCTCCACGGTCATAGGTCCAGAGCGCCCCAAGGGGTCGGCCGTGAGATGAGTGTGCTCCCCCAATACTTAGACTTTAACTCTTAATGATTCGAGGTGGATCTTGGAGCCTCTCTCACCTGCCCTTCCTTGTCTCTTACCTCCTTGCATCCACAGTATGATGGGAATCCACGGATCTGTTGTCACAAAACAGAACCCTGTTCAGATTTGCAGGTGAGAAGATACTTAAGGCACAGCCCTAGTTTCTCTATGGACTTGACCAAGACACATCCCCTTTCATGTTCATTAATAACAAAAATGAAGCCAGAGATTCTGGCATTAAATAAACAAAAGCACTTGAAAGCACTTCCTGACTGTAGAGCTCTCTGTGCAATTGTTGGTTTCTTGTGTCACCATTTCCCCTCCTTGCCTGAGGTAAGCCTATTTGGGAATAGGTGGCTGATCTTAAGCCAAGTTTTAAAGTCTAGGAGTATGTAAAGGAGGTGCTGTGGAAGGGCTGTCACCTGAAGCGGAGACAGAACTCTCCACAGGGAGCCATGGGAATGGGGTGAGTCACCCTCCTTGCTCCTGACAGGATTATGACCCTCCAGTAACCGATTAGGGGTGGGATTCTGATGCCATGGCACATAGTGGACACACACACACTCCTGGCAATGGCAGTGATATGTGCACAGGGAGCTGTGGGGACACACTGGGGGTGGGGAGTGGATTAGTTTGTTCTCACATTGCTGTAAAGAATTACCCGAGACTGGGTAATTTATAAAGGAAAGAGGTTTAATTGACTCACAGTTCCGCATGGCTGGGGAGGCCTCAGGAAACTTACAATCATCGTGGAAGGGGAAGTAGGCACATCTTAAAAGACTGGAGAAAGAACAGAGAGCAGGGGGAGGTGCCACACACTTTTAAACAAGCAGATCTCATGAGAGATGTCATTATCCTGAAAACAGCATGAGGGAAATCCACCCCTATGATCCAATCACTTCCCACCAGGCCCCTTCTCCAACACTGGGGATTACAACTGGACATGAGATTTGGGCAGAGGCACAAATCCAAACCTTATCAGGGGGAATGGGGAGATATGAGACGGGCACAGGAGGAAACCCCTGATGGGCTTGTCCCTACCTCTGGCTTTCCCAGAGTGTGCTGCTTCCGACCACTGCTTTGGGAGAGAGATGGGTGTAGCTCTGAATTTTAACTTCACAAACACATTCATTCAATAAGTATTGATCGAGCATCTATTATGTGCCATACACTATTCTAAGCACTTGAGACACAACAGTGTACAAAACAGACAAGAATCCCTGTCTTTGAGGGAAGATAGGCCATAAACAGCAAACACAATAGGTAAACAATATAGTGTATGAGAAGGCGATTAGATGAATGGATTTAAATAAGGGTGGAAAAAGTAAGGAGGATTGGGAATGCCAAGAGCCAGGGGGTGGGCATTTCCAATAGATAATAAAGTGAGCAGAGTCAGCCTCATTGAGAAGTCACATTTGAGCAGACTTGAAAAAGGCAAGAGAGTAAGCTTTGTGGATATTTGCAGAGGGAACCTTATACACAGAGGGGAGAAACTGTGGAAAGGCCCTAAATACATTTAAAGAGACTGGAGTGGCTGGGAGTGAGTGAGCGAGAAAGAGGTCAGAGACAAGGACAGAAAGGGAAGGACTGGGGTGAGTCACACAGGCCCTGGGAGACTCTGGCTTTTAGTTTGAGTGAGATGGGGCCCATTAGTGGATCTGGAGGGCTTGGGCCTATAGTTTTATAGGAGCTCCATGGCTGCTGTGAGAGAATAGGCTGAAGGGGCAGGATGGAAGCAGGGAGACCAGCGAGGAGGCGCTTGCTGAAATCCAGAAAAGAGAAGATCATGATTCTTACTAGATGGTAGCAGTGGTGCTGGAGAGAAGAGGGCAGGTGCCAGGCATACTATGACTGTGGAGCCAACAGTAGAACACAGGTTGTAAGAGAGAAGAATCAAAGGTGGCCACTAGATTTTTGGCCTGAGCAACCGCAAGGATGGATTTAGCCCCACCTGAGATGGGGAAGATGGTGAAACAGGTTTGAGGGAGAAGATCTGGGTTTGGGGTTTGGACTTCATTTTGACGTCCCTTATCTGTCCAAGTGCAGGTAACCATGTGCAAGCCAAGTTCATTGGAAACACCAGGCTGAGATTCAGGGAGAGACCTGGGCTAGAGATATAAATTTGGAGCTGACAGATACCAGTGATACTGGGACGTATCAGAAAGACAGTGATGGAAGCAAGACAGCAAGACATGGAAGCAGAGATGAATGAGGACTGAACTCTGGGGGCTCTAACATCAAGTCAGGGAGATGTGGAGGGATGAGGAAGGGAGACAGAGAAGCAGCAACCAGGGGAGAGAAGGAAAACCAAGACAGGTTGGGGTTTTGAAACCAAGTGAGAGAAGCATATGAAGAAAGCCTGGGTGATTAAGTGCTTCAAATGCTGACAGCAGATGAGATGAAGATTGGTAGGTGGATTTAGCAACAGGAGGGGCACTGTTGACTCTTATGAGAGTAGTTTTGGTGGCATTGTGGGGACACAGAGTAGGTTGAAGGGCTTCCTAGAGAGAATGTGGGGAGAGGAATTGGGAAGGGTGAGTTTAGGCAACTTTTGCTAGGAGTTTCACTCCAAAGGCTTTCTGAGCTTCAGTATCTTATCTTAGCATCATGTCTGGCACATGGTAAATACTCAACAAAAAGTCACTAGAATGATGTTGATCTGGGCATGAATCCTTTCTACAGTCTGATTGTCTAGCTCTCAAGAGAGACTTGTTTAATGAAATCATAATAGTTTAGAGCTATAAGCAATTGTAGTGGCCTCAGGTTTCTGTGATATGAGAAGGAAGAAGAGATGGACAGAACCCTTTCTTTAGAATAAGGAGTCTGCATCTGAGTTGGAAGGGTCCTTAGAGCTCATACCCAATTGTCTGATTGAGCCAGAGGGGAAACTGAAGCCTAACATCACAGCTCTGTTAGTGGCTGAGCTGGGGCTAGAGTTAAGACTTTCTTGTTCTGGAGTCATTGCTTTTGATGTGTCCTAACAAATACTGGATTTTGAGCTGCTTCAGCTTAGGATTCAATTCCATTATATTTCTGGAAAACCGAATTTCTTAGTTCCAAGAAAGCCTAATGAACGTTTCCAAGAATCTTTTTGACCACTGAGTATCTCTTTCTAACACTTTGGTGACTTAAATGTCAGTGAATCAGAACTTTATAAAGGATGCTTTCCTTGAAAGATAATGTGATGTGCACTCCTAGGCCATAAATCAGAGAGCTGGAGGGGGCTCAGAGCAGACTTCTAGCAAGAAAGCAGCAAGGTGATATTCCACGGAAGGCTGACACCTTGGGCACAAGTCATTACAGATCCTCCATGATGTTCAGATATTCAGCGGCAAATGGGACTAGATTTTAAAAGATAAAAGAAGGAGAAAACTAGGATTTCAGCCTTCTCAAAGGCTCAGAAATGCTCAGGCACCACTAGGCTGGAAGGCATCAAAAAAGAAATGGCTGGCGTCATTGTGTGGGTGGCTGACTGCTGAGTCGCTTAAAATGGTGTTAACTATTTTGTGCATTACAAATGCAACACTTGGTGAGTTCAAACCAGGCCCTTAAAGTCCAGGGGTGGGGCTGGTGAGTGGAGCTGGGAGGAGGAGGAGAGGAGGGAAAGAAGGTAACTAAAAGATAGTTACAGTTAGGAAAAAAGGGAAGATAATCCCAGTGAATGAAATATCTGGAGAAGATCTCCAGCAACAGTGACCCAAGTCATTACCATCCTCTCCATGATGAATACACAACCCTGACCTTCTCTGCCTCCTCGCCAGTGGGTGGGCCTGACTGGGCAGCAGGCAGGACCATCTATGTTTGGGCTCTTCAGGGATTCCTGTCTTCTGTTGCTGCTGCTGCTGCTGTTTCTGCTTTTGCTCAGGTAGGCAGGGAACCCAACCAAAGGCAACTCAGGCAGCTTTCTCAGGTTACACCTTCTCAATGCCCTAGGGATGAATAATAACATTTCCTTTTCCTGGGATCAGAGATTTATTCTGCTCCAGGGTCAGAATCTCCCTTTGATACTAGGCTGTCCCAGTATAAGTCCCAGAACCTGAAGGGCTTTAACAGCCCAAGTCTAGGGGAATGCAGGTGGGATCCTGGCTTTGGGGGTCAGAAAAACTGGAGTCGAGTCCCCATTCCTCCTCTTTCAGCTAAGTGACCTGGTGGGCAAATTTATCTGGGCTTAAGTTTCCTCGTCTGTAAAATGGTGATGGGCACAATTCATACCCCATGGGATACCATGAAGACCAAATCATGTAACGCATGTGAGTAGTCCTTGACCTTGGCTGCAAATGGAAGTCACTGGGAAGTGACTAAAAAATACAGATACCTGGGCTTTACCCCCTTGAATAACAGTTTTGGCTCTTGGCTGTGTATTAGAATCACTGCCAGGGCTTTTAAAAATCTCAGTGTCCAGGCCAATTAGGTCAGAATCTCTGAGCATAAAACCCAGGGAATGAGATGTTGTGAAGTCCCCCAGATGATTCCGGTGGGCACCCAAGACTGAGAGCCACTGATAAACATGAAAATTACTTAAAACTAGTAAGCCAAACACGTAAAGAATCATCATCAGTATCAACTGAAAATTAAATGTGATATAATAGTGACACTGGCTATCTGGATGGGGCTTTCCAGTATACCCTCAAAAGCTTGACAGTATGAATATGAAGTTTAATACAATAAGTGTGAAAAATTAAGAAGGTCTTCAAGAGACAAATTGTTAGGAAACATCATGGTAGATTATTGTGATTAAAGAACGCCTCATGCACACATGAGTCACCCACAGGTCTTCTCAAAGGTACACTCTGATTCAGCAGTTCTGGGGTGGGGCCTGAGGCCCTGCCTTTCTAACACATGCCCAAGTGATGCCCTTGCCGTGGGCCCCAGGGTTAAATGCACAGGCTCTGGAGACAGATGGGGTTCATGTGCCCAGCCTTCCATAGTTGTGTGACTCAGGGTACCATTCTCCATATCTTCTGTCATCAATGAACCTCCCCTCCCTGTCCCCATTTGTGGAGACAGCACCCCCTCCTGTACTGTAATCCCGTGGCTCGGATAGGCACCGCCTAATATGACTGCCCCCGCTTTTCTGGGTTAGTTGAATCGTCATTGTCCCTGAGCCAAACTGGTCCAATAGGACCCTTCCTGCGGTGGTTGAGGATCAAGAGCATCAGCCAGTCCCTGTGCAGTTCAGCAGGGCAAAGGCTCATGGCCCTCTGAGGGGAGTGGCATGCAGAGGGAATTGGGTGAGGTAAAAACAGAGATGAAGCAGCACTGGAGTCCCTGTTCCGTGGAGCTGTTTTCCCGCCCATTCTGTGTTATATAAGCCATCCAAAAAATTCTCCTTTTTGTTCAAGTCACTTTGAGCTGGGTTTCTCTCAATGCAGTGGTGGGGGGGCAGGGGAAGGCCCCAAGAAATGCCTTAGCTATTCTGTGCTTTAGTTTTCTTACCTGTGAGATGGAGTGTATAGTAAGTGGGATGTAAATCGTAAGGTTGTTATGACGATTAAATAACATAATACACGTAAGGCACTTTGTACGGTGCCTGCCCTTACGTAAGCATTCCAGTTAGGAAGATCTGGGGCTGGCTAGAGGTCTGCATCCATTTCAGGGATTCCTGGGATCCAAGGAATGGTCCATCGTAAAGGCATTAGATTCCTGGTTCAAATTTGGATCAGTCTGACCTCTTAAAGTCTACCAGGTGCTGAGGGAGTGTGTCCTCAGTCTAGTCCAGACAAACTGACTCCCACATGAATAGCACAGCCTCACCCTGCCACCCTTCCCACTCTGTCAACCCGAGATCAGCTTGGTAAAGTCCATGCCCAGACTTAGTGATTCACTGGGGGCTGTAAGATTGAGGGTGAGTCAGAAGTTGGGTTCTCCCTGGGCCTTTCTGGGAATTCACTTGCTGTAAGTCTATCTTCCAGAAACTCCACGTCTTCAGGTTCGGGGCTTTCACTGATGGCTCTTACATCCAGCACGCCTTTCTTAAAATTTTCTTAAAATTTCCAAATTCCACTTCATACAAATACCCCATATCAACTGTCCACGTCAATATCACTGTATATTTCACACAACGTAGCACATTAGGGGTGCTCAAACGCATAGCCTGACATGACTTGCAGTGGATTTTGCTCTGATTTCAAGTCAACACACAGTGATGGAGCTCTCAGTGCATGTGAAACCAGTGGTAGGAGTGCCCTCCCTCGCTCTGCCTGCCTGGAGGCCACGTGGTGTGAAGCTTACCAAACTAAAGGCAAACTAAGCAGTGGAGGACGCTACATTTTCGAGCTGCACTGGGAGTTATTAGCAGAGTGTGGGATGCCTGTCGCAATGCTGAAACTATAAAGGTGGGAGCCATCCGAGGACCCAACACCCCGAAAGAGCACATCACACAAGCAAGATAGGCGTAAAAGCAGTACCTATTGGTAGAGCGGGGCCGTGGATGGAGCTGGAAATGACGGCTTTCATAGAATCCTAGTGTAGTTCAGCTAGAAATAAAAAAGTGAGAAAATGCTAATTAATTAGATCACCCCCCAGATTACAAGAGTTTGTAACAATGTCTAAAGCATTCTTTCAAAATGCATTTCATGAGGAAGAAAGGAACCACTTGCTCAAAAGATAGGAACATTTCAAAAAAGCACGCGTCTGTGTGGGCAGACATGTGTAGGTGGCCTGGCGGAGTGTGGAGTGGGTGACGGTCTCTTCCCGTTACGCTCGCTTGAGGCGAACACTAGAACAGACAATCCCTGGGTATCCTTTCTGACAGACCGTGCTCAAGTTTCTACTGCCTATTTTAGGTTTTTCTGAGAAAATCTGAATGTTGCCTGCATAGCTGCAGGGCTTTTACAGAGAAAACAATGTATCCTTCCCTAGAAATCATTTTTAAATTGGAAGCTATGCTGAATCTCACACCAGGAGGAATAAAACTGCCCTCGACCCCCGTCTTGGAAAATCAAGAGCTGGACTCGAACAAATGTGCGGGTTTTCAGGAACCAGCGATTTTGGGCAGGACCCTGAGAAAGGGCCAGGGGCAGTCCTAGCTGCGTGGGACCAGATTCTGTGAGGTTTGAGGAGCTCCTCTCCTCTCCCGCCACCTTTGCCAGCGGAAGTCCTTATTAGGAATATGGGTGTGGCTGGGAGCCAGTGGTTCACACCTGTAATCCCAGCACTTTGAGAGGCTGAGGCAGGAGGATTGCTTGAGCCCAGGAGTTTGAGACCAGCCTGGGCAACATAGTAAGAACCCATCTCTACAAAAATTAAAGAAATGAAAAGAATATGAGCATGTAAATTGGATAACGCCATCCTATTGCCGGAAGTGCAACATGTTAGCTGCAAAGGATGATGGACTTGTCACTTAGCTCGCAGGCGTAATGGTAGGCTCAGAGGATGCTGGGAATATAGTAGCTTTTGGTTCTAACCCTCACAGAGTTTGGAAACCAGAGACCAAAAGGAACAGGAAGAGGAAAGGTAAGTAAATTTGGAGCTAAAGGACAACAGGACTGAGGGGCCAGAGGGCCACCTGTGGAGCAGAGTGGTGCAGGTCCCTGGAGCTGTCCTGTGCCTCCTTTTCTCTGTCGGACAGGACTCCCCCAAGGTGGCTCACATGCAGTCCCCTCAGGGAGCAAGGTCATGAACACACTGCTGAGGCAAAGGGCAGAACAGGACAGCAGACCTGAGAACTCTCCTACTGGATGGCTTCTCTCTCCAAGGTCCTTTTCCACACTGCCCAGGCCAACGCCCGGCTTTATTTTCTCCCCGAGATGCACACCGGGCCTCTTGGGTGGCACTGACTCTGCATCTTGGGCTTGTTCCTTCCACCTTTTGAGGCACAAGGGTCTGACTAGGGCCAGGCAGAGGAGGCGCACTGTCTGGGACAGTGGAGTCGGGGGCTGTCAATTCAGGGGGATGAAACATCCACAAGCAACAGAAAGCACAGTTCTGTCAGGCTGACTGGAAGAAGCCAGGCCAAAAAGGCCACATATTGTAGGATCCCATTCACATGAAATGGGACATAAAAGGGAAATATATAGAGACAAAAAGTAGATCAGTGGGCCGGGCGCAGTGGCTCACACCCGTAATCCCAGCACTTTGGGAGGCTGAGGCAGGCGGATCAACTGAGGTCAGGAGTTCGAGACCAGCCTGGCCTACATGGCGAAACCCCGTCTCTACTAAAAATACCAAAACTAGCTGGGTGTGGTGGGGGTGCCTGTAATCCCAGCTACTCAGGAGGCTGAGGCAGGAGAATCACTTGAACCATGGGAGGCAGAGGTTACAGTGAATAGAAATTGTACCACTGCACTCCAGCCTGGGTGACAGAGTGAGACTCCATCTCAAAAAAAAAAAAAAAAAAAAAGAAAAAGAAAAAGAAAAAAAAGAAAAGTAGATCCGTGGTTGCCTGGAGTTGGGAGTGGGGACAGGCAGGAGGGAATCTTATCAGGGTTACGGAAATGTTCTAAAATTGGATTAGGGTAATATTTGCACAACTCATTACACTTACAAACTGTACACTTAAATGGGTGAATGTTATGATATAAATTGTACCTCAGTAAAGTTGAGGAAAAAAGAACCCTATTCTCCATTCCAGCTATCCTTGAGAAACACGTCATATTACTATGTATGCTTGTTTATTCAGATGACTGTTTTGTTTTTTTCTTTCTTCTTTTTTCAGATTATTGTTTTCTTTTTGTACCCAGCTGTCTTAAGTCACATTTCGGTTCTATTGTAGGATTGGTACTTAATTTTCTTCTCTTCATGTTTGCTTTGTTGGCTTTCATCTTTTAGACAAATGCTATTTTCTTGGCCCAATTTTTCTTCCCCTTTAATTTTCCTTTTCACTTATCAAATGTTTGGTGATTTTTCTATGTTTTTCCTTTCATTGTATTGTATTTCCCACCACTCTTTTCTTATATAAGGCTTCATAATTAAGAAACTTCTCGGCCTGGTCGAAGCCTGATGTGTTTAGACAGAATTAAGAGGTGTAGGCATGAGACCGTACTCCCCTGCTGGCCACTCTCATCACAACAATCCTCAGGACACTGCTCCCCTCCCGTTCCTTCGGCAGGCGTGTCCACTCTGCACGTGGTTTCTGGGCTCTCTTGACATAAATGGACACTGTCTTGCTTCTTTATGCATTTGAGAAATACAAATGTAGCTTCTCAGAGCCAATAGAAGTCTCAGGGAGTCAATCTCACATTGGTAATCACGTTACTGGTCCTAAGACACTCTGGCCATTTGAGTTGCCTCTTACTCCAGCATGAGGAAGGAAACCCTATCTGCTGTCTTCAGACTCAAAAGACACCTGGGATAAGGCCCTCCCAAGCCAATCACAGCAGAAAGCTCAAAACTGATTAATTTCACTAGCTTCAGAAAACCAGATGTGTATCATTCTTTATACTATTCTGTGTACACGGACCATTTTTTTTTTTGTTTTCAGCTAGGTTTGAGAAGTTATCTCCAGACCAGTGGTGACTTATTAAAGAATACTTACTATTTCTTATTTATTTGACTGACTGCTTGTGGGATATATCTGGAGAGAGACAGAGGACAGGCTGGCAAATTCTTTTTTTTTCTAGAGATAGTCTTTTACTCTGTCACTCAGATTGGAGTGCAGGAGTGTGATCATAGCTCCCAGTAACCTCCAACTCCTGGGCTCAAGTGATTCTCCTGCCTTACTTAGCCTCCCAAATAGCTAAGACTACAAATCTTGACCACCGCACCTGGCTAATTTAAAGACTTTTTTTTGTAGAGATGGGGTCTTGTTATGTTATCCTCAAGAGATCCTTCCTCTTTGGCTTCCCAAAGTGCTGGGATTACAGACATGAGCCACCTCATCCTACCACAAATTCTAACTTACTTTTACTTTTTTTTTTTTTTTTTTTAACCTGAGTAACCCAGTCTCCATGCACTTTCCAATGGATATAGTTTACATTTGGAGAGGTCACGATGTTGTTGATGGTAATGTTTGGCATGTTCTCAATTTTGGGCATCTTCTTCCAAGTTCTAAGGGGAAAAACATAAAAATCTCAAAAGATGAGAATGACTCGCCATCACACATCCTTCTCATTCTAACTAGCAGCCTTTTCTCAGGCTCTTTCAGGTCAGGAATCACCTCCTGTCCCCATAGCTTTCACTCATATGATGCTTCTCATTCTTGGAGGCCTCAGTAATCATCCTTGGGGCCTCTCTGCATATGCCAGACCATTTGACCTCTCTTTTTTCTGGACTCCAGAAAAGTCGAGCATATAGCTGCCATGTTTGATGTGTGCTGCTCTTATTTTCTCATGAGATGCGTACAGCCTGAAGGCAAGTGTGCTGTCTTTAGAGTTCCACGAGCTCCAACAGCGAGCAGGACTCAACAAACTGACTGGGTGAGGGCTCCACACTGGGTGTGTTCCAGTAAGGGCTCGAGCAGCCTTTCAAAAGATGATATTGCACTTTTGAAGTCAGTCCCGCAAAGAAGTGGACCTTGCTTGTAGTCAACATGCATGAAGGCAAATGGTGGCATCTGTGAAGTCCCATGTCATAAAAGTTATTGAATAATTGATTAACTCAAATGAGGGCTCTGAGACAGGCTGTCCTTTCCATGGCCAAGGCAGGAACAAAGCGGTTGGTGCAATGAGGAATGATGAACTATGGAAGATGCCGTGGATGTCCACCCAACAGGCAATCTCTGCCTTCTTCCCAACAAAATCAAGGCACAGATCTCCTAATCTCAGGGGCCTCATGTGAACCAGTGCTGGCCAGTGAAATGAAGTGAAATCAGCAGAGGAGCTCTGGGAAAACTTTTTCTTGTCTAATAAAATGTGAAATTAGTGTGACACATACACCCTCTCTCTTTCCCCTCTCTGTATGTATATATGTGTGTGTGTGTCTGTCTCTCTGTTTTTCCTCTCCCCTGGTTGGCCCTCTTCTTCCTGATTCCAAACACAACTGAGATGTCTGGAGCTATAGCAGCCATTATGAGACCATGAGGCCACAGTGTGAAGGACAAAAAGTCAAGATGCTAAGGATGGTGAAATGAGAGGATGAAGACTCAGAACTCTTGACTGCATCATTAATAAGCTAAACCCATGTGGGCAACCACCTATATCCTGACATGTTTGTTAGAAGCAAACCTTTTTATTCTCTATGAGACATTTTTTCCTGTTAATTAATAATAGCAAACATTTATTAAGTTCTTACTATGTGTCAACCACTGTTCCAAGCACTTTATACCTTTATAGTTATGGACCCATTATTCGTTTTTTTTTTTTTTTTTTTTTAAACAGAGTCTTGCTCTGTGGCCCAAGCTGGAGTGCAGTGGCAGGATCTTGGCTCACTGCAACCTCCACTTCCCAGGTTCAAGCAATTTTCCTGCCTCAGCCTCCCCAGTAGCTGGGATTACAGGCGCCTGCCACCACACCCAGTTAATTTTTGTATTTTTAGTAGAGACAGGGTTTCGCCATGTTGGCCAGACTGATCTCAAACTTTTGACCTAAAGTGTGCGCTCCGCCCACATCAGCCTCCCAAAGTGCTGGGATTACAGGCATGAGCCACCATGCCTGGCCTCTTGATCCGTTTACTCTTAAACACAACTCTATGAGATAAGCACTATTCATTATTCCCTTTTAAGGGATGAGGAAACTGAGGCACAGAAAGGTAAGTATCTTGCCAAAGGTAGCAAGTAGCAGGATGAGGATTCAAACCCAGGCAGTCTGGATTGCAGCTTAAAACATTCATAACGGATGGATTAACTATACACAATACTCTATAATGGACATTCCCATGGTTCAACAAATCATTGAATTGTGGGACTGTTTCAGAGTTGTGAGGGATCCTTCGAGATAAGTGAATATATTACAGTAGATACAAGCTGGAATAGTGATCTCTGCCTTATGGAAGCCTGTAGGCAAGATGTTTTTATACAGTTTAGCAGCAATTATGGAAATGCATTGTCTTCTTCAAGGCAGTCCCCATATTGGAAATTCCCCTAGTAATTGTTTTCCCATTTTATTAAGCATTTCATAATAAAGTTCTCTTCCTCTGCACTTTTTAATTGCTATCATGGCAGTACATTGTCTTGTTTAAATTGCTCATTACTTTTGACCACTTTTTTTTTTTTTTGAGATGGAGTCTTGCTCTGTCGCCCCCAAGCTGGAGTGCAGTGGCACTATCTCAGCTCACCACAACCTCCACCTCCAGAGTTCAAGCGATTCTCCTGCCTCAGCCTCCCGAGTAGCTGGGATTACAGGCGCACACCACTGCACCTGGCTAATTTTTGTATTTTCAGTAGAGACGAGGTTTCGCCATGTTGGCCAGGCTGGTCTCAAACTCCCGACCTCAGGTGATCCACCCGCCTCAGCCTCCCAAAGTGCTGGGATTACAGGTGTGAGCCACTGCACCCCGCCACCTTTGACTACTTTTTAAGTGTTACATTTGTACGTTTTGATCCACTACAAAGTTATTTCTTGGTAATCTTCTGTGAACAGTAGTTTTGTCAGATACCCTTGGTTTCTAATGAACAATTACTCAGGACTCACTCCTGATTTCGCTGTAACCCTTGCTAGACTTTCTCGCCTCATGTAGGAGTGAGGGAGAGTCTATGTCAGGACTCACTGTCTTTCCAGATGGACTTCCTGTCAAGCTTCCTCATGTCTTGGAGATGCCTTTCCATCAGGCCTCTCTTTGCCCGATGAAGTTCTTTACTGCTGAGTTTCTTGAACATTCCACACAAGTCCCTGCATCCTCTCCTCACCCATTCACATAGTCCAGAAAGTTAGTAGCTTGAGTAGATCTCAGTCTTCACGCTTCAGAACTCTCAGGAGCTATGCTTTGTCTTGTTTCAGCTTTCAGAGGATGGCGCCTCAGAAACTAATGCTGACTACTTGACAACTTCCATTTTACCTGTGGAATTGTCCTTTTAAGATTTATTTTATTGTGTAAATTTACTTGGCTTCCATAACAATACCCCACAGCATCTAATCGCACTGGTTAAATGAAACATCTCTTTTTGAAAAGCAATTTTCAAGAAGCAGTTTAAAAAGTCTGATATCGTTACTTTATGAATTGTCTGTTCTCCAACAATAGAGCAAATAATAAGTTTGTCTCCTCAGCCTGCTGCTTCCTTTGTGATACTTTGAGAATCCTTCAACTCATTTTTTTTGGTCAATTAATCTTCTCCCAATTGAATTTCCCTCAAATAAAATTTTTTTCTGGCCCTCTTCCACTAAGCTGTCCTTCGTAATACCATTCACCACCTCTGTTGCCTTTCTCTAGATACAGTTGATTTCTGGGAAGAGATTTCTGGGACAGAAAATGGGGCAGAAGAAAAAAGCCAGCCAAGATTACAGGCTTAATGAGATTAAGAAGATAGTGACGATGATCAGAAATCAAAGGTAACTGATTTGAAGCATGCATTTGTATTTCAAGAAAGAAAACAGAAAAATCTTTAAACTTCTTGGAATTACAGCATGGAGACGTGGATTCAGTCACTTGTGAGTGAATTAATTGATGGGGACAAAGTCTCTAAAATAAGGACTTGATTGTAATTTATTTTTCATTCGATAATAGTTTCTGTATTGCCCACCAATATTTCCTTAATTTAGACAATACTCATAATCTGTGTTTTAACCTCCAGCAAGCTTGAAGCCGATAGATTTCCCGGGAGACTTATGATACAAGCTGTTCTCTTTTGAGGGCATCTACAGGAGAGATTTAAAGTCTTTCTTCTTTTTTATTGTTATATAGATGAAGGCTTCCTATGTTGCCCAGGCTGGTCTCGAATGCCTGGCTTCGCCTCCTTATGCTCCATGGCAACAGACCTGAGCCACCGCGCCTCCCTAAAGTCTTTCTTCTATCACTTTATTTAATCTACTGTGATACTGGTTTGGTCAGATCCAGACAACAGTTCTCCATGACGCAGGGTTGGTGAATTTGGGTCATCTGCCAATTGTTCACGTTGAACTTTATCTTTCAGCTTGTCAAAAAATAATCTAAGATTTATCGAAGCACCAGCATGAATCCCGAAGGAAATAGGATGGAGGAGGTCATCAATGCAACCAGGACCTCCAGTGCTTGCCCCTGTCTGGGATGCCCTGAGAGGCGGTGCAGAGCCGTGGGTGTGGTCTGTGACAGCCCACTCCCACACGCCACAAAGTCAGGGGCATCTGGAAGACCCAGAACCACGGCCGTGAAAGGCCTCTGCCATGTGGGACTCTTGATCTTAGCAGAGGCACTGAGCAATTTTGTGTGTGTGTGTGCGTGTGTGTGTGTGTGTGTGTGTGTGTTGTGACAAGGGCCTGGTCATTTTAGGGCAAAGCTCTAACCAGTTCGTTCTTTTTTACCCAGACGCAACTGACAGATACTGTGAATTGTCCTGCTGTGACCCTTCAGAGGAACAACAATTCCTGAAACTGTTATTATCAGTACCTTTTCTTTTCTATTTTCTCCTTAAAGGTGTGATTGTATTATATCCTTTGAGCAAATGAGTAAACACCTCTACTCAAAGTGAAGCAAATAATATGAGGTGAGTCCCACCCGGAGGGATGTTTGTAGTGAGAGGCCACAGGGCTGTTCTCAGCTGTGCCCTATTCAACAGTCTAATCCAGGACTTGGATGAATACATAGAAATACTGCTAAATTTACTGATGACACAATGCTGAGAGAGACAGCAAATCTACTGCAGGCCAATATCAGCAGTGAAAATTAGTTTAGCTTAATAAGATTAGAATGCAAAAAAGTCAATAACATGAAATTTAACATCAATGAAAGCTCTGGATTTAGGTTCAAAACAGGAATTTATAAGTAAAGGATGTGGACTATGTGGCTTGAATATGGGCCATATTATGCCAGTGGACAAGGTGGGCTATAAGGTGCTGTGTGGCATCCAGTTCGGAGCACTCGGGCCACTGTTGGGAAGAAAAAGCCAGGACAGTGAGATATCCTGAAACAAGGTCATATGAAGGACAGCTGAGAGAACTAGAAATGGTCACCCCTGAGAGGGAAAGGCTTAGTAGTCATTTTCAAACTCTTGAAAATTGGACATTTTTGGACATTATGTTTTATTTTTCTTTTGTTTCAAAATTTATTTTGATTTTTATTAAAATTATATGCACTTTTTGAAATCATACGCTTTCCCAATGGGAAAGGGGAACCCTAAAGCCTACGCCATATGAGGACAACCGCAGAAAAACAGATAAACTAGGAGATGCTTATGCAATGCAAAAACAGTCCCCATTTTTCTGGAAGGATTTTCCTCAGTACTTTGCCAAACAGAAATCAATCACTTTCAGCTGAATAGTATATCTGACAAAAGTTGGTAGGAAGGTAAGTACTGAGGAATTTGAAGTTATACCGTGACCTTCTGCTAACTGAATAGCATGTCAAAAAAAATAAAGCATATCTCAAATAGTATTTAGCCAATGGGCAAATAAGATGCTGTTTATCAAAAGTCCTTTTATATTCGACTTTCCAGCAACACAGTCATCATGTGCAGTTGATGAGTACGTATGCTCACAAGTAGTTACCTGCACATACTCCTTCAGCCATCTCCCTAGTAATGAAGAAGTTAATGTCTTATAATTCATTTCCGAGCATTTTATAATGCTTAACTAATTATAAACTAAAAATAAAATCCCTTGAATTCAATATCTAATGAAAGACTCAGCATCCATCGACCTGCCACCCACCCATCCTCTATCTATCTTGCATTTATTCTCCATCCATCCCCCATTGATTCATTCATCCATCCATCCATCTATTCACCCACTATCCATGCATCCTCTAACCATTATTCATCTATCCTCCATTCATCCTCCATCTATTCATCTATCCATCCTTCATCCATCCATCATCCACCCAACTGTCCAAGGTCTACTAGGGATTCAGAAATAAAAGCTCTAGTTTCTAGGTTCTATTAATAGTAGTGCCCACTCTAGTGAGAGAGACAGGTTGTGAACAGAACGTTCTGATTCAGGGATAAAACCTCAGTCACTGAGGTATGTACAAGACTTCATACAGACGGCATTGTATAGAGAGGAGAAGACCTCCCTGAGGAGAAGATGCTCAGTGGAGGCCCAGAAGGGCACTATAGTCAGGCAAAGGAGGGAACCAGTGCAAAACCATGGGGCCATAAGGGAAGGGGATGCTTGTTTGATGCCCACCTGCTCCAGAACATGGGGGCCACGGGGATGTGAAGGCATCATCATAGATGAACCAGGAAAAGTAAGCAGAGCCTCAGTCCTGAAAGGTTTTGTGGGTCACACTGAAGAGTTTAGGTTTTTGAGTGGGAGAGAGACATCAGCACCTCTCACAATCTTCTCTGCTACCCTCTGGTCTGAGAGAGCAGCATCATTAGAGCCATCATCCAATAGAGAAGTCACAGCAAGTTGTATACAGCTTAAAACTCTGCAATGGCACCGCCCGCCATAAGGTCCAATATCACCTGACCCCTTCACAGCTCCCTGATCTCATTCCCTCCACTCTCAACCCACACCTATCCTGCCCCAGCCACCCCAGTCCATGTGCTATTCCTTGAAGCCCTCACGTGTGTTCTTACCTTAGGGCGTATCTCTGACTCTTCTGTCTGCAAGGAGTGCCCTTCCCACACAGCCTCAGGTGGCTCAGTCCCTCACCTCCTTTGGTCATATGTCAACTTCTCAGTGAGGCCTAGCCTGGCTGCCCTATCGAAAACTCCACACACATGTGTGCACACCAGGAATTCTTGATCCCTTACCCTGCTTTATTTTTTCCCAGCACTTACCACCTTCAAAATTATTATGATATCTTTATGTTTATTGTCTTTCTCCTTCCACTAGTCTGAAGGTTGAGGTCTCTGTTTTGTTCACTGACACCCAAGCACCTAGGACAAAACCTCACACATGCAGGTGCTCAATCAATGTTTGCTGAATGAACATGAGATTGGATTCGTTTTCTCTTTTTACAAAAACCACCCAGTGAAAATATGAAGAGTGATGTGCAAGGATTTGAAGTTGGGCCTGGTGAGACCATTTAGAAGTTTGTTGCTGTGATGATGCTGACAGATTGAATGAAGCAGTTGCCGTGAGGAGGGAGGGGAGGGTGGGGAGGGCATGGGCTAGAGCTATTAAAGAGATAGAATTGTCAGGACTCGGTGGCTAAGTACAGGCTTGTGCCTCATAATGATGCTTCAGTCAGTGATGGACAGCATGTACCACAGTGGTCTCATAGATTTTGCAGCATATATAGAAACGTGAAAAATGGCATTTGATAATGGCATCACAGATGAAGTAGGGGAAATGACTGATATTCAGCAATGGTGCTGGGACACTTGGTTTCCCATAAAAAATATACATAAATAAAAATACATATGCAATCTAGGTTCATGTCAGTATGCTGTATGATGTTTGCACAATGATGAAATTGCCTAAAGATGCATTTCTCAGAACATATCTCCATGATTAGCAGCACACGACTGTCTCTGGATATGGGATATAAGCAGCTAGGATGACCTAGCTGGCATGGACCACAGGGCAGTGGTGGAGCCATTCACAGAGTTGGGGGAGAGAGAAGAGATGCTATTTGGTGGATGGCAAAGACATTATGAGGTTTGTTTCACACACACTGTCCTTTGGTTCTCCGCAGGACAACTGAGTGGACGTAGAATGTCTTTATATATTACAGTGCGCATATTGACTTTACAATTTATTTCTTTTCTTCCTGGACAGCCACCGCCAAACGCATATAATATGCCTTCAGTATCTACCAAAACAAAAATAACCAACCACATTAATTTACTTCTTATCTTACAGTCATTGGCCTTCCTTCTGGTCCTGTTTAAGACTTTACAAAATCACTGTATAAGGTAAAAACCATGTGTCTTTACCCACTGTCTGTTTTCACACTGACATCCGGAGAGTCTTATCCCACAACACCCTCAGATGCTATCTAACGTTTCCTAAAATGATGATGTCCTTAGCTAGTTTACCTCAGACAGAAGCAAATTCACAGCAATCTGATTCTTAGGGAAACCAGTAGATTTTTTTTTTTACAGAAAATAGCTGGCAAGAATCTGGTTTCTCTGTAGTTTCTCCAAGCAGTAACCTTCTCTCATGACAAACTGTACCCACTTGCTAGAAACTCAGCAACTTGGTTTTTCCCGTTCTGCGTGGCTCCCAGATGGCCACCAGCTGGCCGGAGCTATTTCCTGCATTCTAATCCCTTTCTGCGTCCTCCTGGTTCTCTTTTTGATCTCCCACGTCTGTCCCCTCCTCCTTCTAACACCCACCATACTATAGCCCGCTTTGGAAGCACCTATTTTCTAAGAAAATCTTGAGGAATTTTTTGGAGGCATTACGTCTTTTTTGTTTTGAAACTTTTGGATTGTAAGGAAAACCAGCTGCAGAGCTAGGCAGGGGCCCCAGCTCTGCTCCATCATCAGAAGGACAGCTGTCTCTGAGCGCAGGGCGAGGACCCCCGCCTTCCAGAGGTCACGGCAGATTCTTCTGTGACAAGGCCGTTGGGGGACAAATGGACCTGACATTCTCCAGAAATCGCGCTTCAGTCTTTGAGCCGCACTCCTCTTCCTTCAAAATCGTAGCAAGGAGACGCCCAGTTCCCCCGCGGACTTATGGACCAGCGAGAGCCACTGAGAGATGCATCACCGGATCCTACCTAAGCACTTTTTGTTCCATCACCCTGTGACCAGAGTATCGCACCACAATCCCAGTTGTTTGCAATAAATGGCTTGTCTTGATTTTCCAGATTATAGCTAGAAGATTGCCTCAAACGATGAATTGTAGAATGGAGCAGGATGTCTGTGTGTCTGCGTCTTCATCCGGGTTTGTCAGGCCAGTGAGTGTCGGGTCTGCGTCTTAGAGGAAAGGGCTTTGGTGGGGTCTCCATTAAGACCTCTGTACGAGGAGGGTTTCTGTAGAGGAGCATGTCTGAGTGGGTGGTGGTAGGAAATTCCCAGGTGAGGGGTGGAGGCTACTGGTATGCCAGGCTAGTGTCAATGCCTGTGTGTGCATAGGGGTCTGTGTGGGTGACTGTGTGTGTGCACAGTGGGTCTGTGTGGGTGACTGTGTGTGCACAGGGGTGTGTGTGTGCACAGGGGGTCTGTGTGTGTGCACGCACAGGGGGTCTGTGTGGGTGACTGTGTGTACATGAGTGTGTGTGTGCACAGGGAGTCTATGTGGGTGAGTATGTGCAGAAATCTGTGTGGGCAAGTGTGTGTGTGCACAGGGGATCTGTGTGGGTGTGTACAAGGGGTCTGTGTGTGTGTGTGCCCAGGGGATCTGTGTGGGTGACTGTGTGTGTGCACAAGGAACCTGTGTGGGTGACTGTGTGTGTGTGTGCATGGGGGTCTGTGTGTGTGTGCACAGGATCTAATGTGGGTGGTATGTGTGCACAGTGGGTCTGTGTGGGTGACTGTGTGTGTGTGCACAAGGGATCTGTATGGGTGACTGTGTGTGTGTGCACAGAGTGTCTATGTGGATGATTGTGTGTGTGTGCATGGGGGTCTGTGTGTGTGTATGCACAGGGGTCTGTGTGGGTGACTGTGTGTGTGTGCACAGGGGTCTGTCTAGGTGACTCTGTGTGTGTATACGGGGGTGTGTGCATGTGCACAGTGGGTCTGTGTGGGTGACTGTGTGTGTGTGTGCACAGGGAACCTGTGTGGGTGACTGTGTGTGTGTGCACAGGGGTCTGTGTGGGTGACTGTGTGTGTGCACAGGGAACCTGTGTGGGTGACTGTGTGTGTGTGCATGGGGGTCTGTGTGTGTGTGTGCACAGGGGATCTGTGTGGGTGACTATGTGTGTGTGCACAGTGGGTCTGTGTGGGTGACTATGTGTGTGTGCACAGGGGGTCTGTCTAGGTGACTCTGTGTGTGTATACGGGGGTGTGTGCATGTGCAGTGGGTCTGTGTGGGTGACTGTGTGTGTGTGCACAAGGAACCTGTGTGGGTGACTGTGTGTGCACAGGGGGTCTGTGTGGGTGACTGTGTGTGCACAGGGGTTCTGTGTGTGTGTGTGTGGGCGGTGATTGTGTATGTGTGTAGGGGGTCTGTGTGTGTGCGCACAGGGGTTCTGTGTGGGTGACTATGTGCATGTGTGCACAGTGGGTTGGCATGGATGATTGTGCATGTGCACATAGGGGGCCTGTGCGTGTGTGTGCACAGGGATTTGTGTGGGTGACTGTGTGTGTGTGCACAGATCTGTGTGGCTGATGTGTGCACACAGGGGATCTGTGTGGGTGTGTGTGTGTGCATGTGCACAGTAGATCTATCTGGTTGGCTGTGTGTATGTGCATAGGGATCTGTGTGGGTGATGATGTGTGTATGCACAGGGGATCTATATGGCTGATGTGTGTGTGCATGTGCACAGTGGATCTATTTGGTTGGCTGTGTGTGTATGTGCGCAGGGGATCTGTATAGTTGACTCCATGTGCGCACATGGGGTCTGAGTTTGTGTAGAGGTGCATGTTTGTGTACCTGGAACTGTGAGGGTATGTGGGGTGTGGTGGAGGTGTGTGGGTTGCTTTGGAGGGGGTATCTGTTCTGTGGTGGGTTTTGTGGGGTGATGTGAGGAGACGAGCTGGGGTGAGTGATGCAAAGGGATCTGTGGAGTATGTGTTGGGCTGTCTGCCAGGGTGTTGGGTGTACTTTGAGATGCTTTGGGGTATGTTTGGGGGTACCTGTGAAGGTGTCTGTGTGGGTGTCAGTGGGGATCTTGTGGGTGTCTATGTGGTGGTGCGTGTGGTTTGTGAGTTGTGTTGGTGAGGGAGATTGTGGGGTATCTGTAGGGTGTCTCTGGAGTGAGTATAGAGTTCCTATAAAGTGAGTGTACAGGTATTCATGGGATGCCTGTAGGGCATCTGTGAGGGTCTATGCATTTGGGTTTGGGGATTTTTGTGGGGTGTTTCTGGCTATCTGTGGGTCTGCCCTGTGGGCAAGTGCCTGTGAAGGTGGTCTGTCTACCTGGGGAGTGACTTCTGTGGCTTTTCTGTGTGCTCTGCCTGTGGGTAGCTGTGTCTGTGAACTTAGCTCCATGAAAGCAAGAAGCCTACGAGAATTCCACCAGGGGCAAACCTGGCCTTGGCGCTTCACTGTCCTAGTGTGTGTCTGGCCCTCCCATTGCTGGCCAAGGCCCACAGCCACCGCAGACGACCTGCTGATGCCTCTGCTGAAAGCAGTGGCCACTGGCCAACAGCTTGGCAAGAGTGTCAGCTCCCTCCCGAGATGAAATCAGAGGTGAGTCACTCCTGATCCCAGCCTGTATGGTCACTTGCTATGTGGCTCTCACGCCGATTCCCAGGGCACCTGCAAACATCCCCGTGGGTGTCCCAGCCTGTAAACCATGCACCTGTCACCTCCAGAACAAATGTGTTGGGGCTGAGGAGGGAGTGCGTCACGCCCTTTCCTGACATCTTCCAGATGATGTAAAAGAGCAAGAGGCACTTGAATTTCAATCCGCTGTTCTCCAAAGGGATGCATCCCCTCCCTTGAAGGGAAATGAGACGTTTCAAAGATCGCACTTTAAATTTTACCCAGAAACTTAAAATAAACCAATGATTGTTCCATTTAGAAGAATCCCGGGTCTCCGCATCCACAGACCATCGTGGGTTAATTGGTACTTATATTTGATGTACAGCGTTGGCGCTTGGTATGAACCATTAGATCCTTTCAGCATCTCCAGGAGGCAGCTTGCATTGCTCCCAGGGAAGCTGAAACTGAAGGAGGCCACACTCCTGCATCCCAGACCAGCCTTATCTGCATGGGGTGCTCCCGGGCCCCTCCATTCAGGGGGTCTCCAAGGCCCTCGGGATTTTCTCTCAGCTGGCTCATTCCAGGGGTGCACACAGAGTCCCAAGCAAAAGCAGCTGCTGGTGAGGAGGCCAGCAAGTGAGCTTCTCGTGATCCTGAGCAGTACAGCTGCACTTGCCTTGAGGGCAGCGAGATGCTATTTTAAGCCGCCCTTGAATTGCCATCACAAAGTGATTTTAGCCAGTCTTGCCTTTTGTTTGAAAAGGGTATCATTTTGCTAACTTCAAAGCCAAAAGCCAAGGGTGTTTATTCCTTACCGTTTCCTATTCATTTCAGGAAAACCGCCTCTAATTTCCAAGAAGCACACAGGGAGCCACTTCTTTACTGCTTGCTCCTGCAGGGTTTTGCTCCCCCAGTTCCGCCCTGCAGGTGCTGGTTTGCCTCCTGAGTCCTGTCCCCAGGACATCCTGCGCATCTCCTGGTGAGTGAGCTGGGGCACTTCTCCTTCTGGATACACCTGAATTACCTCATTCGCATCTCAAGGCTCTCTGGGAGGAAACGTGGTGCAGGAACTAGTGTCTTCGGATTATGAGGGAGGATGTGGAGGCAGAGGTGAGGAGTGGCAAAAGCCAAGCTGTGGGAAGCCTTTGGGCAGGAAGCGGAGCTTCGGGCTCCCAGGCATGTCCTCTCAATCTCTCCCATCGCCCTCAGCAACAAAGCGCTGAGTGTCTCCAAGATACGAGGTGCTCTTCTCTCCAGCAGTGTAAGATCTGTTGGAAAGATGAGACACATCTACAAAACCTGACCATGAGGGGGTGACTGAGAAAGGCCTTGGGAGGTGCCGAGAAGGAGCATTACAGAAGGAGACTGTGTCCTGTGATCCGGGAGGCTTTTCGAAAGCAAGGGGATTCAATCTGAGCACCAAAGAGGAATTTGAAAAGCTGGCATGGAGGGAAGGACACATTCTCGTTGCACAGTTTGTAAGACAAGATGCTGAGGAAGGTAAGCACAGGCAGGTTCTGAAGAGAGCCCACTCCAGGGCCCATGAGGAGGCGGGCTTCAGCAGGCTGGGCTGAGGCAGACAGGAGCGGAAAGAAGGTAGGGGCTGGGTGCAGTGGCTCGTGCCTGTAATCACAGCACTCTGAGAGCCCAAGGCAGGAGGATTGTTTGAGGCCAGGAGTTTGAGACCAGTCTGTGCAACATAGTGAGACCCTGTCTCTACCAAAAAAAAAAAAAGAGTAATTAACCAGGCACAGTGTCACGTACCTGTAGTCCCAGCTACTCAAGAAGCTGAGCCCAGGAGTTCAAGGCTGTAGTGAGCTATGATGGTGCTGCTGCACTCCACATTCCAGTCTGGGTGACAGAGCTAGACCCTGTCTGAAGGAAAAAAAAAAAAAAAAAAAGGGAAAGAAAGAAAACAAAAGGGAGAGGCAGCAGGAAAAGAGAATACAAGAATTCTCTGATGACAAAGCGGCTTTCACACCATAAGCAAAAATTCCCAGGGGACATACAGTGTGTTGTTTCCTTGACATTTTATTTTTTAGGGTATGTGGCAAAGACTGGTAAATTGTTCACTGAACCCATCTCCCTTTCTGTGCTGTTCAGCTTCCCCAGCTTCTGTGGCAATTAGGGTGGCCATGTGACTGACTTCTGGAGTATGAGCAGAAGTGACGCACAGCACTGCAGGCATAGCACGTAAAATCACCCTGCAGGACTACCCACTCCGTCTCTTCCCCAGAATGCTGCCTGCGCAGAGGACCCAAAGCCCTAGGGGGGAGCCTGGGTCCCCGAATCACCCACCAAACATATGCAAGGAGCTGTTATATGAGCAGAAAGTAAATTTCTACTGTGAGAAGTCACTGAACTTGGGAGTTATTCGTTATAGCAGCTTGCCTGCCCTAATACAGACTGATTAATACTAATATGGTATATCCGATTCTCTCAACACTTTCTGTTTAGCTGAAATGTTCATCCTGACATTTGCTATGACTAGTTTAGGTTTCATTCCTCTATCCCCTGAACCGGGTAGAATGCTCTGTTGTACTCAATGCACCAACTCTGGAGGTCCACATGGTATTGCACCATGACAGAAGAATAGCGGAGTGAAGCTGGGAGATGGACACACCAAGGGGAGCGAATGTGATGTTACAATCCGAGAAAATTAGAAAGGTGAAGAAAAAGCAAATCCCAATTCTAAACCATCTTGAGAACCTTTGCTAGTTTATTCCTTTACCCCATGGCAACAGTTACATAAAGTGATTATGTCCTTGCTTTAAAAAAGTGCTATTCCTCTTCTTTTGAAACTACATTTAAACTTCAATATTTACCTTGATAGTTCACTTACAGGTGCCAGAAGCAGAACGGTCACACATCCCTGCAACACAATTTAAAAAAGAAAAGAAAAATAAATTTCTTGCAGAAGTAAAAACACAACATATTCCATTTACTTCCCACACACTAAAATCTTGTCCTCTCTCAGTAGAAACAACAAGCAATATTTTTCTGTGTAAAAGGAAGTGGAGAGTTTTCCAGGCTTCTCTGTTTCTCCCCAAACAGATGGGCTTTCACATTCAAGAGACACTGGAGCTGCCATAACCTTGAGTGGACGTGAGCTTGGCCAGATTGCACTGTCCAAATGCCAGGACCCAGGGCCCTGGGAAGGTCCCTGATGCATGCGGCTGTGCTCTTGGAGGATCTTGGTCACTCCAGCACGTTTCTTGCAGCAATCTGCACTTGGAACAGCATTTGATATGGAGGGAAACACTAGTATAATATCAAGGTGTGTATACTTGCAAAACTTGCTGTCTCCTGTGTGAAATAAATTCTGCTAATTTGTTGGTAGGAGCTAGCTTAGTATTTTTTTGGTATCAATGTGACTGGAGACTATATCCCTCAATAAGTGTCAGGCACTGGCTCTGAACTAGCTAAATGCTTTGCATGTATTATTTCCTTAAATCCTCACAATAATCCTATGGAGTCAGCAATTTTATTATTTCCATTTTACAGGTGAGGAGACTGAGGCAGAAAGAGGTTGAATGATGTGCCCAAGGGAACAGAAGTCATGAGTAGCAGAGCTGGGCTTGCTAAACATCGTGTGGTCTTTGAGCTCAGGTCCATCAGTGCTGGAACAAGCTATGGTGTTAGTTGAATTCACAGTAGGTCATGTCATTTTCCCACCAAACTATCTCAGTCTGGGTACAAATAAAATCTCAGCCTGCTGGGTTTTTATTTTTTTTAACCTCAGTATGACATATACCAAAAATTCTGTGTCAAGTGTCTTATGTAAGATTTTTCCAGTGCATAACTATTAATGGGAATTGCATCAGCATCATTGGGTTCTGTCACTTTTTCATGCCATTATAGCACCATTTAGAAGTTCATTTAATTTCAAAAAGTCACCATATACTGTTCCCTTCCCTCCATGTCTCTCTTCCTTAGCTAACGTGTCATTTTCTCACTTCACACTCCCTCATTAGAGCCTGGCAATCTGGCTTCTCTCCCTGATCCTCCACTGACATTTTTCTCACCACTGGTTCCATTTCTAATAAATAAATCACATGGGGTTTTCTCAGTCTCTCTTCTTCCTCAAGTTCCCTGAATGTTCAGCTGCTAATCACCTCTTCCCTCCAGACATCCCTTCTCCCTTGGCTTCTGCTGGCTCCTTTCCTCTCTGTTACCCCAACACTTCCTCCCTCCAGTGCTCTTCGAGTCTTACTGCTGAGCTGTCTTCCCTAAGCCAATGATATTCATGACTACATCTCTCCCTGAATCCCAAACCGGGATTTGTGGCTTCCAACAGGATGCTTGCACTTGCCGGAACTTGGCTGTTCTAAAGCCACCTCACTCTCAACATACTCAGCATCAAACCTTGGGCCTTAGCTTGGCCAGCCGGGAAGCTGAGCAGCTCCATTTGCTTGCAGCGCCTTCCATTCTCTTGGTATGCTGGGATTGGGATCCTACGCTTGGAGCTCGATAAGAATGATTGGAATGTATCTAGCCTAGTGTCTGGCATGGAAAAGGTGCTCTGTAAAACCATTTTCTCTTTCCTTTTCCTTCTGTCTCCTACCCAGTGTTTATGGAGTCACCAGGTCTGTTGAACATGGAAGGAAATGCCAGCTTTATTCAGTTCCATCCACTCCACGGCCACTCCACTGACCCCTGGAATAGTATGAAGCTTTTGAACCCATCTCCCAGCCCGCATTTCTCCAGGGAACCACCCTGTTCACTGATACCATGGCTATCACTCTGCAGCTTTTCTGCTAACCAAATCACAATGGAGCCCTGTTATCAGTTAGATTAAATCAGGGCCCTTCAGCTTGACTTTCAAAGCGTTCCATCCATGGGGCCTGTCATTCGTTCAACATTTCCGCCCCCACACACGAAAATGAGAGCTCTTTCCTTTTTTTATACTGAGTCTTGCCTGTCACCCAGGCTGGAGTGCAGTGGCTAGATCTCGGCTCACTGCAAGCTCCGCCTCCCGGTTCACGCATTCTCCTGCCTCAGCCTCCCAAGTAGCTGGGACTACAGGCCACCGCCTGCTAGTTTTTGTATTTTTAGTAGAGACGGGTTTCACCTCGTTAGCTAGATGGTCTCGACCTCCTGACCTCGGATCCTACTCGCCTCTGGCCTCCCAAAGTGCTGGATTATAAAGGCTTGCTTCACAAGGCCCCGCCGAGTTTTTCCTTTTAGTCCACCCAGTGGCCCCACCTCTTTTCTGCCTGCTGTCTCTGTGTCTTGCTCAAGTTGTTCCATTTTGCAGATGCACTTTCCCTCCCCAGAGTTTGTTTCCTTCAGGATCAAGCTGACCCACAAAGATGGTCTTGCTCACTCAGTCCAAAATGTTCTTTATTTCTTCTGAATTCCTCTAGCGTTTACAGTCAAGATCCCATACCCTCTGACTACCGCTAATAGAATCCGCTGGGTTCTTACTGTTGTAAAGACTGTTTCAATCACTCCTGAAAATAACTTGGAGAGAGATATGTCCACCTGTTCTCGCCAGTGAGGAAACTGAGGCTCACAAGGTGAACATCTCAGAATTGCGTCTGGGATTTGGTTCTGAAGACCACATCCTCACTCCTCACTGTGCTAGATTCTCTTGTATTTGTTTCTTTTCGTCTCCCAATAGGATTTAATGGCACAGATCATTTATTGTGCTGTTTTGTTGCTTTTCCAATGGGCCTAGCTAAGGACTGAGAACACGATATTCATTTGATAAACACTCACTGATTTTGACTTCTGACTTCCAGACTTAATAATATTGTGACCCCCAAAAGAGGTAGGCAATTTATGTAAGCAGTGGTCACCAAAATTATTTAATAAATAACAGATAATAATCAGCACCACGCCAAAGTGACCAGTGATATCCAGGTGACAAACTGCCTAATCTTGGCTGTCTCCTTCCTTTTCCTCCTTAAAAATAAGAAAACCAAGGTAAAACGCCCAAGAGCTCATTGCTATTCTGAAATCATTTTGCTTCCAACTCTTATTTAAATCATCTCAGGGGTTTTGTTGACATTATCTGCCAAAGATTGTAATTCATCTTTCCAAAAGGAGAGAAGCATCAGCTCATCAAACAATGCCCTTCCTTCTACAGACAGCTGAGGTCTGAGGTTCTCTCCCGACTGCCAGGGCTAGTGCTCGCTACCAGGCCAGCTGCCTGCGCAGGGCCCCTGGATGCATTTCTAAAGGGTCATATTTACAGTGTCGGATGGCTGGGCACTGTGGAGCTTAATGGGATTCTTAATAAAGGCAGCCTTCATTAAGATGGGAGTACAGGCAAGGTGCCCTTGCTTTTGAGGAAAGCACGACCCAGTGCAAGACGGATGCTCCCCCTTGGCTTGGAAATCACGCGGGTCAAGTGCCTTGTCATGCATTAACAGCTTTTTAAGTTCCTAGGCAGATTAAGAGGAGCGGTGTAGATAAATGAAAGAAGAGGAATCATGCGATCTGTCTTGGTAGCATAAACATTGAGACACAGCAGCTGCATTTAAACATAGCAATTTGCTAAATGAGTGGTTGGCAACTTTCCAGATGGCCAGGGTGACATAGGGCTTGGATGAATCCTTTATTCAATCATGCATCTGTCTAGACAGAGACATTGAAGGCCAGGTTACAGCCACTGCAGCAGTGGCAGCAGCGGCAGCAGCTTTGAAACCCTTATATAAAACATGCTCAGTATTGCCTGTGAGGCAGCTTGGCCACAGATCAGCTGGAGAGGGTGCGGCGGCATGGTGTGCGTGCAGCCTCCAGGAATGCCGTCTTCTCAGCTGAATGACGGCCGGCTTGGACCAGGGGCTCTCTCTGTGCCCATCTTCCTACTGTGTCACTTCACACACCGACCCGAAGAGATGGGTGGCTGACCTTAGGGGGCTAAGAGCAGTATCAGAGTAGAAAGCAGCAATACTGGTTGTGTTTTATGTCCCTTTTTTAAAATGTGCACTTTAAAATCATTTCACATGTGTTTTATCTTGATTTTTCTAGTTGATTTAAAAATTCCCTAAGTAGATACAAATGTATGCTTAGCTTTCAGCCATGACCCTACTGTGCCTTCCCTTTTCCCTACTCCTAGCACTCAATTCAGTCTTGGATTGAGGACTTTGTTAGAGATGATACCCTGAAGTTAGTGGCTGTAGAGGCTAGTGGGTAGACCAGATGACCACTCAGCCCCAGTTCAACTGACTGATTTAAACCAAGTCAGGTAAACTGGAGGCACCTGATGGGACTTTGGCCTGACTCTAATAAAACAGGCAGCCAGAGGTTTGGCTGGGCTGCAACAGGGACTTACGGGAAAGGCAGCTCTACTGGTTGGTTTCCCTCTGGCAAGTTGTATCTCCAAGCCTATTTTATTTTTATTCTTTTATTAAAAGGTTTCCATAGGCAAGGGTTTCACTGTGTTTTCCAGCAGCCATTCGAGTGTTGTTACTGGAACGTTCTAATCGGTTAGTAAGCAGCTCTGCCCCGCCCCGCCCCTGGAACCCTCAGGGCCAGCCACGATTCTTCGCCCTCCACACAGAGCAGCAGCTTCCCTTTACTTCTGACTCATGAGGAGCATTTTAACCTGATGAATCACCAGCAGCACTTCCTGTGACATTCTGGGGAAAACTACAGTTTGCTTAGGAAGGACTCTGAAACACTTCACTTGCTGCGGTGTTTGATCTGCACGGGGTGGAAAAATTTCAGTTCTGCTCTGTGTGGACACACCGAAGCCTTCTCACCAACAGCTCCTGAAGTTTGCTATCATCAGGGCTGGGTCTACTCCACAGTCAGCCTGAAATGAACGAATTAAATGAACAAGGCTGTCCCCGGGAGGATACAGCATGTCCCCCCACTGATCTCACGCAGATGTCACTCCCTTTGGAACTGTTCTACTCATTTGAGCCACAAAGCACAGAGAATTAGCTCAGAGATGATGTTCTCAATTCTCCCAAAGGTGGTACCTCACCAGCGCCATTCTTCAGGTATAGATAAGAAACAAATCCATACATATGAGAAATGCTTTAGGGTGTGATCGGCCTAGACTTTATCAGTGGAGGGCTTTGACAGCAAGAGTCCAGGCAAGGGTAGGGGAGTTGCCCAACTACCTAAATTATGCCACAAGGTGAGAACAGTGAAGTCACTGAGCACTGGAACAGTTCCAAATTCATTCAAGTCCTGGCAATGAGGAAACAGCTCAGAAAGGGTAGAAAAGTCAGTGTTTTAACCTTCTACAGAAACAGTTCTCTTAGTATGTCGAATGTAATGCAGATGAATATTATCGAAAGATCTTCAACTGCATGATCTAGGGCCAGGTATGACAAATCTAAAGCTGCCCCAAGGACAGTCACGCACCTTTGTGGCATGTGGTGACAAACCAAGTTCCCCTGGCCGTTGTCAGCTATTGCAGAGGTGGCTTTCCTTATGCTGAGTATGACTGGGCTCCTGATTGCCAGGATACATGGCAATTAAGAAGCGTGCAAATTGTGAAAACCTTGAAAACCAAAAGGCGATTAGGTGACAAGGCAGGCAGAGTCCGTGCTTCTGCTTTATAAATAAACTTGTTTTTTCTCTTACACAAAACCTGAGGTTATGCTAGATGCCAACATGAGCTCCTTAATGCGACGTTCACGTTAAGCCTTTTTATAATCTAACGAAAATTTGATTTTTAAAATGAGCATCAAACGAGGCCTGAAATATTGTTTGAAAATGTCACGACTTTTTAACATTTAAATATAGCTTTACACAGAGTCACCCTTGATTGACATTTTATTCCATTTCAGGGCTGTTAATTAAGAACCGTAGACACTAGCAGCAAAGATTAAAGCAGCAGAGGCCGAAAACTTCCTGAAATAAAATGCAGCCCTGATTTGCTCAGAACCCACATCAAAGCGGAAGCACGGATCCTGGCTCATGCACCTCTGGTCCACTAGGGGGCAGTGAATGATCGCGCCTCCAGCGGGCGGGCTTGTTCTACATCCACCTGAAGTGTGCAGGCCTTTTACACAAGCGAGCTGCGCTGCCACCAAGGCAGGTGTAGGGAGTAGCCAGTTATTGCTACTAACATAGTATGCCAGAAGGATGAAGTGAAATGATTATTTGAAAAACTGAAAAATGAAAAAAGTTCATTTCTACCAATAAATTTGCATAAGGAACAGGTGGTGCTGCTGTACATACCCGCGTCCTGTTGCCTGGCTCCTGGTGGAGGGCAGTGACCAGGATAGGCTGCACCCAGAAGGGCAGCCGGGGAGAGGGGTAGAGCCAGGGAGCCCCGTTTACACCGTTACTGGGGCTGGCAACTACCGGGCACGAGTGACCAAGGCGGGCTTCTCCTGCTCATCCTGTCCTTGTGAGGGGGTCCATTTGGGGGAGTCCCAGGCCTGGAAGCGGCGCAGCACACATCCAGGGGCACCATCCGAGCCGTAGGCTGTGTGGATGATCCCTGGAGCTGGGCAGTTCCCAGATCATCCCCGCTCCCACCACGTGGGAGCTGTAGAGAGAAAGGCAACACTTGAGCAAAATTAGGAACTGGGACCAGCTGGATTTCAATGTCTGTGTGTTCCTTTCTCATTCTTCTTCTATCCCCGCCTTGATTCAAGAATCTGGTGCCCTCCTGTCTTTGTCCAGTACAAACCTGTTCTTCTAGGATATCCGTCATTCACCTTCCATCGTGTTTGTATCACTACCTCCCAAGGGAATTTGCATTTAAGCCTATTTATTTATTTTTTGAGACAAGGTCTCCCTCTGGCACCCAGGCTAGAGTGCAACGGAGCAATCATAGCTCACCACAGCCTCAAACTCCTGAGCTTAAGCGATCCTCCCACCTCAGTCTTCTGAGTAGCTAGTATTACAGGTGCATGCCACCATGCCTAGCTAATTTTCTATTTTTTATTTTTTGTGGAGGCAGAGTCTTGCTAGGTTGCCCAGGCTGGTCTTGAACTCCTGGCCTCACGCAATCCTCCTGCCTCAGACTCCCAAAACTCTGTGTTTACAGGCATGAGCCACCTTGATTGGCAAGACTTATTTTTAATTCTGAAGCAAAATACAGAGAAAAGGTTTCTTCCTCCTGGCCCTGATTAACAAGAATCTCCCCTGCAAACGGGAAGGAAATCAGATGTGCCATTTCCCCCAGCACTCTGACTTCAGTGATTTTAGAGTGACTCTGTGTTCCTAGACCCATTTCTTCGCATAGTCACCTGGAACATCTATCTCTTTCATTTCCTCGAGGGTCAGTGAAGCCTTGTGGCAGGTGCACAGGCTATGTAGATCTGCTTGGGTTCAAATCCCAGCTCTGCCACCTCCTAGGGGCATAACCTTGGGCAAATTGCATAGCTGCTATGAGCCTCCGTTTCCCCATTGTCACAAATGGCATGGTCATAACCACCTCGTGGGGATGTCGTGAGGACTGAACGGAAAGCACTAAAAAGAGCACAAGGGCAGACAAACCAGCACTCACACCTGCTCCCTCGGCATGGCTTGCTCACCAACGCCGCATTTCCTTTTCCGCTTCTCTCTTCGTTCTGCCTCCGCTTGAGACACAGATGCTCCTGTCCTCGTCCCTCCCCCTCACTTCTCCCTGAAAGGATGGCAGATGGTCTTCTGGCCCCTGACTCAGCGCCTTCCACTCTCCTTCCACCCTCCACGCCTACCTGGCCATCGCCATAGAGAATCAGGTACTTGTCAGGATCCACGGAACTAAAGCAAGGAATGCAAAAACAAAACCCATCTTCAGACATTAAGAATGACAGACTCGTGTGTATGTGTGTGTGTGTGTGTGTGAGTGTGGTGTGTGTGTGTGTGGTGGGGAATCCGACACATGTCCTCTGTGTCAGGCCCGTGTTCTATTTGTAGAACAGTCTTGGAAATAGACACTTGTTTACTTTGCCCGGATCAGGAGTGATTTCAGATTCTCTTCATTTAATCGTCTACTTCCACTGTGCAGATTTATAATTAAAATAAGAAACTTATTTATAAAACCAGAGTGGGAGCTGAGAGATGGCTGCAAGGAGCTGCTTCTGCTGTTGAGGCCTCTGTGCAGGAGGCTCTAAGTTACACTGGGAGGCCTGGAAGGAGTTGCAGGGACCTCCCAGACATGGCCACAGATCTCTCACATCGGAGAGGAGGGACAGGGCTGTTGGTACCCTAAACCCAGCATATGAGGTGGAGAGTGAGGACATTTCTCTCAGAGAGAGGCTGGTTTGCATGAGGAATTGCTGTGACCCTTTGCTTTGGGTAGGCACTTTGAGTTTGGGTGCCACCGGCTGGTGCCAGGACCAGGGTAGGCAAGCAGCAATGGAGGAAGTCTGAAGTATGTGTGGGTCTGGCAGGATGGTGGAGACGATGGCAGGCGGAGGCGAGAAGGAGGCCAGGAAAGAGAAGAAGGAGTGGGAGGAGTGGAGAATGAGATGGCCAGAAACAAGTGGTGTGACCTTTTCCAGTGACCCCACAAACCTTCACTGATGTCTATGAAAATCACAGAATGATTTGTGACGTTACGGTTGAACCTCTTGTCAAAAACCAGGGAAGGGGCTGAACGGATGCAAGAGGTGGAGGCCGTGCCAACTTCTGGAAATTAACATTGCCATGGTAAGGCTTTGACGTTGTGTGATGTTGTGTAGCTACATTAAATTTAACGCTTAATCCGTCAGTTTATATGGGACTTATTTGTTGTATTTTTATTTCCAAAGACAGAGGAATCCTCTAGAAATATTTCTTTCTTGTGTCAGTATGAGAAATCTGCATGTCTTTTAAACACATGAGTTATTATTCTCTCACAGACACTCTGAGGCCTACATTGGATGTTGTTTCCTTCTTTTTTCTGGGGTTATGGGACCTCAAAAGGAAATGTGTTTTTCATCTCTAAAAATTGTTTAGGGTATTATGAAATATATTTTCTTCATTGACTTTATTTTCATATATGTGTGTGTGTGTGTATATATATATCTCCATACCTCCATTCATAAATGTGTGTATAAATATAATCTTTTATTCTATTCTATATAAATTTCTGGAAGTATTCCCAAATCCTTTTTTAGACAGTGTTGTTATTAATAAGCAAAAACATAAATAAATAAGTTTTACCTGTCCTAGAAGTTCTGACACTTTAATCTTTTGCTGTACAGAAATATTCCTCAAGTTTTGTTGTAGTCAATTCTGCCCTGACTTCTGGCTTTAGAGTTCTGCTTTTGCAAAGGACTTTCATCACCCATGTTGTTATGAAGATATTCTCCTATATCTTCTCCTCTATATAGTTGTAAAATATTGAGATCTTTAATCTAGCTGGAATTTATTTTGATATATACTATTGTATAGGGACTTAACTGTTCCCTAAATAAATAACCAGCAGTTATTTGTTAGACTGTTCCGTCCCTAATTTGAAATGTCAGTTTTGTCAAATATTTTTTTCCATGTAAACAGGTCTGTCACTGACCTGCTTGTCTCTTCTTTGCCCCAGTATTTCACTGCTTTTGTTGACTGTAACTTAACAGCATGGTTTACTATCTACAGTTCAAGTCCTTCTTCAATTTAAAGCAATTTTTTTTAGACACTCCTCTGTTGCCCAGGCTGGAGTGCAGTAATGCCATCACAGCTCACTGCACCCTTGCACTCCTGGTCTTGAGCGATCCTCCCATCTCACTCTCCATAGTAGCTGGGACCACAGGTGCATGCCATCACACACGGCTATTTTTAAAAAAATTTTGTAGCGGAGATGGGGTCTCTCTATGTTGCCCACGCTGGTCTTGAACTCCTGGGCTCAAAGGATTCTCCCACCCCAGCTTCCCAAGATGCTGGGATTACAGGTGTGAGCCACTGCACTCCACCTCTCTCTCATTCTTTTTCAACATTTTCTTGGCCGTTATTGCATATTTACCTTTCCAGATGAACTTTAGACTCAACTTACTAAGCTCCAAAGCAATCTCATAGAGATTTTGATGAAAATTTCATTGAATTTGGCATTTAATTTTGGGATATCTTCCCAATATCCAACGTACTCATCCAGGAACATAGATACTTTCCATGTATTTGGACTTCCTTTCATGTTTTTAGAAAGGTTGTTATTAAGGTTATTTCTGAGTGTATTTAATAATCTGCCAGTCAATTTCTTCTTCAAACACAGAGGAAGTGGGAAAGATTGTAAAAAGTCAAGTTCCCTGAGGCCAAGAAGTTTCATCATGAAGCCATATTCATCTGCAAAGATTTGACAACTTTTTCCCAGCAAAGACCAATTCAGTCCATGTGGGATATTGACATTATTAGCTAAGAAGGTCTGGACAGTTGAGTAGGTTACAAAAACAAACAAACAAATATGTGTTCTTCAGGAAGACAAATATTTGAGGCTCTCTGATGAGCTATCAAAAAGACCTGTTAGGACCAAAATTTTTTCTCTATATCTCACATTTTTACAGATTTTAAACAGAGAGTTGAGCTTCTTGCACACCATCCTTCTCCTCAACACTACTCTGTTCATAACTCTTGGTGATTTTAAAAGCCATTGTAGATAATCCTTCCAGTTTACTGGTTTCTCATGTCTTTCCCTTTACATCTCCCAGTGGTCTTGTCTCCCACCCAACTCCTGCCGCTCACAGCCATGGTCACACTTGTAGTTTTTGTCAATAGTGTAACGGGAACCCCTCCAGAATCTCCATTTCGAACATTCTACCTCCAATATTTCCTCCAATAATTCTACCTCTAATATCCTCCACACTCCGGCTCCAGCAATGGAACTTTCAGCCCCCTGGTCCTCACACATGCTCGCTATCCCTGGCCCTCTCCTGCCTCATTTTCCTTCTTACTTGGCTGAAACCCCATGACTGATTATAGCCACTTCCTCGTGTCCACCCTCAACTCCCTTGCTTTCTCTCTTTTTTTGCTCTCGTTTGGCAAAACATCACCCCTGCTTAATTCTGACTTTCCACCTACCTCAGGCCCGAATTCACGTGAAAATGTGGCTGGAGACAAACCGCAGAACTGTGCTGAGTGGTCTGACTTCAAATTCATGACCACAAACCACAAATAGGTTCTCAATGTTTCCTGGCAGCCGTCTGTCCTCTCCCACTTTCCAAGACCATTTTACTTCCTCCTTTCTCTGCAAGTCTCCAACACCTGTTCCCCAGTTCCCATTCTCAGATGAGACCTTGCTTCCTAAGTCACCACGAAACCCAAGGCCCGGATTCCTCAGGGTAACAGTCGTTCACCTTTGGCTGCTCAACATCCAAGCCACATGCCATGATCAGCCTCAGCCACTATCACAGCTGGTCCTGGAGGCCACAGGGCTCCCTCTCTTGGACCCAGTACTCCCACTACTCCCTCCCCAACTGATATGGTTTGGCTGGGTCTCCATCCAAGTCTCATCTTGAATTGTAGCTCCCATAATTCGCACGTATTGTGGGAGGGAGTTGTGGGAGATAATTTAATCACAGGGGGCAGTTTTCCCCATACTGTTCTCATGGAAGTGAATAAGTCTCACCAGATCTGACAATTTCATAAGTGGTTTCCCCTTTTGCTTGGTTTTCATTCTCTGTCATCTGCCGCCATGTAAGATGTACCTTTGGCTTTCCACCATGATGGTGAGGCCTCCCCAGTCACGTGGAACTGTGAGTTCATTAAATCCCATTTTTAAAAATAAATTACCCGGTATCATGTATGTCTTTATTAGCAGCGTGAGAACAGACTAATACATCAACTACATGCACTCACTTCTGTGGCCTCCTGGACTTCTGAGTCCCAGTCACCACGCAGCCAAGCTCAGGGCTGCAGCCTCACTCACTCACTCCCAGTTGGATGAATGTTGGTGCCTAGCACAGTGCCTGGCAGAGCCAGACACGCCCCCAAATCCATTCGTTCCTTCATTCTGCAAATATTTACTGAATCGACACTATGTGCCCAGCATTGTTGAAGGCCCTTGGGATATAGGAGATAAAGCCCTTATTATCATGTCACTTATATTCTGATGAGGGGAGGCACATCATAAATAAATTACCAAATAAATAGATTGTGTGTCGGGTGATGGAGAGTGCCATAGAGATAAATAAAGCAGGGTATGGGCTGTAAGGAGCTCTAGGCCCGGGTTGGGTAGTGTGGAGAGTGTATCTGCGTAGAGGTGGTGAGAAAAGGCCTCTTTCAGAAGGTGACACTCCAGTGAGCCACACGGCAGGGACAGAGTGGTGTGAAAAAAGCACAAGGGAGGAAGATTTTCCCCAGAACTAAAACAAAGCCCCCCTAGGTTGGGGAAAGGTAACCACTAGGAGAGGAGCCACAAGAAACAGGGAGGAAGAGAGGGCAGTGGGTGTCCAGTCTCAGCTTCCCAAAAGGGCTGCTGGGGGCAGTGAGTCCCCAAGGAGGAGTGGCTGTGTGGGCTTGAGGCAGACAGTGCCAGGGGCAGCCTTGTGCAGAGTCTTGGCTCAGAGACAGCCATAGGGCCCAAAGTCCCTGTGTGGCTCGGAATGAAGATAAGATTCCTTCCATCATGGGATCCCAGAACCATTGCACAACATCGGTGAGGGAACCCCCGAAATGACTGATATTACGGTAGGTGGTGGGAGCTCAAAATAAAAGTGAACTTGAGTTTAGGAAAGTAAAGCAAGTTCTATTTTTTGCATATCTGAAGTTAGAGACGGAGATTCACGCTTGCTACGTTACATTAAAATCAGGCACAACGCACAGCGGTTGCATCCCTGGTGTATCTTTTAGGAATCTTTGCCCCTGGATACTGGCATATTTTTCTCACAACAAGGCTTTTGAAAATGGAAAGAGTTGCCCTTCAGTGGAGATCTCTGCCCCGCTGCTGCTCACCCCGAAAGGAGTCTCCGATCTGGCTTCAAAGCGCAAAACCGCTGACTTCTCTAAGATAGACTCCGATGGCACGTCTGCCAAGAAAAAATCCCAGAAATGCATCCTCCCTGAGGAAGGGAGCCCAGAAATTATTCATATCACTCTGCAGCTCTGGCAGGAGACCAGATCCTGGGAATTAGTGGCGTCGGAAACGTTCCAGTGTGCTGCAGCAACAGCAATACACTTGGGGGTCGCAGTCTAAAAAGACGGAGCTTTGCAAAGAGGCTATCTTTGATTTCTTTTTAAGATGCAAAGAGGCCCAGTTTAAAACTTATTATTTCCTTCTTTCTTCAGGAATTTCTCATCTCTAGCTAATCTATGTGTCGGAATATGGATGAAGGGAGCAAAGGACACCATCTCATTTGGGAGTCATGGGAAGCAAAAGGAAGTTTTACCGAACTAGCTGCAGCTGGGTGATCCACAAGAGCATTTTGTCACATCTAATAACCTGACATTTTCCACAGAGCTTAGGACAGAGCTCCAGACGCGGGGCATGTTCGCATATGGACGCTGGAAAGAACCAGGGAGCCAGGGAATTGGAGAGGCCCAGCGATGTTTGGATTGGCTCCAGATTTTGTTTCTTTGAACTTTCCTCAATTTCAAAGCATTTATGATAAGTGAGTCCATTTCTGACAGATCTTGGTATTCCAAATTCTAATGATCTTACCATCTCCGTATTGGAACTGCTTTTGATTTTTTAAAAGAACCATTTTTTTTTTCTCTCTCTCTCTGGAATGCAGTAGGATAAAGCACAGAACAAATCTCTCGGTTTTCCCTTCAAAATGGAGAGAATCATTGACTCCCAGTTATGTAAGGTGGCAGACATAGGGATGGATGAACACTGTCTACAAGGGACAAATTGGTATTTCTTTTTAGGTATGAAAAAGGGAAGGATCAGTCAGATTATAGATCACCCTGAAGGGTCTCTAGTTATTGATGTTAGATTCTTCTCTTCCAGACATCAGCCTTCCAAATAAAGTAAATGGCCCCTCAATGCTCTCAACTCATAACCCAGCTAAGGAAAGAACGTAGGCCATTTTTACTTAGTGTGTGCTTGACTTGAACTCAATTGATTGTGCTAAGTCAGTGAAGGGCAGCTGAGATTCCTCTCGTTTGTTAGAAAGCTCATTTGGGGCATCATGGTGATTGCCACATCTTGAGAGAGCCAGCCAATGTCTTCATATCAACTTGGATGAAAACCAGAAAACAACGGTGACACCATCCCTTTTGCAACTCAAGGAAGTTGGGAGGAAGTGCAGGTCATCCGTGTCCAGAAAGGCCTTAATGCACTGGGATAGGAGCAGGATTCCATCATGATCTGTTGAGGGTTGTTGAGCAAAGCATAATCAGATCTGCCCAGAGTATGTGGGCTTAGTTGCAAAGAGGAGAGACAGGGGGCAGTGAACTAATCAGCCAGGATGTGTGTAAAATGATGGGAATGCACACTGGGGCTGGGAGTACAGAAATGAGGGGACAAAAGCCACAAGAGGAGGTCAGTGGTTGGAAGTGGAAGTTCGGGAGAGGAGGCACCCACAGAGAATTCCAAGGTTCCCAACTTGAATGATGAAATGGAAGCTGATCCAACTCATGGAGCTAGAAAACGCTGGAAAGACTGAAGGATTTGCAGGGAGCACAGTTATGTTTTGGCATTCCACGTTGGAAAGGCCTGTGGGACATCCTTGTGGACATGCCCCTGGTGTTGAGAGGGCAGAAGGCAGGCAGGGGCCTTCAGTGGAGATCTCTGCTCTGCGATTGCTCACACAGCAAGGGAGGGATCCCCCAGCCTGACTCAGGGTGGAACCATGGACTTCTCTAAAAGAGGTAGACTCCAGTGGCATCAAGAAGTGGGCTTAAGTCATGGCCGAAGCCATGAAAATGAAAGGCCATACTTAATACTGGGAGAATGTGGTTCACAGGAAGGCCAAGGATGGCACCTGAGGCAGAGGAGGGGCAGTTCAAGCAGAACCACTGCAAGACACTGTTCCAAAAGGCAAGGCGAGACAAGTGGCATCTACCGCCTTTGATATAAAGACGGCTCAAAAGAGGGGGAAGGACTTGCCTTTTAGGAGTCACTGTGAGAGGCAGGGGGTAGTAAGGCAGGGCAGGGGTGGTGTCGTGGCACGTGGGAAAGGACCGGGGCATGAATGTCAGGAGGCCCTGTGTGCAAGGTGAGGGCAGCTCCCACTCCAGCCTTTGCTCCAGCTGTTCCTCTCTCCGGGCTGCTCTCCCCAGGTATCCCCGTGGTCCCCTGGCTCACCCTCTTGCTTCCTTACGGTCTCAGTTCGAATCACACATTCTCATTGACCTAGCCACCTCCCTTAATACTGCCCCTGACAGCCCAGCCCTTCCCACCGATGGTCACACAAGTGCATCCTTGGGCTTACTTTTCCTTTTTGTTTGCTTTTATCACTTTCTAACATACTATATAATGTATATCTTTATAGTAATTTAATTTACATCTTGATAATATTTTTATAACATACTATATAATTTATATCTATTAGGTTGGTGCAAAAGTAAAACTGCAATTACTTTTGCACCAACCTAATATAATTTTCAAAATATTTCTAACCTACTATATAATTTATATCTTTATGATAATATATGACATTATATAATAATATCTTTATATATATATCATATTTATTGTCGCTCTCCCTCTACTCAAATGATCCCTCCTTGAGAGCAGAACATCTTATTTCTTTTGTACATCGAAGGTTTCCCTGCACCCAGAAGAGCGTCTGGCTCTCAGTGGTCCCCATACAGTATGAATGAACGTTGCTGACTCTAGATGTGCTAATGTCTAGAATAGAGATAGAAAGAAAGCACTCTGGAGGCCCAGAAGAGGAAGGAATTAATTCCAGATTGGAGGACCGGCAAAGGCTCCATGAAGACTGTGACATCTGAGTCAGATCTTGGGGACCGGTAGGATTTTCATGGTCAGAAGTGGATGCTGCATGGGCTGTGACCGCGCTCCTGACTGGGGAGCTGCTCGCCTGTGCGGGGAGAGGTGAGCGGCCCAGTGGGCTGGAACAGGAGCTCCTTGAGGAGCATGGTCGGGGGCAGAGTGCAGGCCGGAAGGGATCTCCATCCACAGTCCCTGCTGCGGGCTTGGACATGTCTGGCAGACTTCAAAGCAGAGACCGTGAGAAGAGAGTTGGATATGAGGCTGGAACCTGGGAGAAAGATCTGCGCTAGAGATACAGCCTTGGGAACCACCTGCATACCGGTGGCATCTGGAGATCACCAGAGGGAATGAGAGTAGATGGAGAAGAGAACCAGGATAGAAGCCAAGACACTCGAAGGATAAGAGGTCAGGGAGAAGGAGAGGAACCAGCAAGGATCAGCTAGATCAAATGATGGCTTTCATCAGAGGAGCTCAGATAACTGACAGCAGACCTTCAGCATGGTGTCGTTGGTGGCCCCGGAAAGAGCGGGCAAGGGAGCTTGGTGGGAGTAGACAGGGGAGATGGCGTGTGGATGATTCTGTTCCTTTTAAGAAGTTGTGCTGCAAGGAAATGGGACATTGGCTGGCCGATAAAAGGGAGATAGAGAAGAATTTTGTTTGTTCGTTCTATAAGGAAGAAACAACAGTATTTTAATTACCTAATGGGAATGAGGCAGTGGAGAGTGGAAAGGATGGAAAGGATGGAAAGTGAAGGGAGATTTGCAAGAGGGCTCTCCTTGAGTGGGCGGGAGACGCTGGGATCTGAGATGGAGTGGAGAGATTTGCTGTGAATGCAACGTGGAAAAGCCATCTGGTGTAGCCAACCGGAGTCCGTGGTCTGGGTGTTGGTAGGCACAGAGAGGGGTGGGGGAGTGGAAGCCAGTGGAAGTTCCTGCTGGATGGTTTTGATGTTCCCAGTGAGGTGGGAAACAAGGCCAACAGCTGGGAGGAAGACGCAAGCCGGACTGGCTGGGGATTTGGGAAGAGAGGAGGAAGAGCGGAATTACAGACTTGGCATGAGCACACTCAGGAGTGGTCGCTGACTGCCTGGGGGTCTCAAGGGCCCACCGGAGTTTAAAGCAGCCCCATCGCGGGCTTGCATGTGTCCCCCAGCTGTACCCATGCCCTCTCTTCACTGCTCTAATCTCCACTCCTCACTCAGCCTTTGACCTCGGTGAGGTCTAGTGCGCATGGCGTGCTTAATGAATGTTTGCTAAGTGGAACTGAGGTCTACAACACTACAGGAAGGGCCAACGAAAAGGCAAAGGCAGACAGCTGAGGACATCCCCAGGTAGGCTAAGGGGTAAGGGGTGGGGAGTAGGGCGGTTTTCGGGGTCCTGTCCTCTCTCCTGGCCCTTTCTCTGCTACTGTGGTGGGTATGGTGTTGGAGAGAGGATGAGGGGTAGAAGAGCAAATGGAAGGGATCTTAATGCTCATCTCACTTAAACTGAACAAAACTGAATGGCCTCATTGGCCACCCAGATCTGGAGTGACCTCTGGCCCCTCGGCCCTCAGCCCTGCACCTCTAGCCAGTAACAAATCCAGCTGACTGGACCTCCTGAAAAGTTCCGGGATTGTTTCCTTCCCTACCCCAGCTGCTGTTTCAGCCTTTTTTTGGCTCCTTCAGCATTTCTTATGTGGATCATAACAATAATAACAATTGTTACTATTTACTGAGCACTTACTATATGCCAGTCACTAGCTAACTGGCTTTTACGTTTGTCCGTTCATTGAGTCCTCAAAAGAAACCCCTCATTTTGCAGATGAGGAAGCTCAGGTCCCTGAATGTCTGCAGTACTCTCCCCATCAGTCTGTCTGTCTGCTGTCTGATCCATCCCCCCATCCCCACCAGCGTGAGTGTCCTTAGACATCTACTTAGAATGTGCACAGTGTTTAGGTTGCAGAACAAAGTCCTTGGCAGGGGCATAAATGACCTTTCATTAGCAAACCCTGACTGTCTTTCCTGATCCTCTCCTGCTTCTTTCATTCAAAGGGGCCCTTCACTCCAAAATAAGTCAGCTTTTCCAAATAATTCAATGCCTCCCAGCCCCATTCCAACCCTATGCCCACTGCTACCCACCATGCTCATTTGGCTCCTATGGATTGAAATGTCCTTTCTGTCCCTTAGCCTGCCTCCCTGTTGTCCTCCAACCCCACCGTGACTGCCCTGGGAGGGCTTTGCTGACAGCCCCCATCGTTCTCCCAGTCTGAAGGGATGTTCCCCCTCTCTGGGTCCCCTCACACCCACTGCAAATCTCTACCCAGCTCCCAGTCCCCACATGCCAAGGTGGGTTGGCTTGTCTGTCTCCCTGAGGTGGACATCCTGAGGAAGCAGTGTTTTAAAATCTATTTTAGAGCTCATTTCATAGCCAAGTAGGACTCAAGATACAAGCATTCTTTCGACACAGAACAGAAGAGGAATGTCTCTAATTTAGAAGTGAAGCCGGCCGGGCGCGGTGGCTCAAGCCTGTAATCCCAGCACTTTGGGAGGCCAAGATGGGTGGATCATGAGGTCAGGAGATCGAGACCATCCTAGTGAACATGGTGAAACCCCGTCTCTACTAAAAAAATATAAAAAAATTAGCCGGGCGAGGTGGCGGGCGCCTGTAGTCCCAGCTACTCAGGAGGCTGAGGCAGAAGAATGGTGTGAACCCGGGAGGCGGAGCTTGCAGTGAGCTGAGATCGCGCCACCGCACTCCAGCCTGGGCGACAGAGCGAGACTCCGTCTCAAAAAAAAAAAGAAGTGAAGCCAGTGTCTATTTGGTCTCTCACTGATATGTTTTTTAAGAAAATGCTCTAAAATTTTAAGTTTTTATTGCAACAAATGCCCTGGATTAGGTTGATGTCATGTCCCCTAGGAAAGTAAACTTTTTTTCTGTTGTTGTTAGTTTATTTTATATTCAACGAGGGCAATGTCTTGCCCTGGTTAGCAGACAAATTAGCAGTAGGTCAGGCTGGGATAAAAAATTACTTATTTATTAACGTATTTATTTGTGTAGTCGAAACATAGTTGTTGAATGCCTTCTTATGATCCAAGAGCTCTATTAGGTAGGTACATTTATCACTTATCAAAAACAGTTCTCTTGCCTTTTTGCTTTATTTTTTATCTAAAATTTTTAAGGCTGAGGCATGCCTTGGAGTCTGCAGTGCTGTGAAAGCAACAAAATAGGAGTTGTATTGTATCTGAAATCATATATTAAAGGTAATGATAGAGTGAGCGCCACACGTGGTAATTAGCTTACAATGTGCTCCCACAAATGCACTCAGACACCATGATTAGTGCTCCCTGGAGCCTTCAGCCCCTGAAACTAGCGATCATGGTTCTCACCAGAACTCAACTCTCCCAGGGTATTATGATAAATACCATGTTGGTTCTAATATTGCTCTAAGTGTTTAGACCTGGGTGTGAGAGGGGATGGCGCGATGAAATGGAGATAAAACACAAAGCTTATGCTTTGGTTGCTTAGCCAGAAATCGGTAGGGAATGAGCCAGTCACCCTTCAGTGAGGTTTTAGGGTGACATAGGGACAAACCCCCCCAGCCCCTTCCTGCACATATATGTGCCCAGTCTGTGGGAGTTATAATGGGTTGTAAGTGCTGTTTCAAACTGATATTCTATTGGGTGTGTCTACAAGCTTAACAAGAAAGAAAGAAAAAGAAAGAGAAAAAAGAAAGAAAGAGAAAGGAAGGAAGGAAAGAAAGAGAGAGAGAGAGAGATTTAGTCTCCACTTCACAGGAGCAGAGAAGCACCCTGAGCCTCACTCCTAGCTTCCCGGGACAGCCCTCTGACAGACGCCAGGCCGCAGATGAGGGGCTGTCAGAGAATGACATCATCAGCAGACAGGGCCATTGGCTGAGGAGACCAGTGTGGAGACAGTACTATTGGCTCCAATCCAGACGAGGCCCTCGGGAAGGGAGGGTGGTGTGGTTGGAGTGCACCACCTAAGTCGGTAAACATGCAGGGTTGGGCCTGAATGCCTTGGCCTCCCCCAACAAATCCACGTGTTGAAGGCCTAAGGCCCCGTGCGACGGTCTTTGGAGACATTGCCTTGGAGTTGATGAGGTCATGAGGAAGTGGCCCTCATGTAGGATTTGTGTTCTTACAGGAGACACCAAGGAGCACTCTTTCTTTCTCCTCCCTCTCTTTCCTCCTCTTCTCTCTCTGCCCTCACTCACTGAGGAAGGGCCACATGAACATGCAGTGAGAAAGTGGCCATCGACGAGCCGGAAAGAGTGCCCTCGCTGGAAACAGAATGGGTGGGCACCTTGGTCTCGAATGCCCAGCCTCCAGACTGTGGAAAAACAAGTGTCTGTTGTTTAAGCCGCCCAGTCTGTGGTGCCCTGTAGCTCCAGCAGACAAATACATTCACCAAATTGTGCACACCTCCAGGTTAGGCATCCTGTGTGCTCAATCCACAGCAAAGGGCACACACACAGCTCCAAGCCCCAGGAGTCGAGGGGGCAGAATAGGGTCCTCATGACTGCCTGGGTCCATGGTATCCCTAGACCTGTATGAATTTGGAATGCACCATCCAGCCCCACCTGGTCAGGAGTCCATGTAATCATGATGATAATGAAAACCAGCATGTGTAAAGCCCCTTCTGCATGCCAGGGAGCGACTATCACAAGAACGCCTCCCAACCATGCAGGAGGTGAGTACTGTTTTTATTCTACCAGTTTCACAGACAAGGAAGCTGAGGCACAAAGCATTCGGACAACTTCCTGGGACTCCAAGTGAGCTTTGACTTCATAGTCTAAGCCTTTGCTTGTTCAGTTATTTAAGAAAATACTGAACAGCTATTATGTGCCATGCACTGTCTAGGCTTATAGTGGGGAAGAAAGCAGATGTGGTTTCTGCCCCCATTGTGTAGTGAACAGGACCTCCAATAGACAATTCACCATCTATACTCATGGCCTATGCTACACACAATAAGGAAAGGAACAGGGTCATGGGGATATAGTTAGATGAGGCATTTAGGAAAGGATGGTCAGAGGAGGGGAGGTTTCAATCAAGATCTGAAAGGAAAGGCTGGCGTAATGTCTCAGACAGAGGCACAGCATGTGCCAAGGCCCTGAGACTGGAAAAAGCTGAGTGAGACAGGATCTGAGTGAGCCTGGAGCAGCTGGCGCTCCCAAGTCAGGAGAAGATTGGAAGGCAATGGGTCTCGCTGGCTTTGAGGGCCAGATGTGGGGACAGAAGCCCTGGGGGCCATCAAGCATGGTTCCTGCCATTTGCAGCACACTAGGATTAGAAAAGGAAAGGGTGTCCCGCATGTGGAGTTCCTGCTATTGGGTGCTGTGTTAGGGGCCTTATCTACAGCATGCATTTCATCTCAACCACAGCTCGGGGAGGCCAGTTGTATAAGCTCTGTTTTGCAAGTGAGACACCTGAGGTTGAGAATGAAGACATGACTTGCTCAGGTCCCCAGAGATGAGTAAGAAGGCTGAGAAGGGAGCCAGACCCCTCAGGCTTTGGAGCCTGCATGAGTCCACCACTCTGTCCTGCCCTTCCCAGAGCCCGGGGCTGCACTAGGAGGAGCCCAGATGCCCTGATGCTGGATGCTGGGGTCTTATGAGGGTGGTTACAGGGTAGATGCAAAGTGCAGAGGGGCTGGGAGCCTGGGCCCCGTCAGGACATGGGGAAGCTGCAGCACCACCTCCAACCTTTGTCATGGGGTGCGAGTGGGCACTGCCCTCTGGATAGGAATCGGGGTTTTGGATGGGCTGGGGAGGAACGCGGGGTCCCATAGGGCAGGAGCTGCACGCCAGAGGGGAGAGGGCCTCCTTGTCTTATGCGAAACGTGCTCCAGGGCAGGGCAGGGCAGGGCAGCTGAACCTGGCTTGTGTCTCCTGGGCTCTGCAAGAACCCACTCAGTGACAGTTTTGCTTTTCAATCATTTCCTTCTAAATCCATTAACTTTTTTCTATATTTCTCAATATAAGAAATGATTGATAGGAGAGAGATGAATGAGAGACCTATTTCGCTGCAATTGTTGAGCAGCTAAAAGAGATTTCTATCTCATCCGGAGAAGGAGGAGGAGGGGGAAGGGAAAGGCAAAATGAGCCTGGACCTTCTCTTCGTCCAGTTAAAGAAGAATTTCTGACTTGGTGAATCCACAAACGTTCCCTGAGCACCCACCACGCACCAGTTGATATGTAGGTACCAGAGAGTAGACAGCAAATCATAAGGACCTGGTGTCACCCACAAATGACTAAGGACCTGCACACTGGTGGCCGCAGCTCAAGGCTGAGGAATCTCCTGACGACACTCACTTCTGCTTATGATGGACATTCTAGGCAATCTTCACAATGACGTGTGAGCTGGAAAGCGTGGTAGGATTGTAGCAGGACCACCTGCTCTATGAGACTTATGGCTCGTTAGGAACCAGGTCTTATTCACTTGTGCATCTCCGTGTTCAGCAACATCAGGGCATAGTGAGTGCTTAACAAATGTCGTTGGACGGATGGCTGGGGTAAGGGACAGCACAGGGAACAGTATGGAGGCGCCAGTGTTTGACGCATTGAGGGTTCCCTGTTCAGTTAGGCTAATGCTTCCCCAGCCTCAAGGCACAGCAAGGCAAAGACTGGGAAGGCAGAAGGGATGTGGGTGCCTCAGAAGGGTTTGGACGTTGCTGTGTTGGAGAAGGAACTGGTAACTGTTAAGAAGCAGAGTAATGTGATCACGGTTGAATTTCAGGAAATGAATCCAGTCTCATTTAAAACAGAAATTAATTTGTAACCGCATGACTCTAAAAATAATTTCACCTCCCTGGTTTCCGTGTCCTTGCTGGATGCAGGAAGCTCCCTCTTTGCTGGGCACAAAGAGGGAGCTGTTCCGTGGTTGTGACAGGCTGCCTGGAACCCTGACATTTACTGATTGAACACAGCTGCCTCAGGAGAGCGGAGGCCAGGTTCTAATGTCCAGGGGCAGCCGTCTACAGCCAAGCCTGCTGGCCCTGCAGACAACTTTCCTTGCCAGCAGTCCGGCATCATAGGCACAGCTTCCAGGCCACCAAGCTGACATTAGAGAGCTCCTACAGCTGGGTTTCATGGTGCCTGTTTACAAATCAAGCACACTTGGAGTAGACTTCAAGCTTCCCACTTCACCTCTGTAGAAATACTTTATATTCCACAAATCCCACAAAACAGAGGCACCCAACAATGGCCTAGCAGGGTGGAGCTTGAGGCCTCCTTCCCAGCTCTCCCCATTTGGGAATATTTCTTTGGCCTGGTTCTAAATCTGCCCACAGGGCGGGTCCTTTTCCACCAGGAGGCTAACACAAATTTCAACCACCTGAGCTCTGGCTTCCAGCAGAGGGGTATTCAGATCCCAGCTAAGCACTCAGTGCCCCCATCTGTGAAATGGGATCATAACAGTTCCTGCCTTATAGGAGAGAGGTGAGGATTAAATGAGATGATGTGGGAGAAAGGGATCAGTCCAGTATCTGGGGTTTGCGGTGTGCTCAGGATGTGAGCTGCTGTTTGATGTTGATAATATGAAAAGGGTTAGCTCTGCAAAGTGGAGGGTGGAAGGCCTCTTTCTCTACACTAAAGGATTCACTTGGTGCCTCCCTAATTCCCCTCTTCCTAAGCTGCAGTGCAGACCCCTTCCCTCCTATGATAACTTGTCTATCTTGGAGCTGATGAAAAGAATAATTTTGTGGGTGTGAGAAAAACAACTCACTGCTTTGACTTGTTCACACAGGCACTCTCAAGTCCACAGGCCTTGCCTTTGTCTCAGTGCTAAATGGCTTTTTTCACTTTCTTTCTACCTGTCCTGCAGTTCAAAAGTGGTTCCCTGCCTCCCAATGGCATATGCCCTGCCTCAACTTCTGGTTTGTCAGTTCAGAGAGCCTCTATCAGCTCCTGCTCCAATTCCGAACTTCTATGTGCTTAAAACACATGATAAAGTCATTGAATGTACTTTAAAAAATCAAACTGGACTGAATGTATAAATCTAAATTTGTTGCTTTTAGAATAGTTAATATTTATTATGTTAATGATATTTATATTTTGATAAATATATGTTGATTTAAATATATTAATAAATGTATACATATGATATGTAACACTAACATTAATTATATTTAATAGCCTAGATGGTTTGAGGTTGTATTCAACTTTTCATTCAAGTGGTTAAATCCTAGGGAACTGGTGACTTCTGGAAGAGACAAGGTGGAGAGGAGAAAACCCTTGCAAGAAGTTGAGCTTCCAAGGAGCCCCAGGGGTGTCCTGGTGGGCAGTGCTGTGAGAACCTCAATCACTCTCCCTTCTCGTAGCCACGCCCCCCCCCAGACCCCAGCACTAAATGGCCTCGTTTTGCAGCCTGGACCCGCTCACTCATAATTCATCCTCCTACGGTGTTGAAATTGCTCTTTAAAAAAAATTATTATTATTATTTTGTGAGCAGTGGTCAATGGCCTAGAAATTGCTTTTGCTTCAACGTTGATTTGACATTTTCCAAATTTTCTTCCCACCAAGCCACACCGCCTTTGACCTGGCCTGTTACTGAGAAGAGTCAAGCAGCGCCCAGGACCCTGCCTATTCGTTTCCGTGATGTTGCCATTGATTAAAACCTCAGGGCCTCCATTCCCAGCCTGAGACTCACTCTTCTGAGGTGCTTCAGCCGTGAGTGTGATCATCTTTCTACTGAGGATTTTATGTTTTGGATCAGTTCAGAGCACTACAGACAAAATTTTGTGGCTAATAAAACAGGAAAACTATGTTGAATGTAAAATAAGGTGTATTAAAAAGTACCAAGGCTAATGTTTTTCTAATCTGGCCCATACCTTGGCCCCAGAAGTATTCCCCAAAAGAAAACCTCGGTCTGTGTTGGGGGCAATGGCAACATCACTGCACTAGGCCAAAGTGATAACCTGGCATGGTAGCTTCGACTGACACATGAGTTTTAGTGTTTTCTGAAAAGGGTCTCCTAACTTTATCTTCATACCACAAACATGTATCTGTTTATGTGAATTCATACATGAAAATGGATTCCATAACACAGTGATTGTTCACTTCTCTTTATTTTACTTTTTATTTGAGGAGTCTCACTGTGTCGCCCAGGCTGGAGTGCAGTGGCGCAGTCTCGCCTCACTGCAACCTCTGCCTCCTGGGTTCAAGCAATTCTCCTGCCTCAGCCCCCAACCTCCAGGTAGCTGGGACCACAGGTGTGCACCACCACGTTGCGTAATTTTTTTGTATTTTTGGTAGGTACGGGGTTTCACTATGTTGCCCAGGCTGGTCTCAAACTCCTGAGCTCAAACGATTTGCCTACCTCGGCTTCCCAAAGTGCTGGGATTACAGGCGTGAGCCACCACTCTTGGCCAATTGTTCATTTCTGGGTTGAAGAGCAGCGTCACTCATCTGGTCCCAGTGATCAGTTTATTGCAGTATAGCATGCTGATGACGTCTGTCATCCACCTGGGGTTCTGGCTGCTGGCCTTGTCCTAAAGGGTTGAAGGGTGGAAATGAACGAGCATATGCCTTTTTAATGATCAGACATTTTCAGTTGTCTCAAGCCATTCTTGCCTGTAGGATGCCTGTTTAACAGAATATAATTTTCTTTATTTTCTCCTTCAAGTGGAAAAAAATTGTTTCATAGATTTGGAGAGTCAACTTTATTCTCTCTCTCTCTAGCGAGGGCATATTCTGTATCCCAAGGGCTTTGGGGCAGCTATAATATCTGGGATAGATTATACATTTCCTGAGGGCAGAGACTGGGTTTCTGTATTCCCAGCAGCCAGCACACTGCCTGGTCTATGACAGAGGCTCAAATATTTGTTAAGATAATAAAAGAATGGCTTTAAAAATAGAACATATCCTGGAATGGGTCAGGCATTGTCATTCCTAAGCATATGTCCCCTGTGCTTTTTGTCTTTTGAATTTTTGATTCTGTCATTCAGTAAGTTCTCTGAAGAGAAGCCCTAACATAGCTACCTAAACTGATATAACCGTTAATGGGGGGAGGAAGGGAAGATTCTTTTCTATTTGTCATTCATTAAGACATACAATAAATCACATGATGGAATCACATGTAATTCATCATTCCATCTGATTTTAGAAGCAAAATGAAGCTTTATCTTGCACTACATAGAGAGATCATATATTATTTGCATTCTACAGACTAGCAAAATCCAGCATGAATATATTATATTCAAGGACACAATTTATGTAATCACACCACTTAAGAAGCAGTTTAAAATAGCAAATAAAATCAAACTGTAGCACTCAGCATCCTTATCAAATGAAAATCACATACAAAGACCCGCTTTCTTCTTTTCAACTTCAGCTGCAGGGACCAGAAATAAATAGCTCCATCTTCTCTGATCATGATTAAGGTGTCGTCAGGCATAGAGAGAATGCGCAGCACGGGACCCCCATATGACAGCCTCCGCAGCCCAGCAGGCAGCACGGAGGAAACCTCTTTCTGTCGGGCCAAAGCATTAGCTCGCTCCAAATACTCTAGCTGCAGATACGTGTGGAAGCCACCCTGGAGGATAAAGGACAATTCATGAAACATCCACTGTCTTTCTGGCTTTCAAAAATTCTCCTTACCATCTGGGCATGGATAATTCCTTTCTTGGACGTAACATCATTATTAGCACATAAGCGCGGCTGCCAAAATCTTGGGGGGTAATAACTGGGGTGTGCCTGTTGAGCCGAGCCCAGAAGTCTGTTACCCAGCTGCTGGGCTTGCTTCTGCTGCCAGTTTCTTTCTCTAAAGAGGATGATGATGATGATGGTTGTTATTGAGAGTGTACCATGTTCCATGCAACACAGACCTTCCTCTCAATTCTCAAGATAACTGTGGGAGATAGGTTTTATTGTTCATCCCATTTTACAAACTGGGAAACTTAAGCTTATAAAGGTTAAATAACTTGCCTACAATCATAACTAGTAAGTGGCTGGCCAGAGACATGAGTCCCCATTGGTGTGACACTCCGCAGTCCTACCCACCAGGAAGTGTGCCTCATTTTGAATCTTAGCAGTACACCTGCAGAAAAAACTCTGTGGTCAGAGTGAAGGGGTCGGGGATACTTGGGGCTTGTGAAATCTACGTTTTCTCTCCATGTTCCCCAAAAGCCCTACTTCATTAGAAGCTTTCCTTCTTTTCCCTGGAATCCTGAATATTCCTTTTCAAATCAAACGACAATGAGACAACTTGTATTTAATTTGGCGGGGAAATTGGCCGAAAGTCTGCATAGAGAGGTGTTTTTGTTGTTGTTTTTGGACGGAGTCTTGCTCCGTTGCCCAGGCTGGAGTGCAATGGCACGATCTCTGCTCCCTGCAGCCTCTGCCTCCCGGATTCAACCAATTCTCCTGCCTCGGCCTCTGGAGTAGCTGGGACTGCAGGCGCATGCCAAAATGCCCGGCTAATTTTTGTATTTTTAGTAGAGATGTGGTTTCACCACATTGGCCAGGCTGGTCTTGAACTCCTGACCTCAAGTGATCTGCCCACCTCGGCCTCCCAAAGTGTTGGGATTACAGGCGTGAGCCAGGATGCCCGGACTGAATAGAGAGGTGTCTTACTGCTCAACTTGTCATTTTAAAACTTAATTCATTCTAGGACAATGGAAGTGCACTGACGGACATGACGATGAAGAATGTTAAAAGCAGCCTTCTTAGCCTCTTGTTATTATACATCCCAAATTTGGAAATATTAATCATGATGATGATCATATTTGCTGAGAATTTATTCTGTGGCATCCCTGTTCCAAACACTCATCTGATGATCACCAGGTGCCGCTGCCCGTGGCGTTTCTTGCTCACTGGTGTGCTCTTGCTTTGGGGTGAAGTCGTGGATGCACCCTTCAATCCTTAGTTTTAGGATACCCTTCTAGGAACTTGCCTTAGTTACCGAAATTCCTAGTTGAACTATTCCAAGTATAGCCAGACATGGTAAGCATTTGAAGATTGTGAGCAAGCACGTCCCCTTGGTTCAACTTCAGGTTGGCCAAAGGTACTGAGGGGCAAAGGGTACTCCAGAAAGGAGTGGGCTTGGAAAGAAATACATTGTGCAAATTCCCTGGAACTCCAAATCTGATTCACAAAAAACCCAGCTTATCCCACTGAATTCTGCTCACTGCTTCATAGTCTGTTTTCATGAAAAGTTATTCTATTTGTTAATACTCTAGAGAGAAAAAAGACCCAAATCTGTTTATAGAAATTACTAGATTGCTGGGGAGAGGGGTATAGAAGGAGGAGGAAATCTTCATATAAATTTCACATTCAAAAATGCATAATACTCAAAGATCTCTGGAACTCCAAAACGTTAATAGGATGGTTAATTGAAATTCAGTGCAGACACCAAAGCCCTTCTCCAGTGAGAGACCTGGGCTCCTGGACCTTTTATTTTTTAAATCAAGCCCTAATTAGCAGAAGCAGCGGTGGGTTCCTCAGTGTTCATGCTTCCAGGAAGTCCCCCTCCGCCCTGGTCAGTTCCTGACGAAACACTAGTCTCTGTTTAGGGGTCTTATTTTGAGTTAAACAGCAAACCAAGTTCAAAGGACAAGGATGGTGAGGATACTCACTTGGGTGTAAACTGAGACAAAAAGACGTGTGAGTCGTGAGAATTATTTTCAAATATTAGCAGGATCATTCTGTAGGAGAGAGAGATTTTTTCTGGGCGGCTATACAGGCAGACCGTTAGATGAACCCAGTAATCCCTGCCTCCTAGTGTTCATGGCCTATATTATTCTCATGCTCTGAGTAACTTTCTTGGAGCCAATAGAATACCTCAACGTTGAGAAGATGTCACTTCTGTGATGACATTACATGAGATCATAGTTTGTCTTGCCAGCAGACTCGCTCCCTTGCTGGCTCTGATGAAGCTGGCTGCCATACCGTTAGTTGTCCTATAATGAAGCCTACATGGCAAGGAACTAAGGGCAGCCTATGGCCAACAGCCAGCAAGGAATTGAGACCGTTAGTCCAACAACCTGCAAGGAACCGAATCCTGGCAACAGTCACGTGAGCTTGGAAGCAGATCCTTCCCCAGGCAAGCTTTCAAATGAGGCCCCCAACCTGGTGAGACCCAGCTGAGGGTCTCACCTCTGAGGACCCAGCTAGGCCATGCCTGGATTCCTCATTTACAAACACAGTGAGACACGAGGCAGTTGGATCACTTGAGGTCAGGAGTTCAAGACCAGCCTGACCAACATGGTGAAATCTCATCTCTACTAAATACAAAAAATTAGCTGGGCGTGGTAGCACATGCCTGTAATCCCAGCTACTTGGGAGGCTAAGGCAGAAGAATTGCTTGAACCTGGGAGGTAGAGGTTACAGTGAGCTGAGATTGCACCATTATACTCTAGCCTGGGCAACAAGAGCGAAAGACTGTCTCAAAAAAAAAAAAAAAAAAAAAGAAAGAAAAAGAAAAAGTGTATTGTTTTAAGCTACTAAGTTTTTGATAATTTATTATGGAGCAATGAATAACTAACACAGTGGCTGAAAAGTATAGAAATTGGGCTAGAGGGTAGAACGTCAATAAGACTAATTTCAGCTCATAGGGGAGAAAGAAATATCTAAGGTCAGAGCTTTCCAACCTTGAAATGGGCTGCTCTATAAGGTATTGAGTTCTTTTTACCTGAATGCATTAAAGCACATGCTGGCTCATGGTTTAGCAGAGAAGAGAATTTGAGAACCGAAGGGGTTAAACATTAAGAAAACTCTAAGGTCCTTTCAAGCCCCAAGATCTGTAATTTCATGAACGTATGTAGAAGGCAGCTTCAACAGAGCTGGTTGTGTTACGTGTCTGTGTTGGGAAGTAAGGTGTTGGTTTTCTCATATATCCCAGGGTGTCTGCCTTTGAACAGTAGTGACAGTGAAATGGAGAATATGAGGTGATGCCTAGTGTCCAACACACCAGGGCATTGCGTGGTGGTAAGTCAACACCCGGGGCCAGTGTAGGGGCCATGAAGAAAGACGCTGGCTGTGCAACCAAGCTCAGCACCAGTTCCTTCTAAGTCATGCTCCAGTGGAGACATGTCACATTCCTGGGGTGGGCTGACGGTGCCAAACTTCACCATGACCACTAGACAATACCATGCACACAATATTTAACACATATTTTTGGAATAAATGTACAAACCAAAACACCCAGAGGTATGGCTTCAACAAGTGCCTAGGGTCAGAGATGGAACAGAAAGCAGAAAAGGAGTAGCATTTACACACTGGGCTCAGGCTGCCCCCAAGATCACCTCTGTGACCGTGGAGCCAAGCCTGGGAGAGCTGTGTGTACCCCTGGGCACTCTGAGGTTCCAGACAGGATGGTAGCAGGGAAGGGCCATGCGGTGTTGTGAGCTGCATGGTGAGGCTATGGGCCATCAGATGGGCTCTTGTTGGCCCTGCAGCACTGTGGGCTGTGCCCAGAGAGACCCAGCCTCCTCCTTCCAGCCCAGAGCTGAGGAGGAGCACGTGCTTCTGCATGAAAGGGTATGATTCTCAGTGGGACACCCAGGGACACTGAACTCTGCCTCCACACAGTGATTCAGTCACTGGAGACACTCAGATTGAGCACCAATGGTAGGTCAAACACTGTGCCAGATGCTAAGGCTTCAGAGCTGAAAGATGCGCTTTTGTGGCATTTACTATCTAGTAGGGTCACAGACAAGCAAACCAAGCATGTAATAGAAAATGATAAGTTCTATATGGGTAACTGCAGACCACTATCAGTTTAAAAGGAGGAGCATCTAAGTACAGTATTTCTAGGAAAGTTAGGACACCCTCTTGGCTTTGCAAGGAAGCCACAGGGCTTGGTATGCTTCTGGGCTGCGACCACTGTTCCTCTAGATGCCACCTACATCTGAAACATCCTACACATCATGCCCTGCCTGAATGTATGCTTTAGCACTCTTTCCCCTTCTTGGCACTGAATTTTGATGAAGTAAGTCAGCATTGCATAGAAAGAGCAAGGGAGATACTTTCTGGGTCTTAGCAGGTACTAGAATACAAAACCCTAGAATAGTGGAAAAGAAATGAACAAAGACCAGATTTGCCTGCTTCCTTTGCAGCTAGATATGACACATGATTAATTTCTGACTAAAAAGTTGCAAATGCAAGTGTCATGGGCAGCTTCTGGGAATTGTCTGTTAAGGGAAGAGGTGAGTCTTTCCTTGACACGCCTCCCTTCCTGTTGGCTGGAATGAGAGCATGTTGTCTGGAGTCTGAGCAGTCACATTGGGCCATGAGGAGGAACGCACAGGCTGAGGATGGCAGAACCACAGAGTAGAAGGGGTCTGGTCCCTGAAAATTTCACGAAGCCACTTGACCCCCGACTTCCTACGTGAGAGAGGAAAAAGCTTCTGCCTCACTTAGGCCTTTGAGGTTATGTATATTCTGTCACCTGTAGTTAAAGCCAATCCTAACTGATATAATGAGCTTTAGAGACAGACTAGAGTTCCAATCCCGAATCTATTCCTTAGTAGCTGAGGGGTTTCAAGCAAGTTACTCAGATTATTTAAACCTCATTCTTTTCAGCTATGAAATAGGAATAAGAATCCTTTTGACGGGGGCTCTTTTGATATTCTGGAGACTGATGAAATAAAATATATAAAGATCCTAAAGCAATGTGGACACACAGTTGGAAGTCAGTGACTGTTTGATACATAAGTGAAGAGAGAAATGGTCTCATGGCTCCTCAGTGATGTACTGGGTAACATTTCACTGAGCAAAAATGGCCCCAGATAATGTATTGTCTGTCCTGGTCCCACACCGCCTCTCCTCGCACACGCTCCACTGGATGTGTGTAACAGGCAGCATGCGGACTCGTGCCTCTGGGCTTTTGCACATGCTGTTCCCTCTGCCTAGGAGGCCTTGCTTCTCTCTCCCTCCTTTATGGAGCGATTCCCTTCATCCCTCAAAACTCAGCCCAAGGTTCACCTTGCAGGAGGCTCCCTGACTCCTTGGTCTGGGTTGGGTGCTCCCACTGCACCCAGGCTTAATTCTACTGCAGTTCTGATCTTCCCCAGGACACAGACCATAACTTGACTGACTGCACCATGGGGGCTAAGACAAAGCCTCCCACAGTAAATCTGTATTGAAAGAAGGAGGGAAGGAAGGAACGAGTGAAGGAAGGAAGGGAGGGAGGGAGGGAGGGAGGGAAGGAGGGAGGGAGGGGAGAACAGAAGGAATAAAGGAATGGGTGGATGACTAGGCAGGCAGGCATTCTAAAAGTATAGGTAATGACACTACTTTGGTTTAAAATATCTGGGATATTGCTAAAACACTGAATAATTTATCCATTTAAATAAGATGCTCCTCTCTCTTCCTATCAGGAAGTTTGTTTCATTTCACACAAATGAAGGTGCTGTGGTCTGAATGTTTGTGTTCTCCCAAAATTCATATGTTGGAATCCTACCTCCCAATATGATGGTACTGGGAGGTGGGGCCTTTGGGAGGTGATTAGGTCATGAGGGCAGATCCCTCATGAATGCGATTAGTGGCCTTATAAAAAGAGGACCCAGGCCGGGCGCGGTGGCTCAAGCCTGTAATCCCAGCACTTTGGGAGGCCGAGGCGGGCGGATCACGAGGTCAGGAGATCGAGACCATCCTGGCTAACATGGTGAAACCCCGTCTGTACTAAAAAATACAAAAAACTAGCCGGGCGAGGTGGCGGGCGCCTGTAGTCCCAGCTACTCGGAGGCTGAGGCGGGAGAATGGCGTGAACCCGGGAGGTGGAGCTTGCAGTGAGCTGAGATCCAGCCACTGCACTCCAGCCTGGGCGACAGAGCGAGACTCCGTCTCAAAAAAAAAAAAAAAAAGAGGACCCAGAGAGACCCCTCACCCCTCACCACGTGAGCACACTGTGAGGCAGTGCTTCCCAGAAACGAGGAAGCAGACCCTCACCAGACAGTGAATCTGCCTTCATCTCGGACTTTCCAGCCTCCAGAACTGTTAAAAAACAAATATGTATTGTTTATAAGCCACCAAGTCTAAGGTGTTTTGTTATAGCAGCCCGAATAGATTAAGACAGGAAGGGGCACTTTTTAAAAATATGTGTTATTTAACATTCCCTTGCCACGGCAGGTGAAATGCTAAGCACCCCTAAACTCCCACTGTAGCCATGGAATCTGGGGCTCTGCCCTTGAAAAGGGCACCTGGGAACTTCACCAGCCTACAGTCTGACAAGAGTGTGTTTTTGTTCAAACTCCGGGAACAAGATCATAGAGCTTTACCTTGAATACTTTTTTCCTATAATTTAAGATATAAGCATGAAACCTTAACAAATAGAGCTTAAACAGCTTGTTCCTTTATGATATGTATTTTATTTTATGATATGAGTACAACCTTATTCATTAAGATTTCATATTCTAGGTTAACCAAGGTGGCAGAGAAAAAGTTTAAAATACCTCATTCCAGCAGATTGGGGTAAGGGAAATGCCCAAACTCTCTGGACAAAAATACATATAAAACCAGTGATGTAATAAAAGTCTTGTCTCCTTTTTTGTTGTTGTTGTTTTTGAGACCGAGTTTCACTCTTGTTGTCCAGGCTGGAGTGCAATGGCTCGATCTCGGCTCACTGCAACCTCCGCCTCCTGGGTTCAAGCGATTCTCCTGCCTCAGCCTCCCGAGTAGCTGGGATTACAGGCATGGGCCACCACTCCCAGCTAATTTTGTATTTTTAGTAGAGACAGGGTTTCTCTATGTTGGTCAGGCTGGTCTCGAATTCCTGACCTCACATGATCTGCCCGCCTCAGCCTCCCAAAAGTGCTGGGATTACAGGCATGAGGCACCGCGCCTGGCCTTTTCTCCTTTTTAAGAAAAGTCTTTAAATGTCTTGTTGGTCTAGTGTACTAAGTAATTTAAATATATTTTCCCATGTAAACTGTTCAGTAAATCAGACTGGTTTAAAGTAGAAATTACAGTTCAGAGCTGAAAGTGATCTTACAGATAGATGATCTGGCCTAATTGGTTCATGTGGTTAAAGTTTTAACTGTGGTTTCAATGATCCAACGTTTATAAAACCCATTTACTTTATTCTGTGACCTCATACTCTGTTTCATTATGCATTTGAAAGTTTCCAGATCCAGCAGCTGTCTTCCTCTCTTTTCATACTCCTGAAAGCAACATTAGCTATGAACATAAGCTGCATTTTCTTTAGTCTAGGAGCCAAAGTCCAAAGAATTGAATGTCTAATTAGACTTACCTAAACTCTGTCAGTTTCTAACATGTATCTCTTTTGTTCATTTCTCTGACGCAGTCACAATTTGTTTCTAATTCCATTAAGAAGTGACAATTTAAAAATAATTTAATCTTCATTGCTATTTTATAGAATTAAAAGAATTTTCACTGAAAAATCAATCTTCAAAAAGAAAATCAAATTACCCAGATGAATATTTTGAGAGTTCACCTGGCCAATTCCTACCTGAAAGGGTGCATTTAAGTTTTGTAACTCTTCAAGGGTCATTTGATATTATCTTATCAAAACAAAAAGAAAATAAATTAAAAATGTATAATGCTAATAGTAATATCTATAAAATACAATTTCTGGAAACCCATAATTTCTCTCTTTATGAGGCCAGTGAGATAAGCTGAGCCTCCAGGTAACTTTGGATATTCCAGCCCTCACTGTTGTAAGTCTCTATGCCAATTTAATTAATTCCACAACCCCAAATTCTAGGGTAGGGTTGGCTTTCCTGGGTGGGTGGAAGGAGGAGGTGGAGAGGTAGTGGGAGGAGAGGGAGGTTGGATAGGCTTTGACTTGAGAAAGAAAAGAGGAAGCCTCCACACTCCCTCAAAAAAAGGATCAGGAGCTAGACTGAATGAGAAAAGGGAGTCTCCAAATATTTTACTGTGTCAGATTTGAAAGACTGTCCCCCGTCAGGGGTCCTGTGTGTTAGAGCTGCCTCTGCCACATCCCATGCTCCCCAGCCCGTCTCTCACCCATGCTGAGCCAGGAGGAGGCCTTGGGGGAATTGACCTACCATCTCTCTTTCTGGGGTAAATTTTCTGAAGCTGCGGCCATTGGACAGAGGTACTCTGGTGTTAGTGAAACTGGATCTCTTTTAGTCAATAAACATCACCAGAGAATATCTCCTCCTCACCTTCAGTCTCTTAGCTACTGTCTCACCAATTTGCCTTTTATAAATGAAAATCCCCAAACATCTGGCTTAGAATGAATAAACTATCACGAGTGATACAGCCGAGTCAGGCTCTGATGTTGTTACACTGTCTCATGAGGCCTGACGCAAATAGCAAAGGAGGAAATTGTCTTTTCTCCCAATAGGATCATCTCCTGAAATCTCTGTGTACCAGTCTCCAAGGTGGTGGCCCTTCCTGTAAAACGCAGACTGACACCAAGGCTATTGAGAGATTCGCCATTTTATAAAATTAAAGCATCTTTCAAATTGTGACTTGAATGATCTCACAATTACTTTTCATCGAGGAACAAAACCAAGGACCCAGCTCTAGAGTGGAGGAGACACATGTAGCCTGAAGTTTCTACTTGAAAATTCTTTGTAGGGCTCTTCTGGCAAGATCCAAACCCAGGAGGTAATTTCAAAAGTTAACTGGGAGAAAGATCTTACCAGTATTTAAATACACGCAAAAGATATTTCATCAAACTGAGAGCCATTTCCCTTATCAGACAAAAGGCATTACCACTGAGTTAATTTAACAAAGTGTTCTTTGGCCAAAGCCTCCTCTAGGATCCAAAACAGCAGATAAGAGTTTGCCAGGCTCACACACAACACGTGAGAAAAACATACGTGGGTCTGAGCTTTAATAAAAAGATCCTGTCTCTAAGAACACCTAGATGACTTCTCCGCCTGAGTTCTAGAGGTGAAATCCAGAAGGTGAAACAACTTTTTAAGGATTTGAAAATTATTTCTCTTAAGGTTAGAAAATTATAGGAAAGATATGCTCCTGTCACAGTTTTTCACATTGTATTTTTCTGAGCCCTTATAATTCTAAATATCAGATATAAATACTTTATTAGCCCACAAGTTACATAAAACACATTTGTTTTATAGATTTGTACAAAGGAATCAAAATGTATTGCCTATATATCCCTACCACAAACTTTCATTTTTTCCACTGTACCTGAATATTTTTTTGTCTTAGCTTCAATACTTCCTGAAATTTTTTACTGTGATGGATTGCCTGTCCACTAACTACCATTTTATGTGGAATTGCCCTTTTGCCTTTCTCTACCTTCATCACTGAAAAAGAAAAAACAACAACAAAAATTGCCCTACCTCCCAGGAGGGGGCTCCCCAATCCAGAAAGAGACTAACTCATCTTCTCTCAATACATTTCCTGGAAATGCTGCTGAGAGAGTGGAGTGAAAGCCATCATTAATAATAGCAATGAAGGGCATGAAATCTAAAGGGAGTGTGATTATATAATTTATAAAGGGCTTTGCAGTCATTTTCATTTAAGCATAAAATGCAACCGAAAAGCCTTTTTCCCTTCACAAATTCTCCTCAGAGCCATCCCCAACAAATATCCCACCTCACCCCACCTCCACCACCAAACAATCATGACACACCTACACCTGTCATGCCTTTGGAGCCAGCTGAGGTTTGCTGTCTGTCCTCTGGGGTCATGCTACCATCACTGCCTCCTGGCCACATCTTCTCTCACTTCCTGCCTCCCTTCTCCCACTCTCCACAAAAATAAGGAAATGGATGAAAGGTAACTACAGAAGATTTGTCAGGCTCTCGGCACAATACTATGTTAACTAAATTTCCTTTGCACTTAAGAAAACAGTTCTTAAATCTCACAGACCCCATCAAATTTTCATATGTCACGAAGGAAAGCAAAAATCCAGTGATCATTAGCCAACTTCTTTTTTAAAGGCAGCAATATAAATACGTTTTGGAGAAACACAGCTAGAAAACAGGGCCATTATTGTGCTTTTCCTTGAAAATATAAATCAGGCCTTCACATAATTGCATGTTTTTAAGGCAAATTTGGAACACAAAGCAGAGAAAACATATGTCCCTTCTGGGTACTCCTGTGCTTGGCAGGGCTTGGAAATTCGTAACTGCCATCGACAGCAAGTCACATTGTATCACTAAAAAGCTTGAATGACTTGTTTTCCTACAAATAAAAACAGAGGGAAAAGCCTGACTATTTCATATCCAAACTATCACAGCTATAGTGACAACCATAAATAATTTAGTCTGCAGTTGTGGATTCAGTTTTTAAAGGTATTATCTACTGCCCAGCAATGCCTTTTGTTTCATTCAAATACAATTTCATAGAAAACTACCCGGATAATTCCCTAATATCCTGTATTAGAGGGAATTCACGGAGCTATGATTCTGCTTGTCCTTACATTGCAGTTTCCCCAAAGCAAGTGGGTTTTATGATTAGAGTGGTTTTCCCATAAGGGTTCATTTGCCTGCTGGTTGCTCATTTGCATTGCAAATGAGCTCTCCTATTGTTACAACCCAGCATCTCCTTGCCTGTCACTGTAAGAGTCTCCTCTGTTGGGGTGGTTTAGGGATAATTTCACGTCTACCACAAGGGAATTGACTAATTCATCGAATATAGTATCGTTTTGAAATTCTGTTTCTTGAGTGGCTGTCTCTACAGCTTTAGAAAATAGACAGAATCAATGGTCTTAAGATTCTAAAAGAGAAAGTGACTCCAGAAGATTTGGGGCTTCCCCGGGGTTGAAATTCAGAGGATTCTCCAGCAGCTTGTCCTGAAGAAGAGGAAAGGAGGGAAGGCTAAAGGGAGCTCGTCAGTGAATCTAGATTGTTAAACCACTTGTGTAAAAATGGAGACCAGATATTGCTTAAACAAGGGAAGGAGGGCAAAACTGGCGGGGGCGATTGTGCTGGGACCTTTCAAACCCACCCCAAGCTGAAACTTGAAAGAGAGTTGTCTCTTTAGCCATGTTAAGGTGCCAAAAATTAGAAAAGTACTTTAATTTTAAAATAGTGAATGCAGGCTTGGACAGCACTGTCACTAACGTCTAGCCTCTGTTGAGGTTATTATGTGCCAAGCACTGAGTCTTTTCTATTAATCCTCTCAACAACTCTGCAAGAGAGATACAGTTATCGTCTCCATTTTATAGATCAGGAAACTGAGGCACAGAAAGGTTGATGGACTTGCCTGGCTTCCCACAGCTAGTAAGTGCTGGAACCAGGATCCCAGTACAGGAGAGCGACGCTGCTCACTGGTCCCTCAAGCCCAGCTCTCCAGCCTCTGCGTGAGGTTCCCCAGCTACCTCCAGGGAGGACACAGATGCATGAGCAGAGGGGGAGCAGCGTGGACTTGCCAGCCTCTAGTGCCCACTATCACCTCTCTTCTCATCTAGTGTAAAAATTAGTGTAAATTGTTCTAACCCAAGTTCCTGGTCCCTTAGAAATGAACCTTAAATGCCTTTACTTGAAGGTGTTCTTCCTTTCTTCTTCTTTTAAAATAGTTAAAAGTAACGGTGACCGTTAAAGAGTCAGATCCTTCCCCTTCCCCCAGTGAGTATGAAAGACTTCCCACCATCAGGATATCACAGCTTATGTAAGCTTTTAAGAGGATCCAAATTTGTTGCAAGGCACGGCCCAAGCGTTTTCCAGCTCACTTCTCTAAATTAATCTGAAATGAATATATTGCTACTTTTCCAGCTGCTCAGGTATATCCCATGGCCTCTTAGTGGCTTAGAAATAAAGAGTGTTGCTTCCTCCAGCCTTACCAAACAAGCATGGCAGAGCTCATCTTGCCTGTGTACACCAGTCAGCTGGTGGAAGGGGATGTTGAGAAGGCTATTGAGGCAATGGCCACCCTAGTAGGGAAGGTTAAGGTGGATTAGCTCTGTGTCCTGAGCACTGGATGGTGGAGCGGGCCTTAAGCAATGCATCTGTACCATGAGCAAGGCATTGGAGGAAGGCAGAGAAGACGAAGCTGGAAAGCACCATCCAACCCATAGAGTCATCTCCCTTTCCTTACAGAGGGGAAACTGAGACCCAGGGAAGTATCTTGTCTAAGGTCACATCACGGATTAGTGGCAGGAATAGAAGGCTTGTTTTTGTCTACACTAGAAATGGGATTAATTTATCCTCTTCCTGGAACAAGTTGATTGAAACTGCCTCCTTGAATTGAACACAAAATTGGGAAGAACAGGGATATTCCAAGTTGTCAACTTCCCTCCTGTAGATTCCCTCATATCCTCTCTCCTGACTGTCCTCCACCCAGCCCTGCCCTGCCAGGAGATGCCAGGTCCCTGCCAGGTCCTGTATTGTATCTTCTTTCTAGTGGGTCTCCTGAGGGCACCTCTTTGCTGTCCACCTGTAACTTTTCCACCTGTTAGTTGCAACGAGAACAAAGGCTCTAGCCATACCCTCTGGAGTTCTAGGCACCAGATGTTCAAATAAAGATAAAAAAAAGGGAAGGCCAAGAGTTTGGGGACAGGATGAATCAGACCAAATCCAACCTTCCTGCTCATTGTTGTAAACTGTAAAAATGGCCCACAGTCTGCCATATAATTTGGGGCTTGGCTTGTGACTTTGGTGAGTGGAAAATTAGAAAACATGATGCCAAAGAGGCTTTAAAAGGTATGCACAACGGGTGTGTCCTCTAGCTCATTTGAACTCCGTGAGAACATGCCCACGCTCGTCTGCTGGAAGAGGAGAGATACATGGAGCAAGCCAAGGGGCTCCCGTTCCCAGCCAAGTTCATCTTAGGCCAGCCAATGGCCTGCTGGGTTTCAGATGTGTGAGCCAGCCAGCTACAGCCAACAGAATTCTCCAGCTGATGAGCAGGCACCTGAGAAAACCAGTGAGTACTGTTGTGTGCCACTGAGGTTTTGTGGTTATGTGTTATGCAGCATGACTCTGGCAATCCATAACTGATACACTGTCTGTTAACTTACATTCTAGTTGGTTCTACCACAGGCACATAGTCTGAAGCATCACCCCTTCCTTTGGTATGTGTTGTAAATCATGATTTTCAAATTTTCTCTTATATCACAACCCTCAGTAAGAATCTGTTAAACATATATATGCACACATGTTATCGATTATATATATACACACACACATACACCATATTTTGTGAAACACTATAGACCTTTAATTTGTGTAATGTGCTCTTATTTTTTTCCTATTCTATTCTATTTCCTTTTCTCTACCCCTAAGCTGTGTCTACTATACACTAAGCCGATGTCATAACTCACTAGTGGGCAGAGAGCTGCAGTTTGAAAATCACATCACGCTTTGCCACGAGACTTTCTTATGTTAGCCATTCGACAGGTATTTTCTGTGCTCTTGGTAACCTTCTCAGTAATGGGCACAAACAAGCACTCAACAAATATTTGTTGAATTCAACTGGATTGAGGGAAGCTTACAGTTATGAACTTCCTGGGTTTGTGTCCCTAATCCCTGCATTCGAGATCTAACTTTATTTCCCAAGATTTCAGAGACATGACAAAGACAGTACCCTTCTGGGAGTGCTGTATGAGTCATTCTTCATAGTTCTAGCAAATTGAAGAATCATTTCCAATGCTGGCGCTACTGGTGGTCTGTCTGCCCACTCTTAGTGGACCTGCCCGTAGAAGCAAGGATGCGGTCCTGCGTCTGCCCTGCCTGGCTGCGTGAGGGTGAGAAGATGGAGGGAAGGTGCCATATCATATCACTCATTGCTTCTCTTATGTCAGGCTGGTGTCTGGCACACAGTAGGTGCTCAGAAAACACCTATCGAATTGAACCGAAGTGATATCAGGCCTCCAGGTCTGTTTCTTTATCGTTAATGGAAGGAAATTCGACCAGGTTCTTTCCAGCTTTAAAAATCTAATTCTAAGTAGTGTCAACTAGATCTGACTCTCTGCAGAGGTGGAATAAACAGCTACTACATGCTGTGTTCCAGCTGTGTAAGGAAAGGCCCCTCCCCTTACAGACATGCTCCCCGCTGATGTGCCGGGCAGGCCAACTGGAGCGGCACAGCTTGCCATTAAGGTATTCAGTCTTGCCAAAATACAAAAACGTCTGCAAAGGTACCTGCAAGCTATTATCAGTCTTTTACACCAGACTGAGAAAGCAACTTCCAGAACTTTGCCTGGGAGCAGACCCTGAGAGAGGGAGGAGTACTATACGAAGGAGTTGACCTGCAGGTAGGGGAACAAGCTTGGGGTCCTCAGAGATGGAAGGAGTATGGCGACACTGAAGGTGAACTCGTACCAGCTCACAAATGGCCCAGTTCAGCTGCTTGCTGTCTCTCCTGGGCTCTTTCCCAGTGTCTCTCAGCAAAGAAGTGAGCGGTGAAGCTCAGAACCTCTTCATCTCCTCTATCCAAAGCCAATATTCTGCTCCATGAGCAATGCTGGCTCTCGTATGTTCTAAGGCAAATTAAAAATAGCTGCTGTGTGCTTATTTTTCTGCAGCGAATTTAAACGTGTGCCACTGAGGCCATCCCTTTTTACTTTGAAGTGGCATCATCCCACGTCCTCCCACACAGCCTGGATCCTGCACCAGCCCACACACACCTCACGCTGGGAGCTTTAGATCCTGTCACTATTCCAAGCTGGCAATGAGGAGCCTCGGGCCTCAGAGGCACCCCACCAAACACAGTCCAGTCACAAGCAATATGGCTTGGGTAAGTGCAGTCCCCGAACTGGCTAACCCAATTAGCAAAGGATGGAAACCAGGTGGAGTTATTTCCATGTCTTGGCTATTGTCAACAGTGCTGCTACGAACATGGGTGTGCAGACATCTCTTTGAGATCCTGATTTCACTTCTTTTGGGTATACGTTCAGAAGTCGGATTGCTGGATCATTTGGTAGTTCTATTTTTAATTCTTTGAGGAACCTCTATAAAGTTTCAGTTATGCAAGATGAATTAGTTCTAGGGATCTGCTGTATAGCATTTCACCTATAGCCAACGATACTACCAAAGTCAACAATACTGAATGCACTTACAAATTTGTTAATAGGGTAGATCTCATAGTAAGTGCTTTTAACACACACACACACACACACACACGGCATGGGGAAAGTTTTGGAGGTCATGGATATGTTTATTACCTTTTTTGTGATGATGGTTTCATGCATTTGTCCAAATTCATCAAATTGTATACATTCAATATGCACAGTTTATTATATATCTAGTTGATAAATAAAGCAAGTTGATAAAGATCAATAAAAAAGCTCAATATTGTATATCTAGTTGATAAATAAAGCTAAAAAAAACCCCCAAAAACCAAAAAACCCAGCTTGACCACAGTTAAAAACTCTCTCAACCATGAAGTATGCCCCACAGAGCTCCCTCTTCCTCTGACAGCTACCAAACCTTCCTACTTTATCCCAGCAGACTGAAAAAAGACTTGCTGGGAAAGGGAAGGTTGAAGTGGAGCCCACACAGATGACTTCTATGTGCCCCAACTTGAGAGGGGACCAGCGATAGATTCCTCGTGAGGCTTCACCATGCTTGAAAGTGCATCACACAGGCAACAGGTTTCAGACTTTCTTGACTGTGACCATTTCACAGGACTCAAATGACTCCATCTTCACTTGGAAGCAAAAGTTTCACACTGCTTGTGCTTATCCTGGAAGCTGCACTCCGACAGTAACTGTTGGTCAGTATTTTAGATGCCAATCATATTCCAGTGATCTCACCCACAGTAGGAAGATCCTTGCCTTCAGGAAAGCCTCTTTTGAAATATTATTTGCACAGGTAACTAAGGCAAAAGGAACAAAACCCAATTCTTAACTTCTTATAATCCATTTCCACCTTACTGTTCAACGTTAGTCTTATTTCTGCTGTCCTTCAAGGCCCATCTCAAATGCTACCTCCTCCAAGAAGCCTTCCTTGTTCCCAAAACCACAAGTAATTTCCCCCTCTCAGTTTCCCTGTTAGGATTACGTGTCTTTTGGATACAGTCTTCCTCTCCTATTGAGTTCCTGCTTCCTAAAAATTAGCCATGAGGCCACCATCTGCACAGATTTTGCCATTTCGGTGTTATTTACTGAATATTTTTCTTTAAGTAGCCTCACTTATTTTCTATACTACCGTCTTTAGCCTCATTCTAAACAAAAGTAATCTTGAAATAATGGATTTCATGGACTTGTTATACTCTTACAGCATGTTAACATGTAAATGACATTATTAAAATTTTAAAAATCTCATTATGGTACCACCTAAAAACATCTCTTTTGAGGAAAAATTGCGCTAGCTGTGTAAAGCCTTGAGGGGCTGGATTTCGTTTAAGTTTGATTTTTCTCTAGGGCTCAGTCTATGGAATTGCTCCATAAATGTTTGCTGAATTGAAATCAAGTGCAGTGGATTGCTGGAAATTATTTACACACTAACATTGTTAGCATGAATCTGATTTATCCAAAGAGGTGATTGTCACTCTGGAAAGTAAAGAATGGGATTGGACTGGAAAGGAAGTGGGCATAGGAAGGGAAGTATTGGTGGGTATGGGAAAGCCAGAGGAAGAAGCTGGCAGAAGCACACCACGTGGGTACGGAGGTGGCTGGGAGGTGTGTGAGTTTGGGGAGGGGGGTTATAGGCAGCAAAGGCGGGATGCCACCTTCTGCAGAAGGCCACCAAGCACCTGTTCTGGACCTGGGATTTAAACGGGGTCATTGGCAGAAGGCTAACTTCCTGGCCTTGCCTAGGGGATTCCAGCCCAGTCCCAAGGCCCCGCCTGGCAGACTGCCCTGGCCCACCGATGTGGCTGCGCCCCTACCTTTTCTGTGCTTGGGCTCCGAGCCAGGACTGTGCGGTGCGGGAGCTCCTCGGTTCCCATGGAGTGGCTGTGCGTTCTCCGCCGGGTGAGGCAGGCCCACAGCAGCCAACCCGGGGGTCGGCACTTGGCGGCCCCTGCTCGTCCACCGGCCGAGACCCAGCGGGGCAGGTTTGGGCTAGATGCATCACGGGTCCCTCAGGATCGCCGCTGTGTTCAGGGTGCTGCGCAGACCCCACCCGAGACACAGGCCCATCAGGGTCTCAGTGAGACTGGGCCCACCCAGCCCGCATGCGACTCCCTTCTGTGCAGCACAACAGCCATCTTCCCAGAGGTGGTTCCAACCACGAAAATGACTCTGGAGGGTAGGGGGATAGGCTCTCTGCCTTTACTGAACAAGATGGAAGACATCGGGCTGAAAGCCCTTTTTCACCCACTTTAGGAAGAAAAGAAAGAAAAGCAGGAGCCTGGCACGGTGGCACCTGCCTGTATTCCCAGCTACTCAGGAGGCCGAGGCAGGAGGATCACTTGAACCCAGGAGAGATCGAGACCAGCCTGGACAACATAGCAAGACTCTGTCTCAAAAGATAATCATAAAAATAATACTTTTTTCTTATTTATTCATAAATAATGAATGAAAAACAGGACAAGAAAGAGTTCTCTATCCCAGCCACTCATTTCTTAAACACTTTTAATTCTGCACATGTAATATAACAAGTAAGTAGTAAACTACTAAGAAAAAAATCCACAGTAGGTAAAGATTGTAATCACATAAAGTCTACATCAAAGTGAATCTGACATGTATTTCATGATAAGTTTGATTGTATTACATGGTAATTAGATATGTGACAGTTTGTTTAAGCAATAATCCTAATTACAGTTAATTTTACAACAGCACTTTGGGAGCTGCTCAGGAAAATTCCCAAAGGTGCCTGAGATTGCAGTTCTTCCATGTGACTGTTTCTGTCTTGAGGAAACAGAGGCAACAATAGATTCTCGTCTTCTATGCCCCAGCACTGTGCCCTTGCAGATCTGTGCTTAGGAGAGCATAATGCCTACTAGTCCCTTGCTTAAACTTTCTTCGTTTAAAGATCTTGCTTGCTGGATCTTCTTGAAATAGAGAGATTAGGGGAATACTCATCTCTCTGGTTGCCAAATAAGGCCGCAGAAGTTTGCAAGCTCATTTCATCTTGCCCATAACTTGGCTCAGGGGAAAGGAAGTTGTCTCCTTTAGGGCCCAGCTATAGGTTATAAGCTGGACTGCAGGGCTTCTGTCCCCTGTCATCAGAGGACTGCCATCTTCAGGGTGCAGGATTTGTGGGTGATTAACAGTGCCCCCTTTAGGCAGGAGGCTGGGAGCATCATGGTAAAACCTGGATGTGGCTTGGATTCTGCGTGTAGGATCCATTCTACAGGGCCCAGAAACCCTTTAAGGACTCACTTACTCTTGGTACCCTGATTTTTTTTTTTAAACGGAGTCTCTCTCTGTCACCAGGCTGGAGTACAGTAGTGCCATCTCATCTCCCTGCAACCTCCACCTCCCGGGTTCAAGCAATTCTCCTGCTTTAGCCTCCCAAGTAGCTGGGGCTACAGGCAGGTGTCACCATGCCCAGCTAATTTTTGTATTTTTAGTAGAGATGGGGTTTCACCATGTTGGCCAGGATGGTGTCGATCTCTTGACCTCATGATCCACCCGCCTTGGCCTCCCAAAGTGCTGGGATTATATAGGGGTGAGCCACCGCACCCAGTCCAGTGCCCTGATATTTTATTTCACCACGTCCAAAGAACACAGAGTCTACCTAGAAGAAAGAATCCTCTACTAATGGCAGGCCCTACACTCCAAAAGGCCAGACCAGGCTTCTCTGGGGTCAGGTAAAGGGAGAATGGAGAGACGGGATGAATTGAGTGAAGCAGGATTTGGGCAGATGGGAGAGAAGTGAGAGAGTAGAGATGATTCTGGAGCATGGAGCACTTAAACGAGGTACTTGGGGCAACCAAAGTGAGAGCACTGGGACTTGGCAGGAAGGGGACTGACGGGGGAAAGAAGGATAGGAGATGGGAGCATTATAGGTGCATCACAGTTTTAGCTGGGGCAGTCGAGTATAGAGCTACAGCTGTATGGGTTACGATATTTACTTTCCCCAACTGTCAAGTGGTGATCATCACGGTGCCTGCCTCATAGAGCGAAGAGTAAAGCAAATGTTATAACATGCGTGCAGTGTTTAGAGTAGTGCAAGGCATGTAGCAGGTGCTCCATGCATGTTGACTATTATCATTATTATCATTGAAGCCAGGACAGCCTCCTACTATCCTACAAGAGGCTGGTCACAAGCCCTTGACGCTCTAGCTCACAGCTGATTGGGCACAGTATAAAGGATGTCCATCAATCCAAGGACTGTTGAAAAGATGGGCTGGACCAACGCAAGTCTCTCTCAGTGTCTAAACTAGCACATTTGCAAAGTATCCTGGTGGGACCGAAAGAAGCAGGTATGTGGAGTAAGCTGGGTTGTATAAACAGTGGGGCTTCAGGGTAAAAATTCTGAGCTATTTATTCTTGGATCCCTGAATATCCTTTGAATCCAAAGCCACTCTCCCTCCAGCTTAATAAGGACCAGCCCTGAAACAGCTTCTTGCTCTAAGATTTCTGTGAGATTCTTTGTTATTCCACCTGTGTCCCTACCACAAAACCCTTTGGCTTGAGTCAACTCCAGGGGATTCTGTTCCTTGCAATTCAAAAAGCCAAAATAGAAGGAACTAATTGTCTTTCTGGTAGAATGTTCACACATGATTCCTATCTTCTTCTCTTTGCTTTTCTCTTTATTTTCTACAGTGAGTCTAAACAATCAGTTTATAATTTTCTATAATGAACACTTATTCTGTAGCCAGAAAAAAAAAAGTATTGTTTAAATGAAAGAATTAGCCCCTCCATTTGTAGCAAGCAGAAGGTTTGCAAGAAAAAGACCAAGGAACTTTAGGTCTGATATGTGTTCAAGTGACTTTCTTTCTTTCTTTTTTTTTTTTTTTTTTTTTTTGAGATAGGATCTCACTGTGTTCCCAGACTGGAGTGGAGTGATGTGATCCCAGCTCCCTGCAGCCTTGACCTCCTGGGCTCAAGCTCAGCTCCCCCAAGTGGCTAGGGCCACAGGCATGCACCACCATGCCTGGCTAGTTTTTAAATCTTCTGTAGAGATAAAGTCTCACTATATTGCTCAGGCTGGCCTTGAACTCCTGGGCTCCAGCGATCCACTTGGCTTTGGCCTCCCAAAGTGCTAGGATTACAGGTGTGAGTCACTGTGCCTGGTTGAAGTGACTTTCTAACTATCCAGTCATGTGACCTTGGCCATGCTGCCTCACCCTCTGAGCCTTGCTCCTAAAATGAGAAGGTGTGCTAAGGAATCCCTAGGTTTTGTTCTGGTTCTAAATACTGTTGCTATCCCAACCGTTACCCAACTTAGCAGAATCTGTACCCACAAAGCTGCAGCTAGTCTGCGGGGGATGGTTTACTTGGGAGTCAGCCTCTGTTCAACATTGAAAGCAGCTCCTTCAGAATGGGAGTGGGCACAGTGAGGGAGCACTGCTGGAACTCTTCACTCATGTCTTCCTCCATCATCTTACTTTGACCAGCATTTATTAAAAATATACCCTACACCAGACAATGTGCTAGCTGCCGAGACAATGAAGACAAAACCCAGGACAGAGAGGGGAGCCAACAATATTACGGTGCAGTAAGTGCCATGTCAGAGGCTGTCCTTGGAGCTCTTCAACAACACAGAGAGGAAGCCCTTACCTCTGGCTGCCAAGGTCGGTTGGGGAGGTGCTTCCCAAAGGAGAAGTCATTGGAAGGGTAAGTATTAGTTTTTCAGGCAGACAAGAGGGGCTGTTCTTCCAGGAACAGACAGAACAAGTACAACAGTGCAGAAGCAACAATAAGCTGGATGCTCTATGTAATCATGGAGCTGCTAGTGGTTAAGCATGAGTAAATTCTGGCGCCAGCCAGGAAAGGGAAAGAGATAAGACCAAAAAATGTGTAGGGGTGGGATCCTGAAGGAAAGTGCAGGTCATATTAAGGAGGTTGGATTTCATCATCCCTAAGAAAATGAAGAGCCGTCTCAGCAAGGCTTCGGAGAAAGACCATTTTCCCTGCAGCATGAAGGAGAGATTGGAAGGGAAGGAGACCCTTTGCAGCAGCCCAGGACAGAACTGCAGGGGACCTGCACCAAGGCAGGGCAGGGGGGCTGGAGACCAGCAGCAGCAGTGACTGCAGGGCTTGGGGAGAAGAAGGATGGCTCCAGGGCTCTGACTGACACAGGGGAAGAGGCTGTGAGAAAAGGAGAAAAGAAGTGCAGTTTAAGATCATTGATTCCCCTGGAGTCATCAAAGCCCCTTTTGAGATATCTGGGTAGAGAGGCTTACCAGGAAATTAGCAATAAAGGTCTGGAGCTCGGGAGAGCTATAGGAGGCACCATCACAGCAGGGTGAGGTTACTCAGAAAAGGGGTCCCTCAGGACAGACAGTGGGAAAGGGTGTCTTGTCCTCCTGCAGAAATGTTGGTGTCATGGATGTCTGTGTGCACAAGGAATCAGGCATCTGATGGCAATGGTCGAGATTAGTACTTCAGAGGTGATTGTGCACGCAGATTAACAGAAGATCAGAATTTGGGGTCTATACTGGAAAATATGAAGCCAGAGGATTTAGGAACAAGGGAGATAAGAGTCAGAGACAAGCCTTGGAGCCAGAGACATTGCAGCTTGCCCTAGCATGAGTGACGCATGGTGGGTGGGGGTCCTACTGATCCTAAAGGTGCAGGGCAGCCTTCCCTGGAGGCAGGATTTCTCCCCGGGTTGTCTGACTGGCTCCTCCATCTTCAGCATGCTGGGAGCTGCTGCAGCCTCATTCCCTAGGAATGGTCCCACCATCCAACGAGCCGCCCAGCCTCCCAACCAGAGTCATCTTTTACTCTCCCGGAAACGGAAGCACCATCTGACCCGCCACCGACACTCAGAAGTCCAGCCATGATTTTCTTCTTTCTCACCCTCATCCCCTTTATCTGCCCAGGACCATGTCATTAGCTACTGTCCTCCTGTGGTCTGCTGTCACTGTGACCCCCGACAGCAGTGATTTCTGGGGCCCCCTAATTTTTGCCTTTCTCCACGATCCTTCTGGATCCCAGACCACTTTCCTGACCCTTCCTTTCCTCATGCCACCCCCTGCTTGGAGCCTGGGGCTTCCCTCGCCCCGTGGTCAGTACGGCCTCCACTGCCTTCCACCTGCCTCTCTCAGGTTTTCTGACCTTGGGCAAATTACTTAACTTCTGTGATCTGAACTTTCTTGTCTGTGAAATGAGGTGGTTGGACCAGGTGATCTCCAAGAGCTTCCTACCATTTTTCTGCTGCACTTTAAAGACTTTTCTGATGAGTCTCCCCCACCCCAACTCACACAAACCCCAGGCTTCCAGGTCCCCTCGCCCGCCCAGTCTCCCCTAAGACCTTCTGCTCGGTTTTCCCACCCAAGGCACCTCTCCACTGCAGCAGATGTGGACATGGAGGTCGAAGCCTCTGTTACAGGTCAAGGCTATTCTGGTTCAGTGGTGGGTGTGGGATACAGCCCAGGCCTCTCTATCCATCTGTACCTCTTTGTGTCTGACCAAGACTAGGTCCAGTTGGGTAGGGACAGGTCACATGATTTTATCATACTACCTAATTAAAAAAAAATCTCTGCATTCTTCATTAAATGTTTTCATGTTTTTGTGAAGGTCAGAGGCTTCCTCACCAGGAAATTTCTAATTCAGGCTTCCTTTGACAGTGTATTTAGGTTTGTACTGACATATCCAAATGCAACCATCACGGGTCATTCCTGTGCACTCTCCCCATTCCTCAGTCCTTTTACCAGGACCTGCCTGTCCCCACCTGCTCCCAATGTTTGCGTTTGCCAGACCACCCTCTTCTCTCCTTCCTGCCTTCCTATGTCTGGCTCTTGTTTTCACATCCAACACACATCCACTCCCAACACCCCATTAGGCTCTCTTATTGGGAAGATCCACTGGGCCCAGTTCTTACTGGGAAGATCCATTGGTTTAGCACCCAGCCTGTCCCCGGTGGGCCTGAGCCCCACCCTTGGCTGCTGTGATCACCAGTGGCTGTGGGTGGAGCTCTCATTACCTGCTCTCCTCCTTGCCCACAGGTCCTTCACACACCTCCCCCTCCGTCTCCAGCCTGCTGGAACGCAGACACAGAAGGGAGACTGAAGATGTCCTGTGCAAACAGAAGTTGAAATAAAGCGAAGCAGTTCAGACAAGAGCTAATCCAAACCATCACAGGGGTGCATTTGTGTGGCGGTCAGATCAGAGCCAACACTAACATCCTCAGCTCCCTTGAATTCTGTGAATTCTGTCTGCAGAATGTGCTTACAAGGCTGGGAGACATCGGCCTGCTTCAGATCAGGAGCTGGCATGCCCTGGTTGCCCATGGCAACCCAGCTGCACGGGAGTGCTAGCGTTTGTAAATGTGTGTGGGCTTAAAATTATATTATTGATTCTGTCTGGAAGACGATAGTCTGATTTGTATATAGCTCTGAATAAATTACTCCTTATCCTTTACAGCCGTTGGAGTATGAACCTCTCTCTCTTTCTCCTTTTCTTCTTCTTCTTCTTCTTTTTTTTCTTTTTTTTAGAGAGACAGCAAATTGTGTCAGCAGATGTGAAATGAAATGTTTCCCATAACAACCATACTAGAGGAATCAACATCCAGGGCACTAGCCTGGAAAGTAGTCCAGGAATTACTGAATAAATAACAAACGCATTTGGGAGAGATGGAGCCTCTATCGGGTAGTCTATTCCAAAGAGAACATACGGTGTAGTCTGAATTACAGTGAGATGCAGCCAGGAATAGAGAGAGAGGCAGCTCCACCCTGGACTCCATCACTTCAACCTGAGCCCAGGCTTTCTCTTTTGTCTTCTCCCGGTGTGGTATATATTCAGGTGGACTGAATTATTGCCTCAATTCCTCCTGCTCCTTGTATCCATACTCTTTGCCCTATAACTCTGTGGATCCTCCTACAAAAGGCATCATGCATTGCCCTTCACTCTGGGCTTGGTCTTGCAGCTTGCTTTGACTAACTGGTAGAAGTGGCAGGGTGCCAGTCGTGAGCCTAGGCTTTAAAAGGTTTCAGGAGTTTCCACTTGCCCTCCTGTCATCACTATGAGAAGAGTCTGCCTCTGGTAGCTGCTATCACTTTAGCTGGGACCCAAATGAATACACATGGGGAGAAGTCACCCCCTGCAAATCCAGCCAGATCAACGGCTCTAAGACCTACTCCAGCCTAGACAAGCCACTCCAGCCGAGCAGCGGCTGGAGACATAGGAGGAATACCAGGAGACTGTACAGGCAGACACTGGTGCCTGCCATGCTGTGTTAGTTCACTTTGTGTTGCTATAAAGAAATATCTGAGACTGGGTAATTTATAGAGAAAGGTTTGTTTGGTTTACAGTTCTGCAGCCTGTACGAGAAGTGTGGTGCTGGCATCTGCATCTGGTGAGGCCTCAGGAAGCTTACAATCATAGCAGAAGGCAAAGGGGGAGCAGGCATGTCACATGGTGAAAGAGGGAGCAAGACAGAGAGGAAGAAGAGGTGCCAAGCCTCCTTTAAACAACCAGCTCCCATAGGAACTAGCAGAGTAAGAACTTACTCATTACCATGGCGACTGCAGCAAGCCACTCATGAGGGATCCACCCCCATGACCCAGACACCTCCCACTAGGCCCAACCGCCAACACTGGGGATCACATTTCAACATGAGTTTGGAGGGGACAAACATCAAACCATAGCACATGCTTTTCCACCCAGCAACCATTCTGCCCATCTTTCCCTGGCTAACAGAACTCTGCCTTCGAGTAGGTGTTGGGGGTCATGCCCTTCATGAAAGGAGGAGTTTCTCCCTCATCTCAGTGGGTGAATCAAGGAGTCTGAGACAAGCATGGCAACCCACTTTCCTCTCTGATTTGGGTTTAGTCATAAGCGTTTGACACAACTTTGGCCAATCAGACGTAGGTGGAAGTCTACTGGGTGACTTTTGGGGAAAGGTTTCTCTGCTCTTAAAAAGTGATAAAAAAGGAGAAAGCAGAGTTCCAGTCCTGCCTCAGAGGGGGCTTCTGCATGGAGGTGCTGCAGAATCTTGCAACCAGGACGAATGTGAGGACTAAAGCTCACACAGTGGGGAATATTTCATTTAAATTACATGTTGAATTAGCCAACTTAGGAGAATTCGCTACCACCTATTTTATGTTGTAAGGTAATTAATTTTGTAAATGTTAGGCATTATGGGTCTTCTATGACTTTAAGCCAAAAACATCTGAAATGGTACTTGTGGTTTCAAGTCAACCTGTTAACTTGACCGTTAACCCATAACTTAATGGTTTCTTTTACCTTATTCGGGGAAATAGCAATTACCCAATCTGTTAAGTATATGGTTTGTCAATCTTAACACTAACTTAATATTATGTTTACAATTTGTTTCTTTCAACAGCCAAAAAAACAAATTATTCTGCCAAGCACGGAGCATGCTTTAGCTTAGTCACCACAGAAGAAACAGATCACTTCTAATTATGACATTTCGTCAACACTTGGCAAGTAAGAAAGATGGGTTGAAAGACTGCATCGGAAATATTCTAGAGTTATTTTCCTGCTAACATGGAAACAAAAGGATTCAATGTGAGAAGAAAAAATAGATTCCTAATGGTCAAGAGAACAAGAAAATTAGATAGAAAGTTAAATATAAAGTACCCGGAAGTCAAAATGTTTGAAATGACACTTAGCGCCTTAATTAACCAGATTTTAAGATAATGACTGTAGAGTCTGTATCTTCAAATGGTTTGGGATGTCCTTACAGCTCTTTGAATAGTGTTCTCTTTATTCAATTAATGCTTCTGAAAGAGCTTTAATTTTACATTAATCAAAAGCCCTCGTGATATTCTCAGGATGTACTCAAATTCAAGAGTTTTTTTAAGTGCAATTAAGTTATCAAGGCAGAGGCTCTGATTACAGGGACAAAAATTTCATAGCAACAGCCCATTAAACACACTGAGCCTGATGCATTGCTGTACACCCCAGTTCATGCCAGGCTGTGGGCGAAGTGGTCAGGCTTCCCAGTGAATGGAACCGACCTCCCTCTACCTTCCTCCTGAGGAGCAAAATACTGCTTTGACAACATAAACTGTTACCTTATACTACCCATTTTTACAGCAAACAACTCTCCACCTATAATCCAAGCTAATGGAATTTTTGAAAATTCTGTGAGAGTTTTTAAAAAACAAGGACTGAAAATAGCTTTTTCTTACCTGTTAACAGGAGAGGTTTCTAACATTCCCAAAGCAGAACTTCTTCCTCTGCAGTTGATGGTATCAGACAGCAACACTTCCCAAGTTCTCCTTTACTGGTTAGAATCATGTACACTCAGTCCCGTGGAGCTATCACTAATGATCAGAGAGATGCCTTGGGAAGAAAATTGTGCTGTTTTTATGCTGGGAGCAGCTGATGCTAGTGAGATCTACTCGCAGTGGAGGTTCAGCTTCCGCTGTCCCTGCTAGGGTTTGTTACTGGAGCACCAGGGTAGATTCCTCCGCTCTCCACTCTTCCCCGGGTAAGTGAATCCCATCACATGTGAAGGTAATTGGTGCTCCTGTGGAGTTGAGGTTAGGGGAGGAAATGTCAGGGAGTCAACAAAGAGGAAAATAACTTTGTTATTGAACATACTGTCTTATCATCTTGCCCAGCCAGGGTGAAATCAATAATAATTCTAACTTACATTTGGGTGCCACCTGCCATCCAAGACTGAATCCTTATTATCCAATTCCACTCCTCCCCAACTTTCCTTATCTCAGATGCTAACTGCATTTTTCCAACTGCTCAGGGCAAAAGTTTGGAGTCATCTCCCTCCCGCTTCTCTCCCAAACACACAGTGAGTCTGTCAGCAAGTCCCTTTGGCTCTACGTCCATAGAGGTAGATTCCATCCGAATCCACCACTCCTCGTTTTCTTTCCCAATACCTCCCAGCACAAGCCACCCATGACTTTCACCTGGGCTTTGCAACAGCCTCCTAATTGGTCTCCCTCTTTCCATTTCCGCCTCCTAGCAATATAGTCTATGCAGGGAGTGATCTTTTTAAAACAGAAGTTGGGCAGTGTCAAGTCTCTACTTAAAACACTGCCATATTTCTTTTCTCATTTGAAGTCCAAACTCAGAGGCATACCCTGGTCTGTACTTCGACCTGTTGGACCTCACCTGCCACCAGTCTCCCTCATTTCTCTGGAGCCACATTGACCTGCTCTTAGGACATGCAGGGCTCCTGTGCTGTTCCCTCTGCCTGGAAGCCTCTTCCCCAAGATGGTCCCAAGATTCTCCCCTCCTCCCACACGTCCACCAGAAATGAGGTCAGTGCCACATTATGGGGAGGGCTTCTCCCACCACCCTACCTAAAATAGCAACCTCTCAGGCCTCTTTATGCCCTTAGCCTATTGTATTTTTCTTTATACTTCTGAACTCGACATGGTGATACATATTTACATGGCAGATTTATATGAAGTACATGTTTGTATTACATGCATTTTATGTTTTTTCTCATACTTCCTTACTTGTTATTATAGCATATATTTGTTTATTAGTTTATCACTTTTCTCCCTTCAGCATATTAGCTCCATGAATGTACATTTATCCCCTTTCCTGAGGAATTCCCAGAACCTAGAACTCTGCCTAACACAGCTGAAGAATGAATTGGCACTTCCCAGTTTGCCCATGGCCCCCAAATAGTTCATCTACTTAATCCCTATAATAACTGCTGCGGGGTTGCAATCCTCACCTACATAGGAAGAAAAAAGTCCAGATAAGATGTGATGCATGTGAGATTTCATAATCAGTAAGCAATACAGCCATTTCTGTTTGGAGATAGGCCAGCCCAGCTCTCTGTCCTCAAGTGCAGGGTTCTTTAAACTTCACAAAAATGACCTCTCCCAGCCTTTTTTTTTTTTTTTTTTTTAAGTGTGGAGATGCTCTAATTTTAAATGCTACATGTAAGATATCATCTAGTACAGAACTTTGATATCAATTCCTCCAGATGAAGTTCCCTGGGGTGGACATCTGTGTAGCTTTGTTTGGGTTGGTTTGTTTGTTCTGCCCCGATAGCTTTATTACCTCTGTTTGGCTCACAGCAACTCTCTCCTATCACAAGCCCATTCCATTCAGTTAGGTGGAGCTGACTTCTCTCTGCCTCACTTCTTTCCTAAGTTACTATCACCACTATTAATTGGTTAATTTGCTGAACACTTCTTCAGGCTCTACATTTATGTAAAGATGTACAATTTTATATAAATGGGATCATACCATTTTGTAACCTGCTGTTTTCACTTAGCAAGATATCTAGACTGTGTTTCCATATCAATAAAAATAGACTTAAACGTGTACATAATGCTTCATTCTGAATTTCCTGAATGGTTCCGTATTGATGAGCATAACGGTTGTTGACATTTTTTTCGGAGTTTTATGTAGTGCTGTGCGTGGGGCCCTAAAAAGTTAAGAGAAAAAATTAGAGAACGGGCTTAGCCGGGGTAAAAAGGAACAAATATTCCTAGAAATGGGGTCAACTGCAAAAGGCGCAGTAGCACTCAGGCATCCTGTGACATGTGCTCAGCTCATAGCCCATCTATGCCCCATCGTCTTGTCCACAAGCATTCAGCCTCCTTATACAACTCCCCCGCCAGGCCCTGCCCCTTGGCAGACAGCCTTCCTTCTGCTGTCTTGCCTGTTGTATCCTTGCAACATAACTCCCCTTTCTGTAATAAACCTGCCTTTCTAAACTCATTCCTGTCTTGGTAAATTATTTTACTCCCACCTGGCAGCCTCAGACAATCACTGACCATGACATTTTGATGAACCATCACTACAAAAACCGGTATGTAACTTTCCCATTTGTGCAAAGATGTCATTAGCGTAATTTGAAAATGGAACTCTGAAACATATTGCCAAACTGTCCCTTAGAAAGATTGTACCCAACTTACACTCTGTTATGAGTTGAATCGTGTCCCTCAAAAAGATATGTTGCATTTCCAACCTTCAGAACCTGTGAATGCCACTTTATTTGGACCTAGGGTCTTTGCAGATGTAATCAAGTTAAGATAAAGTCATGAGGGATTAGAGTGGGCCATAATCCAATATGAGTGGAATTCTTATAGGAAGAGGAGACTTTGGACACAGACACAGAAGGAAGGTAGAGAATGCCATGTGACAACAGAGGCAGAGATTAGCATGATAAATCTACAAACCAAGCAATGCCTAGGCTACCAGAAGCTGGAAGAAACAGGGAAGGATCTTTCCTTACAAGCTTCACAGGGGCATGGCCCTGCCAAACAGAAAGAGGGACAAAAATTGATGGGAGGAAAAGTAGGTTTATTGGAGAGCCAGAAAACCGAGAAGATGCTGGACTATTGTCCTAAAGCACCATCTTAAGCCAGTACCCATTGTAGGTACTTTTCATGTTAAGGGCAGGGGAAAGAGGAGGGAATTGAGATGAAGAGCTAACCAGTAACCGCAGACAACTGGGTGCCAGCAAGGGTCTGGGGAGGTTGGGAATGTCTTTGTCCTTGGTCAGGTCTGAATGGTCCTATAAATCTTTAACAAAACATAGCTGTTTAAATATGTCTCCTTCAATCCCAAAGTGTTTTGTAAACTACATGATTGTTGTTTTTGCATATTAGTGCTCTAAAATTATCTTAGCCTATGAGCAGGAATGGGTAAAGGCCTCTTAAACAAAAATGGAGTAAAATAGTTTTGTTGTTGTTGTTGTTGCTATTACGATAACTCAGCAGCCCTTTTAAACATAGCGGGTACTCTTCATTTCACCAGTCACTCTCCCTGTGGTCTCACTCCTGGCCCCCCTTCCCTCATTTAGGTTACCTGCCAGGCCCCCTGTGATACTGTGACTTACAATAAGAAATACCTATTTTGGTCTTTGTCCAGTTTGCTGGCACGCAACTCCTGGAATGCTTTGAAGTGATAAGTGATGTGTCTTTTTGTACGTGAATGAGATGTCTGAGATGACTGCTGGGGAAGGAGGGAGGGTTCAGGATAGACTCCACATGCAGGCTGGTTGCCAGGGGAACCAATCCTCATTAGAGAATTGAGACTTTCAGCTCCATCCCCCAATCAGCGAGAAGAACTGAAGTTTGAATTAATCACCAATGGCAAATGATGTAACCAATTATGCACATGTAATGAAGTTTCCATAAAACTCAAAAGGAGAGCTTTGAAGAGGTTTCAGTTTGCTGGACATTGGAGATGCCCGGAGGAGGGTGTGCCTGAAGAAGGCCTGGCAGCTCCTTGCATCTTCCTCCATACTGTGCCCTATGTAGTCCTTCATCTGGCTCTTTCATGTGTATCGTTTGTAATATCCTTTATAATAAACTGGCATGTGTGAGTGAAGTGTTTCTCTGAGTTCTGTGAACTGTTCTAGCAAATGATCAAACTCAAGAAGGCAGTCATGGGAACTTTCAATTTGTAGCCAAGTCAGACAGAAGCTGTGACTAACTTGGGGACTTCCTACTTCCTGTTGGCATCTGCAATGGGGGGCAGTCTTGTGGGACTGAGTGGAATCGTCCAGCGGGTTCATTTTGCCTGCTGCCTAGATTGACCCAATTTATCAAGACAAGAAAACTGCAATAGAGAAAGTTTAATTATCACAGAACCAGCTGAATGGGAGACCATAGGTTTATTATTACACAGATTAGTCTATCCAACAATTCTAAGACTAGGATTTTTCAAGGATAGTTTGGTGGGTAGGGGTCCAGGGAGTGGGGAGTGCTGATTGGTTGGGTTGAAGATGAAATCATAGGGAATTGACGCTGTCTCCTTGCGATGAGTTAGTTCCTGGGTGGGGGCCACAGGACCAGACGGTGAGTCTGGGTAGAGCCATCGGTCATCAGAAATCCAAACACCTGAAAAGACAGCCCAAATCTTAGGCTCTACAATAGCGATGTTATCTGCAGGACTAACAGGGAAGTTGCATTTCTTGTGGCTAATTTGTTAGTCCTACAAAGGCAGTCAAGTCCCCAGGCAAGAAGGGGTTTGTTTTGAGAAAAGGCTGCTACCACCTTTGTTTCAAAGTTAAACTGTAAACTAAGTTCCTCCCAAAGTTAGTTCAGCCTATGCCCAGCAATCAACAAGGGCAGCTTGAAGGTTAGACACAAGATGGAGTTGGTTAAGTCAGATCCCTTTCACTGTTACAGATTTCTCAGTGTTATAATTTTTGCAAAGATGGTTTCCTGAGTCATCATCCTGCCGGGTCTGCGCTAACTCCAGGTAGTGTCACAATTGAATTGAACTGTGAGCTAGGAGGACACCTATCTGGGGCTGGAGAACTATTCGGTGGGGGAAAAACCCACACATGTGGTCACAGCAGTGTTCTGTGTTGCGTGAGAGTAGCTGGAGAGTATAGAAAGAGAAAAACTATCTTGCTTTCTTGCCTATGCACCCCCGTAGGCATTTCAGTTTGAAACTCTTGCTTTTGAAAATAGCCTAATTATAGCAGCTGTACATCCAATAAAAACCTGGGCCTTTACCTTGATCCAGAAACCCTTTCCTGACCCTTCAGGCCGGGTTAGGCAAACTCTTAGAAATCCCATAACATTCTGCACGTGGCTCTTGTAGGACGTTACTAAGATTTCCTTCTGTATTTGTTAGAACCCTGTTGATTACAAGTGGCAGAAATCCAGCTCAATCCAGCTGTAGTCAAATCAAGAAATGAACTGTTCGTGTGGCATGGGTGGAGATGGTTTCAAGGATAGACACTCCAGTCTCATCAGATTCTTTCGTTCCTCATACATCCTCTCTCAGGTCGCCATTCTCTGGGGCTGGTTGCCGTTGTGGGACTGGGAGGAAGACCACGGGCAGCTCTGGACACATCTTCTTACAGCCTCATAGCAACAGTCCCCATGGAAGAAAATCCTGGGCCAAACCCCAACCATGGCCAGAGAGGAAAGGTACCACATTCAGATGGTACCTGGCCCAGGCAGGGCACAGAGAGCCTTCAACTGACATCAGAACCACATGGCTGAATGGGGGTGGGAGAGTATCCCCCAAAGTGAGGCATACTGCTCTGGGCTGGCAAAATTGTAAATTTCATTACGTTTGCCAACTTGTCTGTATTCTTTGCTAGACTCTTAGATCTTTAAGAATAGAAGAATAGATTACTGTGTCTTTCATTTCTGTATCTAGTACAGCAGGGTGTCTGGTATGAAAGACTTTAAAAATATTTAAAAATAAATGTTAAATGAAGGATAAAGTTTAAATTGTCATAGTCATATGCCTTGAATTGTCTGGAATAGTCCCAATTTTGTGATATGTCTATGATATCTTTTTTATTAAGATTATTCTTTAAATGAATAATTTCCCTATTTTATAAAACTTTTTATAAAATTACATTCAAAAATTTATTCAGTACTTGGCCATACCCTCTGTGGTTTTCATTTAGCAAGTCTGGCCAACTGTTTTGGTTATATCTTATTTGACTTTCGAATTCCCTTTAATTGCTTTTTCTGGCCTGGTTGGTGCCACAGGAGGTTAACCCTTTGGACTGCATCTCCGTCAATACCTTGCTGGTAAGCATCCTTTGGGCTTGTCAGTGAGAGCCATTGCCAGGAGATGAGATTATGTGAGAGAGAAGGAGAAGCAAGGCTAGAGGAATTTTTCCCTTCTTGTTCCCTGTGACATGTCCCCCAAAATGACTCTGTCCCTTCTAGGGCACAGCAGCTCCCCAATAGCCCAGGTTGTCACAGGGAGAGGTGGTAACAGCTTTCTTCTCTCTCAAGTCTCTGGGAGCCTTACCCCAGGTTGATGTCCTCAGTAAGTAGTCCCTTTATTTAAGCCTCATCATCTGAAACAAATGGGGTGGATTCTGCTTCCTGCTTAGACCTTGACTAAACTACCAACTTAAGCTTCGCAGGTGCAATTTACCAATTAGATCCCCTCTCTACTTCAGTGGTTCTCACTCTTTGCTGTGCACAGGGATCACCTGGGGAGCTTTAGCACCTGTGATCTGTCTCGAGCAGTTCTGACGTAATTGGTCTGGAAAGTGGCCTTGGCATCAGGATTTAAAAAATCTCTCCAGCTCGTTTGATTGGGTAGCCAAGGCTGATAAGCACTGCTCCAGCCTCACACACCTCCTGTACAGAAAGGAGAATTCTAACACGTAGTGAAAACAACTTCCCATAACCTGCGTTTTATTTCTTACTTTCTTACAAATTATTGAAGCCTTCCTTCTAAAGGGATGTTGTTTTCTACTTATTCACAAAAGCATTTTTAAACAAAGTGGAACAATTTTAAATGCATTTACATAACTGTTTCTTCAAGAGGTTCAAAACAAAGAACGGATATTTCTAGAAAGCATAGAAATCCACTATATGTACTTGTATTTTGAATAGGGTGTGTGCAAGGGTGATGGCAGTGGCTGCTGTCATCATGGAGCTGCAGCAGGGAAGCGCAGCTGGGGCTGTCCTGGAGCCTGTGGGGGCCCTGCCCATTTTGAGTTGGGACAGGAGCTCCCCATGTGGCTACAGCCACCCAAACCACAGCTGCAGACCCAGGCCTCCTGCTCTAGGGAGCAGGAAGGAGCCCCATCCTACTGGGTGAGGCTACAGCCGCCCAAAATGCAGCTGTGGATCAGAGCCTTCCTGTGCTCTTGGGAGAACTGGGAACAGACAGGATCTGCCTTCCCAGGTGCTGCTGCAGCTGCCTCATTCGCGGCTGCAGACCTGGGCCTCTTGCCCCAGGAAGCAGGCAGGAGCTGGGGACTAGTGGGAGCCCTGCCTCTTCTGAGTTGGTGGGGCGGGAGCTCCCGGGTGCAGCTGCACTGACCTTCCAGGCACAGGACCTGGGCATCTCTGCAGCCTACACCCTCGAGTGCTCCAGAAAGGACCCCTGTCCCTGCAGGCTCAGGGGTGTCTGCTCCCAGTGCCTGGCCTCTCTCTGCTCCCAGCACCCACTCCAATCTCCCAGCAGGGTTGAGACCAAGTCCCAGTAGGAGGCTGACAGAGTCCTCAGTGGAAGGAAGTGGATCCTCAGTAAGGGCCCACCCTCAGGCCAGGGAGAGCCTGAAGACTAGGTGCTAGGCTGCCAGTCTCATGGTCTGGAGTGGGGACTCCTGGTGCCTCTTCCTGGCCCTCCCATGGCCACCCATGGACCAATTGGCATGCATTTCCTCCCTTCTGAGGTCCATAAAAGCCCCTGGCTCAGCCAGAGCAGGGCAGAGGATGGCCAGAGGACAAAGAGGGCAGAGAGATGATGGGACCAGAGGAACAGCTGCAGAGAAGAGCACCCTCTCCACTGACAGCTTCAGAGATGACCTGCCATCAGAAAGGGGCTACCCACTCCTCTGAGCTGTTCTAACATTAAATGAAACTCTTCACCCTTCACTTGTGTGCCTCATTCTTCCTGGATGCAGGACAACAATTTGGGCAAAGGTGCTGTGGCCACAGAGGTTCCCAACCAGAAAAAAATCAACAACACCCCAGAAATCCCCTAACAAGGGTAAGTTTTTCAGGAAGGAAAAAAGAGAATCAAAGAGCCATTGGGGGATACCACAAGAAAAAAAAAATTGCAGGATTAGTAACTGTTGAAAAACTACTATCTTACAAATATAATAATAGAGATTCTAGTGCCACATAATTAACTCATGCCAGGTCCATGGCTGATCTGGGTTTGCTGATCTTCTCTGAGAATGAACCAGATTAAAGCACTCACAGCTTCTAGCACATTGAAAAAAGCAGTGAGAAACTTTAAAATGTTCAATGTTTAAAACACCCTTGCCATTTGGCAGATTTTAAGATACAAGAGAACCTTGACCATACTCTTTAAAATGCAATTGCTTTTTAAACACACATTTGTTGATGGTGATAGAATTTAATATTTGTGAGAAAGAACTGATTCTACAAAGCTTTTCCTCATTTCGAGGGTCCCAGGAATGTTGCATCTAAATAAACGCTGTGCCTGTACCAGTCAGTTATGGCTACATTAGCCTCTGGCATGCAGCAAACAGCATTTATTTCTCATTCACAGTTTGTGAGTCACTGGGGCAGGTCAGCTGGGGGAACTCGTTTTTCTCCTGGGACCAGTGAACAGCCCAGGTTTATTTCTTCTAACAACCCATTAGCCAAAGAAAGCCTCATGGCTATGCTCACATACAAGGGCAGGGGAAATACATTCCATCTTTAGTGGGAGGCACTGCAAGGTTACATGGCCAAGGGTGTGGATACAGGGAGAGATGAATAATTGGGACCAATAATTCACTTTACCACCAGCCCTAAAGCAAAGTCTGTCGAAGATGACTCTCAATACTGTATTTACAAGTAGAACATCTTGCTCTAGAGTGATATCACTGACAAGTTCTAGAACCCTGTATGGCAGGTAAGATGACTTTTTGTGTCCAGACAGATGGCAGTACTCATCCATAGGCTCTCTGCCCCAGGGCAAGGTAGGTGATGCTGGCTTTTCTTGGCTGCCCTACCCCCAGAATACCAAAATGATCTCCAAAGAAGTAATCAGGGTTTGAGGGGAGGAGGAGAGCATTGAACAGGTGGTGCATGGAGAATTTCTGGGGCAGTGAAACTATCCTGTGTGATACTGTAATAGTGGATACCTGGCACTATGCTTTTGTCATAACCCATAGAACTTTATAGCACAAAGAGTGAACCTTAATGTATGTAAATTTTTATAAAATCATTTGGGAGGTCAGGGATCCCATTTGGGACCCCCAAGGTGTAGAGATAGGTTAAAAACTTAAGATGCATGCACAGACACATCTGCAGTGGTGAAAAACTCAAGTCCTACACAAAACTTTGCTACCAAAATTTGAAGAAGACAAATAGTATAAAATCAACATTCATGGGTGATCTGCAACTTGAATCAATAGAAATTTATTGAAATTATATTTCAATAAATTTATAGAAATTTATTGACTGTTGTGAAATAAAGTTACATAGAATACAAGAGTCTATGCTATCAGAAATACAATGGCACTCACACCATGATCCAACTCTTGCCTCCTTGATCTCTTTTTGTATGACTTTTCCCTGTCCCCGGCCAACTCACTATGCATATGTCAACCAGTCCACCTTCTTCCAGTTCCTAGAACACCAAAATCGTTACTATCTTAAGGCCCTTGCCTTGCTGTTATCTATGCCTGGAAAGGTCTTGCTCCATCTCTCCAAGGCTGGCTCCTTCTTCTCTTGAAGTTTCATCTCAAATAGGAGCCTCTTGGCGCCTCCCTCTAGAATGGAAGCTCCACTACTGTCTTTCACTAGTGCATTATCCCCATCCCCTAAAGCCCTGCTTGGCATGTAGTAGGTGCTCAATAAATATTTGTGGACCAAAGGGGCTACTCATTTATTAATATTTATTAATATCAGGGCCCTGACGGAGTATGGCCTCTGCTTTGGAACGGTTGCTGTGAGGACAGTCAGGAAGCCCCACACTACACACACTGAACCAAGAGAGAGTCCATGTAAAGCTCCTGGGTGGTCACTCTGACAGTCTTAAGCACTCTAAGAAAGGCATCAAAGCAGCTTCGTGCTCAAGTATTGACCCAGATCTGCAAAGGACGTTGGGGTGGGGAGACGCTTAGCTGATAAATAGAAAGCTACCCCTGTCTAAAGCAGGGATGGTTGGGATATGACTGCCTTGGTACAAAATGGGAGCAGGAAATAGGACAGGCCCAAACAAGGGCTCAAAAAAGGAAAAAAAACAAACCCTAAAGCAACAACAACAACAACAAACTCTTGCTGCTGGTGGGAAACCTAGAGGGCAAGCTTCTTTTCCACACGAGCCCTGCTGGCGGCTGTGTGTGTGTGTGTGTGCACATGCGTAAGAGCACATGCGGGGGATGTAGTGAAAAGTACAGTGTGAAATGAGGAAATAAAGGATATCTTCTCAGTCAGTAGCCATGGGAGGAACGGGGAAGTACAAGGTCCTGAGAGCATAGAGATGATGGAATTTTTATATATTGGGGGAGAAACCCAAATCTAGTAATGACCATGTGTAATAAAAACCACTAGTATCATGAAAAACAGTATATTTCCACACCTAACATTAGAGGAGAAAATGAAGAAAATTAGGATAAGTAAAACTAAAAAGAACAAACAGCAAATGGCAAGCAAAAAAAAAATGATATAGAAAACATAACCCAGTATGTGAAGCATCACAGTTGCTCTGTACTGACTAAATTCTCTAAAGACAAAGACTGTCATGTTAGTTACAAAATAAAAGCCAGGCATAATTTATTTCTAGAAACAAAGTTATAAAGACAGATTGGAAATGAAAGCAAGGACATACTGAGCAAATGCAAAGGTAAAACCAAAATCAAACCAGCACCAATAGCAACATTAATATCAATTAAAATGCAATTTAAAGCCAAAAAGCATTAACCAGCCAACGATGAATAACATATAATGGGCAATGTTAATCAATGAAGAAGCTCTGTATAAAATTCATAAACCCTAATAGAATACAAAATACAGCAGTCACATACATAAAGCAAAAAACCCAGAAATACAAGGGAAGATTAATAAAAATATATTTATTGTGGGAGGTTCCAATATTCTTTCAGAATTGGACAATTCAAGTATACAATTAAAGATATAAAGGATTTAAAAACTACAATAAACTATAATTTTTTTCTCATATTCACGTAACACACAATCATATACTTGATTAATGGCATTAAATAAAACAGTAATTGATTTCCCAAAAGCAGATTTTGAAACTTTCACTCATTCAAAGAAGAGATAAGCAATAAAATGATTTTTTAAGTCTCTAATTACTGGGACATTAAAAAATCTCTTCCACGTAATTCCTAGTTCACAGGAGAAATCAAAATTGAAATCACAAATTAAGTATCCAAAAGGGAAAAGAAAAAAACACTGTATCAAAACCTATTGGATACAGCAAAAGCTATGTTCAGGGGAAATTTTGTAGCCTTAAATAATTGTATTATTTAAAAATAAAGCAAAGCAAAAGACACAAATTCTTGACTATCCCAACATAATTGAAGCTGTTTGCATCTTATTTTTCCTTGATAATTGAGAAAATGACTAAGAATGTCCTTGTGCTTCCATTGATTTCAGATTTTCTTCACTTGTACTATTTTCTCTTTTCATTTCTTCTCTTTGTTAGTGTCACAATGAGTACGAATAAAGCGATCAATAATTTGTCTATCTGAAAAGTATGAAGAAAAACAGGATGCACATTTCCATGTAAGTATTTAAATGCTAAATTGAGAAATTCTAGGAAGGAAGAAAATATCTGATAATATTACTAAATACACAAATTGGATAAGAGATCAAAATAATAGCAGGCTATTATACCTAATACCTAAACAGGCACAGTTGTGTAATTATTGATTAAGAAGAGTAAACTTAATATTCAAGGGACAGAACACGAATTTCAGAATGAAACAGGCTTAAGCTTCAGTTCTGTGCTGGCAAGTGTTAGCAAATGATTTAACCTCTCCACTTCCTCGGTTGCTCATCTTTGAATACAGTCAGCAGTACTTGCAATGCACAGACGTTGGAATAGATTAGGGATACTGTGTGTGAAGCACCCAGACGGTGCCTGGCCTATCAAAAACAATAAATGGTCATCTTATCCTTTTATTACTGGGTGCATAGTAATAAACAGTGATGATAAACAATACAGATTATTGTTCCAAAATTTTCATAGAAGCCAGGGCTGTTTTTGTACCCACCAACATTGGTAAGCTTTGCTGTCCTTGAATGGTAACTGTTTGACCTTGGGAAGGCCCTTCAACTCCCTTCCCTGGCCTCCATTTCCTGATCTGTAACATTAAGGAGTCTTGTCTGGTTCTGAACATCTATGATTCCCTACTCCTAATCATATATACATATATATAATTTTTTTTTTAGATGGAGTCTCACTCTATTGCCCAGGCTGGAGTGCAGTGGTGCGATCTCAGCTCACTGCAACCTCTGCCTCCCACGTTCAAGCAATCCTCCTGCCTCAGCCTCCCGAGTAGCTGGGATTACAGGCATGCGCCACCACACCCAGCTAATTTTTGTACTTTTAGTATAATCCCAGACTCCTGAGCTCAAGTGATCTACCTGCCTCGGCCTCCCAAAGTTCTGGGATTATAGGCAGGAGCCACTGCGCCCAGCCCCTAATCATATATATTTTTAATAGTACAGAGTGGAGCTGTAAAACTTTATTCACTCCCAGCAGTTATCACCTGTGCAGCCAAAACCAAAAAGGAGTGAAAATGCAAATGATGTCATGCTCATATTCAATGTTCATGTTATCCTGCTCAATGTCATGAATGCCAGTGGAGGCCCGTAGATCAGGGATGTCTGTGTGTGCGTGTGTGTGTGCGTGTGTGTGCCTGTGTGTGTTTGTTCCTGTTTTCTCTCCAATTATGTCTTTATTTGTTTTTGTGATTTCATGTTCAATTTTGAAGCATCCTTACCGTACTCCATACCTTGTCTCCAGTATTTTTTTAGTTGGGTATTCTTTTCATAAAGTGAAATTCACTAATCTTTTGTGTACAGTTAGATGAAGTGACACATGCATTACTGTAACCCATGACCACAGGATGAGATAGATCATTCCTTCCATCTCAGAAGACCCTTCATGCCCCTTCCCAGTCAACACTCCCTACTTCAAGACAGCCACTGTTCTGGTTTCTTTCATCAAAGGTAAGTTTTCCCAGTTGCAGACCTTCAAATAAATGAAATCATACAGAAGGTATTCTTTTGTGTCTGGCTTCTTTCATTCAGCATGTTTTTGAGGTTCATACATTTTGTTGTATATATCAATAACTAATTTCTTTTTATTGAGTGGTATTTCATTATGTGAATATGTCACAGTTTATCTATTTTCCTACTGTTGGAGATTTGGGTTACATCCAGTTTGAGACTATTAAGAATAAAGTGGTTATAAACATTCTTGCACATGTCCTTTTGTGGACATATGGTTTCCTTTCTCTCGGGCAAATACCCAGAAGTGGAATTTCTGGGTCATGGAGTAGGTATATATTTATCTTTAGGAGAAGCTGCCAGACCTCTTTCCACAGCGATTGTCCTCTCTGATGGCTGGGCACAGTGCCTCATATGCCTGTAATCCCAGCACTTTGGAAGGCCAAGGCAGGTGGATCACTTGAGCCCAGGAGTTTGAGACCAGCCTGGCCAACATGGCAAAACTCTGTCTCTACTAAAAAATCAAAAAACAGTTAGCTGGGCGTGGTGGTACACACCTGTAATCCCAGCTGCTTGGGAAGCTGAGGCATGAGAATTGCTTGAATTCTCAAGGCAGACGTTGCAGTGAGCTGAGATCGCGCCACTGCACTCCAGCCTGGGTGACAGAGGGAGATTCTGTCTCAAAAACAAAAACAAAAACAAAACAACAACAAAGTGATTGTATTCATTACTCTTTAATATTCCCACCAACGCTATATGGGGTTCTGACTGCTTCCTCTCACTGATATTTGCTATTGTCAGTCTTTCTAGTTTTAAACATTTTAAGCATTGTGTCTATTACCAAAGAATTTATAGCAAAGAATTTATATTAATATAAGAAAAAATCCTTTCTTCTGATACCAGAGATAGACATACATGGTTCATCAAGTTTTGCATGAATTAGTAAAAAAGGATGAGAGTGTGTAAAATTTAATGTCAATTTAACTGTTCAAAAAGGCTACCTGTTGTAAGTCAAATGATACCAATCTTTATTATGTATAAATGCAAATTCATTTCCTCATGATTTTGTTTATGCTGTTGCTTCTGCCAGGAATGGTCCTGCTTCTCTTTACCATGCAGATTCATCTTTAAGACTTAAAGGATCCCTCCTCCAGGCAGCCTTTCCTCATCTCCTGTCCATCCACAGGGTTGGGAGTACCCCTCACAGGCTGCTACCATACCCAAAGATTACTTTGATTACAGAACTGGTGACATTTTAATTATGTGTTTATCTCCCATACCAGATAATGAGCTCCCCGAGAAGAAGGGTTCCTTATTTATCTTTGTATCAACTGAGCATTTATTGAGTAAATACGTTGATTCTTAATATTGAATCACAGGCTAGGAAGAAGTACCTTTTGCATGGCCATTTGTGGGAGTTTCAGTTGGAGGAAGAGATGGGGAGGGAGCCATAGCTGAACAAATTCACAGAAAACTGGGTTTCAGATCATTTTACCTTTCAACTGGGGGGAAAGTGGACTGATGACACAGTCTTTACCAATAGGAAACAGTCGCCCAACGAGTAAGCTTTTGAGTGGTCTGAAGCGGACTTGGGGATTAAAACGATTTTGAAAGTAGAATAGCCACCAAAGATAACTAGTTCAACCTCCTCAAGTTATAAATAAACTGAATACCAAATAGTGGTGACACAGAGTTAGTGGAAATGAAAGGTTTGCCTTCAGCTCTCTTTCCTTTATGCTTTCACAGCTTTATTTTTTGTCATATTGGAGTTTTCTCTTCTTTGTGTTTCACCCCCTACACACACACCATCTCTCTCCCACACCCTCACCTCCTATCCAACTTTGTCCATTACTTAAGAACTAGCCTGGTCTTTTCCCTCTCTCTCTCTCTCTCTCTCTCTCTCTCTTTCTCTCTTTCTCTCTCTCTCTCTCCCCTCTCTCTCAAAATGTACCTGTTCTAGGCTCCTATTCCATCAAAGCCTACCACCTATAAGAGATAATTCTGTAAAATAATTTAAGCTGAGTTAATAATAATTCTGCCTAACACATCTGCCAGGTTCTTAAATTATCTGCATATGTACCCAGTTACAAAAGCTCTGCTGTGATATTCACCAGCTGAAAAGCATCAGTGCCACCCCGACACTAGAAAATGACAAGAGGTTTTGGGCATAAGAATTCAGAGGGAATCTTCCGTTTGTTTTTCAGCTTCTAACAAAGCTGGCATTGAGGAGTGGGCCATTCTACAGCAGAGCTTGGAAAGAGGAGTGAAAATCCATGGGAAGCAGATCTTGCATCAGCCCAAGGCAGCACCCAAGAGCAAAGCTCTGGGGCATGAGCCTTTAGGCACCTGCCCCTGGTGCTGCCCCGAGGGAACCAGGAGAGCAGAAGAGCTAAGAAGAAACAAAACCTTAGCTTATTCTAAGTTACCTTGTTAGCTAACAGGTCATACCTCACCTGTCTGGGGAGGAAAGCCCCATTAGGTGGACAGAGTGTTTACCTGAAAGATCAGCTTATGGTATCTTGGTATCTTGGAGAATGTAGATCCAAGGCTGTCAGAGCACTTTGAGGAGTCCCTAGTTCACCCTCAGGGGGCGCCACTAAGGCTTGGATTGCACCTGACACACAGTAAGAGACAGCACTGCCTGCAGCCACCATGGTTTCCATGGGGGCAGAGAAATGACAGCTGCATCTGCGTTGCAAGTCCCTGGGCAGATGGGAGCATCTGCTCAGCAAAGACAAAAATCCTCTTTCTACAGGGCCCAACAGATGTGGATCCTAAAGGTAAAAAGATCTTCTTGTAAAATGCAGAGGATAATTTTATATACAAAATTGAGAGCAAGAACAGGTGGGCTGACTTGAGCTTGCTGCAGAGCCTTGCCTGGGCCCTCTGGGAAGATTGAGCCAGTGGACCCTTAGGAGCCTCTTGGTTTTCTTCTGAAGTGCCAGACTGGCCCAGAGGCATCTCTGGAGAGCAGGGAGGCATCATACTCCTTCCATGTTCCTTTCTCTCAACAGAAAATGCATACTCCTGTCTCAATAGGAGGGAAACACCTGCTTCTTGTACCTCCCTGAAACGCAACGTTCAAGTTCTTAGAAGGGACTTTAGGCTCTCAGCCCTAATGTGTGAGAGTGGAAAATACCTCCTTTCTCCCAAAACACACACACACACACACACACACACACACACACCCCTCCCTGTCAGCCTTGCCTACAGTAGGTTTTCAGTGTTTCTTAGGGCAGGAGATCCCATAAACAAGGTTTTCAGTGAGGATTTCAGAGGTGCAAGCTCTTCTGATTGTGGCTGGGGACAGCACCTGGAGGCCCAAGAGATTCAGACGAGAAACAGAGAGCACTTGGAGGGATCCCACATGGCCAGTGGAAGTCTCAACCTCATCACAGGGCACACAATAAATTAGTAGCCCCCAAATAGCCTAGAGCACGAAATGGGGTACAGAAAATGGTCAGCTGGGTACAGGAATAAATATTAGACCTTTATTGATATTCGATTTTTACTTCCTTCTGTAACAGTTTGTATGTTTTATAAATGTATGTGATACATTAGTTTAGTTGGCATATGAATATATTTTATATAAATTTTTACATCTGCATTGGGTGTTGTGCCCACAAATGAGGAGGAGCGGGGGATGTATGATCCCTCACGTAGGATGCTGAGAGGCAGGTTATAGGAAGAGCTCAGTCTCCTCTCCTCAAGCTCTCTTATTCTCTGAGTTGACATTCTACACACTCTCAGTTAGACTGACCAGTTGCCCCTAAGATGCTCCCAAATAATTCCAGTCACTTGGCTGCAAACTAGGATAAGTCTTTGTCATGTGGAGTGAAGCCACATCAATGGCATTCGCTCTCCTTGAGAGAGTGACATATAGAGATTTTCCTGTACATTAAAAAGCCTGTCACAAAAATGTACCAGCAAGAGAAAATAAAGATTAGACAAAGTACAGCAAAACAATGTGACTGTACAAACACCCAGAGGAGAAATCAATTAGCTCTAAGAAAAAGAGGAATCATCCTGCAGCAATTCAACCACAGGCAAAATGAGATCAGAAATGAGTGAAAACAGTGTGTCTCTTTTTTTAATAAGTAGGGATAAGTCACTGGGGCCTCCTTAAAGGAAAATGTCTTTTCAGTGGATTGAGGTTTGCACAACACCATGAGATTTTTTTTTATTTTTTGAGGCAATGTTTTCATTTTTGTGGGCATTCAATTCCAGTGGCTAGAACTTGGAACAGTTTCTATTTGGCAAAAGCAACGTATTATGATCTGTAAGTGCATGAAATAAAACCTCATCTTACCTTTGTAAGAAACACTCTGGAGGTACTCTTTGACTTGAGAGGAAGTAAATGAGTTTAAAAGCATTAAGAAATCTGGGTAGGTTTTGTCGTAGTCACTTTGGTACGTGGTCTGTTTCTTTGTGTGCTTTTGGTTCCTCAGGAAGCTGTGCAGCACAGAAGGCACTACAGAAAAACACAGGGGAGGACAAGCTGGGAGGCTGGCACCCAAGCACAGCAGTCTTGCCCTTATTGTTTGAAAATGACCCTGACAGCCCCCAGCCCAGCTTTGAGCTTAGGCAGTATCCTTCATGATGCTGGTCACTAAGGCTCTGTATTAAACCAGCTTTTCCATTGACCAGGGCTAAGCAGAGCTACAGGGACTTCCAGCCTGTTGCTGCTGGAAGGGGCAGTGATGGGAGACAATGACCAGAAGGGTGAGTTTGACTATCACTTTCAGAAGAGAAGTTTTCCCTAAACTTGACTCTTATGCAGGTCAGTGTGTTATGATGGTGAAGGAAACTGAAATATTTCACCCCAAATTACACGTCTTTGATATACTTTGAGATGGCTGTTGAGAAGGCCTGCAGACAGAGGTAACCCTGCAAAGTTGTCTTTGAGAGTGGGGTGACCTGCATCCGTAGGGAATCCGCACTGATGCAGCTTGGCTTTCCAAGGCCTTCCCTTGTCTGGATCTAAGAAAAGATGACCTAAGATCAGACTTTAGAGGTCTAAAAGAAACCTTTACCATCATTCTCTCTGAGGGCTGCTACCACTGAACAAGACCACCTTTGCTAGCCAGGCCTCCTCTTCTCCCCCTCCCATAACCTGTTTAACCAGCTCTTTCTATAACCTCAGGATAGTATAAAATCATCAACCCTCCCATCATTTCTTTGAGTTCTTATATTTTGCTTGACTCCCGTGCATGTTAATACATTTATATGCTTTTTCTCCATTTAATCTGCCTTTTGTCAGCTGATTTTTTAGCAAACTTTCAGAGGGTAAAGAGGAAGTTTGCCCTTGGCCGCTATGATGGTGACATTCACTGCCTGCTTAATAAACAAAGGTCCTCATAGAAGCTTCTTTTTCTTTCAGGACGTCTCCTGTGCACATTTGGGATGGCACAGTAAGGGACCTCCCTCCAGAGACCTAGGCATCTTCGGATGAGCATTGTGGAAGAACGATGATGTTTACAGTCATGGCTCATCATCCATTTGGACTAATGGGGGTATGAGGTGCAGGCAACACCCAAATCACTTATATTTGATTATGAATATTGCTCATTTAATGTGAGTTCTGATATTCAAGAAACTACAATGAAAAAAGTAATAAAGTCACGATGTAAAAACCAAATTTTCACAATTTGCCCAATCTTTTTAAACCTTAAGAGCAGCTTCCAGCTCCAGGGATCCCCTTTAAGGGGGTCATTGGGCAAATGGAGGGCCCAGACTGGTGAGGGGATTTGACGCTGCACCCTGAGAAGAGTGTTTGTAGGGCCTGGAAATGCTCTAACTGGAAAAGAGAAGACTTAGGCTTAGAAGGCATATGGCAAGGTTTTCATAGAATAATAGATTTATACTAATTAACATCCATGGGAAGAAGTGGAACCAGGGGCTCGAAATTTAGCAAGGAATATTGCAGCTGCTACACCTTCTACCCAGTTGGAGCATCAGACAACGAGGGGGCATGGGGCTACCCTGAAGTGGATACGCAGGGGCACTGTCACCCCTTGGCAAGGATGGAGTCAGGAAGATTCACACACTACATGAGGCTCTGGACGAGGTAATTTCTAGGCCACCTTCTAACCCCGAGGTGCTAAGCGTCAATTCTGTGATGATTGTCTCAGGTACTACTTGATCCCATCTCCATGCCAGGAATGAATCATGTCTCAGACTGACACCAAGTTTTCTGCTAAACTAGTAGCTTGGAGGTGGCTTGGTCACGGAATTTTGAAAAACTTTCAAGGGATGCACGTGTGGATACACTTCCAGTAGAAAATTGAGACTAAATTGCATTCCCGCCTCATCTCTTTCTGTCACTTTACAGTAACTGCATCCTTCCTCTCATTTTTTAAAAGGAGGAAGTATCCCCTAATCCCAACCACTGCCCCTCCCCAGCAGGGATGACACTCATTTCTTGGCCTAAGCAGTCAGGCATCTTCTGAAATGTACTAGCTCCCCGGGTTCCAGGTTGGGAGCCGCAGCGATGAAGTTCTGACTTCATGCCAGAATCCCTGGCTTTCTTCTTGACTATTATGAAAACGGGCTGCCAGCGCCCTCTGTGTTGAGAAGTTTTGGGGCCAGGGATTAGGATCTATGAGGTTGTTTTAGAAACCGCAGCTGGGCTGGGCACAGTGGCTCACGCCTGTAATCCCAGCACTTTGGGAGGCTCAGGAGGCTGAGGCAGGTAGGCAGAGTTTTAGACCAGTCTGGCCAACATGGCGAAACCCCGTTTCTACTGAAAATACAAAAAAATTAGCTGGGCGTAGTGGTGGGCGCCTGTAATCCCAGCTACTTGGGAGGCTGAGGCAGGAGAATTGCTTGAACCTGGGAGGTGGAGATTGCAGTGAGCTGAGATCGTGCCACTGCACTCCAGCCTGGGCGACAAGAGTGAAACTCCACCTCAAAAAAAAAAAAAAAAAAAAAGAAAAGAAAAGAAAGAAAAAGAAAAAGAAAAAGAAATCGCAGCTGTACTCACCTAGACCCTGAGAAGCAACGGGCAAGCTTGAGTAGCATCCGTATTTGAAACTGAAATCCTGAAGCTCAGGAATTTTAGCTGGAATTTGGTAATTCCTTCGGAATTCGGTGTCTGGAGGTCGAGGAAGTAACTTTTCACATTCCAGAGACATGTGAGAACTTTTCTTAATCTTTTGAGCTGGGGTGGAATGGAAACGGAAGACAATACTTACTCCTTGTGAACAAAGTAGCTAAACCCACTCTTGCTGTATTTAGAGGTCTGGTGAAGGTGCTCTGTATGAACACTTCAATGAAGAAATAATTTTCCGCTTTATCAGTCACAGGAAGTATATGCTCAAATGATCAGAAGTGGTCTCTAGTGAATGTATTTTTATGTCACGAGTCTGCTCCGTGGGCGCAGAAGACGCTGATCACTCCATGGGGTCTGTCTGGTCCCTGGGGCAGAGGTGGGTGTCAGAGAGATTTTGGATAGGGCCAGGTTGCCATATAAAATGTGGGATGCGCAGTTAAATTTGAATTTCAGATAAATAATGACTTTTTAGTGTAAATACTTGCTATCTACTGCATGTCATTATTCAAATTTAACTGGGCATCCCATAGTTTTATTTGCTTAATCTGGCAGGCCTAGATGGGGTGGTGTATATCATCCCCATTATCTGGAAAAAAAAAAAAACATTCGAAGCTTATCCCTTACTGATGGAGGGTTAGGTAACATCACTGGCATTAGTGGATAGCACTACTATTATTTCTTTGAAATATCTCTGCTAAAACATATTCATTAAATATCTGTGAAGCACTGAAGCCAGTGTTACAAACATTATCAGATTACAGAGGCAAGAGTTACAATCCATCTCACTTAGAATGAGTTCATTCCTGATTCTTGCTACAAAGACTTAGTTCAGAGGCGTATCATATAACACCATCTTTATTCAGAAAGACAAAGATGTCAAAAACATGGATTTCATGAGCAATGTCCAAACAGTGCAAATTACTATTGACACTGAACTCAATTCTCTTCCAAATTAGTTTTCCAATAGATCTTTTCAAAATAAATCCTAATATATATTGTATATCAAACGATTTACAATAGTACCTACTGGTATACATTTTATATCAAAGGATACATAATTGCATCTGCTGGCACCTGAGAGCATTTTTATATTGATTTTTTAAAAATGATTTCTGTCTAGACCAGCAGAGGAGGAGAGGATTCCAGTACATGTTGCCTCTTACTTCAGATAACCCAGGAGGAGAGGGCATAGGTATTTAATAGCCCCTGTAATGACCTCATAAACTGCCCAGACAGAAGGCAGGTTATAGAGGGGAGGAACTTGTGGGGCTCAAAATCAGGGCACCCCTTAAGATATTTTGAAAAACCATCTGGCACTGTTCCTGTAACTTCCATCTATAACTCAGTGCCATGATTCGAATGTGTCCCCGCAAAAGAAAACTTAATCCCTAACGCAACAGTGTTGGGAGGCGGGGCCTAATGGGAGGTGTTTGGGTCTTGGGCACTCTGCCCTCATGAGTGGATTAATGCTGTTATCGTGGGAGTGGGCTAGTTATTGCAAGAGTGGGTTCCTGATAAAAGGGTGAGTTTGGCTTCCTTTCTCTCTCCCACATTCACGCTCTTGTCCTTCCATTTTCCACCATGGGACGATGCCACAAGAAGGCTCTTGCAAGGTGCCAGCATTATGCTCTCGGCTTCCCAGCCTCCAGAACCATGAAACAAATAAATTTATTTCATTATAGATGACCCAGTCTCACATACTCTGTCAAAGCTGCACAAAACAGACTGAGGCACTTGGTTTTTTCACTAGGAGCTTTATAAGCAAAAACAAATTTCCATTGAAACACTTGATGCTTTCACCTATATCTCTTCCCTAGAGCTACCATTCCATGGTAAATGTTTGCAGTTCCTATATCAGTTCTGTGCTATTTGCCAAGGTTACACATAATTAAATCATTGTCCTACCTTAAGACAATGAGTGTGAATACAAAGATATCTACAGAACAAACGGGTAGGGAATGTGGTAATTCTTGTAACCGTAACATTTGGAACTGTGGATTTCACATGGAAATACGACATCAGAATAACCTGGGAAGGGTCTCTGAGAATACCTCTGCTGACCCTTATCCCAGACATTGAGAAGCTCCAGAAGTGAGCCCCAGGCATGCACACTGTGAAAACAAACTACTCATGTGCTTAAGAATTACTGACGCAGGGCTTTGAATAGGGTGCTACAGGAGCCCAGAGAGAGTATGAGCAGCGGCTGTGTTGGAGGAAGAGGAGGACGACAGGAACTAAAAGGCAGTCACAGTAAGGAGATTTGACAACGGGTCGACACAGAAGCCAAGAGTGCGTAGTGTGTTTGTGAAACTTGGCCTTGCTCGCAGAAGGGTGGGGCATGCAGGGCAGGGAGGAGGAGCTGAGGGTAAAACAGGAGAGGCAAGCTGGGGCCAGGCTGTGAAGGGTCTGGAACGTCCATTCTACATGAACAATGATGGACCGGCATAGGTGTGGAATCATTGGAGATGAAGACCCAGAAAAGGTAAAAGCCAGGACCTAGACTTAGATATCTATAGAACGAACAGGGAATGTGGTGAGTCTTACAACCATAGCCCTTGGAACTGTAGATCTCACATGGAGATAAGACATCAGAATCACCTGGGAAGAGTTTTGCAGAATACAAAGAGTCTCACTCTTCATTGATCCATCTGTACCTATCACAGTAATAGAACTCATTAAGTGTTTACTAAGTGAGTGAGTGAACGCACACACCAAAAAACCTGGAAACATAATTGCTATGGATTAGCAATTAATTTCTGAAATACACGCTAGTGACTGCCTATGTGATCAATCCATGCTTAAGGTAACTCCTACTAAACTATATATTGTTCATTCCATGGGCTTAGTTCTTTTAAACTGATGCTTTTGTTGTCTTTATAAAATGTTGTGTTAATGAGCTTCACACGTTATTTGGAAGAGAGATTCTTGATAAAAAGGGACCTAAGCAACATCTAAAACTCCCATCGTTGTGCTGAAGTATGGACAGAAATAATAACCATGAGTTAGAGCTGACCTGACCCGGTGACGCCTCCCCGCAGGGGTCTTGTTCTCAGGAGCTCGGCTCCCCTGGGTTTCTTTTCCACTGGAGTAAAACTGGAATGGTTTAGCCCAAGGAAAGAAACTGGCCCATTTAAGATTAGGTGTGGCATCTGCAGAAAGGCCCAAACCAAAAGTCAGTTTTCAGCAAGGACCATTCAAAACTATTAGGACCAGCCGGGCGTGGTGGCTCATGCCTGTAATCCAGCATTTTGGGAGGCCGAGACGGGTGGATCACGAGGTCAGGAGATCGAGACCATCCTGGCTAACACGGTGAAATCCCGCCTCTACAAAAAATAAAAAAATTTTCTAAAAATTACCTGGGTGTGGTGGCGGGTGCCTGTAGTCCCAGCTACTTGGGAGGCTGAGGCAGGAGAATGGTGTGAACCTGGGAGGCAGAGCTTGCAGTGAGCCAATATCAGGCCACTGCACTCCAGCCTGGGTGACAGAGTGAGACTCTGTCTCAAAAACAAACAAACAACAAAACAAACAAAAAAACCTTTAAGACCGTTGACACATAACCTATAACCAAGTGGGAACTAGCTCCGCTGTCTATCAGTTGTTCTGATTCATCAAAGCCACGTTCTCTAAGCCTGGATGTGAAAAGCAGCACCTTTCAGTGCTCCTCAGTCGTTTACCTTAACTCCATAACAAGGATAAAAAGCTAAGACATGGCCCTTGTGCTTCAGAAGCTTAGATTATTACAATATCATGAGTCCTACAAAAGAAGTTAAGAACCAGGGCTGTTAAAACACATGGGAGGGCCAACAACCCAAAGGCAGAGGATCAGAGAAGGCTTCCAGAAGAGAGGTGAGGCCTATAACTAGACTTAAATTATGGGTAGACATAGGCTAAGAAGGAAGCGAGACGTGCTCCACAGGGAGGAAGCAATGCGTGCAGCCAGCCCGAGGCCACGAGGCATGGAGGTATGTGGAGGGTGTGAGTCGGGACGGCTGGCAAGGTCATGAGGGTGGGGGCTGACAAGGGAGGAGGCGGCGTGGCGGCCAGGACCATATTGTACAGGACTCATGTAAGGCATTTAGCTTTTATCCTGAAGACAATGAAAATTCACTGAAGGGTTTTAAGCCATAAAGTGACATCAGTTTGCACATCTGGAGACTCACTGTGGCTGTCTTATGGACAGTGGGTTAGAGGGGACAAAACTGGGAAAGCTCCTCTAGCTGCCAGGTGGTGAAAGAATTGGAGGGAGCGTATGGATAATGCAGGAAGATTGGCCGCTGGGGGAAGGAGATGAGCTGGAATGCTCATGAGACTTTTACTCAGCACCCAGTATAGGAAACTGAGGGTCTGAGGAGAGGTTTGGGAAGAGATACAAATGTGGAGGTTCTCAGGATAGTTGTTCTTTAAAGGAATCAGAAACTCTAATAGAGGCCAAACAGAAAAATGACCAGATAGAAGAGTCAAAAAAGTAGGGGGGAACTGGGAGTGTGTGGAAACACAGGAGTGCAAGGAGAACAGTGGTCCAAGAGAGACAGCAGAAACCACAGTTAATGATGCTCAAAGGTTGGGTAAGATGCAAATGGAAAAATCTCCATTGAAGGTCATTGTAGACCTTGAAAGGAGCAGTTCAGTGAATGGTCGGGGCAGACACCAGGCTAGAAGGGGTTGAAAAGTCAAAGGGTAAGCTTCCCATTAAACTCAGTGGATTGTATACCTGTATTTAGGACTCCTCTGTCCCTAAACTCCATTGGAATGATCGTAGATTAGAAATGGTTATACATTTTTAGAAAATGGAAAACAAATGTAGATATAGTAACAGATTGAGCAAAGTAGAGGAAGCTGAAGCCTAGATGACTGCAGAGGGGAATAGCAAAGACGTGAACTAGGTAACCCACACTACAGAGAACTTGCAGGCTCAAAGGTAACAGGTACAGTGGAAGGCAGGGACTGAGGCTCAGGGCTGAACACAGAGGCTTGGCTATAAACTTGAATACCAAATGGCTTCCCGGAACAACTTCATAACCCCGCTTCATTATGTGACTATTCCTTCCTAACCAGAAGTTTATTCTCTGCAAAACTGAACCAAAGAAGCTCTGGGCTGAGGGACACCAGGCACAGTAAAAGGTGAGTGGAGTGAGATGCTTGATTGAAAAAAGAGGGTTCAGTGAACGTCTGCACACCAACCAGGAAGATCCCAACCCTTTGCTTTGCCAATCCTGCTCTCAGAATGCCAGCAGTCAGAATTACCTCTCTGGAGAGACTGATCCACAAATAATGACATTTAGGGATTTCCCCCCAAAAAGATAGCTCATCCTCTAATCACCTAAGTCAAGTACCAGCTAACAAGTCCCTTCTCTGTATATAGTTTTTAATTATATTTGAGTACCTCCTTTGTAGGTTTTTGAGCCCCGGAGTTTAATATTTTGTGTGCACCCACTTTAAGAAAAACAAGAGTTCACAAAAGTGAAACTTGAGTTTTACTAGCTTTATAATAAATCTGCCTGTGGTCCCTTACAAATATGGACAATCGAATTTTCATTAGACCATTAAGACACTTAGAGAAAAATAGATACAATGCAAGAAACAGATGAAAATGCTGCAAGTATATCATAAATATCTTAAAATTCATGAGAATTACTGCATCTATAAAATAAGAACAGAAGGCTGTTTTTAAAAAATAATTGGAGAGAGGAAGAAAGAGAGCTTCGAAATTAAAAATGTGAGACACATAATAAAATTTATTAGAAGAGCTAGATTAAAAAATAAAGAAGTTTTCAGCTGGGCGTGGTGGCTTACATCTGTAATCCTAGCACTTTGGGAGGCCAAGGCGGGTGGATTGCCTGACCTCAGGAGTTCAAGACCAGCCTGGGCAACATGGTGAAACCCCGACTCTACTAAAAATACAAACAAATTAGCCAGATATGGTGATATGTGCCTGCAGTCCCAGCTACTCAGGAGGCTAAGGCATGAGAATTGCTTGAATCCAGGAGGCAGAGGCTGCAGTGAGCCAAGATCACACAACTGCACTCCAACCTGGTGAAGACTCTGTCTCCATGAAAAACAAACAAACAAATAAAACAAAAAAGGTAAAGAAGTTTTCAAATAAACAGAACAAAAATACAAACAGAAAGAAGCTAGGAGAGAAAAGGTAAGATAATTCAAGGCTCAATCCAACTATCCAGTAGCTTCCTAAGAAAGGGTGTATTGGAGGAACTTTTGAAAGTGTATTCTTGTCAATCTGGAAATGTCTGTTTTTCTTCATTACACTTGCTTGATAGTTTGGCTGGATATAGAATTTTAGGTTGGAAATCACTTCCCTTCAACACATTTTTCCAAATGTCTTCTAGCATCCAGGATTTCTGTGTAGAAGACAGATGCCATTTTAATTTCTGATCCTTTTTTTATGTTATCCCCCTGGAAACTCTTAAGATCTCTTTATTCCTGACATTCTGAAATTCCACACTTACATGCATTAGTGACAGTCTTTTGTCATTCATTATGTCAGGCATTCAGGGGCCCTTTCACTCTAGAAACTCTGAGAATTTTTTCCTGCATTACTCCTTTAATATTTTTCTCTCCTCTCCTTTCTCTGTTCTATTCTGTCATTGTGTTTGGGAAAAAATTTGGTAAGTGTACAACAAAGTATGGAAAAAAATAGTGATGGGCATGTAGAAAACTAAATACGTAGAGAAAAACAATTAATTCTGGTAAAAATAAGAGAAAACAACAAGTAAAGGAAATAATGAAATACAACTTGGCTCAGCAGCAAACATTTACATACTCGTGTAATCACAGTATGTCATATCATAATATATACACTAGCAATTGAATTTAAGAAGAAATCTGTAATATAATTATATTGACATGATAGATGGAGGACCAGTGAGACAGAGTTATAGGACAGCCAAATCCTCGACTTCCAAAACAGAAGTCAATAATGTCTAAAATTTATGAATGAAGGAAGAGCAGTAGAAGCATATTATTTAAAATCACATAAGAAGAAATAGTTAACCAGATTGAAATTGACTGCCAATGAGAAATAGGAGTAGGGATGGAGCAAGGTAGGTCAAGGAACTACTGTTGTTTCTTTATAAGCCTCTAAGTAATCATTTAAGTATATGCATACATTCGTTTAATAAAAGTAAATTTTTTTAAAAACTATAAACAAGAAGTTAAGAATTCAGAACACCATGTATAAACTGACTCTTGAAGGAATTTTAGCTGGGAAGGAGGTAGTTCTAGAAGCCAGACTGCCTAGGTTCAAATCCTAGACCCCACCAGTCCTGAGCCAGGCAACCCTGGGCATGTTGCTTAACCACACTGAGTTTGAGATCCCCCTCTATGATTGGAGGTAATAACTTCACAGGTTGTGAAAATTAACTGCGTTAATTTATGAAAAGCTAAGGTCTTAGTAAACGCTGGCTGTTTATGAAGGGAAGCAGAGAAATGAACAGTAGCTAAAAGAAGAGATGGGGCTGAGGGAAAGCTCTGTTTTTGTTTTCATCTGGAACATGCTAGATGGGATATACTACAGTCAATGTGCATGCCGGTGGGGTGGGATTAATACTTTAGAGATAGAGGGAGGACGTTGGAGAAAAGGCCAGAGAACTGGAAAGATAAAGTTCTTGTTTAGGGGACAGGGAGACAGATTCGCAGCTCACAGGGATCGATGGCTCTGTTGGGGCAGGAAGGGGGACGTAGGATAAAAGTAGAGACACCCAGGCCTTGCGAGATATGTCATTCTCCTCTCCTCAGGTGAACAGGGGCCTCAGCACTCCCTGGCTTGTGTTCAGAGCCCACAGGGCAGCCAGCCTTCCTCAGCTGTCACTGGGTATCATTCTTTTGTCACCAAAAGGCAGGAGAACACCAATACTCCAACTGCCATTTTGTCACAGGGCTTAGAGTCGTGCACCAAGGTGTGATGCTTTCTCAGTAACTTACGAAAAGGTTTCCGTCTTTGAGTTTAAAAATACAATCAATTTTCATGAATTCTCAATCAAGTAAATTTCCTGCTGATAAGCAAGAACAAAATTGCATTGAATTACCAAATATGTCATTTCTGGAAAATGTGTCGGTATAGATGGAAGTCATTTTTGACCCCCTGAGACATGGGAGCTATGATGCCATCTCTACTTACCCTGCAAAAAACCAATCCAAGGTATTCCCAGCCCCAGAGCCCTAAGGGCAGAGCCAGGTGAAGCATAAGAGAATCTAGATTCTCACAGGGGAATCTGCACAGCAGAGCTCCCATCCCAGGACACATGTGCTGTTCCAGGAAGCAGGATGAACAGCATGCTGGACTTTTCGTCTCTAACAAGGGACAGAATAAAATGGCCCTCACTTCATCCTCTCGTGGTTTCCTACTTATCTACGGAAGACACCAGCATTCCATCCACATGGAACTCCAAGGCAGACTCCTGTTACTCCCTTATCCCTGACATCTGTCAGTCACTCATCCCTATCATTCATTCATTTGTTCAGCCCATATTTATTTTCATCACCTGTGATAAACCAGGCACTGGAGTGGGTGCTGGTGAGACAATGTGAGCCAAAGAGCCACAGCCCCTACCTTGGAAGGGGCTTATTGCTGACTGAAGTGCCCGTGCCACCACCTTGCAGATCCTGCTTCCCCCCGCACTGCCACAGCCCTGTGTCAAGTGACCTCACTCCTTTCTGCACTCCTCTAACAGGCTCCTCCCGTCCATCTTCCTCCTGAAGGCCATCTCCGTTCTTCACTCTGCAGCCAGCGTGAGGCTTCTGAAAGTCGACATCTGAATTGTGTCACTACCTTAATAAAAACCTTTTAATTGCTTCTGGGATGAACTCCAAACTCTTTAGTGTGCCCTGTCAGGCCCTTCCAGACTGGGCGCTCTCTGTGCACGCTGATCTCCTCCCTCAACCCTCCCTTTGCCCTTGATGCTCTGCTCTTGCTGAAGTTCTTTTAGTTCCTGAAATGTTCCTCCAGGGCTTTCAATCCTGCAACACCACTCTCCCCTCCCTCTTTGCTTGGCTCATTCCTCTTCATCCTTCGGGCCAGGCAGGGAAGCCTTTCCTGACCCCCCATCCCACACTAGGCTGGATGTCCTCCTGTATGCCCATAGCAACCCTCATTTCCCACAAGGTGCACCTTTTGATACTTGATTGTTTTTATTTGCAAAATTGCCTGTTTCCATGCCTGGACTTTGAGTTCCTTGAGGGAGAAGAACGCACGCATGCTGCCGAACACCGCAACTCCAGGGCCTACTACATGACCCGGCAAAAAAAAGGAAAACAAACGTATTTACCTTTCGATCTGTCCACAAAGTCTCTCTTAGTAAGGGAAATAAACTGATTTGATAGTGCCTTGTTAACTTCTTTCATTGAAGCAGGGATTTTCCAAGGGAGGCTGTTCTTTAGTGTCCTTGTTTGTTGACAGTGAGGTAGCGTCCACGGGAAAACGCCCTATCAAAGCAAACACAATTTTCAAGAAAATCTATATGGGCTCACCTAATAGGATCAATAATCTGAGTGTCTGTGTGCACATATTCTTCAGAATCCTTTAAAACCAGCTGCCACTGCAGGTGCATGGATGCAGGGAGCTGGTCAACAGGAGCCACTGATTGACCTAGCCGAAACGCAGGCTCCGTACATTTCTTTGACTTTTCACATTGAAAATGAGAAAATAAGATTGAAAACTTCAAAGAGTGGTGCTTCCAACCAGAAGTCTCCTACAGATAAGACCAGGGGAAGAAATAACCCATGTTAATTCTAGTTCTGGCCGTTCCCAGGAGCACAGGCAGTGACTGCTTTCCCCTTGGGAGCCCCTGAGGAAAACCCTGCCTCACATGCAGAGGCCTCAGCAACTTCCTGGAGGACAGGGAAGGGCCGGCACTCTCTTCTCACCTCCAAAGAGATTTTAGGATGATAAAACTTGAAACCTCCACCTCCTCTTGCCATCGTCCCTCTTTCCCATGATCTTGCTTCCTATTTCCCTGAGAAAACTGAAGCCACCAGAAAAGAACCTCCACAGGCCACCAACCGTGTCCCAGCCACTGCAACTGCACTCACACATGCTGTGACGGGAGGGGAGCTGCAGGTGCCCTCAGCAAGGCCCAGCCCTGCCTGCAGCACCAGATCCCTCTCTACTGAGTCTACTCCAGCAAATCGCTCCAACAATCCTCACTTCTCTCTTGCAACTTGAATCTCTTCCTTTCTGCTGGGTCATTGCCGTCAGTATCCAAGCATGCGTTTATTTCTCCTATCTTAAAAAGAAAGCCCTCTCTTCACTCTACTTCCCCTTCTAGTTACTAAGCTATTCCTAGTTTCCCTTTGCACCAAAATTCTTCAAAAGTTAGGTATACTCACTGTCCCAAATTTGCCTCTTAAATCTCTTTTAATTTTCAAGTTCTCTCTTGATCCCCTTCTTTCCCTCACAATTTATCAACTGGAAAAACCAATATATAAAATTATAATTTATCTATTGAAGAAGTCATTTGAGGTGCAGAGGTCCCCACAGTCTGGATTTTGTTGATTGCGTATGCATTTGTTGTTTAACAAGTTCCTCTGTCCCCTATATTTCCTGCAAATTGGCAGGTGGATCCAGAGACTCAAATTCACCAAACTAGAAGTCAAGTGTGTCTAATCCGCAGCCCCATCCAGGACGGCTTTGAATGTGGCCCAACACAAATTCATAAACTTTCTTAAAACTTTATGAGATATTTTTGCGATTTCGTTTTTTAAATCTCATCAGCTATCATTAGTGTTAGTGTATTTTATGTGTGGCCCAAAGCAATTCTTCTTCCAATGTGGCCCAGGGAAACCAAAAGATTAGACATCCCTGAATAAATGGTGTTTCACAAGGCTGTAGGAGGCAGATAATATATGATTGTTTTTCTTGTGTAATGTTATCAGTTGTTGACATTCAATGCCTAGATTAACAGGAGCTGCCGTCTGGCATTTGAACACTCATTGACTGAGAACACACAGGACGGTCTGCCACACTAGCTCTCATTGGCTGAGGACAAGATCGTCTGCCACACTAGCTCTCATTGGTTGAGAGCCTTCAATAGTAATTAGAGGAAGGGAAAAGTACATGGTTGTGTGTTTGTGGGTGTATAAATACTGTATAATATTGTATACATACAGTATAATATTGTAACTAACTCTTTTACATTAATTGTAAAATATAAAGGATGACCAAGCATAGTGTCTCATGGCTGCAATCCCAGGGCTTTGGAAGGCCAAGGTGAAAAGATTGGTTGAACCCAGGAGTTTGAGACCCGCCTGGGAAACAGAGTGAGATTCCATCTCTACAAAAAGTAAAAAATTAGCTGGGCATGGTGGCACGCACCTGTACTTCAAGCTACTCTGGAGGCTGAGGTGGGAGGATCACCTGAGTTCAAGGGTTCAAGACTGTAGTGAACTCTGATTGTGCCACTGCACTTCACCCTGGGCCACAAAGCAAGATTTTGTCTCTAATATATATGATTATATGTAATAATACATATGTTAGAGACATATTTATATATTATATATAAATTATATATTAAATATATGATTTATTTATTATATTTTACATAATAAATGTATATAATAATACATATAAATTTATATATTAAATATATAATTTATATATATATAGTTTTTAGAGACAGGAGTTTTATGTATATATCTCCAGGAGATATATACATATATATGTGTGTGTATATATACACATATATATGTGTGTGTATGTATGTATAAATCTATACTTTTTTTCAGGGTTGAATAGGTTACAATGAATGGATAACGCAAGGAACCAGATTGAATCAGCTATATGTGTACATTCTAATGACTTCCAAGTCCATATGTCTAGCTCATCTCTCCCCCATGAGCTCCAGACCTGTTTATTAAACTGCCAGTTGGACATATCTTCAACCAACATGTCTTCAACTAAAACTACATGTTCCCCCAGTGCCCTTCTCCACCCAACCTAGTCCTCCACCATGTTCCAGCTGAGTAAACAGCGTCTGTATACGCTCAGCTGTCCAAGTCAGAAGTTGAACATTATACTTTCCTCTTCCTTATCCTTTGCATCCTTTTAGTCATCAAATCCTGTTCATTTTATGCCTTATCATCTATTGAATGCATCAGGGTGGCTCCATCCTAGGTGGTCCCATCCCACGTGGCAGTCAAGTAAATGATACCCTTTACTACAACCAAGCATTGCCTTTTGTGATGGGAGAAGGGAACAGAAAGCCAAGAAAACACACAGGGAGAATCACTTATTTCCATCCAGGGGAGAAGGGCTTTCTTTAATCCGAGTCTCAAAGAAATATAGGGATTCCCTTAGTGCACAGGATAAGGGCATTCTAGGTAGAGGAAACAGAATGATTTTAAAAATGGAGGTTTGAAAGTGCACGAAACATAAGGCTAAGCACAAATACTTGTACGTGGCTGTTCACAGCAGCACAATTCACAATAGCCAAAAAGTGGAAACAATCCAAAGATGTATTAATGGATGCAGACAGACAAATTGTGGTTTATCCATGGGAGAGAATATTATTCAACTGTGACAAAGAATTGGAAGTACTGATATTTGCTACACGGATGCTACATGGGTAGTCTTCATAATAGTGCTTTTCCTGTCATCTTTCTAGTCAGATAATTTCTTAGCTGATGAACCTTGAAAACATTATGCTAAGTGAAAAGAAGCCAGACACGAAAGGTCACCCATTCCACATAAAATGGGTGGAATTCCACACCTATTCCACCTAAAATATCCACAAAAGGTAATCCACAGAGGTAGAAAGCAGACGGTGGGGAGTGGAGTCAGGGGTAATTGCTTAATGGGTATGAGGTCTTCTTCTAGGATGATGAAAATGGTTTGGAACAAAAAAAGAAGTGACGGCTGTCCAACAACATGTATGTACTAAATGCCACTGAATTGTTCACTTTAAAAGGTTAATTCTATATTATGTAAATTTCACTTCAATTTTTAAAAAGTCCTTTTTTAAAAAAAAACTCCAGGGGATAGAACACAAGTGGTTAGAAATAAATGTGAGATGGTAGAGAGGAAATAGTCTGAAAAGAACCATGTATCCTGTAACTGTAGAAGCTGAAAGATCTTTGTGACATATTTAAACTCTCATTCTTACGGGTGGTTGATACAGTATTAAATTCAACACATATGTAGATATTATCTTACTTCACTGAGATGAGATTTGTGGTTCTTGATTCCTCTTGAAGGCTCAGTTTTGATCAAATCTTCTTTGGAGTATGATTTCCAAGTGTACTCATCATTGTATTGTGTCTGATTGAGAATAGGATCACTAAGTGAATATGTGTATCCTAATCTTCTGATACCATTTTGGCTACAAAAAAAAAAAAAAAAAAAAAAAAAAAAAAAACCCAGCAGAAATTAGAGTTAGAGGTTAAATACCAAATCTCACAAAAGTACCCATGTCAAATCATTTTACCCCTTACATTTTTTAAAAAGATAGATTGACATAAGAGTTGATGCCAGAAATAATTTAATTTCAGGTTTTCCTTGAAGGAAAACAATGCTGTATTTTAGGATGCCTTTTAACAAAAGTACAGAGGCCTAAAATAGAATTTAAAAACATAACAATATGAAATTTATTTCATTAATTTTTTAAAGAGCTGAACACTCTCCAGTACAAATGGCACTTCAGTGTAACCAAATAGCTGGTGAAGAAAAGCTTCTCTCTATAGAAATCTTCCATCTGATAAAGGGAAGACATATAAGAATTGAAATATCACTAGTTTCAAGCCCCTAATGAAATAATGAATCTAGGCAATGACCAGCAGTGTGTACTCACAGCTCCAAAAGAGGACCACCAGACACTATGAGCTTCTGAGTGAATACATGCATTGCCACTTATTAAATATCTTTGCCAAAATGCAAAACTTGAATCAGATGAAGTCTTTACAATGTTGGATTACAGGAAATACATGAAAAGAGAAATCATTTAAATGGCATCATGGAGATTAAAAAAAAAAGAAGAAAAAAAAAGTCCCAGAACAATGATTCTGTTTGTTCAACAGTGAATTTGTCAGAAAAAAAAAAAAAGGTTCTCTCTCTCTCTCTCTCTCTTTTTTTTTAAGATTAAATGAAATAAGAGACATAATAACCAAATGAAATGTATGGATCTTTCCTGGATTCAATTTCAAACCACTGCCTTTATAAAAAAAAAGTTATGAGACAATTGGAGAGATTTGATTGCTGATTGGCCATTTGATATTAAGGAATTGGTTTTCTTAAAGGTGAGATAATAGTATTGTTACAATTTTTAAAACATTTTTTATCTTTTAGAGATACATACAAAATCTTTAGAATTGAAATGATACAACGCCTGGGATTTGCTTCCGTATACTCCAGTGGGAAGGATGAGTGGAGGGTGCAGATAACAGTAGCTAACGAGCGATGATTGCTGTTGCTGGCTCGTAGTGGGGGATTCCTTGTATGTTCCTTTGTGTATGTTCAAAATATTTCATTTTGACTTATCTTTAAAAGAGAGCTAGATAGATTCAGATTATCTCTGTAAGAAACAAATATCTGGGATGTTGGAAACAAACATCCGGATGATCATTTATTGTCATTCAGATATAAACTGGAGAGTTTCCAAAGGGAGAGGATACAGCACAAACAACTGTTTTTTGTTGTTGTTGTTGTTGTTGTTGTTTTTGGTTTTTTTGTTTTTTGGTTTTTGGTTTTTTTTTTTGAGACAGAATCTTGCTCTGTTGCCTAGGCTGCAGCGCACTGGTACCATCATAGCTCACTGCAGCCTCAAACTGCTGGGCTCTATCTATCCTCCCACCTCAGCCTCCCAAGTAGCTAGGACTTACAGGCATGTGCCACCACGCCCAGCTGATTTATTTTTTATTTTTGTTTTCTGAGATGACGTCTCATTATGTTGCCCAGGCTGGTCTTGAACTTCTAGCCTCAAGCGATCCACCCACCTCAAGTAGCTGGAACTACAGGTGCATGCTACAGGCTGGGATTACAGCCGTGAGCCACCACACTTAGCCACAAAAAGCTTTAAAAGAATCAATTTTCAGATCTCAATTTCTCAATATACTCTTTCCTAGAACATATCCGCCTGAGAACAAACCCGCAAATGTATGTGGGTTCTTTCTTCCTACACCCCTTGCCTGATTCTCTCTTCCCCATTTCACCACAGGCTCTTTCTATGGTGCATTGCCTCGAAGAATAAGCCTCCAACCGTGAGGGGGGCCTCCGGTGAAGGGAAACATGGTCGGAGTGATTTCAGAGACACCTCCTTGTATTCCAATCTCCATTTGGAACCACTTGCCTGGGCTTGTGGTTCTCAATGTCATGTGTATTTCTAGAGAGTGAAGGGCTGTGCTATACCCAGGGTACTAGTTCTTTGTGGGTGGCTCTGAATTTAGGTATGTCATAGAGCATGGCTGAGAAGAATGTCTGGTTTTCTATCTCCTAACAATTACAAAACGTTCACATCCTTTTAGAGAGAGGCCTCTGAGAGAAGAGCAGAGGATGCAGAATGCTTAAAATGACTCCTTTCCTCCCACATTTAAAGATAGGCATTTATCAGCTTATCTCTAGGACATGCCATTAGCTGGAAAGAAAAGCAGCTTTGAGGTGGTGAAGCAGCACAGGTTGGTCACACTGATTACTTTAAATATAACCAGAATCTTGCCTTTTTTTTTTTTTTTAAGACAGAGTCTCACTCTGTCACCCAGGCTGGAGCAACCTCCACTTCCCGGGTTCAAGCAATTCTCCTGTCTCAGTCTCCCGAGTAGCTGGGACAACAGGCACATGCCACCACTCTGGGCTAATTTTTGTATTTTTAGTAGAGACGGGGTTTCACCATATTGGTCAGGCTGGTCTCGAACTCCTGACCTCAGGTGACCCACCTGCCTTGGCCTCCCAAAGTGTTGGGATTACAGGAATGAGCCACCATGCCCAGCCCAGAATCCTTTACGAGACAGCAAATTTTTAAAGATACACTAGATAAAACTGACAAATAGGAATCTTGTATTTTTTTTTCAGGTTTTATATTAATCATTCAATAAAGTATTTAAATTTTATTCTGAATCCAATCATGTTACAAAATACTCCAATACAGCCAAGTTTCATTTTATTTTATGTTGTAAAATATTTAACAATAAATGAAAGTATAGGCTGACCTGCCAGACCAATTTTAATTTTCACTATATGTAACTTTCTTTTATTGAATACTAGTAAATATTTGATTTGATGTCTGATGAAATTAATAAAATTGTTTCTGTTTTTACACATGATAAGTATTTAATCATTCCCAAAAGGAAAGCAGCAGAATTCTAAATACATGAGAATATATTTAGGAAACATCATGCTTTTTATTATACTCTTCACAAACAACTTAGACATTTATCTACACATTTTATTGCATAATTTTTGGATACGATGCAATGAAATGTATAGCCAACTGTATAAGTTACCTGGATATAATTAATCATATCAGACTCAAATCTTTTAACACTTCTCTTGTGTACTTTTAATTGTCTTCTCTACAATATGCATTCCATAATTTATTTTTCAGTGGTTTTTATAATATTCTCAAAACATATATTAACATTTATTTGAATTGAAAGTGTAACTAGATTTTATTTGGACAGGAAATAAACCTGATTTTACTTATGGATTTGAACAACAAGGACTGATTTTACCAACTAGGTAAAGATGGTATAAACTGTATAAGCTAAATGTTCAGCTCCAAGATTTTGATAAAAATATATTCAAAGTATGATAAAAGCCTTTTATGAAAAAAAGTTTGTATGATAAAAATTTATTAAAATTTGTGTTTCCATTTTCCAAATCCTTTTTGAATATAGAAAATTAAACAAGTTGCCGCCAAGTGAAATAGTAACAGGTGCAATTTAATAGTCATGTGTTAAGACGTGTCTTTTCAGCATATTCTCAGAAACTGAGATAGGGAATAACTCAATGACTGGATGATAAATCATCTTATTAATTGCTTTCAGCAAAATTGAAGGAGTACGCAAACCAAGCTGTCAGCTGATCAGTCATTAAAAATCACATTGTGATTTCTGGGACATAATTCAGAAAGAGTTCAGAGTACTGAGTGACACTGCTATACTAAAACTCCTTTAATTTGCACCTACTTATTTAAATATATATATATATGAACAAGGTTTCTTAACATTAGAAGCAGAAAAAAGTGATGCTGAGTGCAGTTGCATTCTAAAAATAACAACACTCAGAACTAGATATATGAACTAATTGAAAACTAAACAGCCACATTTATCTCATTAAGATGCAGTTGCAAAAAAATTTACTTTTTGTATTTCATAATTATGAGCATTTATAATGTATTTATTGCTTTGAGCAATTGTGTACTAAAATAATTGTGATAACTCTATACTTAGGGTCATATAACATGTTTAAAAATTAATTTCAATTAATATACTAAAATAGTTGCAAAGAAGTATAATAGAGTTATCAATAAATTGCTTTCAAACATAAAATATATTACAGCAGGGAAAAATTCTATGGAGGAAGTGGAGTGGGAATGAGAGTTCAAGAAGAGAAAGAAATGAAATAAATGATCAAAGAAGAGCTTATTTGTGTGTTTATTTAAAAGATCATGGCAGGTATTAATTTGCTAAAGCACTCAGAGTATTCATTGGTTTTATTGAAAAGTTTTATTTTAAAATGTCAATATGTAGGATGGGGAGGAAGTTTAATCTTTTGCAGTTATTTAAATTTATGTTGACATTTGACAAAGCCATCATACAAAGACTCTCTATAACCAGGGAACTTATACAGAGTCTTCACGCCTGAAAGCACCAAGAGCCAAATTAGGCTACAACAAACTGTAAACATTAAGGTCACATCCTTAAGGGGGGAAAAAGAAATTTTAAAAAATCAAATAAAATATAAATTCAAGAATAATTAGAATAAATAGTCTACCCAAATGAGAAGGAACCAGAAAAATAATTCTGGCAATATGACAAAACAAGGTTCTATAACATCCCTGAAAGATCACACTAGCTTTCCAGCAACAGATCTAAACTAAAATGAAATCTTTGAAGTACCAGATTAAGAATTCAAAAGGCTGATTATTAAGCTACTCAAGGAGATACCAGAAGAAGGTGAAAACCAACATAAAGAAACTAAGAAACAACTCAGGATATGAATTAAAAAATTTCTAAAGAAATAGATTTTTAAAAATCAGAACTTCTGGAAATGAAAGACACATTTACAGAATGATAAAATGCAGTGGAAAGTTTTAACAGACTAGAACAAGTAGAAGAAAGAATTTAAGAGCTAGAAAACAAGGCTTTTGAATTAACCCAGACAAAAATAAAGAAAAAAGAATAGAAAGAAATGAGCAAAGTCTTCAAGAAATATGGGATTATGTAGAATGGCCAAATCTAAAAGTAACTGGTGTTCTGAGGGAGAAGAGTAAGTAAAAAGTTTGGAAAAATTATATGAGGGAATAAATGAGGAAAACTTTCCTGGGCTTGCTAGAGATTTAGATATCCAAATACAAGGAGCTCAAAGAACTCCTTAGAGATTCATCACAAAAAGGACTTCACCAACACCCATAGTCATCAGGCTATCCAAAGTCAATGTGAAGGAAATAATTCTGAGAGAAGTGAGACGAAAGCATCAGGTAACCTATTAAAAAATAAAACAAAACAAAAAAACCTATCAGACTAACAGCAAATTTTTCAGCAGAAACCTTACAAACCAGAAGGGATTGGGGTCCTATTTTTAGCCTCCTTAAAGAGAGTAACTGTCAACCTAGAATTTTTTATCCAGAAAAACTAAGTTTTATAAACAAAGAAGAAATAAAGTCATTTTCAGACAAACAAATGCTGAGGGAATTTGTCACTACCAGGCCAGCCCTACGAGAAATGCTAAAAGGAGTTCTAAATCCTGAAACAAAAGGGCAATATATACCAGAATAGAACTTTTTGAAAAGGCCTATAAAATAACACAATGAAGAAAACAAAGCATCTAGGAAGCAATTAACATGATGACTAGAACAGTCCCTCACATCTCACTATGAACATTGAACATAAATGGCCTACATTCTCCACTTAATAGATTGGCAGAATGAATTTAAAAATATCCACAAACCACAAAATATCTGCTGTCTTCAAGAGACTGACCTAAAACATAAGGATTCGTATGAACCCAAGGAAAAAGGGTGGAAAAAGATATTCCATGCAAGTGGAAACCAAAAGCGAGCTGGAGTAGCTATTCTTACATCAGATAAAACAGACTTTAAAGCAACAACAGTAAGAAAAGACAAAGAAGGTCGTTAAATAATGATAAAAGGATTAATCCAACAAGAAGATATTACAATCCTAAATTTGTATGCATCTAACATTGGAGCTCCCAGATTCATAAAATATTTGCTGCTAGATCCAAGAAATGAGATAGACAGCAACACAATAGGAGTGGGGGACTCCAACACTCCATTGACAGCACTAGACAGATCACTGAGACAGAAAGTCAACAAAGAAACAATGGACTTAAACTACACTCTAGAGCAAATGGACCTAACAAATATTTACAAAAAATTCTACCCAAGAATTGCAGAATACACGTTTTTTCTCATCAGCATATGGGACATTCTCCAATATAGACCATACAATAGGCCACAAAACAAGTCTCAATAAATTTTAAACAAAGTCATATCAGGTATCTTCTCAGATCACAGTGGAATGAAACTAAAAATCAACTCCAAAAGGAACTCTCAAAACTATACAAATACATGGAAATTAAACAATCTGCTCCTGCATGATTTTTGGATTAACAATGAAATCAAGATGGAAATTTTTAAAACCCTTTTAAATAAATGATAATAGTGACACAAGTTATCAAAACTTCTGGGATACAGTAAAAGCAGTGCTAAGAGGAAAGTTTATAGCACTAAATGCCTACAGCAAAAAGTCTGAAAGATCACAAATTGACAACCTAATTTCATACTTCAAAGAACTAGAGAAACAAAAACAAACTAAACCCAAAGCTAGTACAAGAAAATAAGATCAGAGCAGAACAAAATGAAATTAAACAAACAACAACAAAAAAAGATCAATGAAACAAAAAGCTTGTTCTTTGAAAAGGTAAAATTGATAGACCATAAACTAGATTAACCAGGAAAAGAAGAGAGAATATTCAAATAAACTCAATTTGAAATGGAACTAGAGACATTTCAACTGACACCACAGAATTATGAAAGATAATTCAAGACTACTATGAGCACCTCAATGCACTCAAACTAGAAAATCCAGAGGAAATGAATAAATTCTTGGAAACATACAAGCCTCCTAGATTAAATCAGGAAGAAATAGAAACCCTGAGCAGACCAATAACACACAGTGAGATTGAATCAGTAATAAAAAAAGCTGTTGACTTCAAAAAAAGCCAGAGCCAGATGGATTCACAGCTGAATTCTACCAGACGTTCAAAGAAGAATTGGTGCCAATCCTACTGAAACTATTCCAAAAGATTGAGAAAGAGGGAATCCTCTCCGACTCATTTTATGAAGTCAGTCTCACTCTGATACCCAAAACCAGGAATACTGGTCTGTAGAAAACTACAGACCAATATCCCTGATGAACATCGATGCAAAATTTCTCAACAAAATACTGACTGAATTCAAGAGCACATCAAAAAGATAATATGCAATAATCAATTGGGTTTCATCCCAGGGACACAGGCATGCTTTAATATATGCAAGTCAATAAATATGATATATCATATAAATGGAATCAAAAAACAAAAATCACATGAGCATTTCAATAGATGCAGAAAAAGCATTCAATAAAATCCAGCATCCCTTTATGATAAAAACCTTCAACAAACTAGGCATCTAAGGAATATACCTGAAAATAATGAGAGCCATCTGTGACAAAACCACAATTTTCATTACACCAAATGGGGAAAAGTCGAAAGCATTTCCTCTGAGGCCTAGAACAAGAAAAGGATACCCACTTTCACCACTTCTATTCAACATAGTACTGGAAGCCCTAGCCAGACCAATCAAGCAAGAGAAAGAAATAAAGTGTATCTACGTTTGAAAAAAGAAAGTCAAAATATTGCTGTCTGCTGATGATATGATCGTATACCTAGAGTTTGGATAAAAGAATTCAGTAAAGTCTCAAGTTACAAAATCAACGTACACAAATCAGTAGCACTGCTATATACAACAATGACCAAGCTGAGAATCAAATCAATAACTCGATCCCTTGTACAACAGCTGCCAAAAATAAAATACCAGGAATATACTTAACCAGGGAGGAGGTGAAATATCTCTACAAGGAGAACTACAAAACACTGCTGAAAGAAATCGCAGGTGACACAAACAAATGGAAACACACCCCATGCATGTGTTTCACGGATCGGAAGATCAATATTATGAAAATGACTGTACTGCCCAAAGCAATCTGCGGAGTCAATGCAATTCTTATTAAAATACCAACATCATTTTCACAGAATTAGGAAAAACAATTCTGAAATTCATATGGAACCAAAAGAGAGCATAAATAGCCAAAACAATCCTGAGTAGAAAGAATAAATCTGAAGGCATCACATTACCAGACTTCAAATTATACTACGAGGCTATAGTTACCAAAAGAGCATGGTACTGGTTTAAAAAAAAAAAAAGTAGGCACATTGACCAATGGAACAGAATAGAGAACTTAGAAATAAAGCCAAATACTTATAACCTAGTGATCTTTGACAAAGCATACAAAAACATAAATTTGGGAAAGGACACCATATTTAATAAACGGTGCTGGGCAAATTGGCTAGCATCTCTCACCTTGTACAAAAATCAACTCAAGATGGACAAAAGACTTAAACATAAGAGACGGGAAACCATAAAAATTCCAGGAGATAACCTAGGAAAAACTCTTCTGGACACTGGCCTAGGCAAATAATTCATGACTAAGACCCCAAAAGCAAATGCAAAATAAATAAATAAATAAATAAATAAATAAATAAATAAATAGAACCTAATTTAACTGAAATGCTTCTGTACAGCAAAAAGAATAATTAGATTAATCAGACAACCCACAGAATGGGAGAAAAATATTTGCAAACTGCGCAGCTAACAAAGGACTAACATCCCAAATCTACAAGGAACTCAAAGAAATCACCAAGAAAACAAATCCTATCAAAATGTTGGTAAATGACATGAACAGACATGTCTCAAAAGAAGGTATACAAATGGCCAAAAACATATGAAAAAAAATGCTCAACATCACTGGTCATCAGGGAAATACAAATGAAAACTGCAATGAGATACCAACCTACTCCTGCAAAAAGTATTGTTGAATTTAATTATTAAAAAGAAAAAAAAAAACAATAGATGTTGGCAACGATGTGGTGAAAAGGAAACACTTAAACATTGATGGTGTATATGCTTCTGTGGAAAACAATATGAAGATTTCTTGAGGAACTAACAGTAGATCTATCGTTTGGTCCAGCAATCCCACTACTAGGTATCTACCCAAAGGAAAAGAAGTCATTTTATTAAAAAGACAACTGTACGTGTATGTTTATCACAGCACAATTCACAATTTTAAAGATATAAAACCAACCTAAGTGTCCATTGATTAGTGAGTGGATCAAAAAAAATTTGATGTATATATACAACATGGAATATTACACAGCCATAAAAAAAGAATGAACTAATGTCTTTTGCAGCAATTTGGATGGAGCTGGAGGCCATTATTCTAAGTGAAGTAACTCTGGAATGAAAAACCAAATACCATACATTCTCACTGAGAAGTGGGAGCTAAGCTACAGGTACCCAAAGGCCTATAGAGTGATATAATGGACTATGGAGACTCAGAAGCAGGGAGGGAGAGGGAAGCGAGTGAGGCCGGGCGCGGTGGCTCAACCCTGTAATCCCAGCACTTTGGGAGGCCGAGGCGGGTGGATCACGAGGTCAGGAGATCGAGACCATCCTGGCTAACATGGTGAAACCCCGTCTCTACTAAAAATACAAAAAACTAGCCGGGCGTGGTGGCGGGCGCCTGTAGTCCCAGCTACTCGGAGGCTGAGGCAGGAGAATGGCGTAAACCCGGGAGGCGGAGCTTGCAGTGAGCCAAGATCGCGCCACTGCACTCCAGCCTGGGTGACACAGCGAGACTCCGTCTCAAAAAAAAAAAAAAAAAAAAAAAAAAAAAATTACATATTGGGTGCAATGTACACTACTTGGGTGATGGGTACCCTAAAATCTCAGACTTCACCATTATGCAATGCATCCATGTAACCAAAAACCACTTGTACCGCAAAAGCTATTGAAATAAAAAAAGTTAAAATTTTTACACTGAAAATTTTTGTGAGAACTTTATAAATATATAAATTCAAACATCACTGACCTAGACTCCCTAAGTTATCTATTTGTTTTTGGTTTTCATCCCCTAAACGTTTCTTCTTCAGGCAACTCTTACAGTCATATACCTGGCACTTTCATTACAATCAGATGATAAAATTTCCCAGTTAGAACGGGACTCAGTGGGATAGCTAGTAACTCAGAAATCTGGAATCTTGTAGCCTTGTACTTTTTGGAAATTTATCATATACTATGGTGGGGAAAATGAATGAAAATGACTAACTTCTTTGTGTTAGTCACTATCCTAGTGCTTTGTGTCCTCAGAACAGCCACTTTAGGCAGGTATCATTATCCCCATTTCACCAATGACAAAACTGAGCCCCAGATGGCTTGTTAACTTGTGCAAGGTCGCAGAGATAAGACGGGTAAGAGCAGAGGATAGACGGCATTTCTGCCTAACTCCATAGCCATGGTCTTACCAATACTCCATTCCACTCCTCAATATCTTGAACTTTTAAGGCAAAAAGATTTTTCTTTTTTTGAGACAGAGTCTCGCTCTGTCGCACGGGCTGGAGTGCAGTGGTGTGATCTCGGCTCACTGTAATCTCCGCCTCCCGGGTTCAAGCAATTCTCGTGCCTCTGCCTCCTGAGTAGCTGGGATTACAAGTGCCCGCCACCACACCCGGCTAATTTTTGTATTTTAGGTAGAGACGGGGTTTCACCACGTTGGCCGTGCTTAAGGTGAAAAGATTCTTATTGGACACAATTCACAGAATGAAGATGATAATTGAAGGCTCTCTATGCTGATTTCATACCTACCAGTGACACAGTAAAAGATGATGGGGCGGCTGGGCGCAAGGGCTCAAACCTGTAACCCCAGCACTTTGGGAGGCTGAGGGGGGCGGATCACAAGGTCAGGAGATCGAGACCATCCTGGCTAACATGAAATCCTGTCTCTACTAAAAATACAAAAAACTAGCCAGGCGAGGTGGCGGGCGCCTGTAGTCCCAGCTACTTGGGAGGCTGAGGCAGGAGAATGGTGTAAACCTGGGAGGCAGAGCTTGCAGTGAGCTGAGATTGCGCCACTGCACTCCAGCCCGGGTGACAGAGCGAGACTCCGTCTCATAAAAAAAAAAAAAAAAAAGAAAGATAATGGGGCTCCCCTAATCCTGCTCACTCACCTATTGATGAACTTAGAAGCTCAGAAAGGCAGCTGATGTTTAGAAACTCCCACTACCCTCAGCTCAGGTTGAATTGGAGAAGTTGAAGCCAATATTGTAGTATCTGGAGGAGTGGAGGTAAGAATAGGGGGACAGTGGCCTTCTTCCAGCTTCCAAGACTAGTCTTGGTGATGCTGTGATAACAAGTATTTGTTCATCCATTCACCTATTCACTCAATTGTCATTGCCTGCCTACTATATATAAGGGAATGGATCCAAGTCACATGAATGTTTAGGTAGCACAACCTTATTAACCTGTATATTAGGTCTGCTGTAAACCACGATACACAGCAACTTTATGAAAAATTAGTAGCCATTTTCTTGGTTTCCCTATAGGAGGCCTGGATACTGTTTGAGGGGAGGGGCTATCACTGATACTTGGAGGAGAGCTGTGCACACAGTAGCCCCTACCCAAGAGCATTTTTATGAGGCTTCTCTAATTACTGTCTATGTGTTTGGATTCTGAGTCATAAAAGACAAGCCAACAAATTAAAACATGTATATCAATCTAACTCAAATAGTGATCTACCGAATGAAGGCAGGCACTGCTCCTGTCTTAGGCGTGAATGCAGTCCTCATAGTGGTAGCATAGGAATCCCAGTTGGGGCCACCTGCTAAAAGTACAACAAAGCAGTTTTAAATATGGCAAACCTGAATGTTTTGATGAAACGTTGTTTAACAATTAAGATAATTTTGCAAGAGAAAAAAAAAAAACATTTTGGATAATTTATCTTTAGAGTCTAAGGAATAAAGGCCAAAATATAGCCTCTAATAGGAATGAGGGAAAGCTTGACTTATTTGTGTTTCACTCCAAAATAAAAGATAGTTCTACTGTTTCTCCTGAGCATTCATGCATGCTATTTGAAAGAATTAAAGACAGACATAAAAATATAAAGAGGAAAGCAGTTCATCTCAAATTCTATCATCTTAAAAGACCCACTATTATGCTTTGGTCACCAACTTTACATGCATCATCTTAGATGTACCTATACTTGCATCATACTAGATATGATTTTACACACAGGGGATCATATGACATACATCAAGTTTTATAATGGACACCTCCTTACTTCTTTCTTTCCCTGCCATTGCCACTCTCCTTCCTATCCCTCCTCCCAGGCAGCATGTGTTAACAATTGTGCTGGTTTCTTTGCATACCTATGGAGCTATCACATGCTGATTTATACATAGACATATTGGGTTTCAGTTATCAACCTTTTGTTTCACAAAAGTGGGTTCATATGCCACAAAGTGTCTTTTTCTTATATCTGTCACTAACAGTGTCTGATAGAAAACCCCTCCAAGTTATCTGGCGAGGTTCTAATGCATGTCTTGTAATGGTTATGCAAAATCTTGTGGTGTATATGCTATTTAAAGCTATGAGAGTGGGGAGATCAATGAGGGAGGGAGTAGACTTGGAGCAGAAGTTCCGGGGCTGAGACCTGGAACACTCCAATGTCAAGAATTTGGAGAGAGAAGGAGGAACCAGTGAAGGGGCTGAAAAGCACTGTTAGCAAGGTGATGAAGAAATCAGGAGCCAGTGGCATCCTGAAAGTCAAAGAAAGTGTCCCAGAGAAGGGAGTCAAATACTGCTGATGGTTCCAGGAGGATGCTGGCTGAGAACTTACCACTGGTAGTGCTATTGTTTGAATGTGTTCCCCAAATTTTGTATATTGGGAACTTAATCCCTAAATGTATATGTTGATAGCATTTGGAGGTGGGGCCTTTGAGAGGTAATTAAGATTAGATAAGGTAATCAGAGAGGGGTCCCCAGGGTGGGACTGGTGGCTTTATACAAAGAGGATGAGAGACCTGGGCTAGCACATTCTTGCCCTGTCATCATGCAATGCCCTCCACCATGTTACGATGCAGCTAATAGGCCCTCACCCAATGCCAGTGCCATGCTCTTGGACTTTCCATCCTCTAGAACCATTAGCTAAATAGTATTCTTTTCCTTATAAATTACCCAGTATGTAGTATTCTATCATAGCAACAGAAAGTGAACTAAGGTAGATACCAGCAACAACACTATTTATTTGCCCCAACCTCCATTGTCAACAAAGTACCACCAAATTTCTCAGGAATATACATTTTAAATTTAAAATTCAGTCATTCTCTCACTCTTCATATCTAGGTAGTTACCTGCTGCTTTTTAGATGTCATGAGAACCTGGGTTGAACGTCTCTACTTTTTGAATAACACGGTGTTCTCTAGGATCTATCACTTCATCCCTAGAATACTGTAGCCAGTATGCTTAGCATAGGGAGCTCTGGCCAAATATTTATGGTTCCTGCTATCTGTGAACCTCTTAATGTTCATATCCTCATCTATCCCAATCAAGTCTTGTTTATCACCTAACAGACTCTCATTTCCAATCAGGATCTGATCATCTGCAACTATTACCTGTCCTCTTAACCCTGGCTGAAGTTCTACCTCCACTTAAAAGCCCCTTAGAGAACCCAAGTCTTAGTCCCTTGTATTCCGCACTCTGTACCTGTGCTTCTATGCACTCCTAGTGTCTGCTCTCTAATCCTGCTCTACAAGAAATGATATCATTCTCCAATATTCCTGCTTTAGTGGGCATCACTTTATGCTTGAAAGCATTTTATCCCAATAGCAGAATTCAATGTTCTTTGTTAAAAGAATTACAAGTGTGAACAAGTAAAAGGGAAGAAATTGTGTGGCATGCCACTCGTAAAAGAAGCCTTCTCTAACCTGATTTGAACTTCTGCATCGGACTTCTGGAAGGATTGGGAAGGATATTCTGCACAAAAGCCACACATAACTTCTCCTTCTTTTTTCTAAGGCAAACAACTCTAACAGTCCAGATCACATTTCTACTAGGCTCGGATATGCCTCAAAAAGCCTGGCAGAACAGCACTCCAGGCAGCACCTCCCAAGCAATCATGTGGGCAAGCACGACGTACCTCTCTGTGCTCCCATCTAGGGTCCTATCCCTTCTGAAGATAGTTTGGCAACTGGGGTCACCAATTGCCAGGTGCCTGTATCAGGAGCCTGACAGACAAGAGCAGCATGCCTCACTGCTTCTAGGAACCGAGGCCACGCAAGCCTCCCTCTTCCTGTGTTACATTTGTACAGATCAGGCACTCCCTCCACTCCCTAATCCTTACCTGCTTGGATGCACACTTTATCTTTGGTACATCTTCCTTTAATTTCATGTTAATGATTTCCCTTATTACAACCCTTTTTGTCAGGGCTGTATTTCCATGCTTTTTACCTCCATTGGCAAAGCTTCTGAAAGTACAGTATGCTATTGGAATTGATCTTCTTCATTAACAGAAATGTTCATTGAGAAATCTGTAATCACAATATTCTGAAAATCTGTTTCTAGTATGTTCTCTGCATGTCACTACTTTCTTCTCAGTGTCTCAATGTCTTTTTCTGTAGCTCATATCCATCCTTCCTGTGATTATGTCTTCCTCATTCTTTCTTCTCTCATTTTCTGTTCCTCCTGCAAACAAGTCCCCAAGCCCTCCCATGGACCAAGCCCTGTGGGGCACTGGGACATAGAGTCTTGACCTGGCCTTGCAGAAATCACAAGCCAAGAGATGAGCTATGTATCCTGTGAGCACAAGTTTAATGTGGTGCTGATGGCCTATGTGTCACAGGGAACATGAAGAGGGTGCAATTCTTTTTGCTTGGATGAGAAGATGGTGCAGCAAGGGCAGGCCCAGGGGTCATCATAGCATAGCTGGCACCTGAGCTGTGATTTAATTTAGTAGATGTTTGAAAGAGAAACACAGGACATGAAGTAAAGCAATTTACAGAGGAAGTAGCAGGAGATATGAGAGTCTGAGATGAGACAGAACAAATAGCCCCATGTGAATGGAGCAAAGGGAAAGATGGCTAATGACAGGTCGGCAAAGCATCCTAAAGCCTCATTCTGCTAACCTTGACCACCCACTGGATGTGTTCACCATTAGGAAAATATAAAGCTATAAAAATATTATAAAATAGTAACTAATATGTATATTCTATCATACTTTAAAAAATATTTTCACATACGTTGTTTTATTCCCTCATTTTGTTTTAGGGATTCAAGCTATTGATAAATACAAGTTGTTTGTAATGTGCCACATGGTGACACTACAAAAAAGATAAGTCCATGTCCTAATCCCCAAAATCTGTGACTCTGATCTTATTGGGAAAAGGGGTTTTTGTGCTAGCAATTAAAGATCTCGAGATTAGGAAATCATCCTGGATTATCCTCATGTACCCTAAATGCAATTAAAAGTGTGCTTATAAGACAGAGGCAGAGACCTGGAGTAATGAGGCCACAAGCTAGTGTTACAGGATCTCTGGGGTGTTGATTTTTCTGGCTGGAAACCTCTGTGCCTGCAGTGCCTTTGCCAGCCTTTGCCAGAGTTTTTGTCCCGCATTGAGGTACACAGACAAGTGAAGAGTGAAGAAGAGTTTTAGTGTTAGAACAGCTCGGAGGAAGGAGTAGCTTCTCTCTGTAGGCAGGTCATCCAGTCAGGTGTTCAGCTGTCAGCAGAGAGGAGGCCCTGCAGAGCATAGCTCCTCTCCATAAGCAAGTCATTTGGAGGTCTCTGCAGGTCTCTGAAGCTCTCAGCAGAGAGGGTAGCTCCTCTCTGTCAGCAGTGGAAAGGGTACTCCTTCCTTTCTGCAGCTAGTTGCCCCATCATCTCCAGCTATCAGCAGAGAGCATACTCCTCTGCAGACGGTGGTTCCCTTGTCTCTCCCTGCCCTCTTCATTCTCTGGCCATGCTCTTCCCTGCTCTGGCTGAGCCCAGGGTTTTTATGGACTTCAGAGGGAAGAATGTGCATGCTGATTGGTCCATGGGTGGCCATGGGCAGGCCGGAGGAGGCAGCATGAGTCCCCACTCAGGTTCCTGACTGGCAACCTGATCCCCAGTCTTCAGGCCCTCCCTGGTCAGAAGGTGGGGCCTTATTGGGCAACCCAGCCCCTTCCACCCAGGACTCTGTCTGCCTCCAGCTGCCATTCATAGCCCTGGGGCTTGGCCCCAACCCCACTCTGAGATCAGAGCCAGTGGAGAGAGGCCAGGGAGTGCGAGCAGATACCCCTGAGCCTGCAGGGATGAGGGTGGGGTGTGGCCTGGCAGTGGGAGGAGATACCCCTGAGTCTGCAGGGATGGGTGGGTGAGGGTGTCCTTCCTGGGGGGTTCAAGGGTGCAGGCTGCAGAGATGCCCAGGTCCTGTGCCTGGGAGGGCAGCCATAGCTGCACCAGGGAGCTCCCGCCTGACCAACGTGGAAGAGGCAAAGCTCCCGCTTGTCCCTGGCTCCTGTCTGCTTCATGGAGTGGAAGGCCCAGGTCTGCAGCCGTGGGTTCCACAGGGAGGCTCAGAGGCACAGGGAGGCCCAGACCCACAGCGGCAGTTTGGGTGGCTGTAGCCTTGCCCAGGACGACGGGGCTCCTGCCTGCTCCATAGAGCAGGAGGCCTGGGTCTGCAGCTGTGGTTTGGGTGGCTGTAGCGGCACAGGGAGCTCCCATCCCGACTCAGAAGGGGCAACTCCCATGGGTTCCATGGAGCGTTGCAGCCCCAGCTGTGCTTCCCTACTGCAGCCAGCATGATGGCAGCAGCCACTGCCACCACTAGCAGTGCCCATGGCCACCTGAAGCTGGAAGTGCCCATGGCTACCTGAAGCTGGAAGAGGTAAGGACCACTTCTCCCCCAGGGCCTGTGGAGGGAGTGCAGACTTTTCCAGACCTTGATTTCAGGCTCTTGACCTTCAGAGCTGTGAGCAAATACATTTTTGTTGTTTGAATCCACCAGTCTGTGGGAACATACAGCAGCCACAGGAAGCTAATACAGCACCTGAGAGGCCCATCTGTAGTAATTATTCAATAGCAGTTAGTCATCAGTCACCATCAACCTCATCCTATTTTGGACCAAAGCTGGGCAGTGGTGACACATCAAGCCCACCTTTTGGAGGGTGACTCACCCAGCAGTGGGGGATGAAGTGGCACAGACTAGCCATTAGAGGCCTGAGCCTGGAGGTAAAGGGGCAGATTCACCCAGGGGAAAAAGAGCTTTGGAGGCAGAATCAAAGAGACCTGGTGATCGAACTGCAGTCTCAAGGAGGCTGCTTTCCCTTCTAAGCTGAGGAGCTAGGACCCTCTTAACTGAACTCTCAAAGTCTGGAAGGTTTCAGGAGGACAAGGAGTGTGGTTTTGCACACGTCAAGTTGGAGGCCCTGCTGCGACACCCACGTGGAACTGTCTGGTAGACAGTTAGATATTCTGGTCTGAAAAATTAGGAGGAAAGTCCAAGTCAGGGATAAAGGTTAGAGAGTGGTTGGCACCTTTATGCAGCACCTGAAGCCCGGTGGCAGGATGTGGTCACAAAGAGAAGGTAAGCCTAGAAGGATCAATCTTGGAAGACTCTAAGAGTTCCCAGACAAGAAGGGGATGCAATGGGGAGACAGCGGGAGAACAGGGTGGTTAGAAAGGGAAGAGAAGCATCCAAAGGGGTGCCATCCGGATGCTAGGAGGGGATCCTCCCTCCTTTGTCTCTCCTGTCTGCCTTGTCATCATATAGAAACTGAGTGTATTAGATATTTTCTGCACTAATTATTTTCATTTTCCACTCTTAATTCACAATGGAATGAATTGGAATGAAAATACGAACTTCATTCATTCTTGTGGGAGCACTAGTCTAGGAAATTTGTACTTGAACAATCCCTCACTGCTCCGCAGCCACTGTGGAATTACAATTACCCAGCTATACAGCGGCAGTGGGCAATTATTGCCCCAAGAGACCATGATGGAGCTGACTACACGGTAATCATGCCACTAGCATCACAGCCAGAGTGGCTCTCCCTCCACCGACCCAAAACCTGAACTGGTGAACCTGCTGCATCTGCGGGTAGAATTAGGATGAAAAGCACTACCTCTGTGAGATACAAAATCTCTGTGGAAGAAAAATCAGTTGGGGTTAGAGGCGGCAGCTGAAGGCCATGGCTCCCAGCCTGTGTGACAGCCCAGGGAGGGCCCCGCCTCTGCAGACACCGCTGGGACTGCAGCCAGCAGCCACCCCCCTCCCCCACTTTCCCCCTGTTTCCTAGACCCTGTAGGGGGATCGGGACTCATGCAGGACTTGTTCTCTTCCGATCTTCCCGGACTTTTTCTTCTTTGCCTTTGACCCTGTTTTCCTTGGAAAATCACCAGCTCTTCCTTTTTTCCTGTCCCCTCTTAGCCAGGCGTTTCCTTGAGTGTTTAAAACTTAACCCTGCGCCTTTTCGGGAGCGGGGACTTGGCAAAGGGTACGCGAAGGACTGAAAAGGGGCAACGTCATGAATACCCTGTAATTCTCCCTGACTCCCCTTCTTTTCCTCAGCTGAGCGTACTCCTAAGAGCGATGCCACACCCTTAAAGACCTAAGGCCCCTTTTTCTCAACAGGACCCTTTCCCCGGGAAAGCCCCCTCCCCACCCCGCAGACCGGCAGAGTCTGCTGTCTTACTTGGCCGGAGGTTGTGGTGGCAGAGAGAGGGATCCGGAGCCCTGGGCCCGGGCTGTTCCATTCTGCCCGAGGAGGCGGCCACGGGACCCTGGCTCCGGCTGAACTCAGCGCTGCGGGAGCCCCGGGCCGCTTTGTGACTCGTCGCTATGGAGACAAGGGTCGGGTTCCAGGGCGTTCTGCCCTGCCAACGGGTGCTGGCCACGAAGGAGGCTTAACCTGGCCAGCGCGGGAATGGGGTGCAGAGAGCAAAGAAATGTGGCTTTGATCCTATGGACGCCTTACTTTTTACATTATTTGTATAGTTCTTGCAGTGAGCTTTCCCGACCACGGTCTCCTATGTTTCCTAAGAAAAGCAAAAAGGGAAGAGATTGAAGAGAAAGTAGTAGTGTCCGATTTTCAACTGCAAACTTTCATCCATTAGCTTTCAGCTTAAGCAAATGTGGGCAAAGTGGTCACGGATCTTTGCAGTAAGAACGAACCAAGCAAGAAGACTGAATCCCAACTTGTCTGGTGTAAATAGAAGCAGTTTCTGTGATAGTTCCATGCAGTCAGAAGGGTCATCCTGCCTTAGGAGAGGGGCAGAAGGGGAAACGCAGGCATGGAAACAGGAGTGGGCAAGGAGGATGTGACACTCTCCTCCTCACCAGGCCACGTTCCTGGCACCAACCATAGTGTTTGTGAGTGTCAAATTAATTGTTCTTCTACTCTCATAGAGGAAGCTATGTCTTTCATCCTCTTGTGAGAGTTTTCACTGATGAAGGGGGTCTTTTATCTTCATATCCTGGGAACTACTGAAACTGTTTCAAAGAGTCAAAGACACCAATAACAGAGATTCTTGTCTTCAGGGGCAGATTAGAAAAGAAACAATTTGCTGAAACTCCCTCTGCTTACAACAAAACTGACTGAAATCAGCTGGAATCAATAAGGCCAAATGGAGTTTGCACACAGCAAGCTTGCTGATGTCACAGCCTGAATTTCTACCACATGTTTCATACCAGCTCCCTCCGAATTTGCACATGGGACCTACGAGGAAGCTTGAAGACAGAACCATGCACGCCTGAAGACCTCCCAGATGTCCCCTTTGCTTCCACCAATTACCTGCTAATGCCAGGATCCACCCCTAAACCTTTTGTAATAAAATCACTGCTTTAAAGCCAGTACAAGCAGACAGATTTGAACTGGACTCCTGTTTCCTCAGAAGTTGACTTGCAATATGAAGCTTTTCTTTTCTCAAAAACTTGGTGTCATACTGTTGGTTTCTAGTGCAGTGAGCCCCCTTTGCTGGATAACACTACCTGGTAATTTGACATACTAGGTGGTTAGTAACTACTGACTGCCTCCAGGTGACAACACAGTTATTACCCACCTGGGTGAAAAGAGAAGACAGGAAATACATATTGGAGTCAGCTGGCAACCTGTTTACAAAGCAATTTACAACAGTTCCTTATTCTTAAGGGGTTATTCTAATGTAGACCTCAGAGAAACAGTGCAGTGTAATAAAGGAGGAATTTATCAAAAGACACAGAAAAAGCATCAAGGTAAGAATCCCAAATATATATGCAAGGAATGTCTTTAAAATGAAGAGCTAAACTAGAGTTTTCTGAAGGTAGAGTTCTATCCATATAATGGAATGAATATAACACATTATAAACTCTCATATTTTGAAGCAATGGAGGGTGGAACACATTAGAAGGCATAGATGTTATTAAAAGGAATGAGTCTAAATTAGGTTTAGTAGTGGCATCTAAATTTAAAAAGTAGCACCCAATAACAGATTACTGTCTGGAAATGGTAGAGCTAATTAGCATAGCATAATTTAAGAGAAATATATTTTTAAAATAGAGCAGCAAGTATATAGAATTTTGAAAGTGAATTCTTATTAATATCTTACGATTTGTCTCATTTTAGGCAAGCTGTGAAATGGTGGGGTAGGAACCAAATAGAGAGCCAAAAGATCTGTCACTGCGGCCCCTTAGGGTAAGCAGACCCTTCCCCTGAGCCCTGGTCTCCTTATCTGTCAATGAGAATACCAGCACCCACCTTGCTCTGCCTTAAACATGATGAGATCCAACAATAATTTATAAATTGTAAAATCACACAAATCTAAGGTATTGCTCTTGTTGCTATTCTGATCTTTATTCCTTTTACAGTCTTTCATTTCTGCTTCAAAGTGTATTTTTGCGTGGATCCATTTTATGGCGAGCGGTATAGCGCTATTCCTGCCTTTGAATTCTAGTTGCCTGAGGCAACTCCTCTAAATGATTATTTCCCCTGCTTTCTTCTGTCCCTCAACAAATACTGACCGTGCACTGAATATGAGCTGTACGATGGCATTGGGGCAATGCCCTGATTATTATAGTGAATGAACTTCCTAGAAGAGGAGGTGCCTGAGTTGGGTCCTCAATGGTGCTTGGAGTCAGCCAGGTGAACAGGGGGAGGTGACGCAAACTAGCTCAAGGGCCAGAGGCATGGAACAGTGTGTGTAGTCCCAAGACCTTTAGTAGTTTAATATTGCCATGTTGTAAAGTGTGTCGGGGAAACTGAGAGCTGGCTGGGGTGGAATGCCCTGCAGGCCATCCTGAGAAGCTTGGACTTCACCTGAGCATGCTTGGGTTAAACAGTGTAGTGAAGGGTCAGGTTGGAAGTTTAAGTAAATCCTGGCCTCTCATTCCAGAAGGAGGACAGGCAAAATTCCACATCGTTCTGCCAGAGTAAGTGAATCATTCAGAAATTAAAGCATCTACGTTACTAATTTAGGTTACTGGTATGTGTTTAGCAGAGTTTCAAATCGATCCAAAACAATTGAGAATAGTTGTATTGAATGGGTGAGATGTTAATTGGTTATTTTCAGTTGAAATGATTACAGCTGGGCGTGGTGGCTCAGGCTGGTAGTCCCAATACTTTGGGAGTCCAAGGCAAGAGGATCCTTTGAGCCTAGAAGTTCAAGACTAGCCCGGACAACATAGAGAGACCCTGTTTCTACAAAAAATGAAAAAATTAGCCAGTCACGGTGATGCACATGTGTCGTCCCAGCTACTTGGGAGGCTGAGGTGGGAGGATTGAGTAAGCCCAGGAGTTTGAGGCTGCAGTGAGCTGTGGTGGTGCCACTGCACTCCAGCCTGGGTGACAGAGAAAAACCCCATCTCCAAAAACAATGAAAAATTTTGACAATCAGTTTCTTTCTGCATGCACACATGCACCTGTGTGTGCATGTCCATGCACGCATACACATACACTCACAAACACACACATAGAGAACATGATATGAAGTAGTAAAGACTGGGATGGGTGGTAAGGGTGAAGAGACAGCAAATATAGAACACTCAAGTTTAAACTGTAACAGAGAAGAAAACCTTTAACCAGGGGTGGAGGAGGGGCTCTGGTAGAGAGAGTTACTACTTAAAACAGGGAAGGAGTAACCAAATTCCTAGGCCAAGGGTCAGGAGCAGAAAGATAGAGCTTGAAGCTACAGGAGAGAGCAGATGGGGCCCAGGCCTGGAGAAGACAGGTGTGCTGGAGAGCCACTCCCCAATCTGAGTGTGCCTACCTGCCCCTGGGCGTGTGTGAGCACAGGGATTCAGATTCAGGAAGTCAGGCGGAACCTGAGCTGCTGCATTTCTAACAAGATCCCAGGTGATTCACAGAGTTTGAGATGGACGGCTCTAGAACCTTGCTGTGCTCCAGTAACCTCAGCAGCACCTTGTTAGAAACGCAGACGTTCAGGCCCAGCCCAGAGCTGCTAAATCAGGATCTGCAGTCTATCAAGATCTAGAGGATTACTAGGAACATTCCAGTTTGAGAAGCACTGCTCCAGGTCATACGAGAGGCAAGGTCATCTCCCGAATGAGAGGGAGAGAGGAAAGAGTTGAAGGCAAAAATTCAAAGAGCAAGCTAATAAAGAACAGGTAAAAGAATTGACAGGTGGCCACTGCCAAAAGCCCAGAAGAGGTCACAGACAATCTGCCACCTCGTCAACTGCTTTGGATACAAAGATACAAAGTGAAGCTTCTCTGCCTTTGCTCTTATATTGGGACAAAATACTTTCTATTATGATGCAGTATGCAATGCTTTGATTCGAGTATCCTTAAATAGAGATTTCTTTTAAGGAATTGTCTCACACAGTTGTGACAAGTCCAAAATCTGTGGGGTAAGACAGCAGGCTGGAGACACAGGGAAGAGTTGATGTTGCAGCTTGAGTCTGAAGGCTGACTGTTGGCAGAATTCACTCTTGCTGGGGGAAGCCAATGTGTTATTCTAGTTCATCCTTCGACTGATTAGATGAGGCCCACCCACATCAGAGATGGCAATCTGCTTTATTCAAAATCCATGATCTAAATGTTAACCCCATCCAAAAACACCCCCACAGAAATATTCAGAATGACTGTTGACCAAAGATCTGGGCACTGTGACCCAGTCAAGTTGATACGTAAAATTAGCCATCACAGACTCAGATCTTGTTGAGTCGTCTAGGTCATAGTTGCCACTAAGAGGGGTTGTAGGTAAGTAGCCCAAGAATAATTTCAGTCCTCTTATTGGAAATTCCAGAAAAAACAATTATATAGTTACTTTCTATTAGGATAGTCTAAAATAATGGGGTAAATTCTAAGCTCTGCTTCTAACTTGCTACTTGCCAAATTTACTTATATTTCATCTAAATAAAACCATAACAGCAAGTTTAGACTATTGATTCTATCAAAACCTCATCAATCCCTTTTATGTGTGACCTCCCTCCTCGGCCAGCCCTTCTCTCCCTAATTCTTCTCTGAACTCTTTTTTTTTGTGTGTGTGTGTATTTTTTGTAGAGATGGGGTTTCACCATTTTGCCCAGGCTGATCTCAAACTTCTGGGCTCAAGCAATCCACCCACCTCAGCCTACCAAAGTGTTGGGATTACAGGTGTGAGCCACAGCGCCCAGCTTCTTCTTGGAACACTTCAGAAACGCACAGGCTGTGGCGGCCATTGGGTAATTATCAACGCCTTCCATTGTTAGTTCTTCTCTCAGGTTTATGCAAGTAGCAAACAGCAAAAGTGAACGGTCATTTTAAATCTGTTATACCAGCACTTATCCATCCAAATGAATGTTCTCTTTTCCAAAGTAATCATTTATTTGAATGCTGCTTATATTAGTTTGTTCTCACACTGCTATGAAGAAATACCCGAGACTGGGTAATTCATAAAGAAAAGAGGTTTAATTGACTCACAGTTCCGCATGGCTGGGGAGGTCTCAGGAAACTTACAATCATGGAGAAAAGCACCTCTTTCACAGGGCAGCAGGAGAGAGAACGAACGCCCAGTGAAGCGGGAAGCGCCTTATAAAACCATCAGATCTCATGAGAACTGACTCACACTCACGAGAACAGGACGAGGGAACCACCCTCATGATTCAACTATCTCCACCTGGTCCCTCCCATGATATGTGGGGATTATGGGAACTACAATTCAAGATGAGATTTGGGCGGGGACATAGCCAAACCATATTACTGCTGCTATCGCTTGAAGCATTTTTGAAATTCTTTAGAAACTCCCTTTGAAAACTGACACACATATTATTTTGAATTTCTTCAACGGGGGCATAACTTTGCTCTTTGAGGATAGATTGGATATTTGAAACAGTAAAACGGCATTCAAGCTGATAGTTAAGGTAGGCGGTCAAGTTGAGCAACGTTATCTTTTAGCCAAAAATCAATCTAGTACCATCAGGCAATGAGAAAAACAAAAAACCAAAAAAAAACCCTCCCTCATTCTGTAAATCATTTCTGGACTTGCATTCTTGTTGGAATAAGTGACTAGCCTCCAAGATCACTGAGAGCTTGGGTAAATCAATCACTTGGATCAATCAATCCTTAAATATTTGTTTTAAAACTAAATTTTGCCAGGCATGGTGGCTCACACCTGCAATCCCAGCACTTTGGGAGGCCGAGGCAGGTGAATCACCTGAGGTCAGGAGTTTGAGACCAGCCTGGCCAACATGGTGAAACCCCTTTTCTACTAAAAATACAAAAATTAGCTGGGCATAATGGTACACGCCTGTAATCCCAGCTTCTTGGGAGGCTGAGGCAGGAGAATTGCTTGAACCCAGAAGGTGGAGATTGCAGTGAGCCGAGATCATGCCACTGCACTCCAACCTGGGCAACAAAAGCGAAACTCTGTCTCAAAAATAAAATAAAATAAAATAAAATAACTAAGTTTTACATTACATGTAATTGGTTTTTATCTCCAGAACTGGATTATAAGCATCTTAGATGTTTTCCTTTTTGAATTTATCTCAGAGCACTTGTTTTATTAGTCTTATTAGCTTATATAAGGGTCTTCTTTTACAGGAGTGGAAGCTCCTTGAAGGCAAGGGCCATGTTTAGGCACCTTTGTATGCCAGCATCTACCTGGTGTGTGCACTCAAACATGTGTGTTGAATGAATGAAGATGAACTGAATGAATGAATGACTTGCTTAGGTCATTGTTGTCCTACAGATTGTATTGACCTTAAACTGTTAAAATATCAGCTTGGGCCACATTTATACTCAGTGTGAGGCCTCTTTTACCCAGGAAGATCTGCTCCTAGATTTTTCATCAATTTTAAAGATTGCTCAATATAACTTCTTTGTGATAGTTACTAATAAAATACACTAGCACCGTGTATATTTCTTATAGGCAATCAATAAAACTTTGCTGAGTGAATATTGAATGAGTGAATGCATTTGGTACAGAGTTGACTGAAAAGAAGTTTTTAATGGTGAAAGAAACCTTCCAGATCTTTAGTCCATTCCTGGGGTGATACTGATGGTTTTTCTCAATTCTACTACTTAAAAAAAATCTTCTTTGTCAATTTTGTGAATAGAGTTTCTGTTTCCTTGGGAAGCATTTCGTATTTGATATCCACATAAGGTTTGTTTGCACTGGTTAACTTAGTTTACTGTTAATACTCTTCATGTTTTACTGAGTGTAATAATAAATGTTTAACCTCTTCTGTTACTAAGTAGCATTCCCCTTCTCTTTTCTGAAAGATCAGTATCGAATTTTATTTCCTTTCTTCAAATACTTCATAGCCCTGTTCTTCAAAAGGTTCTTCCTGAGAAAGTGGCTATGAGAACCCACAATTCTTATTGTAATTCACTAAGTTACAAGGCAAATACACCACCCACAAACCACAATGGAAAGCTCACATGAAGCCTCAGTCATAAATTTAATCAATTCTAGTTTGAATGCTAAGAAAAGTTTTAATTGTGAAAATGCGGTACATAATATTTCAAAAATAAATGGAAGGATCATCAGTAGTGTTATCAAAATGCATAACACAGAAACTTTTTAAGAAAAGATAAAAAAATTACACTCAGGACCCATAACTCTTCCTCATTATAAGCATATGTAGTGATTCATTCATGCAGGTTTTTATATGTAGATAGGATTTTTTTCCTTTTCAAGAATTCCATTGTAGCCATGAGATGAAAAATGTATTATGGTGATGATATAGCTTTCTTCCATTTTGCTTTTAGTGTTAGGATTGCTAAAAGCTTATTTAAAATTCCCAACTGACATAATGTGCTTTCAATAAGGAGGACACTGCCGTGTCCAATACCCTTCCCCTCTCATTGTTCGGTACTGTATCTCCTGGCTTCATTCTACATGGGTCACTTAGTTAAGAGGGAGGCCAAGGGAGTTCCAGTTTCAGGCAGTGTGTGGCAGGGTTACTGTCCTAGCAACCTGGCTGCTACTCCAGTGAATCTCACCGTGAACATTTCTCATAGGTGTCATATGGCAGGATGAAAAACACATTTGCCTTCCGGTGAAAGATGGCACAGGCTTTTGCCCAGCCAGGTTGGCAAGAGAACAGAACTCTTATCCCCTTGCGCAATAGGTCTGAGTTCAAGGGGTTGGATGCCCCAAGCAGAGGGCCAAATGCTGATTTATGAAGCATGTTGGGTCAACAGCCAGGCAGACCACTCCCACACAGGCTGCTAGGAAAACTCCCACGGAACTGAGAAAAATGCTCAAGGTGGCAGAACTCTGTGGCCCTTCTGCCTCTTCGGAGAAGAGTTCAAAGTAGAGAATATCCCCAGCTCCACCCAATGCCATGGGACCAAGGCCTTTCCATCCTGGTAATCATAATCTTTAGGGGAATCAGCTGCCCTGAGAATCACCTGCCAGGGCATCACATCCACAGAGGCAGAAGAGAGCAGCCCTCTGTAGAAGCCATGGAGGAGCCGGAGATTGACACGCAGGTGGAAGTTCCTGCCTCCCACCTCCTACCCTCCCCCAAGCCCATAGTCTAGCACAAGCCTGGAGTGTAGGAGCAACTGCTAGAATGTTCAGTCCAATCAGATAAATTGGTTGGGTGTCTCTTCAGATTCCAGAACACTTGGAAATGGTAATTCTGCCAAAAGAGGCTCTGTCAGAGATGATCTGGGTGACAGATTGCAGTTAAAAACGTCATCTATTGAACCTAAAAAACAGTAAACAAGGCTTGCATTATTACTATCACTGAAAGAAAAAAATAAAAGCCAACAGTGCCTTTCAAATTCATGCAACATAACTATTTCAATAATTAATAGAGAATCCTGGCTTCCTCAGAAAAATTCAAAAGGCTAAACAGAAATGTGTTGCTTTTTCTTTATTAGTAGGACAAGATTGTCACTTGCTTTCTTGTGGGCTGGAGTAAACTTGCAATGAGCTTAATATACTCGTTCACACTTGAGGGCCAAAGGCTTACATTTTGGGAACAGTTACTGAGGACAGAGGCCAGTTTTTGCAGGGGATGGAGCCAGGTTAGCGCCCTGGTGGCCCTGTGCTCTGCCTGTTGTGGTGCCAGGTTTGGACTGTGTGACAAGCAGGAGGTGTGACTTGGCTGTGCTGTCTGCAGTGCATGATGACAGCTTCCAGGAAGGTCCCTGCCGCACTCCTCTCAAGTTGAAGTGGCCCCGGGGCCGGCTTAGAGTAACCTTTTAAGGAAGCTCTGCCTAACTTCAAACGTTCCTCAGTGTCCCAAAGATGGGGTGGACACTCCAGGCAGTCCACAGGACAGAGGGTGAGCCATGTTGAAACCGGAAAATTCTGGGGCTGATTCCGGAAAATTCTGGGTGAACTGAGGGGTGTCAGAGAAAGGCCCAGGCACATATGGCACTGCAGCAAAAGGGCCAGTTAATCATCCCCTCCAAAAGGATCAGAGTATCATCCTCCACATGATTGCAATGGAGCAGAACACAAAGGCATCTTTGTGAGGAACTCCCAGGCAGAGAAAGCTGAAACAACATGGGAAGAATAGAAAGACAGAGAGACAGAGAAAGAGAGGGGAAAGAGAGAGAAACAGACAGAGACAGAAATGGAGATGGAAGAGATGGAGACTGAAACGAAGACAGAGATGGAGAAAGAGCAGGAGAGAAAAACACACAGAGAGAAAGAGATGGAGAGAGAGAGGAGGAAGGAGGGAAGGAGACAGGAAGAGAGAAAGAGAGAGACCACGTCTAGGATAAGAAATAGCTAGTAGCAAGCATTTTTGTTGTAAACATTTGAAGAAAGAAACACAAGCTGTGGCCAGGCATGGTGGCTCATACCTGTAATTCCAGCACTTTGGGAGGCTGAGGCAGTTGGATCACTTGAGGTCAGGAGTTCGAGACCAGCCTGGCCAAAAAGGTGAAAAACCGTCTCTACTAAAAACACAAAATTATCTGGGTATGGCAGCACACACCTGTAGTCCCAGCTACTTGGGAGCCTGAGACATGAGAATTGCTTATGCCCAGGAAAAAGAGGTTGCAGTGAGCCGAGATGGCGCCACTGCACTCCAACCTGGGTGACAGAGTGAGACTCCATCTCAAAAAATGAAAAACACACACACAAAAAAGCAAAAAACACAGGCTGTAAATACAATTAATGAGGACTCTATATTTTACAGGTGAACTCTGAGAATACCACAACTTCACAGAGACTGCTGGTTTTCTGCAATTAGCAGCAAGAGTCCTGACTCAGGGAAGTTGCTCTACAGTCCAGGCTAGCAAAAGACAGACAGAATGGGCTCTGCAGAAGACACATCCAGACAAGCCGTGATTCATGCCACCTGCAGCCACAAGGGTGTCAATACCAAGAACTTGCCATATGTCATCAAGAGTGTGTTAAATGAAACCTTCTCAAGAGTTATTCTTTTGTACTCTGTCCAAATCTGGAGAACCCTTCCAAATACAGTTAAAGACTGATATCTTGGCTGGGCACAGTGGCTCATGCCTGTAATCCCAGCACTTTGGGACGCTGAGGCAGGCAGATCACAAGGTCAGGAGTTCCAGACCAGCCTGGCCAACATGGTGAAACCCCATCTCTACTAAAAATACAAAAATTAGCCAGGCGTGGTGGCAGGCGCCTGGAATCCCAGCTACTCGGGAGGCTGAGGTAGGAGAAGCTGAAGCTTGAACCCAGAAGGCGGAGGTTGCAGAGAGCCAAGATCTTGCCACTGAATTCCAGCCTGGGCAACAAGAGTGAAACTCTGTTTCAAAAAAAAAAGATTGATATCTTGACCACATAGACCCCTCCCAACTCACCATTCTGTACAACAGAATGTGAACAATTGGAAGGCAGTGTTCTTTCTTAATATTTAAATAATTGCCAATAATATTTAAATGATCATTAATACTCATTTAAATTAATAATAATCTTTAAAGTTATTTTGGATTATACCACATAATATAATCCTGATGTCAGAAAACTTAAAGGGGCCCGAAAGGAAAAGTCACTACATTTGTTTTTGGTAATAAACATGTCCCACTTCTTACTTTCTGAATTTTGTGATCTGTTTCCCTTTTATTAATAGGTCTTGCCTTTTGAATCAATTGACTCTCTTCCATTATTTTATTCTACGCTTTTATTTAACTACTTTCCACATGTCCTTGGGAATTGTTAACATACCTCTGGAAGTTACACTGAACTTTCGGTCAGAGAAACTGCTCCTTCGGATTAAAGGCTCACTCATTTTTTCCAGAAATAACTTAATCGTCTCCTTCTTTTCTGGACTTGTACTTGACAAATTCAGAACTTTTCCATTTACTTTTACAATGGAATTACTGAGCCCAAACCAATAGAAGAAATCAAATAATGCGTCAGCTTTGAATTCATATGCAAAGCTTAAGTTTTCTCCATTAACCACTTCATTTCCCGGGGGGAAGAAATTCTTCACTGCCTCTTGAAAATCAAACTGAAAGAGAGAGGAACATTGCATTGACTTCCTGGACATAAGTGTCCTGTTGATATTGTAGAACTAACAACCTCCCAAATATCCAAACATCATACCTTTTATTTCCCTTTCACTCTCACAGATATTTTTAAACTGTTGTCTTTATTTTTTCTAACAAAACTTTGCATTTGCATCGTATTCCATCTAAAAATTCTGAACTGCTTGGCCAAAATTACATGTATTTTTACCCCATTTCTAATAGGTCGCTAAGAACTAAACTCACTTCATTGGTAGCAATAACGCTACCTTCGAGAACGAAGTGTCCGGATGCACTTTGTTTTCTAAGGGCCATTCTCTTGGCCTAAGCCAGGGCAATAGGGCCTCAGTTCCTGCATGAAATGCATGAGCTCCTTCCAAGTAGTTGACATTCCTGGATTCAGACAGGCTAGGCTTACCTGAAGCCGGTAACTTTCTCCAATCACTGAGGAGATGACCATGTCCATCCCTTGCTCTATCTGTCTTCTTATCTTGGGGTGCCTTGTGTTCACAAGAAACGCGTATGTCCTTTCTAGAAATTAGCAAGCAGAATTCAGAAACAAGTATGTCCATGTGACATAAGCATGCTTCTTAGAATTTGCTATAGCAGTGTTTCCCGCCTCCTTTGGAGATTTTATTCATTTATAACCTTCCTCTCTGCTCCCTCACATCCTTACTACAAAGCCTCGCCAGATTTCTAGAAGTGTTTCTGAGAATTTTGCAGATTTGAAGGAGGTTCTGGGCCGCTATCAAGGCAGGCTACACAATCAGCTCCCTCAAGGCTGCGGTTTGTCACTGGAGTCTCAGAAATCAAAAATTCCACTCTATAATTATCACAGATGAGAAGTGTGCCTCCACAGCATGTATCCAGTGTGGGGAAGGAAAGTGAAAGATCGAGATAGCCGGTTTTCATGTTCCTGCCGTGCTGGATTTTTTCTTCTTCTTCTTTTTTTTTTTTTTTTTTTTTTTTTCAGACAGAGTCTCTGTCACCCAGGCTGGAGTACAGTGATGCAATCACGGCTCACTGCAGCCTCAACCTCCTGGGCTCAAGTGATCCTCCTGCCTCAGCCTTCCGAGTTGCTGGGACCGCAGGCATTCACACCACGCCTGGCTAATTTTTGTATTTTTTTGTAGAGACAGGGTTTCATCATGTTGCCCAGGCTGGTCTTGAACTCCTGAACTCACGCAATCTGCCAGCCATGGCCTCCCAAAGTGCTGGGATTATAGGCATGAGTCACCATGACTTGCTAGGTATTCAAATCACAACTTGGCTCTTACAGAAACTTTCTTCTTTGAAAAAGAAAATTTGCAAAGGTCAGGAAATGGGGCTGCTCCATGCTTTCCACCTCTACCCCTACCCCCACCCCATGCCCTGCTCTCCCCATTCTCTCCAGGGACCAGACACGCTTCTGACAAATGGCTAGTCTAGGGTTCTATGGACCAAGACAACTGGAGGTGGATTCTTCTCCCTGCCGCTACCTCTAACACAATCCCAAGTGGGAAACATCTCCGTCTCATTGTTTAAATAATACCATGTGTCTGTCCGGCCAGACAGATTTTTTTGTTATTGATTGATTAGTTTGGTTTGGTAACCCCTCTTGTCCAATTCTACATGATTTAAGCCAAAAGAAGGTTGTTTCCTCATTAGGAAATATAAAATATTAAATATTAGTAACCAGCGACCTCTTAACTTTTCCAGTCCCCAGCATCAAGCTCCGTGGCCTTCATTACTCAGTGCTTGGTCTAAGGAGACACATAGATATCTGTGTTCTCCTCCATTTAACAGCCAGGGACCAGCCACTGTGTGAGTTTTAGAACTCAATGTTTTATACTGGCTTTGAGAGATCTCAGAGACAAACCTTTGGTCCACCAACAGCAAGTGTTTACGTCCTCCAGGAAGGCATCTTAAACTAACCTTATTTATCTTGTTTTTCTTACCCATGTTTTACTTTCTCCCAAATTATTTTTTGGGCACTTTAGATATAAGCTGCCTTATATCCTCTTTAACACAATAGATAAACAAAGTAAGCAAACTGCTTGATACCTTGAATTAAATCTCACGTAAACCAAACCAACACCTCTGGGTTCATTATATACTCATGGCCACCACACTCCACAGTTGTACTGATGGGGGAGGTTGTACACTGCCTAACTCTAGAGGCTGTCATTCACATTTAAAGACATTATTTGTATATTATGACAAACGTGTGGGAAGCATTAGTAATCATCTTGAGGAAATGGTAGCTTTTTCTGATTTGCACAAAAGTGCAGTTTAAAATAACAGCAAGACTGGACATATTGCCTTAATCACAATTTTGCAATTTAAAATTGATCATCTTAAGCTTTGTGTCACGGAGCCTCTTCATTTTACGGCTTTTATCACAATTAACTAGTACTGGGTTTCTGAATTCCTGCTGTGGCGATTCATTACATTTAGCATGCCTCAGACACATGCCTCCTTCCATAATAGTTGTTCGACAACTTCATACATTTTGTAGGCTACCTACAAATTCCTCCTCTACCACTACCTATACTTTCATTAAAATGTTAAAATGAAGAGGGCTCTTACTCCTTTTTTAGATTCCTCCTGAGTGATGGATGCAGGAGGTGTACTTGATACAGCTGTGAATTACATTCGTAAAGAACTATCTGACTTTCTGGTTATAATCAAGCCAAGGAACACGTGGGCTTCAGATGTTCTAATGAGCATTTCTTGCTACTGGGCGTTCTGTTCCTGGCCTCTCCTGCAGAAAGAGCATCGTGACTTTTTATCGTCAAATGAGCAGAGAGAGCTCCACAAATCTGAATGAGAGTGAATGTTTGGGAAAATCTATTTGAAATTCGTAGATCATTTCTTAGTCCCTTGGACTCATTTTAAGAATGTTAGTTAGAAGCAAGTTTAAGAAATTCTACTTCTATTACAGAACGTTATGCCCATGACTTCCCCCACATAGCATTCTGAGCAGGAGGAGGAAGGCAAAATGGAGACATTTTCATACTGAAATTTGGTTTAATATAGTTGTTACCATCTAATCTGATTTCCTGGAAGAAACAATAAAGAGATGTGTCTAAACACGACATTCCAACATCATAGCATGAAACAGAAAAGCATCCACAACTGCTATTTATTTTCTTAGTTTCCTCATCTATAAAACGGGAATAGTGTAAGTACCTCCTAGGTGGCGTAATTATGCATCCTAGTTTGCCCGGGTCAGTTTATATCTTCATCCCAGAATAATCATTGATAGTAATGATGTTCATGTTCATAACGCCCTCAGTTGATAAGCCCTACAAAGTTATTGTGCTGATCCATTACATTAGAGCACTTCTTAGACATAGTGTTTGATATGTGGTAGAGCATGTTATATATCATCCTCATCACTCTAGTCATTTCTGCAACCTCCAAAGTCTCAGAATGTCAGATCACTTCCCGCCTAGGCAGGAAGTAGAAAAGAAACCACCCAGACAGGTAGCTTCTGCCCTAGGATCATTGAGAGGTTTGTTCTGCAGGCCTGTCCTGTGCTTCAGGTGGCCTCACACACCAGGCTCCTTGCTGTCCACCTCGTCACAAGCTGATTTCTGCCCTGCTCATCAGCATGCCTCAGTCCACACCCCAGCCCAGTTTGGTCCCAGCAAGGACCAAACCAAAACTATTTAGATACTGATATGGTTTGGATTTGTGTCCCTGCCCAAATCTCACATCAAATTGTAATTCCCAGTGTTGGAGGAGGGGCCTAGTGAGAGGTGACTGGATCATGGGGGCAAATTTCCCCCTTGCTGTTCTCATGATAGTGGGTGAGTTTTTGCTAGATCTGGTTATTTAAGAGTGTGCAACACCTGCCCTTCTGCTCTCTTCCTCTTGCTCCATGTAAGACGTGCCTGCTTTCCCTTCACCTTCCAACATGATTGTAAGTTTCCTGAGGCGTCTCCAGAAGCAGAAGCCTATACAGCCTGCAGAACCGTGAGCCAATTAAACCTCTTTTCTTTATAAATTACCCAGTTTTAGGTATTTCTTTACAGTAGTGTAAGAATGGACTAAAATAGATACTTACCTTTTGAGGTGTCTTTTTTGGTCTGTACATTAATAAAGAACAACATTGGTTTGCTCAGTATCGTTTCCCTGTAGTCTTTATAATCACAGTAGTTGGTCAGTTCCACATACCTATGGAAAAGCAGAGATCATTGCAAATGTAACATACCGTTTCATCTAAGTTAGGAAGGGGATGTACTGGGCAGGTATCTGCCACAGCCACAGACCTTGGAGGGAAGTTCCTTGAAATGTGTCCTTACAGAGGTCACTATATAAGTGAATCTTTCTGGTCATGGCTGACTGGCTGAAGGATCAGTGTGCATCCCACAGCCATGGTCCTGGGGGTGTCCTGGCATCGATGCTTGGCTCTCAGACTGTACCAGATGATCATCAGTATCATCTGTCATTTGGGCTAAAAGGGTTCATTTGAAGCAATAAGAGCTCTAAGTCCCTCTGAATTGAGAATGAATTCGACTTAAGTAGAATTAGCTGAATTTTCTCCAGGGGAGTCATCCTGTCTAACTTGTGGGCCTAGAATTTTCCTTTCCTTCTCCCCACTTCCCTTACTAATCCCAAGATAAAGCAGCCCCCTCCATAGATTACGGAATCAACCAATATTCATATGAACTATTACTAATTCACATCCTCCCTATGCTGAGCTTGTGTAATTAAAAAACGAAAACCACTGATGTTGGACTTTTCACTACATCCTTGTTAAATTTAGCCTTTTTGGTTTTCATTCATTATTCTCATTTAGGAAGATCTTTCTGAATCCTGATTCTGTCATCCAGCATGTTAGCTTTCTCCCCTGCCCTTCACATCTTCCAAGCAGCCTAGCTATGTCCCTATCTGCATTGTTGATAAAAAGGTCCAGGTGCAGATTAGCTTCCTTCAAGAAGCTGGCTGATTTTCTAACTAAACCCAAACTCAGATGCCATGTGGATGTAGGCAAGCTGAATGGCCCCCAGCGGGCTGAAGGATGCGTCTGCCGAAGTCTCTCTGAAACACGGAGCTGGTTCCCCATTGACACAGCTGCGAGCATCTGCACGGAGCGAATGGCTGGCTGAGCTGAGCACGCGGGCTGCCTTTTGCTACACCACAGCATGTTTGTTTCTTATATCTAGCCATCAGCAGAGACAGCTCCAAGCAATTCTTTCTGGCTGGTTGTCTTTCCAGTGCCTGACATGAAAATCACAGCCTTGGCGAGAAAACAGCCGCTGCAGGGAGTGGTGGCCACAGTACTCTCAGCATCCCTCCCCTGCGTCCACTTCCCAACGCCCCTTGGAGGGGCCAGCACACAAGACAGTGACCAGGGCATGTGTCAAGAGCATGCGAGAGAATATCTACCCTGAGGCAGGAAAACACAGCTTCCACTCAGCTGTCTCCCAGCTTGGTTTCTTAGAAATCTATGTCATTATCTTTCTGCTGGGATTGTCAGACCTGATTTTGAGAGCATTTAAAACCTGACCCCTGATGGAGCCTCTAAAATGCTTCCTGCCTTCTATTTCAGCAAGATTTTAAAGCAGTCTCCACCTCCTGCCACATCTGTAGTGGTGGCTGCTTTGGGGCTGTTCCTGGGGTGGGGAGGGAACATGGGGCTGCAGTGTTCCAGAGAAGAAAAAGACCGGTGTGGAAGTTGACGCTCACAGAGCGGGTGAGGATGGCAGGAGTAGAGGAGAGGATGATGGGAATGGAGGAGGGGCGCTGGGAGGGGAGAGGATGATGGGAATGGAGGAGGGGCGCTGGGAGGGGGAGCTGGGGTGTTACAAGGGAATAGATGGCCAGGTAAGAGAATGCAGGCCCATACAGGGCGTTGGTATGGTTCTTCCTTCACCCCTCCCCTGCCCTCATCCTCACCGGGGCAGACCAGGAGAAAGGGGGTGAGATGGGGGAACCTCAGCAGACTGAGGGGAGTGGTGCTGGTGTTGCACATCAGCTGGGAGAGAATTTTCCTGCCCTTTTTATCCCAGTTGACCAACTGCCAAAAGTTACTAGAGAAAGAAAGCAAAGGAGAAGGCGGGAAAAAGAAAACCACCATTTGCTGGGCTCATTCATTCATTCACTCAGCAGCTTCACTGAATCCCGCTGATGAGCCGGACACCAGGTGAGCATTTACATGTGTCTCATTGCCTTATCATGCTGGAGGGGCTCAGAGCCCAGGAAGGGGGCAGTGGAAGGAGGCAGTGCAGGGTGCCCCTGTGCTCGCCCATCCCTCTTGCCATCCATCTATTCAGCTGCCAAACGCCCGGCACAAATATAGATATTTCAGAATTACTAATGCAAATATTGCTTCTACATATTGAATATTTATCATAGTTGCTGAAGTTATCATTAGGCAGGCAGGCAAGAGTGGCTTGGGAAGTGGGTGAAGAGAAGGTGAAGTCTGTGGTTACACGGTGGGGTGAGGTTATAGGTGGAGAAAAGAGAAAGAAAGCCCCTGCAGCAAAAGAGGAAGAAAAGGGCAAGTCTGGTTTACATAAACATAAAAAGATAGCTGGGTGATGCAGGGGCAGGGGCAGGCTCCACCTGTGACCCACTCGAGGCAGGTTCCCCTTTCTCCTACCACCCTGTTTACATGGAGTTCAGTCATGGTCATTTCAGCTCCTTTAGTATATTCCTCAGGGTGATTCCTCTATTCTCTCAATATCTGGAGTCCAATTGTCATTTTTAATGGAAAGCGCATGGCATTTGTGTACAATGCATCCAGAAAATCTGCAGTTTTGATGCCTTTTCTGATGACACAAATGCCAGTACAATAGTTCCCTCTGCATACAAAATTGATTGATAGCTGATGGGTCAGTGGTTCCACAGATAAAAATCTCAATTTACAAATGATCTCTGGTTCAGAGACTAATCAGTTTTCCCTGGAATTTTGTGGAAGGTTTTTCGAATGCTACTGGTATTTGGCATGGTCACAGAAGGAAACCTGCTGGATAGCCACGTGTTGAGTGTAATCTGTGACCTACACATGAGCTATCCATTTTCGAGCCTGAATTTCATAAAACACCTTGGATAATAAAACTACATGCAACATTATTTAATCTGCCTTTGATGATTCAGGGGTACTTGAATTTCAGCTCCTTAACAGGCTGTAAACCTCATCACAGCGCATGCCAGTTATCACTGTACTACAGATGTGTGAAAACACTGCTTATAGAAGATCTCTGATGCCAGAACCGACAGACAAGAGATTGTAGCAAGATCCCTACTTAATAAGCTCCTTATCTCTAACCAGACCACAGATAAGGAATACCTCATTAATTCATCCATCCCCAGCCTCCCGGTTATGGTCCAATTTTTAAACACCTTGAAATTCCATTGAAATAAATAAATGTGAGCATTCACTAAAATACAATAAGACCAGAGAATTTAGTTGTTAAGGGGCACAGATATTTAAGTTTCTGACATGTAATCACTGGTTTTAGTTTAAGACTATTCTTACTAGATTATATTAGGGACTAGATATTCGATCTTTGTTTGTTTGTGTGTTGTTTGTTTATTTGTTTTTTGAGATGGAATCTCACTCTGTCGTCCAGGCTGGAGTGCGCTGGCACAATCTTGGCTCACTGAAACCTCTGTCTCCCAGGTTCAAGCAATTCTCCTGCCTCAGCCTCCCAAGTAGCTGGGATTACAGGTGCACACCACCATGCCCAGCTAATTTTTGTATTTTTAATAGAGACAGGGTTTCACCACATTGGCCAGGCTGCTCTTGAACTCCTGACCTCAAATGATCTGCCTGCCTCAGCCTCCCAAAGTGCTGGGATGGCATGAGCCATCACACTGTGCCTTTAATCATAGATATTTCAGAATTACTAATGCAAATATTGCTTCTACATATTGAATATTTGTCATGGTTGCTGAAATTATCATTAGGAATGAAAAGCAAACACTTTAAGATAGGTTCTTAAACTCTCATTTCTTCATTGCTTTATCCTGGCCCCAAAATGCTTCTGGGGTGAAAGTTTCTAAGCTTGGCTTCAATCCAAAGATTAAAAGGCAGGACAAGTCCGGGCGTGGTTGCTCACGTCTGTAATCCCAGCACTTTGGGAGGTCAAGACAGAGGACTGCTTGAGGCAAGGAGTTATAGACCAGCCTGGGCAACAGAGTTCCAGACCAGCCTAGGAAAACCTTGCCTCTACAACAAGTTTTTAAAATTAGCCAGGTGTGGTGGTGCATGCCTATACTCCTAGCAACTCAGGAGGCTGAGGCGGGAGGATTGCTGGAGTCCAGGAATTCCAGGCTGCAGTGAGCTATGACTGCACCACTGCACTCCAGCCTGGGCGACAGAGCAAGACCCTATCTCAACAAACAAACAAACAACCCAAAGCAACCAACCAACCAAAAACAAACAAAAAAACCCCCAGCAGGACAATGTAATGGGAAGCACAGTATTTCAAAATAAGATTGAATTCATGTCCTAATTTGCTGGCTATGTGAATTCAATTTCAGAGCCACAACTCACTGTGACCTTGAGGGGCTTCTTTAACCTTCTGCACCTGTTCACTCATCTGTGGAAAGGGCATAACAGTATTTTTTCCCTCATGAGGAGTAAATGCAGTACATGCAATGTAGACATATGAATTTGAACCCATAGTAGATGCTTAATAAACATCATGAGTGTCTCTAATCCTGGCCAACTTGGCAGACCCATAGGATGAAGTTCTGTAAACTTCTGACTCCCAACCAGGGCTGTGTTCATTTAAGTTCCCAGGAAATTAGGAAAATTTCAGCATCTGATAAATGAGCAAGAGTTGCTCTTTCCTTGTTCCAATTTCTTTCCTCATTTTTTCAGTTTAGGAGGCTAAAGGGAACAACTTAATGACAGCAACATCTGAAAAGGAGGAGCAAAAAAAGAGCATTGTGTTTTGCTTCTAGCAAATCAGGAGTCACTGAAAGATGGCCCACCTCTAAGACACCCACCTTTCAAAGCTGCCCCAAATTTCCCTTGGCTCTAACAATTTCTGCTCAATGACAGATAGGAATTCAAATCCTCCATGAACTCCATCAAAGGGTGGAGTGTGTGTGTGTGTGTGTGTGTGTGTGTGTGTGTGTGTGTGTTCATTAAAAATATATATGGACAGTTGAGCAGAGACAAAGAGGAACACACACTGCAATAGTCTGTGTAGGAGGCCCAGGAACTGCTTGTCACCTTCATAATTCTTTGCTGTGACACTAAGCAAAAACATGCAGAGCCGTTTTACTCTTGGGGGAAGCAGGATGCCCCTGCCATGACTTTCCAGTGTTAGCTTCATCTCCTTACACAGAGTCTCGCCCTAATCTCTTTTCCCTTCTTCCCTCTGCCTTCTGCCTTAGTTCTAGTGAAACAAAGCAAAATTTTTAGACTTCTCACTCTAATGTCTGTGGCTCACACAGACATGATTCAAGTTCACATGTTCATGCATTCATTCCTTAAGGAATTGTTGACACTTAGTGGGTGTGAAACTCTGACCAGGGCAGAGGATGATTCATTCATTTATGCATGCAAGGAATGATTACTGAGTACCTACTGTGTGCTGGGCACTGGGGACACAGAGATGAGAAAGGGAATAGCCTAGCTTCTAAGAAGCATACAATCTCCTAGGGAGACAGATGAGAAAACACACGATTTTGGTATGAAATTATGAATGTATAACCTTCTTGCTCAAAGTGTGATCCTTGGACTAACAGCACTGGAATCACCTGGCATGATGAAGAATCTGGGGCTCCCCCCAGAATCAATCAGAATCTGTGTTTTAACAAGGTTTCCAGGAGACTTGCATGCTTATTTAAAGTTTGAGAAGCACTGGTCTAAGACATGGTCCCTTCTATTCACCGGCTTGCAAACTGGTAAATCATTCAAACATACTAATGCCAAAGAAATGCATAGTTCTCTGTATTCACGTGTCCAGGCTCCACTGGGTTCTCTCCTTGTCTGTTAAGCCAAAGGGAGCAAGTCAGGAGGGGCGGGGGGTTAGAGCCATGTATTGGGGTGAGATGGGTAGTAGGAGAGATTGTCCTGTCAAGCCAAACAACCCACAAAGGTTGGACAAGAGCAGGGGCAGGGGGCACCCCAGGAAGAGTCACAGTCTAGCCCATCCATGGGGACTACAGGACGGCTGCACGCAGGCAGGCAGGCAGGTAGGTGGCAAGGACCAGGGGAGCTGAGAATAGAAAGGAGACCCACGTGTGGCTGCAAGTCCAGAGCCTGGCTCTGAAGAAGGCAGGAAGGAGAGAAGACCAGGAGGCACATCGCTGTGGAGTCATCAGATCTGAGTGTGATTTTTGTCTCTGTGACCTCAGCTAGTGTTTTAACCTTGCGGACATTCATTTTCCTCACCTATAGAATCTGGCTAACAAAAGATAACCCATGAATGGCTAAGAGATTAAATAATGTGTGTAAAGCTCTTGGCTTCTGGTGCTGCTTCAGTGTTACCACTATTACCACTTTATAGTTGAGGAAATGGAGTCCCATGGACAGGAAGTAAATTTCCCAAGGTCATTCAGCTAGTGAAGAGCAGAGCCCTTCCTCTACACTGACTCTCCTAAAAATCTCACAGCTCAATGCATGCATGGTTACTATTCCACCAACATCACTATGTGTCCTGCTAAGGGGCTGCTGTCCTAAGCAGGTTGCTACATCTAAGACCACATTTTCCAACCTCCCAGCCTCAAGTTGAACTCTCTTCTGAGAACTGGACCTGAGCTGGCAGACAGAGCCCAGCACTTCCCACTGCGGGATGGAGGTGAGGCTTCCCCCAGTAAACTTCCAAGTGTGTTCCAGCCTGCCTGTCCTCATTTTAACCCCATGAGTGCCGCTCCACCTCACCTGCATTCTCTGCCCTGAGTAAGCATGATTGTCACCCACCCAGGAGCAGGTCACAGCTCTGCTTTTAGTGGCTTCTTTAAAATCACTGCACTTACTTCCTTTTGTAGGCTGATTGTACAAGATATGCACTAGCTGACATAATTCCAGTTATTTATTTGTAGATTCAGGAAATGAGTGATAAAGCAAGATTATTTCAGGTTCGAAGTAATTTGCTGAAAGCATAGGTTCTCCTGGTTCTGCTGGTCCTCCCACTTAGCAGCATCTTACCTAGGTAAATGACTTAAGCTCTGAGTCCTAATGCTTACATCTGTAAAAAGGAGCAATAGTGTGAACTTTGTAAACTGTTATGAGATAATAGCTGAGAAATACTTTGCACCACTCAAGTAAATGTTAGTAGCCACCATTACTATTGTATTTATTTTTATTCCCCAAGCAGCTTCTTTCATGCTAGGGGAGCATCAAAAAGAAGGGACTCCAGGTCTTCTTTGCCAAACGTTTGCCATTATACTTCACCAAGAGGCTGCTTTATAGAAAGAAAAGGTGTGTGTGTATGTGTGTGCACACGTGTGTGTCACAGTTAATGGTAATTTTGACTTTTAAGTATTGAATGAATAGCTCCCTGAATGACCATTACCCACATCTTGTGTCCTGAGCACATTGTGTTTACAACATGGGTGAAAACCCTGATCTTGAAAGAAAAAAATAAAAATAAAGATCTTGCCGTAAATCCTACAAAGTAGGACAAATATTTTCAAGTAGGTTCTGGAAGGAGCTTTAGGGCTGGTGGCCATCACTAAACCTTCCCACTATGCTAGATTTCCTTAGTTTACTTAGTAGGTATGTACTTATAAAAATGTTCAAGTATTAGAAAATGAACCTAAGTGGTGCTGCTAAAATCATCCTCTTGCTCTCTTAGCAAGTGAATCATCTGAAAGTCAAGGTTGGTGGCTCTTAGCCTTTCGGGATTGCTTGGAAAAGGGCCTCATGAAAGCCACAGCACACACATAGGAGGTCCCAGAAAGAAATTCTAATTACACCAGAGGCTTATCCCGTATGCTGAAAATATTTGTTGAGTTAAAAAGAACTAATTAATTAATAGAGCAAGGACTCTTAACCTGGGTCCAAGTATCTCATGAACATCCTGGATGGTCACCAATAATTGGGTATCTATCTACATTTCTGGGGAATCTACATACAGTTCTCAAAAGTTCTATGGTCCAAAATGATCAGGAATCATTCTGCCTTTTGGGATCCCTGGCCATCTTGGTGGCTGCCTTTGCTTAGAGGCCATCCCACACCCAAGGCCAGAATATGTTGGCCACAAAGAAGATGAAAAGTCACTGGAGTCCATCCACTCTAGGCTCCAACCCATTAAGAAGGGTGGAAAATACAAGCTGGGGCAAGCCAGCTCTGAAGATGACAGACAAGGCAAAGTGAAACTGGTCATCCCCACCAACTGCCTGGCCTCGAGGAAATCTGAAACTCAGCACTAAGCCACATGCTCTCAAAGCTGCCATCTACCACTCCAGCGGTCGTAACATTCAATTGGGCACAACAGGTGGAAAATACCATAGGAAGGGCACCCTGGTGTCACTGATCCAGGGCATTCTGAGATTTTTTTTTTTTTTTTTTTTTTTTTTGAGACAAGGTCTCACTCTGTTGCCTAGGCTGGAGTGCAGTGGTACCCTCTTGGCTCACTGCAATCTCCACCTCCAAGATTCAAGCCATCCTCCTCCCACCTCAGCCTCCTAAGCAGCTGGGACCACAGGTGCATGTCACCACGCCCAGCTAATTTTTGTAGAGAGGAGGTCTCACTATGTTGCCCAAGCTGGCCTCGAAGTCCTGGACTCAAGCAATTCGCCTGCCTCAGCCTCCCAAAGTGCTGGGATTACAGGCATGAGGCACTGCACCTAGCCCTGAGATCTTTAGAAGCATGCCAGAACAGACTGGTGAAAGAAAATCATGCAAATCTTTAATAAAACTGGCCAGAGCTTATTTTTCAAAAAGAAGGAGGGAAGGAAGGGAGGGAGGGAGGGAGGGAGGTTGTATGCTATCCCTAAAGCCAAGACAACTGGGCAAATTTGGCAGCTCAGAGGAGTGAAACTTTAGATATCTGAGTTCTGGCTTCAGCGTGCCTCCCACCTCCTGATTCACAAGGGCAGAACCTCTCACTGCTGCCCACAACCCAGTCCTCTCCCTCTGCCTAGAAGGCTGTCTCCATTTAGACCAGATACCCTCCTGGCCATCCTTCAGGACTGCACACTCAGTTATAAAAGCTTCCTTCCCTGCCTGAGGACAATAGATAGCTCCTTCCATCACCTAAATTATTTTTGGAGGCTCCTTACTATTTCCCAGGTACAAAAGCCCTCACAGTATTGCTTATATAATGATAGCCTATTATTTGTTGGTTTGTATTTGCACCCTGGTCTGTGTTACCTGGTCATTGTGGCCCAGTTGTTTATTCTAGATTCAAAGCTGTCACGGAATCACCGCTGTTTAATTTTCTTTGTGTAGGAGGTGTTCAAAGCAAAAGTTAGATGACAGACTTCAAAATCATTTCAGATTCTGCAGCACTGTTTGCTACAATTAGGAGAACTGGTTCTGTCAAAAGACTAACCTATGGCTTCAGTTAATTCTGGACATTTTTATTTTTCATACCCTGTTCTCAAATACAATGGGTATCTTCTTTGTAAATCTGCGCACATCTGATTTCTGACTCAGTTCCTCCCACAGTCCTCCGCTTATGGTTTGGGATTGGAATTTTCGTTTCACTAAGAGAGGGAGAAATTCTTGCTGGGAAATGGTTCTTCAGGCATTCAGAGCCCTCACTATCTTTGTCTGGAAAAGCAAGGTTTTTTCCCCAGAAGTTTTGGAGACTGCACGTTCAATATCTCATTTTGTTTGCTTGCCTCTCTTGGCTCCCTGCTACCCACAGGGTGCCACAGCACGCTGTCTTTCCCAGTAGCAAAGGCACTGTGTCTCAAAAGCTGGCTATCTTATTCATTTCTGAGTCAAACTCTAGACCATGCTTGCCTCTTCAGGCACTCGGCGCTCTTGGCACAAATATAACAGGGCTTTGCACTCCAGGCCCTTGCCAAGGGTGACCTCTGGAGGCCTGAGGCCATGTGGAATCAGGCCTGAAGTGCCCTCCTTTACCCCGTGGCACCAAAGCCTGCTTCACATGGCTGGGCCACATCCTGCCAGCTTCATGTCTGCCAGGAAGAGCTTGGGGGCACTTTGGCCACAACAGTCAAGCATCCTGGGGGCCCCCTTCCATTTACGGCCGGTAGGTTTCACACTTACTTCCCCAGAACTTATCTGTGCCTTCCACAGCCCACATGGCCCCAGTCTGGACTTCCAGGGCCTTTGTTCCCTTCTCAGTTCGGTTTCTTTGTTTATGTTTGAAACACGAAGGGAGACCAGAGATGGGATGGGAAACTTTGAGCTTTTGCATGCTTCTCCACTCGGTCTCTTCACCGGAGAGGGCTGGCCGTGCTCAGAATGGTGCATGCTCCCTGTCCCCACCGCCACCCATGCTCCAAAGCCAGGATGTGAGTCTCGCAGCGCTGCAGACAGCCCCTAAAGGGTGTGCCCCCAATTTGAGCTCATCTGACGCAGTTAAGGAGCCAGAATGGGAGAAGCATCCGCCAGTCATGAGCTCTAACTTGGGGCCCCTGCCCTCCCCCTCGCGCCCGGGGCCTGATGCCCTTCTGAGCGGCTTCAAGCAGCAGCTGCAAAATATCAGTGCAAGAAGCAGAAGAACCAGGGTGAGCGTGCAGGCTCCCGGTGATGGAAGCAGAAGGAAAGTCTAGAAGCACAGGGAGTAGTGGGCCACGCGGGGACGCAGGCGGCGAGGAGAGCCCAGGCTCCCAGAGACCGCAGCCAGGTGGAGGCTTCTGCGGGTACCAGGTGACGGGCTGGGGCGCGCGGCGAGGCCACCCACCTCTTAATGTAGCTGCTGAGGCGGTAGAGCTGCCCGTCGAGGCGCACGAGGCCGTCGCCGAAGACGTTGAAGCCCCCCCGCGCCGCTGCCGGCTCCCCGGGCCCGGCCACCACTAGCTGGTCGCCGCGCAGCTGGAAGGCACCCGGTTGCAGGCGCAGCAGCTGTGCCAGCGGCAGCAGGGCCAGCTCGCAGTCGCAGGTCCACAGGCTGCGCAGCTCCCCAGACGAGATGGAGGTCAGGCTCGGCCTGGCCACCGGCTCGCAGGCCGCCCCCGCCATGCCCGCGTCGTCGGTCCTCACACCGCCTGCTTCCGTCCCGTCCCTGCTTTCCCCAGCCAGCACCTGATGGTCCCCAGGAGGGGCAGGGCGCCCTGCCTGCGCCAGCCGCGCGCGGGGTGCGGAGGGGGTCGCTCTGCCCGCCTGGCTGGGACGCGGTGGCCGCTCAGGTGCCAATCCGACCGCCCGGACGGCCCCTGCCAAGCTGCCACTCGCTGGGAGCCCTGCAGGCACCGCGCGGAGAAAGCCGCCCCGGCGCGGCTCGGCCCCTTTTATCCGCCCTCCGGACGCCCGCCTCGCCCCTGCCGGCCCACGGCCACGACCCCAGAGGCTCCGGGCGAGTTATCATCGTCTCATAACTTGGCATGCTCGTGTCTGTTCGCAGCCAAGGCTTAGTCATCCCCCTGGGGTCCGCTACTCAACACCAGGGCTGGCCCCCGCCCTGCCTGGCGGACACCGCCGGAGGCTGGAGGTGGGGAGAGTCCTCCCCGGGTTCCCAGGCCCTGCCTGTGGTGGGCGGCAGGGCGCACAGCACCCACCCTTGCCTAAGACACCACACCCCTGGTGTTGATTGGAGAAGAATGCGAGGGCTCTCGCCCCACCCACTCCACCTGGGACCCAGAGGCTGTCAAAAGGCCAGTGCTAGAACTCCGGTCCCCACCTCAGTACCAGACCTCTTCTCACTCAGCCTCAGTTTTCTGCCATTTTAACTCCATCCAGATCGTACCCTGCATTTCCCTCCTTTCAGCCTTTCCTTCAGTTGCTTCCTGGCCCTGGATCCCTTCCCCCTAGAAATCTCACTGATCACATCACTTCTCCACAAAGCCCTCACGAATCCCACGTGGGTTTCATCGCTTTGCTTCTCCTTTCTACTGCACGGTGAACCCCAGACTGCAGTGCGCGGTGTAGTGGGGATAGCAGGGTCCTAGCATCCTCCCACCTCCCCTGCCTCCCCAGTAGGTCGTGATCTCCTCGAGCCCCAAAATACGTTCATTTGTTCAGTCTATAAATATGTGAGTGCTAGCTATGGGCTCATTGATCTCCTGAGGTGTGAAAGGAGGACTATATTATTCCATTTAATTGAACACCTATTTCTGCTGCAGAGAAGCCTGGATGGGATGGGAAGTGAACCTAGCCCAGGTTCGAGGCTTTCTGTAGTACTGTGATTTAGGATTCTAAGCTACATCCTAAAAGTTGAGTAGAACTTAACAGAATATCTTTAGTTTGTCTTTGTGTGCCCCCACATGAACTCTTGTGTAGGTTTAATCAGATGGAATGAAGAGTCCTCCGGCCATATCTCATTTAAATCTCAGAATGTAAATAAGCCCCACTCTCTTCTCTTCTTCTAGGTGCATACCTATCATTTCTTCAGACATGGATCTTTTACCCGTGGGATCATTACCCCATCTCTGGGCCTCTCTGAACAAATCTAATTCACTGAGCATGAATTGATCACTGTTGACTCAATCTTTTGTGACACGGGAAGGATGCTCTACCTGTGGAAAAAAAAGCATCCAGAAGATCTTCTTGCAAAGGGAAGTTTGAGGATCCCTGCATACAGAATGGGTCTGGTGGTGGGCTGAGACCATAGACAGGACTCAGAAGCTGGGACTGTTTTCACAGGGGAGGGATTTGGTGCCAGCAGTTAAATCCATCATGCCCTATTTAGGACTTCACTCTTGTCCCAAACATTGACAGTGTCATCACTATGCACCAACGACCATCTTAAGCTCTGAGGTCACACACACACACGCACACACGGACCCAATAAATGCTACCATAGATGTATGGACTAAGCACTATGAGAAATAAGTGGCTCTGCCCCAAGAAGGGTGCTCAAAGGAGGTGACACATGGCTAGACTTCGAATAGAGAGTGGAAGCTCCAAGGGGAAGGAGCAGCAGCAATAAGGAGATGGGAGAGAAGATTCTGTGCCCTTCTATGCAAAGAGAGATGCTAGGTTCCATCTGGAGGAGGGGGGATATTTTTAAAACAGCTAGAGCAGACCATCCTATTTGGGATGAGAGGGGTGAGTTCTATGTGAGATGAGACCAGAAAGGGCTGTTGGAGCCAGATTGTGACAGGCCCTCTGAGTTGTCTGGGAATTTGGATTCTTAAGGCAATGAGGAGCCTTGGCATGTTTTAAAGAAAGGAAGTGGCATAATTATGCCTGAGTTCAGATAGACACCTTTGGTTATGACCATGTGGAAGATGTTTTGAAACAGGAAGATCAGAGGCAGAGAAACTGGTTAGGAGATTGAGGTAATAATCCAGATAAATATGGTGAGAGTCTGGACAAAGCAGCTGTAGGAATGGAGATAAGGTTTCAACATTTTTGAGTTAGAGTCAGCAGGAAGGATCTCATGATTAAATAAATGAAAGAGAGCAGGAAGAGAACTTAGTCTCTTGCTTGGGTACCCAGACAGATGGTGACACTGTTAACAAAGCAAGGGTTCACAGGAGGAAGGGTAGGGGTTTGGGGGAGATAGTGATGAGTTCAAGGGGGACATACTGATTTTGAGCTACTTATGGAACATCAAGGTAGAAAAGTCCAGGAGGCAAGGAGTTGGGTCTGGCGTTTTGGAAAGACAAGGTCAATGATTGAGATTTGAAAGTCTCTAGATCAAAGACGGGGTTGAAGCCAAAGAAGTGGATGGGAGCATCTACCTAATACTTGATAGGGTAGGAATTTGAATCCAAGGCTTTAGTTTACTTCAACATATGTTAATTGAGCATCTGCTATGTTCAGTGCTTTGCTGGAGATACAGAGTTGAATAGAGGATGGCCCCTGTCCTCAAATAACAGGGAGAAATGCAGGAATCAGCATGAACTAGTCTTCCGGCACCATGTCCAAACATGTGGCTGAAATCTAGTTATATTTTGCCTATGTCTCCAACCTACTGGTGGAATACACCCTCAACAACAGTAACAGCTGCAAAAGTTGCTTTCAATTAGTTAGTCAATGAGGGAAGGTCCACTACATAGCCCTCACCAGCCCCTACCCTCCCCATTCCACATAGATCGAACTCAACTACTCACCCTGTGAGCTTTGCATAGATCAAGGTCAACAACTCTTGATTGCCCTTAAACCTACACCACACTGTCTATGAATGATTTGGCTTTCTTGAAGAGTAAAATGTTACATTAGGGTTTTATATCAGAATTATATGCATTTGTTTAAGATAAACATACCAGTCCCTCCCATCAAAATCTGTTTCCTGGCCGGACAAGGTGGCTCATGCCTGTAATCCCAGTATTTTGGGAGGCCGAGGTGGGTGGATCGCCTGAGGTCAGGAGTTCCAGACCAGCCTGGACAACATAGTGAAACCCCGTCTCTACTAAAAATACAAAAATTAGCTGGGCATGGTGGTGAATGCCTGTAATCCCAGCTACTTGGGAGGCTGAGGAAGGAGAATCACTTGAACCTGAGAGGCAGAGGTTGCAGTGAGCCAACATCACACCATTGCACTCATTGCACTCCAGCCTGGGTGACAAGAGCGAAACTCCGTCTCAAAAAAAAAAAAAAATCCATTTCCTTCTCAATAAGGTATCAACACTTAGATCTGAGTAGAAGAATTAAATGAATTTTTTCTTTACCTCTCCACAGTTCTGTGATTTTACAATTTTCCTGTATTTTCCAAATAATTGTGTGTTGTTTTATACAGAAAAATGATGTTGAGCATAATAAAAATATTTTAAAGATGCTTTCTTGGTATGTTGTCTAGAGGTTTCATTTGATGCATTTTCAGCAAAACACCTGCATTTCTTTATGGGTAATTTATGCATTACCAAAATGCCAGAGAAAGATATGGAAAAGTGAACAGAAAAAAATAGTAATCAATGTAACGTAAGCCATTGCTAATCAGCGGAGAGCTAGAGAGATCTTTTCATGTTTAGTATCTTTTTCATTACCCGAGTACCAACCAGGCAAACAATCACTCCTGGTGAAGACCTTTTCAGTCTTTTTTTTGGGGTTGCTTACATAGTTGTGTTCCTATTGTAAAATTTTTATTCTGCTTTGCATATTTAACATTATATGTATACTATGTTGTGAAAATTGCATTTTCTTTGTGAGTAGTATTTTAAATCGCTATGCTGTTTTCCATTAAGTGTATATTCTACTGTGTGTCTAGACATGTCTTCACTCCTGAACACTCAGATTGTTTCTGGTTTTTCCTTACAAACAATGCTGCAATAAACATCTTCAGACTTTGATTTTGTTTTTCTGTATCCAAGCTCTCAGAGATGGAATTACTGGGACAAATGATATGAGAATGTGTATTGCTCTGGAAACGTGTGCCATTATTTCCCTAAGGGCTTGCACCAATTTGTCTTCTCACCAGCAGTGATTTCTCATGGTTTTAAATCTTTGCAGTTGGGGTAGGGTACCTCATAGCTATTTACACTACAAGTGAGATTAACAGTTTAGCTGTAATGTTACCACTCAAATTTAGAGACTTTATAGCAAGGCAATCACCCATTGGTGAGTCTGTGGCTATGCTCACAGGTATAAGACAAGATAAAGATTTTGCCATCCTCATGTGTCCCCATTAAGGTAATTGTGCTTTGGTGACATCACCAGTTTGCAGGCTCAGTTTCTCAGCTTTAGAAACTTTAGTTTCATATTCAGAAACTTTGATTCAACCTTACCAAATTCACAAGAGATTAAAAATCAATTAGGCACCACCACTACCATCATTTTTGGATTTTCTGTCAACATACAAACATCTACAGGTTTCTTTCGTCTTAAAAAAAAAATAACTTTCTAAACATTTTAACACCTCACTTTCCCTTTTAGTACATTTCCATGTCTCTTCTTCTCTCTATGATCAAATTCCCTGAAAAATATTCTCTAAATTCCTTGCCTGACATTTACTCCTCAAGACTTTATACCTTGACTTCCGCCCATCACACCTCCTGAAACTGACCAAGTCTCCAATGACCCCCTTGTTACTAAACTTCATAAACACTTTCTGTTTTGATCTCACTAGACTATACTTGTCCCTGCAGTTCTCTCTCCCCTTAGCTGGTGAAGAACTTGCACAATGTAGTGAAAGCTGCAAAAGGTTTAGAGTTGAAAATCTAACTCTAACATTTGCTAGCCATGTCATCTTGAGCGAGTTTCCTAAACTCTCTTGTCCTTCACTTTCTCATCTCTACAATTAGGGTAATAGAGGGAGAGGCAGGATAGCAACATGGTTAAGAGCTCAGACTTTGGTGACGTGTCACCTGGGTTGGAGTCTTGAGTCTAGCTCTGCAGTCTTGAACACATTACTCCTATGTGCTTCAGTTTCCTCATATGTGAAGAGTGAGGTTTGTGAGGATTTGATGAGCTATGGCAAAGAATTGTCTGGCACATAGTAAGTGCAATGTAAGTGTTTGCTTGATGCCTACATCAGGGGACTTCTGTAAGAGCACAATGAGGTGATCGCCCACGCACAGCATCTAGCTCAGTGCCTGGTTCTCAAGTAATAGTGCCACCTCCCTGTCTTCTCCCAGTCTTTGTCCCTCATTTCAGGCCACTCATTTTCCTAAGCTGCAGAGTTCTGTCCTTGTCTACCTTCCCTTTCCCTGGATGACTTTGTCCAAATATTTGGCTCTGATGACCACTTATAAGCTGATGATGTCTGAATCTCTAGCTCCAGGCCAGATTCCTTGTCAGGCTCTCCGACCAATCTACACAACTTCCTGCTAACCTCTCCACGTGATTTCCCCCTGGTACCTGCAACTCATCGTCTTCCTCCTGCCCGATGTGCTGTTTCTCCTGGGTTTCTCTTCCCAGGGAGGCATCACCACCCCTCAGTCCAGCACTGTGAGGGCATCCTAGACTGCACCTTCTCACTTCCTCCCTCCACTCCTACCCTCTTCTGCTGTTCCTCCACGCCAGCCCTCCTAGCCAACTGGCTGCCTCCACCCACTGACTCTGCCTTCTACAAATCTCAGGAATCTCTTGGTTCATTCCCAACCCACTGCCATTGATTTCGCTTAGCCTTCTGCCACTTTTTCTTGGGACTATCTCAGTAGCCTTCATACCAGTCTCCTCTCTCCCAATCCCTCCTCCCATGTCCCCCCAGCAATTAATATACTGAAGTCCTAACACCCAGCACCATGGGATGTGACTGTATCTGAAGATAGTTTAGAGAAGTCATTCAGGTCAAATGAGGTCATAAGGGTGGGACTCTAATCCCATAGGACTGGTGTCCATATAAGAAGAGAAAGGCTCTAGAGTTTCTGGGCACACAGAGGAAAGACCACATGAGGATACGGCCATCGGCAGCCGTCTACAAACCAGGGAGAGAGCCCTCATCAGAAACTGAACTTGCATTTTGCTCTGGTTTGAATGTGTCAAACCAAACCCAAGCAAAGTCCATGGATAGGAGACTTAATCCCCAAGGCAACAGTGTTGGGAGGTGAGGTCTAATAAGAGGTGATTAGGTCCTGAGGGTGCTGCCTCATGCATGGATTCATGTCGCTATCTCAGGAGCCGGTTTGTTATGGAGAGTGGGTTTGTTACAAAAGCGAGTCTGGTTCTCTCTGATCCTTTCACCTTTTGCCATGGGAGGACATGGGAGGACACATCAAGAAGCCTCTTCCAGATACTGGCACCTTGATCTTGGACTTCCCAGCCTCTGGATCTGTGAGGCAAATACATTTCTGTTCTTTATAAGTTACCCAGTTGGTGGTGTTCTGTCATCACAGCATAAACAGACTAAGACACAAAGCTGGTGGCACTTTGTGATGGCCGCCCAAGCTGTCTAAGCCCCTTCCTCATGCTCAGATACACAGCCGTTGCTTAAGGATGTGGAAGACGGCTTGCGGCTCCCTGAGGGTGCAGCTGGCTTTCCCTTGATGCTGTGGACAGGCTGTTCCTGCCACACATTCCTCCTGTCTTCACAACCCTTCACTCATCTTTCAAGACCCAGTTTCAACATCACCGACTCAAGGCTAATTTTGGTGTCCTTCCTCTTGTCCCATAGGACAAATGATACATGTTGTGTGTCCCCTTATCACATCATGTCCTATAAGCGCCGTGTTATTGATTTACTTGTCTGTCTCACCCACAAAGCCCATGAGAAAAGAAAACGGCATCTTATGCCTTTTTATTCCTGGTACAATGTGGTTTCACAGAAGATATCAGATTTATTTTTATTGAATGAATGAATAAATGAATGAAAAGCAGCATTGAGTCATGGTTATATATAAAGTTCTGAGAACAGTGCCTGGCATAAATAAGCACTATTGAGTGTTTGTTAAATAAATGAACAAAATATATCTGAACATGTCTCAGATCATTTCTTCTGCAATTGTAACTGTAAAAAGTCTTGTGAAAGCTAAAGTAGGAACATATGGGAAAATAAAAGCCCAGATTTGCAAAGAGATCCACTCATGCAAATACGTTCAAATTCGAAGTTATTGCACTGATTTCTGACAACTTTAGTCATGGCTAAACTAGAATGGAAAATTTTACTTCCTTCCCTCTGCTTACCTCATTGGGCTCTGCCTGTGTTATTCTCTGAGTTCACTGCTTCCTGTCTGCCCAAACACTCGCTTTTGGTGGCAGGGTTCACACAGAAGCCTTCCCAGGCCAGTCAGTTGATCCTGGTTACGTATGTGCTTTGGCACTTTGGTTAAACCTCTTTAATTGCTGGTGGGGCGCTCAGTGCTGTGGGGCACTGGGGCAAATGTAGGTTAGGACATTGCAGCAGCTGGGAGCATCTGGTACATGGAGAGTCTGGAGGAGGCGCAAGTGACTTTGGAGAAGAGTGAGTCTGTTGATATGAACCACGTGTGGGAACCAGGGGACCACTCAATTCTATAAACACTGATGGAATGCCGGCATGGGCTAGGAGTGTGGGACTCCAAGATGCCTAAGACCTGTTCCCTGTCTCCAGGGGCCTCAAGTCAAGCCAGCTACAAGTGGTCAATAAGTGTTGGAGGACGAGATGGAGGACCTAGGAAGGGGACAGGAGCACAGCCAGTTATGTAGGAAAAAGTCAGGATGGAGGGTCTCTAAGCCTAAGAACAGAAATGTTGGTTAGGTACAGGACACAACTGAGGGTTCATCTAGAACTTTTAATGGGGTTGGATGCAGTTGAAATCACATTTGAGAGGGTATGTTGCAAAGACTTTAAAATTTTCTGTATATTGTGATGCTCTGGCATCTTAAAAAAACCTTTCTGGTTGGGGAGAGACGGCCCCTCCTGGATCCAGCCAATCCTCAGACAAAGGACTCAGACTGAAGCATGCCTTTGATGTGCAAACTAACTAGGGCGGTGCCAGACCTCCTGTATCTGGCCAGTGCATCCCAGGAGGCTGTATTCCTCTGCCTACGTCATCCCAGGACCAGATGCCAACAACAGAGACCACTCTTTGTAGCCCAAAGCCTGCCAGAATTATTCAGTCTAGCCCATCCAAAACAGTTCACCCTGCCCTGCCTTGCCTTTCCCTGGAAACCCCAACAAGGGTTATGGCTTAAACCTCCCTCTCATCCTGTCTTCTGCACACTCCACCCTGGTGTTTTTCTCATATGGACCAACACAGCTTATGTACCCCCTGTCCCTAGGGGTATAATAGAATCAGCTTTGTTTTTTCGTGAGCCTCTCCTGCATCTCCTCTTGTGGTTGCACCTGACTATCTTATAAGAGAATAAAAAATAGAGGGATGGCTCTTAGTAATGGTATCTACAGATAAGATTGGCTTTAGAAAGGGGGTTGCACTAGAAGATGCTTCCAACTCTAAAGATTTATTTCCCTAAAATGGGCAGATTGGGAAAGTCAAGGGATGAACCCAGGGAATCCCATAATACTGTCAAAATCATTGCTGCTCCCGGAACAAAGGGCTAAACTCTTCCTGGGATTTCATATCTTTCTCTACCCCATTGACAAACAGCATCAACCACAACAACCATAATGAGAATGGTTGATATTTAGTGAAGATTTCTCCATGTCAGACACTGTTCCAAGTGCCTTCAATGGATGATTTTATTTACTCCTCCAAACTATGAACTAGTTACATTCCCATTTTATAGAAGAGGAAATAGAGGCACACAGAGTGCCAGTAACTTGTAATTTGCCCAGTCATACAGCTGGTGCAGTGAAGAAGCACTTTTTATAAACCTCTTCCTACCCAAGCCAGCTGAGCTGACAATATGGAAAAGATGAAAAGCTTCACTCTTCATATCTGTCTGAACTATAGAATAGGGGTGGGAAAAGTATGGTCCACCATCCAAGTCCAGCCTGCTGCCTATTTTTGTATGACCATGATTAAGAATGTTTTTTACATTTGTATAGAGATTACACTGAATCTGTAGCTCATTTTGGGTATTATTGTTGAATAGCTGGGAAAAAAACAAAAGAATAATAATTCTGTGACATGCAAAAATAATACAAAGTAAGCTCACATTTCAAAGCCTTTAAATAAAGTTTTATTGAAACAGAGCCACATCCATTTGTTTACACATGGCTGCTTCCATGCTACAAAAGCAGAGATGAATAGTTGCAACAGAGACTCTGTGGTCCTTAAAGCCTAAAATATTTACTGCCTAGCCTTTTCCAAAGAAAGTTTGCCATGCCCTGCTCCAGAGACCAAACTGGAGTTTAGAGTAAGTTATTCTGTCTTCTCCAGGCAACCCTCAGCACCCTTCTCTCTCTCCAGAACTATTCCCCCTTCACATTTAAAAGAATCTAGACCAAAAAAGAATAAAGCCACCCAAAACTCAGACTGCTTATCCCTCAAGTCCTTGTCTTAAAGTTTTAAAAGGAACTTTACACAATGGCCTTTTTTCTATTGTTCACACCCTTTGGCATGTTGATGGGGGCTGTGTTCATGCATTCATTTACCCACTCATTCATTCATTCCATAAACGCTGATTGAGCCTCTTGGCCCCGGTGCTTTCCAGGGTGGATGAGGGAATGGGAAGTGGGCACTCACTCTCCACAAAGTCAGTAGTTACCTCTGGTCTTAGACCCGAACTGCATAGTCAGGAACACACTTCGAACTTGGACAGACCTGAGTTAAGATCCCAGCACTTCCACATCAGAGCTCTGTGACTCCATGGCAGCCAGGAAACCACTGGGCCCTGCAAAAAGTGGGGATACCCTTAACTCCTGCCCATGCATGCTAGGAGCAGTCAATAAAAACAATACGCAGAAAGCACTTCGCACAAGGCAGAGCACACGGCCAGCCCCCAGAAAATTGTGACCGTCATTATGACTGTCACCACCATCATGGTCCTGAAGAGTCTAAACAGGTCCACCCCAGAGTTGATCAAGCTGACACAGATTTCAGAAATCTGTGTTCTCTTTTAAAAACTTCCATTTATTTAATACCAGGAAACACTGTACTATTTCTAGTCCCCTTGATATTTGTCACAATCATAAAAGTCAAAACTTTTTGAGTCACCAAACAAAAAGAGAGAGAGAATTTTCCTCACGTTAAGATCCTCTGCGATTTTGAAAAAAACACTGGGCAGAAATAACAAGAAACCTGGCAATGCCTGGCTGACAACAGCCAGAGTGGGAGGCCCCTCACATGAGAGGCCTGAACTCCTGGCCTGCATGTCAGGTCTTTGGAATGCTGGGCCTAACGCAATAGTTCCTTTACTAGAAAAAACTGACAGGCACAGAATGTTCAGAAAGGAATAAAATGAAAACAAAAAAGCAAACCCCCCCACACACATTTTGTGTCATTGTGAGGCTTCACAATCAAGGGCTTAGCAGAGAGATGGAGTGGGGAAAGCTGGGCCAGCCCTCCCTTAATCCGATTTTGGCCTATAAGTTACCAAAGCAGTGGAACAAGGGCAGAAATCCACGTTTTCTAAACTTTGTAGTTAAAAAATAAAACAAAACAAAAACACTTGTTTTGCTTCACCACTAAGTGATTTGTAAGTGCAGAAAAATCAGAAAGTATTGATTTAATTTTTTCAAATAATAAACAGAAGCCCCCTCTATCATCCCACCACCCAGACGTAAGCACTGAATGCCAGTTACTGTGCATCCTCCAAGCCTTTGTCTATCTGTTTAGAGCAGAGGGCATAGAGCTCCCTATGTCACCCAGGAGAGCCGGATTGGTGCTTAGGACGGGAGACTTAGGAGCCTCAACATCTGGATTTGAATCCTGGCTTTGCCATTCATTAGCTGTGTGACTGTAGGCAAGTGCTTCCCTCTTTCTGCCTCAGTTTCCTCATTTGTGAAATGGAGTTGATTACAGCACTCACTTCTTGGGGTTGTAGGGAGGATTAAATGAATTGTTATATGTAAAGTACTGAGAACCAAGACTGGCACTGTCTCTCTCTCTCCATATATATACACACATACACACACACACAGAGAAATATATATAATTTATATGTACACTATGATATATATTTATATGTGTGTGTATTTATTAATATGTGTGCATTTTTTTTAATAAAATTACATCAAACTATTCATGGCACTGTATTTCGTAGCCTTTCTTTTTATGGCTTAATTATGACATCTATGACCCCATATTACCAATATTTTAAGTTGTTTCTCATTTTTCATGATTAAAATAAAAATTTTTGCACTTGAATCTTTGGCAACTTGTCCAATTACTGGCTGATAATTCATCCTTAACCTGGATCAGACGTTATGCTCTTTTTCAAGGATTTTGATATGGAATGTCAAACCGCTCTCCAAACTGCAATTCCTAAAACCATAGCATGAAGTTACCTATATCCCAAAGTCCTTGACAAAATTGTGTATTATTATTCTATTTTATTTTTTCCCCACCAGGTTGGAGAATTTTATTGTTTTAATTTTTTTAATTTGTTACCAGGAAGGTTAAAACTTTTTATATTTATTGGCCATTTTTATTTTTTCTACTGTGAATTTGCAATTTAGATCCATTGTTAACATATGGAGACATCTTTTCCTTATTGGTTTGCAAGAACTCTTTATATATTAAACATGTTACCTTTTAAAATTTTTATCATTTGCCTTTTTGCTTGATAAATTTCAAAATATATCAGAATATATTTTTTATCATTCAGAAATTTTGAATGTGTGTGTATGTGTATGTGTGTTTTAAGCCCTTAAGTTTAGCAATATTTTTCACTATGACTTTTGTCCTGGGATCCCCAGTTATAAAGATTTTCTCTACCTTCCCCCAAATCATAACAATATTTTAAAAAATTTTCTTCCAATGCATTTATAATTTGATTTTTTAAAATTGAACTTATCTCAAACTTAACTTGCAACTTAAAGCTGATATGTGTGGTTTCTTCTCTAGACTCAGTGATTCTGTAAATTGATTAATATCAATGGCTGTAATAGATAAACAAAAATTTGTCAATTTCTTTGAATACCAATGTTCTCCTCTAAAAAGCAAAAACAGTGAAATATCCTCTGCTTGTAATATTGTAAATAAACATGTTTTGAAAAGGGTCAAATGCTATAGCAGTATAACAATTATGACTAAATTCAACTTCAGGATGAGAAAGAAGTGAGACACAGGAGTACAACATTTGCATTCTCCGAAGAAGGCAGAATACTCAGCTATAAGTTTCCTTGATTTGAATGACTGATGAACTCACTAAGGTTCCTAAGTCACGTACTTGGGAGCCATTGGGGGTGGTGTAGGATAAAGGTATTTTCCGAGTATGTCAGTGATACTTTATACATATCACAGATTTGACTTAATACTGTCAAAAAAAAAATTCAAGTTTAATAACTTACAAAGTAAGAAGAGGTTAATTATCAGGTATTTTTATATGAAAAAAATTTCATTCCTTAAGTTGTTTTGAGTCTCCATAAACCTCACGCCAAATTTTTTAGATTTATGTAAAACTACCACCTCTCTTGCACAGTATTTGCAAGCCTTCTCCCATTTTTTTGTCTCTAATCAGAGTAGTGAAGACGACACAGGTTCAGAAGCAGCAAGCCAGGCCACCCCATTCTTGTTCCAACATTCTGGGCTGTGCTCAGAGCCACCTCCACCCACATCAGAGCTTTGCACCGGAATTATGTGTGCTGCCACTTGGCGGTCTTTGCCGGAGTGGCCAGAGGGGGCGCTGGCGAGAGCTAACAGCCTCCCACTCTTGCGCTTCTTCCATTGGCCCTGGACGTGAATAAATCATGCCATTGACATCTGATGGGACTCAACTTCAAAGATGAGAGAAATTACCCAAGGGGAAACAGCACCAAGTTTATGAGTGAAGAGTTAAGGAGCTGTTCTTAAAAGTTTCTGAAAGGATACCAAGAATCTGCTGAATAATCCACAGTCATTCATCTCTTTTAGAATTAGTTTGCTCAGGGTCCTGAAGGACATTATCAGAAACATGAGACATTTGGAACAATATTCAAGTATTCAAACTAAAGTGTCCCTCATTCTCTCAGATGAAAGCTAGTAAATGCAGCAATGAGAGATACAAGAGAGCGATGTTCCACCCTCATTAGCTCATTATGGGGCTATGACTGAATTTGAGGAAAAAATCTTGATTCTACAAAATGTGCCCTTCATTTTCTTTTTTCTTTCTGTGCTATTGAACACTTTGAAGATATAGCCTTTTTTTCTTCTAAGAAGAGCAAAAAATAAGTGTGACATCACTTTTTTCATGACTCTAAGTTTGTTCTACTTATATAAAAAGTACAGAATAACAGCTATCATATCCTATATGCCTGGCCCTATTAAGGTAAATACTATCCATTTTCTAGATAAGGAAAATGACTCTCAGAGAGAGCAGGTTACTTGCCTCAATTGTTGGAGTTAGGATTTGAACCCTGCTCTGTCTCACTCAAAAGCTTTTGCTCTTTCCGATACTCAGGGCTGAAAAGAGGAAATGGAACCTTGCTGAGTTTTTAAATCCTGAAACAATTTTCATCTATCGATTCTTGGAATCTAATTCATTGAGGTTTCTATTAGATCTAAAGAGCTAAATTTCTTGGTTGTGGCTTCTTTCATTCCATCCCTAGGGAACTACAATTCAGGCTATTTCCCTGACTGGTTAGCTGGTGCCTCATTCCCACAGGGTGATCTTCCCTCTACTTTCTTGTTACTTTGCAATCTGATGGAATCTCAAATCTATATATTGCCTCACTCATGAAGTATGGATTTTTTTATCTACTATAATACATGCTGAAATAGTAAAATTCAACTCTTAATGGTCCCCAAGAGATTTGAATGAAAGGACATTCTAACATACTGCCAGAGAGAGACTTAGACATCGAGAAGAATATAATTCAATATTTGCGAGGTAATCAGATGGTACTGAGTACTTACAACATGAAACAATTGGCATGACTTTCTACCTCAGAGATCCCCATTCTCAAGGCGAACACGGCAGAAACTGTGGATATATGCCGTAGAAAAGGGATTTGAAACAGCCAGGTGCACTGGCTCATGCCTGTAATCCCAGCACTTGGGGAGGCAGAGGCAGGTAGATTACTTGAGGTCAGGAGATCAAGACCAGCCTGGCCAACATGGTGAAACCCCGTCTTTACTAAAAATACAAAAATTAGCCGGGCGTGGTGGCAGGCGCCTATAATCCCAGCTACTTGGGAGGCTGAGGCAGGAGAATCGCTTGAACCCGGGAGGCAGAGGTTACAGTGAGCCAAGATTGCCCCACTGCTCTCCAGCCTGGATAACAAGAGTCAAACTCCATCTCAAAAAAAAAAAAAAAAGAGAGAGAGAGAGAGATTTGAAACACAAGGACCCTCCCTAGCAAGTCATGGCAGGACTTGATACGTAAATACTATAATCGTTTAACTCTCTGAAACTTTAAAAAGAGCATGAGAACATTAGAAATATAAATTTTCTTTGTCTTTTTCACTATACATACTGGCACAACCGAGTCCCTTACCTCTACATAGGCATTAGGTAAATATTTGTTGGAAAAAATGAATGATCAATTACAGCTAAGTCCATTATTCTTTTTACTATTATAGCTCTATTATTTGATTTATTTGTTCAACAAATTTTTATTACATTGAATTGACTAGCACCTTAAAAGATGTTGAGAATACAACTTTAAAATAAACACATTCTTCCAGTCCTCATATAACTTTCCTCTTCTACTTAACCATCTGTTTAACCTAGGGCAATGCTTTCACGGTCCCTTTCTTCATATCAAACAAGAGGAGTAACAGCTTTTCTAAATACCTCTATGGAGATGTTGTGACAATGAAGTAAGATAATACAATTTCTAAACTGTGAAGTTGTATACTAATATGTCATCTATAAAGTATACAAGTTAGAATGCAACCAACAGACAGCTCCATTCAAAATAGCTTAAACAATTAAGGGAATTCATTGGCTCAGGCAACTGAAAATGCCAGACGTAATACTGGCTCCAGATAAGGCTTGATCCAGGAGCTCAACAGTGTCACCAAGAACCTTATTTCTTTCTAGCTCTTCATGTTGCCCTTTTTGGGGCCAAATTCTAAGGCTGACTCCCTTTGAGATCCCCTATGGCTTCCAGCAGCTCTCAGGGCTGTTACTTCCTCATTCTAATCCAGAAGGGAAGCAGGGAAGCAGGAGAGCATTCCTGCCTAATGTTTCCAAGGAAAATCTGAAAATTCATTCTGATTGGACCCCCTTAAGACACATGCCCCCTCTGCAGCCAATAGCTGTGTTCCAAGAAATGGAAGGCACTGATTGGCTTAGCTTTGACCTCATGCCCCACTCCCATTGATAAAGTCAGCTTCCCTGGAATCTCAAGGATCCTCCAGTGGAAGGTGGTGGGCTGCTTAGAAAAAAGCACAGATAAGAGAATAGATGATGAATATGTGACAAATCAACAAACTGCTTGATTTGCTGGAGTTGAAGCAAAAATCAACCAAATAATACTGCCTAAAATCCATTTTATGATCACAGGTAATTAAGAACAACTCAATATTTGGAAACAAATGGAGGCTTGAGTAGACTTTCTATGGTGTATATGGAAATGATGTATGTAAATAGGACTCTGAAATGTAAGATAGTTAACAAAATAATTGACATAACTCACTATTCTACTCCAGATAATGGAAATATAGTTTAAATAAATTTTTGACACATTAAAATTTTGCCTGTCCAAAAAGATACTTTCAAGAATTAAAAAAAAAAAAATTATGTTTAAATCTCTTACTCAAATCACTAGTTGGGTATGATGATTTCTTATTTCTCTAAATCAATAAAATGTCTTCTACCTCTGAATAAGTTACCTGAATAAGGTTGGGTCATGCATAGGCCAGCCTTAGACAGGAATACAACCAAGAGAGAAGAAAGTCTAAATCGTTAAAAGTTTTGAGGTGATATAAATCACTGAAGTTATCTCAGTGGCCCTGAGGAAGGCCTTACATGGAGGAACACACAGCAAAACATCAACAATCTCTGCACTCAACCATTCCCCGCTGTGTGCATGAGACAAATGAGTTTCTTACCTCATATCCACAGCTGGAGAATTCCATATAAAGTAATTTAAAAACACCTCTTACATAGGTGAAACTCCTAGCCAGTATATTCACTACATATTGAAAAATTATGGTTTGGGGTGGTATGAAGATCCACCTTACTAAGTCATCAGAGAGCACTTGGGGAAGTAGTTGGGCTTGATAAACAGAGACAGAAATGGCATGATAATTTGTTGAGCTCAGAGAAAGTCAGTTCTGTTAAGAGAAAAACTTTATAGAAAGTAAATTCAACAGAATTGACTTGAACAAAAAAGGATTCATGAATCAGGCAGCACTCAGAACCACAAGAGGTTCATAGAGCTCCAAGTTAGCAGCACGAGCTGTGGCTTTTATAGGCTGAATGCAGAGGTAAAGTGCAGACATAACTCGATTGTTTATGGCTAGGCATTTGCCTTATTAGGACATGGTCTGATCAGCTGACTACCTGTGAATGGCTGAAGCTTGGCTGCTTGTGATTGGCTGAGACCGGCTGTTCCAAAAAAATACACTAGGTTAGGTTCTCATTTGTTTATATACCAAGTTAGGTTGCAGTTCATTGTGTAGGAACCCAAAGTACCTGCACAGCCTCGAGCCAATGACCTCCTACTTATTATGGTTCTTTGCAAATGAACTCTCAGATCAAAAAATTGAAATTTCAGAGAAAGTCCTAAAAGGGTCCCAAGTTTCTAAATTTAAAAAAGTAGTCTGTCACTATTGGAGGAATCAGGCTATCAGGATCCTGGTGCCAACTATCAAATCTATTGTGATGCTAACATGAAGCCACAATAATAACATGGGTGGGTGGTTTACATGCCAGGCTCCACAGAGCCTTGGGTGTTCCTTGCAGCCTCCTCACAGGCCATTGTGAGGGAGAAGGGAAGCAGACCTCTGGGGCCTCCACCTCTGCTTCAACTAAAGTGCTGCACTGTATCTGTTACATCCTGAACTTCTAAGATGTTATCTGAAGCTTTCCTTTTTCAAAATGGTGGCCCAAACACATACTACTGCCTTCCCTTCAGCAATGGGTTCTCAGACACAATAGAAAAAATATGTAATAGGCCGGGCATGGTGGCTCACGCCTGTAATCCTAGCACTTTGGGTGACCCAGATGGGGGGATCATTTGAGGTTAGGAGTTCAAGACCAGCCTGGCTGACATGGTGAAACCCCATCTCTACTGAAAATACAAAAGTTAGCCAGGCATGGTGGCACTCACCTGTAATCCCAGCTACTGGAGAGGCTGAGACAGGAGAATCACTGACCCCAGGAGACAGACGTTGCAGTGAGCCGAGATTGTGCCACTGCACTCCAGCCTGGGCAACAGAGTGAGTCCAAAAAAAAAAAAAAAGTAACAATACTCGGAAAACTAGAAGGGAGATTTTTTAGGGAAGGGAGTTTTCAGAAACTGAAAATCCCCAAAAGAGCCACCAAAAGGATCAGAGGAAGAAAAAAAAAAAAAAGCCTGAGGTGTATACAAGAGAGTCTTGCTGCAGAAGGGACAGGTGCCACCAAACATTTGTCCCACCTGGTGGTTGGAATCGAGGAGCTGGGTAGCTTAGATACAAGAGTCAGGGTGCCTATTTGGGAAAGGAAGAACAGAGCCACATTGGTGGACTCATTCCCCCATGGTGTCACTGTGAAGAGCGTGGAGCACAGAACGAGGTGGCTGCATCCACCTCTCCTATCAGCAGTCAGTGTCGATTGAATTAGTCTATGTCACTGTTAATAAGGAATCCTGGCTGAGCGCGCTGGCTCACGCCTGTAATCCCAGCACTTTAGGAGGCTGAGGCAGGCAGATCACCTGAGATCAGGGGTTCAAGACCAGCCTGGCCAACATGGTGAAACCCCGTCTCTACCAAAAATACAAAAATATTAGCTGAGTCTGGTGGCGGGTGCCTGTAATCCTAGCTATTTGGGAGGCTGAGGCAGGAGAATCCCTTGAACTTGGGAGGTGGAGGTTGCAGTGAGCTGAGATTGCACCACTGCACTCCAGCCTGGGTGACAAGAGCAAGACTCTGTCTCAAATAAAGAAATAAATAAATAATAAAGACACCTAAGCAGGATGGCCAAATATCCAGATGAGTCCAAATGCATGAGGGAATCTCCCAGAAAGCAGGATGCAGGGATAAAGAAATGGAGTGGAAGAAGAAAAAGTAAGAAATATGGACTCTAGACACAGGAGGTTAAAAAGCTCTCTTTTAAGGGTTCCAGAAGGAAAAAAAAAAAATTGAGGAGAGGGAGCAGAACTAACAAAGAAATTACAGAGAAGAATTTCCTAAAACTGAGGTCCTCAAATTGAAAGTTCCCTGGAGGACAAAGCAAGATACATTTTTTAAAAATGGAACAAATAACCCCCTGTAGATTAGAGTAAGATGTCAGAATATCAAGGATAAAGAAAAACTAAAATCTTTGAGAGAGAAAAAGCAGGTCACCCACCATGGCATGTGAATCAGTCTAACATCACACTTCACTAGCAGCACCCAGCAGAAGACGACAGTGGAGTAGTCACTTTCTGAAATGCTGAGGAAAAGCGGCCTTGTTATAGAATTCCCTTCCCAATCAAATTATCATTGAAGTGTGAGGGGTAAAATTAGATGTTCTTGGACATATAAGACCTGAGAAAATGTCCCAACCATCAATTATCCTGAAAGAATTGCTGGAAAGTGTAGTCCAGCAAGAAGCAAAGACATTAGCAAAATTTATAGTTGGCCTTAATAACTATTGAGTATAAAACGTGTGTGTGTGTGTGTGCCGATTTGGAACCACTTGTTTTGGCTTTAAAAAAAGCTTAAAAACCAATGGAAAAAGGGATGAGGTCAAACTTCTGTCATATAGCACCCTCTGTATTAATTCTGTATACACAGGGTGTTTCTTCTCTTACCCTCTGGAGGAGCCAAGTGAATCAGGAGAGTTTCCTTTATGGTCCCTGATGGGCACAGCCTGTCCTCTCTGCCATCTGGATGGGACAGGAGAGATGAACTCTCAGATAGATGACCCTGGAGGAGGAGGTGGACACCTCATCCTTCATCCTTCCCAGGCCATGTGCCCACTGGGAAAGGGCCTTTGAGGGATCTTCACACACTGCAGAGGTGAGGAGGGGCATGGGTTCCTCTTCTAAGTGCTGGCAGTTGTGCCAATAGGAAAGGGGCTACCTTGGAAATAGGCATGTTCAAAATGGCAGCTTCATCTTCCCTTTTCCTCGACAACCACATGTACAGTAGGGGGCAGACAACATGGAGCTAGTCAGGCAAATAGCCTATTTGCATAATAAGATTAAAGTGGGGCAGCCAGCTTCCCTCAAGCTATGTACACATCACACCTGGTCCAACCAGTCTTTGGGCCCTATGTAAATCAGACACAGCCTCCTCAAGCCTTTCTGTAAAACCCTGTGCACTCCGTGACTGGCCGGAACTCCCACTCAGGTGTCCCTCTCTCTCGCAGAAGAGAGAGCTGTTTTCCTTTCTCTTTCTTTTGCCTATTAAAACTCTGCCCCTAGACCCACTTCCTGTGTGTCTGCATACTCAATTTCCCTGGCATGAGATGGCGAACCTCAGATATTTACCCCAGAGAGCAACGTTGCTTCAGAATTGCTGAAACATATGGTAATTCTATGTTTAATTTGTTGAGGTACCACCATATTGTTTTCCATAGTGGTTGCACCATTTTACATTCTTGTCCATTCCCAATGCATCTGGCTTCCAGTTTCTCAATATCCAACACTTGTTATTTTCTTTTCTTTTTTTTTTTTTTTTTCCTTTTTTTGAGGCAGTCTCGCTCTGTTGCCCACTGCAAGCTCCACCTCCTGAGTTCACACCATTCTCCTGGCTCAGCCTCCTGAGTAGCCGGGACCACATGCCCAGGCCGGAGTGCAGTGGCACGATCTGGGCTCACTGCAAGCTCCACCTCCTGAGTTCACACCATTCTCCTGCCTCAGCCTCCTGAGTAGCCGGGACTACAGGTGCCCACCACCATGCCCAGCTAATTTTTTGTATTTTTAGTAGAGACAGGGTTTCACTCACTGTATTAGCCAGGATGGTCTCGATCTCCTGACCTCATGATCCACCTGCCTTGGCCTCCCAAAGTGCTGGGATTACAGGCATGAGCCACCACACCCGGCCGTTATTTTCTAATACTTTTTTTTAGTAGCCTTCCTAATGAGTGTGAAGTAGTATCTCATTGTGGTTTTGATTTGCATTTTCCTAATGATTGATTAGTGATGCTGAGCATCTTTTCATATGCTTATTGACCGTTTGTATACATATCATCTTTGGATAAATGCCTATTTAAGTCCTTTGCCCATTTTTTATTTGGACTGATTTTGTTGTTGAGTTACAGGAGTTCTTATTTCTAAATGTTTAGTTTTTTTTTTTCTTTTTTTAAAGAGAGGGCATCTCACTGTATCAGCTCAGCTGGAGTGCAGTGGTGAGATCAGAGCTCGCCACAGCCTCCCAACTCCTGTTCTCAAGCGATCCTCCTGCCTCAGCCTCCCAAGTAACTGGGACTACAGGTGTGCACTACCACATCCAGCTAATTTTTTTTTCTTTTTGTAGAGATGGAGTCCTACTTTGTTTCCCAGGCTGGTCTTGAACTCCTTACTTCAAGCAATCCTCCCAGCTCTGCCTCCCAACGTGTTGGAATTACAAGCACGAGCCACTGTGCTTGGCCAGGAGTTCTTTATATATTCTGGATACCAATCCCTTATCAGATACATGATTTGCAAATATTTTCTTTGATTCTCCTAGGGCTGCCTCTTCACTGTGTTGATTGTGTCCTTTGATGCATTTGAAACCCTCCTGAGCCATTCCCTCCGGTATCCTGCCCCTACTGTCAGGCTGCTCTGCACTTCGCATGGGGTTTTGGGGTATTGGGAGTACTCCTCCACCTTGTATCCTGCTGCCTCCCTGGGCGGGCTGCACCCACTGAGGGATGGGGGAGTGGCAGGTGCTTCATCCCTCTGTGATTTCTGCCCCAGGTCCTCTTCTAACAAACGCAAATCCTATTATGAGAATTTGCTAACACGTTTTAAAAATATGCAAATGGATTGGGAGCTTATTTCAGAGACAATTTTTTTAAAGAACAAGTAACCTATATATTTTTAAAATCTAGAGAATGTACAACTCCTCTGCCACAACATGAGGGAGAGGAGTCTGCAGACGGCTGATTGGTGACGACTGAACACGATGGAAAGGCAAGTCGCTATGCCGGAAGCCTTTGAAGGGAGCCAGCAGGGTCTGTGGGAGGTTCAGGACACATACCTACAGCCCTGCTTCCGGCCCCACCCTTGGGGAAGCCTTTTGTGGGTCATCCTGGGACTCCGCTGGGAAGGCCCCAGGAGGTGAAGCATCCTCTGCAGAGGAGATGACACATCTGGAGGTAGAAGACAGACCTCCATCTGGGCTCCGTTTAACTGCTGTGATTTGGGATTGTGACTTACCCCATGAAGCCTCAGTTTCCCACATGGAAAATCAAATCAATCATTGTTATAACATTTTACTTTTTTGTTATGTGATGTAATTTACACAGTGCTTTCGTAGACATTATCCAGTTTAGGGAAATAATACAGAGCAATGCACTTTGAAAAGAATAAAATGCTTAACATGTGCGAGGAATTCTTTTCTTTCTTTGAAAACTACTCCGGATGGCTTGGCTATTGTTTAGTTAAGAGAATTACACAACTTTTGAGACATGGTTCCTTATCTTGTGTAGGCTGAAAGGCAATTAAACAATTATTCATGTCAGAATCTGAGGTAAATAAAAGGCTCCTTCAAAGAGTCCACTTACGGATTGAAAAGCAGTTGAGTAGAAACAGAGAGTGGTCTGTAATTTCCTTCTGGAAGGAATATCCACTCCATATGGCCTGAAGCAAGAATTTCAAACTCCTCTGTGGGGAGAAAGAGACAGAAATAAAAACTTTAAGTTTTTTTACTCCGATTTGTCCCAGCCATTTTCTGAACAGCCTATGGAAGCCATCCGCTCCTCTAAACAAAAATAAGCTAAGAGACAGAAAGAACGATTAGATTTCTGTGTGTAGGGATTGTTCAGTCATAAATCAGTGTCTTTTTCCAAGAGGAAGGTGCCAGCAACAAAAGTTGGTCATAAAAAGGACATTAAACTTTAGTAGTCTCTTCACTGTTCCCTCCCACATCCAGCTGCCAACAGCAGAGACAACTGTGAGACACAGTGACATGAAGTGACTGCTCCACTGCCGGGCAACAGGCGACCTGGACGCCAGGCTCCCTGGCGGAAGAAATAGAAAGTGAATAGCAAACACGGATGCCTTCCTCCCTACCACATCACCTCCACTTTTCACCACTGCCTGTGCGATACACCCGCCCCACAATGCCTTCCTCAGCCTTTTACTTCTGTTTCCAGTGAGTCAAGAAAAACTTCTCCAACTTGCCCTGTGGCGATGAGTGAGCCCATAATCCACTTACACGTGTGACCTTTACACAGCCTGGACCCCCACAGAGCAGCCAAACATGCAGTCCTGCAAACAAAAGGAATTTCAAGATAACTCTCATCTTTCACTAATTATCCCAAAACCCAAAGGGGATCCATACACACATCCGAAGCCTGCTTTACGGAGGCTTCCTCCCCTGTGTATTCCCAGCATCCTGTAGTTTCCCACTCTGCAACTCCAAACTCAGCTTGTCCCATCACCAGCCCCCAGCCTCTTTTCTTTCCCTCTCCCCATGCCCCACTGCCTCTATTTTTTAATTATTGCAGATTGACCAAGTGTCTATGAAGCTGCAGCGAGGTTTCTTCTTTTTTGGAGCAGGGAATGGGGAGTGATTGGGCTTGGCTGTGACAAAATGAGTTTTGGCAGGCTCAGTGGGCAGAAGCCATGAACACCATCCCAGTAAGTACAAGGGGCTCTAGAAGCGTAGCGTTCCCTTAGTTCCTGGCTGGAAACCCAGCTCCCCACCTCCTCCCATCCATCAAGCTGGGAGCCGTGACAATGTCAGAGCCTGAGCTCCCGCCCAGACTTCTGGGTGAAGTGGTCCCATGGAGCAAAGCTTGGTTTGGAAGATTTGGAGAATGTGAGAGAACGTTCTCTTACCACAACCTCTTCCCCACCGCGGCCCCTTCCTAAGTTGCCATTGAAATCTGGTTTTGCCAGGGCAAAAAATAGGGGCAGTGGACAGCTTCTGCCAACAGTGAGTTTGTTCCAAGCCCACCCCACAGTTATGGGTCCCTCGGAGTGTCACTGAGTCACAGGACTCATGGAACTCTGCCCATGTCATGAAGATAAACTACTGTGATCACTTTAAAAATCTTTCTCATCATGTCCTTGGGAAGATAAAGGGGCGGAATTGAGCAGAAAGGGGCAGAGGTGGGACTTTTTTTCACTAACCTTAACCTTCATGCCAAGAACAGAGATCCCTGTCTGAAAGCATGTCTCAGATGACCGTTTATTTGCTCTGCCTGGTAAACGTTGGTGTGATGCGTGGCTCTGAGCATTAGTCATTCCCTGCTGGGAAGGAGGTTAGAACGCCAGAAGCAAGGCTATTGCAGAACTGGACTGTGTGGGTCACTAAACCACAGGGGAAAGGGTGGAGAAGCAGCTGGTGTTCCACTTAAAGGTCACAAAGCATTATTTCTACTTTAATATCCAGAGTTCAAGTGGAAATAAACTGAGAAGGTTAAGATCTAAGTGAAAATTAACTGAAGGCAACTGTGCCATTTGGACTCTGAGATGTGCTTGCTTGGGAGAGGGCAAACCACGCTGGCTATCTTTCCATGAGCACAGTTGAACAGGAATAGGCATTAATAAGGACAAACATAAAGAAAAAATTGCTAATTATTGGCAGAGAGTGCCAAGAAAAGTTGGTGGAATTTTCTTCTTTGGGAACCCTGGGAAAAGAACAGTAACAGTTAGGTACAGAGGCACCTGGAAGCAAATAAACTTCTCTCCCTGGGACAGTGGCTCTGTGCTCTGTGTAACTGAGTTCTTTAGGCCACTGTAGTCTGGGTGAGTCACTCCAGGGTTATAGGATGCAATAGCCATGCTAATGAAAACTCACTGGTTTTGAGCCCCCTTCCAGAAGAACTGTGGATACTTTCAGCCTCTTTTCTCCCTGCAGGGTCTCAAAGAGCTCATGTTCTGTCCTTGGTGATTAATACAGATTTCTTGGCTCTTCCCAGCCTGCCAGTCAGTGGCTTTAATTTGCCACTTCTGTTGCTAATCCTCACTCTTGCCTCAGCATCGACCCGATCATTCTTGCAGCTGTAGATGTTGGCCTTCCTGCACCGGATGCTCGCAGAGAGGGGAAGGTGCTCTCCTCATCACCATTTCTAACAAAAAAATGAGAAGCTTGCATTCTCACTTTTTTGCTGAGCTTCTCCTGGTGGAGCTGCCCATGAGGTTCCTGATGGCTGGAGGAAATATGAGGATACCTTTCCCTGAACACCCACCACACCTCTCTCAACAATCAGCTCATGTTCCAGGACAGATGCTGTGAACAACAGCAAATGTAGAGCAGGTACTTGAAACTATGCTCAGTGCTTTACACAGATGATCTCATTTCATCTTTACTGTAACCCCATGAGATAGGTATTATTATGGTCCCTATTCTGCAGATGTGCAGAGAACCAGCACCTCGACTGTCTGATTTCAGAGAGATCAGAGATCAGAGGTTGGCCTGGTTGGTTCTTCAAGTCAAGAGGACTTTTTCTTCTGTCCCAACAAGTGTCCTTTGGGTCACCAAGGCATTAGTTCTCAGTGGATATTGCTCGTGTGCCTGACATAGGTGGCCATTAGGCCACCCTCCATTACACATGCCAATAGCTCTTGGTTTTCTTTTATTTGCAATACAATTCAAAAACGTGAATAAAACCTCAAAAAATAGGGAAATGAAATCTGAACAATAAAAATAGCTGAGATATTGAGTATTTGATGTTGCCAGGCACCGTTTGCCAAGCACTGTTCTGTGAAGACAGTGCCTGGCAACATTAAATACTCAGTATCTTAGGAGGTCGGTACTATTATTATCCCCATTTTACAGGCCGCCAAGAGGTTAAGTAACTTGCACAAGATTGCACAGCTCTTAATTGGAGCAGCTGGCATTCAAATCCAGCAGTAGCATCGGCCTGTTCCTTGCCAAATACAACAAGGCTTTCTACCTTCCTGGATGTTTATTTCCTACCGCACTTTTAAAAACAATTCACCAAACACAAAAGAAGTAGCTAAAACAAGGGGCTCACATTCAATGAGTAATGTAGAGGCACAGCTTTGTGGTTGGTTCCTTCTCTCAGTTCAGTAATGAAAATAATACAACACATAAAAATATAACAAAACAGAAAGAGATGAGTGCCCTAAGGAGGATACAAGTACAGCCCTATGGAAGCTACGGTGATGGAAGTGACCCTGCTGAGTTAGGTCCCAAAGAATCACTGGGATCTCCACAAACAGATGGGAAACACAGACGTAGCACTGTAAGCAGAAAAAGAACTTCATGGTGGAAAAGTGTCCTGGGGTCCAGAAATAGTGAGATACTGATATCTGATGGATCAAGTAGGAAGTCATGGATGATTCCAGGATGAGAAAAAATGCATAGATTCATCACAACAATTAGCAGGTGAAATTTAGTGATATTTTCAACATACAGGTGGCCTTCAGAAACACTTGGTAGTGGCACATGGGGCAGAAGAGTCCCACATATATGGATGTCCAGGTTTATACCAGATGTCCTGGCAACCCATTTGGTTAGCAACCCTAACCATTCTCAAAAAGATCGTTGCATAGACAATAAATTATATGGCCACCCTGCATCTGGCAAATTGAAAGACAGGGCTCATCACTTAGGTGTAATAAAGGTGCTTAAGAAGTCATATTATGGCCGGGCATGGTGGCTGACGCCTGTAATCCCAACACTTTGGAAGGCCGAGGCAGGAGGAGCACTTGAGCCCAGGAATTCCAGAATAGTCTGGGCAACATGGCAAAACCCCATCTCTACAAAAACAAACAAACAAACAAACAAAAAAACCAAAATTAGCTGGGTGTGGTGGCACACAACTGTAGTCTTAGCTACCCAGGAGGCTGAAGTGGTAGAATTACTTGAGCCCAAGAGGTTGAGGCTAGAGTGAGCCGTAATAGTGCCACTGTACTCCAGCCCAGGCAACAGAGTGAGAACCTGTCTCAAAACCAACAAACAAAAAACCAAAACAACCCCACAAAGAGGTCATATTTTAAAAGCCTACAGCTCAATGCCTAGCTAAGCTTTATAAAGAATGCGGGCTCTTTGACACTTGTATACAATTGCAACCATAGTTGGTTTTGGAAGTGTCAGTTCTTTCCCCCAACCCTATTTGGTGTGAGTCATTTTGCACAAGGTAACCCAACCAGTGTCTGCCACAGAGATACGCAGAAAAAGCCAGCCTTAATGTATAGTAAAGAAAAAGCCTGGTTAAACACACACTGACATAAACTGATAAAGCTAATTTTTATCCAAGCCCACTTTTGGATCTCAAACAACTGAAGTCAAAGAAGTTAATTAAAAACACATAGAATTGTCAATGAGTTTAAAAATAAAACACAAATTTCTTTGAAACAATGAGACTTAACTAACTCTGTGGTAGATTAGTTGGCTAGTCTTTTGCAGAAGAGCCAACTTATTTGTATCTGAGATAAAACATATTCAGGAAAGAAGGAAAACTGCAAAGTGGTCCCAGAACAGAGAAAGCAACAAGGAGGAGGCAGTTTTAACTGTCCTTTCAACTTTGAGGTGCAATCTGTCGACCGGGCTCCCTTGGGGGAAGCACAAGCTCTTTCTTTTAGTGAAGTCTGATTTTGTTGATTGATGCTGCATTGTTGCTGGATTGTATTACTATGTGAAGTTGAAAGGCTTAACGTTAATGTGTCTTAAACTTCAAGACTTGGAATGCATGCTCCCATTTAAACTTGACTGTTCTGGGCAATGTGCTTTCATTGGCTGGATGTCTAGCTTGTGCATTTCTGTCATTTCCTAATGTGTGTGGTATGCTTTGAGCACTGCAGACAGGAAACTCACTTTTTCTCTGGCTTTCTTCTGATTTTTCTGTTTCTTGATTATTGGAAAAATGAATACACATTGATAAAAATAATAATAAAGTGTCACCCCAAAAGTCTTATCTTTAAAATAATGTGGAATGGCAACGCTAAAAATAAAGCAACTTGGACTAATTTCCACTATGAATAGGGAACAAAGAATCTGCACCTTCCCTGATTTTGGATTCCAGATTCCAAATATTTCATAAATAAAATATGACCAGCTGCATGAATTGTAAGGTACATACCATGTGAGTTACATACACAGGGAGAGGTTGTTTTTAAAATTTCCTGCTGGCAAAGTCAGACTTATTCTCCTTGCCACTTTTAACCCTGTCAGATAAAACCATTCCAGGATGAAGTCGGAGATACGTCATAGTACATTTTAACCCATTTATGCCTGAGGTTGCAATTTTTTGAGTGCGAAAAATCAGACCCTGGTGATAACTTTGAGCAGTAGGATATAAATAACTCCCACATGCTTAGTGTTCCAATAATGGAACAATAGGCATAAATAGGTTTTAATATAAAAGCTTAAAATTTGTACTCCAAAGCAGGGAAAACTTGATTATATTCATTTACCCTCTATTAGGGGCATCACATCAGCTATATTTTTAAAGGAATAAAAAGCATGTCACTTCCTTTGTATGCATATCATCTAAATGGACACTTGGAAGTCAGTAACAGGTGGCACTGAAATGCCACATGATGGAAATAAAATCATCTACATATATAGTTGTACTCCTATAAATACTTACCTTTGTATCCTCATAAATATTATGAAATACATACATGAAAGTTTATCTCATAAATAAAATCCAATTTATAATCAGACACTGAGGGTCTGAAAAGACCCCATTCTGGGGAGAAAAAAGACCTTAAAACATATTTGCCTTATACTTATGTGATTCCTGCATACTTAGCATGTGATAAGTTGAAACCATAGCACGAAATACTCTAACAGAAATCCCTAAGGAAAGCAAGAAACTATTTATCCTAATTGGCCTAGTGGCTTATTTCATAGTCAAGGAGTGTCAAAGACATTGATTGTATTCCAAACACATACCACCCTTCATTGAGATCTGGGAATGGAGCAGATAGAGTGCCTGGGTCCAAGTTTAAATCTAAACCATCAAAAACAAATACATTAGTGACTGTTAAACTCGGCATGCCAGGCCCTGTTAGATGCAGAGATATAAATGAGCAATACCGTGGTGGGTTAAACGGTGGCCTCTGAAAAAATATACCCGCACCCTCATCCCTGGAACCTGTGAATGTAACCTTCTTTGGAAAAAAGTCTTTGTGGATATAAGTAAGGATTTTTAGATGAAATCATCCTAGATTAGCCGGGTGAACCCTAAATCCAGTGACAAACATTCTACGAGACAAATGGAAGAGTCACACAGGAGGAGGAGAAGGCTGTGAGAAGATGGAGGCAGAGGCTGGGTGATGCAGCCGCAGCCACCAAATAACTGGAGCCACCAGAATTTGGACCAGGCCAGGAAAGGTCCCCGCTAGAACCTTCAGAGGAACCCAGCCCAGCAGACACATTTATTTCAAACATCTGGCCTCCAGAACTGTGGGAGAATAAATTTTGGCTGTTTTAAGTCACCAAGTTTGAGGTAATTTGTTACAGCAGTCCTGAGAAACTAATACAAATAGCATCCCAATATCTAGGAGCTGAAGGACAGTATGCAGAGCGGGACAAGTCGGAGGTAAGTTACTTATCTGAAACTCATACCTGTAATCCTAGCACCTTGGGAGGCCAAGGCAGGGCGATTGCTTGAATCCAGGAGTTCAAGACCGGCCTGGGTAACATAGCAACACCTTCTCTCTACAAAAAATAAAACCCAAAAAATTAGCCTGGTGCGGTGGCAGGAGCCCATAGTCTCAGATACTCAGGAGGCTGAGGTGGGAGGATCACTCGAGCCCAGGAGTTCGAGTCTGCAGTGACCTGTGATGGCACTGCTGCACTCCAGCCTAGGCAACGGAGCAAAAGCTACTTCACTACCAGCAAAACAATAGGCAGAAAAATTTAATTGTGTGAATTTTTGAAAATCCACGTTAGATTAGGACTCCCACACATATCTTTTCCAAGGCCACTCTGTTCTGGATCCTCCAGCTCCAGATACTGGCCTCCTGGGCTCGCTGGGATTTGAAATCAGGCCTTGATACTACGTGTTTCCAAGTAGAGTTTTTGAGAGGTCTTGAAGAACAGGCTTGAGTAGAAAGTCATATTTTTTACACACTTATTTGTTGACACCAGATGTGGAATATGGGCTTTGAAAACCACTGTGTGTGTTATGACAGCCTCAGCGTGGCCTGGGACACACCCACGGTGAGGCTTCTGTCGTGAATGAGAATGAGCGTATCAAGCTCGGTAGTGAGCCAGGCTGGACTGACATCCACAGCGGGGGCTCAGAAAGTTCTCGAGAGAAAATTCCTGTGAGGAAGGATTCTCTCCCGAAGACCCAGAAACTCCTGAGTTTGTCTGTGAAATGTTACCTATATGTTCACTTTTCTGAGAGAATGGCTGGGGCTTTTATCATCTTTTGAAAAGGTTTCACGGCTATAAGAACCCAGAGTGAGATTTGGTGAGCTTGACCTGTCAGAAAAGCCTCAGTTGTCAGAGCAAAGTAGGATTCCAAATACAAAGATGGGGCTTTTACCTGGCATGCTCCTGGAGCCGTCCCCTGGGGGCAAGGCTGGGGCTGAGGGAGGACAGAGCAGACTGGAAGCAAAAACTGGATGGCTGGTCAATGAAGGCCCAAGCAGCCTTGCTGTGGAGCCCCACAGAGGGACTAACACAGCAGAGAAAGCCATTCCCCACCTCCCCCCAGCCCCAGGCGAGGCTTTGGCACTCTAAGCCACTGGCAGAGATCGGCTGCGCTCTCCAGAGTGGAGCACATGCGAGATGCCCCCGAGGCCCCCAGAAATCTGGGAGCAGAACTGCAGGAAGCTACACCTCCTGCTTCAGCCTGAGGGGATAATGAAGTCAGCAGAATTCAAGTTTTCAATGTTACTGAAAACTCATTTTCACCCTCAGGCGTGGGAACTTTGGGGCCACACACCATTATGAAATTTGACAGATGATTTATACCCCCAAAGATTATTGATGTTCATTAATTCACATTAAATTCATTTCAAATTTTAATATTTAGTACCATGTGGAAAATCCCATAGATTCCTGTAGATTTAGCTACATTTTTCTGTAGCTAAAATGGCAACGTTAATGCTGGTTCCCAAATAAACCCCAGATACTATGCTTTCCCGGAGCGTTACAGAATGGAGAGGTCTGTATATATGAAGAACGTTGGGGATTATAAGAATGTGCACAATTCTGCCAACCATGACTGGGCATCATTTTCAGACTCCTGGTAGACCTCCACGGGGGCAGTAGTAGGCTAGACAGGCCTGCCTTCCTCTGGGCTTGATGCTGCAGGCATCTCTGCTTCAGACTACAATCATCTACCCAAAGCCTTTTCATCTTTTCACTGAGGAAAACAAGAAAACCAGATCCCTTCTGAAAACACTTGCAGAAAAAGAAAAAAAAAAAAAAAGAAAGCAAATGCACAGTTTTTATTGTGCTTTGTTGTTTTATATGGTCTCAATAGAGGCAAGTAACAATAGATGATATATTTACCTAGAATGGGTTTCCAATAAAATGGGGAAAAAAGGCTTAGGGAGTTCTTATTTTGTGATTTGTTTTAAAAAAACCCAAAAAGCTCAAGCCTCAGCCCCAGTCTCTATTGAAAAAAAAAGGAAAAAAAAAAAAAATCAGAAAAGAGGAACTTGTTGGGAAGTGGAGTGAATGCTGGCTTCCCCCAGGCCCACTCAACCCCATCACCATGGAGACTCCTGAAGGCTCCAGGAATGACTCACGGGATTCACTGGCGAAGCCTTTGAAATGGAAGCAGCACCGGAGCACAAAGACGAACTTAGTCTGCAGCCCTTGAAGACCGTGCCTTTGCCTCCTGACTGACAGCCTGGGATGTGGATGGCAGGCTACAGAGAAGGTGCCCTTCCCTTCTTCCAGGTCCTCATGACTTGGGGGCACTTTGCTCATGAGAGCAAAGGTCAAAAAATGGTTTTGCCTTGGATTGGCTCTTGCCCCACTATTGGAGAAATATTGATGTAAACCCCCGCACCCCACCCCCCGAGTGTGAATACTTCAAAGGGGAGGCCAGGGGCCCTCGGGATTAGAGAGAGGGTGGTTTTCAGAAGCACTGGGCTGGAAAAAGGTGTGGGGGAGCTATGGGCCAAGTTTTTTCTTGGGCAGCTGAAATGTATTCCCCTGGCTGTCCCTCTGGCTACATAAAACTGGCTCACATTAGGTTCCTTCAAAACTCAAGAATGCAGGCTGTTATAAACTGGCTTTGCGTTTCATCTCTGCTGTAGCAAGGCTCTACATTCAGAGAGCCACCAGAAGACTCCTTCAGAGTTTTATCTGCTGAATGTCTGTAAATTATAACTGGCAATTTGTGGAACAGGGAGAGCACCCTGCCCGCGGCTGCATGGAGCTCCTGCCCCTGGGAATTCACACGGGTGGAGCACAGGCATGGCCCGTGCCCTCCCAGAGAAGCCCCCTTGCTGAATATCTGAGGTGCCTCTTTCCCAAGGGCCTCGACGATGCAGCAGGGCTTCTGACAGGGAGTCCACACAAATGTCAAAGTTTCTGGGCACAGCAGGCACCCTGGGAGGCATGCCAGCACCCCCAAGTGCCAGCTGCCATTGCTAACCCAGAGCACCCGGTGTCCTCCCGTCAGGAAGCTCGGCCCAGGCTCAGATGCGGGGTCAGGTGGGGCTGCCGACCCACTCACCCGGCACTGCCACGCTCAGCAGCCACTGTGGAAAACCTAAGGAGGAAGAGAAACTTCTCTGGTCGGGCCCAGTCCTTGTCTCAGACTCAACAGCGCTGAGTCCAAAACTCGAGGGAGTTTGCCAGGATTGCCTCCATAACACTTTTCTAAAACAGAAGCTCACCAGAATTCCCTCCTCCAAAATGCATAGAAAATACCCTTCTTTCCCTCCAAAGGGAGAACCACCGTGAAGATGCGTATTCTCTCCTTCCCTGCCCTAAATATACATCCTGGTGACTGCAGACCTGCTTCACCACGAAAACAAATAAGAAATAAAGGTCTGAGCAAAGCTGCAGTCGCCTCCTCTCAACTATTTATTCCGATTTCTCGACAAGTGAGTTAATTGGATGGGCCCTGTGACAGACATTCCATACTAAAATTCATAGCTTTCTGCCAAAACAACATATTGTGCGCTGCTATATTTTCCTTGTTGGAACTTGGCGCTGACGTGGGTCCCGAGCAGTTTCATGCGGGAGTGGGGAGACTGAAGGCGCTGAAACAAAGGCGGCACCCGCTGAGGCTCCCAGCCGGCCTGTCCTCCGTCCTCTGCAGCAGCACCTGTTCCTTGGCTTTTTTATTGTTACTTGGGCTTTGCAAAGTTCAAGTTCAAAGGGAGCCTCAGGAGTGAAGAAACAGATGCCTGGTTTGAGGCCACACCAGCTGGGGCCTCCCTGCAGCCTGGGAAGGGTTTGGGCTGTCTGACAGCCTTGGTGGGCCCAGCTGCCCCGCGCAGGCCGGTCTTCTCTGTGGAGCCCTGTCCCGTGCCCCAGTCCCCATGCGCAGGTCCCTGCGGGGAGGTCCCGTTGCCCCAAGGGAAGGACCGGGCCGGTGCAGGCTTAGGGCCGCGGAGCACACACTCGCCTGCCCTCAGCGGCCCAGCTGCTGCCACCATCGCTGTCCTGCACGTTCCTTTCCCTTTCAGCAAAAGTCAGCAGCTTCCTCCTCTGATGCAGGGATATTTCCCCTCTGAAATAGCGCTGTCTTCATTTTCCAGGAATTTCTACCCATCTCGGTTCCCTCCATCCACCCGCCAGGGCCCAGCATCCACCATCCCTCTGCGTCCTAGGCCTTTTCTCCTGAGATTCAAGGAGCACCATGCCGACATGCCCAGGCCCCTGCTGTCCTCTCAGGACAGGGGGTCAGCCTTCGCACCTTCTCCACTCTGTAGCCATGTCATGGGCCTTAAACAGGTAGAGAGAGAGGTGGGCCTTTGCTCCCCACGTCAGTCCCCAGAATGCTCATCAGTCAGCAAGCAGGCACCAGCCCCCAGTGCAGCTTCACTACCCCACAACCATCGCCCTGCCAGAGCCACGGACTCCCTCCAGAGAGCCTCCAATAAGAAGCTCGGTACCCCTGATTCCACCTCACAGAGCCCTAACTCCACCCAACAGAACCCCGGACTCCACCCACAAAGCTCTGACTCCACCCACAGAGCCCTGACTCCACTCCACAGAGCCGTGACTTCACCCCAGAGAGCCTTGACTACACCCCCACAGAGCCCTGACTTCACTTAACATAACCCTGACTCCACCCAACAGAACCCTTGACTCCACCCACAAAGCCCTGACTCCACCACCAGAGCTCTGTCTCCACCCACAGAATGCCTGACTCCACCCAACAGAGCCCTGACTCCACCTCACAGAGCCCTGACTCCACCCAACAGAACCCCTGACTCCACCCACAAAGCTCTGACTCCACTCAGAGCCCTGACTCCACCCAACAGAGCCCCTGACTCTATCCCACAGACCCCTGACTCCACCCCACCAGAGCTCCTGACTCCACCCCACAGAGCTCCTGACTCCACCCAACAGATTTTTGACTCCACCCACAGCCCTGACTCCACCCCAAAGAGCTCCTGACTCCACCCACAGAGCCCCTGACCACCCCACAGAATCCCTGACTTCAACCCCACAGTGGCCCCTGAAGCTCAATCCCATGTAGGACAAGGAGTTATGTGAGCTCCTCACCCCTGTGCTGTCACTGTTTCCCTAATGGCTTCCCTTAGATGACCTCACATAGCATGCGTCACAAACTGAAGGAGCAGAGTAGCATCCTCTCCATTCCAGAGGCAACCGCAGTGGAATGTCATGATTTGCTTACAGTTTCACAGCTTGTAACTGGCAGCAGCTCCAACCCAGGGCCCTGGGCTCAGATTCTATGCTCTTTCCAACCTTTCAGGCTCCTAGAGAAATTAAAATCAACCTGGAAAGTGTCTGCCTCTGACTGGGGACATTCGAGTGTGTGTATCACCCACAGGGAAGAGGTAGGAGGAAACGAGCTTCTAGAGTGACAGAAGGAGCTGAGGAACAGAGCCCAATAATAAAGGAAAAATTTAAAAAGAAAATTGACACAAGAGAAGAAAGTCCCTATTTAGAAGAAAATACTTGCTCCATCAGAGCCAAATGCCTCGACGTTTCTGCCTGAAACCATCTATATTTCTGAACAGGGCTTGCTCCACCCTACAGAATCCTGACTCCACCCTGCAGAACCTTGGTCTTCAGCCCAGCTGTGACCTGGATGCCCTTTCCCTGCCTCTGGCCAGCCCAGATGCATTCCTTTCTGCAAACCCAGCTCCAGCACGTCTTCTCCACAGCCCGTGGTGCACCTTGCCTGCCTCCCGTGTCTCCTTCTTGCTGAAGTCCCCCGGCATGTCCACACTATTTGGGGCTGCTTTAATTGGTCCTCATTGGTATTTTGTCTTGAGAAAGTCCTTTGGTTGTTGTGTGTGTTTCTGTTTTGGCCCTTTCATCAGATTGTAAAGCCATCGAAGATGGAAACCTTATCTTCTATTTCTCTGTTGGTTTCCAGGAAGCTCCTTTCTGCAGGTCTTCCCTTGACCTCTCAGGGTGCACAATCTCAGTCTTTCCTGGCTTGTGTCAGCATTTAACATCCCGTTTGGAGTTTTGGTCCTCTTAGCATTTCTTCTCCTCTCAAGCTACACTCTCTCTAGGCATCCTCACGCATGCACAGTTGCCACAGCTGCTTACAGCTGAGACTGTTTCCGGCCAAGTATTCAAAGCCATTTCTCAACTTCCAACTGGGCCTTTCCTCCTGAAAAGTTCTGAGGCGTCTTCAACTCAGTATGTCCTGAATTGAAGAAACTACCTATCTCCCAGCCCAGTTCTTTCTCTGGTATCGTCTGTCTTTATTAATGCTCCCTCATCCACCCAGTCACCCAGAAACCTGGGATCACCCTAGACTCCTCCCTCCTCATCATTGCTACTGTGCCCAGTCCTTCCAGTCCCTCTGAGGGCTGGGGCCTGAGCCAAGCTTTTGACTTAGAGCTTTCCATTTACTCCTCTCCACAATGCTACGGAGAAAGCCCTATTTTACCTCTGTCTTAAAAATGAAGACACCCAGGCTGGGCACAGTGGCTCACACCTGTAAGCCCAGCAATTTGGGAGGCTGAGGCAGGCAGATCATTTGAGGTCAGGAGTTCGAGACCCAGCCTGGCCAACATGGTGAAACCCCATCTCTACCAAAAATACAAAAATTAGCCAGGCGTGATGGTGCATATCTACAATCCCCGCTACTCCGGAGGCTGAGGCAGGACGATCGCCTGAACCCAGAAGGCAGAGGCTGCAGTAAGCAGAGATTGTGCCACTGCACTCCTGCCTGGGCAACAGAGTGACACCTTTCCCCCCACCCCCACCAAACACACACAAATGCACTCAGGCTGGGCACAGTGACTCACACCCGTAATCCCAGCACTTTGGGAGGCCAAGACAAGAGGATCACTTGAGCCCAGGAGTTCAAGACCAACCAGCCTGGGCTACATGTCCTAAAACATTCAAAAATTAACCAGGTGTTGTGGCATGTGCCTGTGGTCCCAAGTACTTGAGAGGCTGAGGTGGGAGGATCACTTGAGCCGAAGAGATTAAGACTGCAGTGAGCTGTGGTCACATCACTGCACTCCAGCCTGGGTGACAGAGAGAGACCCTGTCTTAGAAAAAAAAAAAAAAGAAAGAAAGAAAGAAATGAGGACACCTGGTTTAGAAAGGGTAAGAAATTTGCCCAAAGTCACACACGGAGTAAGTGGTGGTGTTGAGATTCCCAGCCAGATGAGCTGACCTCAGAGGAGACAAACATCTTTCTGCAGTCAGCCAGTACACACTCTTCACAGTACAGAGCCCATGAGGTGGAGAAAACCCATTTTTTAAAGGAGAAAACTGAGGTTCAAAGCAGGTGGTGACCTGACCCATGCTCACCAGAGTTACAACTGTTCTCACTCCTCTATAGCACAAGCTACCTTTGAGAGAATGGAGCTCCAGAGCATTTAAGAGGTTTCCTTCTGTTCAGTGCCAACTGAGTTTAAAATTCCCATGCGAGTTATGATTATCATTTCCGTTGATTCATTTCCATTGATTGAGAATAAAAAGAAGTGGTTTATGTTGCAGCACGAAAGATCTAAATTAGAATTTTTTTTAAAAAAAAACCTAGATCTGGAGAGCTGATAGATTTTTCATTTCCTTGCTAAGGGAGTCTGTGCAAGCTCTCTCTGGAAATCCTTTGAAATGGCTTAGAGACCTGGTGTAGCTAGAATGAGTGTGGAGGAATCCAATATGAAGGTAGCCCAATACAAGGTTGCAAACAGGCTTTTGGGTTTGTAGACATGTTTGATTTGGCACACCTAGTGTTTTACATGAAAATCCCAATTTCTGGCTTCTTTTGAAAAACCAGTTGATATGACAACCCAAGCCTTTCTGCCCCAGTTGGCAGCAGTCCACGCTGGAGCAGGGTCAGCCTGCCTCCTTGGACACGGCTGGCACAGTCCACTTGGCCTCAGCCCCTGCAGCCAGCTTAGCTACTGATGTTACCTTCCTGGGTTCTTTAGGCATATGAATTAGTGACCTCACATGACACTGGTAGGGTCAACCTTTCAAATGTGCATCTTTCCACTTTCCACTTAGCCAAAATCTGAGCTATGCCAGACGTTTTGTCAGATAGCATCAGAGCCCGGACTAGAAGCTGAATTGCTCTTGCAGTGAAAGGACTGATTCTCGCACTCCTATTTTATCCCTACATGAAAACATGGCAAAATCGTTTCCTTCTTGCTTACCTTCTAGGAAAATCAGAAGTATTCACCAGGTGTTGAAATAGAAACGTATTTCTTATAATTGCCAACTTTGCTGCACTGAGTCACATGTTGATTTCTACCTAATGAAAAATCCAGAGCAGACTGGAGTCTGACAGATAGAGCCCGATTCGCTATTTACTCTGGTGCTAATCACAATCATGTTTACAGGAAAATGCCCTCATCTGCTTCCAGCAGCTCCAGCCACTCAGCCATGTGAGCGCTGTCTTCAAAGTCAATTGCCTGTCATTTTGCTGATTTATGTTGAGCAACTGCAAGGACCCCTCGAGGTATTTGTAGCTAGCTTGATGATTCCCAGCTTATAAAGTGGCAGTGGGCAGAGTATTTCAGTTCAAATTCCCATCAAGACAGAATTTAAATCCCCAGCCCTGCTGCTCATATTTGCAATGTGAGCACTTTAGATAAGCAGAAACTATCAAACCCTAAATGCTGGGGGAAATACAACCTGGATTTCTTCAAATGGAGCCTGAGCCCAAATCTTCTTTCAGACCTTGGATAGGAAAGTGATTCTAACAGTTTTTAAAAGAGTGATCACATATGCTTTTTCCCAAGAAATAGTAACGACTGAAGCAAGACAGGCACTATCAGATTAGATTGGAGAAGCCAGGAAACAAATTTCCCTCACCGCCTGCTGGATTCTTACATTTCAACCAGCAGAATCGAATTTCTTTGGAATTCCTTGCCCTCTAACAGAAGTTTTCTTTTTAAAATGAAAATATTGCCGAAAAGGGAGGCCTATTAAATTACTAACTCATTAGCTTCTGGTTTAGCTTCAATCTTAGAGAAGCCTAATTCCTTCTAAACCTCTCCCCCTACACTGAAAGTGCTGGAGGTGCCAGATCTCAGTGCACTGGCCTTTGCTGCCGAGATTCAGGGAAGTTAGATGGCAGGTAGAGTCACCCACGCCCTGTGGGATGGGGGTCCCTTCCATGCACTCTCCTGGCAAGTGCTGAACCACCAAAGGTGTAAGCGGATGTATTTTTCAGGTTCTCCCTCAGAGCATTTTGAAATCAAACACAAGATTTAAGGATTGCTCGCAGCCTGCATTTTCTGTATTTCTTGTTCACTCAACGTCTCAGGGATTTAATAACATACTCACTGTTAGGGCTCAGAGAAGCTGTTTAGAGGTTCAGCTCAGCCCCTTCGGGTCACAAAACTGAAGTACAATGACTTCCCCAAAGTCAGCAAAGCTCAAGGATCCATAAGAACCCAGACATGTGAGATACTGAGTAATCCGAACTGAGGCCGACTCCAAAAAAGGGCTCCATTGACTCATCTTTCGGTCATCTCGCTCCAGCTCTCACTTAGAGAAAGTGCGTATTTCTTCCATTTAGAAAAGAGACTGCTCACGCTTTCCATGTCATTACATTTCTTTACTCCTCTCTATATTCCAGCTGCCTTTCTTCGTGTTTTTGTCACTTGCCCTATTTAGCCATCTCCAAACTAGCTACCTGCCTCCATGCCATGGAGCATGCTTTTCTGCAGCTTGGCCTCACGATTCTAGGCCAGCTTTTGCACCCCCTACCCCCTCCATGCTTATAAAACTGGGTTCCCTGCTTCCTTTCTGTGTGCTGTTATGCTTCAGAAGTGCCACTGGGTGGCAGTGTCTCAGAGCAGTCCTGAGCCCTGCAACGTGGCTTTGGGCTGGGCTGCTGGTTGCTTGTCTGTTACAGCACAAACAGGCCTGTGTGGACAGGCAGAGCAAAGAGAGAGTCACGGTGGTGCTCTGGAAAGGATGAGTATTAGATATTAAGGAAATGAGGGACAGAGGTCTGCGTACTGTGTCCTTTCGGAGCTTGCACTAGCCACAAAGCTGACATCTGCCGTCATTCTAACAAAGGAATCTCAAATCCTAAGGCTGTTTGGGAGGTGTCCTTGAAAAGAATGACTATAAGCCTTTGCCCTCCCTGTTTTGATTTTTCAACCCACCATTGCGCCCTGATTCATCCATAAAAACAACAACCAAAAAAAAAGCAATCCCCGTGAGCATTGTGTGTTTGCTGGACAGGATAGTAATGGCCTAATCCTTCTAATGGCTTTGGTCACTGCAGGATATTAGCTATTAGAAGGGTCTGTTTAAAAGGGGGTGGTGGGGGAAGGTAGGGCCATCTGCTGATTATAGCATGCATGAGGAATGAAGGGAACATTTAAAGAGACACCGTCCATTGATTTAGACACAAATAATTAGTTTGTAGTTGAAAAGGCATATTTAGGGCTTGAATTTTAGTATCTGAATTATTTGCTTAAAGTGCAAATGTGATGTCTCAGACTGGAGACGATCCCAGGAACTATTTGATTCCACCTCTCATGCTTTTTGTAAAGAACTTCTCCGGAGACTTAAAGGAATGTGGCCTGAAATGCATCAACATTGACATCATGGGTTGGAGTCTGTGGAAGTCAAACCAAATGTTTTTATTATAAACAGGTCAGCCCGGGACCAAACTGTGAAGTACACGTTTGATTTCCATGTGTCCCACCCCCAGCCCCAGCCTTGGCCTCTGCACAGAAAATAGTTCCCAACATCCCACCAGGTGGCCCAGCCCCCTCCTCGCTGACTCCCCACTTCACCTTCCCTTCCAGGCCTGACAGCAAACTAAAGCAAACAAAATCTTCCCAAGAATCCTGACATATTAGGAAATGAACGCACGCTCTCCATTCAGTAAAGCTGGGGGCAGGCCGACCTCACCTCCCAAACGGGAAAAGCCTAGACTAGAGGTGAGCAGAGACCTGGCTTCCCCTGTAAGCCAGGCCCTGGGTCCATAGGCAACAACTGTTCTGGGAACTGGGAACTGTATACAGCAATTCAATGAGAAGGAAGATGTGGAGGATGTATTTGGTATCAAATGCATCCCGTCATCCCACAAAATCAAAACTTTGGTCCCTGAACCAAGAGAACATAAAGCCTTAGGGAAAGACAGTTCCTGAATATTGAGAAGTGAATACTGACTAATGTAAGGTGGTGCAGGCTGCCTGTACGTGTCAGGCAGTAGGGAGTAGGTGATACAGGTGTTGAGAGACAGTCACAGAGAAGCCACCCGGGGAAGCAGAGTCATGGAAGCCACCACGGGAGAGATGAAACACAAGTCAGGTCTTGAAGGAAGAATAGATTCACCTGGCCATGGAAAGGAGGGAGGGCATTCCTTGAAGACCTTATATTAGCAAGACAACGGAGAACGGGAACACACAAGAATGAAAACCTGGCTTACATGGTTGAAGCGGAGAGTCTGGGAAGCATAGTAGAAGAAAAGGTGTCAGTAGATACGGGTAAGATGGGGAATTCCTGAAGTTGGCTTTTTTTAGACTGCAAGGAGCAGAGACACTTGAAGCACCTTAAGTGAAGGGGGTTGACTCTGAGATGCAGGAATGAGGCAGGAAGAGCACACAGCCCTGCCTCTAAAAATGCAGGGGCAGTCACATTGCCAAACTCTGGAGAGACAGGAATGTAATGTGGGAGCTGAGTGTTTTAAAACCTCATGAATTAATTAAAAATTTGAGGTATGGTAAGGCAAACAGATAGGAGACAACTGCCAGCAAAAAGATAGCTTGTTACGGTTTCCAAGAGGCGGGGACATGCTATGCCACGTGGGGAGGGGGCACACAGGGGAGCCCCAGAGCGAGTCGGGAGGTCGCCGGAGAGGCTGGACCTGTGGACAGGGACCCTTATTGTGGTGCATGCTGGAAGGTGTGGGCAAGGCAGAGCAGGCAGGCTCAGGGTGGGCTGGTTTCAGTGGGCTCTGGGGTATATGGGCTGTCCTTAGTTAGGGACTTGGCCCTGCGGGAGGAGTGATTAGGGCAGGTGGAGAGGTGGTTGGGGCAGGGCTGTGGAGGTATTGGTTTGCATTTGAAAAGCACATTGCGGGGGCGGGGGAGGGGGTGGAAAGTAGTTTTCGATCTTTGGAATAACTGGTAACCCTGGGAGGGGCAGTCCCTCCAGGGCTAGCAAGGCCCAGATGTCAAAGCATCAGAATATAGAAAATAAAAGACACAATTACTGCACCAAGAGAACATTCGGAACACGGTGTAGCTCTGGCTGCCGCCAGCGCTCTGGATTGGGTGACCAGCCCTCGGCCCCACGCCGACTCTCCTCTGCGGCTCCTGTCTGGAGTTAACCCCGGGAGAGGATCAGCTTGTCTCCGTGGCTTCCAGCCAGACCTGGCTGCTCCTGTTGGGCGGCTCTTTATGTCAGGCCGCGCGTGCCGGCTGCCCATGAATCAAGCACCCACTCATTGTCTAATCAATTTATTAGTGGGTCTCTCGGCTTGGCAGGCTATCCTCAGAGCCCGCCTTTGGGGGAGGCCTGCATGGGGAGAGACATTCGGAGGATTCCGAGAAGGAGAAACTATGACCAGCACCTCACTTGGCTTTTCCCGTAGAAAGCTTTTGGAAGTCTGGAAATGAGTCTGGGTTACAACTGCAGAAGTGCCCAAGGATTTAAACAGGGCGGTGACATGGGGAAGCATCATTGTTATGAGGAAGATTAATCTGACAATAACAAGTGGGACGCCCTGGAGAGGGAAGAGGATGCTACAGATGCCAGCACCTGGAGTGGGAGGGGACCACAGGACAGAGAGAAAGGGGCAGTTCCCAAAGAGTGGCTGAGGAAAGCATTGACAGAACTTAGTGAGCAACTGGCCGAGGAAGGAGAAGAAGAGGAACCTAAAGGCGCACTGAGACTGCAAGTCTGGTGGGTAGAGAGGAAAATGCTTCACTGACACTGACAGTAGCAAAGTATGCAAAAGGAGCCGATATGAGGGGGATTGTTTTTAGATACACAAACTTGTATTGGGAGATGGACACCAACAGCTGTCAACTGTTGCTGAGTGGGAACCAGTGTGTCTGTAGCAATGAGACACTTTGCTGAGTAGACAATTTATTAACTCTTACTTTTTTTAACTCATGAGTCCGGTAGATCCATGAACATAATGACCACATTTAGGTTTCTCCAAGTTTTCTCAGAGCCCAAGGTCTAGGTCTTGAATTGAACTCATGGAGATAGAGAGTAAAAGGATGGTTACAAGAGGTTGGGAAGGGGAGTGGGGTTGGGGGTGGCAAGTGAGATGGTTAATGGGCACAAAAAGTAGTTAGAAAGAATGAAAAAGGTGGGATGTGGTGGCTCATGTCTGTAATCCCAGCACATTGGGAGGCCGAGGCAGGTGTATCTCTTGAGCTCAGGAGTTCAAGACCAGCCTGGGCAACATGGCAAAACTCCGTCTCTACCAAAAACACACACACACAAAAATTAGCCGGGCATGGTGGCATGTGCCTGTGGTCCCAGCTACTTGTGAGCTTGAGGCGGGAGGATTGCTTGAGCCTAGGAGGCAGAGATTGTAGTGAGCCAAGATCATGCCACTGCACTCCAACCTGGGTGACAGAGTGAGACTGCATCTCAAAAAAAAAAAAGAATAAAACCAAGTATTTTATAGCACAACAAGATGACTATAGTCAATAATAATTTAATTGTGCATTTAAAAGTAACAAGAAGAGTATAGGTGGATTGTTTATGACACAAAGGATAAATGCTTGAGGTGATGGATGCCGCATTTACCCTGAGGTGGTTATAATGCATTGCATGTCTGTATCAAAATACCTCAGGTACTCTATAGATACACCTACTATGTACCCACAAAAACTGAAAATTGGAAAAAAAAAATAAGTCCAGGTGTTGGGTCTGGAGTAAATAGGTGCTCACCACACTTATTTAATGTCTTCTGCCCACCTCTGTCCAAGTATGAGTTTTATATAATTAGAAGCATGACTCTCATACAAATATATACTGAACACCTGATAAAGACTGATTTCACTCACGAATGAGGGAACCGACAGGGAGGTAAAACTGCCCAAAGAGTATTTGTGGAACAGACACTTACATGCTTTCTCAGGAAAGGAATATTGAAATAGCTTTGCAAAGTTAAATACAAAGCAAGTGAATACCCTACAGGGCAATATAACTACGACCTTTTAGGTTATCCTTTCCACTGGACAGAAATGTTTGCATCTCCAACCAGACAAAACAAAAATCATTTGCAACTTAACAATCTCCTACAAGTTAGCCTCTAACTCCACACAGTTTGGGCCCTAATCAATAGTTACTAGTACGTCAAACCAGGTGTACTCCCCTAGAGAACTGGGTGATCCTTGCATAAGCCTCTCAGACAATGTTTCAATACGACACTGAAAGTCCTGGGGTCATCTTTTTGCTTTATTTCTAAGTTTGGGATAATTTCTAACTTACATCCTGCCTTAAGATGTTAGATTTCAACTCAAGTGTTGTTTCCTTAAGCCAGCCTTCCTTGGCCTCCCTGACGAGGTCACATCCTCCTATTCACTTTTGCTTCCATAGTGTCAGGTATTTCGCCTTCTTGGCAGTTACATTAAAAATTATCCTGACATTGTGAAAACAGTAAAAAAAGACTTTATTCAGGACGATTCCAATAGGTGTCAAGATTCTTGCAGCGGGAGGGAGAGATGGAGCTCAACTCCTAATACGATAAGAACAAGCGGGGATTTATAGCCAAGAAACAGAGTGAGGGGTGGATGGATAGAAAATTACTAAGAGAAGACATCACAGGGAGGGGATTCTTGCTAAACTGACTTAGGATTCTTGCTGAAGGCAGTCAGGGTGATAAAAATTGAGGGTGAGGAATGAGGAATTTGATCAAACAGGGAGAGTGATCAGATATCAAGGATAAGGGCATTCTTGCTAAACTGACTTACTCTTACTAAACTGATTTTTGCAAAGACTGGGTGACATAAACACCACAAGTACAGAACAAGAGCCAAGCTCAGAGCTTGGGCCTAGTTGAGAAGAGCGTTGAGAGGAACCTGATCAGCTTGGTCAAGGAAAGAGTCTTTGTTAGCTACCACTAGTCTATTTTTTTTTTTTTTTTTTGAGATGGAGTTTCACTCTTGTTGCCCAGGCTGGAGTGCAATGGCGCCATCTCGGCTCACTATAACCTCTGCCTCCTGGGTTCAAGCGATTCTCCTGCCTCAGCCTCCCGAGTAGCTGGGATTACAGGCATGTGCTACCATGCCCAGCTAATTTTGTGTTTTTAGTAGAGACAGGATTTCTCTATGTTGGTCAGGCTCGTCTTGAACTCCCAACCTCAGGTGATCTGCCCGCCTCATCCTCCCAGAGTGCTGGGATTACAGTTGTGAGCCACTGCGCCCAGCCCGCTAATCTAATTTTTATGTATCCATGTGACCATGGATTCACAGCTGTCTCCCTTTCTAGACTGTAAGTTCCTTGAGGACAAGGCCATCGTTGGCTTCTGCCTACCATGCTCTTTCAGCACCTGCGCTGGACTTGAGACACAAAGATGCTTAGTGAATGAATTTACTGAATGAATGAATGAGTGAACACCTAGTATACTAAGCCCAGGGAATGTCTTGGAAGACAGAAAACAGACCACACACACTGCCGCTAATTCAGGAGTTTGCCAATTGTTATTTCTCTTCTTTGTTTCTATTTGCTTAATTGCACCTTTTCTCAATTGACTGCCTGGCCTGCAATTCAGCTCTAGGGGAACTCAGAGAAAAGTCAGGCTGTTTGCTGCACAGTGTGCTGGTGCTGACTCAGCCAGCCGGCTCTGCCTGCTGGGGCCTAAACACACGGATCAAAGTCCTGGGGAAATGATTTGCCAGAGCCACTAACCTTTCTCTCTCCTGCAGATGCTTCCTGGTTTGTACTGCCTGACCTCCCTCAAGGTTCTTCCCCATTTCCCAGGAGTTCAGGACTCCCCCGCCAGCCTTAAGTTAAGAGGAGACCCAGGAGGACAGGATGGCCACCTGATAGGTTCGGTGTTTAATGTGCCAGGGTGGAGGAGGGAAGAGGAGAGGTGTGCTGAGCTCTGAAGATTGGGAAAGGGCTCCTCTTCTCAGTAGGCAACCTCTTTAAGAACTGTGGTCCCATTTCCCAATCCCTTCACTTCCATTTCCATTTCTGAGTGGTCATTTCTAATTAGCCTCAGCCTATACCAGCTGTCAGACCTCCCTGGCCCTCCTGCTCTCACTCCATTGCTTGTTCCTTCCAGGATTCCTATTCCTAAAGGCTGGAGGATCCAGGGCTCAGGCCAAGGACCTCTTTTCTTTAGACATTCACTCCTGTTATTGCATCTCTAGGTGACCTGACAGCTTGCCAATGTCTGTTTGGAGCCCAGCCACCTCCCCAGAATGTCAGGCTTGTGTGCTGTGCTAGGTGGCCCCTGAGATGACTCCCATCTTCCCCACTGCCTGGTGTTCACACCGCTTCCTGAGGGTGGGCTAGATTGCTTCTGAGATTAGGCCTCTGCCTTGCTGGCCCTCTCTTGCTCTCCTGCTTGCTCACTCTGATGAAGGTCAGCTACTGCTCTGTGAGCCACTCTGGGGAGAGGCTCATGTGCCCAGGAACCGGGGACAGCCTCCAGCCAACAGCTAGTGAGGGCCTGAGGCCCTCAGTCCAACAGCCTGGGAGGAACCCAATCCTGCCAATAGCCACATGCATGAGTTCAGAAACAGATCCGTCCCAGAAGAACCTTCAGATAAGATCACAGCTCCTCAAGTTCAGTCTGTGAGACACCCTGAGCCAAACAGGTTGCAGCTTCCTCCTAAGCAGATAAGTGGAGCCATCAGTGCTGGCTCAGTCTGGGGAATGCACCTAAAGGTAAGACCCAGCTAAGCCACACTCAGATGACTTCCGCCACAGAAACTGTAAGATATTATTTGTTGTTTTAAGCCACTGAGTTTAGGAATAATTCATTATACAGCAGTAAATCAGTAATACTATATTTAACTGCCTACTTAGCTTGGATGCCTAAAGAACATCTCGTACTTAACACTGATAAACCAGATCTTGATTTCCTATCCTAAGAATTGAGGGAACAGAACACACCAAAGATAAAGAAATGTAGACTAGGTAGAACCCCTGTGCTCACAGACAGTCTGAGGGAAATGCAAGGGCTCAGGAGGCTGACCTAGCTGAGAAATCTGAGAAGGAATCAGCGTGTATGGGGGAGTCAGGAACAACAATGGACCCATGGATGCCAGGGTGATACCCCAACTCAGGGAGAAGCTCAGTCCACCCTCCTGCTGCTTGTCTGGCTACATTACATGGGTTGGCTGAAGTGGTAAACTGCGAGGCTACCTGCACAACACTGTTCCCCGGACACACAGCTTTGGCTCAGTAGGAAGAACATTGCCATCGTGACAAAAAGCTGCAGAAACTCAACATCAGGTGCATGTCATCTCAACCTTAGAAAACCACCTAAAACTCAGTCATGCTGCTTAAATGCTTTTTAGATGAGAATCTGACCGAGCACTGACTATGTGAAGGAATGCTTTCAGCTTCCTGCTTATGTGAGCAAGTTTGGAATTTTATTCTGACTCTCCCTCAATAAAAGGGGCAAAATTAGAGCTCATCCCTAACATAGCTTTGTTCCAGGCAGACATCGGGGGAGAATCTCACATCTGAAAACTTAGAGATAGGCTCCTTTTGTATGTTTTGTGTTTTTGTAACACCTTATATGGAGACTGCGTGCAAAATGAATGATGTTCTTTCACACATGTGCACTCATTTGTGCTTCATACAAACTGTGAAATAAATAGAAAACATGCCCTTATATCCCTTTTAAGTGGAAACTGAGGCTCAGCAAAGTGAGTGACTTGCCTAAGGTCACCGGCTGCTGTGTTCTGGAGCGCACATGAATCCGGCTTCCTGATGCCTAAGCCTACAGAACTCACTTGTTCCTTCACAGTGGAGATCCCTGCTCAACCTTTAGCTACATCCACTCCCGATTCATCCACTTGTCTGGAGAACAGGACCATAACCATAGCTGCATTCACCAAGCCACTGAGGAACACCTTGAGAGAAAAAACCCTGCAGGAGAAGAGGAAGCCAGACGGGTCCTGCGTGGCTCTGTGGTCAGAGGCAGGCGAGCTCCTCCACATGGCCTGGCAGTGGACACCAGGTTTGTCCTCAGGCCAGCATCTCAGCGGACTGATTATTTAGCCAAACCCTCTGAGAGATGTGAGCACACAGAGAGGAGATCCTGGTGCCCCATGCAGGGTGTAAGACAAGAGAGTGGTGAGGAACTTCTCCGGTTTCAGGCACATCAGGAGTTCAAGGGTCTCAGGTGTGGTGCTGGAGATTGGCGGAGGTGGGGGTGGCATCAGTGTGAGGCTGTAGGACTCAAAGACACAGCAGCAGTGCCTGGAGGCCAGCCGTGGGCCCCATATACTCACCACCCAGACACGATGAAGCCCTTTGCCATGCTGGGATACTCATCTTGTGGTTTGCAGATCTTCGCAAGAGTGGATGGATTCCATGAGAGGAAACAAGCAAAGGTGCTGAGTTTTGGGTGTAGTTCGGTGCCCAGTGAAAGGGAGGCAGCACCCACAAGAAGGGAGAGAAGGAGGGAGCCGAGAGTGAAGCTTCCAGGGCTTTGCACAAATGCAGCAAGGACTTTAGACCTTGAAGCTGTAGAAGCACAAGTTCGAGGCAATCCTATCTTAAAAATTCAGGGATGTTCCTGATGAGCGATTACCCTGATAATGAAATGAAGGCCTGGAAGGTTTCAGGGCTTGTCTCAATCGTCTAATCTCAAGCCAGGATTCTTTTTATTTCTATCATGATTTTACATGTTACACCAGACCACTCAGCTCAGTGAGAATTCCCCAGCTGTTTCAGGGTGACAGCCTGACATTCACGTGATAAACATCCAGCTCTCCCCACCCCTTTCTAGCCCAGCTCACTTTATCCTAAATGCCAGTTTCTGCCTGTCCTGCGGATGTTTACTGAGTCTAAAGGAATGCTCATTTTCTAAAGGTTTGCTCCTGTTACACGTGAAATGACAGGTCTTTGCAAATTCATCTCTAGCTTATTGATTCTGACAGCATGCTCCAAGGGGCATGGCGTGAACGTGGACTTCCTGTGAGGAGACCACCCAGGAATGACGGTGATGTTCTCAAGCTGTGTCTTCCTGGCCAGCGCAAGAAGGCACTGGGCACTTCGCTGATAACAGGCGGCAGGCTGTCCATTCATTCATTGGCAGCTAGTCCTGCAGCTGAGATCCGAGTTCTAGATTTGTAATGACTTCAGGTCATGGGGCTATTGGCCTCTTTTAAGCACCTTTGAAAAAATGTAGAATGGAGACAAAGTTCAAATCAACCTGCAAAGTGGAAATGTCACAGCAGCCATTCATGACTTCCTTCTGCACGGGCTGATGAAGTAGACTATGTGGCTAGCTCTGAGCTGCATGCTTGGAATTTGCTGGCGAACAAGATTACACATAGTCTGTCCTACAGACTGAAATGCAGGAAGCAGACCAGGCAACTGTTACACTGAAGCATGCAGCAACCATGCAGCACGGTGGTCCAGGCACTCACAGAGAGGCAGGCGGCCCAGGCACTCACGGAGAGGCAGGCGGCCCAGGCGCTCACGGAGAGGCAGGCGGCCCAGGCGCTCACGGAGAGGCAGGCAGCCCAGGCAGCCAGAATGCACATACCATTAGCTTGGGTGAGAAAAGTCGAGGGTGCCAGCGTAGCAGCAGGCCAGCAATGGGTTGTTAGTGATGTCAAGGTTGTGAAGAAGCTGGTTCTCTGAGAATTGTACTTCAAGAATTTTACTTGTACTTCAACCCAGACTCCTGAGAACTTTTCTGCAGATGACTGCAGAGGTGGCCTGCATTCGAGCACTCATTTCTCCAGAACTCCCTGGCTGGGCTTCCTGGATTTCAGCTATCCTGGTGAGTCCATGTATTGTGGCATTCAAAAGTCCAGATCTTAGAAACTGGCATAGCCCTACCTTTTACTAGCTGTGTGACTGTGAACAAGTCTCCTAATATCTCTGAGGCTCAAATTCCTCAATTAAAACATGAGGATAATCATAGGATTGTTAGAAGATGTATCAGTCAGGTTTCTCCAGAAAAACAGCCAATAGGAGGAGTGTGTGTGTGTGTGTGTGTGTGTGTGTGTGTGTGTGTCTTTTACGTATATTAAGAAATTGGTTTTAAGGAACTGGCTCACAAGATTATGGGGCCTAAGGCCGGGCGCAGTGGCTCACGCCTGTAATCCCAGCACTTTGGGAGGCCAAGGCAGGCGGATCACCTGAGGTCAGGAGTTCAAGACCAGCCTGACCACCATGGTGAAACCCCGTCTCTACCAAAAACACAAAATCAGCCTGGTGTGGTGGCACACACCTGTAATCCCAGCTACTTGGGAGACTGAGGCAGGAATATTGCTTGAACCTGGGAGGCGGAGGTTGCAGTGAGCCTGGGCAACAAGAGCAAAACTCCATCTCAAAAAAAAAAAAAAAAGAGAAAAAAGATCATGGGGCCCAGCAAGTCTGTAGTCTGTAGGGCAGGCCTGCATGCTGGAAATTCAGGCAGAGCTGATACTGCAGCCTGGAGGGGGCATTTCTTCTCCTATGGGAACGTCGGGTTTTGCTCATAAGGCCTTTCAACTGATGGCTGAAGCCCACCCTTTTAATCCCCTTTACTTAAAATCAACTGATGGTAGATGTTAACCACATCTATAAACCACATTTTCACAGCAACACCTAGATTAATATTTGACTCCACAACTGGGTAGTAACAGCCTTGTCAAGTGGACACGTCCAACTGACTGTTGCGGAAGGATGGTCGGCGCATCTCCCTTTTGGGAGAGGCATTTAGATGAGCAAAACACTCAGCTCAGTCCTTGGCATACAGAGTGCTCAATACATTGAAGCAATTTTTATTTTTAATGTATTCAAAACTATTTGCGAGCCAGATGAGGTGGTGCCCGTAATCCCAGCTCCTCCGGAGATTGAGGTGAAAGGATGGTTTGAAGCCAGGAGTTTGAGGCCAGCCTGGGCAACATAGCAAGACCCTATCTCTGAAAATGTGAAAAAAAACTGAGCATCTGCTATGATCAGCTAAAGTACATCTAATTGCTCATGACCATGAGCGAGATTGATAACACACTCCCATCCTACCTAGCTTACATCTCTAGTCTCAATGCCCAGTCCCCTCTAAGCCAGCCTGTGACCATTTGTGTCTCCAAACGCCTTCTCTCTGGGCTGGCTGGAGAGTATCTCTTCATCACAAACTTTGCTGCCACAGATAAGTGTCAATAAAGAATTCCGTGTCTCCTGCCAGGAAAATGCTCATCTTTATTCAGACACTTCAGTGAGTTCAGGCCCACCCTCTATCTATTAGAACCAAGATAAATGTTTTTATTTTTAACCAAGACTTTTACTAGCATTCTCATGGGACCTAATTCCTCAATTCCCTTAAATGACAGCTGATGCCTTTCTCATCCTGTCTAGTGAAATTCTTTTTTCCCTGGTATTTTCTATGCTACAGAAACTTCTAGCTGATGGAGGAGAGGGGTAGGGACCAGAGAAGCTGAGGTAGGTCAAACCACAGGTATAACCGAAGCTATTTTACTTCTGGATTTGCCTTTAATAGGACTTTGAGGCAGGCCAGTGTCCTACCATTTTAAAAGAAATGCATCTGAAACAACAGGCATAATCATGGTGCCACAAGTTTGTTCATGGAGTTTCTCTCCTTCTCTATGTTTTCATCTAGAACCCAAAGACATTCTTGGGGAACAAATGATGCCTGCCCTTATTCTATATTGTTTCCGCGTGGTTAAGATCAGATACAAGTTACACCTGTGAGAATCTGTCCTAAAGGAGAGATGCGGAGAGGCTGCCCACAGGAGGGACACCATGCTGCTTTTGGGAGAGGGTCTACATCACTGTGGTTAAGGATGTAGGCCTTGGCATCAGATTGCAAATTCAAATCCTGCCTCTGCTGCTTACTGGCCAAGTGACTTGGGCAAGTTACTTAACCTCTCTTTTCGTGCTTCCATTTCTTTATCTGTAAGAAATGTTATTTCTTACAGAAATATGTTATCTAAATATGAAATATGAAATACTTGGCACATATTAAGCACTTAGTTTAATTAAATTATTGGTGTTATTATTATTGTAAGTGGTAGAACCCAACTCAAGCAAACTTAAAGAAAATGGAAACTTATTAGAAAAACAATGTGTCATTTTACAGAGGCAAGGAATTAGCCTTTCTCATTGTAGCTTTGATTTGCATTTCTCTGATGTTTAGTGGTGTTGATTATTTTTTCATATGACTTTTGGCCATTTGTATGTCTTCTTTGGAGAAATGTCTATTCAAGTCCTTTGCATGATTCTCTTTATATGAGATATCTAAAATAGTCAAACTCATGGCAACAGAAAGTAGAAGAGTAGTTCTCAAGGGCTGGGGGGAGTGGGAATGGAGAGTTGACTTTCAATGGGTATAAAGTGTCAGCTATGCGAGATGAAGAAGTTCTAGAAATCTGCTGTACACAGCACTGTGTCTACAGTTAACAATACTGTATTGTGCACTTAAAATCGTTAAGAGGATAGATCTCATGGCAGGTGCTCTTGCCACAGATAAATAAATACATAGAAAAAGACAGCCCTTTTCATTGGACATTATGGCTAAAATGCTGTGGGAGATGACTCACAACAAAAGTAAAAACAGGGAAAACCCTGTGCATATTCTACAGAAAAGTTGATCCCAAAATACTACCTCAATATGTATATATCTGTTTCAGATGGGACATGGAGAAAGACACAAGGAAGCTGATTCACTAAGGAAGCAAAATAAAAAATGAACATGATCTGATTGCAGCCAGGGAAGCCTTGTCATCATTAATTAGAGAATTTTAGAACATGCAGTTAGGAATGCTTGAAAACAAGTCACCACCAAGGGGATAGAAAGAATCCAGGAAAGGTATTAAGTTGGGGGTATGCCTTGTGAGTGGAAGACCGAGAATGTTCTCTCTCGGGAAGCCAAAGGGCTGCCTGACAAGAGTCTGGTCCTAACTCAGTACTAAGATCTGGAGAAACCGGATGGGTCTAAGGTGGTCCTAACTCAGGACCAAGATCTGGAGCCACCAGATGGGTGTAAGACTCCTCCCAACTCATACAGCCCCACTGAGCAATCAGGAACTCAGGCTTGGTCTGGAGAATAGACCCAAGAGTAGCACAAAGTAATGAAAGTGGAGACAACGTTAAAACATTCTCTGTATGCAAGACTGAGGCAGCTGAGCCTGGCCATCCAGCTGCACTTTGTAATTTGTCTTCCCACACAGTCTCTGCTCAGGATTTTACATTCTGCCTCAACTCTCAGCAACTGACCCAGCACACACCATAGAAATATATTAGAGAGAAGCAAGCTTTTGCTTTTAAATTAAAGTACAGAAACTCAATTTACAGAGAAATCACTGAATACCTGTAGTGTGGCAGAGGACCTACCAATTGTTTTTTTTTGTTTTTTTTTTTTTTTGGGAGGGGAGAGGGAGGGCCTGCTATGATCTGAAAAACATCTGAATGTTTTCCCCCCAAATTCATGTTGAAACTTAATCCCCAAGTATTAAGAGGTGAGTATTAAGTATTAAGAGGTGAGGTCTTTTGGAGGTGATTAGATCATGAGGGCTCCATCCTCATGCATGGGATGAATGCCTTTATTCATAGCTTGAGAGAACCTATTTGCCCCTTTTCTCCCATCCTGTGAGTACACATAGGAGGCACCGACTATAAGGAACCCTCCTCATTATACATGAATCTTCTGGTACCTTGATCTTGGACTTCCCAGCCTCCAGAACTGTGGACAACAAATTCTGCTGTTTGTAAGTGACCCAACCCAAGATATTTTGTTATAGTCTGAATGGAACAAGACAGGGTTTTTTGTTGTTGTTTTGTATTTTATTTTTCATTTTTGTTTTGTTTTTAGGGGGCTTGTTTCAGTGCTATCTGGATAGCAGGAATAAAATAATAATAATTTGATTGACATGTATTTATTGAATGTCTTTGATATACCAGGCACTCTTCTTGTAGCTGAGGATATATAGCACTGAACAAAGAGACAAGGTTGTGTGACCTCAACAAGCTTGCTTCTGAGAGCCTCTGCACAGCAAAAAAAAAAAAAAAAAAAAAAAAAAAAAACTATCAACAGAGTAAACAGATAAACTGCAGAATGGGAGAAAATATTTCTAAACTATGCATCCAACAAAGGATTAGTATCCAGAAACTATAAGGAACTTAAACAAATCAATAAGCTAATTTGGTTATAAAGTGGGCAAAGTACATGAAAAGACAATTCTCAAAAGAAGACATACATGCGACCAACAAACATACGAAAAACCGCTCAACATCACAAATCATCAGAGGATGATTAGACACAAAACCACAATGAGATACCACCTCGCAGCAGTCAGAATGGCTATTGTTAAAAAGTCAAAAATTAACTGTTTTATTTTTTGAGGCTGTTAAGGGAATAACTTAAATACTATTGGTGGGAATGTAACTTATTTCAGCCCCTGTGGAAAGTGGTTTGGAGATTCCTCAAAGAATTAAAAATAGAATTATCATTCAACCCAGCAAGCTCATGACTAAGTATATACTTCCCCCCCCAAAAAAAAATCCTTCTAACCAAAAAGACATTTGCACTCATATGTTCATCGCACTACTGTTCACAATAGCAAAAACATGGGATCAACTCAGGTGCCCATCACTGGTGGACTGGATAAAGAAAATGTGGTACATATACACCATGGAATACTACACAGTCATAAAAAAGGATGAAATCATGTCCTTTGCAGCAACATGGATGCAGCTGGAGACCATTATCCTAAGCAAATTAGTGCAGAAACAGGAAACCAAATACCACATGTTTTCACTTATAAGTGAGAGTTAAACATTGAGTACACAGGGACACAAAGATGGGAACAATAAACGTGGGGGATCCCAAAAGGGGGGAAAGAGTGGGTCAAGGGTTGAAAAGCTGCCTATCGGGTACTATGTTCACTACTTAGGTGACAGGATCATTAGAAGCCCAAACCTCAGCATCATGCAATACACCCATGTAACAAACCTGCACAGGTGCCCCCCGAATCTAACATTTAAAAAATCAAAACCAAATAAATAAAAATAAATTCACCTTTTGAAAAAAGGCTTACTTTCTAGCTGGGAAAGAGCGACAAAAACCAAAATAAGTATGATATGTATGATGTTAGAAAGTTGTAGTCTATGAACAAAAGAAAAGAGAATGAAAACCAATAGTGTTACTGGGGATGGGTTATGCAATTTTAAGAACAGATGTCAGGCAACCCTTTGCCAAGAGGGTGACATTGAAGTCAATACCTAAAGGAAGTGAGGGAGTGAGTTAATCACGTGTCTGGAGATAGAATTTCCCAGACAGAGAGAAACAGGAGGTGCAAAGGCCCTCAGGTAGAACTTACTTGGTGCATTGAGGCACAACAAGGAGGCTAATGAAGGTGGGCAGGTTTAGCAAGGGGATAACAGAGGAGATAAGGTGGAGGTGGAGTGCAGCTAATGTAGCATCTGGCTATTCAATACCAGGGTCTTGGACCAGCAGCAGCAGCAGAGTGCTTGATAGAAATGCAGAATCTTGGGTTCTATCCCAGACCACTGAGTCAGAGCTGCACTTTCACAACATCCTCAGTAGCTCACATGCACATTACAGTTTATAAAGTGCTGCTGTCGGGCTTGAGCATCCCACTGTTGGGCCTCAGCTATTAACTTTGTGCAATAACATCGGATATCTTCAGAGGCTTCCAAACATTGGAAGAGTGTAATCTGACTTACGTTTTAACAGGATCGCCCTGGCTGATGGGGGCAAGAGTGGAAACCCAGAGCCAGTTGGAAGTTTCAATCACCTGGTAAGAGACAAGGACTGAGGTTAACAGGTGGTGGTGAGAAGTGACTGGGTTTAGATATATGGAAGGTGGTGGTGCGAAGTGACTGGGTTTAGATATACGGAAGGCGGTGGTGCGAAGTGACTGGGTTTAGATATACGGAAGGTAGAACTGACAGGACTTGCTGATGGATTGGATGTGGGATGTGAGAAAAAGGGAAGATTCCAGGGTGACTCCTAGGTTTCAGACCTAGTTACATTAATGAAGCATTTACTATGCGCCAGACACAGTACCTTTTCCTCCACCACCTCATTTAATCCTTACAATGACCCTCTGAGAACCACTATTATTAATCCCAGAAAGGCTAACTCACAGAGCTAGTCCATGAAGAAGCCAAGTTATGAACCCAAGTGTGCTGCTTCCAGAGTCCAAGCTACCCCACTGCTCAAGGCTTACTTCCCTTCCAGCCCCCTTAGCTAGACACACTCTGAAATGAAGAGTGTGAGCAGTAGAGCTGGCTATGGCTCCACAGTATACCACCTGTGTGACCCCCAGTAAGCTACTCAACTTCTATGAGCCTCAGTTCCTCATCTGTAAAATGGGTCTATTAATGCTCCATAGGCTTTTTGCAGGATGAAGCAAGATACTGAATCCAGAGCAGTAGGCTGAGCCTGTTGTCCGTTTCCAAGCTGCCCTAAGGCTTTTTGCCCACTGCATTATATTAATTTTTTTTATATCTCACACACATACATGTGTGCACAAAGAACTCAAACCAGATCATGGTCTATCAAAAGAGAAACGACAAAACAACAGAATTGAAGCCACAGAAATGGGAAAAGGGACTAAGAAGCAGAGAAGGCAACCCTGAGCAAAAGAGCAAGGAGGAGACGAAGGATGGGGAGGCAGCCAGTGGGAAGGTGAGGAGAGGGACCACAGAACCCAAGGGGCAGACGGCATCGAGGGCAGACACCTCCTAGTGAAACGTTAGCATTTCCAGCCTTAGCAAGGCCTTTCTCGTTGTGTATGGCTTTTTCTTCCTGTCCTAAAAGTCCTTGTAGAACAGGAATACTTCTTCTCTATGCATTTTGCAACTCTGACCCCCTAGCAATTACATAAAGAAGGGCTATAGTGCCGTTCGACAGGGCTTTTGTTTTGATTTTGTTCAGGGTTTTTTTTTTCTCTCCCAACAAAGATTTAAAATGACGACATCTGCCCAAATACTCAGTCTCCTACTTGTCTCCATCAAGACCCATTTGCTGGCAGCTTTGAGACTGAAACTCTCAAGGGAGAGGGTGAATCATCCCTTCACAAGGGTGCTTGTCTTCCTCTCACAATCATGAATTCCCACAGAGATGCCGGGAACTTGTGGCTAAGGGCAGACGCTGAGGCTAAAATTGAACATGGGTGCAATGGAGCTGTGCTTAAAAGAGACATAAGGAAACGAGGAGTCGTCCGTGTCCTGCTCTGTGGTTAACGAGTTGACAACACTCTGCTGATGGAGGGACAGTGACTTCAGGCAGGAAGGGTGAGGGAAGGACTGGGCTCTGGGCTGTGCCACTGTCCACCCATCGGCATTGCTGCCTGGATGACTGGGGGACAGATCCCCTGGGGTGGAGGCTGGCTGCTGGGAATTATCCACTTTGGCTTCCAAATGAATTCACTAGGAAGATAGCCATTAGTGCAAAGTATGCCTTTCTCTCAGGAAAATCACCCTACAGATCATCATGATTTTAAGGTTTTCCTTTCCAGTGACCCCTTCTAGGAGTTTTCATTCTTCAAACAAATCATCAATTTATAATCATACTAAACACTATAATCATACTAAACATTATAATCATACTAAACACTAAAAGGTTGTGTTTTTTTTTGGTTCTTTCCTTCAAACCAGCAATCATCTTATGTGAATGCCCTACTGCCTAAGATCCAAATGAAGTAGAAGCACCTGCCTCCTTTTAAAACGGCCGTTGTGTTCATTGCCAGGTGTCTCTCTTGCCTAAGCACAGGGTCTCCCTGTTCCACGGACTGACAGCTGCTTTGTAATATATACTACTTACGTTTGAATGCAATAGCTGGATTCTTATGTCAAGACCTATGGAAGCTTTAAGGTTTTACCCCAGCTGTGAGCTAACAAGTTTCATGGATTCTGACAGAAGACATGACACTCCTGGATCAGAGACAAAATATATTATTCACAGCACTCTCACTTACTTCAGAGAGCGCTAGCATCTTTGCAGCCGGCGTCCTGCCCCGAGTCCCATGGCACAACAGGCCCAGATGAGGGCTACACACTCAGTGGGATGCACTGCAGCAGAGGAATCCAGGGTCAAGGGCCCAGCACTTTTTGAGTGAGCAGCAAACATTGCGGCAAGCAGCAGACGAGCTCTTCCCCCTCCTCCTGCGGAGTTAGCAGCTACTTAGTAGTCACGCTGTGAGCACCTGACCGACTTAGGTATCTGTGGGACTAGCTAGGAAACTGCCCAGTGTCAGGAGATAGGTAAGCCCTGCAATCAGGCAGCAAGAGTGCACAGCTGAGACCAACGGCTTCATCCATCCAGGTGGTCCTTTCCCTAATCATTCCACTGCATGAGAACTCTTTTTGGTAATGTCCATGTTACTTTGCAGACAACTGAAAATCCGGCCTGATAACCATATCTCCCAGGCAACCCATGCCTCTAACGAAAATACAGTGTTTCTCAGAAGGGGAAATTAGAATTAAATATACACCATCTTTTCTTCCTTCTCTCATGTTTGATCTAAACTGAGTTCATTTAGAGTCACTGAGGCCAAGAAAGGTATTTGTTTGGTAGTGGTGTCAGGAGGTGGGAAAGAAGGATAGATACATCCTATTGTTATATGTATCTCTAAGAGCAGATGACTAACAAATGTGTTACGTGGTAAGTGTGTTGGAATAACTTTCAACAACATCATTTACAAATGCTTTAAAAAATGTCATTAAGGCCGGGCATAGTAGCTCATGCCTATAATCCCGGCAGTTTGGGAGGCTGAGGCAGGAGGGTCACTTGAGGAGTTTGAGACTAGCTGAGGCAACAAAATCAGACCCTACCTTTACAAAAATTAAAATTTGCTGGGTTTAGTGGTGCATACCTGTATTCCCAGCTACTCAGGAGGCTGAGGGAGGGGAATCACTGGAGCCCAGAAGTTTGAGGTTGCAGTGAGCTATGATCACACCACTGCACTCCAGCCTGGGCAACAGAGCCAGACCTTGTTGCCAAAACAAGCAAACAAACAAAGTCATTAAACCTCTCAACATTGTTGGGGGCTTAGGCGCAGTGTGGGTCTCTGTTACACAATGTGTCAGTACATTATGTCCCTTATTTTCTTATGCTTTGACCTCTAGAGTCTTGCTGATCAAATTCAGTTCAGCCAACTCCTGAAGATATTAAACAACTCACCCAGGAGGATGCTTTTAAAATGTAAACGAACCAATCCAGAGTTCATACCCAAACCACTTCCTCTATTCACTATCCACCTCCCCTAATAACCCCAGGGCCAGGGAGCAGACAACTAGGGACAGTCCCTACGCCCCAGAGCCCACTGAAAGTGTTCAAACTAGTCAATCCCAGCCCTGTCCACCCTGCCTCCCTCTCCCTCTGCTGCTGTTCCCCAACCCAATGCTTCCCCACGTGGCACCCCATGCAGGTGTGCCCTCTTCTCTTAGGAACTGTGAGTAACAAACTATCTCTTCTTCTCGGGGTTTTTTTTTTTTTTTTAATTTGTTTAGAGACAGGATCTTGCTCTGTTGCCTAGGCTGGAATGCAGTGCCACAACCATAGCTCACTGCATTCCTGAACTCCTGGGTAATAGTGATCCTCCCGCCTCAGCCTGCTGAGTAGCTGGAACTACAGCCGCGCACCATTGTGCCTGGCTTTCTTTTTATTTTAAATTTTTTGTACAAACAGTGTCTCCCTGTATTGCCCAGGCTGGTCTCAAACTCCTGTCCCGCCTTGGCCTCCCAAAGTGCTGGAATTATAGGCATAAGCCACCGCGTGCAGACACAACTATCTTTTCAGTGGCAATCATCTTCTGATCTGTTGGCTTTATTGTGGCTCCAATTTCCTGTTAATACACTATATTTTAAAATAATCAGTACCATTTGTACTTGGAGAAAGGACTGCGGGGGAGTGGGGAGACAGCCCAGGGTGTCGCATGAGAGTCTTCTTCTCTGTAAGGGCAACAGTGGAGCATTTGTTCATCTAACGTTAATACCCTTGAGAGTCAGGCATCACACTCAGCTGCCCTCTGATATTCCCACCAGGGTGCTTCACAGGGTCTCACTGCACTGTACAAAACCGAACCCTAGAGCTCTCCTCCTCAACACACACACACACACACACACCACATACCATACCACACCACATACACACACACACACACACCACATACACACACACCACAGACACACCACATACACACACACACCACATACACACACACCACATACACACCATATACACACACACACACCACATACACACCAAATACACACACACCACATACACACACACACACCACATACACACACACACCACATACACACACACACATACCACATACACACACCACACATACACACACACACCATACACACACACCACATACACACCACATACACACACACACCACATACACACCACATACACACACACCTGATACACACACACCACATACACACACACCACATACACACACACACCACACACCATATACACACACATACCACATACACACACACACCACAGACACACCATATACACACATACCACATACACACCACATACACATACACACCACATACACACATACCACATACACACCACATACACATACACACCACATACACACCACAGACACACACACACACCACACACACACACCACTTCAATATGCAATGACCACATATAATAATGACCACAGACACATACATACACAAATGATACAATAATAATAACCACATAATGACCACATAATAATTCACACACACACCAGATAATAATACACACCACAATAATACACCACATACAACTAATAACAATAACAATAACCACACACACACACAACATACACTACCACTGACCACACACCACACACACACCAATAACTATATAACACCAAGACAATAACCAACAATAATAATGACCACATCAACCACATACCAATATCAACTACACAATAATACCAATAACCAGATACAATAACAATAACCACACAATACCAATAACACACCAATCACATACACACACCACAGACACACCATACACACACCACAGATTAATAATTCACATTAATAATGACCACATACACACCACAATACCACACATTAATATAATAACCACAATAATAACAATAATAATTCACATAATAATATCAATCTGATAATATCATCAATATCAATACCAACTAATAAGACAATAACCATAACAATAACATACCAATAATAATAATCATTAATAACATCAACTAACACACCAATAACAACCAATATCATTACCAATAACCAATAATAAATAACCAATAAGACAACAATAACAACCAATAACAATTACCAACTACACTTTCACACATGCACACCACATACGCACACACACCACAGACACACCACATACATACACAACATATACACACACCACATACACACCACATACACACCACATACACACACACCCACATACACACACCACACACACACACACAATCTCTCTCTCTATTCCTCCCCTTGTCTCCCTGCCTCCAAACACAGCATCACCATCCATTAAGATGCTTGAACCAGAAAATTATCTGTCATTCTTGACCCTTCTTATTTCTCCATTCCAATCCATCACTCAACCCTATCAACTCTACCACCAATATATGTCTCAATTATATTTTCTCTCCATCACTACTGCTCTAGGCTCAAGCCAGTATCACTTCTAGCCTCGACGGCTTCCATAGTCTCCTCCTCCATTTCTCCATACAACAACTCAAACCACCTTTTTAAACTAGAAATCATGCACCCTGACTCCCTTGTGCTAAAACCTTAGGCTGTAGTTAGAATAGAATTCATAATCCTTCCTGTGTAGGATCTGACGCGTGATCACCTCTTCAATCAACTCTGGCTGGGTGCAGTGGCTCAGGGAGGCTGAGACGGGCGAATCACCTGAGGTCAGGAGTTCGTGACCAGCCTGGCCAACATGGTGAAACTCCATCTCTGCTAAAAATACAGAATTAGCTGGGTGTGGTGACACATGCCTGTAGTCCCAGCTACTCGGGAGGCTGAGACAGGAGAATCGCTTAAACCTGGCTGCAGTAAGCCGAGATCGTACCACTGCACTCCAGCCTGGGCAAGACACAGCAAGACTCTGTGTAAAAAAAAAAAAAAAATCTACTCTGACTGCATTACCTTTGCTCACTCTACTTCAGCCCCATTTCCTGGACTCCTTTACTGCCTGGAATGCCCTTCTCCCCAGGCTTGGCCCATGTGGTAGGCATTACTAGCACTCCCCAAGATTTCTGGCTTTCTCGCCTTTTAAGCTCATGTCCCCTTGAAATTAGGCATGGCATGGGGTATGCTGTGGCCAGTGAGATGTCGGTGGATGGGACATGTGTCAGCAACAGAGGAATTTCGGCATCAGAGTGCATTTCTCCACGCTCCGTTCCCTGCTGGGATGCTGTTGGAAGACAAGTTAACATGGAGATGCTGGAAGATCAAAGCCCCGTGGAACACTGGCCCACATCTGGACGGCAGCTGCCCTGAAGAGCTGCCCAGATTCTCCACTGACTATTGTGAGGGAAAAGTAAAATTGTATCATGCTAAGCCACTGAGACTTGGGGGTTGGTTGTTACACCTATTCCAACGAGCACAGCCTGCCTTTTCATCCTTGAGATTTTCATCCTCCCATAAAGAAACCTTCCCTGACCCTGCCTTACAGAATCACACACACACACAACCACTCATACAACTGCAGATACACACAGCGACAGACACGTTCCTAAATCCAGTCCCCTTGTTATTCTCTCACAGCCTTCTTCATTCTTCCTCCACAGTCCTTATCACACTTTGTAATTACACATTTATTCTGTTTTTATTTGTTCATTATTTGCCTCACCTACCAGATTGTAAATTCCACCTGGGTAGGAACCACGTCTGATTTGTTTACGAGGGAGTTTTCACTAAGCCTGTGCACAGGGCCTGCACCTAACAGACACTTAAGCTCCTCTTGAATGAATGAGCGAGTGAGTGAATAAGTGAATGAATGTACACTCTGAAGAAAAGGTTGTTCCCTGTGGCAACTGACGTGGTTTTTCCCCTCCCAATCTCGCATTGAAATGTAATCCCCAATGCAGGAGGTGGGGCCTGGTGGGAGGTGTCTGTGTCATGGGACCAATGACAGAAGATCCCTCCTGAATGGCGTGGTGCCCTCCTTGTAGTAATGAGTGAGTTCTCACTCTGAGTTCACCGGAGTTCTGGTTGTTCAAACGAGTGTGTCACCTGCCCTCTGCCCCTGCTCCCAGCCTCAGGGATTTCTTTATAGGGGCACAAAAATGGACTAAAATAATAACCACAGCCATTGGTCTCTTATCTCATCATTCTCACATCCCTCCCCTACTAGCTTCCTCTCCCATTTCACTTGCTATTCCTGGCCTCTTCTTCTACCTTGACTCGCCTGAACCCCTTTCTTTTCTCTTCCCTTCCTTTCCTTCTTTCCACTCTTGTCCCTGCCTAAGATGGTGATGCTCACAACTAAGGAGTTTGCTCACCCTGGCCATGAGACCAAGGGTTGGGATTGGCTAGTCACTGTTTTTAACTAAACAGGGGTAGACTGTTGGCCATGGGTCCTAGAATTCTGTCTGTCATTTGCCTTGGGCTCCGTGTGCTCTACATCCGCGTGTGGACACTGACCAGGGCCTGCTTCCCTCCCACCACTCCATCTCCGAGAACAGGATGACAGTCACACACAGTCACACACAAGCTAGAAATGCCACAGTATCTCATATCTCAGTCTCTCCTCTCCCTTCCATGTCATATCTACACAGCCAGGGAGTCCTGTCTATCCCAATGCACGCCTCCTGTCCCCGCTTCCTCTCCACCACACTGCCCCTGCTCATGCCCACTCTTCTGACTGAACTCATTACATTCCCTCCTACCTCGTTTCCCAGGCTCTAAACTCACCTTCTGGGAACCTCTGATCCAATCTAATGGTGCATGCTTCTGCTTAGACCCATGGCTCCTTCTGTCTCTAAGATGAGATGCACGTGCCTTGGCCTGGCCTGCAGGGTCCTCCAGAGCAGGCCCACTTAACCTTGCCATCTTCATCTGGCCCTGCCCCTCACACCCTATGTTCTGGCCATACTGGACCCTCGCAGTTCTCAAAACTGTGTCGTGTCCATCCTACTATGAAATTTTATCTTATCTTATGCCAAGACATTCCTCTTAATGGGAGGACTGCCCATGTTTAGCGAAATACCTAGATAAACTGCTTTGAAATAGAAGATAAGCCTCCAAGGACATAGAAGGAAATAAACAAGAGATAGCTGAGCCACGCCACATGAGAAATGAACAGAAAGTCTTCCCTTCCTTTTTGTTAATGTAAGATACATTGCACATACAGAAGATTAAGTCATATATGTTCAGTTTTAAAAATAATTGTAAAGCAAATGCACATGGAACCATCACCAAGGTCAAGATGCAGAGCGTGGGCAGGATCTAGAAGCTGTCCTGGTCACAGCTTCAGGTGAACAGGGTTCGTGGGTGGGGGAAACTGGGAAAGAAGACAGAGAAGCAGGGAAAGCTCAGGATGTGGTGAATTTGCCTTTTTACTTCAATTTCCAGTAGACATTCCTAACATGTCTGATAATGGGGAGTGGGCGGGGAAGGTGTTGCAGGAAGCCAAGGGGGTCTATCCCATGCTTGGGTTGACTGTGGACAGAGATAAAGGAACATCTGCAAATGCAGAAAGGAAAATAAGAACTCAAAAGAAACGGAACGGGAGTCAGGGTGAGATCTGGATTGCTAAACTGGGTCATGGCTGTCCTTGATGCCTTTCCCGGACTCACATCCTACTTTTAACTTCCAGAATCATTCCTGTTCCCTGCCAGGGAAAGGTGAGGCTTCCGCTCACTTTGCAGGTCTGTGTATTCCTGTGCTTACCTTGTGTGTACGTGATGCATCGATGTTGCTGCTAGGGCATATTCACATGGACCTAAGTGTCGAGAACACTGGGAGCTGATAGATCCATTTGAACCCATTTTGGGGACTAAATGCAGGTTTCATCCTCAAGCGTCTACTAGAAGATAAGAAACCCCCACAAAGAAACACTGAGCGCACACCCATTAAGTCCAGTTCTGGTGATCGTGGCTCTCTCTGCTTATCCTGAGATGCAGGCGGTTATGGAGATGGAAGAGAAGCTGAACTGGGATGAATCTGGGGGAAAACTCTGCAATGTAGAGAAGTTCACCAGCTGCATAAATGCTTGTAAAAGTTTCCTCGTTTGAGTTGAGTTAGAGGTACGTTGTCTACCACTGGCAGTAGTAGTCGTCTAAAGTTTCCTAAGATTCTGAAAATTGGGGCTGTTTCTGCCTTCCCCAATAATCCAGGACCTCAGGGAGAATACGGCTACCTAGCGCATCACAGGGAGGGAAATCCAGTGCCAGCTTCTGCGATTAGAGGATGAATAGAAACTTCCTTACTCTGAGTGCAGACTAAGGGAAAGTGAGATAAGCATTAAGTAGTTTCTTGGCAATGAGGAGTGAGGAACATCTGCTCTCGGGATGTTGACATTTCTCTAAGGGCTCAATAGCAGGAACTGGCCAATGTTCAACATGCAGGAACCTCGATGCTCCCAACGCTGATTTCTGAGGTCGAAAGCATGGCGTGTGCCACACCCAAGGCGCTCAACACAGGAGCGGCCATTGCGGTCCCCTACAGCTTTGTTCCAGGGTTCTGTAGCAGAGTTGATACTGTGGAGGTGCCGCAGGAGTTCATCCACCTATGTGCTGCAGCCCAGGAAGCCCCAGTGCCTTGACTCTCGGTGGCATGTTCCCTTTCCAGGACGGTGCCTCCCAGTGCCCCCATACCCACCAGGATGCAAGAGTTTGCAGAGCAGCTTCTCAGAGAGGCGCAGGGACCCTGGAAGCACTAGCTCGGTTTCCAGCATAGGGTCTGCTGGGAAAGGGCGATAACAACCTAGAAAAGAAGTTAGGGTCTCCTTCCAACTGCTAAGACCATGGTTACCGCAAAATACAAAATGCTAGACTCTGATGTTATTTGGAAGGAAGCAGGAAAATGGAGAAAAATACAAATGTCTAATACTTTGTGCTTTCCTTTTTTTTTTTTCTCTTTGAGCACCTCTAAAAGCTTTCTGCCACATCAGAACCAACTTTTTCATTGAGTTAATGCCTGTACTAAGTGAGGGGCCTGGGTTAGGTGCTGTGCCAGATACCTGAGTTTTATGGGTGTACCCTCAAGAAGCCCAGAGTCCAACGGGACAGATAAAATGGGAACATTATTATTACAATCCTGGGCAGAAAGTCATAAATAGAGTTAAAAATGTTACATTGGTTTCGAGGAAAGAAAGGTTTATAGATAGGATTTCCTGATAAAATACAAGACACCCAGTTGAATTTGAATTTCAGATAAACAATGCGTAATTTTTAGTATAAGTATGTCACAAACATTGCTCATACTAAAAAATTATACATTGTGTAGCATTGTTTATCTGAAATTCAAATTCAGCTGTGTGTCCTGGGTTTTTATGTGGTAAGACTGTCCACCCTATTTATAGAAGGCTTCATGGTGTAAATAATATTTCATCCACCTTTTTAAAGACGGGCAAGGCGTGAGCAGATGGAGAGTCATGGGTGCCACGCTCTTAGGGTGCTCCTCTGACCTGCTGCAGAGTCTCCCAGCTCACCAAGAAGACTCTGCAGGTTTATAAGGGGTCAAGAAATTGTATTTTTCCTGCCTGTCCCCGTGGCCTGCGCCGAGCTGGGAGGGCCGGTCAGTGCAGCAGGCAGGATGGGCCAGGTTATGCTGAGGGACAACCAGGGTCAGCGGCTCATCGTCCTCACTCCAGGCCCCAGGTTGATGAGGGTGGGGGGAACGAGGGGAGGCCACTATCTAGGACATTGCCAGTTACCATGGCAAAGGGAAAGAATGTTGCAAAGCAAAGCACAGGCTTTTCAAACGCTCACTCAAAAGCAGCACAGTCATTTCCACCCCAAAAATGCCTGCGTTCAAGAAGACAAGAAAATGCAATCCTGTCACACGCCTAGGGGGAGAAAAACACGCAGATCTTTGGAGCCAGCCCTGAAGATCACCACCGTCAGCTCTGCGTTTCAGTTGTACCAACAGCCTGGCTTCTGACTGCCAGGGATTCCCCAGTGCCAGGAGCTCCTCAGTGCCTGGGGCTCCTCAATGCCAGGAGCCCCCACTGACAGGGACACCCCCTCAGCACCAGGCCCCCACAAGGCAGACGCTCCAGTGCCAGAGCCTCCCCAAAGCCAGCCCTCCCACTCCACGTTGTGCTCCAGCGTTTCTGGAGAAGGAAGCCACTGGGTGCGGGGCTGCTTCGTCCTGACACGCTGGGCACGTAGCTTCACTCCTTAGCAGTCATGATCCCCACCTCCTTCTGGATGTCTCCAAGGGAGGATTAAGAAAACCCAAAATCCCAGCATTTTAGGAGGCCGAGGCGGGTAGATCACTTGAGATTAGGAGTTCAAGACCAACCAACATGGTGAAACTCCATCTCTACTAAAGATACAAAATTAGCCCGGCATGGTGGTACACGCCTGTTATCCCAGCTGCTCAGGAAGCTGAGGCAGGAGAATTGCTTGAACCCAGGAGGCAAAGGTTGCAGTGAGCAGAGATGGCGCCACTGCACTCCAACCTGGGCAACAACAGCGAAACTTCGTCTCAAAAAAAAGAAAAGAAAAGGAAAAAGAAAACCGCTAGTAAGGAGTGGCCTGCACCTCGGGGGTTGCCAGTGCCAGGTGATGGGCAACAGGGTGCTCTGGGAAGGAAGGAAAACAGGAGCTGCCACAGGGTTTTCTCCAACGGCCCAGGCAAAACCCACAGATTGGCCTTTGTGTCTGGAGCCCTCGACCCCAGAACTCACAAGGCTCAGTGTTCAGCTCTGCAGGGGCCAAGGTGGTGACAGTCCCCTCCAGCCAGAGCACCAGGGAGCAGTCCCAAGGCTGGCCCAGAGGGTCTCCATTTGGCACCAAAAAACAGCCGCATTTAAAAATCAACAGGGAAAGGAAATGAAAAACACCCGCCCAGGGCCGCCCAGGGCCGCCCAGACCCTTGCAGGTTTACGAGGCCTTTCTGGAAGAGGCATGACTAACGTTATTGCCGAAAGTGCCTGGCTGCCCGCCAGCAGTGCTGTCACCGCCTCGCTGAGCCGCAGTCAGGTGTGGGCCAGAGACAAAGGGGCCTCTGTGCGCTGCGGGGACAGGGACACCGCGGGGGCTGGACAATGGTGTCGGGGAGCCTGGAGAGGCAGCCAGGGCAGGAGGAGGCAGGGGGCCGGTGGATGAAAGGGAGAAGCTGGAGCTGCCAAGGCTCACTCGCACCTGAAAAGAGGAGGTGCAGAACCATCTGCTGCTGAGCCAGGGAGGTGGGGGCGCAGGAGGGCGGGGGTGGGGTGGGGGTGGGGCTGTGGGGAGTGGGGGGGGGGTAAGAAGCATGCCCCACTCAGACTCAGTGCCATGCACCGCCACCCAGGAGCCTTGATGAAACCCACTCTGGTGGCCCACTTTATGCAGGTCCTGCCACGGCACTGCAGGTACTTCTGATGCGTGAATTTCACCCTGGCAGCCCTACCACCTAGCCTAGGGATTTCTATTATCCCCAGGATAACAGTGAATGAAACTGAGACTCAGAGAGGTGAGTGACCAGCCCAAGGTCACGCCACTGAGGCTGAGGTTCAAATCCAAGTCTGTCCCATTGCAAAAGAAGCCTGTTCCCATCATCATAAGCTACAGTCAACAGCACTGCAATAAATGCCATGCCCCTTGCCCCAAGTAGGGCCGGGACCAGGTGAACTGAGTCTCACCAGCTCTGGCAAAAAACATGGAAAGGAGCACCAGAGAACTCAGTGATCACCATAAATGATATTTTAATGCAAATCAAAATGAATGCAAAATATCCCTGATGAATAAAATATCAAAATTGTAAATAAGACAGGACCCAACCCAGTACTTGGGCTCCCTTAGGGTAAATCCTCCCTCACCTCACCCCAGATGGGCCCTGCCCTCAAGGGCAGCTTACTCCTAAGCAGTCCACGTGTGCCCACTACGCACCCCCTCCAAATCATCTTCGTTCCAACAGATAGGGATCCCCTCACCCTGCCACCCATGCCAGTTGGATTATAGCAAGCCCTGCTGCAGGTTCACAAATGTCCCCCACCCCAGCGTGGCCCACACTGAACAAAACTGTAAAGGTCTTTGGTGTCCCTGTTTCCCCTCTCAGTGCTAATATTTGCCTCCAACCCTGCCGCCAGTTTTGCTCATAACTGACTCTCAGCGAAGGTTTCAGGTAGTGGTTCCCTGGCACTCAGGCCTGGCTGTAGGTGAGAATCTAAACACGTAGCAGGCTGGATCCCACTGGCCAGTTAAACAGACTTTCTGGGAGTAGGTCCAGATATCTGTGTTTTGTTTTTGGTTTTGTTTGTTTGTTTAGAGACAGGATCTTGCTCTGTCACCCACGTTGAAGTGCAATGGTGCAATCATAGCTCACTACTGCAGCCTTGAACTCCTGGGCTCGACGGATCCTCCCACCTCAGCCTCCCAAGTAGCTGGGACTACAGGCATGCACCACCACACCCAGCTAATTTCTTTATTTTTTATAGAAACAGAGTCTTACTGTGTTGCCCAGGCTTGTCTTGAACTCCTCATCTCAAGAGATCCTCTTGCCTCAGCCTCCCAAACTGCTGGGATGACAGGCATGAGCCACCCCGCCCAGCCTGCATCTGCATTCTTGAAGGCTCTCCCGGCGATTCCCAAGAGCAGCCAACATTGAGAGCCGGGGGACGGAAGGACTTAACCCTCCTGGGGTGAGAGCTGGAGGCTGCAGTATCATACAGAACTCTCAAAAATGAAAAAACCGTTTATGACCCAATTCTGAACCCAAATGATGGGATTCAGGCTTCAGTGGGTGAGTAGACCCCTCCCAGCCTCTCTCAGTCATTAATATAGGCAGATTCTTACTCAGAATAGTAACTGTAGCTTATATCTCAATTGTCTGTCAGCAATAGGAGACCATGACATTAAGAAAAATAGAACTGCCACAGCTTCCAAACCTTATGTCACTCAATGTCCTTAAGGCCTCAGAATGCCCAGCAGGGAACAAAGTTAATACTTGTTCATCTTTGTATTTCCGGGACCTAACACTGTGCTGCCTGGAAAATATATTTGCTAAGTAGATGAATGAAGGATGAATTGTTGCTCGTCTCCTTTATTCAACCATTTGTGTGACCTTCGACTGCACCTCACTTCTATGCTTAGAGGGTGTGCTCTTGTTCCCCCACCCCAGTCCACTCAGCATCTGCTCTCCGCCCTGGGACGCTCACCTGTCTGGACCACGTCAGGGACTCCCTTCCCCTCCGGTCTCTGGTTGGGTGTGGCCAGTGGGGGGAGGAAATGGAGTGAGGGCAGGCTCCTTGTCCTCAGGCTCACTCCTGGAGTGGCTGCTTCAGACTGTGTGTCCTGTATCCAGAGGTCACTGTTCTTCTCAAGATGGTCTCCTCTGTGTGACTCTGTCCTCCTGCCCCATCCAGGACGTAGGGATGGTGAGAACTTAGCTGCCACTGACCCAGAGCACTGTACTACCCATTGTGGCCTTCCTGCGTCCTGCCCACACCTTTGTAAATAAGCCCTCCCCAAATTACCCTAATCTGAGCGTGCCATTTGTTTCCTGTTGGGGTCATAACTGATTGGGGGAGGGACTAAAACAAAATTCTCTGATGTAACTTCCAGCTATTAAAAAACTCAAATAGATTCCTAGTACCTTTCCATGAAGTTACTTTATTAGGAAGCAAGTCGTCTCTGCATGGGAGTGGATCCTAAGCATAGCTGAGCTTTAGATGAGAGGCTGAGAAGGAATGGCACTGAGCCTGATAGGCTGCTACTGTGCCACAGGGGACCACTGATGGCTCAATAGGCAGGACTGGGACAGTGGCTGGGAAAGGACACGGCTGTGCAAATGTCTTCTTGGGCTATTGGACTGTGGACCAAAACTCTCTGGGTATGTGGCGGCCATAGAAATGCATCATTTGGCTCCCTCTTCAAGAGAGCCTGCTGCAGGGAATGTGAATGACTGTCAGCCTCCAGCTGCTGTACCTTCAGACCCCCCATGGGCTTCATGCCAAGCCACACTTCCCCTGGGCTACTCCCAGCACAAGATGAGCACAGCCGGGGTCCCAGAGCCAGGCCGTTGCTGCCCAGCATGAGGCTCTTCCAATAAATGCACTTTGCTTGGGTCACCCAACTGGCCTGGCCAAGACTTTCTCAGAACATGTTGCAGCCTGAGGCTCCTCCGGTCTAATCTTTCCTTCCCGCTCTCCCTTCTCAGGTGCCAGAGCTGCCTCTCAGTCTGAAGTCTCTCCCAACCTGATCCTGCTCTCCCTCGTTATCGTTCACAGGTATTTGTCCCAGCAAATCTCTTGTTTCCCTCATGTCACCTGGCATTGACTTCTCAGAGAACTCACAGTGGGTACCAGGAGTGGTGAGAGGAAAGTGACAATAAGATGATATTGGAGACTGGCTCACTTGCTGCCCAGCTGGCAAGTCAGACTTCTTCTGGAATGGAAAGTGGGGATTGGATAGTCCCAGACTCAGAGTGACAGCCCAAGTGCTGAAGATTTCATAGGCTGCAACCTGTGAAAATGTCAAGGGGGACACCCTTGCCAGTACTGGACATTGGCGTGTACAAGGGGATAATGCCTGCAAGGACAGGAGAGTTGGCTGCTGGTTACTAATTTGTTCTGACACCCTACAGACAGGTGATGAGACACAGAAGACAGCCAATGACTAAGGCTAAGCCCCTTTCATGCTCCACACACATTTCTCCTGTGTGTCTCATCCTGCCCTGGTATCTGCCTCCCAGGAGACCTGAACTGACTGGGGTGAAAGCAGACCTACCTTTAAAAGGAACTGTCTTACCCACAGCAAGTCATGCCAGGAAGCAGCCAGCCCTGGGACAGGGAAAGGGTCCCGTGGTGAAGGGAGCACCCTCTTAGAAGCCAGAAGTCCACTGTGACCCTGATTCCAAGACACAGAAATTTGGGGAGCATTTACAATGGCCATGTGGAGGCAGGTTTAGAAGAAAGCAGGAGACAGCCGGGTGCGGTGGTTCACGCTGGAATCCCAGGACTTTAGGAGGCCGAGGTGGGTGGATCATGAGGTCAGGAGTTTGAGACCAGCCTGGCCAACATGGTGAAACCCCATCTCTGCTAAAAATACAAAAATTAGCTGGTCGCGTGGTGGCGGGCACCTGTAATCCCAGCTACTCGGCAAGCTGAGGCAGGAGAATCGCTTGAACCCAGGAGGCAGAGGTTGGAGTGAGCTGAGATTGCACCATTGCACTCCAGCCTGGGCAATGAGGGCAAAAACTCCATCAAAAAAGGAGAAGGAGAAGGGGAAGGGGAAGGGAAAGGAGAAGGAGAAGGGGAAGGGGAAGGGGAAGGGGAAGGGGAAGGGGAAGGGGGAAGCCTGCCCAGCACCAGATGCCAGGTGGGTCTAGGGCTGAAAAGCAAGGATCGCATTTTGGAGTCACACTTCCTTTCACTGTTCCCTGTACCTTCCCTAGAGCCTTGTTTGAAATCTCAGTCTGGTCCCTGCTCTGTTGAAGGGTGGTGAGGCCCTGTTCTGCACCTGAGGAGAGCAGTGTCCTCCCAACTCTGTGGCCAAAGAGGACAGCTGCCATGCAACAGGGGTCCCACGGGGACCTCTGCTGGGATGGAGCTGGGGGGGCAGGATGAGAAGATGATTCAGCAGCCTTGGGGCATCTCCCCAGCACATGGAGGAAGCACTAGGAAGCTCTCAGAAAGAGTGGAGGGAAAGTCAGAGAGGTGCTAGTGTGCAGCCGGAGAGCTGAAGGAGCATCAGTATCCTAACTGGGTTAAACGGGAACAGCTGGTCAAAGGGCCTATATGTCCTCCAGCTGGATAATCACAAGCTGACTACATTAATTTAGCCAGCTAACACTTTCCAGATTTTTCTCTTTCTTGGTCTCCTGTAGTTAGAGCAACTCCCTGACTTTCCTAAGCCTTCCAAACCCAGAACTCCCACCCTTCCAGACCCTGGACCCCTTGGCATTTTTTTGCCAGTGTCTTCTGCAACCTTTGATAGACAGTAACGTCCCCAGGGGCATTTATTCAAGTGAAAACTCCTGGGGGAATCTCAGCCATTCCGACCTAGTAGGTCTGAGGTTGGTCTAAGAGTGTGAGTTGTAACAGATGCCCCATGTGTTTGCAGGAGACCCAAAGACCGGCCAAAGCCAAAGCCAGTGGTTCTCAGATGCCGGCAGCATCAGAGTCGCCTGAAGCACAGAGGGCTGCCCCCTGTCCCCAGAGTTTTTTCAGGTCCTCTAGATGGGCCCAGGAATCTGCATTTCCAACAAGTTCTCAGGTGGCGACCATGCTGCTGGTTCAGAGACCTCACTTTGAGAATCTTTGCTCTCCTCCCCCTTCAATTCATCACCTACCAGGGAAGAGTGGTCTCATCATGTCTGCTTCTCTAGACCTCTCCAATGAGACAAGAGGCTCCCACAGACCCTTCACAGCTGTCAGGGACCTGGACCTTTGCAGACCTATCCTTGCTGGGTGGACTGGGATCACGTCACAGCTTTTTGTCAGAACCTTCAAGCCAAAGTGTCAAGTAACTGAGTCCCAGCATGTGTGACCCACAATTTACTTATAGGAGGGGACTTAAAAGTGAAACCCTGGTTGGAATGAAGGTCTTGAAGGCCTGTCCTGAGGTGTTGACTTCTCAGCAGGTGCACTATTGTTATTTAGATGATATTTTCTTTAGAGAGGTATGTCGGGGGTGGGGGAATAAAGTAGATGGAGATTATCAGGGAGAGGATTAAAGTCCCCCAAGCTACTCCCTGGGAGCTGTCCTTGGAATGGGGCAGGGGTATCCAGCCAGGGCCAAAAACTAAGAGGTAAGTCTAAAGAGAACAAGTGGTAAGATTCCAAATCCGGGAGACCCTGGGAGACAGAGGCACACAGGGGGAGGCAGGGAGGGCTGAGGCTTCACTCACCATTCAGGCCAGAGAAGCAGGCCTTTCGTGGACTGGGCCGGAATCTTAGAGCGGCCTGGCTCCAGCACTGACCGAGACCCAGCCTAGCCGCTAGTGTGCCCAGGAGGCCGTTAGCACTTTCTGTGCCTGTTCTCAGTCTCCACAACACTACACCTGGGGGTGCGGGAAGCCCAAAACCTGGCATGAGGAGTTGAGAAATACAATTGATCAAGTGAGGCCAGGGACAGTCCCCCTCGAAGAAGATGGTTCTCATGATCTGTTTGAGGATTCGGTCAGAGTGTATGGAGAATCCCAGATGTTGCCCCTACTTTTCTTTTCTTTCTTTCTTTTTTTTTTTTTTTTTTGAGATAGAGTCTCACTCTGTCTCCCAGGCTGGAGTGCAGTGGTACGATCTCGGCTCACTGCAACCTCTGCCTCCCCAGTTCAAGCGATTCTCCTGCCTCAGCCTCCTGAATAGCTGGGATTACAGGCACATGCCACCATGCCTGGCTGATTTTTGTGTTTTCATTAGAGACGAAGTTTCACCAGGTTGGCCAGGCTGGCCTCAAACTCCTGACCTCAGGTGATCCACCCACCTCGACCTCCCAAAGTGCTGGGATTATAGACATGAGCTACTGCGCCCGGCCAGGTGCCTTAATTTGGGGGGTCTTTTTGTAGAAAGAGGTATTAAAGGGGGATAGTAAATCTGGAGAAAAGGAGCTCCCACCTAACAATTAATTGGTGTGTTAAGGATCACAGGCTCCTGCTGGACCCTGCCATGGGAGGTGGGGATATTAGCATAATTCCCCAGAACCTGGGGAGACAGCTTGCTGTGAGGAATCAAATGCTACGGAAATAGGCAAATAAATAGACGGATGACAGATTAGCTATGGATAGATGATAAGTGAGACGGGATTCGGCAAAAATGGAAAGCGTGGCAGAAAGTCTCATTCGATAGACAGAGAGAGAGGTAGCCCTAGATATAGACAGATAGATCTCATCTTTTGAGCTGTGGTACTTGTTGGCACCTTGCACCAAATATTTTCATTTCTCCTCCTCGGCACATGGCAGAATTGCATTTCTTAGGTGCCTGAGATTAGGTGTGACTGTGTGGCTCGGTCTTGACAGTGGGAATGTGAACAGAGATGGTGTCACTTCTGTGAGAGAATATCAGGAGCGAGAGGGATTCGCTGTAGTATTTTGACCTCTGTGCTGTCAATCAATAACATCTCAGATGGAAGTTTCCCCAACGCTGGGGAACTAAAAGGAAAATGACACGGAGCAGAGAATCAGCCAGTCTGTGATAAACGTTTACAGTAAGCTATTTAATAAACAACGTTTTTAAGTGCTTTTTTCTTTTTCTTTTTTTTTTTTTTAATTGAGACAGAGTTTCACCCTTGTCGCCCACACTGGAGTGCAGAGTCATGATCTCGGCTCACTGCAACCGAGACTGCAGGGACTGCTCAGAGATGGGAGAAGAAAGAGGAGATCTTAGAACCAGACGTGATGACTGTCAGAGTGAAGTCCCATGCCCTCACCCCTGCCCCTTTCCTTCCATTTGTATCTTCATTTTTTTCACATAATAAACACTAAATAAATGCTACACACCCTACACCTGAGTGTTGTATTCATTGTTAAAAACAAGGATGAATCAGACACGGCCTCCATCCTGGGGAGCCCATGGTCTAGTGGGTGACAGTCATGTCCACAAATGGTTTCAAGGTTGGTTCAATTGTTCAATTGGGGAAGCAAGTACAAAGTGCCCACAGGGCCCTTCTTCAGGAAAGGTGAGGGGGCATCTGGGCTTGGGAGACCAGTAGGCAGCGCCAAGGTGAAGCCAGAATATAAATCTGTTGGCACATGCAGTGCCCAGCCCCACCTCTGACTTCTTGTGATCCCAGGGTCTCATCTCATATGGAGCCACCCCCTGGCCCCTGGAGGTGAATTGCTGGCTGCCACTGGCACTGCGAGGGAGCACAGCCCGTCAGCAGGAACTTGGCAAGTAGAATTGTTTTCAAGCTGGGGAACTAACAGGTTGTTCCCGAGACAAGTTATATTGACCAGATCAAACAGAGGCAATTCTAGCACAACCCCCACTGAGGTGTTGATTGGCTGGGCCTCGGCTTTCAGAGTTTTCGGAAGGTCTAAAACACCAAGGAGCATGGCCGCTGCCCCAAGGAACAATGTCAGGGATTACAAACCACGGCCGGACTCTGCCACGAGAAGTGAGGACGTTAAGCAGAATTCCCCAGAACCTGCGGAGACAGCTTGCTGTGAGGAATCAAATGCTACGGAAACAGGCAAATAAATAGTTGACGATAGACAGATTAGATATAGATAGATGATAGATGATGATGATGATGCTAGATGATGATAGATCGACAAGAGAAAGAGAAAAAGAAAGAGAGAGTCAATTTGGGGGTACCTAGTCTAAGATTTCTGAGGTCTCTGAGAATGACCCAGTTTCTAAGACAAAAATCTCAGACTATCATCATTTTACTTTTCTGATTTGTTTCATCTTCAGGTCTTAAAAAGGTATAATAATGGGCTGAGCGTGGTGACTCACACCTGTAATCCCAGCATTTTGGAGGCCGAGGCAGGCAGATCACGAGGTCAGGAGATCGAGACCATCCTGGCTGACATGGTGAAACCCCGTCTCTACTAAAAAGACAAAAAATTAGCTGGGCGTGGTGGCGGGCGCCTGTGGTCCCAGCTACTTGGGAGGCTGAGACGGGAGAATGGCATGAACCCAGGAGGTGGAGGTTGCAGTGAGCTGAGATCACGCCACTGCACTCCACCCCAACCGAGAGGACAAAACGACAATGCAAAAAAAAAAAAAAAAAAAAGTATAATAATGAAATCTTATGTGTTTTGTCATATAATAATTGTTCCTAATGGAAATATTAATGACATCAAATCAGAAAATCTCAGGGGTACAGGTGGTCAGAAATCCATGCTGAACTTTACACAGAGACACTTCTGACCTTTGCCTTGGTGCATTGCAGTGGTGCCTCTATTCAAAGTAACCAGAAAAGCGATCTATGCAAATATATCTTGAGCACGATAACAGGAAACAAATCATTTTCCTGCATCTCGTAGTCCCATCTCACCCCTACATCAAAGGACCATTTGTTGACACCGAATGCATTTTAACAATGCTTCAAAATAATTACCACAACTTCAACAAGACGCCTTTGCTAGGAAGAATGACTTGGACCCCTGTAGAAGATGACTTAGATGAAGCACCAGAGGGCTCCATTATATGGTGTTGCATGCCAGGGACTCCGGGGACCACATTACAGTAAAGGGCTCCCAATCCAGGAAAGCCAGTGTGAAACAAATTGGGGGTGTCATTTGGTTAGCAGTTTGCCTAGCAAAACTTCCCTTCCTGTGTGACAGGCACCCCTTGACTCAGGGACAGACACAGGGACAAAAAACTAACTAATCCTCTAAATGAATACACTGGCCATCTCCTCGGATAAACAGAAAACTACCTAAACCTAAGGCTCTCTGTGTTTCTTTCTACCTTTCCCTCATATTCCTTTTTGGATTAATTTCTCTCCATCTGTTTCTCATTTGCGTCTCACCTCTTTTCTCTCTTTTATTGAGGTTCGTTCCTCCTTAAAAAGACACAGGACTTCAGCTCAAGTGCCTACCACAATGTTTGTAAAATCCTGTTCCCCAAAGTGACACTAATGGTCTGTGGAACTTCTCCGGCCCTAATTACTTGGCAGTAGAAATCTCAGTGGGCCGCTTCTCCCTGCAATCAATTCCTTAGGTAATTACCACGAGCCAGAGCCGAAGCCATGTGCTGAGGAAAGGGCAGCGTTGGGTTAGGCTGAAATGCCTACTCTTGACTTTAGCATGTGCACAGAAAGACAATGCTGGCAGGTAAAATAGGGAGCAGGAAGGACAGACGGATCCATCACATTATTAAAAACCAAAATCACTGTGAATAGAAAAGAAGTCTTTTCTGCAAAGCTAATACTATTATTTCTTTAGACCAAATCGCCAAGTCGTGGGTGGTTTCAAATCAGCTGGCTTAGTGTGAGGTCTTCACATCTTGACGCTAGAATTCTGTCATGAAATGGGAAAACATCAAAGGACACCAAGGGCCAATGGGCAAGGCTTGCCTGTCCGGTTCATGCTGCCAAAGAGCTAAACTTTCAACATAAAATACATTCAAAATTAAAACAAGCCACAATGCCCAGTTTGTAGAGGCCTCTGTCAGTCTGAATATGTGGTGAGGAAGGCTCTGGGAGGGAAGAAAAATAGTTCTCACTGTGGTTCTGTCTCGTACATTGGGCTACTTTGAACTGCAATCTTGCAACACCCAATTACTGGTACTGGACTATCGTCCTATGTTTTCTGAGCTATGGTTGTTATTGAAATGATCTCTGAACTGTTTTTCCTAGTTTCCAGGACTTGGAAGAGCAATTTCATTTTCTCTTTTTTTTTTTTTTTTTTTTTTTTTGAGACGGAGTTTCGCTCTTGTTGCCCAGGCTGGAGTGCAATGGCGTGATCTCAGCTCACCGTAACCTTCACTTTCCAGGTTCAAACGATTCTCCTGCCTCAGCCTCCTGAGTAGCTGGGATTACAGGCATGTGCCACCACGCCCGGCTGATTTTGTATTTTTTAGTAGAGACGGGGTTTCTCCATGTTGGTCAGGCTGGTCTTGAACTCCTGACCTCAAGTGATCCACCCACCTCGGCCTCCCAAAGTGCTGGGATTACAGGCGTGAGCCACTATGCCCAGCCAAGCAATTCCATTTTCAAAAGCTTTTAATTTACCCTCCCTTACAGGTTCACACTTAGTGCATCAATCGAGGACATTTTTGCTCTGTCCCCAGCACCTAGGGCAGACAGTGCCTGGCCCAGAGGAGGCCCCCCATACCTATGGATTCAATGTTGGTCGAATGGAATAGAATGGAGCATGTTACGAGGTGATTTGTCTTCAGGCCATGATTTTCTGACTAAATGTTCCAACACTCATGCCATCAACAAATTCATTAATTCAACAAATATTCATGGAGAGCCAATTTCATGCCAGCCTGGGCCTCTGGGGCCACAGCGGTGAGCCAGGCAGGCAACCAGCCTTGTTAAAGACACTGAGAGAGAACCATGGTCTGCACCCTTGAGCTGCTTATAATAGGGTGAGGGAACAGAACAGATCGGAAGCAATTAGAAAACAATTAAGTGTTAAATTATACGCCTCTGACTAGCCCAGGGGATTCTCAGAGGGAGAAAAAGCTCCTGTAGTCATCGCTGTTTTCATGGAAGAGGTGATCTCTGGCTGAGCCTTGAAGGATTCCCTAGATTTGGGATGCAGAGCAGAGTGGGTAGAGTAGAATGTTCCTACAGGGAAGCAGTCACCTGGAGCTGCTCAAGGAAAACTGAAGCCTTAAAGGCCCAGTTACACCCTGGACCTGAATCGCTCCCAAAGAAAGAACTTGAAATCCTCTGGTGACTTAAAAGAGTTTGAATTGGACTTGGAGATATTTAGTTTCTTCACAAGTCTAACTTTCCTTCCTCTAACATGCTAGAACATGAACTTGCAATGATTTCCTTCTGGCCACTATCTTGGGAGAGAAGTTGGAGTCTAGTTCTAATTGTTGGCCCAGGGGAACGGCATCAGAATCTCCTGAGGACCTTTTCTCCTTGGCCCCACCACCAGAGTCTCTGATTCAGTAGATAGGAGATGACATCCAGGAATCTGTATATTTTTTAAGTTCCCCAAGTGATTTTATTAATCATTTTGGTTGGGGAGCTACAATCTTAGATTTATTTCAAAGACATTCACTCTCTGAAATTAGAATAAAAGTTATAGGCTTGTAGTAACTAAAAAAGTAGATATGACTTATGTCCATAAATCCCTTTAACAGACAACCTGGAGAATTTATAGGGGAAATAAATCAACCTGACACACTCTACTTCCTTGACCTTCTAAATGAGTCAAAATGATCAGAGTTTGGCCAAAATGAATTAAAATTTACTATTGTGGAATGGGCACAGCCAGATGAATGAAAATGAAGGGAGAGATTTGCTCTTATTTAAAATATTAAAAAGCTGAAGCTGTTAGTGAGTTGGAGTTAACAAATGTACTCCCTTTCCTTATTTAGCTCAATTTTTGTCTCTGATTCAAGGCAAAAAAAAAAAAAAGTCCATTTGTATATAAGATGTTCCAAGCATAAAAACCAGGAATAGGCTGGCTCTGATGTCTCACACCTAGAATTCCAGCACTTTGGGAGGCCAAGGCAAGAGGATTGCCTGATGTCGGGAGTTCAAGGTCAGCCTAGGCAACATAGTGAGACCCCAGCTCTACAAAAATATTTTAAAAATTAGCCAGGTGTGGTGGTGGGTGGACCCAACTACTCTGGAGTTGAAGCAGGACTACTTCAGCCCAGGAACAAGGCTGTAGTGAGCCATGATCTCACCACCGCACTCCAGCCTGGTGGACAGAGCAAGACTCCACCTCAAAAACAAAATAAATAAACAAACAAAACCAATCAAGAACAGCATATTTATTTCTTTGGTCACATGAACTGCTTACAGAATAATGCTCCATCCGTCAGCATTAAGAGGGTTGAGAGGATGATTATGGATCCGTGTGTGCCATGTTCTCTCTCTCAGTCCCCTCCAGACTTTAATAGGCAGTGCTTCTTAATGTTTCAAGATGTCTTCCTCCTCTTAGACTCACCTCACAAATCCCTAGTTCCATTTTTCTTTTACATATCTAATTTATACTCTGTGCTGGGGACTGGTTTGAATTTTCTCTCTTTGGCTACGTATTCAGTTCCTATTACTGTCAATGGAAGTTAGGTGCTCAAACTGAAGGCTTAAAATCTACCTGCAAATTCTTCCTTGATCAACACACACACACGCACAGGTTTCTTCTCTTCTCACTGTGATCTTGACTCTTGTTTAATCTAGGACACCAGGGTTCAATGTCTTTGTGATAGTTCTAAAATCCAACTGAGCTTCCCCTGAGGTGATCTCAGTATGCGGAAATTAACTAGTTTCTCCTATTCTGAAGTAGTACTGGTTTCAGAGGTCTGAATGGCTCAGAGAACGCACTTATTCTCTGTAGGCATAACTGAAAACCTCGTTTATTACCTGTTCAGTATTAGTTCTGAATCGCTGGGAGCAAATCTTCACGTATTTATTCATCATCCTCTGCTAAGGGCAGATTATCATTCGATGGCACCTAATTTTCTCCTAAAATTTTTGTCTAAATCATTTTAACAAATAACCAGCCCAATAATTATCGTGGTGTTCTAGTAACACTAAACAGAAGATGTATTACAAGTACCTTCAACAAAAAGCTTGGTCATAAATACTCCACATCATTATTGCTATGATGTCACTGCACTTGCAGCATCCACTTTGATGAGAGCTGTAGGAGTCAAGATTTACTTCCATGAAAACTGATAAGTGTAAAATGTAAGGCCAAAGCACCAGGGCTAATTACATCTACAGTCTTGTTACATTTGTCATAATCCTACAGGAAAAGAAACACCAAACTAATCATTAACTTGACAAGCTTTTCACTCCAGACCTGCCTTCCTATTACATGTGCCTTAGAAGATTCGGAGCATTCTTTTCTGTTAGAATTCTTTGTGGCATCAAATAAATACTCCTTTTGCCTTCAAAGCTGACTATTTTAGATTACTCTGATGAGTTGGGAGAGACATCAAAGGTCCTTTCTGTAGGTGAGTCCATTGGTTCATTCACTTACTGAGAACGTATTATGCAAGCATGTCATGCCAGGCACCATGGATGTGACTGGGAGTACAACAGTGGCAAAACCAGACACAGCTCCTGGTCACATGAAAGCCTGGTCTAGTTGGGGAGACGCAAGAAGACTGAGTAATGACACCCACAAATAAATAATCCCAAGCGGAGCTGAGGTTTAGCATGGAAGAAGTGGCTTTTCCAGAGCAGGTGGCCAGACACCCAGCCTAGGCTGAGGGTCAGGGCAGCTGTGACCAAAAGAGGAAGATGCCTGAGACAGGAAGGAGGAGTGAGGCAGGGATGGCACAGGGGGCAGCAGGTGCCAGAAGCTGGTGGGTGGGGACATAGTACTTGGACGTGCTATGCAAAGGGGACAAGGCACCTGAGCACGAGGAGCCAGGATAGGTACAGACAGGGACCTGATGTGGTGGAGCCTTGGGCGCATCCTTAAGAACTGGGACCCATAGGCTTTAACAAAGTGAGAGGCAATCAGATTTACATATAGAAAAGTGTTTAGGCGAATAGATTGAATAGAGGAGGACCAGGTAGGAAGCTGGCTTCGGCATGCAAGGCTGGGGTATGAGGCCAGGAAACAGAGTGCAGGAACAGCTGGAAATAAGGAGTGGAAGCAAGAATTACAGAGGAGGTGAAAGAAACAGGCACTTGAGAGAGATTTCTGACGATGAGGGGGCGGGTGCGTCAATGAGGACTCCAACACGTCCGACTTGCATAACTTAATGAGTGCCGTGCCATTCACCAGGAGTGGGCCAGGCTGAAGGAGTGGATGTGGTGAAATATCCAAGTGGTGAGGCTGAGCAGACCTTTGGAGATATGCAGAGGAGGGACGTGGGCTGGAGACATGAACTTGGAATTCATCACCATCTAGATGGTCGTCAATGTCCTGGGCATGAAGGATGAGCCAAGGGAGAGAACAGAATGAATCTCAGGTTCCTGGAAAATGGTTCTGGAATGTGGAGCTGATATGAGTCATGAAACTTCAAATCAAGCTCCTGCATTTCAGGTCCAAACCCATTCACTGCTGTGCAACCACTCTATAACCGTAACAGCTAAAAACAAAATGGCTTTGCTTTCCTCTACATGAGAAACCTTAGGAAAAGGGCTTCAGTAGGACAGCCCATCAAATAACACAGGATTCCGGTGTTTAGAAAGTCATTTATCACAGGCTGGGTGCGGTGGCTCACGCCTGTAATCCCAGAACTTTGAGAGGCTGAGGCAGGTGGATCACGAGGTCAGGAGATCGAGACCAGCCTGGATAAGATGGCAAAACCCTGCCTCTAGTAAAAATATAAAAATTAGCCGGGCGTGGTGGCGGGCGGCTGTAGTCCCAGCTACTCGGGAGGCTGAGGCAGGAGAATGGCGTGAACCCGGGAGGCAGAGGTTGCAGTGAACCGAGATCATGCCACTGTGCTCCAGCCTGGGTGACAGAGACTCTATCTCAAAAAAAAAAGGTCGCTTATCACAAAATTTGAGTCAAGTCTGTTTGCATGTACCTAACTACGCACACTCCTCCGTGGACCAATTGGCGTGGTTGGGCTGAGACAGCCCCAGGGGGACAGGCTCAGATCCTAATGAGATTGAGACGGAATGGGTCCCGGAAGTTTTCTTTTCATGGTTCACTTATACAAAATCAAAGATGCTCACTCAGGTCTCTCTGCTCATATATCTTGCTCACTAATTTGATTAACCCCTATCAGCCAGGCCCAGGATATGTGGGATCTTGGGACAAAGATCATTGTTTTTTTGTTGTTGGTGCCCACGGAGAACATGTTGATCAAGGTGCTGTGCAATTATCAGTCCATGAACTCATCAGCCCACTTTTTGTTGTAGTAAACAAATGCAAATTTGGATTCTTGAGCACATTTCTTTCTTCCTCTCTCTTTTCAGATACAGGCCCTAAGTTTAGTTTCTAATAATCAAATCGAATCTGTGTATTTTTACGTTGCCTTTAACTGGTAGGCAAGCATTCAGAATTTCCTAGTGCACCAGTCACTTGTAAGTGTCGGTGGTCTACAGCATGTTGCACCAGGCTGGGAGATGACAAGATGTGAAGAAAAGGCCATTTCTGCCATATGTCAGAGATATTCTGGCACATAACCCCATGCACAGAAAGTGGCAGGACCTAGGATATTCACCATCATGTCACAGGTTTTGATTTCCAAAAGCTGGTTCCCCAGAGATTGGTGTTGTACTTCTAAGGAAGCCATCTGCAATTCGGTTTGCTGCAATCACACAGACTAAAATCGAGAGCCCTTCAGAAATTCCTTCAGTTTCTTCAATGCCCCATGCCCTCTCTTTTGACTCCTGATTTTTGAGCCTGTTTCTGTCTAGGTTCTTCTTTTCCCCTGTCCTCCCTCTTGGTGTGTCTAAATCTTACTCACCCTCCGGACTCAGGACTCAGCTTAGCTGTCACTTCCTCCGGGAAACCTCTTCTGACCTCTCTTCCTCTTTCAAGTTCCCCCGACGGTTGTTTTCCCAGCACCTCCACTCTCCCACCCTGACACTAGACCCCACTGCAAACGTCTAAGTACTGAAACTCCCTCTAGACCAACACTCCAGATCAGCTCAGCCGGGACTGCGCAAACATCATCCTCACTGCCATATGCCTCTTGCCTAGTGCCATGTGTTAAACAAGTAAAGAATCAAATAGCCAAGGGACTCCCCCATCTCAGACTCTGTGGGAGAGGCAAATCCAGCTGGAAAAATGAAAACAAAACTGGAAAGCCCAGAGCCACGCTACAGGAAGACATAGGACTCTGTGTCTGGCCTAAGGATCCTCTGTGGCTAAGCAAGGAATCAGGGCTACAATCAGCCTGTTTCCTATTCCGTGCAGGACACTTCAGCTCCTTTGAGCCTCAATTTCCCCATCTATAAAGTCAGGGTGAGAACATTACCTAATTCCTAGGACTATTGCCAGGAAAAGTGAGATATGTTTTAAGAAAACTCTTAATGAGCCCCTAACACACTCTACAAACATAAGGGAGAAATCTTCAGAATGGGACATCAGGCACTGCTGGTAAAAGGTGAAATGGTACAACTGCGGCAAGGGGAAATTTGGCAGTATCCGGCAAGATTACAGATACATTTGCCCTTTGAAGCAGCAATCCCACTTCTAGAAATTCGTTCCAAAGATAAACTGGCAAAAATATGAAAAGTGTGTAACAAATGTGTGTAACTATTTTTAAAGCCTAAATTAAAAAAAAAAAAAAGCAGTTCCTAAAATCAAAACCAATTGAAACAAATAAAATTAGCTCCATATCTTCTAGATGTTATAACCACACAGACAGAACTATACCAGGTAAATTTAAAACACAATTATTCCATTATTCCATTGTATGCTTCTTGAGGAATATACTCTAAGGACAGGGACTAGACAAAAATTTTGAAAATCTAAACTGTTTTCAGTAAAGATATTGTGGGTAATAACATTGGTTTGTATGTGTATTGTGAGATAAAGCAATTTCAGCATGGAAGAAAGAAAAAAACTTACAAAACCAATGAGATTCCCCATACTTCTAAAGTGACTTATCATTGTAAACTCATGATATAATTTATCTTAAACAAATAAAATGGGGTTTAATTCTTACCTCTGACCACTGAAAAGACAAAAATGTATACCTCAATGGCTTCTAAACAACATTTCCTACTAAAGGGAATGTAGGCTCCTTGAGAAATGGCTGGTATCAGGTCTGGGGAAGAGAACATGTATAAGACCAGCATGAACTTAAGGAAATAAAGAAACTATCAAAGTCATGTCAGATGTCAATGGAAAAGGCTCCCACCATCAAAGGGTCAGTTTGAGCACCAACAAAAGTCCTAAATGCAAGAGATTGAAATGTATCTAATTTTTTTATAATGATACTAACAAATAAACAAACTTATTGGTCAACTTTGGAGATGTTAAAGAACCAATTCAATACTTTCAAAAAACTGATAAATCCAGGTGAAAAAATCAAGCATTTTTCCTTTCTTTCTTAAATGATCTCCATCTCTGCATAATTGAAGAGTTGATGAGAGGAATTTTTAATAGAATATATCAACTAATAAACGGAGAAGGAAGAAGAGAATTAGAATATCACCATTATGCAAGTCCTAAAAAATGAATGGATCTAAACCAGCAATGAGCAATTGGAATTTAAAATTAAAAAATATAATGCCATTTTCATTAACACCAAAAAATGAAATACTTTGGTATTATAAATCAAACAAAACATGTATAGAATCTATATGTGGAAAACTATAAAACTCTGATGAAAACAATCAAAGATCTAAACAAATGGAGAAATATCTCATGTTTACTGATAAGGAAACTCAATATTATTAAGATGCCAATATTCCCCAGCTTCATCTATAGAGTCGATGCAACCCCTATTAAAATTCCACAAGTTTTTTTGTGGCTATCAAAATGCTGAATTTTACGGTTTTTATGGAAAGGTGAAAGACCCAAAAAAGCCAACAAAATCCTGAAAAAGAACATAGCCAGAGGACTGACATTAACTGATTTCAATACTTACCATAAAGCTACAGTAATCAGGACAGCATGATATTGATGAGAGAATAGACAAATAGATCAGTGGAGCAGAACAGAAATAGATCCACACAAATGTAGTCAATGAATTGATCTTTGACAAGGAAACAAAGGCAACTCAATGGAGAAAGGATAAGCTCTTCAACAAATAATTGCGGGAATGACTGGGCATCTACATGCAAAAGAACAATTCTAGATACAGACATTACACCTTCCACAAAAGCTAACTCAAAATGGATTATAGGCCCAACTGTAAAAGGCAAAATTATAAAACTCTTAGAAGATAATATAAGAGAAAATATGGGTCACTTTGCATTGGATGGTAATATTTTAGATGCAAAATCAAATGCATGATCCATGAGAGGAAAATTTGGGAAGTTGGACTTTATTAAAATTAAAAATTTCTGCTCTGTAAAATGCACCATTAAAAGAATGAACAGACAAAGCTACAGACTGGGAGAAAATACTGTCAAGTGCAAAGGACTTATATCTAAAATATACAAAGAAGTTTTAGGACTCAACAATGAAAAAACTCAATTTCATCTGAACAGAAAGCTCACTAAAGAAAACACAAAGATAGCAAATAAGCATATAAAAAAGACATTCCATTTGATATCTTACATCATGAAGTAAATGCAAATTAAAACAACAGTGGCACATCATTATACATCTATTAGAATGGCCCAAATCCCAAAAAACTGATAATACCAAATGTTGTCAAGGATGTGGGAGAGCAGGAATTCCTATTCCTTGCTGGTAGGAATGCAAAATGGTACAGCCACTTTGAAAAATAGTTTGGTAGTTTCTAAAAAGCTGAACATATTCTAACCAAATAATCCAACAATGATGCTCCTTGGTAGTCACCTATTTAAGTTGAAAACTTATGTCCACATAGAAATCTGCACATAAATGTTTATAGAGGTTTTATTCAGAGTTGCCGAAAACTGGAACTAACTGAGATGTTCTTCACTCAGTGAATTGATAAACAAAGTGTGTCGCATCCATACAATGAAATATTTTTCAGCGCTAAAAAGAACCGTGGGCTGTCAAGCTACAAAAGGACATGGAGGAATCGTAAATGCACATTGCTAAGTGAAAGAAATAAATCTGAAAAGGCTGCTTACAGTATGATTCCAACCATATGATGTTCTGCAAAATGCAAAACTATAGATATAGTAAAAAGCCCCGTAGTTGCCAGGGGTTTAGGTGGAGCATAGGAGATTCTTAGGGCACTGAAACTATTCCTGTGTGATACTTTCGTGGTAGAAACACATCACTATGCATTTGTCAAAACCTATAGAACTGTATAAAACAGTGAACCCTAACGTAAACTATGGACTTTAGTTAATAGGAATGTATCAATATTAGTTCATCAACTGCAATAAATATACCCCACTTAGGCAAAATGTTAATTATAGATGAAACTGTGTATGAAAGGGAGTATATTGGAACTCTGTACTATCGGCTCACTTTTTTATAAATCTAAAACGGATTTTAAAGTAAAGTCCATTAATTTTTTTTAAGTAATGAATCTAGGCAATAATTATCAATGGCTGCTAGCATCAGAAAAAGAGAAGCAACCACACATGTGCTTTCTGATGGGAGAACACAATTCCACCTGTAAAGTAATCTTACCAAAATACAAGACAGCAATAAGACCTGAATGTCATCAAACATTTAGCTCTAATTTCCAATTGGCAGAAAATACTGTAGTATTGTAGAAAATACAGAGGACAAACAACAGATCCAATAACAGCACAGAGATGCAATCAGCAAATCCCAGACTCCAGGAAATCCTACAGAACAAACTACACAATTTCTTCAACGAATAATGTGTACAAAAGAGGTGGGGGTGGGAAAGGAAACTCATAGTTTAAAAGAGACTTAGGAAGTTGGGTATGGTGGCTTATGCCTGTAATCCCAGTGGTTTGGGAGACTGAGGCAGTTCAATCACTTGAGCCTAAAAGTTCAAGACCAGCCTGAGCAACATGGTGAAATCCCATCTCTACCAAAAAATACAAACCAAGCATGGTGGTGGATGCCTGTAATCCAGGCTACATGGGAGGCTGGGGTGGGAGGATCACCTGAGCCCACGGAGGTCAGGCCGCAGTGAGCCATGATCTGGCCCCTGCACTCCAGCCTTGGGGACAGAGTGAGACCTTGTCTCGACAACGACAGCAAAAAAGACTTAGAAGATCTATTGAGCAATTGCAATGTATTTGCAATATATTGATCTTGTTTAGAACTTGATTCAAACAAATAAACTAAATGGGGGAAAAATCTAAAATATATAATGATAAACCTTTATAAGACAATTGGAAAAACTGAATACTGATTGGATATTTGATGATATTATGGAATTGTTAATATTTTTAGATGTGATCATGATCTTGTAGTTTTATGTTTAAAATTTGAATCCTCTTTTAGAGATAAGTACTGAAACATGAATACGGATGAAATAAATTTGTTGATGAGGGTTTGCCTCAAAGAATCCAAGGAGAGGGAAAAAGGATAGGAGAATAGACGAAACAAGATTGGCCATGAGCTGACTTTTGTTGAAACAGGGTGTTGGGGATAGGGGGTCCTTCTCCGTGTTTCGAGGCTGGGCAGACTGTGACCTGCAGGCCAAATCTAGCCCACCAGCTTTTTTTTTGCAAGGGTTGGAAACTAAGAAAGACTTTTATATGTTTAAATGGTACAAGAATCAGGAAAAAAGAAGACTATTAATAACATGTAAAAATTATGTGAAATTCAAACGTCGGCATCCACAAATAAAGTTTTATTAGAAGACACGACCATTCATTCACTGACACGCTATTGGTAGCTGCTTTTGTGTGACAACAGAGCTGCACAGTTGAGGCGGAGAACATATGGCCCGGGAAACCGAAAATATTTACTATCTGGCCCTGTACAGAAAAAGTTTTCCACTTCCTACACTATTCTCTCTAATATAGCATATGTTTGATTTTCCATCATAAAAAGTTAAAGAAAAATCTGCCTATGTTGTTATCTCTCAAATGTGCCCAAATATTAACCAACATTTGAGGGAGCAAAGCAGCCGCTTTTGCTATGAGGGCTCTACACACCCGTGCCTCATCCACCTCCTGAATTCCTCGGCTCCCCAACTCAGAAGGTGTCTGTTACATCGTGAAATAATATTTGTCACTAAATTAATCTTGACCTTAAGTCCAAGGTTGAAATTGCAACATTAGCATATATACGGTTTGGCAGCCCCAGCTGAATTCTCATATTAAATTCTCCACCCTGAGCCATTCTTTGATTATCTGCACCCAAGCTGATATTCAAGCAAATGAAACTGTATATTAAAGCTACAAACATTTTACGTGGCCCTGGGCGGCTGTATACTTGAAGATTGGTGGGACTTTCTTGAAAGCCTGCCAATTTAGACCCATGACTTGTGATTGTGAATTCTTCAACTGCAGGTGCTTGCACAGCTCTGGACCCTGCGCTGTGGATTTTTGCTGAGGTCAGGCAAGCCACGCAAATGACCCACTAGGAGCCTGGGCGGCGCGGCAGCCAGCTCTACAAGTCCTCTTCTTGTTGGTTCTAGTGATGAACCCAGTCCTTCGGGACGGGTCTCTGGAAAGTTAATTGGGCAGGGAAGAAAAATGGCGTGCTTTCACAAAAGCGCTGCAGGACAGTGACCTCTGCATCTGCCCGTGTTACCCGGCCGCGGCGGCCTGTCAGAAACAGCGTGTCTGGCGTGACAACTAAAGTGTTGGACTGCTGCGAGTGCTGCTAAGGACAGAGTGTGGCTGCCGCCAGCTGGTGTCGCGGGGCAGGCCCCAGACATGCCATGGTACCGCCTCTGTCACCCCCTGGCAGAGCCCGTTACCTGGCACCACGCCTGAAGTGTGCCCAGGGAATTACTCCGTCATTTTTCTCAGTACGCTGCTCTCCGCGGATGCTGGTTTCATTCCGGGGCTCAGGGAGGCTGGTGCCGGTACGTGTATGTTTCCGAACCTCAGATCCCAAAAGCACAAGGTGTGAAGGTTCCTGGCAGCAACTCGCTGACTTGGCTTGTTGTGGAACGAGGATGGAAAACTCCAGCAGCAACGAGGAGGCCCACTCACCCACAAACCAGGCTCCTGCCTGCAGGGTCAGGAAGCTGTGTCTGGTGTCTGGGGCCAGCCTCCCTCCGCTGGGAGTTGGGGAAGGTGAAGGGAATGAAACTCCCATCTGGGCTTTGTTCAGCCTCAGGCAAATGACTAGAAAGAGACCTAGGGCCAGGCTAGAAAGATACTGTCTGTAAAACGTCCAGAGCTTTTGGGAGAAGGTGAAGATGGGTCCTTTTAAATAGAAAGGCCAGGAAGCAGGGATACTGAAATGAGAATAAAAGCCAGCATTCTCACTGTGCCCTAGGCCCTGTGTGATCTGCCTCTGTCTTTTTCTTCACCTAATTTTATGCCACTCTCCCTCACCTCCTCCTTCTGTCCTGCTGGTATTTAATCAGCCGCTCAAACGTGTAGAGCCTTAGAGCCTCGGGGCCTTTGCACATGCTGTCCTGCTGCCCAGAATGCCTCATGCTCCCTTCTCCACCTCCCACTCCCTCTCCCGGTCCTGATCTCCACCCTGCCTCTGCCTGTAGCCTGCACTTTCTCTTCCCTTAGTCCCCTGCTCCCCATTAAAGTCAGTCTCCCTTGGTTGTGCTATCTCAAGCCTTAGTCTGACTCCTTCGTAGCCCCTGAGCCAACTTACAGTGTTTCACTTACTGCTTTATTCATTCATTTTTGTCTCTATCTCCACAACTAGATTATAATTTCTTTCAGGACAGCTACCATGTAAAATTTATTTTCTACAGTATATCCAGTATCTAGCACAGTGCCTGGCACACAGTAGGTGTTCACTACATGCTTATTGAATGAATGAGGCTGGGCGCAGTGGCTCACGCCTATAATCCCAGCACTTTGGGAGGCTGAAGCGGGTGGATCACCCGAGGTCAGGAGTTTGAGACCAGACTGGCCAACATGGTGAAATCTCTTCTCTACTAAAAATACAAAAATTAGCCAGGCGTGGTGGCGCATGCCTATAATCCCAGCTACTAGGGAGGCTGAGGCAAGAGAATCGCTTGAACCCGGGAGGCAGAGGTTGCAGTGAGCTGACATCATGCCACTGCACTCCAGCCTGGGTGACATAGCAAGACTCTGACTCAAAACAATGAATGAATAACTGATTCAGGATTCACTATGTTAAATTTTATTTTCTTATTCTCAGCTCCCTCTATAGATTGGCTAAGTGGTGTTCTCAGGGCTTGACTGGTCAGTAAACACATTTTTCAAGGCCCTTCATTTCTCCCCCCCCACTTTTGTTCCCAGTCTTCTGGTCATTTTGATATTCATTAACAACCCTTATCATACAGTGGGCAGAAGGAGTAATTTGCTTCTCATTAACTGGCTAAACTATCATTTGGGCATTACTTATCATTTCAGAGATTTCTGTCCACTTGGAGCAGGCAGTTGTATCAGTCAGAATAGGCCAATTGCTGGAACCTATAACCCCCACACCTCAGAAGCTTAAATTAAGCCACTGAAAGTTTATTTCTCACTTATGCAAAGTTCAATGTGAATGTTTTAGGTCGTGCAGTTCTCCTTGGAGGGATGACTCAAGGGCCCTCCCATCATGTGACATTTCCATCTTCGACACCCAAGATGTCAAAGCATCAAAAAATGAAAAACATGATTAATACCTTTTCTCCAGCTAATCAAGCTAGTTAATGCGGTTCAGTAGATGACAGTCCCATCTAGTGGCAAAAGGCACATTTGGAGGTAATAACTTGCCTTCGGTCACTTGTGTCAATCTGCTCTCCCACCCCCGGCTCCATCACCCCAACACACAGTCCATCAGCAAGTCCAACTGGCTTCATCTCCAAACCAACCCACATCTACTTCACGGACTCTGCTACCCCTGGACCAAGCTCCTGCCATGTGTTGCCTGAACTATTGCAAAATCCCTCTAGCTGAATGTCCTCCTCCCACCCATCCTTCCATGATCTGTTCTCCACAGAGCAGCCAAAGAGGGTGTTCGGCTATTATTTTATTTTGTTGTGTGCAGCTTACAGGTTTCTGTTTCCCTTTGTTTCCTTTGCAATATAAAGAAGCCAGTCATGGTGGATCACGCCTATAATCTCAGCACTTTGGGAGGCTGTGGAAGGAGAATCGCTTGAGGTCAGGAATTCAAAACCAGCCTGGCCTACATGGTGAAATCCCGTCTCTACTAAAAATACAGAAAAAAAAAAAAAAAAAAAAAAAAGTAGCCAGGTGTGGTGGTGCGTGCCTGTAATCCCAGCTCCCAGCTACTTGGGAGGCTGAGGCAGGTGTACTCCTTGAACCTGGGAGGCGGAGATTGCAGTGAGCTGAGATCGCATCACTGCACTCCAGCCTGGGCAACAGAGTGAGAATCAATCTCAAAAAAAAAAAAAAAAAAAAAAAAGGGAGAGAGAGAGTTCTTTTGAAACTTTTATTATAAGAATTTTCAAGTATACACAAAACATATTCAGTTGCAATACTTATCAATTCATGGCCAGTCTGGTTTCAGCTACACCCCTCCTCACTTTTCCATTTTCCCCATACTATTTTGCAGCAAATCCTTGACAGCAAAGGAGCTCTATTAACCACAAATCAGAGCAAGTTACTTCCTAGCTTAACAACCTTTAAAAGCTCTGCAAGGCATTTACAATGAAACCCTTCGGCTCACCCTGGTACCCAGAGCCCCACCTGACTTGGCCTGCTAATCTCTTTAATGGTATGTCCTCACTCTGCCCCAGCCACAGCCGCCCTCTATTCTTGGGCTCACTCAGCTTATCCCTACCCCAGTGCCTTTGCACTTGCTGCACTGCTGCCTAAACTACTTACTACTCTACATTTATGTGGCTGGCCCTGCCTGGGCATTCACGGCTCAACTCTGATTTGCTCTGAAAGGCCTCCCCAGTGAGTCTGTCTCTGGAAACACCCCCAGCCCCACTCCTCTAACCAGCCACTTTCCACCTTAACACTCTGAAACTAGTTTCCTCCTTTAAAAGATGTGTTTGTTCTAGCCAGGTGTGCAGTGGTGTGCACCTGTGGTCACAGCTACTCGGGAGGCTGAGGCAGGAGGATCACTTCAGCCCAGGAGTCCAAGTCCAGCCTGGACAACATAGTGAGACCTCAGCTCTCAGGAAAAGAAAAAAAAAGTGCTTGTTCTAAAATCAAAGGTCCAGAAAAGCAAATAGACTAGTGCCAGGCATATGATAAGCACTTAATATTTATTGAGTAAAAACAAAAAAGAATACGATTTTAAAGTATTAGCTTTAGGGCGGTTTTTGAAAATAATTTTCCCTGGTGCATTTATAATAGCATTTGTTAGAAAAAATGTATTTATACAAATTTATTTTTTGAGAGAAAAAATACCACTTGTAGTGCAAAGGCATGTTCTTCCGTGAAAGATCATACATGACTCAGTCTCTGACTCTGCCAAGAGGAAAAGGAAGTCAGGACAACGTGACTATTTTTAGTCCTTAGAAGTAGCCATGCCTCTAGCTAAGATGTGAATGGAGGAATCTGTGGCTTATAGAGTTGATTTGGATGATGAGACCATACTCTGAAGACAAACTCTTAATACCGTGCCATGACAGAAAAACATTAAGGAGACAAGATTCATGAATTCTGAAATGAGAAGTGGAAGCTTCTTGAGATCGAATCTCACTCTGCGGCCCAGGCTGGATTGCAGTGGTGCCATCTGGCTCACTGCAACCTCCACCTCCCGGATTCAAGCTATTCTTCTGCCTCAGCCTCCCGAGTAGTTAGAATTACAGGCACGAGCCACCACACCCAGCTAGTTTTTGTATTTTTGGAAGAGACAGGGTTTCACCATGTTGGCCAGGCTGGTCTTGAACTCCTGGCCTCAGGTGATCTGCCCGCCTCAGTCTCCCAAAGTGCTGGGATTACAGGCGTGAGCCACCGTGCCTGGCAAAAGTTAAAAATTTGAGATCGTTAAAGAAAAGCCTCCATTTAAGGTCTTTGAGTATTTGGGGATCCTATTTGATGGAAGGCAAATTGTAAGTGAAATTACATTGTGCTTCCAGTTTGCCACTATCCAATTTTAAAACAATGTCCGCCGGTGCCCTCATCCTCTCCCACCCACATGGGCTCTCCCTCACCCAGTGTGCTTCTTCAACCCTTCCCTGTGTTTAGAACTGGACTGTCTCTTCTTTCTGTCTGTAGGAATATTTTTCGAGACCTGATCTTTAGGATTTCTGAATGTGAGTGCATATGGCTTTACACAAAACATACGTAGTAGAAAAGCTTCGTGTTGATTACATTTGTATTAATCCGGTGCTTTGAAACCCACTAGGAGGGTATTCTCTTATAATGCTCCTCGCGTTGATGCCGCGGTATGAGTCCCTGGATCTGGCTGATTTGAAGCAAGAGGTACCTATGCAGGACTGGGTGCTCCCCAGCCTTTCATGCGCCCTCCAGCTTTCCAGACAGCTTGGCGGGATGACAGTGTGCCCTCAACCTTCTCCCACACATCCAGCGCCTCCAAGGAGAACAAGGGCGTCATTGATTTCAGGCGCTGGTAGGAATGTGCAGGGGCGGGCAGGCTTCCAGCACTCAAGCTTCCCTTGAAGATGGAAAGTGCAAGGCTACCAGGAGCACTGAGAAGCCACAGGCTGGGCCCAGCCAGGAATCCACCGGGAAATGCTCTTGCCTGGCTTCCTGAGCCTCAGGGCTGGAGTGGACACAGGGCTCCTGTCTCGGTGCCTTCAGTGGCTGGGCTGGCCTGGGCTGGCCTGGGTTGGCCTGGGCTAGCCTAGGAGTCTGGGGCAGAAGTTTATTTAAAGAAGCTACTCTGAGTTCTGTGGGTGGCACAGATCCAAAAATTTCATATATATTCAATGTCAGACTGAGCATTTTTCTGTGTGCCAGGAAAAATCCTTTACATAATTAGCTCATTTAAGCCTCACACATCTTTATGAGGCAGGATCAGCACCATTTTACACTCAGTTGAGGAAACTGAGTCAAAGAGAAGAATGAAACAGACCTGAAATTACACAGCCAGTAAGAAGGGGGGACTGGGAATGAACCCAGAGCCCTCCCACCCCAAGGTCCAAGTTCACGGCTGCTAGCAAGCATAGAGCCAGCACAGAAGGAGACGAAGAGCACAGACCTTGTCCCTTGCTTCCTGGCTCAAATCCCAGCTCTGCCACTTTTCAGCTCCGTGACTTTAGCAGGTTGCTAAACCTCTCTGTGCATCAGTTTCTTTGAGAGTAAAATGAGATAATAATAGGAGCTAGTGCATGAGGCTATATGTGGATTAAATCAGTTAATATACGTGAGTGCTGAAAACAGCCCCTGGTGTGTGTATCTATATGTGTGTGTGTGTGTGTGTGTGTGTGTGTGTGTGTGTGCACGTGCGCGCATGCGCATGCTGTGTGTCTGCTATCGTATGTCCTAAATACAACTTCTCATTCCTGCTCAATCTTGTTTTGTTAGTTCCCTCTCCACCTCTCAGTGAAGAACATCTAACCCCTGAAACCCTTGCTAATTATTTTGGAAAGAGACTTTCTGGAGGAGGTCAGCAAATGCCACTTTCCAGCTGCTGTGTCTTCTTTCCATGCAGCTGGACATTGCTAGGTGATATCTGCTGCCTGCAAAGGTGCTGGGAGGCCCTGCTTCCAGGCCTTGGTGGGTACCATGTTATCCAGAGGAGACGGTTCCCAGCCAGCCTCTGCCAGATGGGTGACTGGGCGCCACCCCTACGGCTGATGCCACTGGCACTCCCCAAGCAGAGGCGGCTGTGTTCTCTGAAGCCCTCATTGTGCCAGAGTCATATGGCGCCACGGCCAGCCACCCGCCTGCAGGGCCTGACATAGCACTTAAGGGAACTGGCTTCTGGTTTTTTCCACAGAATCCATGAACTCATGGGAGGCTGTGCCGTGGGTCAGAAATGAGAATGAACCCTCCTCTCCAGTGCCGGAAGCCCTGTTATGATCCCGCAGCCCCATCTTCCTCATTCCCCAACTCTGCCTCCTCTCCTCCTCCTTCAGTCAGAAATCCTCAACCCGACTCCCTGCGAAGGCCCGTGGGATGGCCTTGGGGGACCTGCACTCTAACACTGGGCATGTGCAAATCCTGGGAAGACGCTCAGTTATCAGCATCCTCTCAAAAGAGGTTCATGACCTGAAAAAGTCAAGGACGCTGGCTTCCATAGGTTGAGCCAACCAGTTAGGTTGGGTCCTCCGGGAAAGGCTCCCAGCTAGAGTTATGTGTGCAGAAGGGCTATAGCTGAGCAACTCCTGGGAGGGGCCGGGGGAGAAGTGAGCCAGCCCCACAGAGAGCTCTGGGGCACAGACCACCCAGGAGAGGAATCCCGTGGTGGACAGAAATGCCAGGCCTTTGGACCACTGCCTTGCTCTGATGTGGGCCTGGGCCAGCCCAAGGAGGGCACAGTCCTTTTTGAAAGCTGAGGCTTAGTCTGACGAGCTGCGAGCGGGCAGCTGTCAGTAGCCACGCTCCTTGTAGCTGGGCCTGGAATCCCTCCTGGAAGGGGAGCGCCGTGCCTGCTGCATGGCCCTGGGCAGCTGCTGCGCATGGCTGCTGGCGGACCGTCACCAAGGTCCATCAGACCTGCCAAGGCAAATCTGAATCCTGTATGCGGCTCCATCTAAAGCAAGCTGAGACTCTTCCACTCTTAACTTAGAAAACGCCCTCTCCCAGCTGCTAGGTCCTGAACTTGACCTGGGGAAGAGAACGACAAGGCCATGCTTGGGCAGGAGAAGCTAGGGATAGGCAAGGGAATCTTTACATTATGAATGGGTTGTATACATGTTGCTTGTTGTTTAGAGAGTGGAATACATTTTGTCCTGGAAATCCTACTATAAATGGGGGGATGGGCACCCGGGCCTTCTTGCAAAAGCCTGTTGACTTTCTAATGATGTTGAAATGGTAGGAAGGGTCATCCAGGGAGGACCTCCACGCCCGCACATCTCCTCTGGGTTGCCCAGGCAATCCCGCAGTAGCCGAGGCTGGACGCAGCTGACCCCAATAGACAGGAGAAACACGCCAGCACCACAGGAAAGAATCAGGCTGAAAGGGTGTCCCAGGACTTCCGTGGCCTAGAATTAGAGAGACATCGCATGGGGCAAGGTTCCAAGTAGGGTTCGTGGCAGGGAGGGCCCCTGCCGCAAAGGGATTCAGTCTTGTGCGAGGGAGGTCAAGTTGCCTCTTGATTTGCAGCGGTATTTCTCACCTACACTTGACACCGTCACCAGCCCAGGTGCCTTTCCAGTCACCCTCACGGGAAGGCTCATCCACGCTGGAAGGAGGGAACCTCTTCGTTAACCTCTAGCATGCCGGTGCCTGCCACCCCCGGGCGCGGGAGCCCGCAGGAGCAGGCGCGTGGACGTCCTGAGAGCTGCCACTAGATGGCGCGTCCGCCCTGCCTACTCAGGAGCCCCGCGCAGGGCACTGGGTGCGGGAGCCCGGCTAATTGTCCTCTAACGAGAAGGTGGCTTCCAAAGTGCCCTCCTCGCAGGGAAAGCGCCAGGCTCCTATCAAGGGGAATGGCTTATTTATCCTCTAACGTGAGGAAGCTTCCACACAGCATCAATTAAACACATTAAATGTGACCAGAGTGAGAAAACACCTAAAGGATAGAATATTGAGTTGTTGCCATTGACAGATATCAAATCACCCATTCTGGTCTCGGTGGCATGTACAGTTGACCTTGAACAACACAGGTTTGAACTGTGCATGTCCGCTTAGAGGTGGACCTTCTTCTGCTTCTGCCACCCCTGAGACAGCGGGACCAACCCCTCCTCTTCCTCCTCCTCCTCAGCCTGCTCAGAAGACCACAAGGCTGAGGGCCTTTATGGCAATCCAGTTCCACTTAATTAGCAGTCAATTTATTTCCTCTTCCTTATGATTTTCTTAACAACATTTTCTGTTCTCTAGCTTACTTCATTGTAAGAATACAGTATATAATATATTAACATACAAAATACGTGTGAATCGACTGTTTATGTTATCAATAAGGCTTCCAGTCAACAGTAGGCTATTAGTAGTTCAGTATGGGGGAGTCAAAAGTTGTACATAGATTTTAAACTGTGTGGGGACTGGCACTCCCAAAGCCTGCATTTGTCAAGAGTCACCTGTAGATGGGTCCTGGGAAGGTTCTCAAATTTTCTTTTTTGCTTTTTTTTTTTTTTTTTTGAGACAGAGTCTGATTCTGTCACGAAGGTTGGAGTGCAGTGGTGTGATTTCAGCTCACTGCAACATCCACTTCCAGGATTCAAGCGATTCTCCTGCCTCAGCCTCCCGAGTAGCTGCGACTACAGGCGCGTGCCACCACACCCAGATAATTTTCATATCTTTAGTAGAGATGGGGTTTCGCCATGTTGGCCAGGCGGGTCTCAAACTCCTGACCTCAAGTGATCCACCAGCCTTGGCCTCCCAAAATGCTAGGATTAAAGGTGCGAGCCACTGTGCCTGGCCGGTTCTCAAATTTTCTGAGATCAGATGGAGTCTGCCCCTCCACCTGGCAGGCCGAAGGCTGGGGCTTGCAGAGCTGTGGCGTCTGTTACCCCAGACACTGCAGGTGACCTTGCCTCTTACTAACTTTTCTTATCAGTACCACTTGGACACTCACCCTTGTGAGGACGTGGGTGATAATGTGGAGGTTAAATAATATGGTCTCTGATGATATTTTCTATGCCGTCTGTTTGCAGGGCAGAGTCTTAAAGATCTGGACTACAGCAGACCTGAATCAAATAAGAATATGCCCAGATATGGGGTATTTGGGACCAGACTATGAAACAAGGAAACTGAAGTCCTAAGCAGATCCACAGGTGCAAACTCTGATCTGTTTGAGGCCACATCAGATACAGGATGCTATTATGCTATTAAGGTTGTGGCTTGGTACATTATACAGATGATGGGGAAAGGCCTGCAGGAGAAAGGCCTACCTTTCCTGGATTCCAAAAATAGTGGTCTCCTAAGCAGTTGATCTGCTTTTATGTTAAATATTCATCTGTTTCCCTTTCCCAGTTAACTCCTAGAGCCAAACTCATGGCCCACGGGGAAGAACCGTATCAACCTGCACGGTGTGCTTTTAATTTTCCTCACCTTGTTCCAGCCTCCATTTTATGTTGCTACTCTTTTCTTTCCTTTCTTTTTTGCTCAGGCTTTTAGCACATATTTAACTTTTATTTTATGTGTCCTCCTCTTCAAACTACCTTAAGTCCTTTTTGGAACAGAGCGGAACACAAATAAAATAAAATAGGTGTCAGATACATTCTCTCTGTGACCTTGCATTGGGTCAAAAGGCTCATGAATGTGCGTTACCTGTAATCTTTTGTAGGAAAACAGGATTTTAAAATTCTCTGCCAGGCTTCCCAAGTGGTGACATTTTCCTGTACTACTTCTTTACTATTTCCTTTAATTTTGATTAGCCTTTGACTCGGACACCTCTGACTAGTATCTTCTAGACTTTTCTCTTTTGCATGTAATACACAAAGCTTTCTTTTTTTTTTTTTTCTAATTTCAGAAAGTGTATTTTAATTTATCAGAGAACTTAGGTGGCTGACTGAAAAAAAAAAAGGAGGGAGGTACAAATTTAAACTTTTTTCCATCAGGAGTATTGCAAACCAGCAATACCATTCCAATAGTCTGGCTGGCACTTTCAAAACCTATCAAGGAACAAGGAGAAAGTCATGGCAGGGTCACTCAAAAATTCATCTATCACCAGGCGCGGTGGCTCATGCCTGTAATCCCAGCACTTTGGGGAGCCAAGGTGGGCTGATCACTTGAGGTCAGGAGTTTGAGACCAGCCTGGCCAATGTGGTGAAACCCCATCTCTACCAAAAATACAAACATTAGCTGGGCGTGGTGGTGTGCACCTGTAGTTCCAGCTACTCTGGAGGTTGAGGCAGGAGAATTGCTTGAACCCAGGAGGTGGAGGTCACAGTGAGCCAAAATCATGCCACTGCACTCCAGCCCGGAAGACAGAGCAAGACCCTGTCTCAAAAAAAAGAAAGAAAGAGAGAAAGAGAAAAAGGAAAGAAAGGAAGGAAAGAAGGAAGGAAGGAAGGAAGGAAGGAAGGAAGGAAGGAAGGAAGGAAGGAAGGAAGGCAGGCAGGCCTCATCTATCCCCTAAGTAATATATGTGGCTGCTGTTGCTATTACAAGTATTGAGAGACTCTCGAAGTCCTCAATTCCTGAAACTCAAAGATTGCCCCCAAAATCCAGACACAGTAGGTGCTCAGTGCTATCTGTTGAATGAATTAATGAAGCCAAACCAAGAGGCTGGGGAAGAATTAATGAATTCATTGTGTCTGTTCATGGCAGTTCTATTACCTGAGGCCCCAGATGGGACTGATGTACTTTCAAAGACACCCGCCTCTGAAGATTTGCTAAACTGTTGCTGTGGTATTCTCAAGGAGAGAGGGGCTGAGCAGACACAACTGGTCTCTGAAGAAGGGCAGTTTTGAAGCAGAAAGCATCAGTGGACCAGGAAAACTTATTTGCAGAAGCCCCTGGAAATGCCATTATTCTATAAAATGAGCCCTTCCCTTTCCTCTTCCACTCACCTCCCCTCCTTCAAGTAGGAATAACTTGCCTCATTCACTCCAGCAAGGAAACCCAAGACCGCGATCCTACAGCCTCTCCTTCCCTATGCTGCCTTCTGAATGTGTGTCCTCAGAGTTCGCTGTTTTTCCCTCTGAAAGATTTTATGTCATTGGCCAGGCCTAAAAAGCTTAAAAGAACAAAGAAAATAATTTGTCTGTGGGTCTGGCCTGTCTCAACAACAACAGATTTCTCTAATCCAGGACAAAAGCTGGACTTGCCAAGGACACACATTTGTAATTAAAATATGTATTTATATTTGAAAATTTCACCAGTTGGTATTTTTTTTCAAGTCAGCGGACGCCTCTCTTTCTCCCGGGCTCCCAGCTCTCGTGCCTTCGCATTGACTTCTTTTTCAGGATCTTGGAGCACCTGAGCCTTGTGGGGCCTGGCCTTCTAAGCAGCAGCAGAGAACGCTTGGGTAAGGAGGCCTCTCAGCAGGCTGGAAGCGTTTCCTTTCCTATCCAGCCTCCCTCCCTGCCAGGGAATCGTCAAGCCTGAGGGAAGTGCTCCCCCTCTTATGTTTACGAAGCACTAAATTTACGAAGTCATTAATTCCCTTCATAAAGACGGAGCCTAATGGAGTTTTCTATTAGTCATTGAGATCGCGGTTATAACCCTGAAAGATCAAGACAGCAATCAGGAGTCTAAATGGAAGTGGGAGTGGGGGGGACAGCAAAGTCGTTTCTCCTCTGTAGCTGTCAGACTTTCCTGTTTTAAAGGGAAATATTGTGAATATCTTAATCACTACCTCACGCACTTGTTTACTTTTATTTTTTTCCTTTTCAGAACATTCAGAAATGTGGTGTAGATGCACACGGATTCAGCCTCCAGGCATGTATATCTCCGGGGACGGAGTTCTTTGTCCTAGTGGCTGAAGCTACCCAAAGATTCCCCCAAAATCCAAACACAGTAGATGCTCAGTGCTGTGTGTTGAATGGATACATGAATGGACGCAGCCAAGCCAAGAGGCTGGGGAAGGATTAATGAACTCACTGGGTCTATCTGTGGCAGTTCTCTGACCCGAGGCCCCACATGGGACTGATGTACCTTCAAAGATGTAAAGATTAGCTCAACTGTTGCTGCTTAGTAAATCTTCCAGGGTGAGTTTGTAGGGTGTTTCTAGGGTGAGTGGTCACCTTAGGGAGAGCCAGGGTCGGGGTCATGGCCCCCACAAGGCCAGGCACACAGTCCTGGGGTGCTCTGGACAGGAAAACTAGAAATAGGGGACCCTGCTTTTCCAGTGCTCAAATCACTCAGGCCTCCAGGGAGTCCCTTACCCCATTCGGGGCCATAGAGCTGCAGGGAGCCATCCTGTCCCAAGCCTGCTCGTCTCTTTGCAAGCCCAGACCACCCACTTTGGGCTTTGGGTGGAGAAGACAGGTGTATTCCTAGTCAAGAGAAGTTTCCCTGCACAGGGTCCAAGGAACGGCCTCCTCTGGGGCCTTACAGGCCCTCCACAGCTCACCAGTGAGCCCCGCAAAGACACCTGTTGACTTCGGTGTAGCCTCATCTTCCAGAGAATGCCCTGGGACGCCATGTGGCTGTAAGAAACATTGCTGCGGTCCAAGGAGACAGCCAAGGGAAGCTGTGGTGGAGGAAAAGCAGCAGTTTTCAAAATACACCCACAGACCTGCGCCAAGACCGCCAGGAAGCGAAGCTCATTCAGAATGTAGACTCTCCCCCGACTACCGCCGCCGTCCGCAGCTCCTGCAAAACCAGAAGTTCTAATGCTGGGGAGTCGGGGAGCTCGGCCTTCACTTGAGGAAAGAGGTTTAAATGGTTTCTTCACCTGTCTCTGGGCCCCTGACACATTCAGCCCTCCCAGGCTCCGGGGGTGGTCCCACAAGACTCTCCTTTCGGGTGTAGGAACCCTGGGTTCCACGGCGGGGGTGCTGCCGGTGGCTGCCTGGGACTCCCAGGGTATCCCTCCCGGTGAGGCTGGTCAGCAGGTCAGAGGTTTCAGTCCTTCTTGACTCTGAAATCTAGTGTGTATGGTCACTGTTCTTACCTCCTTGCTCCTGCGTGAGATCCGGGTGGAGAGTAGACTGTCTCCACTAACCCCTCCATAGTGTGCTTCAGGTACCCTAGACAGGCCTCTGTCCTCCTTGGCTACCTACTTGGCGCTTGGGGTCTGACCCTCTCCTGTTCACATCGCTGGCGAGGAACCTCCCTGAGCAGTTGTCAGTGGGAGAAACGTACAGGGGCGCACCAGGATCAGGGCTGACTTGTGGGAAGGAATTCTCAACCTCTGGCTGTCCAGTGAGGTCAGGGCGTCTTGGAGACCGTGGCACCTGTGTGGGTCCCATCTCCTTGGAGAGCCTTTTGGAAGGATGCTGGGATGTTCATCTCGTGTTAGTCTTTCCACTGGGCCATGCCCATGCTGCTACAGGCAAGTAGCTGGAGCCAAATCCTGGCCCTGTGTCTCACAGCTGTGTGACCTTGGGTCTGTTACTCACCTTCTCTGAGCCGGTTTCCCTATCTATAAAGTAGAAACAATCATAATGATAATGGAGATAATGTTCCTTCAGCGTGAATGAGATAACAAAAGCTCAGGTCAGGCCTGAGTAGCTGGTGCTGAAACACGTCTGCTGCTTCTCCCCTCCTCCAGCGTTTCACACTGTGCACCCACAATAGGAACTTAGGGGCGTTCCTGGACCCTCAGGGGAATGATATCACGGAACCATACTAATTGCCTAAGTTTCGCAGGCAATCTGATATGCCTAGTATTTGTTCCTGAGTCTGAGCGGAGATCGTTATTGTTCATCTTTTAAAGCAACAGGTTGCCCAGTCTGTTGATGATACCTCCCATCAAGACATATGCTCCACCAAGCTAAGAGCGGATGATGCCAGAGCCGTCTTGCTTCTTGGATTTTCTTCTGAGCCCCACCGTGCTGGGGTGGCTCTGAGCATGGTAAATATTTAAGCACACGTCTTGTGTAACTGTCACAGATCCGGATGCACCGGGAGCCATGGAGCCACAAGCTGGCACCTGTCTAAGTGTCCCGGCTTCGAGAGACGGTGTTTGTGCCAACATTGGGAGTCTGTTGGCGACCAGTGGCTGATAGGTAGCAGAATTCTGTGGTCTGTTAATTGTCTTGGAAACAAATCCTTGAATTGGGAGAAAGAGAAAGCAACTGTAATTAAAGCTTCCCTTGGGCAGAATTTCCCTGTGCAGGCAGTTGGCACATTTTTTGTGTGCCCGTTAAGCTCCAGGCACTGGGCTAGGAACTTTACATACCCTGAAGCTTTTAATCCTGATAACAGCCAAAGAAGAGACTGTTACTGTCACCAAGAAACAAAGGCTCAGAGAGGTTAAATGGTCTACTCAGAGTTCTACAGCTACTCGGTGTCAGAACTAGGGAATGAAGCCAGAGTTGGGAAACGTAGCTATGAAAAAAGAGAGTTGATGTCACCATTTTAAAACCCTGATGCCCTGTCAGCACCGTCGCTCAGAGACTGAGATCCTCAAGACCAGGGAGGAAGCCGGTGTTTGCAGGGAATGCCTTTGGGTTCCACCACTAGGACAGAAGCTAAACCACATCCTGATGCCTCATAGATGCCCACTGGGGAAATAGATTCTGTTGTGTCTCAAGGTATGTATTCATTAAAACCCATGGGAACAGAAAGACAGCAGAGGAAAAGAAAGCAGAACAACGCAGGATGAAGGGGCTGTGCTGCCTGCATTAAACAGAACTCAGGAAGCTGATTACAGCAGAGATGGAGGCCACCTCCTCTTCCTCTCTGCCACGCCATCCTCAGCATTCTCCCCCTGCTCCTTGAACAGCCCTTCCTGCCATTCAGGGGACACCCTACACACGACACGGCCACTGCCAGGCTCCGGGAGTCTGGATAGGAACAAGCAGATACATGATGAGCCTACAGTGTTGTTTTAAATTTCATGTTATTTATTTATTTATGTTAGGGGCAGCGCCTCACTCTGTCACCCAGGCTGGGGTGCAGTGGCACAATCATAGCTCAATCATAACTCACTCACTGCAGCCTCAGAGTCCTGGGCTCAAGTGATCCTCTTGCCTCAGCCTCCCAAGTAGCTGGGACTATAGGCGTACACCATCGAGACCAGTAATTTATTATTATTCTTTGTAGAGATGGGGCTTAGCTTTGTTGCCCAGGCAGGTCTCCAACTCCTGGCATTAAGCAATCCACCCACTTTGGCCTTCCAGAGTGTTGGGGTCACGGGAGTAGACATTGTGCCCAGCAAGGTTACAGTTTAAAATAATCACAGAAGTCGCTTTCTGAGCGAGTTCAAAAACAAATGTTAGGGAAATTCTGCCAGAAAGATGTATAAGAGCCGGACTTGGGGAAGGTTTTAAGAAAGAGGGACTGGAGTGGGACCCTCACGGGTAAGTAAGGTCTAGATAGTTGGGATGGGGCTGAGGAAAGAAGCTTCTGGGTGTGGCCCTATCCTCACAGAGGATGAGAGTGTGGGGAGGGAGAGGGCACAGAACTCCCACTGGGCACCAGGGCAGGTGAGGGCGATCAGGCGTGGTGCAGAAAATCACATAGGGCCTTGAGAGCCACTTCTAGTGACAACTGTATTCTGAGTGCACTTATGGGGTCTGCTGAAGAGTTTTCGACTAATGGGATGAAATCAACTAGGAATAGCAATGGGTCTGTTGGTAAGACCAGGACCTGCCTTTGGGTCTCCAGCATGGTACATGGGTCAGGTGTTATGTATGTGTTGAACTGAATTTAGGTTTGTAGATGGATAGGAAAGAACAGGGATCTTTGATCTGGTGTAAATCCTACTCTTCATTGGAAGTGGAAGTTAACGGTTGCCAACCCCCCAAAAGACAACAAACCCTTTAGTCACAAAGATTATGAAGTCATCTCAGGTTGATCCCTCTTTGCTGCCTAGAGCCTTTCCTAGTAAATAATAAATGTTTCAACAAGTGCAAATCAAAATAACACTTCTTTTGTTCCTGGTTTATAAATGAGTCAGTGCTGAATTCTGATGGTAAGAAGCAAACCCCTATGATAGTCTAAGAAGCTTGCCTCAAAGTCTATGCCTACCCTTAGTCCTGGTCTTCCAAGCTTGCTTCCCAAGCCAGCCTCATGTGTGGAGAGCTGCTGAACTGAATGACTACTTAGCTGCCAAAATGTACCCAAACTTTTGCAGCAGAAATAATAGTAACATGACATATAGAATGCTAAGAAATGGTTACCAAATGTCATATCAAGAAACGCTGCATGAACTTGGACAAGAAGAGAAGCAAGCGCATTGGTTCATTGGTTCATGCTGGTGGGGGAACTCTAGCCTCAGGAGCCACTGTTTGGACCAAACGTTCCAGCTTGTCTGCCATATGCTTCTCTCTGGATTTTGGCTTCATTCTCACCAAAGGGTTGTGGACCCTTTTCCCCAGCAGGCACACAATCTGACCACCAGCAGCTTCGAGATTCTTCTTCCTCCCCCGAAAAGGAATATTTCTTTTCTTTTCTTTCTTTTTTTTTTTTTTGAGACAGAGTTTCGCTCTTGTTGCCCAGGCTGGAGTACAATGGTGCAATCGCGACTCACTACAACCTCTGCCTCCCGGGTTCAAGCAATTCTCCTGCCTCAGCCTCCCAACTAGCTGGGATTACAGACATGTGCCACCATGACTGGCTAAGTTTTTGTATTTAGTAGAGACGGGGTTTCACCATATTTGTCAGGCTGGTCTCAAACTCCTGACCTCAGGTGATCCACCCGCTTCAGCCTCCCAGAGTGCTGGGATTACAGGCATGAGCCACCACACCCAGCCAAAAAAGCAACATTTCTTCCCCACCAGCAGCAGCACAGATAAATCTCAGGGAGAGACCCTGATCAGCTGTGACTGGGTTGGTGTCCTCCCTCAAGGGGACTATGGCCAGGGAGGTGGAGACACGGAAAGGGATGACAGCCCCCATTCGGACCACATTGCTGGAGTCTGGGGACCAAAGGCAATTCTGTCAAAGAAGACAGAAGGACATAAAGGACCCATTTGACCCAGGAAGCCAACCGAATGGTGTGCGTACCAGTTTGTCATGAATGGAGGTCTGGAAGAGTTCTGTCATTCTCCCGAGTGGCCCTCCCTGGGCTTCTGGGTCCCTGCCTCCAGTTGCTTCTGATTCCTGATGATCAAAAGACCTCACCTATTTTTTTCACCTCTTTGAGTCAAACTGCCCTCTCTGCTGGGTCCTCAGTGGTCACTGATGCCTGCAGTTAAAAATTCAACCTTTCATGGATACAAAGAAAGAATAAATAAGACCTAGCATTTGCTAGCACAACAGGGTGACTATAGTAAAACATAATTTAATCGCACATTTTAAAATAATTAAAGGAGTATAATTGGATTGTTTGAAACACAAAGGATAAAGCTTGAGGTGACGGACACCCTATTTGCCCTGCTGTGATTGTTACGTATGACACACCTGTATCAAAATATCTCATGTAACTCATAAATATATACACTTGCTGTGTACTCACAAAAATTTTTAAAAATCAACCTTTCTATAGAGTTAACATTGTGCCAAGTAGGCACAACAATGAGAAACGACAAGAGGAAACGATGAACTAAAATGCCTATTTTCTCTTATGAAGCGATGTAATACAGAAGGCTTAGTTTTCTGGTTGTCTGGCCGATAGAGATCCTGTCATTGCCCTTGGTTATCAAATAGACCTCACATTCTTGTCAAAGAACCGTGGAAATCTGCAGCTTAAAAATGTAAGATGTGGGTGACATCAGATTAAGTTTGATTTCATTGTTCATCAGAAGTTCACAGATGTGTCCCCTAATGACTAGGGTTTTGATGTCCTCAGCCAAGGGTAAGTGACCAATTAGGTCATCGGTCATTGCCATCCCTAGTGGTTAAAGCTTGGCCGGGAGCAATCCCACTTATTAAGAAAAATGCCTTGCTGAGAGGTAGAACGTTGATTTAATTTAGGGATGGTACAATTGTATCTGCACATTCTGCATTTCACTGTTGATACAGGCTGAGGCTGCCCGGCTGGTTGCAATTGTTTTAAATCCGCTGGCACCATTGATCCCTAATTGACCCCAGATTCCTGAGCGCCAGGAGCAGCCCTGACTTGTTTATCGCTGGCCCTGGGCCGCCGTGCGGGTGTCCACTGAGTTCTGCTGAGCTCAGCCACAAAGGCTGCTCTCTGACTGTGAGTGAGCCTAGCCCACAGCCAGCCAAGCCCATGGCCAGCAGGCGGACCTCCTCCAGTTTTCAATAACAACAGGGCCTCCCTGTAGCTAAAATGCTTATTTTCTCTTATGCAGCGGTGTAATGCAGAAGCCTTGGTTTTCTGGTTATCTGGCCAGTAGAAATCTGGTCACCCCCTTGGTTATCAAATAGCTTGCTGCTACTGCCTGGGCAGGCTATAACCTATAAAAACATTGAAGGCAGTTCACTTCACTCAATGACAAGCCGCCCTTTTGCCCTGCGGGTACCTCCCAAGCCTTAGCCAGCTGGCTTTGAAAGTCTCATGTGGGTGAGTGGGTGCCTGGCTGGGTGCAGCTGATGACCCCTCCCTGATGACAACTGTAAGTCATCCCCAGTGTCATATTTATGTACAGAGAAAAGTGAGTTAGTGCTTTGAGAAATCAGCTGTGCACACAAAGAGCAAACCAGGACCCTCTCTGGTCCCAGCTGGTTCTGTTGGAGTGAGCCGGGGTTCTGGGAAGCCACATTTGGTGTGGGAATGCAAGCTGCAATTTGGTCAAAGGTACCTTGACAATGTGAAGGAGACTGCATTTAAGCCCTGCACTAAAACAATGGGGAGCCTGAGTCCAATATTTATTGGGTGTTCCAATAAAGATCTAGAGCACAAAGGCTCTCTGGGGACCTCCATCACAAATAGCGCAGCACACATTCATCTGGCCACATTGGCACTTGTTAGCTCTCAAGCAGATTCAGATGGGGGCTGGGGGCTGTGTTCCCTCCAAGAAGCCTGCTGGCCTACCTTGAAAATCAAAGCTGCATGGTCAGATGCAGACAGGAGGAACGTTGCTAAGCCTCGGAAACCATTTAAACACTTTGAACAGAATGGCTCCTCAATTGAGGACAAAAGTACGCTTTTCTCTTAAACTGCAAACCTGGAATGTGCCCTCTGATGATTACAGGCAAAATCCACACTCAAGTGATGGGAACCAGGCCCATGCTCTGCATATGGTGTCCAGGCTGTGGGGCAGCTGTGCCTTAATGAGATCCAGAAGCCTGCCCGCTCCCCAGCAGGCTGTTGGGAGCAAGGGCATCAGCACGGTTCCCAAAGGCTCCCCACCCTTCTTGGAGGCTTGGCACCTCGCCCGCCTGAGCCCAGGGTTCTGCGCATATGCACCGGAGGCAGCCTGGTCCCCCATACATGGATGCTTTGGTTGGATGACCGGAAAGGGGTGTGGTATGGGGGTGAGAGCATCTGAACAGACTGAGTTTTACCCAGGGCCTCCTCCTTGGCTCAAACCATGACCTGCCTGCATTCAAATCTGTCTCTCTCATTACCACACTAACTGCATCTGCAAAATGCAGATACACTTGCTGTTTTTGCACTTGGTGGAAATGACATCTTCTTTTTGAAATGTAATAAAGTCCAGTGATAACACAACTACAGTAACATAAGATCAGGCCAGGCGTGGTGGCTCACTCCTATAATCCCAGCACTTTGGGAGGCCGAGGTGGGCGGATCACGAGGTCAGGAGATTGAGACCATCCTGGCTAACATGATGAAACCCCGTCTCTACTGAAAAAAGAAAAAAATACCAAAAAAAAAAAAAAAAATTAGCCAGGCGTGGTGGTGGGTGCCTGTAGTCCCAGCTACTCCAGAGGCTGAGGCAGGAGAATGGTGTGAACTCAGTAGGCTGTGCTTGCAGTGAGCCAAGATGGCGCCACTGCACTCCAGCCTGGGTGACAGAGGGAGAATCCGTCTCAAAAAAAAAAAAAAAAAAAAAAAAAAATCCGTAAGATCAGATGGGTATAAATAAGGGAGGCTGATTCCTACTATCTGCAGCAGATTTACCTAGTCATTCCATTCACCCATTATAACACAAGCCCATACCTTTTTAACCTGAATTTTTGGGGTCCTACTTAGGAAGTTATTGCATTTGCTAAGACCCTGAAGTGTGCACAGAAATGTGCAAAGCATGCATAGCCATTCTCTACCTGCTGCCAGGGCCATGTTGGTGAGATGAAGCTCTGATGAGATGCCGCTGCTAAGGAGATTTCAGCATTAAGGAGCTCAGATTTTAAATGCCAGCAGGTCGTTGTCACTAACCGGCAGTCCCCGAAGCGTAGAGCAGCAGTGAAAGAGGATACATGTGGCCCAGGTGATGATATTAGCCCCTTGTGGAGGTGACACCTAGAAAATGGCTCAATGGCCAGCCTGGACACCATATTCAGAGCATGGGCCTGGTTCCCATACTCTGGAGTGTGGATTCTGCCTGTAATCATCACAGGGCACATTCCAGGTTCTTGGTTGACAAGAAAAGCATATTTTTGTCTGCAATTGAGAAATGAAGACAGAACATTTGTTCTAGTCTCCAGAGGACAGCAGAGTCAGACCTACCCTTGTTGACGAGCTGCCTCCTCACATGCCTTTGGGAAGGGAAATGTGGATGGTATTTAATTCTTCACCATTTTGTCTTGGTAGATGTGACAATGGCACCAGACCCAGCTGCTCCCTGAATGCACAACTGTATTTTCCAGGCCTGTGTCCCCCAGCACCATTATCACAGCCATTGGTCCCAGGGACGGAGCATTCTTGAGCGGAGGGGACCTGCTCATGACATCCTTGCTTTGGTGTCCCTGTCAAATGGGAACACTCTTAGCACAGGGCTTGCTTCATAGAGGCCCTGACACAACTAGGGCATCAAGGAGCTGCAATTCCTAAACAAGAAAGAAATGCGCCTTCCCACAACTTCAGCGCAACCAAGGGAGACGTCAGCTACAGAGGGGAACAAGAAGGTACTGATTTTTCACATTTAATATTCTTCAGACTTTCCAGCAAAGAATCACAGTAGAGATGAGGCCTGGCTGCTCTCTTAGGAGAAGTTTGCTCCACTGTCTGCAGTCCTGGCCTCCTTAGAGGCACAGATCTCTCCAGACTTAATTCCAAAGCTGTTGTGGTCCTCCTCAGAAGGGCACCTCACAAACAGGTCAGCAGCCCCAATCCTGTCCTCACAAACAGAATTCCTATGTACTTCTCTCTACCTTCTGGCTTCACCCACAGGGAGTGCATTCCAGAATAGACTAGAATGTTCCAGAACTTTCTGAGAATTCTAGAATGCCTATACGTTCCTACTGGGAAACCCAGTTTTCTGCTGCAGGACTCTTGCAGATTTCAGAATCCCCCACTTACAGATTCTTCCCCCACATGAACTGCACTGGAGTTCACAGATGGGGTGTACTTTCCCCAGACCAGGTGTCTCTGTTACCTCACTGCCCAAATTCTCCTGCTGCTCAGAATTTTCTCTCCTGTGCCTCCTTTTCCTCCAATTTTCAATCACAGTCCACAGTGGATGTGTAAGAGGCACACCGGGGAAACTTGTAAGCAACTGGTGACAAAGTCAGGCTTCCCTGGCCACCCACGGCAGATATATGCTCCTCCTCTGGGCCCTTGGCATTCAATGTAAAAGCTTGATACAGCTTTTACTACATGACATTGCAACTGTTGGAAGCCCCTTCTCTAGAAAGTACTATCATTTATTGAGCACTTCCTATGTGAAAGTGGACAACATGCGTTATTTATAATCCTGTGAGACAGGTGTTCCTTGTCCCTTGCAACAGGTAAAGAAGAGACTGAGGCTCAAAAAATTTAAGTAAACATCAAGATGCCACAGCTTAGTAGAGAAATCAAGCTTTGGCTGGGCAGGCCTGGCTCCAAAGCCTGGCTTGCCTCCCTCATCCCCGCTGCCACTCAGCGTCCTGGGGCCTATAGGTCCCGGCTGAGGCTTTCCTCTCCGTCCTGAGATTTTACCCCAGGACATGAGACTCTCAGTGCTAAAACAAGAACAGTGTGTCACCTCTCACAGGAACATGGACACCTGGATGTTAAGGCAGGCCTGAGGCTTAAATTGTGGGTGCCAGGCTGCGTGGACGAAGGGGGAAGAACAGGTCTTGTAGACCAGGACAGCTGTAGGATGGGGATTCCTGTCTCAGGGAAGGATGCATGGTACAAGGAGATGAAGAAGGGAATGTCCTTTGTCGTACACTTTGAGAATAAATGTAAAGATCCCCGCTTTCCAGAGGATCCCAGCTTTAGCCTCCAGGCCAGAACACAGCCCTGACCATTTGGAGGGTATAGACAGGACTTGCTAGTGGGCTGGATTTGTCGAGTATTAGAGAAATATTCCTGAGTTTTCTTCCATTTTTATGAATCCAAGAAATACAAAGCTGGTTAAACTTTTTAAAAATACTCATAGGTCCATTGGACTCATCTTCCTCCAACGCTCCTCTCTTGAGAAGGCTTCAGGACCCACCTCCCCCAGGACATAACCCGAGGTCCGTAGGGTGAGCGGCCCACCACAGAAGTGCTTTGCAGTTTCTCTCTATGCCTCTGCATGTGCTGTGGCCACTGCTTGGCCCAAACCTCCCCCTTCCGCCCACTCCCTACTCATCGTCCTCGTCTTCGCCGTGGCTGCTGGGCCTCTCACTCAAGGCCTTCCTGCTCACCGTCATTCAAGGCCTTCCTGCCCACCGCTTCCCTGTCGGGGTGAGATGGGCTTTATCTCTCAGTGTCATAGATGCGTGCTTAGCTCACCCTCTAGGCTGGGAGCCCTGCCAGGAGAGGGCCAGTGACTTCTTACTGCTGGGGTCCCAGTAGCCACGACAGAGTTTGGCATGCAGATGCTCAAGAAATGTTTGTTTTGAGGAAACGGAAATGAGCTCTTTAGGGCATGCTAGTGATGGAAATATCCCAGCTTGAAACATATTCAGCTCCAGGCTGCAGCCACAGGTGACTCCAGGCTTCCAGACGCTGAGCTTCCCAACAGCTTCTAGCTGGGGCGACTGGGTTCCTAGCTGTTGTGGAGGCTGCTCCTCAGTTGCCATGGGAACCAGCCACTCACAGAACGCCCTTCGCTGGGGCCCCTGAGCTCCACCCTTACTCCCTGCTGCTGGAGCCTGCTCACAGGCTGCCACGGGAACTGCACAGGGGCCAGCACCTCCCTCCAGACCACCCTTGAAGGCACCTGGGGCCACAAGATGGGGGCTGGACTTCCGGGGGATGGAGCCACCCTGCTTAGAGTTGCTTTCATGGAGAAAGGCATCCAAGATCCAAAGCAACCAGCCAGTAAATGAATTACATCCATGAAATGAAGTGGCTTCGTTTTCAACAGCCAGTGTGAGAAGGGCAAGAATCAAGAAGCAGGCCAGATGGAAAAATGGAAGAGGAATTCGTTTTCCTTTATCCTCAGAATGTCTGCTGGATTGGAGGAAAGAGCTGATCCTAGGAAAAGGACACTTGGGGACTTTGTCAGACTTGCCAGGAGTGGGTTCAGGCAGAGATTTTACCAGTTGGCTTTGAGAGGCAATCAATGGAGTATTTCACAAATGAGGAAACTGAAGCTCACAGAAGTTAAACAAATCCACATCTCTACCTTCTTCCTGGGTCTGCATTGTCTGATCTTCCTTGCAACTAGTAGTGACCACATGGCCAGCCAATGTAGCACAACCAGTGATGAAGGGATGTGCGCCACATCCAGGCCCGCCATTCAAAGTCTGCCATGCATGCCACCAAGCTCTCATCCTCTTCTGGTGATGACCCTGGGGTGACCTTGGAAGTGACCTGATGAAGACAACAGAACCTCCACAGTCTGAGTCCTTGGGTAACTGTACGGAGGAGAACTGCCCAGCCAATCTCTTCCAATGCCAAGATTGTGATCCAAACAAGAAAAAAACATCCACTACGATTATACATGTTGTTGAGGCTTATTTGTCCCCACAATTAGCCTTCCATAACTGATACATGAGGACAGCCCTGTCTAGCTTCAGCTTCCCTGTACCACATCTGTACCATCCTGTACATCTCTGTACCATCATGGGTCAGCTCAGTTGCAGGGCAACTGGTGGCATCTGAGGTATCTTGGCTAATGTTGGGATGGTCTAGAGATACTGGGTCAGAGCTACTCTGTGCATCATGATAGTTGCTTCCTGTGGTCTGGAGGGCTCCCAATAAATTGGCTCCAAGACAGAACATGAATCTTTCATATGACATGTTCTCAGGGAGATTATGGATTTGCTGCATGGTGTCTGATACATAAAAAGTGTTCTGTGAATGCTTATGGATAGATGGATGGATGAGTGGATGGATGGATGAGTGGATGAATGGGTGGGTAGATGGATGGGTGGGTGGATGGATGGGTGGATGGATGGATGGGTGAGTGGATGGATGGATGGGTGAGTGAATGGATGGGTGGGTGGGTAGATGGGTAGACAGGCGAGTGGATGAGTGGATAGGTGATGATGGTTTCTACTATAAGGCAGGGGAAGGAGAGAATGTCCTAACATGGACATGGGAGTCTCACTGAGACACTAAAAGAGTAGGCAAGGAGAGAGGGCTGCTCACACCAGTGACAACCCCCTCTGGCTATGTGTTAGTAAGTCCCACTTGCTAGAGAAGAGCAGGAGACTAGACACGGGTAAGCCTGGGAGACAGCAAATGTGTGGTATAAGTGGCCCCTGCTGCTGGGAATGCCTCCCCCGCCCCCAACCAGGGCAGGGGTTGTCATCTTAGCAAATAAAAATACAGGGTGCCCAGTTCAACTCCAATTTCAGATAAGCACGAACATCTGCCTGTGCAATATCGGGGACATTTTTATACTAAAAATATTATCTTGTACCTGAAATTCAGATTAACTGGGTGTCCCGTGTCTGATCTGACAACCCTAAGCCAGGCTGCCCAGCAAGCGACCTTGTGTGGACAAAAGGAGGAAACAGTGGCATGGGCTGGTTAAAGGCCGCTGTTTCAGGGACTCAAGTCCTTCTGTTAGGGGCAGTTTGCCTCTTCTGAATGTCCAGGAGGCAGGAGACCTCTAGCCACTCCATCTGGCCTCTTTCCTGCATTATGGGAAGTATTCTAAGCTTGGAAATGGCAGGTCTGTAAATAGCGGTGTAAATCAGAGCAGAAGAAAAAAACCACAAAAATACACCTTTTGACCTTCAGTCCACTGGATACAAGAAGGAAATCCATCCAACTCAGCAACTGTTTATTAACTGTGAGACACACCATGTTATTTCTAACAGGAGTTACAGAATGGGAGCACAGGGGACCTTTCTGGTTTTCACCCTAGGAAAAAGTCTCTACATGCTTTTGTTCCAGTCTTAAACATCATTCACACACAGTTCCTATCACTGTCATAAAGCTGGCAAAAACACAGTTGTGGTCAGCACGGAGGCGCGGTCAGGCTTTGTACAGACACTGCTCTTCTCTCTTTAGATTCAACACGATTTTTGCTTATTTTCTTGATAGTTCTAGGAATCGTGGGAGGAAATTCTAGAAGTTAAGGGGATCTCACTTCACCCTTTCCTCCTGCACTAATCACATCACAAGTCTACATGAAAACCTCCATAGTGAGAAAAAAAGGCAAGGATGCTAAAGGGATTAGCCATCCCCTTCCTGGGTCGGGAGGACTGGCTGGTCACTTGGCCCTTCGCCCTGGCTGGTGCTGTGATGCCCACGTTAATAATGGGACTGAGAGTTGTACCCCGTTCGCACATCGTGGCAGAACCTCTGAATCACCCCCATTCTCACGGGGTTGCTTGTCATTGTCTCCCACTGGCGGCCCTATTTTTTTTTTTTTTTAGACGGAGATTCACTCTTGTCACCCAGGCTGGAGTGCAGTGGCGCAATCTCGACTCACTGCAACCTCCACCTCCTGGGTTCAAGCGATTCTCCTGCCTCAGCCTCCCTAGTAGCTAGGATTACAGGCACCCACCAGCACACCCAGATAATTTTTGTATTTTTAGTAGAGACGGGGTTTCACCATGTTGGCTAGGCTGGTGTTGAACTCCTGACCTCAGGTGATCCACCTGCCTCAGCCTCCCAAAGTGCTGGGATTACAGGTGTGAGCCACTGTGCCCAGCCAGGCAGCCCTATTTTTATGCTTGCCTCTCTGTAGTCTTTGTCCCACCCAGAAGCTAGAGACATCATTGTGAAATGCCATTCTCCAGCTATCAACCTTCCAGTGATTTCCCTGCCTGTTCAAAAATGTCCCAACTCCTTCCCTCGGTCCACGACGCACAGGATTCAAGCCCTCTGACCATGTTCTCCCACCACTGTCATCCCGCCCCACAGGCACGGCCCCCTTTCTGCTTCTCAAACATGCTGAGCTCCATCCCCAAGTAGGGTTCCACATTCACTGAGTACCAGACCTGGAAAATTCTTGCTGCAGATGTTTACCTGGCTGCTGCCCTCTTGTCACTCAGGTCACGGCTGAAAAGTGGTCTTTCAGAACAGCTTTTACTGACCATGAAACCTAAAACAACCCCCTTCCCTTTTCCGCTCCATCTCATCACCCATTTTTATCACAGCACTTACCACGACCTGATAATTTTTTCCTTATTTATATATTGTCTGTATCCTCAAAAAAGAATGTAAGCTCCTATTTGTCCTTCTTGACCCATATTCCCAGTCCCTTGAACAGAGTGTGGCACATAGTATACTTTCAACAAATGAGGAATGAATGTGTTGCAGAAACTTTCCAAGCTTCATCATATCACCAGGCACCAAATCCTCATGAAGACCGCATATATACATGACTAGTAATAATACTAATAACAGGCAGACCCAGGTCTTACTGCTAACAACAGGCAGACCCAGGCCTTACTGCAGGCCTAAGCACTTTTCCAGTTTAATTCTGTCAATCCTCACAGCAGCCCCGAGAATTCTGCCATAGTATTATCCCATTTTACAGATGAGAACATGAAGCCCAAATGGGAAACGTAACTTCCCATGGGCACATGGGGATAAGTGAGGAAGTCAGAGTTTGCACCCAGGCAATTTAACTTCAAACTCTAAGCCCTGATCACTAGGATCTGCTGCAAACCCCAAATAGAGCCCAAAGCCTGACACACAAAGGGGACTGCATCCGAGCTGGTTTCTGGGAGGTCCCTGTGAGGCTTTTGGTTGTTTATGTTGGTTTGTTTTATACCATTTGTTGAGTTCTGTTCATACATTCAGCGTCAGGAGGAAATAGGCCCAACTGTGACTTGGTAAGAATTCAGAGATACCAAAGACAGAGGATGGAGGCCAGTGAAGCCTTCTCTATACTATCTGTCACTCACTTGACAGACATTTTGTGAGTCTGTGCCCTGCAAAGCACCATCCTAGGCTCATGTGTCTGTTAAGAGGTGGTCAGTGCTATGGAGAAACAGAAGCAAGGTAGGGGATTGTGGAGTGCAGAGGGGAGGAGGAGGAGGAAGCATTACAGGAGGAGGGTGACAAGGAGAGCTGGCCTGAGAAGTTCCATGTGGGTGTCCAGAAGTAAGGTATTTCTGGCAGAAGGGATAGCAAGTGTGGAAGCACTGGGGCTTCCTGGTGTGTGCAGAGGATGAGCAGGGAGTGGGCCTGAGACAGAGGAGCAGTGGGGAGGGATGAGGTGAGTCTTGTAGGCACTGTAAGGATTTTACTCTGAGTCGATGGCAAGTCACAGGTTGACTTACATGTGTAGAGCCTTGCTCTACACCAGCACGGAGACAGTGTGAGCACAGCATGGAAAGTAGAAGATCAGCCATGGTGGTGGTTCTGCCCCTTCGTGGACATTTTGTCAATGTCCGGGGACATTTTGGTTGTTGCAACTCAGGAGTGGAGGATGCTATTGGCATGAAGTGAGTAGAGCCCAGGGATGCTGCTGAACATCTTAGAATACACAGGACAGCCCACCACAGTGAATAATGATCTGGCCCCAAATGTCAAATGTGCTGAGGCCAAGAAACCCCGAGCTAGGGGATTACTGCAATAATCTAGGTGAGAGGTTACTTATTAAATAACAACTGAGCACCTACTATGTGCTCAGTTTCAGTACTATTGACATAGCAATGAGCAAAACAGACAAAGCCCTCTGCCCTCATGGAGCTTTATGCTGCAGTGATGGTGGAAGCTTAGAATGGCGTTGGGGCAGCGGGGTTCCTGAGAATCGTCAGATCTTAAAAATATTTTTTGAAGGTAAACTGACAGGATTTGCTAAGAATGGAATGTGCAGTATGAGAGAAGAGGTCGATGCCAGGGTTTCATCCTGAGCAATTAGAACAGAGTTACCACTTACTGAGATGGGCCCATTAAGGGAGAAAGTGATTGTGTGGATGGAGAATCAGAGGTTTTGATTGGGACACATTAAGTAGGGATGAGGGCAATGCGATATTTTAGTCTGGAGGTTAAGAAAGGGATCTCCTTTGGAGGACACAAATTTTAGAAATTATCAAATGTGAGGAAGATCACTCAGGTATCTGGAGATGTGCAAGAGACTTGTGCAGCAAGTCTGAGCTCTCCATAATTAGGAGGTTGGAGAGTGTCTTAGTCTGTTCTGTGTTGCTATAACAGAATCCCGGAAGCTGGGTATTCTGTTTATAAATTTATTTCTTAAAAAAAGGTTTATTTAGCTCATGGTTCTACAGGCTGGGAAGTTCAAGAAGCATGGTGCTAACATCTGCTCCTCATAAAACAGTGGAAGGTTAAAGGAAAGGGGCAAAACTTAGAGGTGTCCTCATTTTGTAACAACCCACCCTCAAGGGAAACAATCTATTCCCAAAAGTGGGAATTCAATCACTACCTTGAGAACAGTACTAAGCCATTCATGAGGGATCCGCCCGCCATGACCCAAACACCTCCCACCAGACCCCAACTCCCAACATAGCCACAGTGGAGACCAAATTTCAACATGAGATTTGGTGGGGATAAACAAACCATATCCAAACCATATTATTCCACCTCTGGCCCCACAAAACTCATGCCCTCCTCACACTGTAAAATACAATCATACCTTCCCAATAGTCTCCAAAAGTCTTAACTTGTTCCAGCATCAACTCAAATGTCCAAAGTCCAAAGTCTCACTTGAGACTCAACGTAAGCTCCTTCCAACTGTGAGCCTATAAAATCAAAAACAAGTTTTTTACTGCCAAGATAAACATTTCCATTCCAAAAGGGGAAAAAAAAATCAGCCAAAGTAAAAGAATGACAAGTCCCACACAAGTTCAAAGCCCAGTAGACTGAACATTAAATCTTAAAGCTCCAGGTGCTGCCTCCTAGGCACACTGGTGCAAGGGGTAGGCCCCCAAGACCTTAAACAGCCCCATCCCCATTGTTTTGCTGGGCAGAGCCCATATTGCTGTCCCAGAGGTTGAAATCAGGCACCTGTAGCTTTCCCGGCCAGGCACTACATACTGCTAGAAGCGTTACAATTCTGGGGTCTTGAGGGCATCCCTGCTTCTATGGCTCCACCAGCCTTGGTAGGCACTCCCTGTGGTGGCTCTGCCCCTGTGTCAGTTTTCTGTCTGGGCTCCCAGGCTTTCTGATACATCATCTGAAATCTAGGCAGAAGCTGCCACGTCTCCACTGCTCTTGCATTCTGTATGTTTGTAGAATTAGTACCACATGGAAACTGCTAAGGCTCAGGGCTTGCTCTCTACAGGGCAGTGGCATGAATCAAACCTGGGGCCACATGAGCCAAGACTGGAGCATCCAGGATGTGGGGAGCAGTGTCCCCAGGCAGCACGGAGACATGGCATCCCGCGCTTGTTCCCTTAAACCAACCTGTCCTAGACTTAGACCTCTGGGTCTATGATGGAACAGGTCACCTTAAAGATCTTTTAAATACCTTGGGGACATTTTTCCCATTGCTTTTTCCCATTGTTCTTTTAGCACCTGGCTTCAGTTTATCCATGCTAATCTCTCTAGCAAGGGGTTTCTCTGCCTCACCTCACCCTTGGACTCTTTCATTCTCTACCAGGTGGCCAGGCTATGAATTTTCCAATTTTTTCTGCTCTGTTTGCCTTTTTCTAGTAATTCACTGTAAGCAGTTAGAAGTGAGCACTCAGCAGCCCATGCACTTTGCTGCTTAGAAATTTCTTCCACCAGATATGCTATTCCATCACTCTTAAGTTCAGCTTTCCACAGAGCTCTAGGGCATGGACACAGTGTAGCCAAGTTTTTTGCTATGGCATAGCAAGGATCCCTTTTACTCCAGCTCCCAATAAATTCCTCATTTCCATCTAAGCGTTCATAAGAATGACCTTTACTATCCATATTTCTATCAGCATTCTATCTACCACCTCTTAACAAATCTCTAAGAATTTCCAAACTTTCCGTCATCTTTTTGTCTTTTTCTGAGCCCTCACCAGAATCATCCTTAATGCTTCATTCACAGCAATATAGTCTTTTTCTAGCTGCTCCTTCGAACTCTTCCAGCCTCTGCCCATGACCCAGTTGCAAAGCCACTTCCCATTTTCAGATATCTGTATAGAGACATCCTACTCCTTGGTACCAATTTTCTGTCTTAGTCTCTTTTGTGTTGCCGTAACAGAATACCTGAGGCTGGATAACATCTAAAGAAAAGAGCTGTGTTTAGCTCATAGTTCTACAGGCTGGAAAGCACAAGAAGCTTGGTGCCAGCATCGGCTCAGTTTCTGGCGAGGACTTTCAAGCTGTGTCACAGCATGGCAGAGCATCAAAGAGAAGCAGACGTATGTGAAGGAACAAAACCCAAAGGTGTCCTCACTTTTTAACACCCCACTCTCGTGAAAACTAATGAAGTCTACTGAGAGCGAGAACTCCCTCATTAGAGTGAACAAGTGAATGGCACCAAGATCTTTATGAGGGATCCACATGCCTTTCACTAGCCCCCCTTCCCAACATTGCCACGTTAGGGATCAAATTTCAACAAAGTTTTAGTGGGGTCAAACCATAGCAGAAAGGAGCTAGCACCATAGGATGGCATAGAAAGAAAGCAAGAAGCCAAGTGAAGAAAGTGTTTCTAAGATGAGAGGGTGATCAAACCATGCCAAGTAAATTCTTCTCCCCTGCCAAAAAGAAAATCTAAATACCACCCTATCCCCATTTTCTAATATTATAAATTGTTCTAATGAGGTATCACACAACTCAGTCCACTCATTGACAATCCGCTGAATTATCTCCAAGGATAATTCAGTCTGTCCAAGGCTAATCCAGTTTCTTCAGGGACAGTTACAAAACATCTACTCTGAGCAATAAATGAAACTGAATGTCATGCAAGATGGAAAAAGGATTAATACCTAGCTTCTATCTTCATAAAGCTTTCTATCTACTGGGGGGAAAAATGCATCATCCATGAAAGCTTCTGCAACATCAAAAGAAGGTATTAATCCATTGATATTCATTGTTCACTGCATACACGGCACTCTCCTTGTTGCCAAAAATGTAAAAGATAAATGCAAGGCAAACTCTGTCCTCTCATGGGATTTGCAATTTTGTTGGGGGGACTAGTGGAGAAATAAAAGCAAGCAGTCATAGTACGGAGTGTAAATGCTCTAGGTGTTTGAAGAGAGGGCCATTCATATCACAGTGCCTGTTAACTGATCTCTGGCCTGAATTACCTCCCTTTGCTGCAGTTCACACATGGATTCTAAGGATTCGGGGATCAGGCAAGAAGATGGGAATAAATTAGTATATGACCATGGCAACCTCCAGGAAGGGACCCCATAGCACACTGGCAACCCGTGACCCTAAGAGGAGGCTTTTCCGAGACGTTCCGCTTCGTCATTAAGCATTCACCAGGACTGGTGCTGGAAGTGGAATGAGGGCCAACGTGGAGCTTGTGTTTCTTGATATCTCTTCCTGTTCATTAGCTCCCAACTGTTATTTCCCCAGAAGTAACCAGATGAAAGAGGTTTTGCATTTGAAATGTTGAGGCTTTGGAAAAATCAATTTCCACACCAATTTCTCCCTCGGTTCTGATATAGTTACCCAAAAAAACTTCTCAACTCTCCATACCCAAGCATTATAGTGGGAATGTCATGACTTTCTGCATGATATAACCACATCTTCACACTATATTGAGCAAAGCCTCAGTACTCACAGGAACTCTTTATGTAAGGGGCAGATGGGTCTCAAAGGGCACACAGGCATTTGTTTGTTTTAGCCTAATGGTTGAAGTATGGGCCAGACACCAAAGGGCTGGATTTCTGGGCATGGGTAGGTGAAATATGTTTCAACATATTGCAAAATTTAGATACCCTTTCCTATAGAAATTCCAGGCAATTTTTAAGATAAATGTGTATCACTTGAGTAGAGAAGGGATAAGAGAAACTATATATTTTGTAGTTATACCCAAGAATAACTACTCTCTTTGCATCAAGAATTGGTACAAAAAGAAAACCATTCCATTAACACTCAAGATACCTCAGAAGGAAGATAAAAGGGCAAAGTATTTCAAAAAAATGTCCGCTTTCTGTACTCACCTTACCTTTGTTTTTAACTCAGGTTGCTTTGGTTCCAGTAAGATAATTCAATTATCTTTCTGTTGAAACCATGCCAGAGGCAAAAGAAACATGATCATTTTTCCTTTGGTGCTGACCATATGGGGGTAGGTTATTTTTTCAAATAGCAAAGGACCCCAGAGTTAGAAACTACCTGCAAGTCTTGAAGGCTTATAAGAGAGTTATCAGGAAAATGCCTTAAAGTTGTATTTCTTTTTTTTTTTTTTTGATTGTTATTAAAGTTGTATTTCTTAAGCAAACTAACAAGAAAAAGACCTTTCCTTTAAATTTTCACAGGGTGGAGTCATCCCGTTCTCTTTGGGCCCTGTTCTAAATTGAAAAATTCAGAAAAATATATGGCAAATACACAGGATCAATTGATTCATTACGATTTTTCTAACATGACATGTTTTCCATAAATTAGGACAATGTTGCTGTGTTTTTAGATTAAAAGATCCAGTTCAATATGTCTGTCTGCAGAAGAGGAAATGACATATCCTGTCTCAGGCCCCATTATAAGGATGACTTACGATAGGCAGCTGTCAGGCAAGGCATCTGGATTCTGACGGAGCCTGTTTAGACAGTGGTGTTGAAAGCGCTCAAGAATCTGATGAAAGTCATGGAATCTTACCACAACCACCCAGCCAAAACAACATGAACAGCGTGCATGTCCACATACACACCATTGTGAGGTTAATGTCAGGGTTTTCAAGCCTCCGCAGCCCTGAGGTCCACACCCCGATCCCTTACTTATCAGTTCCTATCTATATGATCTGTAGTGAATTACTTCTCTCTCTAAAGACTCACTTTCCTTCTCTTTAAAATGAGCATGAGATAGTGGTGTCTGGCTTATGGGTTTGTTTTGAAGATTAAATGAACAGACATATCTAAACACTTGGCACCATACCTTGCCCATAATGAAGGTTGGTCATTCTGAGCCATTATTTTCCTGCTTGTGCTGTGAGTTTAAGCTTCCCTGGTCAAAAAGAATAACATATGTATTTTATAGTTTATCTGTATCAATTAAAAGGGACAATCTCTATTACAGATTTTATGGAGTAACCATTAAAAGTATGGATTTGCTTTACAATGTCCATAACTTACTTTAAAATACCTCCACACTGAGAATTGAATCATGAGTTTGTATTAGTAGAAGCCTCAACTCTAGAGGCATGAAGTTGCTGTAATGGAAACTTTACCTCCACAGGTGGCCGGCTGGTGTACCATCAGAAAGACTCAGTCATCACCTGCGGCTTTGAAAATTAGCATAGTGAGCATCACAGATGGATTTTGATTCATATAAGAGATTTGCTAGTCAGCGTGAATACCAGAAATAGGCTTTCAGCCGGGTGCGGTGGCTCACGCCTGTAATCCCAGCATTTTGGGAGGCTGAGGTGGGCGGATCACCTGTGGTTGGGAGTTTGAGACCAGCCTGACCAACATGGAGAAACCCCGTCTCTACTAAAAATACAAAATTAGCCTGGTGTGGTGGTGCGTGCCTGTAATCCCAGCTACTCGGGAGGCTGAGACAGGAGAATAGCTTGAACCCAGGAGGCGGAGATTTCAGTGAGCCAAGATTGCACCATTGCACCCCAGCCTGGGCAACAAGAGTGATACTCTGTCTCAAAAAAAAAAAAAGGCTCTCAATGGTAAAATTCAAGGTATTCAAGTCTGAGTGACTGTATGAAATATTGTCAGAGTGCTCCGTACCAGTGCTGAATAGGCAGTAGGAATCTAGCGAGGCCTGTGTCCCTGCCAATAGTGTCTGCACTGCCTGCACTGTGGATCCATCCATAGACAGTTGTGCCACCAGCTACTGGTTAGGAGGATTTCTGGTTGCCTAATGCTGACTTTAGGGTATCAGAGTCCTACCTCTGGAATATTGTTGCTTCTGCCTCAAGGGAACTTTCATCAGGAGGTAGAATCCATCAAGTTCACAGTTTCATGAACTCTCCTGGGCCTGCTTTTTAAGGGAATGTTTATTTCAAAAACAGTCTGTGTTTGGCAGAATTTCTTCCAGAATTGCTTTTTT